>NC_044979.1:7624208-9087420 GCF_008728515.1 Papio anubis
TGCACACCTGGGGTTCCAGCTACTCAGGAGGCTGAGGTGGGAGGATCACCCGAGCGCTTATGGTTGCACCACTGTACTTCAGCCTGGAGTAATTTTCGTGTCTCAAACAACAACAACAATGAAGTAGACTCCTCTTTCCAGAACTTGCCTCAATCTTGCCTTTTTTTTTTTTTTTTTTTTTTTTTTTTGACACAGTCTCGCTGTGTTGCCCAGGCTGGAGTGCAGTGGTACAATCTTGGTTCACTGCAACCTCCACCTCTCAGGCTCAAGTAATTCTCATGCCTCGGCCTCCTGAGTAGCTAGGATTACAAGCATGCGCCACCATGCCTGACTAAGTTTTGTGTTTTTAGTAGAAATGGGGTTTCACCATGGTGCCCAGGCTGGTCTTGAACTCCTGGCCTCAAGTGATCTGCCTGCCTCAGCCTCCCAAAGTGCTGGAATTATAGAGGTGTTCCACTGCACCCAGCCAGTCTTGCTTGTTTCTAGCAAAACTGGTCAACCTCACCTATAGTGATCAAAATAGGTAAAAGTAGGGGCCACGTTTCGTAGGAGGGGAAGAAAGCGTTGTTTTTCAGTGAGGCCCAGGATGCAGGCCCACATCTGTGATGAAGTGCCTGTATTTCCTCGGACAACCCGTGAGGTCTCGGGGCTTTGTTTTGTTGTTGCTGCTGTCATTAAGAGCTTTCTCTGTAAACCCAGGGGGCCGGTACTCGCTGATCTTTTGCTTTTCTCTCTAGCTCCAAAATCAGACCTCAAAGCAACCAATAATCACTCTTTATAAATAAACAAAACAAAAACATGTGTTCACTCAAAACGCATTCACTCTCAGCTGGAGTGCACAACACCCTGAGTAAGTGGAGATCGGTTCTTGTTGGGAGACAAAAACATTGCAGCTGTTACAGTGGGTTTTGGCCACCCGAAGGGCCACGGTACCTGAATAAATACCCTGTATATCTGTGCTATTAAAATGTCGTGGGGGTAGGACAGTTAGGGGGAGAATGTGTAAAAAAGACTCGGGGCGGGGAGCGTAGTGAAAACAAGGCTTAGAAGCTGCTGGAACTTGCTTAAGGGAGAATTGCCTGTCTGTGTATTTGTGGTCATCTATTGAATTATTGCCTTGTCTCTTGGCTCTCACAGCCAAGAGTCAGCTTACAAGTTTCTTGACTCTGCTGCGGGGCACTGACCTCTGCTGGTGGAGATACCAAAGTGGCAGGTGTGTGGGCTCAGCCTGGTACTTGCTGATCATTACTTATGACACGAGAAGGCTCAGGTGATTATCTGCTTTCCAAACTCTACCCTTCCCTGCTGAGTTCACACACTCCTCGTAGATAAGAGACTTATTGTTTCTGGATTATGAGTAGTTACAATTGTATGACATCCCTGTAATTAAAGTTGTTCCTCTGGAGCTGGCCCCGTATGTAACATATTGCCCTATTCCGTAGGGTCTCGGTACACATTTCAGTATCTCTGAAGTCAGGATGTGACTTCACATTTGGTGGTGTCTCCAACTTGGTAAGGTAGAATAATTGTCTTGGAGTAGATAGAGGTTTTGTTGCCAGAAGATCCCTGACTAGTTTAAGCAGTGGACAGTGCCGGGAGGATTCGGGGGTATCTGTAAGTGGGACTGGTCACCAGGCTTCGCAGGTAACTGGAACCAGCTGGAAAGTCATCAGAGCCCAGGGCATTGAGCACCTCTGGCCGTTGCTTTAGGGCCACAAAACCTCCCATCTCAGAACTTTCTCTGCTTCCTGGTGAATGTGTTGAAGAATGGCCTCTTGCCCCTACTGCTGTTCAGCTCCAACCCCACAGCCAGCTGAGCTGAGTCCTGACCCATGCCTCGGACCCCTGTGGTATAACTCACAGCCCATGTGATTCCCTTTCCTCCTGCAGCGCTGGGTATGGACCTCTCGCTGCCCTGTCCAAGGCCCGCATCTCATCCTGTGCCCTCACCCTGGAGGTTGTGCTCTCCTTCAGGGCTCGGATTCCCCTGACACTGATCTTTCTGTGCCCATCTCCTTCCCTCCCCTTCCTTCTTCGGTTTGTTTTCTTTCTTTTTAACCAGGCTGATTCCATAAATGCCCGCATCCTCCCAGCTGTTCTAACAGGAAAGCTGTTTGACTCCAGGTCCAAGAGAACAGCTCCTCGCTGCTGCTCCTGGCTTGTTCACCTCTCTCCCTCACTCCCAGCCAGTGTCATCTTCCTATGAACCATTCTAGCAGCCGAGCTCTCCCAGCGCCTGCTCTGCCCCCTCCAATTAATTTGCCATGCTGCTGTTGGAGATATTTCCTTCAAACATATTTCTAATCCCATCGCTTTCATTTCTAAAGCCTCCGGTACTTTTCCTTTGCCTGTAGGAGTCCGCACTTCCCGGCACGCCCTCCTTGCCCCCTCCTCCTCCCTCCCCAGCCTCACCTGGTGCCTCTGTCCTTGCATTTCCCTCCAGCTACTCTGGCCTTTGTCAGCTTCCTCAAACTGCCTTGCTTCTCCAGGCCTGCCGGACTTTACAGACAGCTCCTGCTCTCTGGATCGTTCCTCCCTCTCTTTTGGCCACCTGCTGGTTTTCTCCAAGTCTCAGGTTAGATGCCACTTCCTCAGGGAAGCCTTCCCAGAAGCCCCGATGAGGACTTCCCATGCTGTCTCATGATCCCTCACAATTGATAGGTGCTGTTGGGGGGACGCACTTCTTTGTATTTCCCAGTAGCCCCTCCTATTTCTTTGCCATTACATGGTAAGCTCTGTGACGATGGAGACTGAAAACTTAGTATTTGCCCGGTCTTGAGGCTACCGGGATGAGTGAAACTTGGTTTTCAGTAAACATTTGTCACACAAATGAACGTAGGTATTTCGGAGCTTATGCTTTTACTCTGGCACCTAGGCTTGCCATACATCAGGTGGTTAATGTTATTTCTTACAAAGACATGAGGCATTTCTATTTGAGGCATTGGAGAAATGAGAGAAAATGCATTTGCTGTGTTGACGGTGCACAAATCAAAGAGCAGTGAGGGCGGAGCAACAGAGGAAGTGAAATGACTGAGTGAACCCCGGAGGTGTGAAAGGCTTCTCCGCCATACGGTGACGTCAGGGCTTGTGACGTTCGCAGTTGAGTAACTCGAAGGCAGTAGCAAGTGGGTAGAGTGGGACGGCTCGCCTGCGGAATCTGGCATCCGAGGAAAGCGCCTTGACATCTTCCTTTCATGGCCGTGATTACACTTGTGCTAAGGTTAGGGGAAACAGAGTCAGGTTCATCTCTGATATGAAAAGGGAAGAGCGATTTTGGGGAAGGGAACTCGTCTGGGAACCTTCTGGCTAAATTTTAGTCACTTTTTAATCTGTTTAGTATGCTGCCTTGGCCGGGTGCTGTGGCTCACCCTGTAATCCCAGCACTTTGGGAGGCCAAGGTGGATGGATCTTTTGAGTCCAGGAGTTCAAGATTGGCCTCAGCAACATGGTGAAACCCTGTCTCTATAAAAATAAATAAATAATACAAAAAATTAGCCAGGCATGGAAGGTGGGAAGATCACTTGAGTCCAGGAGGTTGAGGCTACGCTGAACCATAATGACATCACTGCATTCTAGCTGGGGCAACAGAGCGAGACCTTGTCTCAAAAAATACACACACACACACACACACACACACACACACACACACACACGCTGCCTTCTGTCCCACTTGGAGCTGTTTCCCACGTATCTGAATTTATATAACATCAATGAGTATTCTGAATATCATGCTAACTGATTCATTTTATTTTAGGTTGTACTTTGGTCATTTGTAACTAACAGGAAGTTGCTAGCAATAAATTGTTATTTTATGAATCCTTTTCCACATTTTCTTGGAAGTGGAATGTTTCATTGTTCCATCAAGACCTCCTCCCCAGTACACACATGCACATTCTAACACGCTTCTTTATCCCCTTTCCTTGACTCTCATTCTTCACATTGATTTCTCTAGCTTTGAAGCTTATACATACGATGTACCCCCCCTTTTTCAATGCATGTGTAATTAGAGCCATAGCAATTCAGAGCATGAGTCGGATTCACCTTAGAGTCTCCTTTCTTCTACTTAATGACTGTGAAACCTTTAGTAAGTTACTTAAAGCTTTGGTTTCTTCATGTGTAACTTGGACATAATAGTACCTGGCCAGGAGGATTATATATGGATTAAATAACATGGGCATGACATCCACTAGAGCAGGGGTCCCCAACCCCCTAGCCACAGACCACTACTGTTAGGAACCGGCCCACACAGCAGGTGGGCAGCAGCTGAGCGAGCATCACCTCCTGAGCTCGGCCTCCTGTCAGATCAGCAGCAGCATTAGATTAGGAGCGCGAACCCTATTGGGAACTGCACAAGCAAGGGATCTAGGCTGCACACTTTTTATGAGCTTTTCTTTTCTTTTTCTTTTCTTTTTTTTTTTTTTTTTTTTGAGGCAGAGTCTTGCTTTGTCGCCCAGGCTGGAGTGCAGTGGCGAAATCTTGGTTCACTGCAACCTCCACCTCCCAGGTTCCAGCAATTCTCCTGCCTCAGCCTCCCAAGCAGCTGGGATTACAGGCACTTGCCACCATGCCCAACTAATTTTTGTATTTTTGTAGAGACGGGGTTTTACCATGTTGGCCAGGCTGGTCTCGAACTCCTGACCTCGTGATCTGCCCGCCTCAGCCTCCCAAAGTGCTGGGATTATAGGCGTGAGCCACTGTGCCCGGCCTTCCTTACAAGACTCTCACTCATGCCAAATGATCTGAGGTGGAACAATTTCATCCCGAAACCATCCCCCCCACTCCCCCATCCACGGAAAAATTGACTTCCACGAAACCGGTCCCTGCCAAAAAGATTGGGGACCGCTGCAGTAGAGGGCCTGGGATGTAGTACAGTCTCCATCAGCAGTAACTATGATGATGACTAGGAAGACAAGAAGAAACCGAGCAAAAATTTTAAGCGATTCCAGCGATTCTGTTCCTCAGCACTGTCAGACTTTGCCCCGTGTGAACACAGGTGTGTACGCCACAGACAGTTGGCAGCTTTTGCGATTGGATGTTTGTGCTTATCCCTATTCCTGAGAAATGCCCTCAGGAAAGATGATGTGTCACCATTTTACAAATGAAGAAATTCAGGCTCAAGGGTATTAATTTGCTCAAACTCACAAGAAAGGCTGTAACAGTTCTGATCTAGGGTTGGTCTAGAATGCTTCTGTCTGTCTTCTCCATTGCCTCCCATTTGAACTCGGAGTACCTTGGGTAGTCTCCCTTGGTGAACACTGGCTTCCTACCTGACATCTATTGGTGACTTATTGTAATGGCTCTGCCAATGGTTTTTTCGTGTTTTGATTTGCAGTAGTAATTCTTGTCAGTGCTGTCACACAGTGTAAAAACAGTGGCACGCCATGGTAGAAACCGCCAGAGGATGCACAACAGAAAGATCCGTTATATTGCAAAATCGCAAAGGTGCACACATTTATGGACATATGTGTAATCTCTGCGGAACTCCAGTGTTTCATTACGAGTTAGGATAGCCTTTTGTCAGAGCCTCAAACTTCAGGACTCTTGTGGGGACTTGGATGAATTGCCCACCTTGGATTCCGCAGAATAAATTCACCGAATTGCTCTGCCACTCTTGTGACTCGGTGGTTTGCTAAATACATTCACTTACCTCTCTTCCCTCCTAAAGTCTGCTGAAATGACATAGATCAATGAAATCGATTACAAAGGTAGTCATTCTTAATACAAACAAAAACGTAGGTTTTGGAGAAGTCAATAAAGTGGATAAACCTTTGTCAAGTCTGTTCAGGAAAAAAATGGGTGAAAATGCAAAGCTTTGGAAAGAAGAGAAGCTTCTTAACTATAAATGCAGAGATCTTTAAAAGTAATGTTGATCAAAGCACACTGGCCAGGCATGGTGGTTCACGCTTGTAATCCCAGCACTTTGAGAGGCCGAAGTGGGAGGATCCCTTGAGCCCAGCAGTTCAAGACCAGCCTGGGCACCATGGGAAAACCCCACCTCGACAAAAAAAAAAAAATATGAAAACTATCCGGGTGTCCTGATGCACGCCTGTGGTCCCAGCTACTTGGGACGCTGAGGTGGGAGGATAGCTTGAGCCCAGGAGGTAGAGGTGGCAGTGAGCCAAGAGCACACCACTGCACCCCAGCCTGGGCAACAGAGATAGTACCCTTTAAATTGGCGAACTCTATGAATGTGAATTATATGTCAAACTATTTTTGTAGGTTTTGTGTATGTGTGTGTGTGTATGTGTCTGTCTGTCACCCAGGCTGTCTCCAACTCCTGAGCTCAAGCCATCCTTCCACATCAGCCTCCCAAAGTGCTAGGATTACAGGCATGCGCTATTGCACCCAGCCCCAATAAAGCTGTTTTTTGAATAAGGTCATTGAAAGGTCTTCTTCTTCTTCTGCTACAGAAAAGCATGCTATTCTATTCAGCCTGTTTATGGATGAATTCTGTAAATCTTTTCAGGAACAGTTAATGCCTTATTTAAATTATTTTAGAACAGGGAAATATGGAAAGCTTCCCAGCTCCTTCTGTAAGGCTAGCTTGATCCTGAAATCAAAGCCAGAAGAAGATAGCACACGAAGAAGAAAACAGGTGATCAGTCTTAGATTTAAAATGTGGACAAAGCTCCTAAACAAACACTAGCTATGCAGTATTAAAAGTCTAATATATTGTGGTCAAGTAAGGCTTACCTTAGAAATACAAGTATTCTTCTGTAGATTAAGAAACCTAGGCTGGGCGAGGTTGCTCATGCCGGTAATCCCAGGCCTTTGGGAGGCCAAGGTGGGCAGCTCAGGTAATCCCAGCCCTTTGGGAGGTCAAGATGGGCGGATCAGGTAATCCCAGGCTTTGGGAGGCCAAGGTGGGTGAATCACTTGAGCCCAGGAGTTCGAGACCAACCTGGGCAACATGGCAAAACCCCGTCTTTAATTTTTTTTAATTAAAAAATAATTTTTAAAAAATCTATTAAGGAGCTGGATGTGGTGGCTAACACCTGTAATCCTAGCACTTTGGGAGGCCAAGGTGAAAGGATTGCTTGAAGCCAGGAGTTCAAGACCAGCCTGGACAACATAGTAAGACTCCCATCTCTACAAACAATAAAAAAAAATTCGCCAGGTATGGTAGCAGATGCCTGCAGTCCCAGCCACTCAGGAGTCTGAGGCAGGAGGATTGTTTGAGCCCGGCAGTTTGAGATGGCAGTGAGCAATGATCATGCCACTGCACTCTAGCCTGGGCGACAGAGTGAGACCTTGTCTCAAAAAAAAAAACAAAAAAAAACCAAAGACATCTATTAAGAAATCTAGTCCCAGCTTCTTGGGAGGCCATGGTAGGAGGATCTCTTGAGTTTGAGGCCAGCCCTGGGCATTATAATGTGACCCTATCTCTAAAGAAAGAATGAGAGAGAGAAAGAAAAAGAATAAATTGCTTAAGGAATTAATGTCGTTGATAAAGGAGAGAAACTGGTAGTAATCTCAGTAGATACTGAAGTAGCAATTAATAAAATTCAACATATGTTCCTTTTTAAAAATCCTTAATAAACCAGGGATATGAGGAAACTTCTTTAAGTTGCTAAAAGTATACCTGCTGACAGCCAGCAGGGGCAGCAGCTGTCTAATTCCTGGTGCAGGTGGAGTCTCCCAGATTCATGGAACCGGAAATGTTTAGGTTTTCTAATTTTTTTTTTTTTTTTGAGACAGAGTCTCACTCTGTCACCCAGGCTAGCGTACAGTGGCATGATCTCGGCTCACTGCAACCTCTTCCTCCTCCTGGGTTCAAGTGATTCTCCTGTCTCAGCCTCCCAAATAGCTGGGATTACAGGCATGTGCCACCATGCCCAGCTAATTTTTGTATTTTTAGTAGAGATGGGGTTTTGCCATGTTGGCCAGGCTGGTCTTGAACTCCTGACCTCAGCTGATCTGCCCACCTTGGTCCCCCAAAGTGCTAGGATTACAGGCGTAAGCCACAGCGTCTAGCATGTTTTCTGATTTTTTTCAGATTTTGGAATATTTGCATACACGTAATGAGATACCTTGGGGATGAGGACTCAATTTTACACACGAAATTCATGTTTCATATATACCTTATATACATAGTCTGAAGGTTATTTTATACAATTCTTTAATAACTTTGTGCATGAAACAAAGTTTGTATAGATTGAACCATCAGAAAGCAAAGGTGCCACTGTCTCAGCCACCCCTGTGGACAGTCTGGCATCACCATGGTTCCTGACTCTGAATTTATATGCTACTGATAAATACAGCGAATAACCGACATGTTGAGGGTAACTTATGGCATCATGTTGGTGCTCGGAACATTTTGCGTTTTGGAACATTTGGGATTTTACGTTTTTGGATTATGGATGCTCCACTGTACCTGCCAAGGTGATTCTCACTCTCCTGGCCTGGCTGGTGCTTGCTGCTTCATCCCTGTGAGCTCTCCTTGGCCATCACCATTGCTCCAGCTTCATCACTGGGTTCTCTTCCCTGAGAAAGGAATCATTGGCTGTAGTAGGTGCTTTAATTATGTATTAGTAGTTCCTAGAATTCTATGCAAAGCCATTTTAAAACTCTGACAGGAGCCACATACAATTTCAAGGTCATTGCTTTGTCCTTGACTTTCCTTTGGCATTGATTGCAACTCACTTTGAACTAATTGGGCAAACTCTGCCTTGATCCTGCCTGTGCTTTTTCTTCTTTCCTAATAACTCTTCTACTGCCCCCTTATTTAGAAGAGTGTGTGCATTTTCTTACCCATGTACACATTTGCCCCCACACACAAAACCAAATGCAAAAAGCATGGAAAGGGGAAAAATACTAACAGACTTCATTTACTCTGCTACCTTATAATTGTAAATCCTGTAAAATTATGTTTAAGATTTGCCTTTGTTTCTGTTCATGTTTCTAGGCACTTTAGAAAAACTTACGGACTTTTACTTTATTTTTTGAGATGGAGTCTCGCTCTGTTGCCCAGGCTGGAGTGCAATGGTGCGATCTCAGCTCACTGCAACCTCTACCTCCTGGGTTCAAGCAATTCTTCTGCCTCAGCCTCCCAAGTAGCTGGAATTACAGGTGCCCACCACCATGCCTGGCTAATTTTTGTATTTTTAGTAGAGACGGGGTTTCACCATGTTGACCAGGCTGGTTTCAAACTCCCGACCTCAAATGACCCACCTGTTTCGGCCTCCCAAAGTGCTGGGATTACAAGCATGAGCCACCATACTTCGCCTATTTTACTTTATTTTATTTTATTTTTATTTATTTTGAGACAGAGTCTTGCTCTTATCACCCAGGCTAGAGTGCAGTGGCATGGTCTCGGCTCACTGCAACCTCCACCTCCTGGGTTCAAGCAATTCTCCTGCTTCAGGCTCCTGAGTAGCTGGGATTACAGGCATCTACCACTATGCCCGGCTAATTTTTGTACTTTTAGTAGAGATGGGGTTTCGCCATGTTGGCCAGGCTGGTCTCGAACTCCTGACCTCAAGTGATCTGCCTACCTCAGCCTCCCAAAGTGCTAGAATTACAGGTGTGAGCCACCGTGCCCGGCCTTATTTTTTTTTTAATAGAGATGAGGTTTAACTGTGTTGCCTAGGCTGGTCTTGAACTCCTGAGCTCAAGTGATCCTCCCACCTTGGCCTCCCAAAGTGCTAAGATTACAGCCATGAGCCAACACACCCAGCCAACTTACAAGTTTAATTTTTTCTTTTCCATATACTTCTGACTTTCATATTCCTCTTCTTTGCTTATTTCTTACTCAGATATTTTTAAGTTTTCTAAAAAGAGAAAATACTATATGAATATAGTAAACTTGTATTTCTAAATGCAGAATAAAGTACAAAGATACATTTTAACATTGATAATTTTTTTAGAATTACAGTGAAATTCAGCATATTAAAATTGTGAATAAGGAATTGGGTTTTTTTTTTTTTTTTTTTTTTTTGGTTTGGGGAGTTTTTAAGTGAAGTTTGGGACAGTGTGTAAATTTTGTTTTAAAATGCATTTTATTCTTATACACTTAGTCTTTAAGACAAATTTTGAATCTTTTACTATGACCTGTGATTAATGAATATGTGGGGTTTTTTTGTGTTAACATGATTCTTTTAAAAAAACTCAACGCTATTAACAATAACAACAAAAATATCCTAATATTATATAACATCAAAGAATGTCCTTGCATAAGATGATATTTTTTGTTTCAAAATTGTATTATGAAAATTTCTAAACTTATGAAGTGGTAGAGAGAATGGTTCAATGCATTCCAAATAGCCACCGTCCACCTTCAACACATCAATTCTTGGGACAGCCTTGTTTCATCAACACCCTCACCCACATCCCCACACTCGAATTATTTGCAGGTGAATCCCAGGTCCAGTGATGCCTTGGTGCTTCACGAAGCAGTGTGCCTGCTGCCCGCCCTCCCTCGCTCTTGTTGCCAGGCTGGAATGCAATGGCGTGATCTTGGCTCACTGCACCCTCCGCCTCCGGGTTCAAGCGATTCTCCTACTTCAGCCTCCCTGAGTAGTTGGAATTACAGGCACCCACCACCACGCCCGGCTAATTTTGTATTTGTTTAGTAGAGACGTGGTTTCTCCACATTGGTCAGGCTGGTCTTGTACTCCTGACCTCAGGTGATCTGCCCGCCTCGGCCTCCCAAAGTGCTGGGATTAGAGGCGTGAACCACCACGCCCAGCCTAGTAGTGTGCATTTCTAAAGGCCCTTGGTGGTCTGGTCCTGAGTAACATTCGTGTCGCATCTCCAGCCACATCCCATGAGTACTAGACTGCAGCTGTTTCAGACTAAGATACGGCTACATCATTCTTCAAACATGCCATGCTCTTTGGGACCTCTGTCTTTGTATATGCTATTGCATCTTCCTAGAATGTTTCTCCTTCTCTTCTCTGGCAAGCACTTCCTCTCAGGATCCAGCTCACATCCCCTTGGCCGTGAAGGCTTCTCTGGCTCCTCCTGTGTGTGTTCCTGTAGCACTTTGCAGTACTTCACCCACAGTGCTTATCACACTGCACAGTCCAAACACTCCTGCAGGGCAGGGACCAGCCTGCCACGGGGCAGTATTAGGGGTGTCTCCTGGGTCCTGCAGAAGCAATCTGCCTTCTTCAAGGGTCTGTGGATTTTCTCAGCTTTCCTGGTCTATTCCTGCGGTAGTTCTGGACCAAAAGTTCACAGGGCAAGTTTCCACACGCTGCTCTGTCCATCCGAGTGGGAGCTGCAATCCAGTCCTGCTTCCTATCCACTATTTTCCCTTGAATATGTGTATTAAAATACAATAGTGGTCGTGATAAAAGAGGTGGGGGTTTAACTTGTCAGGTGTATGAGTGTGTGTGCATGTGTGTATGTGTGTCTGTGTTTGTGTGTGTGTGTGTGTGTGTTCCTGTCTGCATGTGTGTGTGCCTGTCTATGTGCGTGTGTGTGTGTGCATGTGTGTTTGTGCCTGTCTGTGTGCGTGTGTGTGTGTACATGTGTGCATGCATGTGCACCTGCTTCCTCCCGACCTCGTTGCCTGCGCTGGCCAAGCGAGCTTCTCTCTTATGGTAGCGGGACTGCAGCTCCAAAAGCCCACCCTGAGGAGAAGCCACTGAGCCCTGCAAGGCACACATACATTCCGCCTGGTCTTCACACCCCGACCACCCACAGCACTGTTAAAGTGAACCCTCTGACCAGTGGCAAAATCTGCTTGCCAAGGAGGACGTCAGTAATTGACTGAGTAGGGGCCTCACAACTACAGGAGCTGGTGTGAGTGAGCAGTTACTCTCCTCTGTACACAGAGGCTCTGATCATGCTCTGTGTTTATCCTGCTGGTGTGCGAGTGGTAGACGGGGGCATTTGGCTTGCAACAGGCAGAGTTCCCAGTGGTGTTGAAGGTACAGCAACATCATTAGAGAATCAAGGGTTTTGATTTGCATTTCTCTAATAAGCAGTAGTGTTGAGGTTTTTTTCATATTCTTGTTAGCCATGTGTATGTCTTCTTTTGAAAAATGTCCATTCATGTCCTTTGCCCACTTTTTAATTGGGTTGTTTGATTTTTTTCTTGTCAATTTGTTTAAGTTCCTTATTGATCCTGGATATTGGACCTTTGTTGGATGCATCCTTTGTAAATATTTTCTCCCATTCTGTAGGTTGCCTCTTCACTCTGTTGATAGTTTATTTGCCGTGCAGAAGCTCTTAAGTTTACTTAGATCCCACTTGTCAACTTTTGCTTTTGTTGCAATTGTTTTTGGCATCTTCGTCATGAAATCTGTGCCCATTTGTATGTCCAGAATGGTATTTCCTAGGTCGTCTTCCAGGTTATCATAATTTTCAGTTTTACATTTAAGTCTTTAATCATACCATTTGACCTAGCAATCCCATTACTGGGCGGATGCCCAAAGGAATACAAATTGTTCTACCATAAAGGCACATGCATGTGTATGTTCACTGTAGCACTATTCACAATAGTAAAGACATGGAATCAAACTACATGCCCATCAGTGGTGGATTGGATAAAGAAAATGTGGTAAATATGCACCATGGAATACTATATAGGCATAAAAAAAAGAATGAGATCATGCCCTTTCCAGGAACATGGGTGGAGCTGGAAGCCATTGTCTTTAGCAAACTAATACAGGAAAAAAAAAAAACAGCTCCTTTCTCAGGGTCCTCTCTGGATCCACACAGCTCCTCTCTGGGGGTTCCCTCTGGATCCACATGACCCCTTTGAGGCATCTTTTGTTCCAATGTAAAGGTGAGGAGACTGGGGCTGAAAGCCCAGTGCCAAGCGATCGGTGGTCGCCAAGGAGATTGTGGAAAAGCCATTGTGATTAGTGCCAAGCGGTTGCTGGTGATGGGGGATCAGAGGGCCCAGGTGGAGTTCCATGCCACAGCACTGAACTGGATCGGTCCTGGCAAAGTGGGCTCAGGGCCGCAGATCATCACTGCAAGCTGTTTGCTCTGAAAGAAAGGCAGTGGAGTGGAGCGAACCGCCACAAGGTCAAGTGGAGATGGGGAGAGAGAGCAGGAAGCAAGCTGGTGAGGGGCAGAGGTGAAAGAGAGCACGCAGGGGTGGGACGGAGAGTCACGATGGAGGGAGCAGGGTCTCAGAGTCGCCCACTGACTGCTCTGCCTCTTTTCTCCTCTAACCCAGTGTCCACGCGGCCCTCATTTTTTCAGCCTCCTGTGTGAGCCCCTGCGTGGCTCCTGGTCACCTCCAGGATAAAGTACAGAGCACATGCCAAGCGCCCACATAACTGACCCCATGGCCTCCCTGCCGCCCTGCTGCTGCAACCCTATCGCCGTGGCGTGCCAGCCCCTGCCCCCGTGTCCCCTGCCAGCTCCTAAGGACACCCTCAGATCTGAGGGGCTCAGGCCTCTGCCTGGAATCCCTTTTCCTGCCTTCAAGATGCAGCTAGAGACAGTGTCACCTCCCCTGAGAGGCTGTGTTGGGGTGCTGGCCAGAGCGCTCAGCAGAGCTGTGGGAACGGGGCGCCTCCTGGTCGGCTCCAGTGAGACCAGAGAGTTGGTCACTGGAGTGGGGGTGTCTGAGTTGGAGGTAAGGTGGATCACCTGAGGTCAGGAGTTCAAGACCAGCCTGACCAACATGGCAAAACCCCGTCTCTACCAAAAATACGAGACTTAGCCAGGAGTGGTGGTGTGCGCCTGTAATCCCAGCTACTCGGGAGGCTGAGGCAGGAGAATCGCTTGAACCTGGGAGATAGAGGTTGCAGTGAGCCGAGATCATGCCACTGCACTCCAGCCTGGGCAACAGAGCGAGACTCCATCTCAAAAAACAAACAAGCAAAAAATGCCTGGGACTGCTGCCGGGCATGGTGGTTCACGCCTGTAAGCACTTTGGGGGGCCAAGCTGGGCAGATCACCTGAGGTCAGGAGTTCAAGACCAGCCTAGCCAACATGGCGAAACCCCATCGCTACTAAAAATACAAAAATTAGCCGGGCGTGGTGGCAGGTGCCTGTAATCCCAGCTGCTTGGGAGGCTGAGTCAGGAGAATCGCTTGATCCTGGAAGCCAGAGGTTGCAATGAGCTGAGATCCCACTACTGTACTCTGGCCTGGGTGACAGACCAAGACTCCATCTCAAAAAAATAAAAGATAAAATAAAAACCAAAATGTTTGGGACCGGGAATGTTTCAGATTTCATTTTTTTTCAGATTTTTAAGTATTTGCATCACACATACCAGTCGAGCATTCCTAATCCAAAAATCCAAAATCTGAAATGCTCTGATGAGCTTTTCCCATGAGTGTTGTATTGATGCTCAAAACATTGCGGATTTTGGAGCATTTCAGATTTCAGGCTTTCAGATTTGGGATGCTCAACCTGTATATATCACTGTTGTTATTTTTAGAAAACGTGTTCATGCCTCTTATTGCTATTTCAAATAATAATTTCTGAAAACAAAGTTTAAATTATTTCAGGCGTTATTGTAGAAGATACCGCATCAACCCCAACTTTCTTTCTTCCATCTGCCGAGTCTTAGAGCGCCCCAGGTCGCTCCTGTTTGCCCCCAGGTCCCATTTTCACCCTACCTCACCCGTCTTTCTCACCAGGGAGGCTGAGCGTAGGACACATCGACTGGGCTTCCATCCTCTGGGGTCCTGTTGAGCTTAGCCAGTGGGGAGCCCCCAGAGGGGGCAGGCGGTTACTCCTGCGGCTCCCTCATCCTGGGAGGCTGCCTCTACCTGGCTGGACTCCTCGAACGACGGTCGCTGCCCCACCCAAGGGGACTGGCTCTACCTGATTCCCTCTCCTTCTGGGTTTTGTAACTGTTCCTCACTCCAGGTCTAGGGCTGGTAACAGCTTCAGGCTACTGCACTATTTCTTGGGGTTCCCTGTGCACCTCTGCCTTTGGGAATGGTCCCATAGACAGTCACTCGCTGAGCATCATCTTAGAAATGGGGCTGCACACCATGAAGTTGAGCAGGCAGAGGTGGGTATGCTGGTCAGACCCCTGGACTGGTGACAACTGCCGGGCAATGCACAGAGCTGGAGTGATGGGGGTCAGAACCAGACCATGGCAGCAGCCCCTGCGCCTGCTGATGGGACAGAACAGGTGGAAGCAGGGGGGTCCCCAGGTTGCTTCACAGTGAGCAGCGGTGGCAGTGTCCTGCCTAGGGAGGGCTCTGTGCTTGGGGTCTCTGGCTTTGTCCCCTACCTGTGTAGGTCAGTGGGGGAGAGGCACACTCCAGGTCTCTGCAGTGTGATTTTAGAGTTGACAAGCCTTATACCTAAAAGCTCTCTTCCGTTTCACAAATACAGATAAGGATTAAAGTAGGAACACCCTGCAAGAAGGGACTCTGCTAGCTGACGTTCACTCTGCAGCGCACTCAGCGGCTCCCAAACCTGAGGGCAGGTTCAGCAGAGGATGGGCATCCTGGGGAGAGGCGTGCTGAGTGTGTTACTCCTCTCTCCTCTTTCTCTTTGCACATAAGTCCAAAGTCAAAAGCACTGCATTTAATTCATCTCCTTTAGTGATGCTGGTGTCGCTGTCCTCCCACAAAAGGGAGCACAGAAAGTGCTGAAGGGAGTAAAACATTGGTGCTGACAGAGACTCACTCTGTCATCCAGGCTGGAGTGCGGTGGCATGACCTCGGCTCACTGCGTCCTTCGCCTCCCAGGTTCAAGACATTCTCAAGACTCAGCCTCTCAAGTAACTGGGATCACAGGTGTACACCCCGACGCCCAGCTAATTTTTGTATTTGAGCTGAGGTTTCGTGTTGGCCAGTCTGGTCTCAAACTCCTGACTTCAAGTGATCTGCCCACCTCGTCCTCCCAAAGTGCTGGGATTATAGGTATGGGCCACCGTGCCTGGCCCAAGACTGATTTTTGCCATCTTAATGTCATCGGAGATGATGAGTGTGAGATCTAGACCACCCCACATAAGTGCGCCAGTGTCTCTTCTAAGAAAGCTGTTGTGTTGCCAGCCTTCCCTGCAGTTCCCACCGCTTGTCCTCGTGGGATGGGGTGGGCTTCACTCTGCAGGATCCATGCCTCACTCGTGGATCAGATCATTCCTTTTTCTGTCTGTGCTCAGTAACCTGGCCTCCATCCATCTCTGTACCATTTAATTGATATTGCAGTTTCCTTATCACCTACTGATTTATTTAGCTTGAATCACCAAGTCCCTGGAAGACTGATGGTTACAAAATTAAGCATGAAGCTGAGGAATAGATCCTGGAACAGGGCGGCCTCTGACAAGCACTGCACTGCCCTGGATCTGAGCACCTTTGAAACTGCAGCAAGCATTGCTTAGTAATGAAGGTGGTTCTGTGGACAAAATCTTCGCATCATGGTACAGAATACAAAGAGGAAGATGCCGAGGGGTGTAACCATTGATCAGCACTCCCCTGCCCTCAGTGTGTGGGTTCCAGATGAGGAACTCCTCCTTGGCATTCTGACCCCAGTGTGCTCTGCTCCCACCCTGCAGGCATCTCTTCTCTGTTCCTTCTTTTGACTTAAAAGCAGAGAATATAAAAAATGACTTATTTAGGTCCCTGTGGCCATTTTCACAACTTTGAATTGAAAATATTGGCTGGGCGTGGTGGCTCACGCCTGTAATCCCAGCATTTTGGGAGGCCAAGGTGAGCGGATCACCTGAGGTCAGAGGTTCAAGACCAGCCTGGCCAACATGGTGAAACCCCATTTCTACCAAAAAAATACAAAAATTAGCCAGGCGTGGTGGTGGGCACCTGAAATCCCAGCTACTCTGGAGGCTGAGGCAGGAGAATCATTTGAACCTGGGAGATGGAGGTTGCAGTGAGCCAAGATCAAGCCACTGCACTGCAGCCTGGGCAACAGAGCGAGACTCCATCTCAAAAAAAAAAAAAGAAAAGAAAAGAAAAAATATTTGTAATGTGCTAACTAAGGTTTTGTTTTTTGTTTTTGAGATGGAGTCTCTCTCTGTCACCCAGGCTGGAGTGCAGTGGTGCGATATTGGCTCACTGCAAGCTCCACCTCCTGGGTTCAAGCGATTCTCCTGCCCCAGCCTCCCGAGTAGCTGGGACTACAGGTGCACGCCACCACTCCCAGCTAATTTTTGTATTTTTAGTTGAGACGGGGTTTCACCATGTTGGTCAGGATGGTCTTGATCTCTTGACCTCGTGATCCACTTGCCTTGGTCTCCCAAAGTGCTGGGATTACAGGTGTGAGCCACCACGCCCAGCCCACACTAAGATGTCTGTCTGTTTGTTTATTTGTTTGTTTGGAGACAGGGTCTCACTCTGTCGCCCAGGCTGGAGTGCAGCGGTGCAATCTCAGCTCACTGCAAGCTCCACCTCCCAGGTTCACGCCATTCTCCCGTCTCAGCCTCCTGAGTAGCTGGGACTACAGGTGTCCGCCACCACGCCCGGCTGATTTTGTTTTTGTATTTTTAGTAGAGACGGGGTTTCATCTTGTTAGCCAGGATGGTCTTGATCTCCTGACCTCGTGATCCGCCCGCTTCAGCCTCCCAAAGTGCTGGGATTACAGACGTGACCCACACTAAGGTTTTTATAGTCTGGAGATTGAGCAGCAGTCCCTGTGTATGTTGACATTTTAAAATGTGGAGCAGGAGATAAAGGTGGCGCTGGCAGCCTCCGGGGTAGAGCGAGCTACACAGGTGATAGGACTAGGTCAGCAAGTTCGGGCTGCTCATGACAGGAGAGGTGTGTCTGCAGTCAGTCACCCAGATTGTGTGGCGAGGGAGCCCCGAATGGTGGGCACGGAACCACTAAGCATGGACTGTTTTCTTAGGTCTTTTTTTCTTCTCGCATTGGAAGCTTCCCTTTCTAGTTGAGGCCAACCCCTTCTGAAATTGGAGTAACCATTCCCAGGAGTGATGGGATGAGCCTCCTTTTAGACTAAACAAGAGTTACAGGACTGGACCAAAAGAAATGTGGAACTTGAGGGTGGGAGGTGAGTCCTTAAGCTCTGCTTCTCAGGGCATCCAGTTCCCTCACTGTGTGGGTGTTTCCAGTATCAGTGGGGAGAGAACCTGGGACGGGCAGATTGATGGTAACTGTCTGGTTAGTAGTGGATTCTTTTAGCAGTTGTTATCTTTATAAATAGGACACCTTGAAATCCATTTTGAGTCATTGTCCCATCTACTGTCCTGCTCTTAGTTTGATTAAGGTGTATAAGTAAAACGAATTTCATACTGGTATCTGTCTGTTAAATTATCCTTTAGTATTTTTGCCTGACTGATAAATGATTAGTGATAGTCTGTCTTGTCCATTTTCATAGAATTAAGGCCAAGAAGGCCGAAGAATCACATCGTCTTACAACACATTTTTTTTTTTTTTTTTACAAATTCTTTCAAAATTAAAATTCTATGTAAATGGGTTTCAGAAGAAGTAATTGGTGACTGTAGTGCTTATCTCTGAAACATACTTGTCCAGTTGTTTGCTGTATTTGCAGGTGTTTTTAAAACGTGTATGGTTGAATGAACATTTGAAGGTCTTCTGCAATCTTACTCAACTGCATTTTTTTGTCTAATAGAGTTAGAAAATAGCTTCAATATAAAATATACTTGCGAACATTTTAAAGCTTTATTTAGATCAGTGCTGTTTCACTTAAAAACAAATATTGCAGTGGTGTGTGACTATAGTCCCAGCTATGTGGGAGGCTGAGGTGGGAGAATCCCGTGAGCCGAGGAGTTTGAGGCCAGCCGGGGCAACATAGTGTGCGACCCCATCTTGAAAAGAAAAAAAAAAGAAAGAGAAAAAAATCACATGAGGCACTTCCATAGGTACGTTATTTCTCTTAAAAAAAAAAAAAAAAAGTCTAATCCTTTAATCTTATAAAGGTATATAAAGTTTTTTTTTGTTTTGTGTTTTTACTGGTTATTAAATCTAGATTCACCAGTGTTCTTTTAAACCCGTGTGCTTCATTTGCTGACGTTTCCTCTCTGAGGACAGGAACGTAATATAGTTGTCTCAGATCCATACTTGCCTCTCTCGAATTTGATCTGTGCGTCTTTCAGTGACTTACAAGGTACCAGGCGTTACTCGTGCCTAATATCTACAAGGAACCCTCCAGGGGCCTGGGATTATAGAGAAGAGCAAGGGACATCCACTGCCCCCAGGAGCGCATGTCTAAGGGAAGAACAGACCTGTAACTTCAGTAGAAGGTGTGTGTGACTCACAAAGCATTAAGGCATGTCAAAACTGGAGCAGTTAATTCCAACCTGAGGGGCTCAAACGGAAGGTTTTATGGGAGGAAGTAGCCTCTGAACTGAACTTTGAAGGCCTATTAGTTTCCCAGGCTGCCACAACTTGGTGGCTTAGACAACAGAAGTTTATTTCCTTCTAGTCTGGAGGCCAGAATTCTGTAAGTCATCAGCAGGGGTGGTTCCTTCCAGAGGTTGAGGGAGAATTCACCCCACGCTGCCCTCAGCTCCTGCTGTTGCCAGCAGTCCTTGGCATCCTTGGCTCACCGCTGCGTCGCCCCAGCCTCCACCTGTCTTCACGTGGCCCTCCCCTTTGTGCCTCTCTGCATCTTCTCTCTCTCTTATAAGGACACTTGTCACTGGATTTAGGGCCCACCCTAATCCAGGATAACCTCATCTCCAGATCCTCACCTTAGTTACACCTGCAGAGACCCTTATTGCACATAAGGTCTCATTCTGACGTTTCCAGTGGACCTGTCTTTCTGTGGGGGCCACTGTTCAGCCCTCTGCAGAAAGGCAAGCAGGATGGCAGGAGACCATGGGAGAACAGGGAAGGCACTGTTGAGGAAGAAAGAATAGTGTGTGCAGAGGCACAGAACAGAAGCATGGGGAACGCATTCTCAAAATTGGATTTCCCACAGTTCAAACCCTTCCTTTGAAAAGGATATGTTGAAATGATCCTAGAGTATGAGATTCCTAGGGGATGTGATAGGAGATGAGGCTAGAAAGGTAGGTTAGAGTTCGATTTCTAGAACCTTGAATGATACAGGGTATATTGTGTAGGTAGGAAGGACATGTCAGAAGTTCCCCAGCAGCCAGGCACGGTGACTCATGCTTATAACCACAGTGCTTTGGAAGGCTGAGGCTTGAGGCCAAAAGTGCAAGACCAGCCTGGATGACATAGTGAGACCCCATCACTACAAAAAAAATACAGAATAAATACGTTAGCCAGATGTAATGGCACGCATCTGTAGTCTCAGCTACTGGGATTGGTTGAGCCCAAGAGTTCAAGGCTGCA
The DNA here is from genome assembly GCF_008728515.1 of Papio anubis. Lineage (NCBI taxonomy): Eukaryota > Metazoa > Chordata > Mammalia > Primates > Cercopithecidae > Papio > Papio anubis. The sequence continues at coordinate 7,644,374 of NC_044979.1, forward strand.
GTGAGCCATGATCGCACCACTGCACTCCATCCTGGGTGGCAGAGTGAGACTCTGTCTCAAAAAAACCACGGTACTGAGCAAGCGTATTATGTAATCAGATTTGTTTTTAATAGGAGAAATACTTCCAATGTTTCAATTTAGTGTTTATAATTACTTGCATTTAAACTTAGATGTTGCATTTGTAAAAGTTTGTTATTAACCTTTATGAATTAAACACTTTAATATAAACTTGCTACTTATTGATATTATTCTTTAGCAACACCCTTGCATAATAATGTTGGGTTGGCATCTATTTAAAGAGTAGTAAGATTTAAAGTCAGTCCGCAAACAGGTTTCTTCCTTTTGTAGAGCAGTAACTCAAGTCCCAGTGTGATACTCTGTAATTATGCTTCTATCCTATAACACTGAAAATATCAAAAGCAAGAAGGGAGCATTGTGTTAATATCTTAACCCCAGTTAGCTTTTGAATATGGAGTTGGAACTTCTTGCCCTCTGAGGAATTTTGATAATATATTTTATTTTATTTATTTATTTTTTGAGACAGTCTTGCTCTGTTGCACAGACTAGAGTGCGGTGGTAGTATCTCAGCTCACTGCAGCCCCTGCCTCCCGGGTTCCAGCCATTCTCCTGCCTCAGCCTCCCAGGTAGCTGGGATTACAGGCGCACGTCACCATGCCTGGCTAACTTTTGTATTTTTAATAGAGATGGGGATTCACCATGTTGGCCAGGCTGGTCTTGAATTCCTGACCTCAGGTGATCCACCCAGCTCAGCCTCCCAAAATGCTGGGATTACAGGCGTGAGCCACAGCACCCGGCCAAGGAATTTTGATAATATATTTTAAACAGCCTGTTGTTGAATAATTTGGGTGGGTTTTGTTGTTGTTGTTGTGTAACTCCAAATTACACTCATTTTCACTCTGTTTCAATATATTTCTTCCTCCAAGTACAATGTGAGACTTCACCATAATGTAACTAACACAGATGGTGCCACCTATAATCGTAAAGTTTATACTAAAAGTAGAAAAGCGACATTAAAAAGGAACATTTTATATTTTACTTTCTTTTCCTAACTTAAAAAGCTTATACTTTTGTTGTGATTGATGTTGTTTTATTACATTAGTAATAATCTGTCCTTATTCCCACTAAACAAAAATTTTATTATAATTTGTAGGTGGCTTACGCCTGTAATCCCAGCAGTTTGGGAAGCCAAGGCAGGTGGATCACTTGAGCCTGGGAGTTTGAGACCAGCAACATAGTGAGACTTCATCTCTATTTAAAATTAATTATTATTTTTCTTTTTCTGAGGCAGAGTACTGTTCTGTCCCCCAGGCTGGAGTGTAGTGGCACGATCTCAGCTTACTGCAACCTCCACATCTTGGGTTTGAAGCAATTCTTTTTTTTTTTTTTTTTGAGACAGAGTCTCACTTTGTCGCCAGGCTGGAGTGCAGTGGCATGATCTCAGCTCACTGTAACCTCGCAACTTTCGCCTCCAGGGTTCAAGCGATTCTCCTGCCTCAGCTTCCCGAGTAGCTGGGATTACAGGTGTGTGCTACCATGCCCGGCTAATTTTTGTATTTTTAGTAGACAGAGGGTTTCACCATGTTGGCCAGGATGGTTTCAATCTCATGACCTTGTGATCCACCCACCTTGGCCTCCCAAAGTGCTGGGATTACAGGCGTGAGCCACTGCGCCTGGCCTGAAGCAATTCTTGTGCCTCAGCCTGCCAAGTAGCTGGGATTACAGGCGTGCGCCACTATGCCCAGCTAATTTTTGTATTTTTAGTAGAGACAGGGTTTCGCCATGTTGCCCAAGATGGTCTCAAACTCCTGGCTTCTCAAGCAGGCCACCCACCTTGGCCTCCCAAAGTGCTGGGATTACAGGCGTGAGCCACTGCACCCAGTCATAAAATTTAATGGTAAAACATCTTTTTAAAGAAATTTTATTATAAATTTTATTTTTATTTGTTTTTTAAATTAGTTTTAACTAGTTTTAGACATTCAAAGAGGATTTATTACAATTTAAATATTTAACATTTTACAGCTGGGTGTGGTGGCTCACACCTGTAATCCCAGCACTTTGGGAGGCTGAGGCAGGCAGATCACTTGAGGTCAGGAGTTTGAGACCAGCCTGGCCAACATGGTGAAAGCCTGTCTCTACTAAAAATACAAAGATTAGCCAGGCTTGGTTTCCCACGCCTATAATCCCGGCTACTCGGGAGGCTAAGGAACAAGAATTGCTTGAACCCGGGAGATAGAAGTTGCAATGAGCTGAGATTGTGCCACTGCACTCCAGCCTGGGTGACAGAGCGAGACCCTGTCTCCAAAATAAATAAATTAATGAATGAATTTTACTTTAGTCAAGTGCTTTATATTTTTTAAAAATGTTGTAGATCCTTCCCCAAACCTGGAACCCAGTTACAGAGGTTCTAATCTTGAGAAAAGCATGAGACCTCTTCCAGCCAATGGGCATCCTCCAAAGTGCCTGATCAGAACTTCAGAGCTTCCAAGGCCATCACAACAAGGACAGTCTGAGAAACCATGGCAGCCAGGAGGAGCCCAAGGAGATGCTCCCAACCATCATGTGGAATCCTGGACAGGATCCTGGGACAGACACAGGACATTAAGGAAAAAATAAGGAAATCTGAATAATGTGGAGACTTCTGTTAATACATTGTTGGTTTTATTTTGTGTCTGTGTGTGTGACAGAGTCTTGCTCTGTCACCCAGGCTGGAGGGCAGTGGCACAGTCACAGCTCACTGCAGCCTTAGCCTCCTGGCTCAAGAGACCCTCCCACTTCAGCCTCCTGAGTAGGCTGGGGCCATAGGTGTGCACCACCACACCTGGCTAATTTTTTTTATGTTTTGTAGAAATGGGGTCTCACTATGTTGCCCAGGCTGGTCTCAAACTCCTAGCCTCAAGGACGACTCCTGCCTCGGCCTCCCAAAGTGTTGGAATTACAGGTGGGAGCCACTGTGCCTGGACACGAATATTCATTATTATTTTCTTGGTTGGTTAACTGTAACTGCTGCACCATGCTAATGCAAGATGTTGATGATGGAGGAACACACTTCCAGCTGCTCTGGAGGCTGTGTGCATGCAGGACAGGCACAAGAGCCCAGCTCTCCACACCTCCTTGGATGACGGAGGAAGCCTACGCAGGAAGCCCCAAGCCGCACTCCCACAGCTCCCCAGCCAATTAGGGGGCTGCCTGTGTGTGAAGGCAGTGCTGGAGGACCTGCTAGAAAGTCCAAGCCACAGCAGGCTTGGAAACTGTCTTAACTAGGAGATGGCTCCACAAGCCACCCACAGGTCTGTCAGCCACAGGTGGGTGCCTAACTGGCTGGGGCACAGCCTCTGACCACTGCTAACCTAGGATTGGATTATCACTCAGAGTTTGAAATAAATATCCATGAATCTACACTGACATGAATAAATGATCAGATAAATGAATAAATAACTCTCCTGTACATAATTATTTTAAACAAGGAGGTAGCGCGTAACTCCTGGCCATTAAGTGAGAGGTCCTAGTGACCTTAAAAAGGTTACTGTACATAAAGAAGGAGAGAAAGAGTACCTCTACTTGGAGAAACCTGACAAATATGACTTCACTTAGGTGATTAAGGTGATGAGTAATGTTGATTTTAGATACCCTAGATAGGATGGGATGAGAAGGCATGTGTACCCTCAATATGATGATGAGGATGGAGTGTGTCCCTCCCTGTGAAGATGAGGAAGGAGCGTGTGCCTCCGCGTGTGATGAGGTCGGACGTGTCCCTCCGCGTGTGTTGCGGCCGGAGCGTGTCCCTTCCTGCGTGATGAGGTGGGAGCGTGTCCCTCCGTGCGTGAGGAGGTCGGAGCGTGTCCCTTCCTGCGTGGTGGGGCCGGAGCGTGTCCCTCCCTGCGTGGTGAGGACGGAGCGTGTGTCGAGAATGGAGCGTGTCCCTCCGTGTGTGAAGAGGATGGAGCGTGTTCCTCCACGTGATGATGAGAACGAAACTGCGTAACCCAAAGATTGGGAAAACCCTGTGTTAGTTAGTTCTCACACTGCTTTAAATGGACTACCTGAGACTGGGTGGATAATTTGTGAAGGAAAGAGGTTTAATTGACTCCCAGTTCTGCATGGCTAGAGGGGCCTCAGGAAACTTGCAATCATGGCGGAACGGGAAGAGGCATGTCTTTCGTGGAGCAGGTAACAGAGAGCAAGGGCAGAGAAAACGGCCTTATAAAGCCCTCAGATCTGAAAACTCAGGCACTATCACAAGAACAGCATGGAGGAAACTGCCCTCGTGATCCAATCACCTCCCATTAGGTCCTGCCCTTGGCACGTGGGGATTATGGGAACTACAATTCAAAATGAGATTTGGTTGGGGACACAGAGCCAAACCGTATCAATAATGTAAGATGATAAACTTGGAGGAGCCTGATATGGAGTATATAGGAACTGTTCCAGCTTTGCAACTTTTTTGTAACTCTGGAACATATATTTATTCAAAATACAATGTGAATTGAAATAATTGAGAAATCAATACATTAAAATGATATACTAAAAATTAGATTAACACTAAACTTAAATTTTCAAAAATTCTGTAAGTTTGAACATTCCTGCCCTGTTTTATTTTCCATTTTTATTTCACATATTCATATAGTAATAACATGTATAATATGTCTATAATATGTGTACCTCTTTTATGAAAATTCTTGATTTAATTAATGAACAAAATATCTTCAGAGGTTTCCTTTCTGGGAGATGGTTTGTTACATTTTACTATACTTAGCGTCCCTCTTGATTTCTTGCTTTTGAATTTTAGGATGATAGATTTGGCAGGCAATTTGTAACTTAAATACTGGTTGAATGTATGCTTGACTGCCCTGATCTTTGGTTTTTGTATTGCACAAATCCCGCACTCAGTAGGCATGAGGAGACTGCGCATGCGGCTGCGTGAGGCGCGTCATCCTTAGCGGCGATGGCGGACCCAGACCAGAGCTGTTTGCGCCGCTCTGATGAGAGCTTGCTGTTTCAGGCCTTTCTTTAGCAGGGCCCTCACTGTCTAGTCTATCAGTGTTTTGAGAAATATGGGAATCATCCGTCCATCCGTTCCCTCCCTGACAGCCGCTGCTATTCATTCACGAACGCCGAGCTTGTCCTTGGTAGTGCTGGTGGCAATGTGATGGCAGTCAGTGTCCCCTCCATTGGTTTGCAGTGTCTGTGAGGACAAGGGTTGTGGTTGTTGTCTTCCCTGTGGCATCCCCGCCTCTCGCACAGTGGATGCCGCGGGTGCCTCACCAGGATCCTGTCACACCCAAGTTCTCATATTTCAACATCTGTGCCCCAGGACATTCTTTGGCAACTGGGCTTGTGGGTAGAAATGCTAGGGGTCATGTCCCAGGAATTACCTGGAACCCAGGCAGGGCAGGAGGGGTCCTCCCCTGAGACAGCTCTGAGGTCTGTACAGCCTCAGAGCATCGTCCCTCGTAGCTTCACTCCAGGGTCATGAAGGTGTAACCTGCTTACTGGGCACTCTTTCTTTTGAGTTTTTCTCCCCTAACTTTCCCTGGTCTTGGGATCAGCTTTGGGAGGAATGTAAACTAAGACAATATGCAATAAATATTTATAGACTGAATTAATTTATGGATTACTTGAGTAAGATACTGATCATTCAAATAAATTATCACCCAGGAAGGAAAAAATATTAGAAATACACAGTCACTGTTAACGAGATAGAAGGCGATAACTGATGAGACAGAAGCACGATGCCATTAGCGTTCAGGGGAAGAAGTCATTTTAGATTTCCTTACTCTTTCCAGGTCAGGGCTGGTGACCCACCTGTGTGATCTCAGGTGATCCAGTGCTCACCCTGGGCTGATGCATAAGCTTTGAGGGTGGAGAACCGGTCATTGTGTCCCCCTGTGAGTAACCCCAGGACAGGACCCAGGACACAGGTCCTCCCCAGGTGCGCTCAGATGAGTGCACCACTGAGTCAGGAAAGTGAGCTTAATAAGGAGCTACTGGAGGCTGGGACAGAGCTTCAAATCCCGCTTGGGTCACTTCTTCACCGTCTGATTTGGGCCTTGTGACACAGCTTGTCCTAGCCTCAGTTTCCTCAGAGGTAAAATAAAAAACATGAAGCCGTATTCCTTTAGGTTGTTACATCAGTTAAGTGAGGTGATTTATTGCGGTACCTGGTCCATAATGAGCACTCAGATGTTCACTTCTTTTGTGAGAAAAGATGTCAGTTGAGGCTGGATTGAAATTGAACAAGGAAAAGTCAAGGAGGAGGATGTTTAAGGTAACATGAGTGAACAGGGGAGAGGTCAAAGGCTACAGGAGACTGAGAGGGAGCCCGTTTGCCTAGACATGAAACCAGGAGGTGGGAAATAAGGCTGCGGAGAAGCCAGACGTGGAGATTCATAAACAAAACACGGAGGCATCTGGACTTTATTCCACATCAGGAGGGAGGCATTTGAGAGGGAAATATGCAGGAGGCAGTTGCAGTGACAAAACTCTACATTATAAATTGTGATATCCCAAAGAGAGGTCCGAATGAAAATAGACTTGGGAGTGGTCCACATCATTTGTCATGAAATTGGCAAACCAGCTGCATGGATGTCCACAGTAGGAAATACACAGAATTGTAGGGCTCCTTTCCACAGCCAAGGAGCTTGGGTAGTATGACTTGTTTAGCACTTGTTTTGCTAATTAGCTCATACACTACAATTTCTTCTTCTCAGATATTTCCCAAGTAGTTCAGATCTTCCTAAAATGCACAGATCGGTGTGGGCTGAATGGAGCTGTCAAAGATGTCTCTTGCAGATGGTATAATTTGAACTGACCTGTGAAGATAGGGAAGGATTTCGGCAGAACAGGGAAAGCGGTCATGGCAGGCCGAGGGAAGGAGGGGGATCAGCTTGGCTAAGAACATAGCTTTGGAATCCAGAGGCTTCAAGTTCAAATTCAGGTTCCATGACTCACCAGTCATATCCTTGGGCCAAGGTCTAATGAAGGAGTTCACTGGGCCACAAAGAGATGGAGAAAGTATTTCAGACAGAGGAGGCAGTAGTGTCAGGCCTTGTGGAAGAGACAGCAGAGGAGGAGGACTAGAAAAAAAAAATAGGGGTTGGAGAAAATACAAAGCGGTGGTGTTTAGTTCAAGAGGCAGGGAGGTTGGGGGGGCCAGGCCTCCCAGGTCTTATAGGTCAGGGGTCCCCAATCCTGGGGCCATGAACCAGTACTCTTCCCTGGCCTGTTAGGAAATGGGCTGCACAGCCGGAGGCGAGGGGTGGGTGAGCCAGCATTATGGCCTGAGCTGTGCATCCTCTCAGATCAGGGACAGCTTTAGTGTCTCATAGGAGCCTAAACCCGGTTGCGAACTGTTCCCATGAGGGATCTAGGTTGTGTGCTCCTGATGAGAATCTGGTGCCTGATGATCTGAGGTGGAACAGTTTCATCCTGAAACCACCCACTACCAACCCCCGTGGAAAAATTGTCTTCCACAAAACCAGTCCTAAGGACTGCTGTTGTAGGTGACTTCAGGGGTTTTGCCTTTATTCTAAAGCAGCTGGATTAGATTATATTTGCATCTGGCAAAATCTTCCTGGATGCAGTGTGGACAGCTGTGAAGATACGGGGGCAGAAGGATTGATGAGGAAGTTAGGATATCTAGGGGGGTGGCCATGGAGGCAGAGAAATGAGTGGATTGGAGGGATCTGGGGTGTAAAATCAAGGGATCGTGATAAATTGGTTAGGGTGACAAGAGGACAATGGCAAGGATGACTCCTACATTTCCATGATCGGTTGGACAGTGTTGCCTTTTCCTTATCAGCGTGCTATCAACCCCACAATACACTGTCATTATTTTTGTTTAAATTGTCTGTTAGGGCCAGGTGCGGTGCCTCAAGCCTGTAATCCCAGCACTTTGGGAGGCCGAGCCATACAGACCACCTGAGGTCAGGAGTTCAAGACCAGCCTGGCCAACACGGTGAAACCCCATCTCTACTAAAAATACAAATATTAGCCAGGCGTGGTGGCACGCACCTGTAATCCCAGCTACTCAGGAGGCTGAGGCAGGAGAATCGCTTGAACCTTGGAGGCGGAGGTTACAGTCAGCCAAGATTGAGCCACTGCACTCCAGCTTAGGTGACAAGAGCTAAACTCCATCTTAAAAAAAATAAAAATAAAAAATAAATTGCCAATTAACTTTTAGAGAGATTTAAATAATTTTTGAAAGCATTTATATATTTGTCCACATCGTTACCATTTTCAGTGCTCTGTGTTCCCTGTGTAGGTCCGTGTTTCCATACAGCATTTATGTAATTAATACCTTTAAAATTTTTTTAAATTTCTGTCTGCTAACAATGAGTTAGTAGATACAAATATAGTAGCCTTTTTTTCTATTTGCATTTGCTTTATTGTACTTTTTTCAGTTTTTTAAATTTTTTGTTGACACATAGTTGTACATATTTATGGGATACAGTTTGATGTTTTAATATATGTATATATTGTGTACTGATAAAATCAGGATAATTAGTGTATCTGTCACCTAAAACATGTATCATTTGTGGCAGGAACATTCAAAATCCTCCCTTCTAGCTATTTTGAAATATACAATACGTTATTGTTAACTGTAGTCACCACACTGTGCAATAGAACACCAGAATGCATTCCTCCTGTCTGACTGTAACTGACCAACCTCTCATACCACCACCCTGTTCCCTCCCCAGCCTCTGGTAACCACTCTCTACTTTCTACTCCTGTGAGATCAACTTGTTTAGATTCCACAGACGAATGAGATGGTATTTGCCTTTCCATGCCTGGTTTATTTCATGTAGCACAGTGTCCTCTAGGTTCATCCTGTGGTCACAGATGTCAGGATTTCATTCTTTTTTATGGTTGAATAGTACTCTGTTGTGCGTGGGTACCACATTTCTTTATCCGTTCATCTTTTGGCGACACTTAGGTGGATTCCATGTCTTGACTGTTGTGAATAGTGCTGCACTCAACATGGCAGTGCAGATGTGTCATTAACACTCTGATTTCATTTCCTTTGGGTATGCCCAGTAGTGGGATTGCTGGATCATGGGGTAATTCTATTTTTATTTTTTTGAGGAACCTCTGTACTGTTTTCTATAATAGCTATACTAATTTATATTTCATTCCCACCAATAGTTCAAAAAAAAGGGGGGGGGGGGCTTCGTTTTCTCCATATCCTCAGCAACACTCATCTTTTGTTTGTTTTGTTTATTATAGCCATTCTAACTGGAGTGAGGTGATATCTCATTGTGGTTTTGATTTGCATTTCTCCAGTGACTAGCGATGGTGGACATTTTTTCATATACCCATTGACCATTTCTATGTCTTCTTTGAGAAATGTGTATTCAGTTCTTTTGCCCATTTTTTAATCAGATTATTTGTTTTTTTGTTGTTGTTGTTGTTTTCCTGCTGTTGAGTTGTTTGAATTCCTAATCTATTTTGGATATTAACTCTTTATCAGATGTATAGTTTGCCAATATTTTCTCTCATTCTGTAGGTTGTCTCTTCACTCTGTTGATTATTTCCTTTGCAGGATAGAAGCTTTTTAGTTTGATATAATCCCATTTGTTCATTTTTGCTTTTGTTCCATGTGCCTTTGAAGTTTTATCCATAAAATACTTGCCCAGACCGAAGTCATGAAGCATTTCCCCTGTTTTCTTCTAGTAGTTTCATAGTTTGGGTCATAGATTTTTTAATCTTTAATCTATTTTCCGTTGATTTTTGTATCTGATGAGAGACAGGAGTCCAGCTTCATTTTTCTGCATGTAGATATCTAAGTTTCCCAGCACCATTTATGGAAGAGACCACGCTTTGCCCAGCGTGTATTCTTGGAACCTTTGTCAAAAATCATTTGACTGTAATGTGTGGATTTATTTCTGGGCTTTCTGATTCTCTTTGTCTGTGTGTCTGTTTTTATGCCAGCATCATGCTGTTTTGGTTATTGTAGCTTTGTAGTATATTTCGAAGTCAGGTAGTGTGATATCTTCACCTTTGTTCTTTTTGCTCAAAATTCCTTTGGCTATTTGGGGTCTTTTGTGGTTCTATACAAATATTAGGATTTTTTTTTTCTTGTCCTGAGAAGAATTGGTATTTTGATAGGCATTGTGTTGAATCTGTAGATCATAGTGGGTGTATGGTCATTTTAACAATATTCTTCCAATCCATGAACACAAGATATCTTCCCATTTATTTGTGTCTTCTTCAATTCTTCCTTTATTTTTTGACAGTCTCACTTTGTAACCCAAGTTGGAGTACAGTGCCACAATCTCAGCTCACTACAACCTCTGCCTCCCAGATTCAAGCAATTCTCGTGCCTCAGCCTCCTGAGAAGCTGGGATTACAGGCCCGTGCCACCACGCCCAGCTAATTTTTGTATTTTTAGTAGAGACAGGGTTTCTCCATGTTGGCCAGGCTGGTCTCAAACTCCTGATCTCAGGTGATCTGCCCACCTCAGCCTCCCAAAGTGCTACGATTACAGGCATGTGCCACCACACCTGGCCTGCTTCAGTTCTTTCATCAGTGTTTTATAGTTTTCACTGTAGAGATCTTTCACCTCCGGGGTTAAATTAAATCCTGAGTATTTTTTTTTTGTAGCTATTATAAATGGGATTTTTAAAAATTTCTATTTCAGATAGTTGTCTATTAGTGTATAGAAATGCTACTGATTTTTTATGTTGAGTTTATATCTCGTAACTTTACCAAATTTATTAGTTTTGACAGTTTCTTGATGGAGTCATTAGGGTTTTCCATATATAAGATTATGTCATCTGCAAACAGGGACAGTTTAACTTCCTTGTTTCCATATTTGGATGCCTTTTATTTCTTTGCCTTGCCTGACTGCTCTGACAAGGACTTCCAGTACTACGTTGAACAGAGTAGCAAGAGCAGGCATTTTTGTCTTGTTCCTGGTCTTTTTTTTTCCCCCTTTATTTTTATTTTTATTTTATTTTATTATTTTTGTAGAAACTGGGTCTTGCTATGCCACCCAGGCTGGTCTCGAACTCCTGGGCTCAAGCGACCCTTCCACCTCAGCCTCCCAAAGTTCTGGGATTACAGGTGTGAGCCACCGCACCCGGCCTTGTTCCAGATCTTGAAGGGAAAGCTTCCAACTTTTCCCCATTCGATTAGCTTTGTCTTTGTTTTATTAACCCCGTATTTAAATCTGTGACCCTGCTAAACTCATTCTTTTTAAATCTAGGAACTTTTTCTAGATTCTTTGGTATTTCCTATATAGAAAATCATACAGTGTGCAAGTAAAGACAGTTTTGCTTTTTCCTTTTCAACGTGTATGCCTTTCATTTTTTTCTCTTGCCTTATTGCCCCATCTGGGACCTCCAGTACAGCGTTCATAGAATTAGTGAGAGTGAGCATCCTTGCCTGGCCCTTGAGTCATACTGGGAAAACATTTCGTATTTTACCATGAAGTCTGTTAGTGATAGGTTTATGTATATGCTCTTCATCCGATTGAGGGTGTTCTTTATTGTTACTGATGTTTTGCCTTTTTTTCTTATAGCAGAAGACTCAGAAAGTGGTGTTTACATGCGATTCATGAGGTCACACAAGTGTTATGACATCGTTCCAACCAGTTCAAAGCTTGTCGTCTTTGATACTACATTACAAGTAAGTGTACTCAGTTTTCATGAATTTTTTGTTTCACTTTTGGATGGCTACTGCTTTATGCAGTCATTTAAAACCAGCAATGCCAGCAAACGTTTATTGAGTCCTTTGCACTATCAGGCACTGTGCAGAGGTTTTATCTGAATTCTTAACATCTGTGGCAACCTTATAAGAAATGTGCTATTACTGTCTTCTTCCTGAAGACAGGGAAGCTCAAATTATAGAGTTTAAGAACTTAAGTCAGAAAGCTTTGGCCAGGTGCAATGGCTCACGCCTGTAATCCCAGCACTTTGGGAGGCCAAGGCTGGCAGATTACCTGAGGGTCAGGAGTTGGAGACCAGCCTGGCTAACGTGATGAAACCCCATCTCTACTAAAAATACAAAATTAACCGGGTGCGGTGGTGCATGCCTGTAGTCCCAGCTACTCAGGACCCTGAGGCAGGAGAATCGCTTGAACCCGGGAGGCAGAGGTTGCAATGAGCCAAGATTATGCCACTGCACTCCAGCCTGACAACAGAGCGAGACTCCATCTCAAAAAAAAAAAAAAAACAGAAAGCAAGCAAGCTTAGTCCACAAGTTGTTGTTGTGGAATTTAAGGATCTAATCCACAGAGCTAGTACAAGATGGGGTTTTGAACACAGGGCTGTCTAATGTGTGTTAGAACCTAAGCTGTTCATTATTAAACTGTATAGCCTCACTCAGTATATCCTCATGGTCTTTCTTAGTTATTTAGTTGAACATATGATACATAAATTTGAAATAATAATGGTGAAAAAGAATACAATCACTAAAATGGGCAATCTCTTGAGAGAAGAACCTTACCAATCTCTTTTCACAGAACATTTGAATCTTAACATTTTGGTATTAAAATTATGCTTGTTGCAATTTACTTTATATCAATGTAACTTATAATCACATACGAAAAGTCCTAAATATTACACTCAATACAGTGATCAAACTACATTCCATGTAATCAAATGTGTGTCTACCCACATATCTGTGCATATACATTTAGTGTATTGTTTCTATATAAATATTTTCCAAGTAGGATTGTCCTCAGTCGAGTTCCTCAGAAGTAAATGCTAAACCAAGAGTTCATGGGCAAGTGGTTTATGAAGGATGCACTTCCAGGAGGAAGCATGAAGGGATCAGAGGAAGAGCAGGGCAGGGGAAGACACCCAGCCAGGGCCCTGCAAGGGCGGCCTCAGCCTGAGCCCTCGGGAGCTCCGGCTGAAAGGTGCCCTGGAGCGTGTCCAACCCCTCCCATAGCCCTGCCTTAGGTGATCCTCCCAGGCTCTTCCTGCTCCACCAGACCCTTTAGACCTCCCCAGGAACCCCCAGGTGTGGCCTGCTTCTGCTCCCACGCCCCACACCTGCCATGCATCCTCAGAGGGCTCCCCGGGTTCTTGGAGCCCCTTACGTGTATTCTGTGCCTGCCACCCAGGACTTACAGGATGACCAAAAATGATGTTGCTTTCGTTTAATTTCATTTTCCAATTGTTTCTCGTTAACATATGGAAATACAATTGATTTTTGCAAATTGGCTTTATATCCTTTGTCTTTGCTGAGTTCACTTTGGACCAGGTGACCTTCAGAGCCACTTTTAAAACCCTAAGATTCTCTGATTATTTGACACAAAGAGGAAAGCATGCAAATACAATCTTATAGTAGGGAAAATGGTAGGCAGTCGTTTTAAGAGATGCCATCTCGAGAACTGTGACCACGTGTTTCAATAACAAAATAACAAGAAGTTCTGAATTCCCAAGATAAAGGAACTACTGGCTCAGCCTATTTCAGCCTCACCCCCATCCCCCAGGAGGTTTACTTTGTAAAATACCAGATCTTCTGACCACCGGCATTTCTACCAACATAAAAATAAGTGACAGTAGGCCGGACACAGTGGCTCACACCTGTAATCCCAGCACTTTGGGAGGCCGAGGCGGGCAGAGCACTTGAGGTTAGGAGTTCAAGATCACCCTGGCCAACATGGTGAAACCCCATCTCTACTAAGAATACAAAAATTAAAATTATTAGCTGGGTGTGGTGGCAGGCACCTGTAGTCCCAGCTACTCAGGAGGCTGAGGCGGGAGGATCGCTTCAACCCAGGAGGCGGAGGCTGCAGTGAGCCGAGATCGTGCCACAGCACTCCAGCCTGGATGACAGAGTGAGACTCCAACAAAGCAAGACTCTCAAAAAATGACAGTAACAAGTAACAGCTGGTTTGACTTTTACCCAGCTTTCCACGTATTACTCATTTTGGCTAAACCCTAAAGAAAATCGAATGAGTAATACATGAAAAATGCGATACCTTATGGATGTCCAAGGTCACCGATCCAGTAAATATCACTTTCCTAATTAACAGGAGCTGTGAGCATCATCTCCGGGAAGCCGTTTATCCTGTGAGGCTCTGAGTTTGAGAGGAGCTGAGATGCATTACCATGGAAATAGGGGGAGAAAGTTGTTTGGCATTGGTTAAGTCAGAGTAAAAGATGTATTTGCAAGGGGGTGATTTGAGTATTTTCTAGACACAGGCTGCAGTAATAGTTATTGACACACCCTCAAGAGCTAAGAAAGCAAACAGAAAATAGCGGCGTACCCAAAACAACCTAAGAGATTAAATAAATCCTTGCATAGGCATATAACAGAATGCTGCATACTGGAGAGAATGTTTGTCAAGAGTATATTCATTTATTAGGAAAAAAAAAAGTAAGCTGCAGAACAGCACTCAAAATGACCACGTTACTCTGAGGGTACAACATCCTCAGAGCCATAACTGCTCTGGGGACCAAGGCGAGCCACTTGCAGGGAAGCTGAAAGAGTGTGTACAGACAGGAGTAGAACAGAGCCCACGAGAGGAGAGCAGAATGGGAGGGTGTGCCGCCAGAATGAGTGGGGACGAGCAGTCTTGGGCTTGGCTTTTCTGTTTCCATCTTCAGTCTCTTGAGAGGCCGACTGGACTCCCTGCGGTTGGGTTCCATGAGATTCCCCTGGTTTAATACTGGAATCACCCTGGGGATCCGTGTAGATATGTCCTGGCCATCTCAGTCCTGATAAAGTGGAAATCAGATGTCCAGCTGGGAGGTCTGCCTGCTGGGAGATGTAATCCCCACTGTCCTCAAGAGCCACACTCTGCAGTGCCAGCAGCGGCCAGCCCAGCAGGAGAAGCACCTGTAAACCAAGCCCAGCTTTTTCTCCGTCAGTCAGTGGCTCATAAGGAGCTCCCCCGAGTCTGGGTGTGGATCGAGGTAGGGGAGGCACCAGTGGCAGAGCAGCTGCATCATGTACCCGTGCAGCATCCGTGTGCTTCACAGGCCTGGGCAAGCCCCGTCTCTGCCTGGCGAGAGAGGGTTGCTGTGCACACTCAGCATTCGGCCTGGAGGGCCAGGTAGTTCCTTGTTTGCGATGGGGAGCTCAGGTTGCATGGTCTCTGCGTCTCATGGCTAGCTTGTTCAGTCTCTGCAAGGGCCTGGCGCAATCAGCCAGAACTGTTTCCCAGCGAAAGTCATCTGCAGGAGAAGACATGGTTGTTTTGGAGTTAATCTTCCCTCAAAACCCTCAATGTCTACTCTGTAAATTTCCTTTTGGTGGAGGCTTCCTACAGCATCCCTGATATCAACCCTGCTGGATCCTAAGGCTACACAGAAGAGCAACCTGGACTTGCCACATGCCTGATCTTGCCCCAGGCCTCTCTGAAAACAGCTTTTAGTGTCACTCAGTACCTGTGTCAGAGTAGCACACACACATGTGGTGCACGTTGCCTCCAAAACACCTGCCTGGTGGTTGTAGTGGCAGGTGGAGTGACAACTTGAAGCTGTCATTGGAGGGGTGTCTCCAGTGTTTCAGGCCATTCTGGGGTGTGAGACCGCTGGTTCTTTGGGGTCTGTCCCTCACGCTGTGCCCTGCACATATCTCACAGAGGCACCTAGAGCTCTGCTACTTCCTGCCTGTCCAGTCCAGCCCACACTGCCATCAGCGCATGGGCCAGTGTGTCAATGTGCAGTGTGAAGATGGCCAGCTTCTCTGCAGACCATAATAAGGTACAGAGCGGGGGTGCTGCAGCCTTGAGACACGTGGGTGAAAGTGTCCTGTTGCCAGGTAAAGCAGACTCTGTCTGGGGGTCCTTGTAGATTGGTATAGAGAAAGGAGTATGTGCCCAGGCAGGGGCTGTAGGTCCCCCAAAATACTACATTGGGAACAGCTGCTGCAGTGACAAGTTCACTTTTCCGATTGAAGGGGTCCCTCACCTGTATGTTCCTCAGGGGCTCCAGGAGGAGTGTCCTCTGGGTATGGAATGTGCAAGTGGCACGTGACAAATCCGTGCCAGTGCCCCTGTCTCCCTTAGCCTGTGGATTCCTTCTGTATAGTTCACTGTGCCACAGAAGCCTGGCATCTCAGCCTTATTAAACACGGACTCAGCAGTGCCCTGCACTTCGGGCAGTCAACCAAGTGAGCGGTTAGAGCCACTGCCAGCTACGTTTGCAAAATGTTAACGGACAATTACTGGTGAGACCGCTCAGAGCAATCAGTCCCACCAAACGGGTGTTAAATTTCTCGTCTTTGTCCTGACTTACTAGCACCGTTCCCATACATACTTCCTGGGTTTCTGCAACTGTAAAATGGCAAGATCTCACAGTTTGTTTGGCGTATAAGTGGTTTCGTCCCCTGCTGCATGCAGAAACCTGTCCCTAGTTACAGGTCAAGGGGCGGCAATGGCCGGCTGGGGTTTTCTTTGGGAGGGTGAGAGGCCTGCGCTAGGCGTCTGCCCCATCCTGTCACTAGGCTTTCGAGTAAAGAAAGGTGATTCTCAGACACTGGAGAGCCAGCCGTTCCCACTGCCATGGGAGGCTCGGAGGAACTCCCGGATCTGGAATCTCACTTTCATCTGAGTCCAGTCAGACGTCCCTCTGTCCGGTGCCAGGGTCCCGCTCCTTCCAGATCCATGCCCGGCTTTCCCATGAAACCCAGAGATGCCGCCAATTCTGCCTGTGCATCCACACCCCGCAGAGTTATGCTTTGTGTTTGGTTTTGGAAACAGCCCTGTAGCTACGAGAAATAGATTCTCTGGGGACTACCATAGAGGCTGTTGGGTTCTCTGTCTGTAAGTGCAGGTCCCGTACCCGGGCTTGTGGTTTTCTCAGAGGCCCCAGCATACTCACAGGAGGCTCTCACACTGAGTCCTTTGGTCCTGGCTTCTGTGTCAATGGCCAGTACAGTGGCCATGTGGGCCCTGGCACCCAGATGTCACCACAGTCACAGATGATGACTTGTTTAGTCACAGTGCCATGGCCTGCCCTGGATTACAGGAATCTGATTTCCCACTGACAAAGAGCTCAACACTGTGTTAAACCCACTGATGGGAAACCAATTCCAAGTCCTCTGTTTCTAGGAACCAGTCTTGGCCGTTTCTTTTCTTTCTTCTTCTTCTTCTTCTTTTTTTTTTTTTTTTTTTTAAGATAGGGTCTCACTCTGTCACCCAGGCTGAAGTACAGTGGTATGATCTTGGCTCACTGCAACCTCCACCTCCCAGGTTCAAGCAATTCTTGTGCCTCAACCACCCAAGTAGCTGGGATTTCAGGCGCCCGCCACCACACCTGGCTAATTTTTTGTATTTTTAGTAGAGGTGGTGGGGTTTCACCATGTTGGACAGGCTGTCCTCAAACTCCTGGCTTCTTGACCTGTCTGCCTCCGCCTCCCAAAGTGCTGGGACTACAGTTTTGAGCCACCGTGCCTGGCCATGGTGCCAGTTTCTTGATCAGTCAAGGTTCAGTCAGGAGACAGAAGCCACACCAGTTATTTAAACAGAAAAAGAACATAAGCAAATGTTAACTGGATCTAAGTTAACTTGTAACTGAAAGGATAAATAAAGACCTCTAAGGCAGTGTTCTCAAAGTCTGGTTCCCAGACCAGTAGCTCAGCATCAACTGGAACTTACAAAAACACAGCTCATCGGACCCAATCTCAGACCCGAATCTGAAATGGGGAGATGAGGCTCAGTGACCCACATTTTACCATGATGCTGAGTCTGATGTACTCTACAGTGTCATGGAGGAGAGGGCATCCTGGCATGTGCCTTCTAGCTGGTGCTTATGTCTCTTGAGTGGGGGGCTTGAGGAAGCTCATTTCGCACAAAATGGGAAAACAACAAACTGTATTCAGCTGCTGCTCCTACAGTGCCCAGGTAAGGCATTGCCTGGGTGGAACTCACGGGAGCTGCAGGCAGACAGGAACCCTGCTGGCCGCTGACGGGAGGAGCAAGCTTCCTCCTGCTCCGGCTTTGAATCCCTCCCTAGACTCCTTTATTGTCAGAGCCTGAAATAGAGGCAGCTGGCAACACCGAAACAGGGCCTACAAAGTCCCAGCATCACGGAGCCAAGTTAGAGGGGTGGACATGGAGCCAAGAGACAGTAACTTAGTGACTGGCACAGTAGAAAGGGGGGACATCCCATTCCCTTCCAGACAAGCCCAGGAATTCAGAGAAAGATAGGTATCAGTTAGTGTATTAACCCGTTTTCATGCTGCCAATAAAGACATACCTGAGACTGGGTAATTTATAAAGGAAAAGAGGTTTAATGGACTCACAGTTCCATGTGACTGGGGAGGCCTCACAATCAAGGTGGAAGGCAAGAAGCAAGTCATGTCTTACATGGATGGCAGCAAGCAGAGAGAGAGAGCTTGTGCAGGGGAACTCCTCTTTCTAAAACCATCAGATTGCTGGGTGTGGTGTCTCACACCTGTAATCCCAGCACTCTGGGAGGCCGAGGTGGGTGGATCACTTGAGACCAGGAGTTTGAGACCAGCCTGACCAACACGGCAAAACCCTGTCTCTACTAAAAATATGAAAAGTAGCTGGGCTTGATGGTGGGTACCTGTGGTCCCAGCTATTCGGGAGGCTGAGGTAGGAGAATTGCTTGAACCCAGAAGGCAGAGGTTTCAGTGAGCCAAGATTGCACCACTGCACACCAGCCTGGGTGACAGAGCAAGAATCTGTCTTAAAAAAAAAAAAATCAAATCTTTTGAGACTTGCTATCGTGGGAACAGCACGGGAAAGACTTTCCCCATGATTCAGTTACCTCCCACTGGGTCCCTCCCACCACACGTGGGAATTATGGGAGCTTCAATTCAAGATGAGATTTGGGTGGGGACATGGCCAAACCACATCAGTTAGTGATTCCAAAAGATGACACCTCAAGGATTATGAGAGGCCCAAAAATAAATAAAATTTCATAATGAAATTCTCACACCCTAGGATTGGTGGGGGAAGCATTAGGAACGATCTAGGCTTTTCCTCACAGTGGCAATGTGACTTCTTTTAGTAACACTCTACAAATGATAGCTTTATTTTTTTTAACAAATGTTTTATTTTATAAGAGTTGTAGATTTACAGAAACATGGCAAAGCTAGTACAGAGAGTTTGCATATACCCCACATCCAGTTTAATTTTGACATCTTGCGTTACTGTGGGTCTATATTTGTCCCAGTTAATGAACCAGTGTTGATACATGATTATTTGCTAAAGTCCATGCTTTCTTCAGATTTCCTTAGTTTTTACATAATGCCATTTCTGTTGGAGGATCCCATCTAGGTTACCCCATCATGTCTCATCATCATGCCTCCTTAGGTGAGACAGCTTCTCAGACAGACGCTCCCTGTGTTTGACACCTTGACGGTTTTGAGGAGTGTCGGTCAGGTATTTTCTAGAATGCCCTCTATTGAGATTTGCATGATTTATCATGATTAGACTGGGAATGTGGCTTTGGAGGAGGAAGGCCAGAGACAGGTAAAGTGCCCTTTTCATCACACCATCTCCAGGGTGCTTACTGCCTGCGGGACTTACCACTCTCCATTACCTGGCTGAGGTGTGCCAGGAATTTCCACCATGAGATTCTTCTTCTTTCTCCTTTCCATGCCGTAGTCCCAAGAAGGAAGTCACCACCTACAGCCCACACTTAGCCAGTGGGGAGTGATGCTTCACCTCTGTGAGAGCTGAGCAGCTACGTGAGTTCGTTGAGATTTTTCTGCAAGGGAGATTTGTCTCTTCTCCATCTATTTATTTATTCAGTCATTTATTTCAGTATGGATTTATGGATATTTATTTTATTCTTTGGGTTATAATCCAGAACAACTTCATTTTGTTGCTTACATTATTGCAGGCATTGTGATTTTGAATAATGCCAATAAAAACCAAGCAAGTATCCAAATAAGTGGCTGTTTACCAAGCACTTTTTTTTTTTTTTTTTTTTTTTTTTTTTTTGAGACAGACTCTCGCTCTGTCGCCCAGGCTGGAGTGCAGTGGCACAATCTCGGCTCACTTGAAGCAGTTCTCCCCACCTCAGCCTCCTGAGTAGCTGGGATTACAGGCAGGCACCTAGCTAATTTTTGTATTTTTAGTAAAGGCTTGGTTTCACCATGTTGGCCAGACTGGTCTCAAACTCCTGACCTCAAGTGATCCACCCACCTCAAAGAATGAGTAGAGAATATAGAATGCAGAGCACATGATCAAAAATAAAGTAAAAGGAGAGCTTGAATAGGAGGGAGCTGCCCAGAACAATCCTAGTTTAGTGTTAAAATTAAGAGGCACAAAGGGAAGGGGCGCTTGATTATTTTAAAAGCAAGAAGGAAAGAGAAGTCCCAGCCCTATTGTTCCAGGCTGATGCTGCTGATGTCAACAAAGAGAAAACAGAACTGTTCAGCTTAAATTATACTTCGTTCATTATCAAGGAAAATGATCTTCAAAGTGGAAGAGGTAAAGTAATAGTGATTCGAGGAAACTAAAGCCCACAATAGTTGTGGAGAGCACCTGTCAGCACAAACCCTGTCTCATTTCGATCCAGATGAATCACATTCTAGCATCAAAGGGAACTTACAAGGAGATTCCTAATGTTCGTGGTATTGGAGGAATTGCAGAGAAGAGATCTGATTTCGGAGGCCAGAGATGAAAGAGCAGATAGATTTCTCAAAAAGCAGAGGCTGGGGAATGTAGTATCAATCCCAGCTGAGATATATGAATGAATGCAATCTGTCATGAATTGACCAAAACAAAATTTACAGGAGATTCACCTGCCTTTCTTTTGTGGCTGTTGCATAGATGGCCGTGCCACAACAGGCACATCTGGATTCCAGCTAGACTAGGCTGGCAGAGCCTGGCACGAGGTCCCAGAGGATGAGACGCAGAGCTGCAGCTTGGCAGCCAGGCAGCCAGGTGAACAATTAATGTTTAAATCTCGATCAACCTGGAGTAAGGTTTCTAATTGTGTTGGATGCCTCTCGTGTGCCATTTCCAAATCCATTCACATCACCTCATAGTCCAGTGCTCCCTACTCTGTGTAGGGGCAGTGGGACGGCCCTCAGCTCAGGACCATGCCATGTGCCCCAGCTTCCTCCGCCAGGGGAGGACGGGAGCCAGCAGCTACATGCAGTCCTAGGAAGATCTCGCTGGCATCAGCATCAGTGGGCCCCGCGGCGGCGGCTCAGGAACGCGTCCTGCACTGACTCACCCACCCACCCGTCTCCTTCCTCCCTTCCTGTACTTCTGCTCCCTGGCATCACATTCCCAAATACACTCTGCCTTCTGGGGAGCCCCAGCTGAGAAACTGGGGGTACGCCAGAGCTTTCTTGTACCCCACGCTCTTCAGCTTTGGAACGATGACTTGAATATTGATTTTGTTGATGGCATCATCTAATTTACAGATGACTTGAAACCAGGTGGGATAGCTGATAGTAATGGAAATGCAGAAAGATTCCTCAGTATGCAAAATTATACATAGGATCACTTGATATGGCATCAAGGACAGAAGAAATGAGAGCATGTGAATATTCTAGAAAAGATGAAAACTGGCTGAGAACCAGGGAGGGAGAATGGCAGCCCCTGCCACGCATGGGCTGGGGCTCGGGAATGTGCTGGAGCAGAGCAGACTAGTGACTGAGAATTTTTCAAAGCAGTATTAATAACATCTGTCAAGTGGTACCAAAAAACTGACAATAAAGACATAGTCTCCTGCTCCTGTGCCTTACTTACTCTTGTCATATTCCACAGAAACAACCTGTTGAGCCGTTGAACCAAACACACTGAGTCCATAAAACCTCCCAAGAAAAGATGCGTGGGAATGTATTACTTGAAATTTTATATATCACTTATGTTCAACCTGTAGACTGCTACATCTAGAATTCCATAACAGAAATCATTTTTAAGAATTTGGAAGGTACTAATATCATTCCATTCCTTCTAGCTACCAGTGCTGATAAAGAGAAATCTGTTGTTTTTTTAAAATCCCCAACCTTTATATGTGATTTTATTTTTCCCCCTTGAAGCTTTTGTGGCTCTCGCTTTCTACCTGGTACCCTAAGATTCCATCATCATGTGTCTTGTGGTCAGTTCATGGTGCCAGGCAGGTGACTTCCCCCTGGAACCTGACATTCTTAGTATCCAGGTCTCTAGTCCTTGCATTGTTTCTTTTTTAAATTTTTTATTTATTTATTTTAGAGATAGGGTTTCACTGTGTTACCCAGGCTGGAGTATGGTAGTGCAGTCACAGCCCACTGCAGCCACCAGTTCCTGGGCTCAAGCGATCCTCCTGCCACAGCCTCCCAAGTAGCTGAGACTACAGGCGTGCACCACCACATTCAGTTAATTATTTTATTTTTTGTAGAAGCCGGGTTTCACTATGTTGCCCTGATGGGTCTTGAACCCCTAGGCTCAAGCGATCCTCAGCACTGCGGCCTCCCAAAGCCACCGTGCCTAGCCTTCCTTACATTCTTTCCTCAGTTGTTTTCTTCCCAGTGCTTGCTTTTCTCTGGAACTTCAGTGAGCAGCTCTGAGACCCCCTGAGTTGATCTTTAATACTCTTTTCCCATCGTTTTTTCCATTTCTTTCTGTTCCACTTTTTGGAAGATTTTTTTTCCCCTAAGTTCTAGTGAGATCTGTATGAAACTGGGACTTGTGTGACTTCAGCATTCAGGGCCCTGTCAGATGGCTGCCCATTCATTCATAATTAAGAGTGACCGCTAACAGTTGGCATGGACACACCAAGTTCTCACGTGGGCTTCTTGCTTGGTGGGCTTCACTGAAGAGCAGTAGCCAGCCGTCTTTTTCACTGGAGGCCACATGTTCCTATCTGTGTGTTTTCTTTCTGGAGCAGTTCATTTCCTCCAGAAAACAGTCCTTCCATGATGATGGTGGACAGCTGTTCCTCTGAAGTTGAAGGAGTACTGGGGCATGGAGGGGCACGGAAGATGAGTTCAGGGAGGAAGGAGTCATGCAGCTGGCAAGGGAGGCCTGGGCCTGGACGGAGAAGAGTCTCGAGGACCATATTTCAGAAGCTGGACCCTTCTTGATGCAGTAGATATCAGCATTAATTTTAAAAGCTTCACAATCAATTACTGAAAATCAGCGTGAAGCTGTGTAGAAAGCAGTGAGGCATCAGAGGAACCAGCTTCCCATTCTGGGAACACAGATATGCACCTTGGTAGAGACTGCCAGAGTCTCTTAGAGCAGCTCGGGCCTGCCCACTATTCTAAAAACTTACCTCTCTATGAAAATTTTATTTCCCATCTTTTCTTATCTAATTATCACATTTGCTTGTTTGAAAATCCTATTAAAATGTAAATTTTAAAATTAATCATAGTTCGAGCAAATTGCATATCAGTTAAAAGGAAAGAAATTTTCAGAGGTACTCGAGACCGCTGACAGGATTTTTCCTGCAGATTAGAACCAGATTGTATTAGTCCTCTTTGTATCCTGTTTATTAGTTAATTGGAACACCCTGTGCCATCTGTAATTATGGAGAATTTTCCAAGTGTAATTTTAAATTGCTTTATAAACAGCTCCATGCATGTGTTCTTAAAGCCAAGTTTTAGAAGATTTCATTATTGCGAAGATAGTCGGCAAAACGACAAGTGTCAGGCCCGTCACGAGCTCGCCCAGGACACTGCTTTTTAATGCATTGTATGAGTGTCTTGTACATTTGGAATATTATATGAGGTCTTTGAAGGATGGAACTGAGACTTCCTCCGTGACCTGCAGACAGGTCAATGGTGTATGTGGGTGAAATTAAAAGAATAAATCTTTCATCCCAGCACTTTGGGAGGCCGAAGCAGGAGGATCACTTGAGGCCTAGAGTTTGAGACCAACCTGGGCACATGGCAAGACCCCATATCTACAAAAAGATTTAAAAATTAGCCAAGCATGGTGGCATGTGCCTGTGAGCCCAGCTACTCAGGAGGCTGAGGCAGAAGGATCACTTGAGCCTATGAGGTTGAGGCTGCAGTGAGCCGTGATCATACCACTATACTCGAGCCTGGGCAACAGAGTAAGACCCTGTCTCCAAAATGAAAAAAAATAAATAAATTTCTGTTGGCTTCTGGTTTGGTCAGTATAGGGTGGAAATTTTAAGCATTTGTTCTTCTTGGCTGTTAATGCTGAGTACTATACTGAATATCTTCAAATACTAGTCCATTCAATCCACACCCTACACCTGTGAGGAAATATCCATTAGCCCCATTTTATAACAGAATGTTGAGGCTCACAGAGGGTTAAGTGACTGAGTGGACACCACCCAGCTGGCGGGCGAAGGGGCCTGTGGGAAAGCCTTGGTGCTTGAGGCCATCAGGAAAATGAAGTGAGCTGCTGTGCATGTGATTTCAGTTTGAGAAATGAAGCAGTGTCCGTGTTCTGTAGAGATACGCATTTTATGTGGAAAACAAGAAGCTGAAGTCCAGTAAGTGTAGCACCTTAGCTCGTTGACAAGCAGCGGGATGGCGTCTTAATTCACTCCATGTACTTCCGTGAGCCCTGGTTGTTTTACCTTCTGTTGCAGAAGAGATACCACTTTTCACATTAAATTCTTAACATTCTCTTTGCCCTTGAACTACTGCTTCACTGGGACTTTTCTCTCTATAAACCTTGCCATTGGGCTGGGTGAAGTGGCTTGCCTCTGGAATCCCAGCACTTTGGTAGGCAGAAGCAGGAGGATCACTTGAGTTCACGACCCGCCTAGGCAACATAGCGGCACCCTGTCTCTACAAAAAATAACAAAATAAAAAGCTGGCTGTGGTGGTGTGTACCTGTGGTCTCAGCTACTCAGGAGGCTGAGGCGGGAGAATCACTTGAATCCAGGAGGTTGAGACTGCATTGAGCCATGTTCCTGCCACTGCGCTCCAGCCTGGGCAACAGAGCGAGACCCTGTCATTCATACATACATACATCGATCTGTCTATTGGACCGATACTGTCTGAAATTAATTCCTCCCTCCATCCCTCCTTGCCATTGACCATGCAGCATCAGTGTCTTTCATCTCAGAATTAACTTGGTTCAGCATGCGTGATCAGTTTCTAACATCCGTATTATTACCCCGTATAGTTTCCATACATGTATTTGCCACCTTAAAAATTGGTGTTATGCAGTTATTTCCTGTTTGTGTTGTTCACAGTGGCCTCACTGTAAACAGTAACTGCAGCATTTGGGGGGCTAAACGTTTTCGTAGCAGATTAGTCTGAGAATTTATCATAGGGAAGCAGGATTTTTTTTCTGAGTCTGAAGTAACAGTCATCATATTTGAGTGTTAAAATTAAACCCCTGCTTTTGTTGGTGTCATTCTTTTAAGCTTGAGGTGTGATGAGGCTCACTGTAGTGTAAAAGTGTCCATTAAAATCTGTTGGATCTACATGTGATCATTTGTACAAGGTGTAAACATTAAGTATCAAAATATCAAAATATTCACAAACTAAGCTAATAACAATATTTATTCTTGAATTTTTTAAATTACTACATCATTTTACCAGAGATTTTTGATTGTAGATGTCCACTGTGCTCAGTCATTTATGTCTTGAAGCTGGATACAATAGTCTCTTCCAGAAGCTTCTAGAAATGTGTCCACTAAAGGAAGGCCTCTTGTTTGGCTCTCACATGGTCTCTTCTATGGTTTAGATCTATTGGACTCCTCCGCCCTTATTAGAGAAAGGCAGTCCTTAATAGGATCCCAGGACTTAGGTCATATACAAGGTTCATTTATTTACTTTCTATATTAACAATTGCAATTAAACCATACAATAAATGCCTAGAATAGCATTTAATTACTGTTTAGTCCATTTTCATTTCATGCAATTACTGCTATAGTTAGGTTTGTCTACCATTTTGCTATGCGTTTTTTATGTTTTCTATTGACTTGTTCTTTTATTCCTTCTTCGCTCGATTTAACAAACTATGTTTAACCCATTTTTCTCCTCTGCTAGCTTTTTAGTTATACATTCTTTTTTCATTTTTGTGGGTACATCGTATGTATATACTTAAGGGGTGCATGAAATAATTTGATACAGGCATACAATGTGTAATAATCACATCAGGATAAATGGGGTGTCCATAACCTCAAGCATTTATCATTTATTTACATTACATACATCCCAATTATTGGTTATTTTTAAATGTACAATAAATAATTGTTGACTGTAGTCACCCTGTTGTGCCATCAAATGCTAGATCGTATTCATGCTGACTATAATTTTTTATCCACGAACTGTCCCTACTTCCTGCCCCCCCACACACCCCTACTACCCTTCCCAGCCTGTGGTAATCATCATTCTACTCTCTATCTCCATGAGCTCAGTTTTAATTTTTAGCTCCCACAAATGAATGAGAACATGTGAACTTAGTTATACATTCTTTTGTTAATCTTTCAGAGGCTATCTTACAGATTACGTAGCATCTTTGACTTACTACTCTCCATCTTTTAATAATAATTTACCATCTCCCAAACAATGCAAAAAAAGTATACAGAAGTTAAACCCTCTCCTACCCTATGTGCTATTGTTGTATATTTTGCTTCTATATAAGTTATGAATCCCACAGGATATCATTACTCTGGCTTTACACAGTATTGATTTATGTTTAGCCACATCTCTGCCCTCTCCTGTGCTCTTTGTTCCCTCCTACAGTTCTGTGCAGGTCTAGAATCTTTCCTTCAGTGCAAAGGACTCCCTTAAGTATTTCTTTTTATTTTTTTGAGGCGGAGTCTTACTCTGTCACCCGGGCTGGAGTGCAGTGGCATGGCCTCAGCTCATTGCAACCTCCACCTCCTGGGTTGAAGCGATTCTCCTGCCTCAGCCTCCCGAGTAGCTGGGATTACAGGCGCTCACTACCACACCTGACTAATTTTTGTATTTTTGGTATAGACGGGGTTTTTTCACCTGTTGGCCAGTCTGGTCTTGAACTCCTGACCTCAAGTGATCCACCCGCCTCAGCCTCCCAAAGTGCTGGGATTACAGGCATGAGCCACTGCGCCTGGCCTCCCTTAAGTTTATTTCTTAATGCTGGTTGGTTGGTGACAATTTTCTCTGCTTTTGTTTATCCGAGAAACCTTATTTTGCAAATCCTTTCTGAAGGATGTGTTCACTGGATGTATGCTCTAACCTAGCTTGGCAGGTTTTTTCTTTTAGCATCTTAAAGTTTTCTTTCTGTTGTCTTCTGACCTTCACAGTTTCTGCTGGAAAGTCAGCGGTCAGCCTGATTGTTACCCTTTTGAAAGTCAATGTGTCTTTTTCCCTCTGGCTGACTTTCCCTTTCCCTTTGGTTTTTAGCATCTTGTCTATGACATGCTTAGTTATGGTTTTCTTTGTGTTTATCTTACCTGGGATTTGTTTGATTCTTCTTGATAAATTTCAGCTTCTTGTTGAAATTCACCTGTGTGAAGATGATGTGGGAAAAGCCCTCAGAAAAATTGCAGAATGAATGTGGTGCTCAGTTCATAGCCTTCTTTTCTTTCAAGAATTGTGGCTCCCAGAATCCTCCCTGTGTTGATGCCCTCCAGAGCCTTCAAATAGTGTTTCCTGGCTTTTGTACAACTTGTATAGTTGTTTTCAACTATTTCATTATGCCAAACTCGGAACTTTCTGGAATAGCTTTTCAATACCTATGGCTACTTAGGGTTTCATGAATGATCCTCATTAATGTTTTTTAACATTTATTTTCTCTGCTAAATCTGTCATTTTGAAGGAAACGGTAAGCAATTTGTGCTTTTAAAAGATGCCCCTGGCCAGGCGCAGTGGCTCATGCCTGTAATTCTAACACTTTGGGAGGTCAAGGCAGGAGGATCACTTAAGCCCAGGAGTGTGAGACCAGTCTGGGCAACATAGCAAGATCCTGCCTTTACAAGAAAAAATTATCTGGACATGATGGCATGTGCCTGCGGTCCCAGCTTCTTGGAAGGCTGAGGTGGGAGAATTACTTGAGCCCGGCAGGGGCAGGTGGGGGCAGGGTGCAGTGAGACTACAGTGAGCCAAGGTCACACCACTATACTCCAGCCTGGGTGACAAAGTGAGACCCCGTCCCCAAAAAAATAAAATACAAATAAAACATAAAAGGTGCCCCCATTCCCATTCTATTCCAACCAGTTTAGCAAACTTACTAGATATTCAGTGTGTTTTAAAGTCTATTTACATGCGACTTTTCCACTATATTCTTCTATAATATATTCTAGGACCATGATCAGAGATGCCCAGGGTACAAATAGCAAACCATTCAAATGGGCACACCTTTCCTGGATGCCATTTAGTTACAGAAACAGTGTATATTTGTGCCTTTTTGATAAAGGTGTGATTCAGAAACAGTTGATGAGTTTCTGAATGCCACTCAGTTACTGTTGCTCTCCCACATCACTGGGTTGGCTCTACTCATTTCCCCGTCTTCGTTCTCTTGTAGTTCATTTGACTAATATATACAATCCCTGCTATATTCAGGACTCAGTGCTGGATGGATTAAAATAAATGCATGAAATAATCGATGAGCTCCCCTGATGCACCAGTAGTCCTTATATTCTTGTGTAGGTGAACTAGATACATCATGAGTAGTTCCATATAAGGCAAAGTGTATCACAATAAGGGAATAAATAGGTACTAAGTTATTAGTCCTAAAGTCATCTGCCCTAGGTTCCTGCAATTGTTTTCATTATTAAGTTAACAAGAGTTTTGTTTGTTTTGTTTGTTTGTTTGTTTGAGACAGAGTCTCACTCTGTCACTCAGGCTGGAGTGCAGTGGCGTGATCTCGCTTCACTACAGCCACCACCTCCCAGGTTCAAGTGATTCTTGTGCCTTAGCTTCCCGAGTAGCTGGAATTACAGGTGTGCACCACCATGCCCAGCTAATTTTTGTATTTTTAGTGGACATGAGGTTTCACCATGTTGGCCAGGCTGGTCTCAAATTCCTGGCCTCAGGTGATCTGCCCATCTCAGGTGGCTTCCCAAAGTGCTAGGATTATAGGCGTGGGCCACCATGCCTGGCCAACAAGAGTTTTTTTTAAGTAGTGAGTGAGAAGAGAATAATTTACTTTTAGTTAAAAAAAAAACTATACCATACCGTAGTGTAACACTTTTTTTAAAGAAACATTTTACCATCCCAGTTTCTTAATGTATCAGTTTAATTTTTTTTGTCCATTTCTTATTGTTTCCATTTAAACACGTATTTTTATAAGTATCATAATGTATAATTTTACAGTTACATTTTTATTGTCATTGACCTTTCTTAATATAGTTATGAAAACATCATAATTATGTTAATTATTTGATTTTTTTTCTCATTGGTATGCTAGTACTTGGTAAGTTTTATTTTGTTTGGGAGGTGGATTTTTTTCAGTTTTCAAGGTTAGAAGTAATGTCACATGGAACATTGTTGATTCAGGAATGCCACTCCTAAAATAATTCAAAGAGAAAAAGCTGTTGCTCAAGCAATATGAATACTTTTGTGATTCTTGACACAAGCTGTGTTAGAAAAAATATTTTCTCAATGTTCGGTGCTACCAGTGGTTTTATAATAGCCCTTGTATTAGGAGCTACGGCTTTAAAATATTGGCTTATTTAGCATCTACAAATGATACTTGGTTTTAATTTGCATTTCTTGGGTTATTAATAAGATTGGACATTTTCCCTGTACTTATTTGCTGTCTGAATTTACAGGATCATTTTCAGCACTGAGCTGAAAATTAATTAAAATTTTTATTTCAGGTAATTTGATACAATTTCAGTGTTTTCAGATGAATTAATAACCGTATATAAGAGATATTAGACCCTGAAGTTTAATTCTTTTGTATGGTTTTAATTATATGAAGTATCTATGCAGACAAGAGTCTTCAGATACAATAAGAAAAATATAGAAGTTAATTGCATTATTTCAGTTTCAAAAATAATTTCTAATCCCTGTATGCCTTTAGGTGTAATGTTAATAAATTCCGTTATTTTTAGCTTATCAACTTACAAAACTTACTGTGGAAGATAACTGGTAAGGCTTGGTCAAATGTGTTAGTTAAGGGTATTTTTCTGGCCAGGTGCGGTGGCTCACGCAATCCCAACACATTGGGAGGCCGAGGTGGGTGGATTACTTGAGGTCATGAGTTCGAGATGAGCCTGGCCAACATGGTGAAACCCTGTTTCTACCAAAAATACAAAAGTTAGCCAGGCATGGTGGTGCATGCCTGTAATCCCAGCTACTCGGGAGCCTGAAGTGAGAGATTTGATTAAACTCAGGAAGCCGAGGTTACTGTGAGCCAAGATCGTGCCACTGTACTCCAGCCTGGGCAACAGCGTGAAACCTTGTCTTTAAAAAAAAAAAAAAAAAAACACATATTTTTCTTCCTGGACTTTGAAAGTGTGTTTTGTTTCTCCTCTTCTTCTTCAGGTTAAAAAGGCCTTCTTTGCTTTGGTAGCCAACGGTGTCCGAGCAGCACCACTGTGGGAGAGTAAAAAACAAAGTTTTGTAGGTAAGCAGTGTGGGCCTGAGGAAAACCGAAAATGGAAACCTTGAAAGCAGAAAACCTGAAGTATTTTAATAGATGCCAGTTTGGAATTCAACCTAGTAAACATGTTTCCAAGTTAAAGAACTTTCTTGCTGGCGGGGTGCAGTGGCCCATGCCTATAATCTCAGCACTTTGGGGGGCCAAGGCAGGGAGATCGCTTGAGCCCAGCAGTTCGAGGCCAGCCTGGGCAACATAGCAAGACCTCACCTCTACAAAAACATACAAAAATTAGCTACTCAGGAGGCCAAGGTGGGAGGATCACTTGAGCCCAGGAGATCGAGGCCATGATCACTGCACTGTACTCCAGCCTGGGTGACAGAACGAGACCCTGTCAAAACAACAACAACAACAACAACAAACACACGCACACACACACACACAAATCCTTGCTTTTACATACTGAGTAAGAAGGTGGAACTGCTAGTAAGGTCCAAACACTGTTGTCCTGTTTTTCTTTGCTTCCTCATTGAGAATACACACTGTTGTAACTTTTATGGAGCTTTTGTTGTTGTTGAATTTCTTTTAATTTAGCAACTTTTTGGCTCTCTGAAGAGCTTATATGTCTTTACCAGCCCAGTGAACAAACCGCACGTAGGACACCACAGTCAGATGTGAGCCAGCCGCCCCACTTTGGGCCGTACATGGCATACAGCATCCCTGGGCCTCACACTCATCTCGCTGGTGCACACCTTTTTGGCAGGGCAAATTAGATGCTGTAAACATGACTGACGTCTCTGCCAGACCATTGTTATACTATTAAAACTGTTGTGTAACTTACAGCTATCTAAATGCCATCGTTACTTATCTTATGAATCACAGCAGACAATGCCATTGTCTCTCTTAGTATTCTTCACATGATTTTGAAATGATTGTTACGCCTGCTTCTAGGTTTTAATTTCATCAGGGAAGAAGTTCATGTCTTTTTCATCCCTGTCATCCTAGTGTCTAGCACATCAAAAGCACTCAATACATGGCAACTGTTTGTTAAAACCATTGTGTTTAGAATGCTTCTTGGGAAACAATCCAAGTGTCCAGAATTGTCACGTTTCTCAAGCTTTTGGAATACTTTATCTTAAAGTATTTAAAATTATTTACATGTAACTGCAATTCTTTTTTCAAATTTGTATCAATTAATAAGTTTCCTCTCATCGATTTCCAAATTCTGTAGTTAGTTCCATAGTACAATATA
This sequence comes from Papio anubis, assembly GCF_008728515.1. Classification (NCBI taxonomy): domain Eukaryota; kingdom Metazoa; phylum Chordata; class Mammalia; order Primates; family Cercopithecidae; genus Papio; species Papio anubis. The sequence goes on from NC_044979.1 coordinate 7,675,978, forward strand.
TTAAACTCTGCTTGATATCTTCAAAATGTATTTTATAAGCTCTTCTAGTATATATTCTAAGCTCACTTGTCATTTGGAATTTTTTAAAATGTTTTCATAGCTTTGTTTTTAACATATAATTCTTTGTTCCAGGAATGCTAACAATTACAGATTTCATAAATATACTACATAGATACTATAAATCGCCTATGGTAAGTGGCACCAGTTCCTCTGTCAGTAGTTGGGCTGTACATATCTATGTATGTGTATAGGTATATGTGTGTATTTTAAGATTTTTAATGTTTTCAGGTTTTTCTTTTTTGGTATGGAGTGCTGGTGGTGGTTGATTTTCCAAATATATATAACGTGCAGGGAACTTAAGTATAAAACTATCTTTACCGTAAGTCGTATATATGAAACTCAAAGAAGGGATTCTCAGGAAAAATAGAAATAGATTCCTTATTCAGCTTTCAGAATTCCTCGGCTTAGCAGAATTCTATTTGTTAGCTAGACGTTCTGTATGTTTTGCTTATCTCTTCAGGCCTGTTGATGTGGTAGAGCTTAATTCAGTTATCCCAGCAATTGCAGAACAAGAATTCTATGTACTTTGTGATTTTAAAGAAGAAAAAATGAGTCATTAAAATGAAATTCAGTTTTGACATTTTCCTGCTAATTAGGAAAAGACAGCTACTGGCTAATTTTAGTAGCAGAACTCTCTGGTCCCTGGTACAGTGGTTCTGGAAGAGCGTAGCTTCAAAACCACTTTTGTCCTTCATCCAACTTTGTGGTGTCTGAGATTCGGCCTGCTTGGTTTTGTGTTTTTAGTTTCTGTTTGTTTGTTCATGAGGGTGGGAGGAAGGACAGAATTGCATACTCTATTTAACTGGTCCTATTTGGGGTACTTAAAAGGTATAAGTTAATTCAATTAATACTGCTTTATGCGTAATGCTCAATATTATCCAATAATTAAATTCTTACATAAAATACAAAAATGAGTTTCTTCATAAAACATATTCTTGCCGGGCACAGTGGCTCATGCCTATAATCCCAACACTTTGGGAGGCCGAGGCCAGTGGATCACTTGAGGTCAGGAGTTTGAGATCAACCTGGCCAACATAGTGAAACCCTGTCTCTACTAAAAATATAAAAACTAGCTGGGTGTGGCAGCGGGCACCTGTAATCCCAGCTATTCAGGAGGCTGAGGCACAAGAATCACCTGAACCCTGGAGGTGGAGGTTGCAGCGAGCCAAGATTGTGCCACTGCACTCCAGCCTGGATGACAGAGTGAGACTACGTCTCCGAAAAACAAAACAAAACAAAAAACCATACTCTTAGGAAGTTTTACTGAAGGTTTTGTAAATATCTTGTATTTATTTCCCATGAAATCTATTATTTCTTAAATATTACCAATGCAAATGAATACTGGCTTTCCTTATAATGGTCATACCTCTGCTTTTGAACTAGCAAAATCAGCACAAGTATGATTTTTGAATAGATAGATTTCTTTTTTTTTTTTTTTTTTTTTGAGACGGAGTCTCACTTTGTCGCCCAGGCTGGAGTGTGGAGTGCAGTGGCACGATCTCAGCTCACTGCAAGCTCCACCTCCCGGATTCACGCCATTCTCCTGCCTCAGCCTCCGAGTAGCTGGGACTACAGGCGCCACCACCTCACCCGGCTAATTTTTTGTATTTTTTTTAGTAGAGACGGGGTTTCACTGTGTTAGCCAGGATGGTCTCAATCTCCTGACCTCGTGATCCGCCCGCCTCGGCCTCCCAAAGTGCTGGGATTACAGGCGTGAGCCACCGCGCCTGGCCGAATAGATAGATTTCTATGACATGCAGCAAATCCCATATAAGAAATCTCAGCAGTAGATTATGATATCAAAATCACAAAAAAAGCAGTTATATCTAAATATGCAGCCCAAAGTTTCTCTAATATCTGTAGATACAGGCCAGGCACGGCTCACGCCTATAGTCCCAGTACTTTGGGAAGCCAAGAAGGGTAGATCACTTGAGCCTAGGAGTTTGAGACCAGTGGGGCAACATGGTGAAACCCTATCTCTACCAAAAAAAAAAAAAATACACACACACACACAAAAATTAGCCAGGCATGGTGGTGTGCATCTGTAGTCCAAGCTACTCAGGAGGCTGAGTTGAGAGGATTACTTAAGCCTGGGAGGTTGAGACTGCAGTGAGTCATGATCACACTTGTGTACTCCAGCCCGGGTGACAGAGTGAGACTGGGTGACAGAGTGAGACTTTGTCTCAAAAACAAAGGCCGGGTATGGTGGCTCACAGCTGTAATCCCAGCACTCTGGGAGGCTGAGACCGGCGGATCACGAGATCGAGACCATCCTGGCTAACACAGTGAAACCCCGTCTCTACTAAAAATACAAAAATTAGCTGGGCGTGGTGGTGGGTGCCTGTAGTCCCAGCTACTTGGGAGGCTGAGGCAGGAGAATGGCGTGAACCCGGGAGGCAGAGCTTGCAGTGAGTGGAGATCGTGCCACTGCACTCCAGCTTGGTGATGAGCAAGACTCCCCAAAAAAAACAAAACAAAAACTTGCAGATACTTTTTCCCTCAGCATTCAACAATTCTTATTTTCTTTTTCTTTCTTTCTTTCTTTTTTTTTTTTTTTTTTTGAGAGAGAGTGTCTCATTCTGTTGCCCAGGTTGAAATGGCCGGTGCCACTGGTCACTGCCAAATCCTGCTCCTGGGTTCAAGCAATTCTGCCTCAGCTTCCCGAGAAGGCTGGGACTCCAGGTTCCACCACTATGCCTGGCTAATTTTTGTATTTTAGGTACAGATGAGGTGGCCCATACTGACCAGGCTGGTCTCTACCCTGACCTCAGGTGATCTGGGTTCACTTGAGTCTCCCAAAGTGCTGAGATTACAGGCATCAAGAACCGTGATTTGGCCACCTCTTACTTCTAATTGTAAATAGAAAATGCTATTATGAAAGCTATGTTTTGTTTCGTTTTCCAAATATTTTTTCTATGTCGTATATATATATATATATATATATATATATAAATAAGAATTCTTTTATTTGCAGGTACAGATTTATGAATTAGAGGAACATAAAATTGAAACCTGGAGGGGTAAGCACTATTGGACTTTTAAAATCTTTTAGTATCAGGAAAGCTATGCTTAGTATGAAAAGTGTGTTTTAATTTTGCAGATCCTTTTCTCTCTGCTCCATAAAATGTTTTTTTTTTGAACATTTAAAAGTTGTTTTAATGATAATTTAAAAATTTAAAAAGTAAAAGATTTTACCTAAAAAAGACAAAGGTGCCCTGATGGAATGGGGGTATGAGAAAGAGTTGAGACTGTTAAGTTATGGAGAAAAGAACAAAATGAACGAAGACCAGGGAGTAACACTCTTTAAGCACTTTCAAACCAGAGGACATGGTTAAACTGAGCTATGAAAAACACGATTTCTCCTGGTTTTCTACATTTAGTTAATCTAATGTACTTTGTATTCAGTTGCTGTTAAATTATAGTACAGAAAAGTAAAATGGTATGAATTTGATTTATTAATAAAACTTCCTTTTTTTTTTTTTTTCTGGAGACAGAGTTTCGCTCTTGTCGCCCAGGCTGGAGGGCAGTCGCGTGATCTCGGCTCACTGCAACCTCCTCCTCCTGAGTTCAAGTGATTCTCCTACCTCACACTTCCAAGTGGCTGGGATTACAGGTGTTTGCCACCATGCCTGGCTAATATTTGTATTTTTAGTAGAGATGGTGTTTCACCATGTTGGCCAGGCTGGTCTTGAACTCCTGACCTCAGGTGACCCACCTGCCTCAGCCTTCCAAAGCGCTGGGATTACAGGCATGTGCCACCCGGCCATAATACAACTTCTTTGATGTGCTGACATTATTCTCCATTGAGAATCATAATTATAGCAGGAAAGACTGCAGTGTGTGGTCATACATACTTTATATATATATACACACACACTTTAAGTTCTAGGGTACATGTGCACAACGTGCAGGTTTGTTACATATGTATACATGTGCCACGTTGGTGTGCTGCACCCACTAATTCGTCATTTACATTAGGTATATCTTCTAATGCTATCCCTCCCCCCCTCCCCTCCCCCTGCCCCACAATGGGCCCTGGTGTGTGATGTTCCCCTTCCTGTGTCCAAGTGTTCTCATTGTTCAGTTCCCACCAAGTGAGGAGAACGGCAAATGTTTTTTATTCCGCGATAGTTTTACGAGAATGATGGTTTCAGCTTCATCCACCATTCCTACAAAAACATGAACTCATCCTTTTATGGCTGCATAGTATTCCATGATGGCATGCCATTTCTTAATCCAGTTCATCATTGATGGACATTTGGCTGATTCAAGTCTTGCTATTGCATAGTGCCATGGTAAATATACGCAGTGCATGTGTCTTATAGCAGCATGATTTATAATCCTTTTGGGCATATACCCAGATAGACAATGCAATGGCATTTCTAGCTCTAGATCTTTGGAATGCTTACTGTCTTCCACACAATGGTTGAACTAGTTTACAGTCCCACCAGCAGTGTAAAGTGTTCCTGTTTCTCCACATCCTCTCCAGCACCTGTTGTTTCCTGACTTTAATGATCATTCTAACCGGCATGATGGTATCTCATTAGGTTTTGATTTGCATTTTTCTAATGGCCATGAAAGAGGACACAAACAAATGGAAGAACATTCCATGCCTCATGGATAGGAAGAATCATTGTGGAAATGGCCATACTGCCCAAGGTAATTTATAGATTCAGTGCCATCCCCATCAAGCTACCAATGACTTCTTCACAGAATTGGAAAAACTACTTTAAAGTTCATATGGAACCAAAAAAGAGCCCACATTGCCAAGTCAATCCTAAGCCAAAAAGAACAAAGCTGGGAGGCATCATGCTACTCGACTTAAACTATACCTACAAGGTTGTAATCCAAAACAGCATGGTACTGGTACCAAAACAGAGCTTATAGGACCAACATAACAGAACAGAGCCTCAGAAATAATATCACATGTCTACAACCATCTGATCTCTTGGACTAACCTGATTAAAATAAAGAAATGGGAAAGAGTTCCCTATTTAATAAATGGTGCTGGGAAAACTGGCTAGCCATATGTAGAAAGCTGAAACTGGATCTCTTCCTTACGCCTTATATAAAAATTAATTCAAGATGAATTAAAGACTTAAATGTTAGACCTAAAACCATAAAAACCCTAGAAGAAAACCTAGGCAATACCATTCAGGACATAGGCATGTGCAAGGACTTCATGTCTAAAACACCAAAAGCAATGGCAACAAAAGCCAAAATTGACAAATGGGATCTAATTAAACTAAAGAGCTTCTGGACAGCAAAAGAAACTACCATCAGAGTGAACAGGCAACCTACAGAATGGGAAAAATTTTTGCAATCTACTCATCTGACAAAGAGCTAATATCCAGAATCTACAAAGAACTCAAACAAATTTACAAGAAAAAACCCCATCAAAAAGTGAGCGAAGGATACAAACAGACACTTCTCAAAAGAAGACATTTATGCAGCCAACAGACACATGAAAAAATGCTCATCATAAAATGTTATTTAAAACATTCTCTTTATTTCTATCTTAATTTTGATAGTATGCTACTGTACTAAAGCCGAACAATATAAGTATTATCCATTCTGTTTATAGACATGTATAGGACACCTACAGCAGGCAGGGCCTTATCCTAGGGCCAGGAATGTGAAGATGAATGAGCTAACCAAGCTCCACCTCGCTGTCCACAGTGGGGCCACCGTTCTCTACTAAGTCCAACCCTCAGAGATTTGCCTTGGTATTAAGAAATGCATCAGAGGCATGCCTAACTTGAACCAAAGCAAGCATCTGTTCTTATTTAAACCTAATAATTGTTTCTTTACAAATTATGGAGAAACTTAGGACAAATGAACCTCTAACTAGATGGCTTGGAGCAAATAGCATGGAAGTAATTTGAAGACCATATTCTTTTCTTTGTCACATTGACATTCACCCTATAAAATCATGATACTCTTTTCTGCCATGGAACCATTTCTTAAATTCACATTTCATGATTGTGAAGGTGGTGGTCTCACGGAGACTTGTCATGGTGGGTTGGTGGAGAGGACCGGGGGTGGGAATCACGGCAGACCCAGTCTGCAGGGTGCTGAAGGAAACACTGGTAGAAATGGAGGGACCAACTAAAGGAAAATTTTGAATTCAAAATTGAAGAGTTTGGTTCTATGTTTCCCATAATATGCTTGATAGGAGAAGCAAGCTTTGTAACTGGCTGTGAAATCAGAACACATCTTGGAGTTCTCTTACACCCCAGGGGCCCTTTCAAATCCATGTGATTTAGAAGTTTCACTGAGTGATGGATTTGGTTTATTACGGCTTTGTCAAACCAAGCTAAACAAATTTGTCATGGGATCTGTACGGCCTGTTGTACAGAGATTGTATAACACCAAGATAGATACTTCTTATCCAGTTCTACTGTACAAGTACTGTTAGACCAAGGTTTAAGTATGTTTACATTTTGACATTACATGGTATTTGATAGTAATAATAATGCCAAAATATTCTTAAACACCTTCTGTATAGAAACCTTGGTAAAGCAAGGCCGGGAGTGGTGGCTCACACCTGTAATCTCAGCACTTTGGGAGGCCAAGGCAGGTGGATCACTTGAGGTCAGGAGTTCAAGACCAGCCTGACCAACATGGTGAAACCCCGTCTCTACTAAAAATACAAAATTAGGGCCGGATGCAGTGGCTCCACCTGTAATCCCAGCACTCTGGGAAGCCGAGAGGGGTGGATCACCTGAGGTCAGGAGTTCGAGACCAGCCTAGCCAACATGGTGAAACCCTGTCTCTACTGAAAATACAAAAAAGTAGCCAGGCATGGTGGCAAACACCTGTAATCCCAGCTACTTGGGAGGTTGAGGCAGGAGACTTGCTTGGGCCTGGGAGGCTTAGGCTTGGGCCTGGGAGGCAGTGAACCAAGATGGTGCCACTGCACTCCAGCCTGGGTGACAGAGCAAAACTCCTTCTCAAAAAAAAAAAAAAAAAAAAAAAAGGCTGGGCACAGTACCTTATGCCTGTAATCCCAGCACTTTGGGAGGCTGAAGTAGGTGGATCACTTGAGGTCGGGAGTGCGAGACCAGCCTCGCCAACATCGTGAAACCCCATCTCTACTAAAAATACAAAAAAAATTAGCCAGGTGTAGTGACGTGCACCTTTAGTCCTGGCTACTTGGGTGGCTGAGGTGGGAGAATCGCTTGAATCTGGGAGGCAGAGATTGCAGTGAACCCAGATCATGCCACTGCACTCCAGCCTGAGCGACAGAGTGAGACTCTGTCTCAGAAAAAAAAAAGAAACTTTGGAAAAGCAAATTAATTGCAGTTGATATCTTTAGAAAAAAAGTTTTTATATGCTGGAAAGATGCCCACAATGCAGTAGGTTTTGAGCATTAATTTGGTATAATACTTAAGAATATTTAAAGAACAAAGTTTGTTATAACTGATTTTATCTTATAACTTATGGAAATTAATTTTTTTAATTTCATAATTGCTTCATTTCTTGAGAGTAATATGAACCTGGTAGCATTCTAGTGACCTCTGCTGGTATTGCTCTTTTATCAGATTTCTTTTTTTCCTGATTTTATAAACACCTACTGTCAAATTGGTTTTTAATATTTAATTTTTCTTCAAATGCAACATCCTGAAAACAGTTTGGAAGTTGTTTAAAATAGCCATAACTGTAATTAATGCAGGGGTTTTAGGCAAATTAAATTTCTTTTTGAGTTTTTAATCCTTCTATTAACTGTAAACTGAAGGGTATTTGAATTTATGTAATAACTGCAAACAGCAAATGTGTTACTAACTGCATATTTTCTTTCTATAAATACAGAGCTTTATTTACAAGAAACATTTAAGCCTTTAGTGAATATATCTCCAGATGCAAGGTAAACTTTTTTTTTCCTTTGAAAACATTCATTCAGATGTATGTGTTTTATCACCATGATAGAAAGAAACAAATAAACATGTTCTTTATTCTAAACAGTTCCCATGGCCTCCTTAATTCCAGCTACACTGTATGCATTCAGTAAACCTAGTAACACTAGAAAAATCACAGCCATTGTGTTGCTAAGGATTGATAATGGGCTAGTAATAGGGTCATACTAAACCATCATGAAGATCTCGGCCAATCTGGGGGGTGTGTTGAAATTGCAGATTCTTGGGCTTGACCTGCTCAATCAGGATAGGGCCTGGGAATATGCATTTAAACAACTCCTGTGGCAATTCAGCTCCACACTAGTGTTTAAACATCAGTGTATGTGAGATGTCGGTTCAGATGTGGTCAGAACATGAGCTGCCTTCTATGTAGTCGTCTGGGCCATCCTTTTTTATCCAGCCTTCTGGTTTGGCTGTGATACATTTCCACATTTGTGTAAAAGCATCTTTCAAACTCAAATCCTGTACAGAGAAAGATTAAAGCATTTATTTTCATTTTATTTACAAGTCCTAACAAAAAGATGTAACAACCTTCTTACTGGCAGTCCCAGGAGAGGCACCAAGTAGAACAGAAGTGTTGGCCCTACAATATCTACTAGCCAGGCCGGCCCAGGGTAGAGCCAGTTTGCCCACTCACCAATGCAGGGGGCTTGCTGCTACAGCCTTTGCTCTCTTGCTAATATGATGCATCTGTTTGCTTTTCTAAGGATTTAGGTTATATTATCTTTCAAATAAAATCACTAAATACACTAAAAAAAAAACTCCTCTTCCTGGCTGGGCGCAAGGGCTCATGCCTGTAATCCCAGCACTATGGGAGGCCGTGGTGGGTGGATTGCTTGGGCTCAGGAGTTCGAGAGCAGCCTGTGCAACACGGCAAAACCCCATGTCTACAAAAACTAAAGGTGGTGCATGCCAATAGTCCCAGCTACTCAAGAGGCTGAGGTGGAAGGATCACCTGAACCCGGGAGGTCAAGGCTGCAGTCAGCCATGACAGCAGGCAACAGAGCAAGACCCTATCTCAAAAAAACAAACCAAAAAAAAATCTCCTCTTCTAGAGATTTGTAGCTTGCACTTGTATTTGAGATATGTTAACATAGATTGTGAAAAATGAAAAATTTGCTGAGATCTCTAATTTAAAACTCTTCCAAAACACTGTAATTATTGTAATAATAAAAACACTGGAAGTGCTTTAAGGCAGGGGTAGTCCAAATGTTCTGATTTTTCTTGAAAGCCTCCTAACAACTCTAACGACTTTTCCCACAGCCTCTTCGATGCTGTATACTCCTTGATCAAAAATAAAATCCACAGATTGCCAGTTATTGACCCTATCAGTGGGAATGCACTTTATATACTCACCCACAAAAGAATCCTCAAGTTCCTCCAGCTTTTTGTAAGTTGTTTTTAGCGTTTCTAAAGACATAATTGCATTTACTTATTAAATAATGTACTTCAAGTAAATTGGCTCCTGTTACCCTCAATAGAAGAAATTGTTAGTTTTGAGATCTCCCTTTCTAAACTTCAGTTTCTCAACTTACTACTATCTGAATTGTACTTTCTTAAAGTTGATTCCAATTTAAAAGCAATCTCATTTTAGTGCAAGTATCAAAATAACTTTAAAAACAAAACTCGGCATTCTCTCATTAAGTTAAAACATTTATCACCAACATAGGGGAAAGAAGGCAATCTGCAAGTCAGTCTAATTAAGGACTGTTGTACAAGATAAATTGAACTAATATCTAGAGTAAAAATTGCTTTATGTTGCTTTTATTGGTGTCACAGTTTTAGAAACATGTTCCAAAAAAAAATACTGTCCTCAAGATTATCTTATTATAAACTGCAGCAGTGATAGAAAAACCCAAAACAAATAAAATTTTGACACAAGAATACCATGTTGGCCCAAATAAGGCCTGTATTACCTGCAGGTTTTCTCAGCTACTTGAAATGAGCTGCCTCCATAGTCATCCAGAACTTTGAGCGTGTTTGGTTGGAAACATTAAAAGAGACTCAGTAAGAACAGAGAGTTTATAAGAGGTTTTTTTATGTTTTCCTTTTAATTACATGTATGGAATTTGAGGTTATAAGTAATCAGTCAGATAGAACCAGTAGAAGGTCTTAGGGGTTCTGAAGAGGTAATTTGAAGAGTTGTTTTTAAAGAATGTAACAGATATTAAAAATGTACTTCAAATTAGCTTTCGCATTTTCCTCCCCATGGCTTCACCTAAGGACCTAAAGTAGCATTCTGGTGCAGTGTGAAGGAGCTGAAGCTCCTGCCCTGGAGGCAGCTGGAGGGATCCCTTTTGCTTACAGAAGCATAGAGGGCTTAGTGATTGAGAGAAATACCTTGTCAATCAACCCAGTCTTATATTTTAATCACTTACATATATAAATAACTTTTATTTAACCATGCTATGCTAAGAAATAAGGTAGGGAAGAATAATTTACGAAAAACTAAAGTTTGAAGTTTAATAAAGGCGATAATCTAGGAAAAAAGGATTAGAGATGCATCCACATTATCATACTGTACATCTGGGAATGCAGCCGCTTTAGTAGTTGAAGTTTCATAGGAACAGAGGGAGCATGGAGTGGGAAGGATGTATTCAGGGCCCCCATGTGCCAGGCCTGCAGCTCACTTAATCCTTGGAGTCATTTTTAAATAATATTAATCATGAGAGCTGATTACTGTATGTCCAGCACTGTTCTGAGTACTTTACATAATCTCATCCTTGCTGCTACCCTATCAGGTAGGTATTTTTATTAATCCTATTTTATAGGGATGCAGCTAAGAGAGGTTAAGTAGCTTTGGCAAGGTTGCGTGGCTGGGGAGCGGTAGAGCCAGCATCCCTATCGAGCGTTCCTCACTCCTGACGCTTTCCTCCATGCAGGGGCCGTGGGAGGGAGGCGTTTGCACACCTTGCATCCACAGGACACCTGGCTGGGAAACCTGCCCCAAGTTACGTGGATACTGAGTGGTAGATTTCAAACCCGGGAGTCTCTCCGACTCCCAAGCCCAAACTATTTCTGCTAGTGTGCTGTTGCACAAGAGGGAGTCAGAGCATGAGATCATTCTTTCGCAGAGCTGCTTTAGATTTTTATCTTCTATAAAAAGGAGAGGAAGTTGCCTCTGCCCAGTACTGCCTCATATTTGGGCCAATATGGTAATTAGAATCATGCTACCAGAATATTCAGCTAACTAAAGGTTTTCAGATAAAAATAGAGAACTTAAAGAAATTTCAGAGCCTGTTTTTTACTGAATTATGAGATCATTTTCTGAGAAAAAAAAAAGGAGCATTTCCCTTCAAGACATTTGAAAATTAGCCTAAGCATATAGTATGCAACAGGGAATTAGCTATATTGAGATGGACTAGATGACCTAATAGGTCTTTCTTTTTTTTCTCTAAATTTCTAGGAGTCTCATGATTTGAATGTTGATGAACTCTTTGACTTGAACATTTTGTTTCTTCTAATTGTTCATCTTTTCCTGATAATTATAAGGTACACCAGGAGGATGGAATCAACTATACCCTTTATAAAAGGTGGATTTTTGAAACCGTAGACCTTATTTTGTTATACTCAAACATGACCCTAGACTTTTCTCTCCTGCCATATCCCTCCTCCTTTAAAACAGCCCCCGAAAAGAAAAGTTAATTTTTAAAGATTCTTTTAATTCTGTTCAGCTGGCTGCTTTGTTCCTAGTAGACAAAAATTGGAGCTCTCCAAGGAGAATTCAGGATGTAGAGGCGGGTGGCGTGAGGACTAGCTTAGCAGTGGCTCAGACAGCTGCTGTCAAATGCTTTGGGTTTGGAAATGTGTGGGTTCTTAATAAATATTACTTAATCCTGACAGCAGGACCAGAAATTTAACATGAACAATTAAGAATAAAGGATTCAATTCTTGGTGGCTTACAGGTCTTAATATCCCAAATAGACCTGTTCTTCCCTGGTTCTATGCACGTTTTTAGTGAGTGAAGGGGAGATGAAAAAATGTTACAGTGTTAATGCTTTGCAAGAGTTTGTGATTGGTTAAATACAAGCATAGACATACAGACTGGTTCAAACAAAAGATATAGTTCTTTGTAATTTCTCATGTGAATTCAGGCATCCAGGTAGACTGTTAGAAAAAACGAACTTTAATTTGTTGAACATACTTTTTCATTCACATCTGGACATTTGAACATGAAAAGAGTGTGTTCTGGGTCTAGAACATTTGCGCTTATCTTCCTGTTTAGATGTCTGATATGCCAAAGCCTGCCTTCATGAAGCAGAACCTGGATGAGCTTGGAATAGGAACGTACCACAACATTGCCTTCATACATCCAGACACTCCCATCATTAAAGCCTTGAACATATTTGTGGAAAGACGAATATCAGCTCTGCCTGTTGTGGATGAGTCAGGTTTGTGTGTTTGGCGCTGACAGTCAGACAGAAATAATTGTTTATCTCAGGGTGCAATTATTGTGAGATGACCTGGCACAGGAGATACGTGGGGAAAATGAAAACTTGGATATGGTGAATAAATTCAGCACCAAGGGGCACAAAGGGTCATACAAATGTTTAATTGGTTTATTTTCATATGTCCATTAAAATATGATTTTATATCTAAGTTTCCATTTAAAAATAGACAAGGTTATTAGCGTTTAACTTTTAGTAATTACGTCATTAAAACTGATTTTAAATGAGTTTCTTTTTTAAGACATTTTTCTAACATGTATTTTTCATTTTTAGGAAAAGTTGTAGATATTTATTCCAAATTTGATGTAATTGTAAGTATTTTAATTTTGTTCGATCTGTCACCTAGAATGCATTTTAAACATTCATGTAATATGTTTTTATGTTTTTCTCTTGTTTCTTAATTTAATAATTTCTAACCTTTGGGGTGTGAGGATATTATCAGAATTTTATAGACCTTCTATAGTAATTGTACTTTTAATATGCATTGGTTTAGCAATTAGTTATACATTAGCAACATTTTATAATTCCTCGTCTTTACAATACATGCGTATTTTATGCACTGCCGCAGCATGTGTATGTATTTTCAATGTTCTTGTTTCCCAGGAGGAGGCCTGATTTATTCGCCTCTAGGCGTATGTGTAGTGCACACGTGGACTCATGGCTCCTTTGTCGGGCACATCCCATTGCTTACTGATTGGGAGCCACTGTTCTAAAGAAGAAAAGGGGACTGACACTATAGCCGCAAATGTGCACGCCATTTTTTGCCACAATGCTGACCCCGCATTGAACATTCTTTTGCAGCTGTCTCAAACCCTTTGCTTCACTCTATTCTGTTATGTTAAACATAATAGTCACCGAGAAATATGCTGATGGGCATTTTGGTTGAGTGGGACCCGCTAAAATGAATGAGAGCCCCATGCAGCCGTTTGGATCCATGGGGCTCATCAAGCCTGTTCTTCCTCCATGGTTGCTTGATCCCCCTGGGCCCTCCAAATTCTTCCCAGCAGAAACCTTGTTTCCCAGGGAGCTCGTTGAGAAGGTCCATTGCTGCAGCACTCACCACGCTTTACAGGTGTCAGCCCACCTTGCCAGAGATTTTATCCATGCATGGTAGAGAGCATTAGAGGGTAAAAACGGGGGGCAATCTTTGGCAGGATATGCTATCAAAGTTTAACAATGTTGCTTCATAAGGAAGGTAGACCTCGTAACATGATTATCTTTAATTGTGATTGTTACGTTGATGAAATAACAGTACCAATGGTATGTTGTAAGCCAGAACGAACGTCTGATGTATGCAGGTACTAAATTCAGATAAGCATTAAAGTTTTTAGAAATCAGGCTGTCTTAAGCTCACTAATTTTGGTCATTGAAGTGAACTGAAATGAAAGGATATAATTTATTCTCTTGCTTCATTACAGAATCTTGCTGCTGAGAAAACATACAATAACCTAGATATCACAGTGACCCAGGCCCTTCAGCACCGTTCACAGTATTTTGAAGGTGTTGTAAAGTGCAATAAGCTGGAAATACTGGAGACCATTGTGGACAGAATAGTGAGAGCTGAGGTGAGACGGCTTTCCCAGTCCTGCTCCCCCGAAGGCCACTGCAACAAGTCCCCAGTAGTGAATGGTGCCTCCGGAAGCCTGACTCTCAGGAAGGGCCCAGCGAGGCAGCCTCCAAGTTCAGTCGGATGGGATTCTCTCCTGTCCCAGAACCTGGCACACTATTGGCACATAGGCAATCTCTAAAGATTTGTTGAATTGAATTGAAAAGTCATGATATCATAGCTGAATCAAATAAACTGGTAAGGTACATTCATAGTTTAAACTATATATGTTTGACAGCCTGGACAACATAAGAAGACCTTGTCTCTACTAAAAATAAAAATAAATTAGCCGGGCATGGTGGCTTGGACCTGTAGTCATAGCTAATAGGGAAGCTGAGGAAGGAGGATCACTTGAATCCAAGAGCTTGAGATTTCAGCGAGCTGTGGTGGTGCCACTGCACTCCAGTCTTGGCAACAGAGCCAGACCCTGTCTCTAAATAGATCTGTGTATCTATATCTATAGATACATTTTGTTTTGAGAAAACAAAAGTTGTCCCGGAAGCTTTAAGTTCCATTTGAGTATTTATGAATTCAAAATCTAAAGTGCAAAATGTACATTTTAACAAAGTGAATGATAAATCAATAAAACTTTTTTCTCTCTTCCCACCGGTATCTCTTTTTCCTCAATTAGATAAATAGCAAATAATGTAGTAACTCCCAGGTTCCTGCACCTCAGCAGTCCGATTTCCTTAGACTTTAATGCTTATAGGATTTTAAAATATACTTTGTGTAACACCCTAAATAAAAGACTCCGTCTAAAAAAAAATTCCTTCACAAGATGACTCCTCACAGAAGGACCAAAAAAATAAGTTTTTAGCTTTAATGTAGCTAGGAGAAGGGTGTACAGTATCAGTGATGATTCCATTTATTTATATGACATAAATAGAGCACTAACTTTTAGGTACCTCCAGCAAGGGACATACGTAAGTTTGACTCAGCAGCAGATGACAAGAAAATATTTGGGAAGTCATTTCAGTCTGAAAGAACTACTTGATTCTCTGGGTGAGATGGTTTCCCTGGAGAGATTCTCTGAGTGAGATGGTTTCCCTTCAGAGTTCAAGAGATAACTGTTTAATATCCACTATTGAATGTAACCAATAAAATGTGTTCAGTGTAGAAGACAAATGTGAACTATCATTTTAATGTGTGATTATAGTTAGCAAATAATTGTGCTATGTTATATCACAGGATTACTGATGAACCTAAAAGCTTTTTTAGAGAAATGTTTAAAAGAAATTTATGTTGACTGCCATACGAAAGATGACCAAGACATTATTATTATTATTTACCTAAAGCAAGCTATAACAGAAACATCACCAACATAGTATTATTTGAGACAAAATATAAAAACTGGATTTCCCCCTCTTCCTATCTCCTTTCTATGTCCCTGTTTTCTACCGGGGTATCGCTGTTCAATACGGAGAGGGTCTCCCAGGGCACAGCTGGCACAGAGCTGCCTTGGCCCAAGTTCTGAAGCCCTTTTTTTTTTTTTTTTTTTTTTTTTTTTTCAAGATGAAGTCTCACTCTGTTGCCCAGGCTGGAGTACAATGGTGCAATCTTGGCTCACTGCAACCTCCACCTCCCAGGTTCAAGCGATTCTCCTGCCTCAGCCTCCTGAGTAGCTGGGATTACAGGCATGCACTACCACACCCGGCTAATTTTTGTATGTTGGTCAGGCTGGTCTCGAGCACCTGATCTTGTGATCTGCTCACCTCAGCCTCCCAAAGTTCTGGGATTGACTGGCATGAGCCACCACGGCCGGCCCGAGTTCCAAAGTCTTTTTTTTTTTTTTTTTTAAGACACAGTCTCGCTCTGTTGCCCAAGCTGGAGTGCAATGGCATGATCTCAGCTCACTGCAACCTCCACCCCCCAGGTTCAAGCAATTCTCCTGCCTCAACCTACTGAGTAGCTGGGATTGCAGGCATGCACCACCATGCCCGGCTAATTTTTTTGTATTTTTAGTAGAGACTGGGTTTCGCCATGTTTGGCTGGTCTTGAACACCTGATCTTGTGATCCGCCCACCTCAGCCTCCCAAAGTGCTGTGATTACAGGCATGAGCCACCGCGCCCAGCCGTTCTGAAGTTTTTAAGAGAATAGCGACACTGCTCCCTTCCTGCAGATGAAATGCCTGTTACAGAAACACCACAAAACACTCTGCAGTCACTCATTAGAGATTTCAGAGTAGAGAACTAGAGATGAACGCAATCTATCCCACTTCATTATAGCTCATTTATCCTCTTGAATGCGATTCTTAACATATGAACTTCACAGAGAAAAGACACTGCAGAAAATAAAACCCTTGTAAGAGCCACGACCTTGTTTCTTCATTTCCGTCATCATCTGGACTTCCTTCCCATGTATTAATAAGACAAGTACCTGATAGTTATTAGAAACTGACATACAGCTTTTAGAAATTAAAACTGTTATGTTTAAGAGCATGTTATAGCTACATTGTGCTTCATGTTTTGAGGTGTATCTTTTCTATATTAATATTTTGAAAATTGAAAACTCAGCAGGGCATAGCTAGCTCTTTTTTCTTAAATGTAATCAAGCAAATCCGCTGGAATTAGAGACAAATCAGTATCATTAGAGACAGTAGATAGATAGTTTTCCCCTCTTTCCTTCTCCTGCTTGTGTCCCTGTTTTCCACCAGGGCTGTGACTATTCAGTATGGAGTGGGTCTTCCAGGTAATCAGACAGTAATACATTGAATATTAGAGCCCAGGGTCGTCGTTTGGGTCTGTCTGCTGCTACTTTCCCTCATTTATTCATTTATGGGATGTGTGTGTGTGTGTGTGTGTGTGTTGCTTTTTTCTTTTTTTGAGACAGGGTTTCACTCTGTCACCCAGGCTGGAGTGCAGTGGTGTGATCTTGGCCCACTGCACCCTCCACTTCCCGGGCTCAAGCAATCCTCCCACCTCAGCCTCCCAAGTAACTGGGACCACAGGTGTGCACCAGCAGACCCAGCCGCTGTCTCATTTTTTTAAAGATGATGTCTCACTGTATTCCCGAGGCTGGAGGGATGTGTTTATCGTATAAAAACATGACATGATATTTTTTCCTAATGTCCATTTTAAACCTTTTTTAAATGTTAATTTTCACGTGTCCTGCTTTTCTCTTGGCAGGTCCATCGGCTGGTGGTGGTAAATGAAGCAGATAGTATCGTGGGTATTATTTCCCTGTCGGATATTCTGCAAGCCCTGATCCTCACACCAGCAGGTAAAATGCTGGTTTCTGACTTTGCCATTGGCATCTAGGAAGGGTGGGGGGCAGAACAGGAAGTGCAGCATTTAAACCATCATTTCTCCACCACCCACCTACAGATCAAGGCTTTGTCTATATTACTTTGTAAACCGTTTTCGTTTTCTTTTCAGTTGAGAAGTTTAAGTGTTCTGCGTGAGTGAGGAAAGTGTATAGAATGTATTCTAAGTTAAGAGCATCCTATCAAGGTCCAGTGGCCCCTAAATGACTTGGGAGCCATTGCCATGTTCATCATAACCTTTTCCACTGAAAAGACCTCTTCAGTTGTGCTTTGTGGGAGAACTAGTGAAACATAAGAAACATAGAGGGAATGTCATTGGCTTCTACTGATACCTTCATCTTTCCTTAAAGAGAAAAAATAAAATAAAAACCTTGTATTTTTTAGTAGATAAAACAGAATACTTACACAAACTTTTATTCATTAATATTGCACAGAAATTACATTCACTTTCAAGTAGAGTGTGGTTAAACTCATTTTCTGACAGATTGACTTTGAGCAAGCCCCCAGGGTCTCAGACAGCGAGGAGCTGAGAGAGGAGGAGAGGGCTTTGGACAAGAGGAGCTGGCCGTCCTCTCATTTCACACACTCAGTAGTAAGAGGTGGGCTTCAGAGTTCTTAAAACCCCAGCCCTCCCTTCCCTCTTCCTCCTCTTCCCATCCCTGCGCCTCCCCAGCCCAGTCAAATATGAACAACCCAGCCTTTGTCAGGGCCACATGGACCCAGTGTGGGAGCAAACAGCATGCCCTTCGAACTCTAAGAATCAAATATTAAATGGTGTGTGTACTACAGTATTGATTTCTCTTTAGTTCAGAAATTTCAGCTAAGACTAGTTTCTACAGTCTGTAACCCAAAAATACCTACCCTAAAGGAATCTTCACCACCTGCAACAAACATGTCTCATTCGCTAAATGAGAACACCAAGAGAAATTCCAGTACGGCAGTGATTTTTCAGAGGTGGTCCTCAGGCCAGGCATATCACCACCACCTGGAATTTATTAGGAAATGTCCACGTTGGGGCCCCGCCCCGAATCCACTGAATCAGAAACTCTAGAAATGGGGCCCGGTGCAGTCACTTGCAAACTTCAAGTGTTTGAAAGACCTGAATCTCACAATAGTCTTTATAATCATGAAATATTAAGAACTAAACGCATGTCAACGTCATAAAACTGGAAATAATCCAAATATCTTTGAAAAGAAGAATGGATAAATTGTGTCACATTCATTCGATGGAATACGACACAGCATTGAAAACGAACAGTGCAGCTGTGGAGGAATCTCACAGGCAACACTGAACAGAGGGAACCCGACTCACCCAGACCATCGTATTAAATTCATGTAAATTTCCAAGCTGGCATAACTGCACAGCACATTCGTGCTCACTAGAAAAAGTCCTCTTTGGGCAGATTTATTCCCACAGGTATATAGCTTAGCACCTTCAGAAAAAGCCCGTTTCCAGCCCTGGACGAAGGGTCACAGTCTGCCCAGCAGGGTCAGGCTGAATGTCAGCTCTTGGCTGTCTCTTTGGACATTACAAAAAGAGTAAACAAGTCAAGTGATTCATCCTCTCTGTTTCTTGAGATCTCAAACCATAAGAATGAGACGGTTGTACTGGATGAGTTCAAATTTCCATCCAGATTTGGTATTTCAAAAATTCTAAGTCATTGCGATGCCCCTCCCATCCATGCTGGCGCAGGGAGGAATCTATTTCCAGCTGGAATTTGGAATGTATGTTACCATAGAAATTGTGCCGTGAAGATGGGGGTAGCTGGATTGGAATTCCTTATGATGCAGCGTATACAACACGATTCGTTGAGGAAAATATTCCACATTACTAATAACTGGATTGCACGTGAACTTTTGGAGTGGGACGCCTGCATCTGATCAACAGTCGCTGACGTGCTTCCGTGTGCGGGGGACAGCCGGCTACAAGCAGTGAACGAGGAGGCCCCCACTGTGAGGCCAAGTCCCAGCCGTCCCACCCGAGCACTATCTGAATGTAAGCAAGTCACTTCACCTCCTTCAGCCTCAATTTCTTCAGTGGAGAAGGAGTGGGCTGATACAGGCCAGTCTCCCTCCTAGGATGCTATGAGAAAAGCTGAAAGCCGTGCATGAAAGCCATGTGTGTGCGATGAGGCGCGGTGCCCAGGACAAGCACTGTTAGGTGGTTGTCCGTGGAATAGTCAGTAAGAAGCAGTTTGATGAAGCGTCTGCTGTTACTCGATTGAAAGGTACTAGGGTGACTCTCTTCACTAGGCAATGGCCACCGTTCCCCATAGGGATACTGGTTCAACACAATAACATTTTCTCTTTTTCAGAAAGTTTTTAGCAATAGTTCATTGTCAAACTTAGACTGCCTGAATGAACCTGTGTGTGCGTGCATCCAGTGCGTGGGCAGTCTGATGCTAGGAGCTACAATGTTTTAGCCACATATTCTAATAGATTGCCAATGTCTTTCAGGGGTCTAGCATCTGGTGAAAAAATAGGAGAGAAACTCCTGTGATGAGAAAAATAGTAGCTCTCCTGCCAATCCACTGTGGAATGTCCTAGCCAGATACTTGTTAGGTGCCATTATCCTTAGGAATACCATAAAGATTTTATTTTATTTTATTTATTTTATTTCATTTCATTTATTTTTTTACTTTGAGACGGAGTTTCACTCGTCACCCAGGCTGGAGTGCAATGGTGTGGTCTCGGCTCACTGCAACCTCTGCCTCCAGATTCAAGCAATTCTCCTGCCTCAGCCTCTCAAGTAGCTGGGATTACAGGTGCCCACCACTACGCCTAGCTAATTTTTGTCTTTTTAGTAGAGACAGGGTTTCACCATGTTGGCCAGACTGGTCTTGAACTCCTGACCTTAGGTGATCCGCCTGCCTTGGCCTCCCAAAGTGCTGGGATTATAGGTGTGAGCCACCGCGCCTGGCCTAAGCTTTTTTAAACACATATTTTTAAGTGTGCACAACTGAAATACTTCACACCTTCACTAAAACATACCTACATATTTCTTAGTAAATTTTTTTAGGAGTGGAACTCTTTTTTTTCCAAATTAAATCTAACATATTTAGAATGACAAGATGTTACATGGATCCAAGCTGCAGGAACGATTGGGTGGGAGATGGGAGCTTGGGCCACCTGCTCCTTCCCACGTTGCCCTCCTCCGAAGCCTCTGGATCATCCTCCTAAGGCACTGCCAGGCACAGGTAGAAACCCCTGGGGGAGAGAACCCTGCTGTTACCATGAGCTTTGAAACTTTCGTCTTCCATCCACTGACAGGTGCCAAACAAAAGGAGACAGAAACAGAGTGACCGCCATGAATGTAGACGCCCTAGGAGGAGAACTTGAACAAAGTTTCTGGGTCACGTTTTGCCTCATGAACACTGGCTGCAAGTGGTTAAGAATGTATATCAGGGTTTAATGATGGGTATTTCTTCCAGTGATGTTGGAATTAAGCTTAAAAAAGAAAGATTTTATGTGCTTGAAGATTCAGGCTTGCATTAAAAGACTGTTTTCAGACCTTTGTCTGACGGATTTTAAATGCTGTATGTCATTAAAGTGCACTGTGTCCTGAAGTTTTCATTATTTTTCATTTCAAAGAGTTCACTGGTATGGAACAGGTGATGCGACATAAGGTGAGTGCACGGCATGTTCAGATCACAGTGCCTTATGTCCGAATACAGCAATATGTCACCTCCGCAGCCGGGGCGCACGCGTGCGAAGCCACACCGAGCTTGAATGTGGAAGTCTTTGAACCTTTTACCAAATCAGTTTGTTTTCATTAGATTTGTCAAAAAGTTGTCATTTGAATATAACGAATGACTTTAAAACTGTAATGACACTTTTACACGTAAGTGTTTCGTTCCGGGCTACCGTGTCAACGAGGCTGCTTTACAACAGCTTTATTTAGTTTTACTTTCATGCCATTTTTTTACACATCTTTTGGTGGGGTACACTTCACCACACCCATGAATAAACTCTCAGTTATTCTGAAATGGCAAATTTCTCATTATTTAAGTTTGGATCTGGAAAGGACATGACTTCTGAAACAGCCGCTGCCGGGTGTTCAAAGCTGAGGTCTCTCAAAACGTAGGAGACGTTGCCGTCAGGCGGGAGCCAAGTGCCGGGAAGATGTCTATTTTTTTTCTTGTGTATTAAAATGTAAAATCATGATGTTTGTATGACTGCCGATGCGATTGTGTTTGTAAATTTTATTGTGGCATATACAGTATTGTCATACAGTTGAAGAGAAACAATGTTTCCTAATGTAAGTGCTCTGAAAATGTTGACACTGTATATATATATATGAGGATAGTTTGGGTTTTTTTTGTTTTTGGGTTTTTTTTTCAGATTGAAAAATTAAAATAAATCCTACTATCTACCATTTTGTTAAAGAAGTTATTTAAAATGCCTTGTATTTCAGCACCTATCAATTAAAATTCTACATGCAGTTTTCCACTTAGCTATTTCTCCCCAAATAAAGAAGTACGTGAATTTCATCTCTTTTCCGTTATCAGGAAAAAGAGTCAGGGTTTAATTCGTAAACTGTCTCCACTGTTAAGTGTGAATATGTTATTATTTTATTTTATTTTATTTTATTTTTTTGAGACGGAGTCTTGCCCTGTCACCCAGGCTGGAGTGCAGTGGCACGATCTTGGCTCACTGCAACCTCTGCCTCCCGGGTTCAAGCGATTCTCCTGCCTTAGCCTCCCAAGTAGCTGGGATCACAGGTGTGTACCACCACGCCCAGCTAATTTTTTTTTTTAATTGTATTTTTAGTAGAAATGGGGTTTCACCATGTTGTCCAGGCTGATCTCAAACTTCTGACTTCAGGTGATCCACCCGTCTTAGCCTCCCAGAGTGCTGGGATTACAGACATGAGCCACCGCTCCCAGCCGAGTATAAATAGGTTTAATTTAAAATTGCCACACAGGTTTTTTGCATGTGTGCTAAGTTGTCAGTTTTTTCATTTCCTAGTAGGCCAAATATGAGAGAGACAGCAAATGTGTATGTTTTCCCCATAGAAACAATAGTGGTTGTGATTTAAGCTAATGGTAATATTTGGGAGAAAGGAAAAAGTCACAAAGTTGCAAAAACAACACAATTTTGAAACTCAAAGAATTTATCAATCTGTTCCTTGTTCATGTGCCCAACACATGAGTGTGTGTGCAGACTACATATCTACATACAGGTGATGTGGCACATACACAGGTACAGTCATGGGCCGTGTACAGATGCTTCAGTCGGACAGACTGCATATGCTACAGTGGCCCCACAAGATTATAATACCATCTTTTTACTGTACCTTTTCTATGTTTAGATGCACAAATACCATTGTGTTACAATTGTCTACAGTAACATGCTGTACAGTTTGGTAGCCTGGGAGCCATAGGCCATACCATATAACCCAGGCATGTAGTGGGCTGCACCATCTAGGTTTGTGCAAGTACACTCCATGATGTTCACACAAAGATGAAATCACCTAGGCCGGGCGCAGTGGCTCACGCCCGTAATCCCAGCACTATGGGAGGCCGAGGCAGGTGGATCACCTGAGGTCAGGAATTTGAGACCAGCCTGGCCAACATGGTGAAACCCCGTCTCTACTAAAAATACAAAAATTACCCAGGCGTGGTGGCGGGCGCCTGTAATCCCAGCTACTTCGGAGGCTGAGGCAGGAGAATCGCTTGAACATGGGAGGCAGAGGTTGCAATGAGCTGAGATTGCATCACTGCACTCCAGCCTGGGCGACCAAGCTAGACTTCGTCTAAAAAAAAAATGAAATCACCTAACAACACATTTCTCAGTGCATTCCCATGGGTAAGCAACACATGACTGTAGGTAGCTACGTGTATAGTTACATAGATGATGTGGCGTATGTCTAGATGTGTAGGTGACATGGCATGTTTTTGCTTTAGAAAAGGGTTTTGGGCCACATAGGTCCTTGCGATTCCTGTTCCCGCGAGGCTCGTTCAGCAGAGCTTGGTCTCCCTCAAGGGAGCTTGTTCCGGGCTCCTGAGTGGTGCAGAGGCACCAGGCACAGCATGGCTCACCACAGGCCTCTTGCTGGGGCTTGGCCTTGAAGAATTCTCTTCCTGTTGTCAGACTACAACTAAGAAAGGCCTGTACCCTCTTCCAACGAAGGGCTGGCATTTGTTCTTCGCAAATGGGGAAGACCTGGCTGTGGTGAGTGTGCTGCTCCTGCTCGGTGCCTTTGTAGGAATGAGGGAAAGTGGCCCTGAAAGAGGCCAAGCCTAGTTAAAGGCCACACATTGGTAAATATGTATTGAAGGAGAGATTTGAAGGGAATACGTTTTAAGTAGTTCTAGATAGAGAAACCCTTGCTGGCTGACCCCCAGGTGTCTGCCCTGACCTTATCATGGTGAGGCTCGCAGGGACCCCGTGGGCACTGGCTCCCTGTGCTGTCCCACCCCCGCCCTGAGGCGGAGCTGAGAGCACTTGAGAGGATTGTCCTGAATGTCACCTGGGTGGTGGATAAGGGCAGGTGCATGTCACAAATCAAGGATTTTGGTTCTGTTTCACATTCTAATCTCTAAGAAGAGTTTATAATATAAATGTATTGAACTGATAGAATTTCTTAGAACATTTCTTAGGAGGGTTTAGTCTTCTAAACTCAGGGAAGCAGACAGTCCTCACGGTCAGGGGAGATTCTGTTCCCCAGGGGGGCATTTGGCAATGTGGAAACATCTTCGGTTGTCACAACTCAGGGTGGAGAGAGGCAGGCCCTGCTCCTCTGCCCACGCCTAGGCCCCCTAGCTCGCTCATTCAAGCCACCTCCTGGGCCTGGCAGGCATTGGAGGGCGAAAGGCTTTGGATGGGAGCTGTCCCTGGCACACAGCGGCGGGCTCTCAGCCGGGCTGATGCTGCACTCCGAGCAGCTTCCTTCCTTTCCTGCTGTCCCTCTCCTCACCTGTGCCCTTTGGGCCAATGGGGAAGAAGCGGCCAGAGCCAGCCCTGCGCTTGTGGCCGACTTGTCTGAGCTGCAGAGAACAGAGGAGACACGGAGCGATGCTCCCCCAGGGGCCTCACTCACCCGCCAGGCAAGGGGAGAGGGTGGCAGGGGAGGAGCCCTCACCTCTGTCTACAGCCCTGTCGCTGGGCACCTCACTCCTGTTTCCAACACAGCCTCCTTCACCTCTGCTCCTCCACACACAAAGCAGAAAAGCTAGGAACCTCCTTGTTTTCTGTGCATTTTTAAATCCTCCTCCCCACCCCTTTGAAAAGACCTCTAAGAGGGCAGCATTTCCAACAACTTTGAATGCATTCGAGTTGTAAGCTCTAAGAGGTGTCCCTTCCAAATTATGGCCACTATGCCTGGCTGCATTTTTAAACCACAATTGAATCACTTCAGTGCTGGGAAACCCTGACTGCCTGGAGAATCCAGCCTTATCTACTGAGCTGGGAGACGGAGGCCCTCACTGGCCTCTGCCCACTCTGATGCACTCCCCTGCACTCCAGAAGGGTCCCCAGCTTCCACACCTGCCTGCCTGCACCCTGTCTCCAGATTCTCCATCTAGAGCAATTCTGTTCATCTCTCAAGGCCTGAATCAAATACGACTTCTGCTGTGACCCTCCCCAGCAAACAGAGGCCCCCTCCCTCTGTGCTGCACAAGACCCGCCACACACGCACAGCTGTATTTATTGTAAGTCACTGTCCCTTCCCTACCCTCACTCCCTCCTGGCCAGTGGAGAGCAGTGGTTGAAAGCAGCTGGCGTCTGGAGTCAAAGGAGGGTTTGCTACCCAGCACTGCTGTCACTGCCAGAAAGCTGTTGTGCAATCCCTTACCTTGCTTAGACTGGTTTTTCTCACCTGGCAAGTTGTTTATAGGCAACAGCACTTTGCAGCTCTAAAGGACCATATAAATGTTAGTAGCAGTTGTTGACATGGTGGTCCCCTGAGTCCTTTGAGGAGGGTAACCTGTTCATCTCGATGCTCTGAGCTCTGGCAAGGATCCGGCATGTGGCAGGTGCTCGACTGATGTCTGTTCAGAGTCTGGACAGTGGCTGGTGAAGGCCAGCACATCTACATGGATTTTGGCGCTGGTGCAATGTCCCCGTCGCACAAAGCTTTTCCCTCTAGATTGCCAGTTGACTTGATAAAGTTAGAGAGATGCCACATAATCTGCAGCGTTACAGACAAATCCAGAGGTGGCCAAGTGCACAGACCAACCGTGCACAAAGAACACGATGTAGCCGTGTGTGGAGGGAGCCCCCCTTGCCTTTTAGGAGAAGGGAGGAAAGTGTCCCAGTGCCTGCTCAGAAAGAAAAGCAAGGCTGGCTCCAGGAGCCAGAAGTACAAAAGACTGCGCCTCACCTGCACGGAGGGAGACATTTGATGGGCTCATTCCTGAGCCTCTTGAAATCCAAACCTGCGATTGCATGATGTTTTGAGAATTTCCATGTACCATCTCTGGCCCTTGTCTTACTTTTACAAGATGAAACAATTTCCAGAAACTTTTTTAAAGTACTGTTTTAGGGGCAGATGCTGTGACTCATACTGCTAATCCCAGCAGTTTGGGAGACCAAGGGAGGAGGATCACTTGAAGCTAGGAGTTCAAGACCAGCCTGGGCAACACAGTGAGACCCCCGTCTCTACAAAAAATAAAAAAATAACTGGTGTAGTGATGTGTGCCTGTGGTCCCAACCACGCCGGAGTCTAAGGTGGGAGGATCAATTGAGCCCAAGATCAGTGCTGCAATGAGCCGAGACGGTGCCACTACACTCCAGTCTGGGTGACAGAGCAAGATCCTGTCTGTTAAAAAAAAAAAAAAAAAAAAACAGTAGGCCGGTCGCAGTGGCTCACGCCTGTAATTTCAACACTTTGGGAGGCTGAGGCAGGCAATCATTTGAGGTCAGGAGTTTGGGACCAGCCTGGCCAACATGGTGAAACTCTGTCTACTAAAAATAGAAAAATTAGCCAGGTGTGGTGGCACACACCTGTAATCCCAGCTAATAGGGAGGCTGAGGCTGATGCAGGAGAATCATTTGAACCTGGGAGGCGGAGGTTGCAGTGAGTCGAGATCTTTCCACTGCACTCCAGCCTGGATTACAGAGCAAGACTCTGTCTTTAAATAAATAAATAATTTAGTTAAAAAATACTGCTTTAGGACCAGCCCCTGGAATAAGTTCTAATGAGAACTGTCCAGTGGAAAGAGGGGGAGGTGGTACCCCTGGTTTGGAGGAGTCTCTCAAAAACAGGCACCAACAAACTGGCCTGCAATGAGGGGGCTCTCATGAGGCTCACAGTCCACATCATCTCATGACTTTTTACAACTTCACAAAAGAGGCCGGGCGCGGTGGCTCACGCCTGTAATCCCAGCACTTTGGGAGGCCGAGGCAGGTGGATCACGAGGTCAGGAGATCGAGACCATCCTGGCTAATATGGTGAAACCCCGTCTCTACTAAAAATACAAAAAAATTAGCCGGGTGTAATGGCAGATGCCTGTAGTCCCAGCTACTCAGGAGGCTGAGGCAGGAGAATGGCGTGAATCCAGGAGGCAGAGCTTGCAGTGAGCCGAGATTGCACCACTGCACTCCAGCCTGGGCGACAGAGTGAGACTCTGTCTCAAAAAAAAAAGACACAAAAGAGATGTTTCATCCCCAATCCCTCTGGGCTCCAATACTGATTTCTTTAACAACTGTTACACTGTGCACAGAGTGCCCTGCTCCACACCAGGCACTGTTCTGGGGGCTTAGTACTCATCTAGGAGGCAGTAAACTCATGCTCGGGGGCTTGCATTCTAGTGTGGGGGAAGAAAGGAAGAAGAAAAAAAATATTATAAAGCAGAGCAATGTAAGAAGGATCTGGAAGCTTTGCTACAGCTGTTTCCTCTCCCTGGAATATTTTCTCCAGATACCAGCTGGGCCAGCTCCCCTGCCTCCTTCAAGTCCTGCTGAAACCTCACCCTCATGATGAGGCCTGCTTAGACCACAGACTGTTAATAATTACTACTACTGCCAATAACAATAATGCAAAGAAAAATAAGGGGAGGAGACCTGCCAGCCACCAAGTGCTTCTTCCTGCCAGGCACTCAGCCACGTGCTTTCTACACATGATCTTTTTAAATCTTCACACAATATCATGAGGTAGTCTTTATTATCCCAGAAATGTTAACTAATTTGGCAAAGTTCATACCATGCCAAATTTGAGGCCTTTGAAACAGTCTAATACCAAATCCTATTGCTCGTTTTTTGGTTGGTTTGTGTGTGTGTGTGAGTGTGTGTGTATGTTTTTTGTGGTTTTTTTTGGAAACAAGCTCGCTGTCACCCAGGCTGGAGTACACTGGTGGAGTCACAGCTCACTGCAGACTTGACCTCCTGGGCTTAAGCGATCCTCCCAGCCCAGCCTCCTGAGTAGCGGGGACTACAGGCATGTGCCACCATGCCCAGCTAATTTAATGTGTGTTTTTTTTCTTCTTTTTAGAGATGTGGTCTCCCTATGTTGCCCAAGCTTGTCTCAAATTCCTGGGCTCAAGCAATCCTCCCGCCTTGGCCTCCCAAAGTGCTGGGACTACAGGCGTGAGCTACTGCACCTGGCCATAGCCTGTGCTCTTAATCCCAGTTCCAAATGGCTGCTGTGAGCTAAACTGTGTCCCTCCCAAAATATATAATGTCACTGTTACCCCTGGTTACTTATGCATGTGACCTTATTGGAATTGTGTCTTTGTAAATATAATCAAGTTAAGATGAAGCCGTTAGGGTGGGCTTTAATCCACTATGACCGATGTCCTTATAAAAAGAGGGCAATTTGGACACAGATGCTGTTTTAGTCCATTCTGTGCTGCTATAACAGAAAACCACAGAGTGCGTCATTTATAAACAAGAGAAGTTTATTTGGCTCATGGTTCTACAGGCTGGGAAGTCCAAAATCAAGGGGCAATATCTGGTGAGGGCCTTCTTGCTGAGTCACAGCATGGCCAATGGCATCACAAGGCAAGAGGGAGCCCACACTTGCTTTGTTTTTGAGATGGAGTCTGACTCTGTTGCCCAGGCTGGAGTACAGTGGCGTGATCTTGGCTCACTGCAACATCCACCTCCCAGGTTCAAGAAATTCTCCTGCCTCAGCCTCCTGAGTAGCTGGGATTATAGGTGCCTACCATCACCCCCAGCTAAGTTTTTTGTATTTTTAGTAGGGACAGCATTTTGCCATGTTGGCCAGGCTGGTCTCGAACTCCTGACCTCAGGTGATTCACCAATCTCGGCCCCCCAGAGTGCTAGGATTATAGGCCTGAGCCACCACACCTGCCCCAAACTTGCTTTTATAACAAACCCACTATCACCATAAAGACATTAATCCGTTCCATTCTTCCCCTTAAATGTCCTACCTCTCAGTGCTGTTACACTGGGGATTAGGCTTCTGACTCATGAACTTTAGGGGGCACATTGAATCACAGCAGATCCACAAAGAGAACAGCATGTGACATTGCAGGCAGAGGTTGGAGTGACACATGCACAAACTAAGGAACACCAAGGATTGGCATAACCCCGAAAGCTAAGGAAGCGTGGAACAGATTCTCCCTGGAGCCCTCAGAGGGAGCGTGGCCCTGCAACACTGATTTCAGCTTCTGGCCTCCAAAACTGTAAGAGAATATATGTCCCTTGTTTTAAGCTAGCCAGTTTGTGACACTTTGCTATGGCAGCCCCAGGAAGTGAATACAAATGCCTCTCTTTGCACCCTATTTTACTGATTTTTTTTTTTCTGCAATACAAGTTTTGACATTTTTACCCTTTTTCACCATTAGGTGAGATCAAAGCCTCAATCTTAATAACAGAGAGACTAGACCTAGGAAGCACAAAGGGCACCCAAGGCAGCAACTTAGAAGTCCGTCTCCTCCCAGAGGGAACCCTGAGGGAGGTAAGAGATTCCTAGTTGGGAGCAGAATGTGTCACTTGGAGTGTGTCCATCTTAAATGCTTCATCAAGAAGACAAGGGGATGCAAGTCAAGCTAAAAGAGCAACAGGACAGGAAAGGACAGAGGCCCTTGTTCCCTCCCGAAACATTTCTTCTGTTTGCCCTTTGGGCTGACTGCTAAAGCGGGGGCAGCCGATCTCCAGGTGCATCCTAGAGGTCAGTGGATGTGCAGTCGCCGTGATGAGCACGGGCTGCTCCTGATCCTCCCCCTCTATACCTGTAGCCTTGAAACTGGTTCTTCACTTCTCTGGATCTCAATTTCCAGATCTGTAAAATGGGAATAACAGCATCTTCTTGTGAAGGCATTTGGGAGGCTTAAGTGAAATAATGTAAGTAAAACACTTGGCACATAAAAACACTTATGTTCAGTGAGATCATGTAGATAAAACAGATGGACAAGCAGCAAAAGCAAAAGTAGACAAGTGGACTGCATCAAAATACAAAGCTTCTGCACAGCCAAGGACACAATCAACAGAGATGTTCACTGCCACTCCCCAAGCTGGATGTGGCCTTGCTCCTGGGAGATGCGATGCAACAGCATCAGTCTGCGCTGCTTTCCCACAGCAGATTCCTCCCGTATGCCTTCTGTTTAATGTTTTTAAAGGAAGAAAGAAAGACCTCAGATCAAACAGTGGTCAAACCTATCCTGTCTTCTTACAAAAAAAAAAAAAACAAACTTGAATCAGATCAAGCCACTTAGGTCTAACTATTCGTTTACAGGAAATGCAGACAGAGGAACCCAAGCAATGAGCCCACAATGGGCAAAATCCACAAAACCCATATTCCTCAACCGATACACGTAAGAAAACAAAGTGGGGGGGCAGGGGGAATGAATGCAACTACATAGGCCAAATTCAATGTGGAGACCCTTTTTAAAAATGATTTCATAATTGAGAGAGTTGAATAGCGACTGAGTAGTTGGCAACACTGAGGCATTCCAGGATTTCTTTAGGTAGGATAATGGTATTATGGATACGGTTTTGTCCTTTTAAAACATGAGTCCCCCCTCCTTAGTCCTTAGCTGGACACAGTGGCTCACACCTGTAATCCCAGTACTTTGGAAGGACAAGACAGGAGGATCGCTTGAGTCCAGGAGTTCGAGACCAGCCTGGACAACAGTGAACCCTCATCTCTACAAAGAAATCAAAGAATTAGCCAGGGCGTGGTGGTGGCATGCCGCTGTAGTCCCAGCTACACAGGAGGCTGAGGTGGAAGGATCCCTTGAGCCCAGGAGGACGAGGCTGCAGTGAGCTGAGATCATGCCATTGCACTCCAGCCTGAGCAACAGAGTGAGACCCTGTCTCAAAAAAAAAAGGTTCTCATCTGCTAGAGACATACACTGCAACATTTATCCGTGAACTAATATAATGTTTGGGATTTGCTTTAGAATCATTCAGAGGAATAGAGGTGGGAGAATGGCCTGGGGGACAGATGTAACAAGATTGGCCAGGCACTGATTAGTGTGACAGAGTTAAGTGCTGACTATGTGTTTGAAATGTTCCATAATAAAAAGTTGTTCCCAAATGATTATAAAATTTTTTTAGAAAAGTAAACCATTTTCTTTCCTTTCAAAGTAACTGTATCTTAATTGAGACATATTAAAATTAAAATGTATCTGATATGGCTGAGAGTTAAAAACAGACACTTGAGATTTTTCAAATGGCAACAGAGATTCATTTCCTGGTACTTTAAAATGCATTCATTAGAAATAGGGCATGCTACTATTATTAGCGCATTGAAAGGAAACTCACTTAAAGTACTCATATTATAGATTTCAGGCATCTTAGCACAACATATAGTGATGAATACTTTTGATGTGTTCATAATACTTCCCCCCATAAAGTCCTATTTATGCTATAAATTAGTTGACCCAAATGCTTTTTTAAAAAAATACAGTGTTTTTTAGGAAGTGTAAACACTTTTTAAAAAAGAAAACAGGGTGCACTTTTTTCTCTTGTTTGCAAAGTATCTTAGAGAACAAATGCTCCTTCCTCTGTTTGTGAAATTAAATGATCGTCTGAGGATCCGGGGAGCACATGTTGTTGGAAAGTGAAATGACAGGCAGGGTGGCAGCCTCGCACCCCTGCCTGTCCACCGTTAATTTCAAGTGTGTGATCATCGCAGGAAAGAACGTGCTGATCTTGAGGGCAAACTGCTCCTTCTCCAGCCCCCTTGCTCAAGTCCCAAAGGAGACGGCCAGCCCACAACCCCTCCTTCTCTGAACACTCGCTGGCTTCCCTCCCTTCCTTCTACTTCAGATTCCAATGTTTGTGGCCAACATCATCAACTGCCGTGTGCTCCTCTTCACCCAAAAAGCCCCTATCCCTAGATGACCTCAGCAATCACTTTTTCATTTGCTTAGTGTTCCATTCGTGTTCTATCACTAATTCATCCCCCAGAACTCTTAGAAGAAAACATAAGGAAAAAGCTCCTTGACCTTGGTCTTGGCAATGATTTCTTGGATATGACACCAAAAGCACAACCACAAGAGCAAAAATATACAAATGGGATTACAACAAACGAAAAAGCTTCTGCACATCAGAGGACGCAACCAACAGAGTGAAGAGGCAACGATACAATACAAGAAAATATTTGTAAGCCATACATCCGATAAAGGGTTAATAACAAAATATATAAGGAACTCCTACAACTCAATGGCAAAAAAAACTAACAACCTGATTGAAAAATGGGCTGAGGACTTGAATAGACTTTTCTCCAAAGAAGATATACAAAAGGCCCAGCATCACCAACCACGAGAGAAATGCAAGTCAAAGCCACAATGAGGTATCACACCACTACTGTTAGGATGGCTGTTGTCAAGACCTAAGGCAACAAGAGTTGACAAGAGCGTGGGGGGAAAGGGAACCCTGTACACTGTTGGTGGAAAAGCAAAATGGTGCAGCTGCTATGGGAATTTTTTAGAAACCTGTTCATCTCCTCACAGTGAGTTGCACCTCAGGTACTTTGTGTTTCCGTTCTTCTCAGAGACCTCCCTCCTGCACCTTCCCATCCTCCTGCTTCCATCTGGATGAATGACTTTTCTAGACCTGCTGCCCAGCCAGAGGCTGGCCAATTTGATTAGTTCTTTCTGAAAACAACATTTTGCCATCAGGTGCGGTGGCTCACGCCTGTGATCCCAGCACTTGGGAAGGCCGAGGTGGGCAGATCATTCGAGACCAGACCTGCCAACAGGGTGAAACCCCGTCTCTACTAAAAATACAAAAATTAGCTGGGCGTGGTGGTGGGCGCCTGTAATCCCAGCTACTCGGGAGGCCGAGGTAGGAGAAGTGCTTGAGCCCCAGAGGTGGAGGTTGCACTGAGCCAAGATGGTGCCGCTGCACTCCAGCCTGGGAGAACAGTGAGACTCTTACTCAAAACAAAAATAAAAACAAAAGCAACACTTTTCTCTATGGATATTTAACTTATGTTTTCTGTATCTTCGGTTTCTGCTCTTTCTTTTCTCTCCTTTCTGCTTTCCTTGAGTTTATCCTTTGTCCTAATTTTTTGCTGCTGTTGTTTTGAGACAGGGTCTCACTCTGTCGCCCAGGCTGACGTGCAGTGGCACGATCACAGCTCACTGCAGCCTCAACCTCCCAGGCTCGGGTGATCTTCCTGCCTCAGCCTCCTGAGTGGCTGAGACTTCAGGCACATGCCACCACGCCCAGCTAATTTTTTTGTAGAGACGGGGTTTTGCCATGTTGCCCAGGCTGGTCTCAAACTCCTGAGCTCAAGCAATCTGCCCTCCTCAGCCTCCCAAAGTACTGGGACCACAGGCATGAGCCGACGTGCCCAGTCCTAACTTATAAAATAGGTTACGAAGCTGTTTAACGTTCAGTCTTTTTTCCCCCTAAAGTAAGCATTTAAGCTTAAAATTTTCCCTTTTATGGCATCTCATAAATTTTGACTCATAGTGCTCATTTGTAGCATTTTTCTTATTCAGTTCTAAATATTTTCTAATTTTCTTTCTGATTTTTCAACCCATGAATTATGTAGATGTGAACTTCCTGTTTTCCAGAAGTATAGAGTTCTCTTTTCTATGTTTTTGTTATGGACTTCTAACTCATTTGCATTGTGGTCACAGAACATGATCGATGTGAGAAACTCTTGGAAATGTGTCGAGACTTGCTTTCTGACCCATTGCAGGGCCAATTTTCATAAGTGGTTTATATATGCTTGGAAAGAATGTGTATTCTCTGTTTGTTGAGTGCAATGTTCTATAGGCGTGTGTTAACAAGTTTGGTGACTTTGTTATCAAATCTTCCCTATCCTTACTGATTTTCAAAAACTACTTAATCTACCAATTACTGAGAGAAGAGTATTAAAAGTTCCCACATGATTTCTACTTGTCTTTTCAGTTCTGTTGAGTTTTGCTTAACTTATTTTGCATAAATAGAATTAGCTTAATCATCATATACTGCTTTGGTTATTTAAAGTTCTTTTGGGCTGGGTGTGTTGGTTCACACCTATAACCCCAGCATATTGGGAGGCCAAGGCGGGTGGATCACCTGAGGTCAGGAGCTTGAGACCAGCCTGGCCAACATGGTGAGACCCCCATCTCTTCTAAAAACATACAGATTAGCTGGGTCTGGTGGCACGCACCTGCAGTCCAAGCTACTGGGAAGGCTGGGGTAGGAGGATCACTTGAACCCAGAGGTGGAGGTTGCAGTGAGCCGAGATTGCACCACTGCACTCTAGCCTGGGCAACAGAGCGAGACCCTGTCTCAAAAATAAAAGAAAATAATAAAATGAAGTTCTTTTCTTTCCAGTTAACAATGCATGCTGGAGAGGGAGTTTTAAGAGACAGCAGTGGAAAAGAATTATGTTCTGATAACTGTTTTTAATAAGTAGTTTTTAGATGAGTTGCAGTGGCTCACTGCTGTAATCCCAGCATTTTGGAAGGCCAAGGTGGGAGGATTGCTTGAGGCCAGGAGGTTGAGGCTACAGTGAGCTATGGTTGTGCCACTGCACTCTCGCCGGGGTGACACAGTGAGACCCTGTCTCTGTTTAAAAAAAAAAAAAAAGTGGTTGTCATAGACATATACATTATTTCTTTTCAATGTCCTCTTTATTTTGCTTTTATGAAACTCTTGTTCAAAACTGAGATTTATTGGCAACAGTCCAGGGATGGAAGAGGGGAGTCCATGAAAAGTGCCCTTCTCACCACCCTTCTCTGCCTCGCTTCTGAATTCTGAACTTCCCGACTCAACACCACACTTGTAAGTGTGCAGGCTGCAGCCTGAAGGTAAATGTGAATGAGAAGGAAGAGCATAGGAAGCATTAGGGCTTGTGATGTTCCCGTGAAGCACTAAAGGAGTGCTCCCTGATGTGGTGTCCCAGTGCTTGATGCACCAGGAACAATGAGACCTAGTAGGACTTAGGACTGGTGAGGGGTCTACCTTTCTGTTCTGAGGTAGGAAAAGAGCCACAGCAAACTCAGGTGCATTCCAGGCAGACCCATCTAGGAAAGGGCATGTCCATGTCAGTTGAAAACCTGGAAATTGATTCTCTTTCCATTGCCTGTTCCTGTGTAGCTCTTGGACAGTTTTTTGTTGTGGTGGTGGTTGTTGTTTTTGAGACAGAGTCTTGCTCTGTCGCCCAGACTGGAATGCAGTGGTGTGATCTCGGCTCTCTGCAACCTCTGCCTCCTGGGTTCAAGCGATTCTCCTGCCTCAGCCTCCTGAGTAGCTGGGACTACAAGCATGTACCACCACGCCTGGCTAACTTTTGTATTTTTAGTAGAGATGGGTTTTGCCATGTTGGGCAGGCTGGTGTCAAACTCCTGACCTCAGCTGATTCTCCTGCCTCGGCCTCCCAGGGTGCTGGGATTACGGGGTGAGTCACTGCGCCCAGCCTCTTGGACAGCTTTTCATACTCCTGGGGCACTGTGTTCCTCTTTGAAGACCTTGAATTCTTTAAATGTGTCCTAATCCCACAGGAGACTAGAGTCCATCTGTGCCTCTTCTGAGTACATCTCCTGGACTCTAGCCCTGCATGTAACCATACAGAAGACTGAATGAGGTGCCAAGAGCTTCCTCCTAGGAAATCCAGATTAAACTGACCATTTCTCAGAGATCATCTGAATCAAATTGGAAAATATCTGCCGACCTCACTGGGCATCACAATCTAATAAAGTGGAAAGTCAGCCCTCCCTCAGCTCATGAGCTCACTCTGCTTCCAGGAGAAGTATTGACCAGTATCAGGTTCAAGTTACACCTAGCAAGCAGTTTCTAGAAATAGCCTTTGTAAGGAAAGGTACAGTGCTGCTTTCCTATTGGGGAAATATGTACCAAGTGGGTCTTATGCAACATGTGTAGGGATGCTCTTTAATTTAATCCCCAGCCTTCAGCATGGGGACAAAACATGAGGATAGGGCATGGTGGAAGTCCTAGGAACAGGACTGCGGGGAGGAGAGGTACCGTGTCCTTCCTGTCTCCAGGCTGTGGCTTCTCATTTGGCTGGGTCTGGGGAGGACGAGAAGCTGCCAGCAGGTGAGGAGCTCAGCCAGAGGCCTCTCTAAGCCACGTGGTGTCCCTGTCTGGGGCGGTTTGACCCGCAGGAGAGGAATGGAGGGAATGAACACAGCAATTTCATTAATGTCTCTAAGAATAGAATTAGTGTAAGTTGTCATTTGAGTTAGTTAAATGTTAGTGAGAAAGGTATAAAAATGGACTGCTTTTACTTTTCAAACATGTTTTATGACATTTATCATATTATATGATTATCTGGTTTAATTTAAAAAATGATATTTATACCAAAATAACAATTGGCATGTAGCTCTTTGGAAACCACCAAAGTGGTTTCCAAAGTGTCTAACAATAGGAAGCACAAAAGTGGTTGTCAGGGTGCGTGCTCTGGAGCCAGTGAGCCTGCCTTCCGATCGCCACGTGACGGGGAGCGACTAGGCAGGCCAGCAGCCCTAAACCTCAGGTTTTTGCTTGTTAAATGGAGACACTAAATCATACCTATCCTCTTAGAGTCAGTGTGAGGGTTAGTCGAGGTCATGCATAGAAAGCACTTGAATCCAAGTAAAAGCTCCATAGATTGCTATTATTGTTGGAGTAGCTTATGTAGTATTCCATTATATGGAATATTCCACATAATGGAATACTACACAGACATTCAAAATTGATGCATATTTGCCAAACAGATGGCATTAAATGGTATGGACAGTACGATTTCATTTTTGTCGGCTCTAAATACATAGAAATGTGATTAGAAAAAGTCTAGAAGTACATTATACCAAAGTTTTAATAGGAGTTTCCTCTGGATAATAGATTTTCAAGAGATTTTTAAATATGATTTCTTTTATGCATTTTATTACACCTGCATACAAAATAATAATTTTTTGACCAGGCATGGTGGCTCACGCCTGTAATCCCAGCACTTTGGGAGGCTGAGGCTGGTGGATCACTTGAGGTCAGGAGTTCAAGACCAGCCTGGCCAACATAGTGAAATCCTGTCTCTACTAAAAAAAAATAAAATAAAATAAAAAAATAAGCCAGGCATGGTGGTGCACATCTGTAATCCCAGCTACTCAGGAGGCTGAGGCAGGAGAATCGCTTGATCCTGGGAGGTGGAGGTTGCAGTGAGCCGAGATTGCACCACTACACTCGAGCCTGGAGGGCAGAGCAAGAATTCATCTCAAAATAATAATAATAATAATAGTAACAATAACTTTACCAGTGAGTGCCTTAAGAAAAAACCTGACTCTTCGGGAAGCTTTGGTTGCATGGATCTACTGGTAACCGAGAGTAGTCTTTGTTGTCTCTGCTAATACTTTACCCTATTTGAAGCAAAATTACTTAAATGCAAAAAGAGGTTTCAAGAGTAAAAAAGCCACAAAACTAAAAAGATGAAATGTTGGCCATTGTTATAATCAACAATCCTTGTTTAATGGAAATTTATTTACACAATCCCAAGATTTTTAAAATTTTGTTTTTAGAGACAGGGTCTCACTCTGTTACCCAGGCTGAAGTGCAGTGGTAACATCATAGCTCATTGCAGCCTTGAACTCCTGGGCTCAAGCCATCAGCCTCCTGAGTAGCTGGGACTACAGATGTGTACCACCATGCCTAGCTAATTTTTTTTCTTTTCTTTTCTTTTTTTTTTTTTTTTTTTTGCTTTTTTGGAGAGACATGTTTTCCCTATGTTGCCCAGGCTGGTCTCAAACTCCTGACCTCCAGCAATCCTTCCATTTCAGCCTCCCAAAGCACTGGGATTACAGGTGTGAACCACTGTGCCCAGTTTATACAATCTCAAATTGTAAAAGAACAGCAGTTCCCCCTTATCCACGGGAAATGTGTTCCAAGACTCCCAGTGGATGCCTGAAACCATGAGTAGTACTGAACCCTATATAGACTATGTTTTTCTTTTTTTTTTTTTTTTTTGAGACGGAGTCTCGCTCTGTCGCGTAGGCTGGAGTGCAGTGACCGGATCTCAGCTCACTGCAAGCTCCGCCTCCCGGGTTTACACCATTCTCCTGCCTCAGCCTCCCGCGTAGCTGGGACTGCAGGCGCCCGCCACCTCGCCCGGCTAGTTTTTTTTTTTGTACTTTTTAGTAGAGACGGGGTTTCACCGTGTTTGCCAGGATGGTCTTGATCTCCTGACCTCATGATCCACCCGTCTCGGCCTCCCAAAGTGCTGGGATTACAGGCTTGAGCCACCGCGCCCAGCCGACTATGTTTTTCTTATGTGATAACTGGGATGGCTGCCAAGTCACTAAAGGGCAGGTAGTGTGCACAGTGCGGGTATCTGGAGAAAGGGATATCTGATTCACATCTGGGCTGGACAAAGCAGGATGGAGCAAGATTTCATCACGCGACTCAGGGACGGCACGCAACTTAAAACTTACGAATTGTTTCTGGAATTTTTCTTTTAATATTTTTGGACCAGGGTCACCCATGGGTAACCGAAACCACACAGAGCAAAACTGCGGTTAAGGGAGGACTACTGTAATAATTTACCACAAATTCTAAGACAAGTCAGGCGCAGTGACTCACGCCTGTAACCCCAGCACTTTAGGAAGCTGAGGCAGGAGAATCGCTTGAGCCCAAGAATTCAAGACCAGCCTGGGCAACATAGTGAGACCTTGTCTCTACTGAAAATAAAACCATTAGGCAGGTGTGGTGGCCCACACCAGTAGTTCCATCTACTCGGGAAGCTGAGGCAGGAGGATCCCTTGAGCCTAGGAGTCTGGTCACAGTGAGCTATGATTGTGCCACTGCACTCTGGCCTGGGTGACAGAGCAAGACCCTGTTTCAGAAATAAATACATAAATACTTTCTAAGACATATCCTTCGATTTCATAGAATTGAATTATCTACTCCCTAATACTTCTCTTGGTTGCATTACTAGCTGGCCTACCCTTCTCTCCCTTTGCGTGTATTCTGGCTGAATACCGACATGCAAAGACCAGCACTTGGCCGAACTCACTCAGAGATTCTGAGAGCCCCTAGTGAGAACGAGTCAGTTTGATAAACGAAGGCTTTGCTTGGTATCCTGGCTCCCTAGAAAAAGCTATAGTCTGGTTACCTTAGTGACAGGGTTGTACTGAAAAGAAACAGAGAACGGTCAGGCAGCTGCACAGCCAGCCTCTCGCACACAAATGTGCTTAGAACAGGAACCCTGTTGGGGATACAGCCCTGCTCTGCTGCTCTTTCTGCCATCACCCCAAGAGCAACAGTGGGCGGTAGTTGCTCCCCATCACCCCACTCCTCCGTGATCCCGGCATCCATGGTTGCTCTCTCTGCTTCGTGGCTTCTGCTGCCTTGTGGCTCCAGTCTCCCTGGGTGTCCTTCAGCCTCCATCCTGCTTCTGACTGCAGACTCTCGCATCTTATAGTCAAACATCCTCTGGCTGAGCGAGCCAATCACCACACAGAATAGATGGCTCTTTTGAACAGAGCTCTGAGTCGGCCACAGGCCAGCTTAGAAACTGGCTGCCCTGGGGTCAGGTGCCCCTCTCTGACCCAATCAGCTGTGGACCAGGATCTCAGAGTCACATTGCACAGAACATGACAATCTGCAGCAGGAAAACCCCAGAGGGACCCTTAGGGCACAAAAAGCCTTCTAAAATTTCCCCAGAAAAAAAAAAAAAAAAGCCGTATAACTAACCAGCAAGCACGGTGCTTGATCTCAGTACCACCGGAAATAAAACTAGCAATACAGACACAGTATGCTAATGTCGTGGCCTATCTGTATCTTACATCAGCTGGCAAGTTACTAATGAACTTCTGTATCTCAGCAAACACTAAGATAAAGCTACACTCCCAAATAAGGATTGGATATTTCATTTAAGAATTTATGGACTGCTGAGCTCAGTTCTCTGAGATAATCCATTCTTCCATCAGGGCATGAAGCTGATTTTCAAAAGTGTCCTGCTTGAATATTTTTACTGTTTAATATGTGGCAGACTGAATGGCAAATTTTCTTGAGCTATAGACAGTTGGCTAATTTTATGCTTGCAGTAATCTTAACATTTGTAATCCTCATGGAAATTAACAGCTAAAATTTCTTATCAATTAAAGATGGCCTTTTTTTCTTGTAGTTTATCTGGGCACATCACTTTTTTTTTTTTTTTTTTAATATTCAACTCATTTTGTGAGTTCCCTGTTTGACCCTGACCCTGGTCGTGCTGACATCTGACTAACAATAGAGACTTTAAACCAAGCCTGGCTCTGCACAGTGCACCAGGAGACTTTTGTATGAGACGCTGAAGGCAGACTGCTTTCTTCCTCCAGCCAAGAGCTGCCGCTAATGCTTTTCATTGGTTCCTCTCCAGCTGGCTGTTCTCTCTTCTCTTAACAACTCAAGTTCTTTTTTCTTCTGGGTTACCTCTTTAAGGTCAAGTAGTAAAGACGCTGCCCAACTTCAGAGGTGCTGGGATTGGAACCCTTTTAATTCAGGGAAGCATTTGATATTCCTTTCATGTTTGTATTGTGTTTGGTTTGCTTTAATGATTTATGTAGCTAATCTTTCCTCCATCAAAATCAAAGGAAAGTTGGTCTTTGCTGGGAAATGAAAACTTGAACAAAAACCACATTAAAGAACAAGTAACAAGAAAGGAACTACTGTTATGAAAGAATTCAGGGGAAAGTAAATATCATAGAATAATTTGAAGACAAGTTGAAAGGAAACTTCATATTCAGTGTCATATCACATACTGTATGTCACACTGAGGACAGAATCAAACGCTAAATCCAGTCCCAAAAGAGACGGAGACCAGGCAAGGGATGGGAGAAGACTGCAGGCAGAACGCCCGTCCCTGTGGGTGCGTGCCCTCTGTCTCAGAGTGGCCCTGAGGCATGGCAAAGTGGAGTGTCTTGCCCAAGGCTATGTAGATCTAAATGGCAGAGCAGGAATTCAAACCCAGGGGTTCTGGTTCTAAACTGAAGTCACTTCCTTGGTGAGATGCCATTTCTGGAATAAAACGGGCATATCCGTCAGCTTTTCTTTTCTCCTAGTGATTTAAGGCACAAACCTCTCTTGCTAAAGTCTGAGAGACTGAGCCAATTGTGTATCTTGTCCTTGTGGTGAATACCATCCCCCTTCCAAATTAGGCAAAGCAGCAAGATTGGCAGTTAGTCGTCAAATGT
Organism: Papio anubis; assembly: GCF_008728515.1. Lineage (NCBI taxonomy): Eukaryota > Metazoa > Chordata > Mammalia > Primates > Cercopithecidae > Papio > Papio anubis. The sequence goes on from NC_044979.1 coordinate 7,716,784, forward strand.
GCAAAAACTTTTTATAAAAAGATAGGGTTCTGGCTGGATGCAGTGGCTCACACCTGTAATGCCAACACTTTGGGAGGCCAAGCTAGGCGGATTGCTTAAGCCCAGGAGTTCAAGACCAGTCTGGGCAACACAGCGAAACCACGTCTCTACAAAATATTTTTAAATTAACAGGGCATGGTGGTGTGTGCCTGTAGTTTCAGCTAATGGGGGGCAGGTGCTGAGGCAGGAGGATTGCTTGAGCCTGGGAGGCTGAGGCTGCAGCGAACCATGATTATACCACTGTACTCCAGCCTGGGTGACAGGGCAAGACCCTGCCTTAGAAAAAAAAAAAGATAGGGTTCTGAAGAGATGTTGTTCCTCTTCTGAAATGTTTTATACATTCAGGCATGTTTACCCCACCTTGCCATTTTTCCAGGGACAATTACCTACTTATCAATCCAGTGAGTATCAGGATCAGATGGACCAGTACAAGTGTCACACCATGAGAAAAGAACAAGGTCAGAAACACCAACTTCTGAGACGGATATGACCATATTTGCAAAGAAATGGAAGTTCATGTTTAAGACTATTTTAGCCTCTTTGGGCGCTATAACAAAGTACCATGACTGGGTAGCTTATCAACCACAGAAATGTATTTCTCACAGTTCTGGAGGCTAGAAGTCCAGAGTGCCAGCTTGGTCGGTTCTGATGAGGGCCCTCTTCTGGGTTGCAGTGGCCGATTTCTCCTTGTATCCTCACATCGTGGAAAGCAGGTGAGTTAGCTCTCAGGCCTTAAGGGCACTAATCCCATTCATGAGGCTCCACCCTCATGACCTAATCACCTCCCAAAGGGCCCACCTTCAAATACCATCACACTGATGATTCAATTTCAACATATGAATTTGGGGGGACACATTCAGTCCATAATAAAGACCAAAGACATAGTATGTGTTTTTATGACCATTTGACTATACTCAGTGTTAAAGTGTAACTTAGCTCTATGTTACATCCACATATGAAGTCCATTACCTTTTCAAAGAAAAACTTTTTCTTTCTTTCCTTCTTTCTCTCTTTCCTTTCTTTTTCTTTTCTCTTCTTTCCTCTCTCTTCTTTCTTTCTTTTTCTTTCTTTCTCTCTTTTTCTCTCTTTCTTTCTTTCTCTTTCTTCTCTCTCTCGCTCTCTTTCTTTCATACAGGGTCTCGCTCTGTCACCTAGGTTAGAGCGCAGTGGTGAGATAGTAGCTTACTACAGCCTCAACCTCCTGGGTTCAAGCAATCCTCCTCCTCCTGCCTAAGCCTCCCAAGTAGATAGGATTATAGGTGCGCCACCACTCCCGATGTATTAGGCTGCTTTCACACTGCTATAAAGAACTACCTGGCCAGGCACGGGGCTCATGCCTGTAATCCCAACACTTTGGGAGGCCGAGGTGGGCAGATCATGAGGTCAGGAGTTCAAGACCAGCCTGGTCAATATGGTGAAACTTCATCTCTACTAAAAATACAAAAAAAATGAGCTGGACATGGTGGCATATGCCTGTGATCCCAGCTACTCGGGAGGCTGATGCAGGAGAATCACTTGAACCCAGGAAGTGGAAGTTGCAGTGAGCCGAGATTGCGCCATTGCATTCCAGCCTAGGCGGGCGACAGAGTGAGACTCCATCTTAAAAAAACAAAACAAAACAAAAAAACTACCTGAGACTGAGTAGTTTATAAAGAAAAGATATTTAATTGAGTCACAGTTCTACAAGGGTGGGGAGGCCTCAGGAAACTTACAACCATGGCAGAAGGCTAAAGGGAAGTAAAGTACGTCTCACATGGTGGCAGAAGGGGTAGTGGGGGAAGTGTCAAACACCTTTAAACCATCAGATCTCATGAGAACTCACTCACTATCACAAGAACAGCATGGGGAAAACTGCTCCCATGATCCAGTCACCTCCCATCAGGTCCCCTCTTCGACACATGGGGATTACAATTCGAGATGAGATTTGTGTGGAGACACAGAGCCAAACCATATCACCTGGCTAATTTTTCATGTTTATTGTAGAGATGGGGTCTCCCTATGTTACCCAGGCTGGTCTCGAACAACTGGGCTCAAGTGATCTGCCTGCCTCAGCCTCCCAAATTGCTGGGATTGCAGGCACGAGCTACCACACTCAGCCACCAATTGAATTTCTATATATTAACAACAAGCAATCAAATACTGAAAAAAAAAGTAAATCCAATTTATAATGGCATCAAAATATGAAATATTTAGGGATAAATCTGTCTATATATATAAACCTATACACTGAAAAGTACTAAATATTGCTGAGAGAAATTAAAGAAGAACTAAATAGAGTGATATACCTCACTCATGGGTCAGAAGACTGAATAGTGTTAAAATGTAAATCCTCCCAAAATTAATTTATAGATTCAAAACAATGCCAATCAAAATCCCAGCAGGCTTTTGTTTTTAATAGAAAGTGACAGGCAGATTCCAAAATTCATATGAAAATGTAAAGGACCAGTTGGACATGGTGGCTCACGCCTGAAATCCCAGCACTTTGGAAGGACGAGGCAGGTGGATCACCTGACATCAGGAGTTCGAGACCAGCCTGGCCAACATGGTGAAACCCCATCTCTACTAAAAATGCAACAAACTAGCCACACGTGGTGGTGGGAGCCTGTAGTCCCAACTACTCGGGAGGCTGAGGCAGGAGAATCGTTTGAACCTGGCAGGCGGAGGTTGCAGTGAGCCGAGACACACCATTGCACTCCAGCCTGGGCAACAAGAGCGAAACTCCATCTCAAACAAAACAGAACAAAACAAAACAAAACAAAGAAAAAAACACAGTCTCGGGTATTTCTTCATAGCAGGGTGAGAACAGATTAACACAGTAAGTTGCTACCAGGAGTGGTGTGGTGCTATAAGGATACTTGAAAATGTGGAAACAACTTTGGAACTGGGTAACAGGCAGAGGTTGGGATAGTTTGGAGGGCCCAGAAGAAGACAGAAAGATGTGGGAACCTTCAGAACTTCCTAGAGACTTGTTGAATGGTTTTGACCAAAATGCTGATAATGATATGGACAATGAAGTCCAGGCTAAGGTGGTCTCAGATGGAGATGAGGAACTTCTTGGGAACTGGAGCAAAGGTCACTCTTGCTATGCTTTAGCAAAGAGACTGGCAGATTTGTGCCTGTGCCCCTAGAGATCTGTGGAACTTCGAACTTGAGAGAGATGATTTAGGCTATCTGGCAGAAGAAATTTCTTTTTTTTTTTCTGTCACCCAGGCTGGAGTGCAGTGGCACAATCTGCAACCTCCACCTCCTGGGTTCAAGCCATTCTCCTGCCTCAGCCTCCCAAGTAGCTGGGACTACAGGCGCTCGCCACCATGCCCAGCTAGTTTTTGTATTTTCAGTACACACAGGGTTTCACTAATGTTAGTCAGGCTGGTCTCGAACTCCTAACCTCAAGAGAGCCATCCATCTCAGCCTCCCAAAGTGTTGGGATTATAAGCGTGAGCCACCGCACCCAGCCAAGAAGAAATTTCTAAGTGGCAAAGCATTCAAGAAGAAGCAGAGCATAAACGTTTGGAAAAGTTACAGCCTGACGATGTGATAGAAAAGAAAAACTCATTTTCTGGGGAGAAATTCAAGCCCACTGCAGAAATTTGCATAATGAGGAGTCAAATGTTAATCACCAAGATAATGGGGGAAATGTCTCCAGAGCATGTCAGAGACTTTCAAGGCAGTTCCTCTCATCACAGGCCCAGTGGTCTAAGAGGGAAAAATAGTTAACGTAGGCTGGGCCCAGAGTGCCCTGTTGTGTGCAGCCTCAAGACATGGTGCCCTACATCCCTGCTGGTTCAGCTCCAGCCATGCTAAGAGGGGCAAAGGTACAGCTCAGACCATTGCTTCAGAGGGTACAAGCCCCAATCCTGCTTGGCTTCCACATGGTATTGAGCCTGTGGGTGCACAGAAGTCAAGAATTAAGGTTTGGGAACCCCTGCCTAGATTTCAGAGGATGTATGGAAATGCCTGGATGTTCTGGCAGAAGTTTGCTGCAGGGGCAGGACCCTCATGGAGAACCTCTGCTAGGTCAACGCAGAAGGGAAATGTGGGGTCAGAGCCCCCACACTGAGTCTCCACTGGGGCACTGCCTAGTGGAACTATGGGAAGAGGGCCACCATCCTCCAGACCTCAGAATGGTAGATCCACTGACAGCTTGCACCATGCATCTGGAAAAGCCACAGACACTCAACGCCAGCCCGTGAAAGCAGCTGGGAGGAGGCTGTACCCTGCAAAGCCACAGGGGCAAAGCTGCCCAAGGCCGTGGGAGTCCATCTCTTGCATCAGCATGACCTGGATGTGAGACATGGAGTCAAAGAAGATCACTTTAGAACTTTAAGGTTTAATAAGTTTAATGACTGCTCTCTTGTATTTTGGATTTGCATGGGGCCTGCAGCCCATTTGTTTTTGCCAATTTCTCCCATTTGGAATGGGTGTATTTACCCAATGCCTGTAACCCTATTGTATCTACGAAGTAACTAACTTGATATTGATTTTACAGGCTCCTAGGCAGAAGGGACTTGCCTTGTCTCAGATAACACTTTGGACTTGGACTTTTGGGTTAATGCTGGAATGGTTAAGATTGTGGGGGACTGTTGGAAGGGTATGATTGTGTTTTGAAATGTGAGGACATGAAATTTGGGAAGGGCCAGAGTCTGAATGACATGGTTCAGCTCTGTGTCCCCACCCAAATCTCACCTTGAATTGTAATGCCCATAATGCCCCACGTGTCAAGGATGGAACCAGGTGGAGGTAACTGAATCATGGGGGCAGTTTCCCCCATGCTGTTCTCATGATAATGAATGAGTCTCATGATATGTGATGATTTTATTAATATAAGGGTCTGGCATTTCCCCAGCTTGCACTCATTCTCTCTCCTGCCACCCTGTAAAGAGATGCCTTCTGCCATGACTGGGAGTTTCCTGAGGCCTCCCTATCCATGCAGAACTGAGAGTCACTTAAACTTCTTTTCTTTATAAATTACCCAGTCTCGGGGATTTCTTCACAGCAGCATGAGAATGGACTAATACACCTGGTCTAATTTCAAGATTTATTATAAAACTACAGTAATCAACACAGTGTAGTCTTGATATAAAGACAGACAAATAAATCAATGAGACACAAGAGAGTCCAGAAACATACCCATACATACATGGGCAACTGAATTTTGACAAAGGTGCTAAAGCAATTCAGTGGAGAAATCAGAGTCTTTTCAACAAATGGTGGTAGAACAATTAGATATTCATATACAAAAAAAAAGAACTTTGATCCATACTTTCACCACATACAAATACTAACTCAGAATAAACCTCAACAATTGTCAGAAAATACAGAATTCAGAATTTCCACAACATATCATTCATAATGTCCACTATGCAATAAAAATTACTAGATATGTATAGTAAAGAGAAAAGCCATTCAATAAAAGCAGACCTATGATGATTCAGACATTATAATGAGCAGATAAGGGCTTTAACTATGTTATAAAATCTATAGAAAATATGGGTATATTGGGTGTAGATGTGAGAATTTCAGGAGAGAGATGAAAACTATTAGTATAAAAGAAAACCAAATGGAAATCCCAGAATTGAAAAATACATTATCCTAATTTTTTAAACGTTATTGAACTTTTAAACATTGAGAAAAAGTATTGAGGAAATAAATGAACGAGGCTCAGTGGCTGGTGGAATGCTATCAAACTATCTAACATACATGACATTGGAGTCCCCAGATAAGAAGAGAGAATATAAGCAGAAAAACACACTTGAAGAAATACTGACTGGAAAGTTTTCTAAATTGTATAAAAAACCCCAGTAACTTACAAACTTAGAAGGCCAGTAAACCTCAAACAGCATAAAAGCAAAGAAAACTACACACAGTCACATTATGGTCAGATTGCTGAACACTGAAGATAAGGAGAAAACCTTACAACCAGTCAGAGTGGGAAGAAACACATTAAGGGAACAACAATAAGATGATAGCTGATTTCTCACTAGGAAAAACGGAGGCCAGAAGAAAACAGAACATCTTAAATTAAAAATTAGCCAGGCATGGTGATGTGCACCTGTAGTCCCAGCTATTCTGGAAGCTGAGGTGGGAGGGTTGCTTGAGCTGGAGAGGTCAAGGCTGCAGTGAGCCATGACTGCACCACTGCACCTCAGCCTGGGCAACACAGCAAGATCCCATCTCAAAAAAAAAAAGTAGGCCAGGCGCGGTGGTTCGCGCCTGTAATCCCAGCACTTTGGGAGGCCGAGGCAGGCGGATCACAAGGTCAGGAGATCAAGACCATCCTGGTTAACATGGTGAAACCCCGTCTCTACTAAAAATACAAAAAATTAGCCAGGCGTGGTGGCGGGCACCTGTAGTCCCAGCTACTCGGGAGGCTGAGGCAGGAGAATGGTGTGAACCCAGGAGGCAGAGCTTGCAGTGAGCCGAGATCGCGCCACTGCATTCCAGCCTGGGCGTCAGAGCGAGACTCCGTCTCAAAAAAAATTAAAAAAATTAAAAATAAAATAAAAATAAAAAGTAAACACACACAGACACACACAGATACTGTCTACCTACAATTCTATATCCAGCAAAACCCCTAACATAAAGAAATGATAAATGCATAAGGTTATGGATACCCCAACTGCCCTGATTTGATCATTACACACCGTATGCCTGCACCAAAACATCACATGTACCCCATAAATATATACAACCATAATAATTAAAATTTCAAAAAGTTTAAAAAGTTTAAAAGTGAAGAGGAATAAAAGGGTAGCATGAGGAAGATTTTGTGGTGATGGAGCAGTACTGTGTCTTTTTTTTTTTTGAGACAGGCTCTGCAACCTCTGCCTCTCAGGCTCAAGCAATCTTCCCACCTCAGCCTCCACAGTAGCTGGGACTACAGGCATGCACCACTATCTCCAGCAAAATTTTCATATTTTTTGTAGAGATGGGGTTTCACTATGTTGCCCAGGCTGGTCTCGAACTTCTGGACTCAAGCAATCTGACTGCCTCAGCCTCCCAAAGTGCTGGGATTACAGGCATGAGCCACTGTGCCCAGCTAGAACAGCCTTGTATCTTGGTTGTGGTTTTGGTTACACAAATCTACACATGTAATAAAATTGAACAGAACTACATATACATATGCACACAAGTGAGTACGTGTAAAATTGGTGAAGTCTGAGTAAGATCAGTTTCAATCTCGGTTTTGAAATTGTACTGTATGTATGTAAGATGTTACCATTGGGAATGGTTCACAGGACCTTTCTATAATATTTTTGAAACTACCTATTAATCTATAATCTTTAAAACAAAAAGTTAAAGAAATGAAATAAAGACACTTGCAGATAAATAAATGCTGAACTTGTTTCCAGGAAACTACAAGACTAAGGGAAACGTCAGGCAGAAAGTAAAAGGGGTACAGAAGGCATAACTCCCTGTTCTTTATGTGAGGGCTGTGGAAGACTTCCTGCCCAAGAGGACGCTATGGAAAAAGAGAAGAAAAGAGTATATTTACAGTGGAGAAATCTGACAAACACTACCTCAGCCAGATGATCAAGGTTACTATCAACAGTAATACGGTGTGTTGACAGCGTACCCTTGAGACGGTGTGATGAAAATGGAACTTCACCTCTGTGATCTTCCCCCTCCCAGAAAATATTCTCATCCTGGTCTAGACCTAAAAAAAAACATCAAGGCCGGGCGCGGTGACTCCCGCCTGTAATCCCAGCACTTTGGGAGGCCGAGGCAGGTGGATCACGAGGTCAGGAGATCGAGACCATCCTGGCTAACACGGTGAAACCCCGTCTCTACTAAAAATACAAAAAATTAGCCAGGCGTGGTGGCGGGCGCCTGTAGTCCCAGTTACTCGGGAAGCTGAGGCAGGAGAATGGTGTGAAGCCAGGAGGCGGAGCTCGCAGTGAGCCGAGATCACCCGCCACTGCACTCCAGCCTGGGCGACAGAGCGAGACTCTGTCTCAAAAAAAAAAAAAAAAAAAAAAAGTCTGAGTCAAGAGGAGCCTGAGGCAGGACCATTAAATGTAAAGGGGTGTTCTGGATGGGATCCTGGGCAGATAAAGGAAATCGGGGAAGATGGAGAAGATCTGAATAATGAATGAACTTTAGTGAACAATAACATCAGTATTGGTTAATTAATTATAGCGAATGTACCGCACTAACGAAAGGTGTTAATAATGGGTGAAACTGGATGCACGGTATATAAGAGCTCTGTGTACTAGCTTTGCAATTTTTCCGTATATCTATCTAAAAGTGTTCCAAAAAATAAAATTTATTAAAAATAACAAAGAAACCTAAACGACATAGCAAACAGTTGCAATATATAGATCTTATTTGGATCCTGAATTGAACAAACAAATTGTAAAGAAAACTATGAAACCTAGGCAGGCGTAGTGGCTCACACCTGTAATCTCAGCACTCTGGGAGGCCAAGGTGGGCAGATTACCTGAGGTCAGGACTTTGAGACCAGCCTGGCAAACATGGTGAAACCTCATCTCTACTAAAAATACAAAAATAAGCTGTGCATGGTGGCGGATGCCCGTAGTCCCAGCTACTTGGGAGGCTAAGGAACGAGAATTGCTTGAACCTGGGCGGCTGAGGTTGCAGTAAGCCTAGATCGTGCCACTGCACTCCAGCCTGGGTAACCCAGCGAGACTCCGTCTCAATTAAAAAAGAAAAGAAAACAAAACTGTGAAACGTTAGGAGAAATTTGGTGTGGCAGCTCACGCCTGTAATCTCAGCACTCTGGGAGGCTGAGGTGGGAGGATGGCTTGTGTCCAGGAGTTCAAGACCAGCCTGGGCAACATAATGAGACCCCCATCTCTATTTATGTTAAAAATATTATTAAAAGGCTGGGAGTGGTGGCTCATGCCTGTAATCCCAGCACTTTGGGGGGCCAAGGAGGGTGGATCACAAGGTCAGGAGATCGAGACCATGCTGGCTAATAACAGTGAAACCCCATCTCTACTAAAAATACAAAGAATTAGCCGGGCGTGGTGGCATGCACCTGTAGTCCTAGGTACTCAGGAGGCTGAGGCAGGAGAATCACTTGAACCTGGGAAGCAGAGGTTGCAGTGAGCTGAGATGGTGCCTCTGCACTCCAGCCTGGGTGAGAGAGCAAGACTCCATCTCAATAAATAAATAAATAAATAAATAAATAAAATTTAAAAAAACACATTAGGAGAAATGTGAATAGTTTGGATATTTGATGGTATTTAAGGATTCCTTAGCTGGTCTTGGTGGCCCATGCCTGTAATCCCCGAACTTTCAGAGGCTGAGCAGGGAGGATTGCTTGAGGTCAGGAGTTTGAGACCAGCCTGGACAACATAGTGAGACCTTATCTCTACTAAAAATAAAATACATTTTTCTAAAAAAAGAAAAAAAAGTCCAGTGTGCCGTCCATGGTGAAAAAGAAAAAAAAAAAAAGCATTCCTTACCTGGTTTTGTTTTCCATGTAAACATGGATATTATGGTTTAAAGTCATCTTTAAGGAAATACTGAAATATTTATGAATGAAATGTAATATTTAGGATTTGCTTCAAAACAATCTACGGCATGGGTATGGTGGCTCACACCTGTAATCCCAGCACTCTGGGAGGCCGAGGTGGGTGGATCACTTGAGGCCAGGAGTTCGAGACCAGCCTGGCCAACATGGTGAAACCCCATCTCTACTAAAAATACAAAAATTAGCTGGGCATGGTGGCACGTGGCTGTAATCCCAGCTATTTGGGAGGCTGAGGCAAGAGAATCACTTGAACCTGAAAAGCAGAGGTTGCAGTGAGCCAAGCTCATGCCACTGCCCTCCAGCCTAGGCAACAAAGTAAGACTCTGTCTCCAAAATAAAAATTAAAATTAAAAAATTAAAAAAAAAAAAATCCACGTGTGGATGGGGAAATGGGTAGGGTACAAATGAAGAAGAAACAGGATTGTCGGCCAGGTGCAGTGCCTTGTGCCTGTAACCCCAGCACTTTGGGAGGCTGAGGCAGATGAATCACTTAAGGTGAGGAGTTCAAGACCAGTCTGGCCAACATAGTGAAACCCCATCTCTACTAAAAACACAAAAAATTAGCTAGGTGCAGTGGCACATGCCTGTAATTCCAGCTACCTGAGAGGCTGAGGCAGAAGAATCGCTTGAACCTGGGAGGCAGAGGTTGCAGTGAGCCAAGATTGCACCACTGCACTCCAGCCTGGGCGACAGAGCGAGACTCCATCTCAAAAAAAAAAAAAAATCAACCAACTAACCAAACAAACAAACAAACAGGATTGTCTGTGATTCAGTAAATATTGAAGCAGGTGATGGGTGCAGCAGCTTATTGCACTCATATGGTTTTGATATGCATTTTTTTTTTAAAGAAAGGCGGCAGTAAAATGTGTATATCATGTCTGTCTTCATGTTTTGGAGGCTTAGTTTTTAAATATCTTGCTATTTGTAAGAGACACTATATCATTAGCAAGTATCTTAAAGTGTAGCTACACTTAGTCATCAGAAATAGTGGATGTGAATTCATATTTTAAATGCTCTTGTCATATTTCACTTTTTTGGTGATTTTCTTGTCAGATATGATTAGACCATCATGTTTACCTTTAATGTAGCTACAAAGAGCTCACACAGGAAGAGGTGGCAGCTCTGCCATTTTTCTTAGTATATGCTTACGTTGCATGTTTATTCTCGTTAATTCATGGTCTCTTTGAAGGTAATCTTTTAGGCCAATGGCTGTTTTGTGAGGTTTGGTTTAATTTAGCAGAAATTAAATAATGTATTGTGTAGTTCCTCATAACCAAGCATGTGACAAGCAATATATTATAAAATTCTCAACACTAAACACTCAAGGCAATGGTGCTAATGCCTCTCTGTTGTGATACATGTACCACTCATCACATGCCACCATCCCCCACACAGACTGAGTGAGAGTGCTGTGGTCAGTCCATATATTACATATTAGCAAAGCTCAATTTTTTTTTTTTTTTTTTTTTTTTTTTTTGAGACGGAGTCTCGCTCTGTCGCCCAGGCTGGAGTGCAGTGGCCGGATTTCAGCTCACTGCAAGCTCCGCCTCCCGGGTTTACGCCATTCTCTTGCCTCAGCCTCCCGAGTAGCTGGGACTACAGGCGCCTGCCACCTCGCCCGGCTAGTTTTTTTTGTGTGTGTGTATTTTTTAGTAGAGACGGGGTTTCACTGGGTTAGCCAGGATAGTCTCGATCTCCTGACCTCGTGATCCACCCGTCTTGGCCTCCCAAAGTAGCAAAGCTCAATTTTTTTGTTTTTAAAGAAAAATGTTTAAGATAGAAGTTCTTTTTTTCCTGCACCACAATGGAAGAAACTCTCTGGAGCCCAATATGCTGAATAAGACAACTCTTCACATAGGAGGATGACCAATAATGAATATGTCCCTCAAATGTTAATTATTAACATATCTCTCAGTGGCTTACTAACCCTGTGACTAAATCCACATCTAAGACGCATCTGAGGATCACATGTAATCCAAGCTGTGCAGGCACAAGCCATCACCTGTTTTATTGTAAGGAAGGGGCCTCCTGGCTCTTCCTGCGTGTCTCCCAGGTGCCTCTGCACAGGTTCTTAGGAACAGGTCCCATGTGTGTGCTCTGCACCAACCACTTTGCCTGGCCACTGCTACCGGCAACCTCAGGAGACTGCTGGGCTTGGCAGCCCACTGCTGGTGAAGGCTCCTACTAGGGGCATCCTGGTCTTGGGGCTAGGAGAAGCCAACTTCATTCATAGCCCAGCAGAAACCAGATTTGAACTTTTAATGAAACTTTCTTGAAAATTTGAGGATAATGTGTTAGTTTCCTGTAGCTGCCATAACAAAGTGCCACAAACTTGGAGGCTTAAAACAAGATAAATTTGTTCACAGTTCTGGAAGCCAGAAGCCTGAAATCAAAGTGTCAGAAGGGCCCTGCTTTCTCGGAAGGCACTAGGAAAGGACATTTCCTCGCCTCTTCCAGGTTCAGGTAGCCCCAGGAGTTCCTTAGCTTAAGGCAACATCACTCCAGTCTCCGCCTTGGTCTTCACGTTGACCATCCCTTGCGTGTCTATGTCTCCTCTTATGAGGACACTAGTCATACTGGATTGGCCCAGCCTACTCCAATATGATCTCATCTCAACTAGTGACATCTGCAATGGCCTATTTCCAAATAAGGTCACATTCTGAAAGGGCAGGACTTCAACATATCTTTTGGCGGGGAACACAATTCAACCTGTAACAGTTGAGAACAATTTACAACTACTGTATAACCCCAGATCTGTCCTCAGAGTTCTTTGCTGAGCCGACCCTCTCTCAAACATGGCCTCCTTCCATGGACTCAGGGCTGGCTCACTCCACTTTCCCCCTTCTGAGAGCACTCCATGCAACTCCGTACCTCAGGATTCAGACTAGACTGATCCCCTATGTCATTGAGGGAGGGCAGGATTTTCCTTCCTCCCAGTGAAATTCAGGGGATTCACCTTTCCCAGGATGGCTTTCATCCTACAATGCTGAAGACAGGACAGTCAACTCCCCACCAAGGAAACCCCTCTCCCATCCACAAAGGTTCTGCCCCTTTGACTTCAATAAGATGACCACACAATAGAATAACCTTAGCATGCAGGTTTGATTTTGAATGATACCGATGTGAGACATAACAGTTCAGTCTGCTTTGGCTTATGCCAAGATCAAAAGGAGTCTGGTTCTTCTCCATTCTTCCCTCATCAAATATTTTTAAAAACCAAACCACAAAACTCCTTAATGTCTACTTTCATTGGGGTCACCATTTTCCATGTAAAAGAATGTCCTTTTGGTAAAAACAATCATAGCAGTGGTTTTTTACTCTGATCTTAGTGTAACTCAATGGTGGGGGGAAAAAAGTTTTGTATGTTATCTCTGGTACGTAAAAAAAACATGTTGGAACTAGAAATCAGATATTGGGCTTGGAAATGCTCATAGAAAGTTAATACAAACCCCGTATCAGACGTCCAAATTTCAAAGAACTTCCATAGCCACCAGCCGTCAGAGGTGTAGGTCAGCAGAGACCCCTCTGGACAATCTACATGCTTAGCATGAGCTCCTCACTCAAGGGATGATGGGAATTAACAGAACTGATGATGTTCTCTTTCTGGAAACTTAACGGAAGACACATGGTTCTTAGTTCACAGGGAAAGGGAACAGAAGTGGAAGTACACACAGAGGAGGCAGCAGGCTTAGGCCTCGAGGAGCAGTCCCGAACAAGCAGGACCTGCTGAGGAGAAGCTGACTGGTGGCAGCAGACCTTCCTGCTGCTGCAAAGTCAAAGGTGACCGAGTTAGCCACCAATAAGGGAGCTACTTTGAATACAAAAGCAAGTCCATTTCTTCCGACCCTGTTCCCGTCTGGTTGCAGTCAAGTATTTCCATGTGAATTCAGACTGAGTCCCTACTATTTTAGCTAATCTGAGCCATTTCTTTTTTTCTTTTTTTTTTTTTTAAGACAAGGTCTCACTTTGTCACCCAGACTGAAGTGCTGTGGCACCATCTCAGCTCACTGCAGCCTCGACCTGCTGGGCTCAAGTGATCCCGCCACCTCAGCCCTCCAAGTAGCTGGGACTACAGGCACGCGCCACCACGTCCGGCTAATTTTTTTGTATTTTTTATAGAAACAGTTTTTCTCCATGTTCCCCAGGCTGGCTAAGTCATTGTTTAAACGAAACAAATTCTCCCCACTCTGGAATAAAAGAATCTTCTGAACCTCTGGATCCTACATTAAAGGGCTTGAAGACAGCAACTGGAAAACTTTTTTTTTTTTTTTAAGACAGAGTCTCACTGTTTCACCCAGGCTGGAGTGCGGTGGCGCTATCTCGGTTCACTGCAACCTCCGCCTACCAGTTTCAAGCAATTCGCCTGCCTCAGCCTCCCGAGTAGCTGGGATTACAGGTGCCCACCTAATTTTTATATTTTCAGTAGAGACAGGGCTCTACTAAATTTTGCATGCCTGGCTAATTTTTATATTTTTAGTAGAGACGGGGTTTCACCATGTTGGCCAGGCTGGTCTCAAACTCCTGACCTCGTGATCCACCTGCCTCGACCTCCCAAAGTGCTGGGATTACAGGCGTGAGCCACCGAGCCCGGCCTGGAAAACTTCTTGAATGAGTTTGTCCTTTACGACTGTGCTTCACATCTGGATTACCAATATTCTCAGGCTAGAGTGGTGCTTTCAAACTTTTTGAAGCAGCCCATGGTAAGAAACTTTACAATGAGGCCGGTGCGGTGGCTCACACCTGTAATCTCAGCACTTTGGGAGGCCGAGGTAGGCAGGTCATGAGGTCAAGAGGTCAAGATCATTCTGGCCAACATGGTGAAACCCCGTCTCTATTAAAAATACAAAAATTAGCTGGGCGTGGTGGTGTGCACCTGTAGTCCCAGCTACTCGGGAGGCTGAGGCAGAATTGCCTGAATACGGGAGGTGGAGGTTGCAGTAAGCCGAGATCGCGCCACTGCACTCCAGACTAGCGACAGAGCGAGACTCCGTCTCAAAAAAAAAAAAAAGGAAACTTTACAATGAATCCCAACATACAATAATACATATATAGCATATCTATAAATATATATACCGACGCATGCACTTACACACACTTACCCTTACTCGTTTTTTTAACTCACCACTGTACTAATGAGGACACATACTTACCCTTACTATGCATAATGCAGTTTTCTATTCTGTTCTATTTTTTTTAAAAAGGTGAAACTAAACTGATTTGATAATGCAAGGAGTTTAGTAGCATCTGTTCAAAAACACTGTGGTGAGGATATCCGAATCCACAGGATAAAAACGACACATTTTACAGGAGAGTGCATTTTAAGACCTTTAGTTCTAAAACACTTAAAATAACTGCAGCGTAAACCTCAACATTTCATGAAAACATAGAACTTCCAGACATTGATCACTTCCGGCTGGCTGCCTGGGGTTTCCATCTGTAGATCCCCAAGGACAAGAATGCACACCCCAGCCCCTATCGGATGCTTCCGTGGGAAAGCTGGAGGGAGTCGCTCTTGGGCTGGGTGTTCCAATTCGACTCCGGTCACCTCTAAACCTTCCTACGCTGGAATACAAGGCCTGTTACTCAGTTTCCCTGGGCTTCATTCCTCCCTACCGATCACTGGGAAAGGGCGAAGGGCCATGCCCGGCCTCTGCAGGTCCCCACTGCCAAACAGCCTCGGCAGAATAGGGGCGGGTTCCCCGGCGCGGCGGAGCCTCTGCTAACTCGGCAAGTGCCAAGCCCACCAGCAGCCACCACTCCGGGCCTGCCTGGAGGCTCGTCCCTCAACGGCACCTGCGTTCCCGGCCCGGATTCTCTTCCCGCGCCCCTCTGCACTGCACCCCTAGGAAGGCTGTGCCCACACCGCGTCCTCCGCCCGTCCACACCGCGGCCCGAGGCGTTCCTGGCACCCGGCTCCGGCCTGCCCGCCGCACCAGCCGCCCTGGCGCTGGCGGAGAACCGGCTTCCCGCCCCGGCGTTGTTCCAGGAAGTGCGCCGAGCTCCGCGCGAAGCGAAGCAGACACCAGAACTGACGAGGCTCGCCCTGTTTTTAATGAAATTCCTAACACTTTGAATTAACGCAGACTCCATGCTTCCCACAGTCCTTCGGCCGTGGGTGACGCTTAGTCACCACTACATCCTCAAACCCAGACACGAACGCTAACGCAGCTCAAGGGGAATTTTCAAAAAAGCCCCGAGGGAGGAGCCAGCCCAACCACCGCCCGCCCCGGCCACGCGCCTCGCGGCCTCCACGGGCTCAGCGGGCGCGAACCCGCCAACCGTTCAGCTTATCACCAATCACCGCACCTCCCACCTATTGCCCCGCCCTGCGCTCCGTTCTGGCCAATCACCGGGGAGCCACCGTTTGTCTCTCCGCCTCTCCCGCCCGCCCCCAACCGGTTGGAAGTTTGAAGCCTTCAAACCTCGCCGGCGCCCAACCGCGCTGTAGCAGCGCGGTGTATTTTTAGCTCCGGGGTGGGCAGCCCCGCCCCCTCCGCCCCTCCTCCTTGCCTCCCCCAATGGGAGATGGAGTTTCTGACACGTCATCGCGCGGCTGTGCAGGTGCTGTCCAATCGGCGCTCGGGGAGAATGGCGTAATTAAAAAGCGGCGGAAGAAGGTGGGAGGGTCATGACGCAGCGAGTTTCAGTCGTGACTTTTCTGGGGGCATCGCGGCGTCCCCTTTTTTTGCCTTTAAAGTAAAACGTCGCCCCGACGCACCCCCGCGTATTTCGAGGGGGCGGAGGCGGCGGGCCACGGCGCGAGGAGGGGCGGTGCTGACGCCGGCCGGTCACGTGGGTGTGTTGTGGGGGGAGGGGCGCCGCCGCGCGGTCGGTTCCGGGCGGTTGGGAGCGCGCGAGCGAGCGAGCGAGCGAGCGAGCTAGAGGCAGCCGCGCCCGCCGCCGCCCCTGCTCTGTATGCCGCTCTCCCCCGGCGCGGCCGCCGCCGATCGCAGCAGCAGGAGCCGCCGCCGCCGCGGTTGATGTCGTTGGGCCGGGGCTGAGGAGGCCGCCAAGATGCCGCAGTCCAAGTCCCGGAAGATCGCGATCCTGGGCTACCGGTCTGTAGGTGAGTGGCCGGTGGCCGCGCGGCCTCCTCGCGCCGCCGGGGCCTCGCCTGGAAGCCGGGTCGCTGCCGGGCCTGCGAAGTTTGGAGCCGGCGCGGCCATGTGGCGGGGCGGGCGGGGGCCGCGCGTTTCGTAACCACCATTTTGAGCGGAGGTGGTGGCGGTCGGGGCGGCGTCCGCACCGGTCGAGGAGCTGCGGTAGCCGGGCGCCCTCCGCGGGCCGGGCGGGCAGGTGGCGGCCGGGCGGAGGGCGTGGGAGGCGCGGGGCGGGGGCCGCCGGCCGCCGAGGAGTCCGGGGCTCGTCTGGGGAAATGAGGCGGCGCCGGGGAGCCGCGCTAGAGGCTCCCGCGAGGAAGGAGTCACACCTGCCTCCCCGCCTTCGCCGCGGGCGCGCGTGACCGGGGCTGGCGGTCTCCCCCACCCCGCCCCCGATGCAAGGAAAAGAAAGTCCGTGGGATTTTAACAAAGGAAGCAGCACCTCGGCTTCATTCCGTCTGTGGTGAAGTTTACCCTTGTAAAGAAAACTAGGGACTTAGAGAACGTTTGGTCTCTGAACGCAAGTTTTGTACATAGGAAACCTAGGCGAGCCCCCAAAAGAGGCCCCTCTGGAGGCCCTGGAGATGCTGCTGGCGGCCCGGGTAGGAAGGCAGAGAAAAAGGAATGTCTGATCTCTCAGTGGCCTATATTTCTTCGGGAAGGAATAAGGTCAGGTACTTGCAACCACGCTGTTGAAGTAATTCCAAAGTCTTTTTGTTTTCTTTTTCTTCCCCCAAAAGGTTGACGTACATTTGAAACGGTTCCTAGCGTCGCCTTACTGCTGAATAAGGTGGCTTAGGGTCGGGTTGGGGGGCGGACGGGGTGTCACAGAACAAGCGGTTTTCTGGCCTGTGAGAAACCAGAGCGATCGAACTTAGACACGCTTCAGGGTGAGGCTGTATTGTCTCCCGACATCCGGAAGCCTGGAGAAATTACGTTCATCTTTTCGGGCTGTTTTGAAATAACTGTCTATAGAAGACGTGCGCCGGGCCACATTTGGGGGGATGGGGAGGTGAAAGCGAGGGTTCAAAGGCTCCGGTGATTGCGGAACGGGGTGACAGCATGTGTCGTGGGAAGCTTGTACCTGCCTGCCGCTCGCGGGATGCACTCCCCAACTGCGCTTTCCACCGCCGGTGCCAGGGTCTGTGCTCTTTGACCAAGATCAGCCACTGCATGCTTACTCATCCTTTTACTACCTCTCCGTCGAGAGCTGGAGAAAGTCAAGGGCTGAAAGAAGCTTGGCTAGAGATGCGGGGTGCCCAGAGTCGTAGGGGGAACTCTTGTGCGATGCGGTGCTGCAGCCAGGAAGTAACCACGAATCAAATGGAGGGGTTCAAAGTCACTAACTGTTCAAATATCTACATGGAACCTGGGATCCAACCTTTATTGGCAGCCTGAATCCATGCTCTTGTCTCTGTTCTCTTGATTTCCTCCTCTGCATTTTGAGGAGTTGGGACCGCGAGGTGTCCTGGCTCTTGGGTGAGCCCTCCCTAGTCAGTCAAGTAAGTACTTATTGCCAACTATTTGAAAATAGTAGCCCCTGAATAATCACATTATGGTCAAGTACCTCGGCTACTTGATTTCAACCCAAGAGAATGACCTAAAGATCCTGATTTACCCTTTTAAAATGTTGAAATGGTAGCTCTAGTCTTTGGTAAGCAGGGCTAGTTTTATCACTTTTTGGTGGTTTTTTTTGTTTTTTTTTTTTGTGGTTTTTTTTGCTAAAGAAGTTCCTTGTGTCTAGTTGAAATCCATTCTGTTTTATCTTCCCCTCTATTCAGCTTCCTCCTGAGGACGGAGATGTGACAGGACACCCCTTAGCCGTCTCTTCACAAACATTTTAAAGTGCTGCTTGTTAAATACTGTGCTAACTGAGTCTTCGGTGGGTTACAGGGTCACTTTTAGTCCCTATTTTGTGTCTTCAGTATTTCATATTTCTGCAACCTACCCCACTTCTCCATACTTATTTTCAAGCGTAGTCATATTAAACGATTTTGGAGAGGTTAAGTTGCTCCCAATCTTGTATTTGATTTTTTTTTTTTTTTTTTGAGACAGAGTTTGGCTCTTGCCACCCAGGCTGGAGTGCAATGGCGCGATCTTGGCTCACTGCATCCTCCACGTCCAGGGCTCAAGCGATTCTCCTGCCTCAGCCTCCAGAGTAGCTGGCACTACAGGCATGCACCACTACACCCGGCTAATTTTGTATTTTTAGTAGAGACGGGTTTCACCACATGGCCAACCCTCAGGCTGGTCCCAAACACTTGACCTCAGGTGGTCCTCCCACCTTGGCCTCCCAAAGTGCTGGGATTATAGGCATGAACCACCACACCCAGCCCCATTTGATTTTAAAGTGTATTATGAGCCGGGATATTTTGTAGTTTGTGGGGTCTTTTGCAGGGGAAGGAGATTAGGTTTTGCCAGCAGGTTTCGTCTAGTAAGCCACCCTTTTGAGAATTACTCAGCATGCTCACTTCTGGGAGCTTGCAAATGGTGCTATACCAGAGAAATCTGAGCACATGTGTTTCTAGATTGTGGTCTTTTGTGATGCTGAGCTGTTTTCTCCTATATTCTGGGGGTAGAGCCATAGAAAAAGGCTCCACATCTTTCTTAGAATATTCTCTTACGTACATTAAACCAGTTTGACTAGTAGGATACTTGTCATTGTGACTTTGTCATGCCACAAACTTTATTTTTAAAGTTGTCTTCAGCTAAAACAACAAAATGCTATGTTTGTTTTACTAGTTGGCTTTCTCTTTTTTTTTTTTTTTTGGAGACAGAGTCTCACTCTATTACCCAGGCTGGAGCGCAGTGGTGCGATCTCGGCTCACTGCAACCTCTGCCACCCGGGTTCAACCAAGTCTCCTGCCTCAGCCTCCCAAGTAGCTGGGATAACAGGCGCCTGCCACCCTGCCCAACTAAGTTTTGTATTTTTATTAGAGACTGGGTTTCACCATCTTGGCCAGGCTGGTCTTGAACTCCTGACCTCGTGATCCACCTGCCTTGGCCTCCCAAAGTGCTGGGATTACAGGTGTGAGCCACCATGCCCAGCCCTCTACTTGGCTTTCAGGTTTTTGTCAGAACTACCAATAGGGAAAATATAATTTTCAGGTAATCTATACAATTCTCCCTCCCAATCCCCTGTACTTTTCCTGTTCTTTACAATGTTAAAGCTTTTAAGGACATGTCACCTGTAACTCTGGGAGTCTGGCTTTCAGGGAGTGCTTTGTATTAACTGTTCCTGTGGTGGCCAAAAGTACCAGCTCCCTGACATTCCGTTGTCTCTACCACAGCAGAGTAGTCCCGCAATAGGAAGTAACTAAACTTAAGTTAAAATGGTAGTGTTACATAAACTATCTTCAGTCTGGTACGTGTTTCACTGGGATTTTACCTGTACAGAGAGCTTTGGTAACCTAGTTTACCATTAGACCGTAATCAAAAGCTGGTTGTCATATATAAGCCTCTTACATACGGTTAATAAGAGGGATGGGATCACAGGCATGTGAAAGATCATAGGGGGAAAATGAAACAGCTTTGTGGTTTGGAAGAAGGCAATTCAGCAAAAGTACTCAAATTATTACTTTGTCAAAATGTTTTGGGTAGTATTTAGAGTCTTCATGAGGAAAGATGTCATTAAATATTTGGTTGTTCCCAGCAGATTCTGACGTACTGTTTATTTTTTAAGTTAACCTATCATTTGATGACACTTTTTATTGAAAAATTGAAAGGCAAAACAATATTTGCTATGTATGAAATCTACCAGTATGTGAAATTGTATATTCAGGTGCTTAATATTCTGATGTTGTAGACTTGTGGGTGGGGGTAGTCCTGAAGTGGCCACTTTGTATTGAAACTTGAAATTACTGTTTTTCAGTCTTACTCATTGTTCTGCACAAGAGCATAATCCGAATTCAGATTTCTTTCCAGTGCCAAATGTTATTTTGCTGTCCATATTGGGTTATGGATTATGACTTTCCAGTGCCAAATGTTATTTTGCTGTCCATATGGGTTATATCTCTCCGTACTTCATCACCCCAAAAAGAAACTGTACTCATTAGCAGTCACTCTCCATCTTGCTTCCCTATCAGCCCCTGGCAACCACTAATCTTTTGGTTTCTATGAATTTACTTACTCTGGACATTTCATATAAATGAGAACATACATATGTGGTCTTTTGGGTCTGGCATCTTTTACTTAGTATAATGTTTTCAGGTTTTGTCCGTGTTGTAGCATATGTTGCCGCTTCCTGTTTAGTGCTGACTAATATTCCATCATGTGAGCATACCACATTTTTTCTATGCATTTGTCAATTGGATATGTGGGTGGTTTCTCTTTTTTTTTTTTTTGGGCTATTATATTTTATTTATTTACTTTTCTGAGGCAGGGTCTTGCTCTGTTGCCCAGGCTAGAGTACAGTGGAGCTATCATGGCTCACTGCAGCCTCAACCTCCTGGACTCAAATGATCCTCCCACCTCAGCCTCCCGAGTAGCTAGGACTGCAGGTGTGTGACATCACACCCAGCTAGTTTTTAAATTTTTTTGTAGAGGTGGGAACCTTGCTCTGTTGCCCAAGCTGGTCTTGAACTCTTGACCTCAAGCAATCCTCTCGCCTCAGTCTCCCAGTGTTGGGATTACAGGTGTGAGCCACCACTTGGAGCTCTACTTTCTGGCTACTACGAATAATAATGTTTTGAACATTCCTGTACAAGCTTTTATGTAGACATATCTTTTCATTTCTCTTGGGTACATTCCTAGGAGTGGAATTGCTGGGTCGTTATGGTTAACTCCGTGCTAAATGTTTTGGAGAACTGTCAAATTGTTTTCCAAAACAGCTGTACGATTTTATATTCCCATAAGCAATGTATGAGGGTTTAATTTTCTCCACATTCTCATCAACACTTGTTACTGTCTTTTTCATTTTAGCCATCCTAGTGGGTGTGAAGTAGTATCATAGGTTTTGCAAATAATTTCTTCTGTCTGTGGGTTGTCCTTTTACCTTCTCAATGGTGTCCTTTGAAGCAAAAAGTTTTTAATTTGAAGGCCGATATATCTGTTTTTCTCCTGTCACTTATGTTTTTGGTGTCACATCTTAGAAGCCATTGCCTAATCCAAGGTCATGTAGATTTACTACTACATTTTCTTTTAGATGTCTTATCCTGTTAACTCTTTGTTTTTGTTTTTTTTTTTGAGACGGAGTCTCGCTCTGTCGCCCAGGCTGGAGTGCAGTGGCCGGATCTCAGCTCACTGCAAGCTCCGCCTCCCGGGTTCACGCCATTCTCCGGCCTCAGCCTCCCGAGTAGCTGGGACTACAGGCGCCGCCACCTCGCCCGGCTATTTTTTGTATTTCTTAGTAGAGACGGGGTTTCACCGTGTTAGCCAGGATGGTCTCGATCTCCTGACCTCGTGATCCGCCCATCTCGGCCTCCCAAAGTGCTGGGATTACAGGCTTGAGCCACCGCGCCCGGCCTATCCTGTTAACTCTTACATTAGATCTGTGATCTATTTGTAGTTAATATTTGTATATGATGTGAGAACTTTATTCTTTTGCAGGTGGATATCAAGTTGCCCCAGCTTCTTTTGTTAAAATAATGTTCTTTCTTCATTGAATTCCCTTGTCCAAAATGAAGTGACCATAAATAAAAGGACTCACTCAGTCCATTGATCTGTATGTCTGTCCTTACGCCAGTACCACACGATCTTGATTACTGTAGTTTTGTAGCTGGTTTTTAAATAGGGGCATATGAGTCCTCTAACTTTATTATTTCTGAAGATGTTTTTGGCTATTCTCAGTTCCTTGCATTTTCACATTGAATTTTAGAACTAGATTGCCAGTTTCTGCCACAAAAGCAACTGCAATTTTGATAGGGTGTTTCACGGTTTTGCAGGTATCTTTTAATGTCTTAACAGCTGGATTCTCATATCTGCTCCTGAATTCATTCCCTTAACGTTATTTTAATGAAGTAAGGAGTACTTGAATAGCTTTTTCAGGTAGCTGAATATTCTTTGATACCAAAACTTCATAAGTGATAGTTTGGAAGAATAGTTACACTATGCAATCTGAAATCATATTGATGAATTTGCCCAACTCCACAGGTCTGTTTTATACTTGGAATGGATCTTCTACCATGCCTGGTTTTGTAGCATCATTGGTCATTTGGAAAATATTTGTTCATCGTTACACAGATCTTCCACATGTTGACACATTTTAATATACAAGCATGTTTAAAAATCACATTTGTTAATATCACCACCAATCTCTGCAGAGTCTTAAGTTTTAGAACACTGTTCACTATGAGCAGTGCAAGTTTTCCAAAATTCTAATTTCCTCCTTGAGTTCAAATAATTTTCTTGGCAACATGCTACTAGTTTTTACTTGAATTGACTGTTCTGTTTCTTTAATTTTCAAGAAAATGTCTGCCAGCTATTCACATTTGCAATGATGATAATTTGTCATCATTCTTCCAAGTAACAAAGGCATTCCATGATAAAAGTGGCCAGTTCAGATCACTTCTCAAATGATTGCACAAGTGCTTTTTTTGGAAACAACCATCATACTTCAGTATGTAACAGAGGTGCTTTATGCGTGCATCTCATTTTGTCATGCAGAATATTCAAAAGACATGTACCAAAGGGTCAACATTCAATATAATTTTACTGCTTTTTTAAGGACATCGTTAAGTGGAAACAGCTCTTTTCCCACTGTGAACATATGGCAGTAAAGAATACAGTGACTTACCACTCAGTTTGTAACTACTGTTTTTGATTCATGCCAAGGGGTGCCAAGCTAGCCGTTTTCCCCACCATTGCTTTTGCACCTTTAGTACAAGTGGGAACTTTGTAGAAAAGGCAAATGATAACTTAATATTGCTATGAAAATCGTTTTGACCTCATGAGCCCCTGAAAAGATTTTGGTAAACCCCTTGGAAGTCCACAGACCACCCTTTGAGAACCATTCAATTGTTGTAAGCTAGGATCTTGCTCACTGCTGTGCAAAATTGAATTGAGAGTGACTGCATCCTCGACGCTGTTCACAGCGATGTGGTTCCCACAGTCTTAGAAGAGCCTCCTAGGAGAGGCCCTGTAGCATTGTGAGAGACAAAGATGGCAAGGCAGGAAAGAACTCGGCGTGGTTGAGAATGGAAGGAAGCACGAGGGAGGCCAGAGAACATCAGGAGAGTTATATCTGTGTGCCTGTTGGTTTGGTTTCTGATTGTGGTGCATTTTTGGATGAGTTGTGTTTGGACCTGGTGATGGTGAGGCTCCCAGAGAGTAGTGAAAATTGCAAAGAGTGGCAGGATACCAGAGACCCATATACTAATAATATAGTTTTTAAATACAAGTATCAGGATGAAGTGTGGGAGGAGTACACAAGTAAAAATAGCAACTTTATCACAGAATGAGACACTGCCACCTCTCCCTGTGATTGTGGAAGTCAGAAAGGCGCAATGCTTTTCTTGGGTGAAGATTCAGAATAACAAGTTCACAATAACAACTGTAATAGTTGTTACAAATGGCTGGATTGTTCTTAGTCACTTGAATAAATCAGAACTGAGCGTGCACATGATTGTGCAAGTGAGAGCATTGTGAAATCTTTAGGGATCATACTTGAAGGAACCTTCATTCTTAGTTCTAATTTATTGTGAAGTACCAAATGAAATCTTAACATTGAGAGAGTACTCAATGATCTGTCTTCTTCACACTGCTAACTGTGAGAATGCAAACTGCTGAGTCCTTTTAACGTGAATTGCTTGATTGATTTTTAAATATAATTGGCTGGGTGCGGTGGCTCTTGCCTGTAATCTCAGCACTTGGGGAGGCCGAGGCGAGTGGATCACCTGAGGTCAGGAGTTTGAGACCAGCCTGGCCAACATGGTGAAACCCAGTCTCTACTAAAAGTACAAAAATTAGCTGGGCGTGGTGGCGGGTGCGTGTAATCCGAGCTACTATGGAGGCTGAGGCAGGAGAATCACTTGAACCCGGGAGCAGGAGGTTACAGTGAGTCGAGATCACACCATTGTACTCCAGGCTGGGCGACAGAGCAAGACTGTGTCTCAAAAAGAAAAGAAAGAAATCTAACATTTTAAAAGTCCTGGAATACTACTTGAGTATTTTAATTTTCTTCAATATATGTTAGGCTTCTGGTTACAAAAAAAGGAGTTCCCTGTAGGATTGGAGCTTTAAATCTAAACTGGTATTAGTTTAGAACAGGAAGTGCTAGAAAAGCCTTTACGTTGTGCTCTTATGGGCAAGTTAAGAAAGCAGGGCAATTTAAAGATACTGATAGAATTCACTGCAAAGTGTCGTGCTTACTTGGTTTGTGTCTTACCTATAGTAGAGTTGAGTCTTCCTCTTCCCCATTTCTCTTCTTGTTGTGCTTACATGTTTGCAGAAGGACTCTTCATGGACGTTTGAAAGTGAAATTGGTGTTTTAGCAAGATACATAATCCCACCCTTTGCAGAATTGAGAGTTGAATGTTAATAACTGCCTGATGGCATAGTACATCATTTGTGAATGGGTATGCAAATGTGGGCTTTTACAGTTAATACAGTTTTATGAGATGAAATGCTTTTCTAAGACTCCTATGTCTTAGATATAAGTATGTCTGGCTATTTTGCTAGCTTTATTTTTATTTTATTTTTTATTTTTTGAGACGGAGTCTCACTCTGTCACCCAGGCTGCAGTGCATTGGCGCAATCTCGGCTCACTGCAGCTTCAACCTTCCAGCCTCAAGGATCCTCTCGCCTCAGCCTCCCGAGTAGCTGGGACTATGGATGTGTGCCACCATGCCCTGGCTATTTTTTTATTTTTTTGTAGAGATAAGGTCTCACTTGTTGCCTAGGCTGGTCTCAAAGTCCTGGACTCAAGTGATCCACCCACCTCTGCCTCCCAGAGTTCCGGAATTACAGGCATGAGCCGCTGCACCTGTATTTTGCTGGCTTTAGAATCTCAGTCACATTTGGCATTTGTTTGAAAGAGAACAGTTGGGCCAGGCCCCCAAAGATTGAATCACTGCAACTGTTGGTTGAAGAGGACGGTTTGTGAGTGTTATGTGTTACTCAACTAGGTGTTCATTAAGCATTTGAATAAATGGTCTACTTAGTACCAGTCACAAAAGCTAGGACAGTTAATAATCCTTGCCCTCAAGAAGCTTCGATCTAGTTGAGGAGCCACAGGAACCTTTCCCTGCTACTGAGAATAATAATTGTTGGTGCTTTTGAAGCATTTACTGTTATGGGGTACAATATTAATGCACATGTATTAGTAGCCTTTAAACTCAGGTAGGTACAGTTGTTACATCTATTTTGCAGATAAGGAAACTGAAGTACAAAAAGTTTATGTGACTTGCCCAATGTCAAACTGTTGTTAAGTGACAAAGCCAGTGTTTGAACTCAAGCAGTGGTTCCAGAGCAGGCAGTCTTTAACCAGCTACGACACGATTGTTATTTAAATACAGTTGGGATAAGTGCTTGAGAGAAATAATGAAAGGCAGGGCTAACTTGAGCATCAGGTGGGGATGGGGGTGGTGGGAGAATTGTCTTTAAAGGAAAGGCAGTGTGGCTTACTGAGTGAATGAGAAGGGTGAGGTGTGAGTAAGAGAGGTGTGAGAGAGGCCCAGATTCATGTGTTTGCCAACTGTCCATCAAGAACAGCTTTGTCTGCTCTGTGAAAAGTTTTAGACTTTTCTCTAGAAACTGGGAAGTGACTGAAGGGTTTTAAGCAACAAATAAGATGATAATCTATACCAGGGGCTTGCAGACTCGTTCTGTAAAAGGCCAGATAGTAAATATCTCAAGCTTTGCAGGCCATGTAGCCTCTGTTGCAGCTATGCCTTTGTAGGACGGAAGCAGCTGCAGACAATACATTGACGAGTGGGTGTGGCTGTGTGCCAGTAAAACTTTATTTATGGATATAACACTTAAACTTCATCTGATTTTCAGTATCATGAAATACTGTTTCTTTTTCCAACCACTTAAAGATGAAAAAACCATTTTTAGCTCATAGACTGTACAAAACCAAAACAGGCTGTAGGCCAAATTTGGCCCCTGGTCTGAAGTGTGCTGATCCTGGCTTCCATCCCTCCTGCTATTCTGTGAAGTGGGTGGGGGTGGTAAGAGAGTAGAAATGGGAAGACCAGCCAAGGCGCAGAGTAGATGAGATGAAGAGGACACACGTCGGAGATTTCCTTAGAGGGAGAATGGACAAGATCAATGTGGGAGCTGTGAAGTAGCCTTCAGATTTCTCATGCAAGTGCCTGAGTAGGTCATGTTGCCATTGGCTAAGATCAGAAATGATGGAACAGGAGCAAGTTTAAGGGGCGGACTAGGTTCATTTACCCACCTGCCAGATGCACACGCTTGCCTTGCTTTCTGGCCACAGAGGCCCTAGCAACCACCCACACGGGGCACAGTTCCCATGGTCCAGAAGACAGGTGGCTGTGCCTACAACTAGGGTTCTGAGGGTTTGCTGCCCCTGGGTCCTTGTGTCACCCAAGGATTTGACCAAGCATACCCTCACACCGCAGGATTATTGCCCCAGAGACAAAAGAGGTTGCTGGACCCAGTTGGCCCCACACACTCACGCTGCCCACTCAGGCAGGCAGTGTCTTACTACAAGGATGTTTGTCATTCCTGCTTGCGGGGAGGGGGAGTTGGGCTCTTTCTCTAGATCTTTTCATTCTGCATAACAGTGCTACAAAAATGTGTGAATATGTTTTATAATAATAAATTGCTTTCTTACTCTAACCATGTTTCTGTATGAGCAGTGTCCTAAAATATTGAGCTGTACACAAAATGAGCCTACCTTCCGTTTTTTTTAGACTTCTGTGGAAGTATTTCTGGAGCACAAATTTAGGGAGCTAAATTTATACAAATAATATGATCCTTTTCCCTTAAACAAGGGTACAGAGCAGCATTGTCCAATGGAAACATAATCTGGCCTGGTGCAGTGGCTCACGCCTAAAATCCCAGCACTTTGGGACCCGAGGTGGGAAGATCTCTTGAGCTCAGGAGCTCCAGAACAGCGTGGGCAACACGGCAAAACCCTGTCTGTACAAAAGTGGGAGGCTGAGGTCTCAAAAAAAAAAAAAAAAAAAAAAAACCAAAAAAACTAATGTAATTTTAGATTTTTCCAGTAGCCATATTAAGTAAAAAGAAATAGGTGAAATTAATATACTTAATTTAGCTCAGTATGTCCAAAATGTTACTTCAACATGTGGTGGATATTGTTGATATTTGTATATTTTGTCATACTTACACTGTGAGGCATCTCAATCAGAACTGAGCACATTTCAGGTACTTACTGTCCATGTATGGCTACTGACTGCCATGTATATTGGGCAGCCCAGATACTGTGAGGAGTGAATTGGTGTTGATAATGAGGTCAGTGCAGATTTTAAGAACTTTTGAAGAAATTATCTTTCTAAAACATGAATGGTTTTAACCATTCAGGCTGACAGATGAGTATACTCTATTTCATATCTCATTTTCCTCATACTCTGTTATTACTAGTTTTGATCATTCTTAAATTTCATGTTCTTTTTTTTTTTTTTTTTTTTTTTGAGACGGAGTCTCGCTCCTTCGCCCAGGCTGGAGTGCAGTGGCCGGATCTCAGCTCACTGCAAGCTCCGCCTCCCGGGTTCACGCCATTCTCCTGCCTCAGCCTCCCGAGTAGCTGGGACTACAGGCGCCCGCCACCTCGCCCGGCTAGTTTTTTGTATTTTTAGTGGAGACGGGGTTTCACCATGTTAGCCCATGTTGGGATGGTCTCGATCTCCTGACCTCATGATCCACCGTCTTGTTACCTCCCAGTGCGGGATTACAGGCTTGAGCCACCGGGCCTGGCCAAATTTCATGTTCTTTAATATCTTAAGAATTAGAGAATTTTTGTCTTTGCTTTTCTCTAGCTCTTTCCCACCCTCACCTGTGTCCCGGATCTTCTCTCCAGATTGGCCACAATTCTAGGAAAACTCATTCTTCATTGTTGTTAAACATTTAATTTCCTGCAGTTTATCAGGGCTATTATTACTGCCTTCCACCTCAGCTTTATCTTTAAACCATCCTTTAGAGATGAATATCCTATTTTTAAAGTCTTCAGGGAAACAGTTTTATGGCCTTTCTGGTTAGCACTTTATTTTCCTTTAGTTTAGTAATCCTATTAATAAAATTCTTCATTTATGAAACTTAGTCCTTCATGTTATATAATTAAACATATTTCTTATTTTCCTCAGTGGCATATATCTGGTAGCGTTATAATTGGCAATAGGATTACCTGTAAGTATTTGAAAGGGTAATTTTATGAACTAGTTTTACTTTTTCTGCCTTGTCTTTGTCATAATAGTAATAATTGCAGTTTAATTTTTTCCTTTTTTAAAAATCTCCCAGCATCTGTTTTTAAAGTTGGGGAAGAGGTGTGAGAAAAAACAACATGATGTCAACCCTGCTTAGCTCACAGGAACAAGCGAGATAATTCATGTGAGAATGTCCTGTAAACTCTAACAGTGTCTCACTTTTTAGGTTCTGTTCAATAATTAAGATGTGTATGTTCTGCATCACACACTGTCATCCGACTGTATATGACGTTCATGTGGGGATTGGTATTCCCACTAGAATCGTAAACACTTTTTCAAAACACTTCCTTAGTGACACTAATATATATATATGTGTGTGTAATATACATAGACACACGCCGCAACACAGCACATATCACCCCTCCTTCTCGAAAAAGCAACAACCACCAATCCTACCATAGGGGGATCTACACATTTCTTACTAGAGTGGGTGCATACGATTGTTAAGCATATGATTGGCATTGTATGTCATATAAGGAACACATAGAAACCTTTATGCGGTTCATTATTATTCCAGCCTTTTAACAATGGTGATTCAGGTTTCATTCCATTTATAACCCAGGTGAGTCTGCAGTCTTTTTCTGCCTTTTACAAACCAAGTCTGCTTTTCTGGTGTCTGTTCTATTGTTAGTCCCCAACGAGGCACTCTCCTGATATTCCTGTGCTTGCCCTGGGACTGTCTTGAGCCTGCAGAATGCAGCAAAGATGGTGATGTGCCAGTTCCATGCTTTAAGCCCTAAGAAGTTGGCAGCTTCTGCTTTTGTGTTCTTGGGAGCCTCAAGTGACATGCAGTGGATGTTAGGAGGAGACACAAAGAAAGGGAGAATGCCCCGCCTTCCCAGCTGTGTAGCACCACCAGCCCACCAGATAAAGGCAGCCCAAAGAGTAAACTAAAAGTGAGCCCAGCTTTGACTGTAGAACCATGAGCACATGAAATGGGTGGTGTCAGTCAGTCAGCTGTGGGGTGGTTCGTACAACAGCTGTGGGTAACTGTGAAACAGTAATTTTCTGCTTTAGGGGCATATGTATGTGTTTGTTATTTTTGTTGTGTTATTTTGAGGCTTTAGTTGAAATAAACTGTATGTCATCTTTCAGGTTAATTTATTAGATATAATTCTGAAAATACTTTTTTTATCCTAAGCAGATTATTTCTGCCTAGGAGCAGTTACTAATAGTAATACTAATATTAATAATAATGAGATTTGCTGAGCACTTACTACATGCCAGATGTTTGTTAGATATTTTCATTTAATCCTCACAAAGCACCTTATAGGATAGGTGCTATTATTACGTCCATTTACAGATAAGAAAAAGCACTCAGGAAAACTGCCCAAAGTCACATAGCTAATAACTACCATCTCATACTGTTTAGTAAAAAGTAGTAAATGGGCTGGGCATGGTGACACACACCTGTAATCCCAGTGCTTTGAGAGACCAAGGTTGGAGAATCATTTGAGACCAGCAGTTTTGAATACAGTGAGCTATGATCCTGCCACTGTACTCCAGCCTGGGCAACAGATCGAAACCCTGTCAAAAAAAAAAAAAAAAAAAAAAAAAGTAAATGCATTATCTTTTTTTTAAAAAAAAAACAAAACTCTTTTTTTCCTAAATCAAGTTTATTGAGGTGTAATTTGCATATTGTAAAATACCCATTTTAAGTGTAGAGTTGGATGAGTTTTGACAGATTTATGCACCTGTGTAACCTCCGCCTTTATCAAAATATGAAACATTCCATCATCCCCACAAGTTCCCTCATGTCCCTCACACCCTACCCTGGCTCCCCGGGAAGCACTGATCTGCTCTCAATCATTCTGGGTTAGTTTCTTACCCTAAAATTTCACATAAATTGAATCATACAATATATACTCATTTTTGTATGTCAGTTAGCATAATGTTTTTGAGATTGATCCATGGTGTTGCATGTATAATTTCTTTTTATTGCAGAGTAGTGTTCTGTTGAGTGGATATACCTTAATTTGTTTATCTGATCACCTATTGGTGGATATTTGGGCTATCCCAGTATTTCACTATTAAGAATAAAGCTATTATGAGCATTTTGAGTAAATGTCTTTGTGGACACACAGTCATTTCTCTTTGGTAAATACCTAGGAGTGGGATTGCTGTGTCACATATGTATTAAGTGTATACTTCAGGAGAAATTACCAAACTGTTTTTCCAAAACATTTTGACCATTTTATGCTTCCACTAGCAGCAGATGAGAGCTTTGGTTGCTCTGCCCATCCTCCCTGATACTTGGTATTGGCGGCCTTTCTAACTTTCTGGCCATTCTCAGATAGTAGGTTGTGGTTTTATTTGAATTTTCCCACTAAGAATGTTGAACATCTTTTCATATACCTACTGGAAATTTGGATATTTTGGTTTGTGAAGTGTCTGTTCAAGTCTTTTGCCTAGATTATCAGGTTCTTCTTACTGAATTATATATTCTGAATAAAAGTCCTTTTTCAGATGTATATATAATGTTTTCTCCTAGTGTGACTTTTTTGTTGTTCCTATGTTTCAGAGAACAGAAGAAGTTTGTAAGTTTGATGAAACTCGGTTCATCGTTTTTTTTGGTTTTTTGTTTATTTGTATCGTGTCAGGAATCTGTCTACCTGAAGATCATAAAGTTGTTTTTTTTTTGTTTTCACCTTTAAGCTCTATTGGACTTGAGATAAAGTTTTTTTGTTTTTGTTTTTGTTTTTTGTTTCCATGTTTTCTTCTAGAATTTTTCTAGTTTTAGCTTTTATGTTTAGGTCTCTGATCCATTTCTAGTTAGTTTTTATGTATGAGGTAAGGGTGAAGATTAAAAGAAGAAAAAAACAAAAAAACTTGAGGTCCCACACCTGTAAAAAGAAAGGAAAAATAAAATTTTAAACTTTGAGAAAATTTCTTCTTTTTCATGTAGCATTCAACAGGTTTTGGCAACTCTGCAGTCATCTACATCCACAGTCAGGCTGTAGAACAATCCATCAATCCAGAAAGCGTCCTGTGCCTGTTTCTAGTTAGCCCTTTGTGTTTTCTGTCCTATGGTTTTGTCTTTATCAGAATGCCCAATAAATGGAACCATATATTATGCAGCTTTTTGCGTCTGGCTACTTAGCACAACACATTTGAGATTTATTCATGTGTACACATACCATTATTTAATTCCTTTGTATTGCTTAGTAGGACAGTTGACCCTTACAACACAGTTTGAACTGCATAGGTCTACTTATAGGCAGGGTGTTTTTTTTCCTCAACCAAATGCAGATGGAAAATATAGTATTCCATGGATGCACATCCCACATGTATGGAGGGCCGACTTTTCACATATGCAGTTTCTACAGGGTGAAAAGCAGGGCTTCATCACACTCGGATTTTGGTATACTCGACCATCCTGGAACCAGTCCCCCTTGTATACCAAGGGATGCCTGTATCCCTTTGGGTGAATTTTTTCCCCCCACTTAAATTGCATGTTTTATTTCCCCCAATCCCAGCGATAGCACAGAAGCCCCAACATATCCAACCCAAACTGGTTTCGAGTAGGTTAAGGTTATAGGGACTCTTGTCAGAACGTTGATATAAAGGACTCCCAAGCGCCGGGCACAAATGTGTCAGCAAACAGATGGAAGTAAACAGTGCACTGGCCCTAATGCTTCATGAGTCAGTTTGATTTTGCAATGCAGTTTGCATCCTTGAAACTGCCAGTCTGGAGGAAGACAGGGTAGCGTGAGGGAGTGAAGTTGAAATTGCCTCCTATTAGCTCATCCTTTCAACATTAAATAGACCAAGAGAGAAATGATTCCAACATTTCACCACATATATTTCTTATGCAGTCTAAGCTGGGAATGCCATTTAAATGGGTCACTGCAAAATGCAGCAATTTAATTTTTCTGCAATCAAAATAAGCCAGTATGATCTCACTTCATATAACTTTTGAAGGTTTACAGCAGTTAAAGTATTTTTACTTCTATATATGAAGGTTAAAAATTATTTTTTTTTTCATAAAGTACAAGAGCAACCAATTTCACCATCAATTAGAAGTAAAAACTGGGATTCTTTTTTAAATTAGTCCAAAGTGGCATTTAGGAACTTAGTTATAGGCTGCTGCGCTGACACCACAACAAACCAAAGTGTAGCATTGGGTCTGGTTTTGTGTCGGTTGTCTTTTCAATAACCAGTGCTCATGGATAAAGTTCTGGAAATGTTCCAGTTGTAAGGCAGGGATCTGTTTGGATTCCACCATGGGTATGTTCCTTGGGTTGGATGCTGGAGGGTGAGGCACATTTTGCCGGACCTATGTCAACTACCTAGTAATCATCAAGGTCAAAAAATTCATTGTCTCCTCCTTGGTATTCCATTCCCTGGAAGTCTACTCCGTACCGCAGGATACCTCCAATTCCACCAGATCCTTTCACAAACCAAGACCCTTCTTGCGTTTTATCTGTGACAATTTCCAATGTCGCTCCACATTTTTTATAGTTGTTAGCAAACCATTCCAACAGGGGCGTGCTCTTGATAAGTTCATGTTCCTGTCCAGTCTCTTTGTCTGTGAAATGAGATTTATCCTTTTCTTGGTCTGGAGTTAGAGAATTTTCTCTTCTGTGCCTTGGCAGTGAAGAACATAACATCATTATATCCAGATTTTCATAGACCATTAGAATTTCTACAGCTCCCATTTCCAAAGCCTTTAGTGTATCTTCAACCCCAAAACAGTACTTGGGCGTGTCCTGGGTGATTTCATCAAAGTATCGTTCTATTGATTTCTTCTCTTGAATGAATTTCACTTTGGAGAGGACTTCAGTAGATAACTCAGTAGCTTGGTTGAATCTGTTTTCACCACCGTAGGATATAACAACTAATTTTAAAACTTTCTATTGTAACCTCTGATCAAACACACCAGATTGACTTAGTTCAAAGTCAGCGGATCCAACTAAAACTAGACCAGCCACATTCACTTTGTCCCCAGAAATAAACAGCTGCACAGCAGTCTCCGCTTTCTGAACATAGTTATGTCGCTTTTCCATTTTTAAACGGGCAAAACGCAAGCCTAACTATCCTCCTCTACTGTGTTTCTTTGGGAGATCCACAGTGAATTTGTGCAGGACTTCTCTTAATGTTTCCTTGGAGTGTGCCAAAAAGTGCACACTTCCATCTATTACAACGAATCCAAACTTGGCTATAGTCTGAAAGTAGTGCTGTAAGAGCCCCAGCATGGAATTTGTTGTCACACAAATACAATGACGTATTAATTTTGTTTGAAAGATTCAAAGTCAATGTTGACTGTCTTTTTTTTCCTTTCCTTCTTCCGTTACAGTTGTTCCACAGTAAACAACCAGACCATCTGGAGGTACTTTGTTATACAGTTTGAGCCTTTGTTGTATAGATGTAATGGCTCCCAGGACTCAATGGTGGTTTACTCCTGCCATTAATTAATGTTAGATGCATTTCCAAACTCATCTGCTAACATTGTTGCCACTGGTGAAATCTGGTCTTTGGGAGGAATGATCAATGATATCATGCTGGTGCCATTGCTGCAGGCCGCCTCCAAGCTCTTTTTTTTTTTTTTTTGAGACGGTTGTGTTGCCCAGGCTGGAGTGCAGTGGCATGATCTCACCTCACTGCCACATCCGCCTCCCGGGTTCAGGAGATTCTTCTGCCTCAGCCTCCAGAGTAGCTGAGGCTACAGGTGCGTGCCACCACGCCCAGCTAATTTTTGTATTTTTAGTAGAGATGGGGTTTCACCATATTGGCCAGATGGGTCTTGAACTCCTGACCTCAGGTGATCCGCAGGCCTCGGCCCCTGAAAGTGCTGGGATTGCAGGCGTGAGCCACCACGCCCAGCCCGCCTCTGAGCTCTTAATGAGCTTCTTGATCTTCCATATCTCCACCTTCCTGTCCACAGCATTGGGGTCGTCCACCATCTTCTCATCTCCTCCTCCCTAAGGGCCCAGTCCTGGGCAGCAGCAGCTGGTAGGACGCCGGCTCCCTCTCACCAGGCAGCTGCATATGTTGCAGTGCGCTCACATGGTGCCCGTGATATCACTTCTTCCGCCGGGGACAGAGTGCAAGGCTGTGGGGTGGGTTTAACATAATTTAGGACATTTGGTTTGTTTCAACTTCAGGGCAATTATTAGTAAAGCCCGTATAAACATGCAAATACAGGTTTTTGTATTGACCATAAATTTTCGTTTGTCTTCCATAAATACCTAGGAATGAGATTGCTGAGTCATATGGTAAGTGTAGGTTAAGCTTTTCAGAAGCTGCTGAACTTGCCAAATTGCACTATTTTGCATTCCCACAGGCAGTGGGTGAGCGTATAGGTTGATCCACGTCCTAGCAAGCACTGGGATGGCCAGTATTTTTTATTTTAGCCATTTTAATTAGGTGTGTAGATCTCATTGTAATTTTTAATTTACATTTCCCTAATGGATAATGATGTTAAAAGCATCTTTAATATGCTTTGCCACTTGCATATTTTCTTTGTTAAAGTGTTCAGATCTTTTGCTCAGTTTCTTCATTGGATTGTTTCTTGTTGTTGAGTCGTGAGGGTTAGGCATACTCTGCTTGTGGGTCCTTTGCACATATTTTCTCCCAGTCTGTGGCCTGTCTTTTCATTCCCTTAACAAGGCTCTTAGTAGAGTTTTTAATTTTGATCAAGTCCAAGATGTTATTTTTTTCTTTTATGGATTGTACTTTGAATTTTATACCTAAGAATCTTCACCCAACTCAAGTTTGCAAAGATTTTTTTCCAATGCTTCTCCTAGAAGTTTCATAGCTTTTACATTTAGGTCTATGATCTTTTTGATTTTGGAAACAGGGTCTTGTTCCGTCACCCAGACTGGAGTGCAGTGGCACAATCACAGCTTGCTGCAGCCTCAACCTGGCAGGCTCAAATGATCCTTCCACGTCATCCTCCTTGGTAGCTGGTACCACAGGAGCACACCACCTCACCTGGCTCATTTTTTGATTTTCTGTAGAGGTGAGATTTCGCTATGTTACCCAGGCAGGTCTTGAATCCTGGGCTCAAGCAATATGATCAATTTTGGATCCTATACATTTTTATAGGATACAAGCCGAGCTTCTCTCTCTTCTGTTTTTATTTTAAAATTTTTTTGTAGAGGCTGGTCTTGCTGTGTTGCCCAGGCTTGTCTCAAACTCCTGACCTCAAGCTGTCTTCTCACCTCGGCTCCAAAGTGTGGGGATTACAGCCATGAGCTACTGCCGCAGCCTCTTTTATTTTTTCTGATATTGACATCCAGTTGTTTCAGCACCATTTGTTGGAAAAGACCGTTCTTTGTTGAAAATCAATTGATCATACATATGTATGGATCTATTTTGGGAGTGTGCATTTTCTTCCATTAATCTGTGTTTGTCCTTAGGCCAGTACCACACTGTCTTAATTACTTTAGACTCCTAGTAAGTCTTGAAATCAGATACATACTTTGTTTCTTCTTAAGATTTTTTTATTTTTTTCTAAGAGATTAATTTTTCCCTTTTTTTTGTTGGTTTGTAATAAGTACCTATATTGAAGTGGACTAAAAAAAGTCCAGTTTTTATTTCTAGTCTATTTTTCAGAATCGCATTCTCATCTTCCTAGTGTTTCATCTTCTCATATCACTCTTCTGACTGGAAAACCCCTAGTGGCTTTTGAAAGAAAATCTTAAGCATGTTTTTTTAAAGACATTTTCAGGCCAGGCACAGTGGTTTCGCACCCATAATCTCAGCACTTTGGGAGGACAGAATGGATGGACTGCTTGAGCCCAGGTGTTCAAGACCAGCATGGCAGCATGGTGAGACCCTATCTCTACAAAAAAAAACTCAGTGGGCCTGATAGGGACACCCCTGTAGTCCCAGCTACTTGGGAGGCTAAGACAAGAGGATACCTTCAGCCCAGAAGTTGGAGGCTGCAGTGAGCTCTGATTGCACTGCTGCACTCCAGCCTGGGCAACCGAGGGAGACCCTGTCTCCAAACAAAAGACATTTCTAAGGTGGAGGAGGGTAATATTTGATTTTCACAATTAGTAGTACCTTTCTCCCTGTTGAGACTACAGGTTCCTTTTAGGTTTCAATCAGGTATTTTATACTGACTCTTCCACAATTACACGTGGAGTAGGACTTAAGTTGGTGTTTGTGGATTCAAGGTGTTGATCATAATTTGGGAAAAGCTTGATTGACTATGGGATTGTGGTACAGAATTGAATAACTGTTTACTGAATATGTATGTGATGGGTACCAGGTACTGTGCTTTATATCTGTGATTTCATTTAATCATTATGATGCAGAGAGATTTTGCGGCCCAGAGCGCTTAACTTCAATGTCTTGACACAGTTAGGATTCACACCACGATCTTGAGTTTAAATCCTAAACCTTTATCCACTGTCTTCTTTCTTTTCTTTTCCCCTCCCTCCCTCCCTCCCTCTCTCCCTCTCTTCCTTCCTTCATTCCTTCCCTCTCTCCCTCCCTTTTCACTCTTGTCGCCCAGGCTGGAGTGCAGTGGCACAATCTCGGCTCACTGCAACCTCCACCTCCCAGGTTCAAGTGATTCTTGTGCCTCAGCCTCTCCAGTAGTTGGGATTACAGGCTCGTGCCACTACGCCCAGCTAATTTTTTGTATTTTTAGTAGAGACGGGGTTTCGCCAGCTGGCCTCAAACTCCTGAGCTCAGGCAATCCGCCCACCTTGGCCTCCCAAAGTGCTAGGATTATAGGCGTGAGCCACTGTGTCTGGCCTATTGTGTTTATTTTTAATGTGTTTCTCCCCATTAGAATTTATATACTGAGGAAGGGGTTTCTGTCTATTCACCAATGTATTCCCATGCTTAGAATTGTGCCTCGTACTTAGTAGCTGTTTAACAGATAGATACTTGAGTAAATGAATGAATTAATCTGTAGTCAGAGCTTTGAAAACTTGGGATTCAGAATGGAATGGAATGGAATATTGCCATGCTTGGAACTGTAAAAATACAGCTGTTAGGAGGTAGAACTGAGAGAAGGGACAATTGGAGAGTTAATCTTCTTGTTCTACAAAAGGGATTCTGTTTGTAACTGATGAAACTAGGTAGAGGTTTAAGTAAATGTATAACCAAGCTGGAGGGAAGAAACCTAATAGCTGTTCTGCGGGAATGTCATCATTTAGTCAGTAGGGAGGTAGACATCCAGAAGTCACAGCTTGCCTCTTGCCTCTGGCCAGTAACTTTTCAATTGTATCTTTTTAAGAGAGGGTCTCACTCTGTCACCCAGCCTGGAGTGCAGCCTCGACCTCCCAGCCTCAGGTGGTCCTCCCAAGTACCTGGGAGCATAGGCGTGCACTACCATGCGCTGCTAATTTTTTCATTTTTTTTTTATAGAGATGGGGGGGTCTCACTGTGTTGCCCAGGCTGGTCTTGAATTCCTAGGCCCAAGCAATCTGCCAGCCTCAGCCCAGCCTCCAAAATTGCTGAGATTACAATTACTGTATCCATTCAATTCAGTGGTATTCACTGAGTTCTATTCTGCAGGTTTCATTGATGTTTGATTTCTTTCATTGATGTTTCTCCTAAAGTTGGAGAGCTGCTTCTCTTCCTTAATTGCCTCCAGTACTTGAACCTCTATTTACCTGACCTTTTCCTTGAAGGCTCCTCAAGCCAGGACCTACACACCTTTTGTCAGGGGTGTTATTAGAGTTCTATAGGGCGCACAGGTGTATCCCCATGGGCACATTTAATTTAGGGTGAGTAAAATGGAGCTGTAAGTGGCTGAGATCGTTTTCTGTAAGGTGCATTCATCTTCATGGTCGAGTGTGTGGCACCCGACGACTGCAGCTTCCAGCAAGAGTTCCCTGTAACGCTGAGAGCAAAGGGGAGCCTAATCAATATGCCCCCTTGGATTTTTAAATCTATTTAAATATTTCAGAGATACCATTATAACAAGCCACATGGAATGAGGTAAACCAAAAATGTGTTTATAAGGAGGAAGGTTCAGAGGAGACGAGGAGGGAGTGTGGGATCTAGAGAACAAGGGGGTAGAACAACTTTTGTGGAAGGGGAGGGTGGCTAACTCTTCCTCCAGTGAAAACGTCAGACTGTGTAAGGCAGACAGGGCTACGTGCCCAGCTCAGGGGCTCCAGTCACTGTGTTTGATGCGTATGCACCAAGGCTAGGACACTGGGTGAGTAGAGGATAGCAGCAATTGGGACATTGAGAGTGCCTTCCTCATAGCTCAGAAGTCATAGCATATCCTCAGTGCCTGGCCCATAGTAGGTGTCCTTTAAGTGATTATGAACTGAGTTGCTGGTAGGAGCTGGAGGATTAGGGAACACCCTGGAGACGATAGGTGATAATAGATGAACTTGTTGAATGAGGGGAGTGGCTCCTAAACATCAGAACTGCACAACTGAATCACCTAGGGGGCTTGTTCATACTTCCATTCTGGAGTTGCCCATCCAGTAGGTTTGAATGGGGCTCAATAATTTCTTACAGGTTACCATGTAGTAGTAAGCTGCTGGGCCCACACTTTGAGAAAGAATTACTACTGTTGGAGGCAAGGAAGAAGCCACTTGGGATTCTAAAGCAATGGGATGTGGAGGGATAGACCTTAGCTTGCTAAGGGTCACCAACCCACATGGTTTTGGAATTTTCTGTAGCTGAGCTCAACAGGTTTACAAAGGCAATTGATTAGATTAAGATCATAGAGGTTTGTGGCCGGGTGTCGTGGCTCATGCCTGTAATTCCAGCACTTTGGGAGGCTGAGGCGGGCAGAACATGAGGCCAGGAGATCGAGACCATCCTGGCTAACACGGTGAAACCCCGTCTCTACTAAAAATACAAAAAAAAAAAAAATTAGCTGGGTGTGGTGGCGGGTGCCTGTAGTCTCAGCTACTTGGGAGGCTGAGGCAGGCGAATGGTGTGAACCTGGGAGGCGGAGCTTGCAGTAAGCCAAGATTGCGCCACTGCACTCCAGCCTTGGTGACAGAGCGAGACTCCATCTCAAAAAAATAAAAAATCAGGTTCGTTAAAGGGCCCTATAGAAGGGAAATTGGAGACTTCTTAGAACAGCGCAGTGGACGATTTGTCTTGGGGCTTATACTGTATAGGGAAGAAAGAAACCTGGTGGAGATTGGAGATTCAAGGTCATAGTTTAGTATATTTCTAACATTTTTGTCTGCAGCCACCTTAGTAAGAAACACATTTTACACTGTGACCCAGTAATAAATGTGTGTATAACTGAGATAGAAGGTTCATAACACCTTTCTTGTTTGTAGTCCATGCTGGCATTCCTATTTCTTAAAAAAATAGTGTGGGTCATGGCACAGTGTATTGACTTCATGACTAGTTAGGCCACACCACTGATTTGAAAACATTGCTTGTAGAGATGTTTTGGATTAGATGATGAGAATCAGAAAGGGAGACCACTGGGGAATACATGGTCCTGTGTATTGATTGATAGGTGGGAGGAAGGGCAGATGCCAGAGGAACAGCAGTCTGGGTGGTGACCAGGCACTTCTTGGTATGCTCAGGAGCTGGGTTGCTGAAGTGGCATGGAGAGGATTACTGGTGCAAAGGCCAGTGGGCTTTCAGGCTAAGCTGTTAGCTTGTGTCCATGGTCATCAAAGCCCCTTAAAGTTATGTTATGAATTTGAGGAGATGAAAGCAGCCCTGGAATGGGTTGTGTCCTAGATACATTACATTGGTTCTAATGGACTCCCCTTTCTGCAGAATGCCTTGATAGACTAGTTAATAGATTGAAAATCTGGTCTTCCCCATCATATCCCAATGAACAAGCAATGTATAAACTGTTTGGGAAAATGCTGGGCTTGTAGGGAGTCGGTGGGAGGGGGGACAGACCGTGGCTGGAGGGCAGTGGCACCCTCACGCACACAGCCTCAACCCTTGGACTCAAGCGATCCTCCTACATCACCTTCTTGAGTAACTGAGACTTCACCACACTCAGCTAATTTTTATATTTTTTTGTAGAGATACGGTTTTACCATGTTGTTCAGACTGGTCTCAAACTCTTGGGGTCAAACAGTCCACCCGCCTCGGCCTCCCAAAGTGTTGGGATTACAGGCATGAG
Source organism: Papio anubis (assembly GCF_008728515.1). Taxonomy (NCBI): domain Eukaryota; kingdom Metazoa; phylum Chordata; class Mammalia; order Primates; family Cercopithecidae; genus Papio; species Papio anubis. Next base: position 7,757,797 of record NC_044979.1, read on the forward strand.
CCACCACACCTGGCTAAAAAGTTATTTTTTAGGAGAATAATCATGATAACAAAGTCAATATTAATCTGAAAACTTAAAATAATTCTGTAAACAGTGCCTGTTTTGCAATAATCACGAGGTATAAGGTTGAGTCAACACCCCTGAAAGTACATACAGCTTCTGTAGTGAAAATACCAGGTGAAAAATTCACTGTACCATTTTATCATTGGAAAAAAAATAATATGATGCTATTCCCCGATAAACGCTCAGAATAATTTTTTAAAATAATTTTTATTTTTAAAAATTAAGGTGGGTTTTGGTTTGGAGGAAGAATATTTGACAGTTAATTGTGGGAATTGAGATACTGCCTTTTAAAGCATTTGTAGTAATTTATGTCATTAAATGAGTGGTTTGTGTTTGAGGATAAACACGTGTCTGAGTATGGGCTACTTTTCCATTTATTTGGGATCACTCCTATGTAGTTTTCATGTAACATTTTTCCAAAGAGTTGATCTGGAGTGTGAGATTATCTTCAGCACAGAACAGTGTTTCCAGACCTGAATTTGCTAAGGACAAAAGCCAAAGTAAATATATGAAGTTATTGAGAGAAAAATGTTAAAGACGATCACAGTAGAGATCACAAATGCCTTTTTATGGCTGCAAGCAGACTACATGAAAATCCTAACCAAAAGATGTGAACTACGTCTCCAGAAGACACTCCTTAAAGCCAGAAATTATAACTAGAACTGAGAACACTTGAAAATGAGCGATGGGGTTTATTTATGAAGATTCATTAGCATTTAATGCTGACTTGTCAAGATTTCAACACTAATTATCTAATAATAGCACTTTCAATGGAAATGGCAGAAAACAGCATGTTAGCAAACATAACCTTCCTATCCCTTCTCTCCCTAGCAGGAGAGCCCCAGGGAGGAGAGACCCAAGGGAAACGTCATTTTTCTTCAGTGCCACTTCTGCTAATGAACAATACCTTTCTCCCAGGGCCAGTCTGATTGAGAATCCAGTTTTCACCCTGGAGAAATAAGTTTTAAATTCTGGTATCCCAATTTACTATTCATGAAAACAACAGTTGGCTGTCAACCTGCGATGTGATTTTGGTTAGACTACATTGTCTGTTACCAGAATGATTACTTAGTTTTCAACCGAAATGTTAATTTAGCCTGTCAAATAGTATATGCCCATTGTGATACAAATGAAGAGCTCTTCTCTCACTACATGTTTGCACTTGATCTCATGCTGTCTTGCTTAATGTGTGTAACTCTCTTTTCTGTTCAAATGTGGCTTCCTAAATTTCACGGGAAACTCCTGAGACTCTTCTCCCCATCCCTTCACTCCCGCAAGTCAGGTTGTTGAGACTTGACCAGTGCCAATTCAGAGGACTGTCTGATCCAGGGGCTCCCAGTTGCCCAGTGCTTAGGGAGCTTATCCCATGTATCATACTTAGCTCCTCTTTCACTGTTTTTAGTCCAGTTCTACTACACAAAATGTTGCAAAGGTCTTTTAAATTCTATTATTTCCTTTTTTCTTTGTAACTCTTGCCCATATCTTTAGGGAGAAAATGATCTGCTTTCTTTCCTTTCCATTTGTAAGCAAAACAAAAACCCCACAAACCCTTATCGTACCCACATAAGGGTATAAAAAGCCCACCAGAGTCCTTAGAAGTACCCTGCAAAAGCTCTTAAGAAGTTTTTTGGCTTCTTTCTTTCTAATTAAGTTTCATTTCTTTAAGCAGTAGCATTCGGTGTAAATAACAATTTTTTTACTCCTAATTTTTCAGTTTCAGTAACGTAAGAGAGGAGTTTTCCCCTTGCTGTTTTTATTACCTGAAGTAGTTCTGCTATATTTTGAGTTAAATTCTCCTTTACAGGCTAGCATATATAACATGGTTTCTTTTCAACACAATTCAATTTAAATTTGTGGAATTCTTGAACTATTGTATTCCTATATCACAGGCAGGCCTGTGATTGGGTACCAATAAATACTAGTTGAATTGTTTCTTAATTTCTGATGAACTGTGTTTTCTACTTCATTTGTATAAAATTGAGATCTTTTGTAGTATCTGAATGGCTAAGAGTGACATTTGGAGGTCTACGCTTTAATTTCATTCATTTGTTCAGAAATCTCAATGTTTATAGTGTGTCAGCTGGCCCTGTGCTGGCTTCAGTAGAGTGTTCACTAAATGAAGATAATTTCAAATAACTTAATAAAGCAGTAGCTATGAGAATGACTTTTAAGGCATGGGTACTACCTTAGGGTGGTCTTGAAGGTTTCTCTGTGGAACTAACATTTGAGCTCAGATCAGAATGACAAAGATGAGTCATATATTCAGAGATGGGGGGATGGGCGTTGCTAGAATAAAGGGGCCAAGGCGGGCAGAAACTCCAGGAGCAGAAGGGATGTGACTGGAGCCTCAGGACGGGTTGTTGGGGGCTGTTGGCAGAAAAGGTCAGAGTGGTAGCCAGATCAGGGATGGCCTGGTATTTGTGGGCCATGGTTTGAAGTTGGGAATTGATTCTAATTGCAATGAGGATTGGAAGCAGAGAAGTAGCATTTGATTTTCAAATGCTCATGTAAGTTGCTTTGTAGAGAATAGTTTCAGGTTTTAGTAATTCTAGAGACATTTCAAACTGTGTATTGGGCCGCTGATAAGGAGTAAATAGGTCTGCCAACTTGTGGCCTTTCCTTCCCAGCAACCCCTACTTTTTTTATTTTAATAAGACAGTCTCACTGGTGCCCAGACTGGAGTGCAGTGGCGCCATCTCGGCTCACTACAGCGCCCGCCTCCTGGGTTCAAGCTATCTTCCTGCCTCAGCCTCCTGAGTAGCTGGGATTGCGGGTGCCCATCACCATGTTTGGCTATCTTTTTTTGTATTTTTAGTAGAGACAGGGCCAACCATGTTGGCCAGGCTGGTCTCCTCCTGACCTCAGGTGATCCACCCACCTCAGCCTCCCAAAGTACTGGAATTACAGGCATGAGCCACCGCACCCGGCCAGCAACCACTACTGTTAAGCCAACTTTTTAACAATTTAAATTTTGAGGAATGCCTTTGGTGTGAAAACGTTGTGCAACTATACCTATCCATAGTTTGGAGGAGAAACAAGCGGAAATTAAACCCAAAAGTGTAAGACGGGTGTTACCGTGCCTCTCCTTCACTCTCACTGCACGTCCTGTTGTGGTGGAGTTAAGGACGCCAGGCATATACAGCATATGTGTAATAATGTTCCGAGGATGTGAGAGAGAAGGAAGGGTTTGGAGGTGAAATTGGGGAGGGACCACTTCCTCATTCCTGGTGATAAAGTCATCTGAACTATGCCTCTCATGCGGTTTCTTCATAGGGCACATACCCTGTTCTGAAGTCCTCCAGTAGACATTTTAGGTAACAGAAGAGTGAGAAGCTCTAGTTGTTGATTATTAACATACAAGTTCAATTATTGGCGATTTTGTGAAATCCATACATTTCTTAATTGTCTAGATACTGCTAGGCCTTTCATACTGAATGAGATAGGATTTCTAGCTTCAAAGGAGTTGGTTTTTTTTTTTTTTGAGACGGAGTCTTGCTCTGTCGCCCAGGCTGGAGTGCAGTGGCCGGATCTCAGCTCACTGCAAGCTCCGCCTCCCGGGTTCACGCCATTCTCCTGCCTCAGCCTCCCGAGTAGCTGGGACTACAGGCGCCCGCCACCTCGCCTGGCTAGTTTTTTGTATTTTTAGTAGAGACGGGGTTTCACCGTGTTAGCCAGGATGGTCTCGATCTCCTGACCTCGTGATCCGCCCATCTCGGCCTCCCAAAGTGCTGGGATTACAGGCTTGAGCCACCGCGCCCGGCCCTTCAAAGGAGTTTTTAAGATAAAGACTTATGTTACATATTTTCAGATTACTCTTTTTTTTTTTTTTTGAGACGGGGTCTTGCTCTGTTGCCCAGGCTAGAGTGCAGTGGTGTGATCTTGGCCCACTGCAGCCTCTGCCTTCTGGGTTCAAGCGATTCTCTTATCTCAGCCTTCCAAGTAGCTGGGATTACAGGCACCCACCACCACGACTCAGCTAATTTACTAAGAATATAGTAGAGACAGGGTTTCGCCATGTTGGCCAGGCTGGTCTCAAACTCCTGACCTCAGGTGATCCAACTGCCTCAGCCTCCCAAAGTACTGGGATTACAGGCATGAGCCATGGCACCTGGCCGTATTACTCTTTTTAAAAGCTGTACTTGGTAACACTTCTAATGGTCATATATGAAAGAATACAACGAAACTAATCGTTTTAATTTTCATGTTAACATTAAATAGCAAGATTCCAAGGATACTAGAGGAAATTAGCTTACTTTAAACCTTTTAGTTTATCTTTAACAGAATATCTGATGTGCTTGTTGGTCAGTAATATTTGTTAATGTCACAGACAAGTTTACTTGGTAATAGCTTAATTGCATAATATCCTCATATAAAGCAAATTAATGAAATTTATTTCATTTTTTGAAATTGCCCAAATGCTAATTAAAGGAATGTTTTCTGACCCTAATACCTTCAGCTTCTTCATCTATTAGTGGTTTTTTAATGAAACAGCAAAATTAAAAATTTTTACCTTCATATGCCAACACACACTAAGCTCTTGTTCTCCTTTATAGGGAAATCCTCATTGACGATTCAATTTGTTGAAGGCCAATTTGTGGACTCCTACGATCCAACCATAGAAAACAGTAAGTATTGTTTTCAAGTACTTAAAAACTGAGAAGCCTTCTTTTGTGTAAAATAGCCATTGTGTATTCATGGAGGCTTTGAGTGCAGAAGGTAAATTCTGTATGTCTCCCGATTGGGGTCAAAGAAAACTTGCAAAAGATTTACCTACTTTACCCTGAAAGATTTTTTCCTTCCATGTCTGCATGCCTTGCCATCTAGAAATTGTTAATTCAAGTCAGTAGGAATCTGGCCCATTACTGGAATCTTCGTATTCCAGAATCTGCTCAAAAACAGGAGTGGAGAACACAGTCTTTTCCCCCACACCCCTTTCCTCCCAGCCATTGCAGTTTCCAGGGATTCCAAGCTTGAAAGAATGAAAAACACTCCAGATCGCTGTTCCTTATTCTTACAGAAGCCATACTCCCGCCCCCATTTCTCTATATCCTTCTTTCCAGCCCTAAAGATTTGAAAGAGAAATGAACTATTCTGGGATTGGTTAGAGCAGCTGCAGCATTAAAAAGAAGTTGGCTCAAAAAGCCTGTTGACATTTTAGGCCATGTGCAGAAAAAAGCAGGGAAGAGAGAACCAGCTATGACCTTTACTTTGTTCAATTTTAATCCGTGGTTTCAGCATATTCCTGATGGATTCTAGGACCATGAGACAATTTTTTTTTTTTTTTTTTTTAAAGAGACATGGGTCTCACAGTGTTACCCAGGCTGAACTCAATATCCTGGACTCAAATGATCCTGTTACCTCAGCCTCCCAAGTAGCTGGAACTACAGGCATATGACACTGTGCCCAGCTTTGAGACAGATCTTGATTCTAGGGATTGCTAAGGAGAATCTGAAACAGGGAAGCTGGTCTTTTCGGGCTTAGAACCACAGATGGGCCCTGGAACTCGTTTTCTCAGATTCTTGAGACCAGGACTTACCTAGGATTTGTCACCAGGAACATGTAGTTTTAAACATGGGGGTTCATCAACACCTGGTTGGCATATTATGCATGAGGTAGATTTCACCTGCCAGAGGTTTGCAAGAGAAGAGAATCACTTGAATGCTTTGGCTTAAAGTAAGGAGCTTGGCAGACAACCACCTGCAGGCCAGAAAGGCCCATTGCCCATTGTCTGTCTTTGTACGGACCAAGAGCTAAGAAAGGTTTTTACATTTAAGCATAATATATAAAAGTCTAAAGAAGAATAATGTCTGATGTGAAAATGATATGAAATTCCAATGTTAACGTCTGTAAAGTTTTATTGATACACAGCCATGCTTGTTCCTTTACATGTTGTCCTTTACATTGTGTACAATGGCAGAGTTGTTGAATAGTTACAGCAGGGACCAGGTGGCCTACAAAGCCTAAAATATTTACTAGTACTATCTGGCCCTTTACAGAAAAAGTTTCCTCACCCCTTACTTAAAATATTTGGCTGTCCTTTGTGTGTCAGTGTACTGGTAGCAGAGAAGGAAACCTATTGGTTGATAGACTAACTCTGGGAATATTTTTGAAAGTAACCTTTCAAGGTGTTATATTTGAAAGTAACCTCTGGGTATCCGCAGGGAGGAGTCCTGATTACACCCTATGATTTGTCTGGCTAGTCATTATATCATAGTAAGCAAGTGTGAAGAGCAGATTAATGTGAGTGCTAGATGAACAAGCTCGGTTTTCTGTCCACTGGAATAAGAACATAAGGAAATCATCATCTCAGACTTTAATATTTGCTATACATAGCAATTTAGGATTTTAGGTCCTTGAAATAATAAGGTTCTTTTTGGAATTGTATTAATAGAAAATAGAAGATTGTTTTCTTCGTAAGCTCTGCCTCTAAAAGTGGATAATTGTATATGTATCCTCATACCATTTCATACTGAACTGGAATTAGCTGGGCATGATGGAGTGTGCCTGTAGTCTCAGCTGAGACAGGTGGATCACTTGAACCCAGGAGTTTGAGGCTGCAGTGATCTGTAATCACGCCACTGCACTCCAGCCTGGGTAGCAGAGCAAGATGTGGTCTCAAAAATAGAAATTGAGTTGGAAGGAAAGTCATGGAGTTGTGTATCATGGAGCTGTACATACATACATTATCTTAGTAATGGATCAGAAGAAAGTCTAACTTATGTAACTTGATGTTATCTCAGAAACAGAGTAATATGACCCTACTTTTTTGAGGCTATCAGCATCATCTTTGGTCGTATTTTAAATTTTTCTCATCTTACAGTTCAATAATGAAGACTTTTCTTCACCTCAAAAATGAATTCAGAGTACTTGTTAAAGTCTGTAGGCAAGAGCAGAAATAAATATGAATATGTATCCATTAAAAGTTCGTGAGGCATATTCAGACATTATATTCCACTTACTACACTTTTGATAACCTAACACAGGGCAGGAGCCCTTAGTCCACCATTTCTTCCACTATTTGGTAGAAAAACATTCGTTGTTCAGTGATAACAATGAATTGGAAAGAAGAGAAAAGGTTATCATGAACTTGTTGCCAGCAAGATAAATAAGTGGGTGGTTTTATGATTTTAAAAAACTGTAGATCTGGAAATAATTTAGTAGTTATTTTACGCTTTATAATATTAGAACAAGCTGTTATAGCAAGCACTCAGAGGTGACACATTTCAGTGAAGTGTCATGGTGAGAGCAAAAATTCTGGGACTGTGTCATCTTTAACAGTAGGGGTGTAGGAGAACAATATCAGTAAAACCACATATTTTCTAGTTTGGGGAAATTTTAAAGCAGAAGTACTACTTATGCAAATGTACTTCATTATCTACTGCAGTGTTAATCTAACAACTCAATACAAACTAAATTGATAGGATTAAATTAAGCTAGTGGTAGTTTATAATTAAAAAGCAAGCATAGCAGCAATTTCCAACTTCTGCCATCTCCAGGTAGCACTGTTGGTGAATGATAAGCGCCTTCCTCTCAGGAAGTTGGGAGATTGCAGTTAGGTGTTGCAGAATTCTCAAGGCACTGCGTCCTGGGTGTGGACTTCTCAGTAGGGTATGAAAGAAGAGTCCTCACCACACTTTAGTAACACAAATCTTGCTTTGTGAACACCAAATTTTAGAAACCTCTATGACCTTGGTTAGTAGCATTTACTAGTAAATAGCTATTAGTCTACTTAGGAGAATTTCAGGGGTTTAGGTTGGAAAGGGATTCTCTGGTGATTCAAAGAGGCAGAGAGAAGGGGGCTCAAGGAAAGTGATGTCAGAAGAAAGCCAGCTTTCCATTTTGACATGAGGTTAAAATGAGAGAGAGTAGAATTATTTCCTAGTCTATCCTATCTCTTATTATACCTCCCTTTTTTCTATAGTAACAAAAACTGGCAGTTTTCTTATGACAGCAAGATGGAAGGTCTTCTTTTTCATTTTACTGCTACAAGTAGGACAAGTTACATTCTTTTTACATGCAAAGATAGATGCCAATGTTTATTAATTGTTTTTTCTTTTATACACTATATACAATGACATCTCCTACCCTTTTTCTCTTACCTCACTGGTGAGCCAGTACTTTCACAGTCTTCTTGGCCGAATCTTCTGCATTTTTTTGACTTGGCAACACGGGGTGCCCTGTTTCAGGCCTTTCCTCTGCACTTGCTCTCAAGTGATCTTCCCCTCTCTTTAATTTGCTATTGACTCACCAGTGTGTATTCTCAACCCCAACCTCTCCCCCCAGCTCTGAGCTTTATTTTATAATTTATTTTATTTTACATGACAAGGTCTTTCACTCTGTCCTTCAGGCAGGAGTGCAGTGGCATGATTATAGCTATGGTAACATTGAATTCCTGGACTTAAAATGATCTTGCCTCAGCCTTGCAGGTAGCTAAGACTACAGGCGTGAACCACCACGCTGGAGCAGTTTTTCCTTTTTTGTGGAGATTGGGTCTCACTATGTTGCCTAGGGTGGTCTTGAACTCCAGGCCTCAAGCAGTCCTCCTGCCTGGGCCTCCCAAAGTGGGATTACAGGCATAAGCCACTACATCCTGGGCTTTTTTATTTAACTGCCTGCATTTCCCCTTGGTATTTAATAAGCATCCCAAAACATCCCTAAAACCCAACTCTCAATTCCCTTCCTCTCCCATCCCTAGTATTTTTCCCCCAGTGTTTCCTGTATCTGTAAGTGGCATCTTAAAAAAGCTTTGGAGTCATCCTGATTCTTCATTTTCTTACATCCCACCTCCAGTCAATTAGAAAATCCTTTTGGTTCTGCCTCTGAAATACTTCCAGAATATCTGCATCTCTAATCCAGGCCAGTGTCACCTATAGATTGTGATAGTCTATACAGTCATGACACTGGTCACTGTATCATGGGCTCCTGCCTAATATCTCTGGGACCATTTTTGTTGTATACAGTGTAGCCAGAGTGATCTTTCCTTGGTTTCTCCTCACATTCAGAGTAAAAATCCCAAGTTCTGTAGGACCTTCTGCCTCCTGTCCATCCTAGTTAGCTGCCTACCATTCTCCCTCAGCTTTAGTTGCATTGACTTTTTTGCTTTTTTCACTTGCTGTTTAACCTCTGCCTGGATGTTCCACTCCCAGGGAAGATACCCGAGAGGGTGGGAGGGTACATGTGTGTCTGTATCTTCTTTCCTTCCCTGGGATCTAAGCTCACAGAGTGTCAGAGACTACAGCATCCCAAGCACCCACAGCAGTGCTACTGGTGATAATACGCACTCAAGAAATTGTTCTTGAATGAATGAATGATGTTTCCTTTCAGTAACCTTGTCATCATAATTATACTTGATAACCACAGTTACTTAGTTCTAATTGAAGGTCACTGGTTTTATTGCTTACCAGTGTTTCTTACATACTTCTCATCAAATCTGAAATACACTTCAATTTATCTGACTAAAGGTTTTCACACAGCTCTATAGTGACTGCACTCTGGCTGAGAAGGACTGAAAGCTCCAGGGGTGCAGGATGCATCCCAAGCAGAGAGGATACAGTGTAAAAACAAATCTGAGTTCTTTCTTAGAATTGATGAAATAGGTTATATTGGGTATCCCCTCAGCTTGAAATATTCCGATTCAGTTTCCATCTGATTTAACTGTTTCCTAAAAGTGATAACTTCCAGAAAAGGTATAAGCATAATATAGTGTAGCCATTGATTTCATCATGTGGTCTGTAATCTTTACTCACCTGACTTTTGGCACCCCTGCTTGTATTAGAAAAGTGTGACGCTAATATGATTCTCTGTGTGATTGCTTGTCTTTCGGCCATCTTTTCTTTCCCTGTGGAACTCATATAATTCAGATAAGATCTCCAGTCAATCCTCTTTATTACTTAGAGTTTTCTCACGTAATTTCCATTTGTCTATATCAGCTTTGCCTTTCTGCTGTGGGCAAAGTGGGACCTCTCTCAGTTGTATGAGGGATAGATTCTGCAGCCTGGCTCTGGTCATATAGGACGGCCAGTCAGGAGATTGGAGGACTCATCGTGAGTCAGGACAGCTGGGGCGGGTATGCAAGAGAAATCTGTTCCACTTCCTTGTCAGGGTTCCAGGTGGTTATTTTTACATTGTTTCTGTTAGTAGTTCTTTCCTCTTTTGTCTATATTTGCTTGAAGTCTGTCTCCCTCAAATTCTGAATTGACTTTTCCGGAAGTTATTCAAGTCTGATTTTCTTTCCTCCCTTGTCAGGGAAAAGAAGTTGTGACAAATTGCTTGGATCTTTAAGCTTAAGTGGGAAGGATGGCTTCAACATAGAACATCTGTTTCATTGCTGTTTTATCCGTCAGTAAAACTGTTACTTTTTTTATGTACTAAAAGTTCTTAGCACTTCAACTAATATTAGCTCTTTGTGCTCTGATGCCAGACTTCCTATAAATTAATGGAAAATTTTTGTGGTTTTGGTTTATTCTAGAGCTCAGACTTTAGTCTGAGTAGTGTATTTCACTTTTTCACAAGAGGAAGGATTTGCCCCAGAGCATTGAAATTACTATTATAGGATTGAATTGTTGCGTACTTTGTCTCTTTGAAAAAGAATCAAGGTTTACCAAGCTTGATTTTAGCCAGTCACCGTGTTTCCTAGCTAAATAATGGAAGCAGGGGAGAATCTATACAAGTCAGGGAGTTGTTCTTTTTTGTTTCATGGGGCCTTTCTCTGAGACTGCTAGGGACTCTGTGCTTAATTGGTTGTCATTGTTCAAACTTTAAGTGGTTTAGAATTAATTTTTAAAAACTAATGTTTAATTCCCTTTTTCCCTGTAGCTTTTACAAAGTTGATCACAGTAAATGGACAAGAATATCATCTTCAACTTGTAGACACAGCTGGGCAAGTAAGTGACCTCTGGTACCTCAGAATCTTATACAGCATATCTGACAGTCCTGGTCCTAGCACTGATTTTTGAAAGTACCAGCTATGCCAAGAAAACCCCTCGTGTTGTGTGCAGACAGTCCCTGACTCCCAATGGTTTGGCTTGCAGTGGCTCAACTTAACAATTTCTCATCTTTATGATGGGTCTGTTGAGGTATTTGATACATTTTCAACTCATGATATTTTTGGTTTATAGTAGGTTTATTGGGATGTAACCCCATCATAAGTCGAGGAGCGTACATAACTAAATGTTAATATGCTGTGTACTTGGTCTTTTCTAAGACATTTCTGGCAGTTTTCTTTTAATAACTTGTTTTTCTGCTTTAAAATTACTTTAAATATACTAACATTGTAAGGGTTAATACTTATTACAGGTTAGTGGTTTTCTGTTTTCTAAACTTTATATTAGAGAGTCATATGAGTTGCTTTCTTTCTCTTTGTGATATGTGTTCTCCTACATTAGGGCAAAAGTACATCTTTTCTAGAGGAAAGGCATAAGAGGGGCATAGAGTAGAAATTAGCTGATTTAATCTTATGAGGACCTGGGCCATAAAATACCAATTTGATTAGAGTCTAGGCTCTGGTTTGAGTGTTGGGTTTAGTTTACATAGTAGAGTCTCTGGGTGGGTGGATTTCAGAGTGATTACTAGATTAGGGAGTTTCAATTTATTTGATAGACAGTAGGTAATGGCCAAAAGTCAAATAATCCCCCCAGAAAGGATATTCACATGTTGGTTAATGTAGCAGGGATGTGTGGAATTGGATCACCAGGGGAATTGACTGGAAGCAAGGGGGAAAGGAGTACATGGAACAAAGAAAAGCCCTTTTGACAGCTTAGCTGCCCCATTACCATGACATCCAGGCCTGCTTTTACTAGAAACCATTCTATTAGACTGAATTTACCCTTCTTCACTGGAGGGTGAGGAATGTAAAGAAGCTGGGATTTCAGCTCCTAACTCCTGCCCTTGCAACTTTTTTTTTTTTTTTTTGTTTTGAAACGGAGCCTTGCTCTGTCACCGAGGCTGGAAGGCAGTGGCACTATCTCACTACAACCTGTGCCTCCTGAGTAAAAGCAATTCTCCTGCCTCAGCCTCCCAAGTAGCTGGAATTACAGGCACGCCACCACACCCGGCTAATTTTTACATTTTTAGTAGAGACGGGGTTTCGCCATGTTGGCCTGGCTGGTCTCAAACTCCTGACCTCAGGTGATTCGCCTGCCTTGGCCTACGAAAGTGCTAGGATGACAGGAGTGAGCCACCATGCCTGGTCCACCCTTGCGACTTATAGTCAAAGGATAAGAGTAGCAGAAGGGTGAGTGTAGTGTGATCTGGTCTGCCGTGTTAAATGGGGGCTTTTTTCCTGGAATCTGGGGAAATTGGAGTAGACCCAGAATAGTATGACCTGTCCTGTGGGTTTGGAATGAATTCCCTCTGCTTTGCGTTTTGAAGTGAACATAGAAGGAAAGTGTGACGCCTCAGCGAAGCAAGAAGATAGCTATATTGAGTGATGTTAGCATTGGAGGAACCCTGAGGTTTCCATTTTGGAAGCTTGGAAGAAAATAAATGTGTTTGGCTCTTTGAGCTTGTACACAGAGCTATAGCATGTGCCTCCTTCACTCACCCTACACACTCCCGGCTGGCGGTGGATGTGATGTGCTTTAGCAGTCAGATTCTTGATGCTTTCATTAGAACAGAGCCATCCTAGACTTTCACTCCCTGCTACCTGTCCTCTTGACAGAAGAATAGGAGTTGGGGCGTATATGGACCAGGGGAGCAGTGTAAGTCTCTGTTGGGGGGGGCGGGGCATGGCACAGATGACAAGGCTCATTAGACATTAGTTGGGAAGGGAAGAGCCACTTGAGTGTTGTGTTGTTGGGTTTCGTATCTTTCTTTTATAGTTAAGTTGACTATATAATTTATTGCCTAAACCAAGACACTTTTAGAGTTGTGGGCTGGGGGTGCTAATAATAATTACGTTGGGCAACAGTGTAACTTAGAGTATCCTGGGCAAAGAAATACAGCTGTTCAGTTTATTGTGGGACTCTGACACTATCAAGACTTCAGTTTGCTTTTGTATCCTTATTTAGAATCTTCTTTAAGCTCCTGAAAACTGGTGATGAGAATGTAAATTGATAAATCACTTTCATATAATGTTACTCTGGAAACACGTTTTGTATCAGGCAATTCAGGGAACCAGTTTCATAACTGTTTGGAGTGCGGGCCCTGGAGTCACACTTACCTGGATTTGAATCTTGGCTTTTGTTGCTAACCCAGTAACCTTAAGGAAGCTAATGAGGGCTGGGCATGGTGGCTCATGCCTTTAATATCAACACTGTGGGAGGTGGAAGGATCACTTGAGCCTAGGAGTTTGAGGTTGCAGTGAGCTGTGATAGCACCACTGCAGTCCAGCCTAGGCAACAGAGCGAGATCCCATCTCTTTAAATTAAAGGGTGAAGAAGTCTTTCTGTGTCTCAGAGCTTTATCTATAAATAGTGATAACTGGAATTGTTGGAGGATTGTCACAGTGGGGTTGAAGCGGATGTGCTCTTTCTCTGTAGACCTTTAGTGCTGCTGAGGCAAGTGTGACACCAGCATATTAACTGTGCTACAGGCTGCGTGGTGGAAGTGCACGTGTTCTTAATACTTGGAGAGCTGTCTCTGAAAAGATTTCTCTAAAGAATAAATTTCTTTATATTGACTACTTATCAAGTTGGAATATGTGTTCCTCTGAGGTACTGTTTTGCCCTAGAACATAAATGTACACTCAGGTATCAAACAATTTAAAATATTTTAGTGATGTAATAATACAAATAGTGAAACCAAAAGCACCAGTGTTTAGGAAGAGTATATGAGATAAGACAAGAGCAGTGATCATATTAGCAGCCCTGTTCTGTTGTCTTGCCCCTTTGGGTTCTATTACAACTGGGTAAGAGTAATTGGAGAATTTTTGCACAAAATATATCCAAATTTGGCTACTTTAAATCATTTGTACTCATTGCAACTAGTAGTTCTTGAAGGTTATATTTACAGTTGATGGACAATAAATTAAAGATGTGCTCTTTATTTACAGCTCAGGACAGTGAAGCGCAGGCATGTCCTGCCGTAGTTTCACCCTTCATTCTGTTGAAAACTGGATGAGAACAAAACTCAGATGTTTACTGCTCCAAGAGCTGCTTTATAAATTAAATGCATACGGGGCTAGTTCTGGGATTAAGACTAGTAGTAGTAGGGTAAGATGATTAAGAGGCAAATTATTTTAAAAGTACTCTGTAGTAAATTTGTTCACTAGCTGCTTCCACATTTCAGGAATGAAATTGCATGCAGTGAATTGCTGCATAGCGGTATTTGTTAGCAAGTTCTATTTACTACTTAGTGGTTTATGTCAGTACATCCATACCAGTATGCTTTAATAGTGGTTTAATTGCCGACCTAGGAATGATGATGAACATAGTTAAATACAGATTGATTATTTTTAGACTGCATGAAATATTTTGGTTTTGCCCAATATTAGGGTGAGAGCATGTACCCTAAATGAATTTTGGGGTAAGAATGTGAAGTATCAAAAAAAAAAAAGTAGCCTCTTCTGTGTTATTACCTATTTATGCCTAGTGTTCCGTTATTGGAACGCTAAGCTTATGGAAGTTATTTATATCCTACTGATCAAGGTCACCAAGGTCTGATTTTTCATTTAAAAAAAAAAAAAAAAAGTGCAACCTCCGGCATAAATTGGTTAATAACTTAGATTCACACCTGTAATCCGAGCACCTTGGGAGGCCGGGGCGGGTGGATCACTTTCGGTCAGGAGTTTGAAACCAGCCTGACCAACATGGTGAAACTCTGTCTCTACTAAAACTACAAAATTAGCCAGACGTGGTGGCACATGCCTGTAATCCCAGCTACTTGGGAGGCCGAGGCAGGAGAATTGCTTGAACCCAGGAGGCAGAGGTTGCAGTGACCCGAGATTGCACCATTGCACTCCAGCCTGGGCAACAAGAGCAAAACTCCGTCTCAAAAAATAAATAAATAAATAAATAAATAAATAAATAATAATTAAAATTGATTCAATGACAATCCATCTTATAATGTAACCAAATTTGCTATTTTGAAAATTAAGTTTAATTTTTAAAAAATAGGTGTAATGCACATAGTACAAAAATAAATAGTGCAAAAATGTGTAAATAGTAAAACTTAAGACGTTCCTACCCTAGCTATCTAACCCCCCACCCCTGCCAGCAACCCCATTTACCAGTTTCTAGTATATGCCTCTAGGATACTTGATACATGAATATGCAGATATAGTTTTAAGCTTGGTTTTGTTTTTTTTTTTCCTTTTTACACAAAGAGTAATACATCTCCATCTTGGAGATTATTCCATATCAATACCTATGGCCTCTCTTTTCCCCAAGGCCGCATAATATCCAGTTGTTGGGATATATATTGTAAGTTAACTGCTGATCAACAGTTAGACTGTTGCCCATCTTGCTACCATCAGCAATCCCTTAACGAACGTCCCAGACGTTGTTTTACACATAGGGTAGTGATGCACATAGGAAAACTTCCTGGATGTGGGCTATCATAGGGTTACAGTTCATGTTCTTGCCAGCAGTGAATGAGAGTGTCTGTTTCCCTACACCTTCAACAGCACTGTGTGTTAACCAAACGTTTTGGTACTTGCCAATCTGATAGGTAAAAAATAGCATCCTAGTGTACTTTTAATAATGCACTTTTCTTCTTAGGAGGGGCTTTGATTTTTTCCTGTGTTGGAAGATGTTTGTATCTTTTTTTCCCCTATGAATTATCCTGTCTGTGTACTTTGCCATTTTTTTTCTATTGGGTGGTTAGTCTTTGCGTGTTGATGTGAGATTCCCCCTCAATATGTGAAGAAAATTAGCATTTTGTATATGGTCTGAGATGCACAGTTTTGTTTTCAGTTTGTGTTTTATTTATGGTTTTTGTTAGAGAGGTTTGCAACCATGAAGAACTTTTTCATTTATTAATCTTTTTTTAACTGGTAATACGTTTTAAGTTCTCGCATCTATTGTGCCCATCGTTTTTATCTTTAAATCTTTGCTTCGTCTGGAATATGTTTTTGCCGAGGTGTGAACTGGAGATCCAGCTTAGCCATTCATCCCCAGGTGTCCCTCTACGCTCAGTTGAGGGTTACTTTTGGTCCTCACTGATTGAAATGCCAATATTATCAGGTACCTCATTCTCATGTCTATCAGGTCTTTCTAGATTTTTCAGTCTGTTCTATTTGTGAGCCAGTACAGTATTATTTTATGAGAGCTTTATGGTTTCTACTCACCTGCCCTCCCAGTTTCTACTATATTGCTATTATTCTTTCTCAGAAAGTAGACTTTAAAGGCTGGACACAGTGGCTCACACCTGTAATCCTTTGGGAGGCCGAGGCAAGCGGATCACCTGAGGTCAGGGATTCGAGACCAGCCTGGCCAACATGGTGAAATCCCGTCTCTACTGAAAATGCAAAAATGAGCCAGGTGTGGTGGTGTAGCCTGTAGTCCCAGCTACTCAGGAGGCTGAAGCAGGAGAATCGCTTGAACCTGAGAGATGGAGGTTGCAGTGAGCTGAGACAGTGCCATTGCACTCCAGCCTGGGCAACAAGAGCAAAACTACGTCTCAAAAAAAAAAAAAATTCAGAATTATATCAGCTAGGGGCTCTTTCCTCCATTATATCTTCTAACTGGTAGTTTTTCACTCAGTGCTTCTTAGACATAACTACTTTTTTCTATGTTTCCACATTTTCCCTTTAGGGAAAACAGAATTTTAACTTTGAACCTACTCTCGCTGAGCTAGTGATTAAAATCATTTGGGATTTTGTTTTTAATCTTATTTATTATATCAAAGAATTTATAGTAAAACTTAATTTTTTCTTTTTTCTTTTTTTTTTCTTTAAAGAACTTTACCACAGGGCAGTAATTCTGGGCTGTCGTAAACAGTGGTTATAACCATACTGGAAGTTTACAAAAATAATAGACTGCTGCTTCATCTGCTGCTTCATCTGCTGCTTCATCTGCTGGCACCATGATGCGATTTTTCCGTGATAGTGCTTGGGACATGTATTAGGTTGACAATTTAGTTTCACCTAAGAATGAAATGTTTGTACCAGACAGTAGCGTGTACTGTTGAAAACTGCACTGACATCAGAACTTTCTGTATGCTTTAATATGTACATAAAGCAACGTTTCATAATGTTGCTTTATAAAACTAAGGACTACTATGCTGTTGCATAATAGGTACCTTTCTCTTTAATTCCTAGAGTTGCTCAGTAAGTAACTCTCTTGGTCCCCAAAAGTCTGAATACCTCAATTGAATCTGGTGTTTTGATCCTCTTTTGTCTTTCTCTCTCTCTCTCTCTCTCTCTCTCTCTCTCCCCCCATCCCTGCCTCCCTCCCTTCCTTCCCCTCCCCCCCACCCCCAGATGCTATTGGCACCCCTCTAGCAACC
Organism: Papio anubis; assembly: GCF_008728515.1. Taxonomy (NCBI): domain Eukaryota; kingdom Metazoa; phylum Chordata; class Mammalia; order Primates; family Cercopithecidae; genus Papio; species Papio anubis. Next base: position 7,775,245 of record NC_044979.1, read on the forward strand.
TGTAGATTGAAGCTCAGGTCATTGTGACTGACATGCAGAGAATAAATTAAATAATAGGACAGTTTCAAGTATAAAAATACAGATTTATGGAATAAATCAGCAGGATGTATAAATGTCCTGAGGTCTAGAAGATTCTGGACTTAGTCATGCTCATCCCTTGTTTTGAGATCACGGAGCCAATCATCTTTATGTTCCATCCATCCTCTTCTGCCAGGAGTTACGGAGGTCATCAGACTTTCCCCTAAAGTTCTAGAACAGCTAGTCATTTTTAAATATTGGCTTGAACCACATTATCACCTCCAAGCCATTCTTAAAGCGTCAGTGTGTAGGCTGTTTCTGGCATAATATTGTAATCCACTCTGTGTCTACTTTGATTTCTTCAGGTAATACATGAAAAACTTTGGGTAAAGGTTGTTTGTGATGCTATATGAAGACTACTCAAATATAATTTTTTTTTCCACAGGATGAATATTCTATCTTTCCTCAGACCTACTCCATAGATATTAATGGCTATATTCTTGTGTATTCTGTTACATCAATCAAAAGGTAAGGCTCCTGCTGCCTGCTTGAGTTTATTTGCTACTCGTAGATAGCATTGATCCTTTTAAAGGACTATGCTGGAATTATTAATAGTGACAATTAGAATTAGTAGGCTACATGTTTTTTAGTGATTTTCTTGGGGAGCAACTGGGTTGTTGGGGGAAAACATGGCCCACTAAATGTTCTGTTAGTTGCATCAATAGGTTAAAAGGCTCTTTCTTACCTCGAGCTACCTGGAAAAATAGTGGTTCAGCATGATCTAAGCTTTTCTGCTAATTGAAATGGGAAATGCCTAAATTGATTTTACTTTGTGTGTGTTTTTACCATATTAAGGTGAAATAGACTTCCTAATAAAATGTTGAGGGTTTGGGTTTGTTCAATATCTTATCCTTTGAATTTATGAAATAAGACCTTTTGGTAATAGAGTCTCTCTTTACTACATAAAAACAGAGCCATTATTTGTATAAATAAGAATGGATGTCGGTTCCTTTAGCTACATATTTCATGTTGTCTCTTACCGGGGGATGGCGTGTGTTATCAGGAGGAGCAGTGGTCTGTGTCTGTTAACACAACAGCTGGCTGTATACAGCAGTGGAGCTCTGGGCATTGGTGACAGCTTATGTTTGAAGACTTTATGAAAATATCAGTGCCAGTGGAGGGCGTTTGGTGGCTACCTAGCATCTATTGAGTGTGTGCGACACATTAGGGAGTTTGTTATGCTCTTTGCCTACATATGATACATTACCTATTTCATCATTACCTTAAACAATCCTTCATCAGAGATGTTTTATATCCCACTTTACATAGAAAGAAACTGAGTGACAGAGCTAAAGCAACTTGCCCAGGGCTACATAATGACGTTGCTGGGATTCATAGCCATCTCTCCAGTTCCACAGTCAAGGCTGACACTGTCCAATAGAACTTACTGCGGTGATAGAAGTGTTTGCTATTTGTTCCGCAGGTGGCTGTTTAAATTAACTAAAAATGAAAAATTCATACTCCCTCGGTTACAGTAGCCCCATTTCAGGTGCTCAGTAGCCACGTGTGGCTGGAGGCCACCATGTTGGCCGGTGTCTGGGTTCTTTACCCCCACATAGTCCACTGCCAGTGAAAATTCAGTCTGCAGCTCTGTGAGTGTGTTGTGTAACATTTTTCTCCGTGGCAGAGAAACATGTTTAGGGTGTTGAGTTCTAGCTATAAAATGTTTGAGTACCATTCTCGGCCATTCTTATAAACAGACCCCATACTGTCAGTCCCTGAGAAAGTTTACACCTGAATCAAAACCAAGTACCAAAATTATGTGTTCCTTAAGGAAAATTGGGAAACTGTGAAAAATAGAAAGTGGGGGTAATCATTCTTGATCTCATTACCTAAGCATAGATACTGGGAATATCTTGGTATATGTTTTTTCTGGTCTTTGTTTTAGTCTGCATGGATTGTTTTAACATCCTTTTATTTGCTCTCTGAATGCTGTTTTATGGTTTATATTTTCCATGTTTTTATATTTTTACTTACTATGTAATATATATTTTTCCATATTACCAAGTGTTTGAAATAGTAAATAGCTTTGTAATATTTCATATTCAATAATAGATGGATATCTCTCTTCCTGTTTTCATGTATTCATATTCTTGTCACTAAAAGCAATGCTTAGATTGGATTTTATGCTTAAAACTACAGTGTACATAGTATTTGGAAACATTGTTTTCTTACTGACTTACACGAGCACTTTAAATAGTAAAAATATTGGCCGTTTTTGTACAAAGATTTTCTTAATTTCAGTTGTATATTTTTAAAACGTACTTACTGTATATATAACTCATGTTAAGCTCTCGTTTGCTCAATAAATTCTAAGATTTTCCATTTCAGTGCCTGCCATGTGTAAGGCCTTGTCCAGAACAAATTTAATGTACCACTAATCTAATGAATGTTGGAAGTTCATGTTTGTTTATGAATTACCATTATTTTACTAATTTACTTGAAAAACATGATTCAAAAATTGTTTTGTTGTTGGTAAGTATAATTTTATTCTAGCTAATTTTTAGAAAATAATGTTGGTGTTTTTTACCAACATTACAAATTGTTACTTTGAGGCATCAAAATAGTAGGTGGAAAATTTTCTTAGTGCGTCCACTGATTTTTTTAAATCTCCTTTGGTGGGCACAAATTAGATGACATTATAGAATCAAGTTGAAAACATAGCACGTATCACTGGGGAAATTGAAAAATAAGTTGATCTGGATTAAAAATATGAAAATGTGCTCACCAAGGACCTTATGTATTGGAGAAAACATTGGCCTAGTGCAAAGCAGAGGACAAAAACCTTGATACTGTGTCCTCTCAGTGGCACTGTTGCAAGTTTTGACCAAGTTTCTCCTTACTAAAATGGGTGTGTTTTGTTTTGTTATATGCCTTTTGCCTTAGTAGCTCGTAGTTTAATGAGCATTCTCAAATCTCAAACATGAGTGTGAGAAGAGTGGTGTTTTGTTTTTTAGAAACCTATATGCTGAATACACAAATATTTATGAATATACAAGAAATATGTCAGTAAAACTTTCTGAATCAACCAGTTTGATTCAGAAAATCAGTGATCTCAAGGAATTTAGCCACTTAGAACAGTACACATTTACGATCTCACAGATTTGTGGATCAGGAATTTGGGCGTGTCCTAGCTGTGTCCTCTACTTCAGTCTCTTGCAGCCGCAGGGTGAGTGTCAGCAGGGGCTGCAGTCCCATCTGACTTCAAATGGGACATCCCGTCACCTTTGCCATATTCTGTTCATTAGATGCACGTCGTTATGTCCATGCAGGGAGATGACACACAGTGTGGCCCCTAGGAGAGCATGAGCTCTGGGAGCTGGCTCCAAGCTGCCTGCCACACAGTCCCAGTTCTTTCAGCCGTTTCTCACGTGACAGGGTACTGTATTTTTGCCCAAGTGGTGACACTTTTAAATGTAGGCAAATACAGCATGCGGAGGAAAACGTGGTTCTGTAATGTAACCGCAGGTCCTTAGGACACCCATATCCCATTGTTGACCCACAGCGAGCTTGTAGGGGGGTTAAATTTCATTTTTGTTTTTATCAAAGTGACAGCACACGTGGTTTAAAATAGCACAGTGTGTAATTCATTCAACAAGCTAACTTGCTCCGAAGCTTGTGATGCAACCATGAACAGAGCAGACAAATCCCTGCCCTTGTGGAACTTATTTCTGGTGTGGGAGACAAACAGTAAAACGACACACGTGTGAGATAGGATGTCTGTGACCATGCTGCCAAGAAAAATGAAGTACAGAAGGGGTAAGAAATAGGGAATTTGTAATTTAGGATAAACAGAAGAGGTGTAAGAAGTGACATTTGAGGCTGGGCACGGTGGCTCACACCTGTAATCCCACACTTTGGGAGGCCGAGGCAGGCGGATCATGAGGTCAGAAGTTTGAGACCAGCCTGGCCAACATGGTGAAACCCTGTCTCTACTAAAAATACAAAAATTAGCCGGGCGTGGTGGCGGGCACCTGTAGTCCCAGCTGCTCAGGAGGCTGAGGCAGGAGAATCACTTGAACCCGGGAGGCGGAGGTTGTAGTGACCTGAGTTTCGTGCCACTGCACTCCAGCCTGGGTGACAGAGCAAGACTCCATCTCAAAAAAAAAGAAAAAAAAGTGACATTTGAGGAAAGACTTGAAGCAAGGGTTCCCTAGGGAAGGAACATACCAGGCACACGGGGAGTGACTTCAGAGGCTCTGGCGGTGTTAAAGGAATGTCAGGCCAGTGCAGCTCAGACAAAACAGAAGAGGGGGCAGACGGGAATGGAGGCAGAAGTCAGGGTTTGAGAGTAACTGGGGCTGAGTAGAGATGGCCGCCTATCAGAGGACGTTGAGTGAGACATTGTCCATCTGCTGCAGCCGAGTCCTCTGGTTGCTGTGCTGAGCAGGGGTGGCAGGGAAGGGTTGGGGCTGTAGCTGTGATGCAGGCAGTCTTGGGCCAGGAATTTCACACCTCGGTGGCAGCTGTGGCGGGGAGTGAGAAGCCATCAGATTCTAGGTAGGATTTGAACGTAGAGCCAGTGATGTGCTGGCAAATGTTCGCATGGGTTTTTTGGGGGAGAGTGGGAAATGGTTTGTGGCTGTTTGTCAGCATTCAATGGTATAAATAATCCTACTATGGCAGATTTCGAGTGATCATTGTGACATCTCAGATGCCCTTCCCAGTGAGAGCCACCTTCAACCTAGAGTCATCGGCTTATTGATCTGATTGAAAGCCAAGAGAGATTGGCATCACCCAGAGAATGTATGGACCTAGGAAAGAAAACAGGAACAGGCTGAGTGCACTAGGGCACTCTAGGAAAAGCTGTTCAAGTTGTAATGTAAACAGTTGGTTCTTTGCTGAATAAGTTGGGTGATTAAAAATTGCATTTATGTGGTTTGTCAGCCCAGTGGTAGGCTTTCCATCTGAATGCCTTACCTGTTTCACTTTGAATATCCTCAGTCAGGGTTACTGAGTGTCAGATGTGTGCACATGTGAATGGATTGCTAGGAAAAAACAAGACTTCTTTGTGTTCAGTTTATGTTAAAATGGTGAGTCTGTGACATTTTGCATTTTCCAGCTGTCAACATAACATACCTTTAAAAACTTCAACATTAAAATGGATGTCTAATTTATACTTTTTGTTTTATAGTTTTGAAGTGATTAAAGTTATCCATGGCAAATTATTGGATATGGTGGGGAAAGTACAGTAAGTAGTACCATTTTATCTGTTTGTTAGAGAAACTTCTTATAATAGTATCTTCTGAGCAGTACAATCTGGCACTGACTATTTTGTTTTGTTTTGTTTTGTTTTTCTTTTAAATAGAATACCTATTATGTTGGTTGGGAATAAGAAAGACCTGCATATGGAAAGGTATGTAGCTTTTAAATCATTAGTGATTTCTAAAGTCAAGTCTAAGATGATTTAGTCACTGAAGTGTCATTTTAATTATTGTTCTGATATCAAGAATATTTTTAGCTGTGGCATTTCTTATCTGTTCAGAGATGTTATGGTCGTGTGCAGAAGCAAAAGTGCAATAGAAATCTCACATTCCTCTAGAAAAGAGAGAGCAAACTTTATAGAAAACTACCTTTAGGTTATCTACCACCTTGCATAGAGCAAATTCTAAAAAGACGTAGTGCTCATTGATGCAGCAAGTGGTTTTTGAGTACCAGGGTTTGGGATTACAGTGGGGAGCAAAGGAGGCAGATGTCCCATGCCCAGGCAGCTTCATGTCAGAGAGTAAGAGACTCTACAGCCTGCACGCAAGAGAATTGAGCTTTCAGGCCCTTTCACAATTTCCCCTGGCCTTGGGTGCTTAAAACCTAGCTGTAAAATAGTCAATTGTTACAGATACGGGAGTACTGGAAAATAGGATCATGTTCTCTGAGCTGGAAGGTTTGCTGGAGCAGGGATAATCCCGTAAGGCAATGTCTATTCTGTTCCCCAGCTCAGGCGTAATTGAAACACTCCTGTGTTACATTCTCGATGCTAATGTTAGGCCAGGGCATGGTTCTGCTTCATGAGAAAGAAATTGACCAAAATGGAGCCTGTTTCAAAATCAATTATAGATATTTTATATAATGAAGAGCAAAGTACTTTAACCAGAATTTTATTTGTCCTTTAGGGTGATCAGTTATGAAGAAGGGAAAGCTTTGGCAGAATCTTGGAATGCAGCTTTTTTGGAATCTTCTGCTAAAGAAAATCAGGTAACAGATTCTATAAACCTCATTTTGCATTGCGTTCTCATCAGTCACAGGGATGTGTTCCTTGCAGTTGGCATTTGACCTCTGTCTTGATCACTCCTGTGTAACATTTGGCCTTCCAGAACATTTCTAATACCAAGCTTTGTGTTGCTTTAGGAAGATACTACTTAGGTGTTTATAAATTCAGTCAGTATTCTACTTACAGTGGAACCTAGGATATTTGTAGGATAAACATAAACTATTAGTAAGGGAAATACTACCTTTTGTAAACATGTATTTTTGTTTTGTATTAATAACTGATACAGAAATAAGTCCATGCAGCAAAAAAAAAAAAAAAAAGAATTATATCATTGGCACTAATTTTTAACTGTACCTACCCCCTGGCTTTTTTTTCTGTTAGATGAAACCGGGTCAGACGTATGTGTTAATTTTTAACATAGAAATGATTAAGAACCATCTTATAAGCACTTAGTACCAATTTCACCCTGTAGATGTACCTTTAAAGGCATGTTCTGGGAAGTATGTAGATTCTGCTTCAGGAGGCTTCACAAGCCTGTATGAACCTTTTTCTTCCATTGCTTTAATTCAGACCCCCGGCACCAAACTTGTCTCCCGCCCCCAGTGCATTTTTCATCTATATGTTTCTCTTTGCTGCCCTTAACTTTCTAAAGACATACATCTCATGGTACCGTCCTCTACTCAAACTGTCAGTGAACTGCCCTTTCTCCGTAGAACCTTCGCCTGGTCCTGAGTGCAGTCAGTGATTTGTTCTTTTCTAGTTTCTTCTCTCACCACATTCTTGTACTTTCAATCACATCAAACTGCTCCCTTCCTTAAATACATCATCTCCTGTCCACCCCACTTTCGAAATGTCTCACCTTTTTCTCATGCTCCCCTCTGATTTAAAATAACCCTTCTCTAAGTATCTACTTATATCATGTGGGGTTTTATATTTTGAATGTGTTTTCAACATGTGGCAGTGTTTGATCCTCAGGTAAGATGACTCGGTTTTCATTTCTCTGAGGAAACTCTAGTGTAGTAAGGTGGTGCCTCCTCCCTGGGAGGGCCGGGAGCCAGCAGCCTTGGCACTCTTCCTTCCCTGCTCCGCCCCTCTCACCATGACAGAGCTTCATAGTCCTCAAGGCTCCACCTAGATTTCACCTTCTTGTTGACCCCCTCTGGATCCATCCAGCTGAAAGAAATTGTGGTTTCTTCTCTTAGCCCCCTTAATTTATTCTGAGATCTGAGTCGGTATCATTTACATAAATATCCTTCATAACGTTCAGCACAGTGTGTTAGTATCTAGTGGGTTATCCGTCAGCCCAAGTATCCCGTATTAGTCAAATTGGCTTCGTCCTGTGTTGGGATATGGAGGGATAGTGAATCCATCCTGTGTTGGGATATGGAGGGATAGTGAATCCATCCTGTGTTGCGATATGGAGGGATAGTGAATCCGTGTGATTATGTCCTCTTATGTGTGGATGAAAAAAATGAATAAACAGATCTGTGTAATTGGTTCCCAAGTTCCAGATAGCAAGGGATTTATTGAAGTCAGCTCAGTTTCTGAGTATAGGCAGAATTCAAATAAGAATTGAGATAGTTAAGAGATACCTATATTTTAAAAATTGAATTAAATCAGTCATCTATTGAGTGCCTACAGACTGTATCCCTCAGATCATGTAGTTGAACCGCCTCATTTTAGAAGTGAGGAAATTAAGTTTCAGAGAGGTTAAATGACTTCTAAGATCACCCACTACCTTACGTGGTGTAAGAACTAAGACTGAATTGTAAATCTCATCCACATCTAGTCCTTTTTTCTCTACACACTGCTTCCTGTCAATCAGGTGATCCAAAGCCGGTGACCTAGATTAGACAAGCGGGGTGGGACCTGGGGTTGGCTTCGGTTAACTAGGAGGACAGACACCTCATTCATAGCAATAGGACAGAAGGCTGAGGATGGGAGCCCACATTCAAGTGGGTGGGTCAGCTTGGTGGACGGAGGATGTGGAGTTCTTTCATGAATGTGGCTTCTGTTTTCCAGTGAAGTGTGTAAAACAAGGTTTTCAGCTGAGCATGAGGATGGGGAAGATTTGAGGAGAAGAGACAAGGCATGAATCCTTTCTCTGGGGAGTGCCCAGCCCCAGGGATGCAATTGGGTGGCTAGGCAGCACCAAGCGTCTGTCCCAGGTTCCTGGTCATGGGTGTGAGGTCAGTAGTCAGCGGTGTGTGTTTTCCCTGGGCAACGTTTACTGTGTGGCCGCGGGCACCATGCCGGTGACAGTTGGTAGGGAAGGGAGTTGAAGTACAGTGGCGCCATGGTGGCCTGCAGAGTCTGAGCTGACCGAGAGGGAAAGGAACAGCAAGAAATGGTTAAGGATCATGGGAGATGTAATAATAGGGTCAACAAATCAGGCCCCTGTGGGGCTGAGAATTGTTGCTTCAGGATAGCTAGAGAAAAAGAGCTGGGAAGGTGGTTTGGTGGGACACTGGCAGTTGGTGTGTTGTCATTTCGTGGGATACTGGAAGTCACTGGAGTGATTGGGGAGGGGGATTCTTGGTGATTAGGAGAACTGGGCACTTCCCATGCGGCTTCTGAGAACAGGGGCAGGTTTTCATGACCACAGGACTGCATTTATTAAAGGACAGGGTCGAGGAGTCACGGTGGCTCAGGCCTGTTGTGGTGCATAAGGAGGTGAGGCTAGGCGTGCGAGGTCAGCCTGGGCAACATAGAAACCTCCAATCCGTATAACAACAACAAAAAAAAGACAGGATCTGACAGTTCTTCTCTCCCCTCAGTGTAAGAAGAGTTCCTGCCACAAGTGGCCATGATTCCTCTTTGTGGTGAAGGACTGGTGGAGTTGACCCTGGGCTGAGGCTAAGGGCAGGAAGACGGGCAGCAGAGGAGAGGCCAGGAGATAGGGAGGGCAGTTTGTGGATTGAAATGGCCGAGAATTATGCCGCAGAGGTGTTGGAGGCTGGCATCATGGCATCTCAGGAGCACGGAGGGTGCCTCCCCCACTCGAGGCCTCTTGGAGTCAAGGATGTGAGAGGCAAGGGCTGCTAGGAGAGTGTGTCCCATGGGACTGGAGGGAAGATAGCGCCAGAAGTGAAGAGGGACTCTGAGGTCCAGAGGACACTGGGGTGGGGGTCGTGGGGTGGAGTGGGACAGGAGATGGTGGTGAGTCTGAGTCCAGGAGTGAGGACTCTTTGGGCCTCTCCTGGTGCCTGAAGAAAACAGGGTCAAAAGCACAATGGGAGGCTGGTTATGGTCTGGGTCAGGAGGGGTGGACAGTGGCCTTACTGGGCGTCGGGGGGCCCTGAAGTTCTGGGGCTCACCAGAACCTCTCCTCCTCCACCAGCAGGAGGGCCAGGCAAGTGGCACGCCCTCCTCAGTCCGGGAAGTAGTCTCGGAGTTCAGCTTCACACTGACACTGTGATTGGGTTTCTTTCTCCCTCCAGACTGCTGTTGATGTTTTTAGAAGGATAATTTTGGAGGCAGAAAAAATGGATGGGGCAGCTTCACAAGGCAAGTCTTCATGCTCAGTGATGTGATTCTGCTGCGAAGCCCGAGGACACTGGGAATATATTCTACCTGAAGAAGCAAACTGCCCGTTCTCCTTGAAGATCAACTATGCTTCTTTTTTCTTCTGTTAACCTGAAAGATATCATTTGGGTCAGAGCTCCCCTCCCTTCAGATTATGTTAACTCTGAGTCTGTCCAAATGAGTTCACTTCCATTTTCAAATTTTAAGCAATCATATTTTCAATTTATATATTGTATTTCTTAATATTATGACCAAGAATTTTATCGGCATTAATTTTTCAGTGTAGTTTGTTGTTTAAAATAATGTAATCATCAAAATGATGCATATTGTTACACTACTATTAACTAGGCTTCAATATATCAGTGTTTATTTCATTGTGTTAATGTATACTTGTAAATAAAATAGCTGCAAACCTCAGTCCTTTGTGCTACTTGATGTGGCTTTCAAAGAAGAGAAGCCTTGTCCTGAGTTTCTTACTTGGCTTCAGGAAGGCCCCAGGTTGGATTCCAGAAACCAGTGACGATGTGGCCACAGGAGGAGGTGTGCTGACATGGCTGCTGACCATGGACTCCCTGCGCTGTGATGGGCAGGTGTTGAGGCTGGGTTACAGCTGATTGAAGCTGAGTGGCTCTGGCGGGGGTCTGTGAGGGGACTTCCTCCCCAGTGATCACATTCTCTCCTTCCATCCTTAGATCCCCAAACCTTGGCTGAAATGCTCCGTGGTCGGGAGCCTGGTCAAGGAGGAGGAGCTGCTGAGAGGCATTGTTCACCCTTGCTCATAGCTTAGCTTGATGTCTGTGTCAGACAGGAGACGATTGAGAAAACACCCCTGCCTGTCACTCTCCTAGAACACCCCGCAGTTTAGTGATCTGTGTCAGTCTCGGGAACCTCCTTCAGACCCGGACGACGGGCCTCCCTCTCTCCAAGGAGCAACTATAAAGGAGAAGAGGGATTTCATTTGCCTAGTGGCTGTTACCTTGTCTATAAGTCAAACTTGGAGCTGAGCAGTGCTTTTTAAATGATTCCCTTTTGCAGCTGAAATTTCACAGGGCTATTTCTAATACGTAAGCAGATGTTACCATTGACTTTATTAACAAAATATAGTTTTGCTTTGCAGTTGATTGTTAATGAAAAATTATGTTCTTAAAACACATGTCATTAATTTGGATCTTTTAAATATTTTTGCCTCATTTGTCATTTCAGGATGAAATTTTTGCCTTAGAAGACCTCCACCAAACACCTTTTTAAAGACAGGGTCTCGCTGTGTCACCCAGACTAGAGTGCAGATCATAGCCTCAAACTCTTGGGCTCAAGCTCAGGTGATCTTCCTGAGTAGCTGGGATTACAGGCCTGAGCCATTATGCCTGGCCAAATAATCACCTTCTAAATAAAAATAAATTTTAACAACACGGTATTGTTATTACCTGGGTTATTCTTAGGACTAAAAATGTGTGAACACTAAGCAGAAAATGGGGACCTAGTTCATCCAGTTATGTCTATGTAAATGGAACTTACAACCGCATATTGTACTAGAAACTGAAGTTCAACTCAACTCTCCTGGGGTGGTCCTTTAAGGACTGGACCTCCTGATTGGAGGGAGCATATTATCATTTCTGTATGTGGTGTACTGCACACATTCCTTCAGATACGCCCTGAGTACCTGCCATGTAGCAGACACTGTTCTGCGTGCCATGAACACAGCAGAGAAACCCGCACCCGTGTGCCGCGTAAATCCTGCACTAAATCTTGGAGATGCCACACAGGGTAGGCCCCAGTCCAGCTGCCCACGGCAGCAATCTCAAGAAGACAGTTGATTCCTTTACTTGATAGTTTGAGCATTAGCTTTTTTGATTTTTTTGTTTTGTTTTTTTTTTTGAGATGGAGTTTCGCTTTTATTTCTCAGGCTGGAGTGCAATGACGACACAATCTTGGCTCGCTGCAACCTCTGCCTCCCAGGTTCAGGCAGTTCTCCTGTCTCAGCATCCCAAGTAGCTGGGATTACAGTTGCATGCCACTCACTTCAGCTAATTTTTGTTTTTTTTTTGAGACGCAGCTGTCGCCCAGGCTGGAGTGCAGTGGCCGGACGCTCACTGTAAGCTCCGGGCCCCGGGTTCACGCCATTCTCCTGCCTCAGCCTCCCGAGTAGCTGGGATTCACAGGCGCCAAGCCACTTAGAGTTTCTTGTGGAGATAGCCATCAGATGGTCTCGACTCCCTGACCCGCGGATCGCCCATCTCGCCTCCCAAAGTGCTGGGATTATGCTTGAGCCACCAAGGCTGCCTAATTTTTGTATTTTTAGTAGAGACGGGTTTCATATTGCCCAGGCTGGTCTTTCAACTCCTGACCTCAGGTGATCTGCCCACGTTGGTCTCCCAAACTGCTGGGATTACAGGCGTGAGCCACTGCGCCTGGCCAGAGCATTAGTCTTACAATCGGTGATAAACATTGTCACTGGGCATGATGCATGTGTCTGCAGTCCTGGCTACTCGGAAGGCTGAGGTGGGAGATTGCTGGAGCCCACCCATTCTGGGCTATAGTATGCAGTGCTAATCCTGTGTGTACACTGAGTTCGGCATCAGTATGGTGACCTGGGAGCTAGGGACCACCAGGTTGCCTAAGGAAGGGTGAACCCGTCCAACCTGGAAACAGCAGTCAGAACTCCTGTGCTGATTAGCAGTGGGAGCATGGCTGTAAGTAGCCACTGCCCTCCAGCCTAGCAACACAGCCAGACCTGTCTCTTAAAATAAAATTGTGTTGTATGTAATCCCAGCACTTTTCAGGAGGCCGTAGATGCATGGATCACGGTCAGGAGATCGAGACCATCCTGGCTAACACGGGTGAAACCCCGCCTCTACTAAAAAATACAAAAACTTTGGGAGGCCGAGATCGGCTGGATTCACGAGGTCAGAGATCGAGACCATCCTGGCTAACACGGTGAAACCTCTGTCTCTAAAAATACAAAAAAATTAGCCGGGCGAGGTGGCAGGCTCTGTAATCCCAGCTACTCGTGAGGCTGAGGCAGGAGAATGGCGAACCCGGAGGCGGAGCTTGCAGTGAGCTGGAGATCCGCCACTGCACCCAGCCTGGCGACACAGAGCTGAGACTCCGCCTCTCAAAAAAAAAAAAAAAAAATATTAAAAAAACTAGCTGAGGAGCGGGCGCCTGTAGTCCCAGCTACTCGGGAGGCTGAGGCAGGAGAATGGCGAACCCGGGAGGTGTTTGCAGAGCCGAGATCACACCACTGCACTCCAGCCCAGGGCTGTGAGTGAGACTGGCTCCCAAAAAAAAAAAAAAAAAAAATTGTGCTGTGTAAAGGTAATGCTTTTCTTTGTGGTACATAAGTGTAGTCTTAGATTTATTGAAATACAGGAAGTGCAACTGTAAAACTATATCCAAAATATTTTGCAGTTCAGAATTTTAAAATACAAATTATAAAATCACATTACAAATTAAAATTAATGTGATAGAATTTTGCTAAAACTAAATTGTCCATCTTCTCTGGACATCTCTCCCCAGTGGTTCACCGGAGATGCTCTTGCCTGAATGGCTTCTCACCTGCTTGTCACCAAATCTAATAGGCAGTTTCTGGTTGCTTTGACCTCCTCTGCAAGGTTCCACAGTTCACCATCTCCCTGTAAGCCACACCCCCACCATCTCCTGGTCGGCCTGCCAGCTCTGCTGGTACATCAGTCTCCTTGGTTGCTTGGAGCTTTTGAGACGGAGTCTCGCCGTCACAGGCTGGCGCAGTGGCTCGATCTCAGCTCACTGCAAGCCTCAGCCCCGGTTCACGCCATTCTCCTGCCTCAGCCTCCCGAGTAGCTGGGACTACAGGCGCCTACCACCAGCCTGCTAGTTTTTTACATATTTAAGAGAGAGACGGGGTTTCACCATGTTAGCTGTGGGATGGTCTCTGACCTCCTGACCCTCGATCCGCCTCCTCCTCACCCGCCTCCCAAAGTGCTGGGATTACAGGCTTGAGCTACACTGCACCGGCCTCCTGGCTGTTTCCTTTTGTATCAAACTTCTCAGCAGGCCTTTTTTCCTGCCCACACCCTCTGCGTTGATATTCTTCAAGCATAGCTTTAACTCTGTGTAGCCAGAAGAGTCCAAAATGTCTCCCACCTTGACCTCTTGGGGCTCCAGGCTGATCTTGACAGACTCTTCTACTTAGCTCTTTTGTAGGCATCTCAGGTTGACTATGTCCAAAAATCAAGAACCGAATTCTTGATTTTCCTTGGAAACCTGGTCCTCCGTTGGACTTAGTGTTTCACGAAATGACACCATTATTCACTGGGTCCATATGAAAACTAGCAATCTGGGAGCTGTTCTTTATCCATTCCCTCATACTCCTCATCCAGTCCATCAACAAATCCTAAGGGCCTTGCCTTCAAAAATCTACCTTGTATTTTGTCCATTTTTGTCTCCACTGTGTCTTGGTCTGCAATGGCACACCCTCTAAGCCCCTACACCCCAGCCAAAGCCAGCTTGTAAAAATAGTATCATGTAGTTCCTTTGCTTAAAATCCTTCCGTGATGATTGTGCCTAATCTGTGTGTCCCAGCCTCAAGACAGCATGACCTTGCTGCTGCTTAGCTCAACCCTGTCTGGTCAGTGGCCTTGGTCAGTTTCCAGAGCCAGAAAGCTCTCTTAGCCATGGGGGTTTCCGGGGCTCTTCCCTTTGCCTTGGACACCCCTTCCTGAGACTTCTCAGCCTTCAGAGCTCAACATCCTCTCTTCTCAGGGGCTTCTAGGATGGCCTGAAGCACCCCTCTATTTGAATCTATCCAAGCACTCTCGTCTTACATGGTACAGCATGTGTCATAACTGATCATCACTTTTGTTCCTTGTATTGTGTATGTTGTGTATTACTCAACTAGATTTGGCTGGAGTGGAGACAGTGTCTGTCTCAAACATCTTGGATTCGAAGCTCCTCCTAGCACAGAGCCTACGAAATACTTTCTACTGTGCCATTTTAATTTCCTTGTGGTTTCTGTGTGTGTAAGTTATGAGCAGTTGCCCTGGGAATAACAGTTAACATCTTAATTTATTATAATACTCTAGTTAAGATTCATACCAACTTAATTTCAATAGCATACAAAAGCTTAGCTCTAGTTCCTCTCTCATTTGTGCTATTGTCATGCAAATGACATATCTATATATTATATGCCCATCAGCACAGGCTTACAATTTGCTTATGAAGTTGCCTTTTAAATCAAATAGAGAAAAGAAGTTGCAATAAGAAAATATATTGGTATTGTCTTTTCTACATGCTTATGTGGTTGCCTTTACAGGTGCCCATTATTACGCCTCATTTGGATTCAAGTTACTGTCTAGTGTCCTTTTCTTTCAGCCTGAAAGACTCCTTTGGTATATTTTATAGAGCAGGTCTGCTAGCAATGGGTTATCTTGGGTTTTGTTTATCTGGGAATGTCTTCTTTATTTTTCAAGGATAGTCTTGTTGGGTATAAAAGTTGGGGGGAGAGTTTTGCTGTCAGCACTTCTACTCATCCAACTTATTCGGGTATTTCCTGAGCAGCACTCAGCCCTGAGCCTGCAGGCTCTTGTGTAACCCCAGAAACAATGGCTTCTCAGGCCCCCTGTGGGCGTCTCATTTTCCAGTTTTTGTTAGCTTGTTGTTTGCCCCAGTGTCAACCAAAATTGCTGCTGATTGTTTTGACAATCCCTGTTTTGACAAGCAATCCCTGACACCCCAGGGAGAAAGTGCTGGGTGAGCCAAGCTCAGAGTCAGGTCACAGGCTAGCCTTGCTGGTAGGACCACCAGACCAGGCAAATGAGGTTACTGAGCTCCAACCTCAACTTGACCCTTCCTGTGGCTGCTAAGCTGCTGGGTTTTATGGGGATTGCTGCTGTTGCTTTCAAGGCTACCAGGGAGCTTGGGGGCAGAGGATTGGAGGGCTGTGAATAGGGCAAGTAAAAATGCCACAATGCTTGCTGCTCTGAGATTCGGCCAGTTTCCTTCAACACTCCCTGGATTATGAGCCTTTAGTTAATTTCCGGAGCTCTGGAAACGTTTATTTATTTGGACAGTTTTTGCCAGTGTTCTCATTGTGTTCCTGAGGTCTGATGGTGTTGCTGCTGAATGAATGAGCAGAGGAGCCTTTGTAGGGCACCACCTGGGCAGGTTCTTTTGAATTTAACCTGCACCTGTTGCTGCGTGGTTAAAATTCCCCACCATGTATACAGTGCATTGTGCTGCCATTTGACCTGTCGTTATTGAGTCCATCTGTCACCAGCTCCTAACAAGGAAGGGCTGCTCCTGCTCAGCGCCCTCTGCCATTGCTAATGCAAACAGACTGAGATCACAGCTGTACCCACAGGTCTGGAAGTCATTCAAATGCCCCAGAATGTGCCACTGCCTCATAGCGAGGCTTGTAGAGGTCTGGGCTCTCAAGGAAACATCTGTAGTGCCTGCGGGCTGCTGCCCCAGTCTGAGAGGTGTGCACGCTGCTGCCTTGCCCCTGTGCCAGAGCCGCCTCAGCAGAGCCTGAGGTTCCAGGAGGTGTGTGTGCTTGCAGAAGCCTCTGGATGCTGTGGTTACTCTGTTTGCCCACGCTGCCTAGCAATCCTTGAACCAGGATGCCTTCAAAGCATTCCTTGGGAGTTTCCAGAACCATTCCACCTCCTTACCCTCCCCCAAGAAGGGAACGTTTTATATTAAGAAAAGAAAAACAGAAACAGAATTTTCGTGTTGCCCATCCTCCCTACCTCAATGACTTCCTAGAGGGCAACAGAATGGCCAGGTGAGAGCTGCTATGGGGTTAGAACTGGAAAGAATCAGATCTAATTTAACATCCTTGTTTTCAGAGCATGGAACTCGAGGTCCAGAGAGGTCAAGGGGCAGCTAGTCTCCAGATCCCCTACTTAGTCCGTGTTTCCACCACACCACATTGGGACAAAGCCCATGAGCCAGATGTCCACAGGGAACCCCAATCAGAGCTTCACCCCTAGTCAGGGACAAAGACTTGGAACATTCCAGTCCTGGCCCCCTCTGCAGCTAATATGAACCTTTGGGCAACTCCTTTATATTTTGTGATCTTACTTCTTTTATTTGTAAAGCTTCCCTTCACCAGGGATTGTTGTCACAGTCAAGAGTATGAAAACCCTGGATGTTTCCAAAGTGCTACAGAAGCACCAAGCCACAGTCCTGAGGATGGGTGTGTGCACCTCAGACTGCCAGCTGGAACTCTCACCTGGTGTCAGGGTCCCCGCGAGTTTCTGCAGCTTCATGAGCACCCATGGTTGTGTATCTGCAGCAGCAGTTGGTGCTGTGGGTGGCTCCGGAATCCTGCAGTGCTGCCATCTTATTCCTGGTCTACACATCCAAAGAAGCAATTCGGAACATCACGACTTACCCCAGCAAACGAGTTTACCAAATCTGAGAAAAAATATTTCATTCCAGTCTGGCCCAAGGCATCAAGAATAGTATGATTTACTCAGAACTACCAACACGGTGACTCAAGGATTGCAGGCCCGCCCTCGTTCTCATGACCAGCATGCTGAAGGTTGGCTATGCGGTGTCACTATTGGTCCCCAGAGCTCAGTCCCACACCTGCCCAGCCAGACCCTGTGGCAGCACAGCAGATTGTGTCATGGCCAGGGAGGCTGCTGACATGCCCAGTCAGCTTCTGAGCAGTGGGACCTCAGCTCCTCATCTCTGAAGAAGAGGGTCGCCTGGGAGACGGCTCCGAAGGTCCCCCCAGCTCCCACATCTGCCACAATCTAGGAAACAGTCTTGCATTCGTAGTTTCACAAGAAATAGCACAGGATTCGGAAAATACTGTGGCCTCGGCAGCCAAGACCTTTCACCCAGTTCCTCCTACTGCCCAAGAAAGTCCCGGGCAGAGCTATGCCTCCTGATTTATTCCCTACAAGAACACAGCAGCCAGCTGGCAGGCTCCCGCGGGGAGAGAACCTCTGCCTGCACCGCGTGGCTGCCGCCTGGCGTTCTGTATGTCCCTCCACTCCCCTCCTGCGCCTGCCATCATCAGACCAGCAAGGAATTCAAGCACATCAGCACAGGACTCTGCGACTGCTTGACAAGGCGCGGTTGGCGAGGGTGATATGTGCTGAACTTTACCCTAAAAGGCTCAAGCAGGAGGACAGCAGGGAGTTACAACTGGAGCAGTGGAAGGTCACATTCCTTAGCTCTGACGTCGGGATTTTTATTATCCCATAACAGAAATCGTTCCGAGGCGCAACCTTTTCTGTGTCTGGGTCATTGTGTAAAGTTGTAGAATGGCAGTAACAGCTCTAAGCCAGTGCAGCCGCCTAGCTCGGCAGTTACCACACATTCGCGTGTATCAGAGTGACCTGGATGGCTCGCTGACGCAGGCTAGCCTCCCCCGCACAGTCCCTGATTGCAGAGACCCCATCGGGTGCAGGACGCCTGCATTTCTCCCAAGTCCCAGGGAGGCTGCTGCTGCTGCTGCAGGCTCAGGGACTGCATTTTGAGAAGCACTGGCTTGGACAATGATGGCACAGGCTCTTATTGTCCGAATTACGAGGGAGCATGGACCGGAGTGACAGGACTGTGGGATCGCAGAGGTGGCCGGGCCACTAACCGCCCCCTGGGGACTGGGACTGAGGGGGGCTGTGGGTTGAATTGTGTCCCCACAAAAGGCATGTTGAAGTCTTCATTCCCAGTACCTGTGAATGTGACTCTTCAGAAATAGGGTCATTACCAATGAAGCAAGTTAAAGTGAGGACATACTGGATTAGGTCAGACCCTAAACCAATGGCTGGTGTCCTTAGAACAGTGGTCCCTGACCTTTTTGGCACCAGGGACTGGTTTTGTGGAAGACAATTTTTCCACGGACTGGGGTTGAGGGGATGGTTTCAGGATGAAACTGTTCCATCTTAGATCATGAGGCATTAGATTCTCATATGGAGCACGCAACCTAGGTCCCTTGTGTGCACGGTCCATAATAGGCATCGTGCTCCCATGAGAATCTGAAGCCACCACTGATGTGACAGGAGGCGGAGTTCAGGTGGTAATGCTTGCTTGCCCCCTGCTCACCTCCTGCTGTATGGCCCAGTTCCCAATAGGCCACAGACCAGGCCAGTCCATGGCCTGGGGGTTGGGACCCCTGCCTTATAAGAAAAATAAATTTGGACACAGGCAGAGACTGAAACACCAAGGACTGCCAGCACTACCAGGAGCCAGGAGAGGCCTGGAGCAGGTTCTCCTCTGAGCCTCCAAGAAGAAACCAACCCCCCGACACCTCAATTTCAGACTTCCGGCCCCCAGAACAAGAGAATACGTCTCTATCGTTGTAAGACACCCAGTTTGGGTTACTTTGTTATGGCAGCCCCAGGAGGCAAAAACAGAGGGTTCTTTCAATGTGTGGCTTGCAGTTGTTTCTTGTTTTTGTGTGTGTGTGAGAGACAGACAGAGTTTTGCTCTTGTCGCCCAGGCTGGAGTGCAATGGCGCAATCTCAGCTCACTGCAACCTCTGCCTCCTGGGTTCAAGCAATTCTCCTGTCTCAGCCTCCTGAGTAGCTGGGATTACAGCATGTGCCACCACACCCAGCTAATTTGTATTTTTAGTAGAGACAGGGTTTTACCATGTTGGCCAGGCTGGTCTTGAACTCCTGACCTCAAGTAATCCTCCCACCTCAGTCTCCCAAAGTGCTGGGATTACAGGCGTGAGCCACTGCGCCTGGCCTGTACTCGTTTTAATCATTCAACTCTAAATATTTTCTAAAATCTCTCATGATTCCTCTTTAAACCATAAATTACTTAGGAGTGCATTTTAAGTTTCCAAAATATAGTGTTTGAGGACTATCTTTTTATTGTTCTTTTCTAATTCAGTTACTTTGCAATCAGAGTCCATGTGTCCTTAGAACAAAGGAATGGTCTCAATTCATTGCATGCAGTTTTATATTTATCTGTTGGCTCAAGATTGTTAATTTTGTTGTTCAGATCTTCAATGTTCTTGCTAAGCATTTGCCTGTTTGATCTTTCTTTCTCTTTTCTTTTTTCCTTTCTTTCTTCCTTTTCTTTCTTCTTTCTTTCTCTTTCTGTCTTTCTCTCCTTCTCTCCTACTCTCGTTCTCTCTTTCTTCCTTTCATTCCGTTTTAGAGACAGGATCTTGCTCTGTCACCCAGGCTGGACCACAGTGACACCATCACAGCTCACTGCAGCTTTGAACTGCTGGCTTCAAGGGATCCTCCGGCCTTGGCTTCCCAAAGCAATGAGATTACAGGCATGAGTCATCACACCTGACCTTTGATATGTTTCTGATATTTGAAAAAAAAAAATTCTGGGCTGTACACAGTGGCTCACACCTGTAAGCCCAGCACTTTGGGAGGCCAAGGCGGGAGAATCACTTGAGTTCAGGAGTTTGAGACCAGGCTGGTCAACATGGTGAAACTCCATCTCTACTAAAAATACAAAAATTAGCTGAGTGTGATGGCACATGCCTGTAGTCCCAGCTACTCGGGAGGCTGAGGCAAGAGAATCGCTTGAACCCGGGAGGCGGAGGTTGTATTGAACCAAGATCATGCCACTGCACTCCAGCCTGGGCGACAGAGTGAGATTGCCTCAAAAAAAAAAAAAAAAAGATTCTGCCATCAGGACTGTGGATGGCTAATTTTTCCTCGTAGTTATATTGGTTTTGCTAAAATTGTGAGGCTGACCTCCCAGGCAAAAAGAAACCATGGTAAGCTCTTTGGTCCTTCCTTTCAATATTATGTAGCATCCCTATCTATCCTGATTTATGCTTTTTACCTTAAATTCCGTTTTTTCCATTATGAATATTGATACAATGGCAGTCTCTTGTACATTGACATTTATGTGTGACAATTTTTTCAGCTTTTCTGTGTGATCCAGTTTTATGTATTTTTGTAAGCTGTATATATAGGTGACTGATTTTTTGAGTCCAATCTCACCATCATCTTTATGTTTTAATGGATAAATGAAATCTATTCCCACTTATCGTGATTACTGACATGTTAGTGCTTGATGTCTAACATCTTATTTTGTGTTTTATTTATCGTCTTTTTCACTTTATTTTTTACTGTATTCTGGTTAACAAGGTTTCTGTATTCCTTTTTTTCCCCCTGAATGTTTGGAATTCAATTCTTCTTGTGATTTCCCTCAATTTTTAACATTTGTACTTAACTGCACATTTTTAAAAGAAACTGGGTGGGCATGGTGGCTCACATCGGTAATCCCAGCACTTTGGGAGGCTAAGGCGGGCAGATCACCTGAAGTCAGGAGTTCCATACCAGCCTGGCCAACATGGTGAAACCCGGTATCTACTAAAAATACAGAAATTAGCCAGGTATGGTGGTGCATGCCTGTAGTCCTAGCTACTCAGGAGGCTGAGGCGGGAGAATCACTTAAATCTGGGAGGTAGAGATTGCAGTGAGCTGAGATCGCGCCACTTCACTCCCGCCTGGGCAACAGACATAGACTCCATCTAAAAAAAAAAAAAAGAAAGCATAATTCTCTAATATTTCTTTTACTCTTGAAGCAAAGAAGAGCTCTCTCCCCACAAGTTGATATTACAATCTATACTTTTAATTTTCCTTTTTCTAAGAACACATTTGAAAGACTGTAACTAGTTAGTAAACTTACCAACACATCTTATTGCTAACTGCACTATTGTCTCTGAGATCCTGTACCGTCCGTCTGAGTTCTCTCCTCTTCATGTTGAAGTGTGTCTTTCAGTTACTCATTTAGTGATAGCCTCTGTGTGGTAAACACTCTCAGTCTCCGCTTTTCTGAAATGATTTTGCTTAATAAGAGTTTATCAGAGGTTCTGGAAAAGATATTTGTACACCTATGTCCCTGACAGCATTATCTACAATAGTGAAAATGTGTCCACCTACAGTTGATTGGATAAGCAATATATACGTACAATGAAATATTACTCAGCCTTGAAAAGGAAGGACATTCTGACATATGCTACCACATGGAGGACCTCACTGAGGACACTGTGCTAAGTGGAATAAGCCAGTCACAAATGGGCAAATATTGCATGATTCCACTTACAGGAGGCCCCTAAAGTGGTCAAATTCCTAGAGACAGAAAGTAGAATGAAAGTTGCTGGCGCAGGAGGGGCAAATGGGAATTAGTGTTTAATAGGGACAGAGTTTTCGTTTTACAAGATGAAAAGAGGTAAAAAGACAGATAACAGCGATGGATGTACAACAGGATGAATGTGTTTACTGCCACCGAAATGTACGTTTCAAAATACTTTAAACTGTTATGTGTATTTCACTACAATTAACAATTTAACAAAAGGAGAACGATCGTTCTGCAAGACATGAAGTTCAAATTTGGTCGTCATCTTTCCTTAGTGCTTTGAATTATTTTCTCTATTTTCCTTCAAGGTGTGTTGCTGCTGTTGAGAAGTCTGCTGTTGATTTGGAGGCAATCCAGCTTTCTCTCACTGACATGTTTGGAGACTTTCTCCTTAACCATGAGGTTCTGAAGTTTCATCATAAAGTGTCTGGATGTGTAGTTACAGCATTTGTATTTATCTTGTTTACTACCCAGAGAGTACTCTCAATCAGGGGATGCAAGATTATCTTCAATTCTTCAAAGTCCTCAGCCATTATTGCCTCCAATAAGGTTTCTCTGCTGTTTGTATTATGCTTTTCTGGAGCACCCTTTTTTGTGTGTGACAGGATCTTGCTCTGTCACCCAGGCTGGAGTGCAGCGGCACGATCATCATTCACTGTAGCCTCAACCTCCCAAGCTCAAGCGATCCTCCCACCTCAGCCTCCCAAGTAGCTGGGACTACAGGCATGTGCAGCCACACCCAGTTAATGTTTTTATTTTTTTGTAGAGATGGGATCTTGCTATGTTGCCTAGGCTGGTCTCAAACTCTTAGCCTCAATGATCCTCTTGCCTTGGCCTCCCAAACTGCTGGAATTACAGGTGTGAGCCACTGCACCCAGCCTGAAACATTCTTTAGACATATGTGGGAACTATCAATCTTTCAGTCATGTCATTTAACTTTGCAGCATAGTTTGATTTTTTTTCTCTATACATTGCTTTCTGGAGGAATTTCTCAGAGCCATCTATGAATTCCCTAAATTCCTCAGTTGGGCCCAGTCTAGAGTTTGTCCCATAAAATTTTTATTTCAATTACTTTATATTTTTTACTTCCAAAATTTCTAAATGATTCTTTTTCATACTTGACTTATTTTATTTCTTTCTGATTTTGCTTCATTATTCCTTTTTTTCTTTTTTCTTCTTCTTTTTTTTTTTTTTTTAAGACATGGTCTCCTGCTGTCACCCAGGCTGGAGTGCAATGGTGCAATCTCAGTTCACTGCAACCTCCACCTCCTGGGCTCAAGTCACTGCAACCTCCACCTCCCCCTTGAAAGTCCTCAGCCATTATTGCCTCAAGTAAGGCTTCTCTGCTGTTTGTATTATGCTTTTCTGAAACACCCTTTTTTTCTGTGACAGGGTCTTGCTCTGTCACCCAGGCTGGAGTGCAGTGGCACGATCATCGTTCACTGTAGCCTCAACCTCCTTAGGTAATAATGGCTGAGGACTTTCAAGGAACAAGTGATCCTCCTTCCTCAGCCCCCACGAGTAGCTGGGACTACAGGCACACGCCACCATACCTGGCTAATTTTTGTATTTTTTGTAAAGGCAGGGTTTCGCCATATTGCCCAGGTTGGTCTCGAACTCCTGAGCTCAAGCTATCGGTCCACCTCAGCCTCCCAAAGTGCTGGGATTCCAGGTGTGAGTCCCCGCCCCCGCCTTTCTTGTCCTTTTTAGATGACAAAAAACATTTTTTTTTTTTTGCTTTGCTTATGTCTCTGAACTCCTCAAATTCTTGTCTTAAAGTCTTGTCAGATCATGCTATACATGTATTCATTCTTTTTTTTTTTTTTTTTTAAACTGAGACTCACTCTGTTGCCCAGGCTGGAGTGCAGTGGCACGATCTTGGCTCACTGCAACCTCTGCCTCCTGGGTTCAAGCGATTCTCCTGCCTCAGTCTCCCAAGTAGCTGGGATTACAAGCGCACGCGACCATGCCTATTTTTTAATAGTTTTTGGTAAAGACATGTATCTTTACATGTCTTTTTACAAATACATTTTACACTATAAATACTTTACAAAGTATTTGGTAAATACTGTTGGCCAGGCTGGTCTCGAACTCCTGACCTCAAGTAATCTGCCTGCCTCGGCCTCCCAAAGTGCTGAGATTACTGTATTCACTCACTTTAAGTGTAAACTTTGATGACTTTTGACAAATGTATCCACCTGTATGCCCACCACTGCAATCAAAATATAGAACATTTCCATCACCCTCAAAAAGTCCCTTGTGCTAAAATCACCATCTCTGCCACCACCAGCTTTGGACCAGGGGGCCACTGATATACTGTTTGTCACCAGAGTCCTGTATCTTGTTCAGAGTCTCATACACATAGAGCCATCTAGCACGCAGGCTTTTGTGTCTGGTTCCCTAGGCTCAGTGGATGTTTCTGGAATTTATTCAGGCCATTCGTGTGTATCAGGAGTTTGTTCCTTTTTACCGCCGAGTGGTTTTCAGTTGTATGGATGAACTATGATGTAGTTATCTTTCAACTGTTGGTAGACGCCTGGGCTGCGTCCAGGCTGGGGTTGTGATGAATCAAACTGCTACAACGTGCAAGGCTGGGGGTCTATGTCTTTACTTCTGTTAGGTAAACACCAAGAGTGGAATTATCGGTTAACAGGGTAAGCGTATCTTGACTTTATAAAAAACTAAAGTAACTGTACCATTTCACACGCCCCCCAGCAGTGAGAGTCCCACTTACTCAGCACCCTCGTCGACACTTGTGATGTCTCATTGTGCTTTTAATTTGCACTTTGAGGGGTAGCTTTTAAAGGATGGGCATCTTTTCAGCCTTTGAGTCATTCAATCAGGATGTGTTCATGACTTAGGTGAGGAAGAAGGAATTGAAGTGAGATCTAAAATAAGAACATGAAGCTGGGCGCGATGGATCACACCTGTAATCCCAGCACTGTGGGAGGCTGAGGGGGGCAAATCACGACGTCAGGAGTTCGAGACCAGTTTGGCCAACATGGTGAAACCCCGTCTCCATAATAATACAAAAATTAGCCGGGTGTGGTGGTGCACACCTGTAGTCCCAGCTACTCAGGAGCCTGAGGCAGGAGAATTGCTTGAACCTGGGAGGCAGTGACCTGAAATCGTGCCACTGCACTCCAGCCTGGGCAACAGAGTGAGACTCTGTCTCAAATAAAATAAAAATAAAATAAAAATAAAATAAAATAAAATAAAGTAAGAACATGAATACATAAAGCTGGTGTGCTTTTAAAACCTCACAAAGGTGAGGAAATGTGTGCGTTATAATTATCTGTAGAAGTTAAGGGCACCGATTCTGGATTCAAATCCCATCTTCACTGCCTGCTTGCTGTGTGACCCTGCGATCTTGTGCAAGTTACTCATGCAGGCTGGGCCTCACTCCCCACAACTCTAAGATGACAGAACCCACCTCCTAAGATTGTTGAGAGAATTAAATGACTTGATATATGTTAAGCTTTAGTTGGTGCTGGCTGTAGTGGGCACTATGAGAATTCGAATTTATTATAATTCTAAGCAGAGGTGGTGGCACCCGCCTGTAGTCCCAGCTACTCGGGAGGCTGAGGCAGGAGGATCGCTTCAGTCCAGAAATTCAAGACCAGCCTGGGCAACATAAGGAGAGCCCATCTCTAAAATGTAACGGTAAGAGTAATTCTAAATCCTCCGGCGGCCGCCCTGGGGTGTGTGGTGATTGTGCCCACCACGAGGGGTCAGGCTTCAGCAACTTTCATTTACTCGAACCTCGCTGGCTTCCAGGGTGGGAGACCGGGGGACTGTCTTCTGGGGGCGCAGACGTCCCGCCTTTCCTTCCCTGCCCGAATCCGATGACCCCCAAGCACTACAGCCCCCTCCCCGACGCCGGCTGGAAATGGGGCGGAGCCAGGGGCTCCGGGCTGGCCGGGCGACCCCTGCAGAGGCCCAGGTCCAGCTCACTCGCGGACTAACTCCCTCGGAAGGGGAGGGACCCCCCAGGCTCTTTACACCCCCTTCCTTGCTGCCTGCCGGCGGCCACGACGCCGGAGCCCGGGCTCGGTCCTCAGCAGCTGGCGAGCTTCCCGGAACCGCCCCGCACCCCCGCCGAGCTCCGCTGGGGCCCTCAGCCCGCGCTGCAGCGTGGGGGTGCTGGCCTTCGCGCATTCGTTCCCTTGTTCATGCACTCGTTCATGCACTCGTTCGCGCACTCATCAGTGCCCTCCGGAGCTGACCGGACGCAGGAGGCGGAGAGAGGAACCCGCAGCCCGGTGCGGAAGTGCGGAGCCCAGACGGGAGCCGCTGGCCGGCGACCACAAACTGCGCTTCACTAACGGAGCGGAGCGTCAGGCAGAGCGGGCATCGCTGCCCCAGGCAGCCCTGGCCCGCGGACAGAGTCTAGTCTGCCCAGCTCTCGCCCATGCCAAAGCTTTGGTATGCAAAGTGTTTCCAATTTTTTTGTTCGTTTATAAATAGCTTTAAGAAATATATGTATTTCTTAAAGATATAAATATATATATATTGAGACAGTCTCGCCTTGTCGTCGCCCAGGCTAGAGTGCAGTGGCACGATCTGCAACCTCCGCAGCTCACTGCAACCTCCGCCTCCCGGGTTCAAGCAATTCTCCTGCCTCAGCCTCCCGAGTAGCTGGGATTACAGGTGCCTGCCACCATGCCCAGCTAAATTTTGTATTTTTAGTAGAGACAGGGTTTCACCATGTTGGCCAGGCTGGTTTCAAACTCCTGACCTCAGGTGTTCTACCCGCCTCGGCCTCTCAAAGTGCTGGGATTATAGACGTGAGATATGTAAAATTTAAGTAGAGACAACGTCTCACCCTGCTTCCCAGGCTGGTCTCGAACTCCTGGGGTCAAGCGATCCTCCTGCCTCGGCCTTCCAAAGTGCCATGATTACAGGTGTGAGCCAGCACGCCCAGCCGGTTTGTAAACATCTTTTGAGGGCCTCCTCCTTGGTGTCCACAGCTCTAGCGCTGAGCGCCTCACCCACATAGATGGGATGGTATGCGCTGGCAAGAGAGGTTGGGGAGTGGGGCTGGGGGGAGGCGGGGCAGAGGGACCAGGTCCTTGAGCCCTGGGAAGCTCAGCTCAGGTGTTAGGACCGCACCCCAGGATGGGTACGACATCTCAGGAGGCCTGATCTCAGGGTCCTGCATATCCTGGACCCTGCTTCACTTGAAGGGACATGGGAAGCCATTGAGCAATTTTAGGTAGGATCAGATTATAGGTGTTAAGTGAGTATTCACATTAGAGCACCTAGGAGCCCCCCTATTTGTAATGTCTTATTTTTGTTGTTGTTGTTGTTTGTTTTTTGTTTTTGTTTGTGTGTTTGTTTTTTGAGACAAGATCTTTCTCTGTTGCCCAGACTGGAGGGCAGTGGTGCAATCTTGGCTCACTGCAGCCTCAACCTCCTGGGCTCAAGCATCCCACCTCAGCCTCCCTAGTAGCTAAGACCACAGGCATGTGCCACCATGCCCGGCTAATTTTTTAATTTTTTTGTAGAGACAGGGTCTTGCATTGTCACCCAGGCTAATCTCAAACTCCTGGGCTCAAGCAGTCTTTCCTCCTTGGCCTCCTAAAGTGCTGGGATTACAGGCATGAACCACCTTGCCTGGCCTGTAATGTCTTATTTCTTAAACTGGAAGGTAGACTCGCTGCCTAAAATGACTCATAACATATATACAGGGAGAAGAGCCGCTCTGGCAGTGGGTGGAGAACAGTCTGGAGGAACCCAGAGCAGACAGACTGGGATGCTGAGAGGCTCCCGCAGCAGTTCCACTGGTGTTGATGGTGGCTGGAACTGGGGTGGCCATGGAGAGGGAAGTAGGGAAGGGGACAGAACCTGGGGGTCTTACACAGTGGTATCACATACAGCCTCAGTTTGGAGGGGAGTCCTGAGTCCTGTCTCTCAAACGCTACCCAGGATGGCCTCTCCCAAGCCTCAGGACCACTCTGCTCCCAAGAGCATTAGGATGACACTGGAGGCAGGGGGCCACTGGGAAAGTGCCTCCCCACAACCTGTCACACACACCTAGAGCTCCAGAGTGAAGGGCTGGAAGGGCCTCATTACTCACTCACATGACTTTGTATTGAATTAGGGCAGGTTTGGGAGTAGCCACAAACTGGGAAAAAGTCTAAAATGAACCCACACAACAGGGAATAGACAACAGGTTAATACACCCACAGCAAAGGAACAGACAGCGGATTCACACACACACACACACACACACAGAGCAAAAGAATAGATAGCAAGTTAAAACACACACACAGCCAGACGTGGTGCCTCATACCTGTAATCCCAGCACTTTAGGAGGCCAAGGCGGGAGGATCCCTTGAGGCCAGGAACTCGGGACCAGCATGGGCAACATAGTGAGACCCTGTCTTCACAAAAATTTTAAAAACCTAACCGGCTGTGGGCATGTGCCCTTAGTCCCAGCTACAAGGGAGGCTGAGGCAGGAGGATGCCTTAGCCCAGTTGTTTGGGGCTGCATTGAGCTATGATCGTGGCACTGCACTCTGGCCTGGGTGAGAGTGAAACTCTGTTTCTAAAACAAACAAACGCATGCACGCACACACAGGCACACACACATGAGATCAACAAGGAAAGACTCAGAAAAAAAAATGAGCAAAGCATATGAACAAGCAATTTACAAAAGATCCAATTCAAATGAATGTTGTACATTTGAACTGATGTTGAGCAACTGACCTTGGATCTACCAAGGGTGGATCTCATCTGTATGTCAGTGGGGTCACTGGAGGACCTCTGTGGCATCTAGTGGCTTGAAGGTGAACTCATGCTTCAACCCAGCAATTTCACCCAGAGGCATGGACCTCAAAGAAGGCAGTATTGGTCCCAGGGTGCGGTTGGAATTTTGTAGGGTGTTTCTATTTGTCAGAATGCTGGAGGACAGGTGGGCAGGCCCCACGTTGCTGGATATCCCATAACATCCAAGGAGACACTGTCCCACAATTTCCCCTAGAAATGCCTAGTATTTTTTGCATGGTTTTAATATATACTGAAGATTTCCTAGTATGCTATTTACTAGATCTATAGATGGAAGATTTTACTTAGTTTTCTGAGAAATTCTACTGAGCTTTGTTCATTCACCATTTCAGAAACTGTCAATAAAAAAAAAAAAAAAAAAAAAAAAAACAAATTTCAGAAGGCTACATATAATGTAGCCACACTAAAATGTTTCTATTATTTACAGGTACACACGAAGAAAGTAAAAAGATGAAAACACACAAAGACATAATCAACACAAAAATCAGGACAGTATCTTATCCTTATGGGGAAGGAAGGCTTCAACTCTATGTATAATGATTTCTTATTTTAAGGAAAAATATTGATCCGACATAAACATGGCAAAATGCTAAGATTTGACAAACTTTGTATGGTGGTGTTATTGTTCCTTATATTATTTCCTATTCTCTGTGCTCTAAATTACCCAAAAACGGGAGAGACAAGAGGCAGAGAAGGGAGGCAGGCAAACAGGTGATTTATTATTAAAACTGTTAGTGTCCACACTGTAAAACTCTCCAATGCTGAGCAGCTACTGGTAGTTCTAAGGCTACATGTTATTGAGATTTTATTTTTTTAAGCCATGACAGCATTCTTAGCTCTGTGTCTTCTGTACTATCACCATATTTATTCTCAGTCCATTCCCCTAGAATTTTGTCCCCAACTAGCAGCTGTATAGTTACTCAAGAGCTCACCTATCTCAAGATACATTTTAACAGTGCTCTACCAAAGATGACTCAAAAAAATGACTCTAAGAAATGACTCTGATGTTGAGGTTTCCATATTTTGCAGCTATTTTGGGCAGAGGTTCTACCTGGGCACAAATAGGTAATATGAATCTTAGCAGACTCCTCCTCTGGTAACTGAATTATAATACAATCCCAGGTGAGAACTGAGATATTGCATTAGAAATAGGGAATGGATGTGAAATTTGCAAAAATGTTATTCATCTACCCATTTTTAACAATTTGAGTGGGGCTTTTAGCTAGGCATTTTTTCATCTATGTTTATCAGAAAACACCCCAAATAACTGCTTCCGTTTTGGATTCTGTTCTCATCACCTTTTTGGGTTGTCCGTGTGCTCTGGCTCTGCTGTGATAAGGGCAAACACAAATTAAAAATATGAAGTTTAGCTGGGCGCGATGGCTCACGCCTGTAATCCCAGCACTTTGGGTGGCCAAGGCGGGCAGATCACGAGGTCAGGAGATGGAGACCATCCTGGCTAACACGGTGAAACCCTGTCTCTACTAAAAAAATACAAAAAATTAGCCAGGCGTGGTGGCGGGTGCCTGTAGTCCCAGCTACTCGGGAGGCTGAGGCAGAGAATGCATTAACCTGGGGCCAGGCTTGCAGTGAACGAGGGTGGCACTGCACTCCAGCCTGGGCTGACAGAGCCAGATTCGATCTCAAAAAAAAAAAAGTTTGGAAGTTTGGCTGAGCCGCAGTGGCTCACTGTCCCAGCACTTTGGGGAGGCCAAGGCAGGCCTGATGCTTGAGGTCAGGTGTTCAAGACCAGCCTGGCCAATGTGGTGAAGCCCTGTTTCTACTAAAAATACAAAACTTGGCCAGGTGTGGTGGCTCTCGCCTGTAATCCTAGCACTTTGGGAGGCCAAGGCAGACGGATTGCCTGAGCTCAGGAGTTCAAGACCAGCTTGAGCAACACAGTGAAATCCCATCTCTACTAAAATAAAAAAAATTAGCTGGGCATGGCAGCGTGTGCCTGTAGTCCCAGCTACTCAGGAGGCTGAGGTAGGAGAATTGCTTGAACCCGGGAGGTGGAGGTTACAGTGAGTTGAGATCATACCACTTCACTCCAGCCTGGGCAACAGAACAAGACTCTTATCTAAAAAAAAAAAAAAAAAAATGCTCTTAAAACAATGAGACACCACTACACACCTATTTGAATGGCTAAAATCCAAAATTTGATACCACCAAATGCTGACGAGGATATGGAGCAACAGGAACTCTCATTCATTGCTGGTGGGAATGAAAAATGAAACAGTCACTTTGAAAGACTGTTTGACGGTTTCTTTTTATTTGATTTGATTTTGAATTTTTTAGACACAGGGTCTTGCTATGTTGTCCAAGCTGGTCTTGAACTCCTGACCTCAAGTGATCCTCCTGCCTTCGCCTCCTGAGTAGCTGGGATTACAGGTACAAGCCTCTGCACCTGGCTTTTATTTATTTTCAGTCTGTTGCAAAACAAAACATACCCTTAACATATGATCCAGCAATCCCACTCTTTAGTGTATAGTGAAAGGAGCACACAAAAATCTACACATGGATGTTTATAGAAGCTTTCCTCATAATTGCCAAAACTTGCAAGCAACCAAAATATCCTTCCATTGATGAATAGATAACTAAACTGTGGTACTTCCAGACAATGGAACATGATTCAGCAGTAAAAAGAAATGAGTGACTAGGCCAGAAAAAGATATGAGGGAATTTTAAATGCATATTACTAAGTGAAAGAAACGAATCTGAAAAAGCTACTTACTGTCTTAGTCCGTTTTATGCTGCTATAACAGAATACCACAGACTGGGTAATTTACAATGAACACAAATGTATTGGCTCACAGTTCTGGAGGTTGAGAAGTCTAACATCATGGTGCTGGCATTTTTCAAGGGTCTTCTTGCTGCATCACCCCATGGGAGAAGGGCAAAGAGAGGGTGAGAGGGAGAGCAAAAGATAGATCTTGTAGCCCTTTATAGTCAGCATTAATCCATTAATGAGGGTGAGGCCCTCATGACCTAAACACTTCCCATGAGACCCCATCTTTTAACATTGTTGCATTGGGGATTAAGTTTCCAACACATGTGTTTTGGGGGACCCATTCAAACCATAGTAGCTACATACTGTAAGATTCCAAATACATGACATCCTGGAAAAGGCAAAACTGTGAAGATAGTAAAAAGATCAGTGGTTGCCAGGAGTTAAGGGGGAGAGAGGAATAAACAGATGGAGCACAGGGGCCTTTGTTTTTTTTTTTTTTTTTGAGACGGAGTTTAACTCTGTTGTCCAGGCTGGAGTGCAGTGGTGTAATCTTGGCTCAATACAGCCTCCACCTTCCAGGTTCAAGCAATTCTCACAGACTCAGCCTCCCGAGTAGCTAGGATTACAGGCGCCTGCCACCACGCCTGGCTAGTTTTGTACTTTTAGTAGAGACAGGGTTTCGCCACGTTGACCAGACTGGTCTCAAACTCCTGACCTTAGGTGATCCACCTGCCTCGGCCTCCCAAAGTGCTGGGGTTACAGGTGTGAGCCACCGCGCCCAGCCCGCCCAGGGGACTTTTAAGGCGGTGAGAATACTCTATGTGGTGCTCTAATGGTGGAACCATGACATTACACTGTAGGGGCAGCAAAGTTCTACCTCCATTCTCTTAGGGTCCTGGCTGGGCCTGAGAAATAAATTGAAATAAGACAGATTAACAGGAGAAAAGCATACAAACTTATTTAATACAAGTTTTATGTGGCATGGGATCCCTTTTAAGGAGATGAAGACCTAAAGAAAAAGTTAAGAGTCAAACACTTATATACTGAATGGGACAAAGAGTAGTAAGCTGTGAGAAATCAACCACATTATGTGGGGAGACTTTACAAATGTGTGTGTTATTCTAACAAAGCCTATGCGGCATTCTCTCAACTTCTCATCCTGTGTCCCGGTGTATAACATAGGTTCATCGTTTGTGACAATCGTACCACTCTAATGGGGGCGTTGATAGTGGAGGAGGCTCTGTGTGTCTGTGTGTGTGTGTGTGTGTGTGTGTGTGTGTATGGAGGGGCAGGGGGTATATAGGAAATCCCTGTACCTTTTGCTGAATACAGCTTGAACCTAATGCTGCTCTAAAAAATAAAACCTTTTTTAAGGCTTACTTTTCCCTGTTGAAAATAAGGGATGAGGCTTCCCTTTCCTCCCTTTTCTTGCAGAATTTCCTTCTCTGTCATTTTCAAATGTGTGTAAATCTTTTTTTTTTTTTTTTTTTCTTTGAGACGGAGTCTCGCTCTGTCGCCCAGGCTGGAGTGCAGTGGCGCCATCTGGGCTCACTGCAAGCTCCGCCTCCGGGTTCACGCCATTCTCCTGCCTCAGCCTCCCGAGTAGCTGGGACTACAGGCGCCCGCCACCACGCCTGGCTAATTTTTTTGTATTTTTTTTTTTTTAGTAGAGACGGGGTTTCACCGTGTTAGCCAGGATGGTCTCGATCTCCTGACCCCATGATCCACCCGTCTCGGCCTCCCAAAGTGCTGGGATTACAGGCTTGAGCCACCACGCCCGGCCTGTGTGTAAATCTTTTTAATGGCTGCACAAGCCAGTTGCCAGTCTAATATCTCAGTCGTGCTTCCTCTGGGAGCCAGGACCACCTCTTTGAGTCTTGACATCAAGCAGTAAATGCCGCCACCCTCCCCGTTTCCTGAGAAGCCTGACTTCAGCTGTCACCTGCCTCCAAATCGCAAAACCCACCTCCAGTCATAGCGATAGAGAAAATCAGCAATTTTGTCCTGAAAACATGAATGCAATGGGTTGTGTCTGCTTGGCTGCAGAAGAGTGAGATCTCTCTCCATCTTTGCAATCTCTCAGGGGGAGAGATCGTGATGCAGCTCACATTCCAGTTTAAAGTTTATTCAGTAATAAAATTGTTTTCCTTTTCTACTACCTTCGTGGAGAAGTTTTCTGGGTTGGCAGGAGATTTTGTTTTTAATTTTCTGTCCCCACCAGGGCCCACGTCCAGAGACAAACATTGGAATGTGTGGCTTGGCAAGTAAGGTCGCCAGTGGAGGCAGCCTGCTGGGCGGCGTCCCTGGGGAAGACTGTCCCCGGGTTCAAGGGTGACGTGCAAGTTCTGGTTCATGCCCTGTCTACTTTTGAAAACCTCCCAAAGCAGAGGCACGGTCACCCCTCTGCCCCAAGAATCACATAACCTCCTCTTCCTGGGCCTCAGTGTCTCATTTGTGAAATGGTCATAAAAATATACTCTACTGTTTGAGGGAAGAGCCAGCCCAAACTGTTCCCCAAAGCTCCTCCCTTCTCTCCGGCAGAACCCGCTGTGGAGCACCTACCCCCTGCTCCTTTGATCTCACAGCCCTGTCCCCCACACCCCCAGCCATCTGAGTCATGGGTCCTGTGTTCCCAGCTCATCTCCCCAGCCGTCTGGGGCTACACATCCTGTGGGCTCTGTTCGCTCTGCTCACGCCACAATCTCTGAGCCTCTGCTTTCTGCCAAGTGCTTCGTCCAGGTCTCTGGGGAACTCTCCCTCCGCGGTGGGACTCCTTTGTGCAGTAAACTGATCCTGGGCGTCCAGAGTGCTATGGTTGGTGCAGCAGAGAGGCAAGGGGCAGAGCACTGTGCCCCCAGCTCAGGGCAGCGCGGGTCACCTGGGCACCCTAGGCAGGATCTTCAAGGAGAGAGGGACCCAGGGAGGGAGAGTGCCAAGGAGGGAGGCAGGCAGGAAGAGAGCGGGAGGAGAGGCAGGCCTGACCTGGCCTGGCATTTTGGGAAAAGGGGGAGGGCGTGCATCAGGGGCTGGGTGAGTAGGAGCAGGAGGTCTAAGGTGGGGACCTGGGAGCTCAGACCAGAGCAGCCGGGGGAGGGGCGGTCAAGCGCTGTCTGTCTGTCCGGGAAGCTTGGGTTGCATCCTCCCGGAGACAAGTTGGCACCAAGGTGAGACTGCGTGCAGCCAGGTGAGAAAGGGGAGTGGACTGGGAAGCTCGGAACAGGTCTTGGGAGGGAGGGAGATGGGCCTGAGGGCTGAGGGGCAGCGCCGGGGAAGAAAGGGCTGGAGAGACACCCCCACTCCTCCCTTCACCACTCCAAGGCAGGACAGGGGCAGCCGCGGGCTGGGCGGGAGGGCTCAGGGAGGAAGGAGGCCTGGGAGCTAAACGTGGAGAGCACACGGAGACCCCGGGCAGGGCGGGCTGCATTCGCGGTGGCACAGGGTGGCCGCGGCGGGTCTCAGCAGCCTGGTGGCCCCTCGGGCTTAGCACGCCCGACAGCACTAACGCGCCGGGGCCGGCCCAGCAAATCTTTTGTCCGGGGCGGCGCTGAGCCAGCAGCGAGCTGCCCGGTATAAACCGGGACCCGCGGATGGGGCGGGGCGCACCATGGCGCAGCGCTCAGGAAAGGTGAGTGAGTCCCTTAACCCCAAGGAAACCGGGCAGGGCCCCACCTTCGCCCCCTGTGCGAGGGGATTCAGGAGGGTGCACACTGTTGCTGGATGACAAACCCAAGGGAAGCTGGTTTAATTTCTTAATAAAACGGGGTCGGCCTGGGGCCTCTCTAGTGTGGGTGGATAGGAAGGTCTCCATCTCCACTCCTTCCTTCCGGGGTTCCAACCCCTGGCCTCGCAGTCAGGAGCAGGGAGGGTGGTCAGACTCCCTGGGGCTTCCTCGGGGTGGGGGAGGCTTGGCTTGTCCCACAGCCCTCGGCCCCACTGCTGCAGCTTCTTTGCCCAAGGCTGGTCTGTGTGGCTTGTCCTTCCTCAGCGTCTCTTCAGGGACACTCAGGGCTGGTTCTCTGAAAAATGTTGAGATTTTAGGGAGCCCCGAATCCCTTTGGTGCCCAGGTCTCCCCAAAAGCCTCAGGGGCCCTCTACCAGCCCTGCCTGGTGCAGGAAGGATGGGAGACGTGGCTCTCCCGCCCTCTCTGCAGTGCCCCTAGCCTAGCCACTCCCATGAAGCCTCTGCTCTCCAGGGCCACATGCCAGAGTGTCTGCGGGTGACTGTGTTGCTGTATCAGTCCGCATGGGCCAGGTGATGCTTCAGTAACAAAGGCCCCAGTAACTCTGGGGTGCAGAACACCAGGGTGTCCGCCTCCTTTCTGGTGAAAGCATGTGGCCACGCCTGACTCCAAGGGGCCTGGAAGGGCATTTCTCACGTTTTTTTGAGCGAACTGGAGACACTGGTGAGGCGCAAACGGCCATAGTGATGGGGAGCATCACCGCGCTCTGACAGGCCTGTTGTAGGGCCGCAGTTCTTGAAACCCAAAGCGTTAGGGAATGGTTGGGGTTTTAGGTTCCACAGCAGGAAAGGAGTTTGGGGGGTTGTTATTGCTTCCCTTTGTTTTGTTTCGGGACAAGGACAACCTGTGGGTGCCACGTAGCTACAGGACATGGTGTCTGAACTCCCACCAGGGTGATGGAGCTCCAGATCTCATACGTGCCTGCTACCCAAAGGAGTGGCCTACAAAACACAGAGAGACAGGGTGGCACTTATAAGCCCTCTTTTGAGAACATTAATCCTGAGCCAGGCCCTGACGCGCTTCGGCCAATTCAGCCTCTCCAGTGAAGGAGGCCCAATCCCAGGAACCTTTCTGCAAAATATATGTTGGGTTACCACGAGAGGGTTGTGGGTGCAGTTTCTTCTTTTGAAAACACCTCCTTTAATGTTATTATCGGCTTTATGTCTTAAGAATTAAAAAATGAGTTAAAAAATGCAGTGGAAGTTGACAAGAGCCCATTTTGAAATGGGCACCTAGACAAAGGGGAAGCCCCTGTCCCCAGACCGCTGTTGAAATTTGTCTGCTCCACTGTGAGCTCCTAAGGGTAGGAAGGAACAGGAGCTGTGTATGGCATCAGTCTGCCAGCTATTCATGCTTTTGCCCAATTGGCAAATAATGTTACTGTGTGCAGCAGGAGTGGGCTTTGGCGGGCCTGGGAGTAGGGGTTCCGTCGAGGGTGCTGGGACCCAGACGCCAGCCTCCAACCCTGAAGGAGAGAAGCCCCTGACCCTCAGCTCTGTAACCTGCCCTTTCTAGATCACTCTCTATGAGGGCAAGCACTTCACGGGGAGGAAGCTGGAGGTCTTTGGGGACTGTGACAACTTCCAGGACCGGGGCTTTATGAACCGAGTGAACTCCATCCGCGTGGAGAGCGGAGCCTGGGTCTGCTTCGATCACCCTGACTTCCGGGGCCAGCAGTTCATCTTGGAGCACGGCGACTACCCCGACTTCTTCCGCTGGAACAGCCACAGTGACCACATGGGCTCCTGTCGGCCTGTAGGAATGGTGAGTGGGCCTGTCCACCGAGGGTTGAGTCTTCCTGCCGGAGAGACCGAGGGTCAGCCCTGGCAGACAGTGGCAAGGAATTGGGGAGCGTGGGCCTCCCAGCTTTAAAGTCTGTAAGACTGAGGAAGCTATACCCAGAGCCACCTGTGGCATGAGGTGAGTAGGTGGGGGGCCGAGTTGCTGGGAACCGAGCGGGAGTGGCCCTGAGTTTTCATACAGGTATCGGGAAACCACTTTAAGTTTTGGATCCAAAAATCTAGCTGCATTGTCCATTTAAAATGCTGTTGAAATCGTCCAAATTTAGATTTCCAGCCAGATAAGGGACACTCAGCCAATGGGAGGCTGATTTGGGCCTAGTGTGGCCACTGGTGCGGTGGTCTTGTAGCACATTCTGGAGCCTTCCATGCTGAGGTCTTGGAGTGGCTGATGGAGGAAGCTGAAGAATCACCCGCCAGTCAGGGGAAAATTGGGGGGCAGGTCCCTTGGAATTACACAGGTAGCTGCCAGCCAAGAGGTGTATGCAGGGAGGGCAGACGAGGGGCATGGCTCCCCCATGGCGAAGGACTGTTTCTGTCCAGCTGCTCCTAGGGTGGGATTTAAGCAAGGCCGTTCCCCCAGGTCATGAGTACTCGCTGACCTGCTGTGAGCTCTGGGAGCTTCAGGCGGGAAGTGGCGGATTCCTGAGCCTGGGGGTATGCGTGTCTCATCACAGAGAGTCTGGGCTTATGTCTGCCGAGGACCCTCCCCTGATGCCTGGGCCGGGCGGTTCTGGTGAACGTCTGAGGAACCCCAGGGAAGGGGCCTCTGTGTGGGGCCCCCTCTCTTTTCTGTATCAGTTGCAAAATCAGCTGGGCTTTGGCATCTCAAATTGTTAAGAATGCTTTCTTAGTATTTCTTCCAGGCTGTGGTACAATTGGCAAAAAAGAAATTTAAATGGTTGGCCCTGGACCCTGCATAATGCTATTTATATGAAAAATATCCTTGGTATCTTGAGAACTGCTGTTCTCCTAAGAGCTATCCTGGGGCCAGCTGTGACGCAGACCAGGCCCTGCTGGCTTCTGAGTCAGGCAGGGGCTGGCCCTCCTCTGTCTTTTGGAAATGCGGGAATCATATAGGGAGACGTGCTGAGCCTAGGGGACGATGATGTCAAGGCCAGCAGGAGTTTCAGCACATGAGATCTGGTATTCGTTTTAGATTTTTGGCTTTATGTTTTACTAAAAGGTTCTATTACAGTTTTAAAACGTTATCATGTGAAGGCTTGCCTGTGGGCTGCAGCCCCGGAGTGAAGTCAGAAACCGGAGTGTGTTGGTGTGACCAGGGCAGGAGTCCCCCAGGCTGAGCACCCAGAGGGAGCCCCGAGACCCCAGCCCTGGTCTGAGCCTGAGCGCTGGCCTCTGGTCAGTTTGGCGTCTTTGGACCTCAGATTTTCTAGTTGTAGAAAGAGGTGCTTAGACCAGCTCAGTGGCTTGAAACAGTTTTAGAGTAATAGAACCCTTTCTTCCAACCACATCTCATGTGGAAGAACAAACAGAAGTGCGGGACTGAAGTATGTGGGGTGGGGGTGCCCAGTGCCCTGGGTGCCTCCTAATTCCTTCCTGCCCGGGGCTTCTGTTTCTGGGAGAGGGGAATTCACAGTAGCCTCCTTCTTTCCTTCTTTTTCGCTTGGTCTTGGAGCACGGGGAACATTTCCGCCTGGAAATCTTCGAGGGTTGCAACTTCACGGGCCAGTGCCTGGAGTTCCTGGAGGACTGCCCCTTCCTGCAGAGTGGGGGCTGGGCCAAGAACTGCATCAACGCCATCAAGGTGTACGGGGACGGAGCGTGAGTACAGGCCAGCCACGTGGCTGCACCCCGAGGCCCAGCTAGGCCCTTCAGCACCAGGCGTGGGAGGCTGCCCGCCATGCAGGGCTGGTGGGTGGGGTGGGAATGAGACCTGCAGCAGGGGGCAGCGTGTCCCTGGCCCCACAGGCCCTCTCTTTTCCTCAGCTGCCTCACCTGCCCCAGTCAAGCAGCAGGGAGCTTCCCCTATGGCCCAGAAGGGCCTCAGAGAGGGACCCTGGGCCCCAGAGGCATCCTGAGACCTTCCCTGTAGGGCATCGGTCCAGGAACAGAGGTAGGAGAGGGCCTTGAAAGCTGCACAGTTCTCTGCGATTGATCTGATGCAAGAGACCGCCTTTGGTTTTCTTGAGCCGGGGGACACCTGCTTACCAAGGGATCCCCCAGAGCCTTATGGGCTGGAAAGCCACAGTGGGCTCACCTGCTCGGAGAAGGGTGGACCAGCCCACCCTGCCCAGCGCCTACCCAGCAAAGCTGACCCCTGAACCGGGCCTCTCTGCAAACCCCCAGCACCCTGGCCTCTGGGGGAAGACGGACTTCAGGGTGGCTCACTTCTGGACAGAGAGTACCTGGGGGGATTTTGCCCAGGCCCAGACGGGTTTGTCTGCCCCACACTTGGTTTTCCTCCTGGTCAACCAAGGGCAGCCTTCGTGCCCCCTCCTGCCCTCCCGCATACTCCCCTTTTGCAACTACCCTCTGAGCACCTTCAAGTTGGCCATCTATTTTCATTGTCCAGCCCACACCTCTGCGTCAGGTAGATATTATTGCCCCCGTTCTACAAAGGTTCTACAAAGCTGAGACTCAGAAGGCTGACTGCCCAGCCATCCCATGGGAGTGGCACAGCTGAGACTACAGCCAAGCCTGTGTCTGTCCCTGTTCCAGAGCTGGCCGCTTTCCCAGGCCTCAGTTCCCTCCCCTCAGGCCAAGAGCCCCTCACACAGGTTCCAGCTGGCTGTGCATGGTTCTGGTTCCTATCAAAGCAATTGAAGAACAATTTGCCTTCTATACTCCAGAGGTTCAAGGCCAGGGAGCTCTGGAGAGGATGCAGGGGGCAGAGGGACTGCAGGGAGACAGAGACTGAGCCAAGGCAGAGCTGGGCACAGGTGGCACCCCATGTCCGTGGGCTCCAACCGCACAGTGAAACTATCCCCCCACAATTGTGTCTATGCTGAATATGTACATTATTCCCTGAAAGATACCGTACAGCTATTTATATAGCATTTACGTTGGATTCGGTATCATAAGTAATCTAGAGATGATTTCAAGTCCAGTAAGTCCTCACTTAACATTGGGGATAGGTTCTTGGAGACTGTGACTTTAAGTGAAACGACGTATGGCAGGTCCTCGAATATGTTGTCTTGTTCAATGTGGATTCATTATAAGATTGATGAGGGGAGAAATGGCTTTGTTATATATCGCGTGCTGAAAGCCACGGTTCCCAAATACCTACTGATGGGGTTAAGCGAGGACTTACTATATATGGGAGGATATGCGTGGGTTATATGCAAATACAATGCCATTTTATATCTGGAACTTGAGCATCCTTGGATTTTGACATCCAAGGGAAGTCCTGGAACCAGTTCCCAGGGATAGGAGGGACTGTGTACATCCCACCTTTCCCTGGTGGCCTGATAGTGGCAGAAATCTGCTGTTTCTGTCACTCTAGCTAGCTCCAGGATTCCATTTTACAAAATTGCATTTTGCCCTAAATTGGTGGCACCTGGAGCCCAGGGGTGGCATTCCAAAACAAGAATTTGCCCTGGAAAACTTGCTGGCT
Organism: Papio anubis; assembly: GCF_008728515.1. Classification (NCBI taxonomy): domain Eukaryota; kingdom Metazoa; phylum Chordata; class Mammalia; order Primates; family Cercopithecidae; genus Papio; species Papio anubis. The sequence continues at coordinate 7,815,743 of NC_044979.1, forward strand.
AAATTGTGTCTTGTAAGGCCCAAGTCACACCTTTGCATGGAGGATGTCCTGAGGCCAGAGACACAATCCCCCCGCCCACCCCACCACTCAGGCACTCAGGGGCTTGTTGAGAAGGAAGGTGGAGAAGGTGGAGATGAACATTTCTCTGACTGAGGGGCACACAGTCTGTCTCCTTCAATCCCCACCGTCCCTGCGAGGAGCCAGCCGTCAGTCCCCCAGGTGGGGGCCCAGGTGCTCAGCCTTTGCCGCCTAAGACTCTAACTCTTACACAAATGTAAGCCCTTGTCAAGGAGGTAACGGCCCCGGGTCCCCTGGATCCGGAGGGGACACTGCTAGGAGGCCTTTCCTGGGGTCTGGAGAGCGGGCGAGGCAGGGCCCCTCCACCACCTCCCACTGCCAAGACTCCTTCCCTCTGGGTCCCACATCAGCCCAGGCATGACCCGTCCCCTCAGATCCATGTCCTGGTGGGCTTTCGGAGGAAAATGTGCTGGCGTTCTGCCCCCAACCACCCCCACCTGGGGAAGGGCACGGTGCTCATGTGGGCAGGACAGGCCCCTGCCCCTTCCCCTTTCTGCCTCCTCCCAGTAGCCACAGCCAGGACAGGGGACAGGAGGATGGGCGGTTCCCTGCCCCCTCCTTTTGGGGGTGTCCATGTGAGCACCCTCATGTGGCCCAGGACATGGCTTAGGGTATTTCTTGCCCACCACAGGGTAGGAAAGGACCAGCTGACTCCCTGAGGTGCCTCTGAGGCCCCAGCTATGGCATAGGTGTGGGGTCAGAAAGCTCTAGGTGTGAAGGAGCATGGACGCGGGGGGCCATGAGGGTGGGGTCCAGGCTGGACCAAGCCTGCCCTGAGTCCCCCAGCAGGTGCTCCAGGCTGGCTCACACCCTCTGCCTCTCTCTGTTCCTTCCTGGCGCCAACCCTCGAGGCAGCAGACTGTGCCAGGCACCAAGTGTGACAAGCCTCGCTCGTCTCAGAGATGGTGAGGGAAGGACAGGGTCGGGCCAGCCCCTGCTCCGAGCTGTCCTGAGGCGTCTTCCTTGTATCACATGCCCCTTCCCAGGCAGAGGCCACTCCCCTGGACCTCCAGTCCCTTCCTCCTGGTCCCCCATTCCCTCCCCACCGCACCTTCCTGCTTTTCTGGGCTGGGCCCACAGCTTCCTGGGTGACAAAGGGCTGTGTTCTCTCCTGCCCCCACCAGCCCCAGGTCCTCCAGGCTCCGTAAAGACTTGTCCTGACTGTTTCTGCTCTCTGGATTGTTGGTGGCCGCCCCGGAGGTGTGCAGAAGGGGAGGAGGAGAGGAAGGGGCCCCACTTGGGACTCCCTGACCCTCCTCTGTGCCCTGCAGGCTCCTCTGTGCAACTGTACCCCCACAGCCCATTTCCTCTGCAGGGGAGGCCCCATGAGGGCAGGAGGGGGCAGGAACCATGTCATGTGACCATGGCACCTCTGGTACCTGACACGGTGTTGGGCACACATGTGGGAACCCACTGGCATTCACTGAATGAATGGTGCCCTCTGTGCCAGGCCCCCCATCAGGTGCTGGGGGCACTGTCTGTGCAAGGTGGTCCTTATCAGGGAACAGGAGTGCGTGGGTGTGCAGTGATGGCGGGAGTGCATCCTTGCCAAGGACGGTTGAAATGCAGTGGCGCGATCTCGGCTCACTGCAACTTCCGCCTCCCTGGTTCAAGCAATTCTCTTGCCTCAGTCTCCTGAGTAGCTGGGATTACAGGCATGCACCACCACGCCCAGCTAATTTTTGTATTTTTAGTAGACACAGGGTTTCACCACATTGGCCAGGCTGCTCTCGAACTCCTGACCACAAGAAATCTGCCTGCCTCGGCCTCCCAAAGTTCTGGGATTAAAATGTGGACGTTACTAGGCCTGTCCCCACACGTGTCACACCCCTGCACGGACCCCACACGGCACTGAGGAAGGAAATAAAAGCCAAGGTGGGCACCGTGGGTGCCTTCGTGTAGCCCAGAGTGAAGGGGCCGCTCGGCCGGGAGGGGTTGCTGGGTGGCCAGGCTGTGCAAGCTCTTCTGTCTGGAGTCCAGGGGGGCTTCCCGGCAGCCCCTGATTCCCACTCCCCTGGCCTCCAGGTGGGTCCTGTACGAGGAGCCCAACTACCGCGGCCGCATGTACGTGGTGGAGAGGGGCGACTTCCGCAGCTTCTCCGACTGGGAGGCCCACAGCGCGCGGGTGCAGTCGCTCCGCAGGGTGGTCAACTTCTTCTAGCCGAGCCCTCCCACCAGGATGGCCAGGCACAGCTCTGGGGACAGGGGCAGCCCCTTGCGGTCCCACCCAGACCTCGGGACCTTGGGCAATAAAAGTCCTCAAAGCCAACAGGCGGCTTCTGAGTGCTCTCTTGGCAATGGGCGTCCCAGCCCTGGGAGGAGCCAGACGATCCAGGGCGCTTTCCCAGACTCCCAGGGACCCCCTGGGCCAGAGAGGGGAGAGTAGTGGGGAGAGGTGATGAGAAGCGATGGGGGGAGGGAAGGGCCGGAACCCAGGCTGGTGCAGGGCTCCCCAGGCTCGCTTGGGGCTCTGCCTCTCTGTGACTCAGCAAGGTGAGGCTGCCAGGCCACGTGGCCAAAGGCCTGACCCGGGGTCTCTGTGTCTGATCTCTGGGTTTCATCCTCATGGCTAATCTTGGCCTCGGAGTTTCGAGGGGAAGAATGTTCCCTCTGGAAGGTTGGTTTGCACCCAGGGCAGACCTCTCTCCTGCGAAAGAGAAAAAAATTAGTGGTGGTGAGTGTCGGGGTAGGGGTTTAGCTTGAACAGGTGGGCTCTGTGGGAATGGAGGGGCTTTCAGGGAGAAAGGGAAATGGGGCGTGTCTGCTGCAGCTATAGCCCCTGGAGCAGTGGGGCCGGCAGACCCAGAACCGGCGGCCTTGGCTCGGGTCTTCACCTCGTGCAGCCACAAGCGCCCGCCTGCAGAATTCCTCCAGGCCTGGGCCCTCTCCAGAACACTGGGTCCTCCTGTTGGGGTGGGCTTGAATCTCGAGGGGACACCCCACCCCTGGGGGACAGAAGGGAGGGAGAAGCCTGTCCTGGAAGGAGATACTCAGCCCAGGCAGCGGGATTCCTGAGCATAAGAGGGTCCACGTCCCCAAAAGTATCCCCCTACTGCCTCCCCACCCACGCCTACGCTTCCAACTCACGGGGGAGAGAGGAAAGGACCCTCAAGGGGGAACTCTGGTCCCTGGGGGTGGCCCAGGTAACTCCCTGCTGCCAGCAGCCCCCCTGGAGAGTCCTGAATGGAGGCTGCCTGTGAGGAAACCGTAGCCCACTCCAGAAGGAGGCAACAGATAGAGTGCTCTGGGCTTCTGAGGAGAACGCAGGGGCTCTGGACCTGAGGTCCCTGAGCACGGGGCTCCTGGACATGGAGACCCCAAAGATGTTCACACGGCCTGTGCCTGGACCGAGGCCTGGCTGGATGAGGGATCGGGGGGGGCCAGGTGCATGGGTTGGATCACCCATGTGCCCACAGCGTTCTGGTCAGGGACCTGGCTCCTGGTCCAACCTCTAATCCCCCACAGAGATCCCAGAGGCCCCCCCACCAGCTGGCTCCCGACTGGCTTCTCAGTTCCCGGGTCCTCCTCACCACACATCTTGCTCCGGTTTTCTGAGTAGGCGGAGGGGTTTGGACTGGGGATCAGCCCCTCTAGGCTGGTCGCCCGGCTCAGGACTCCCAGGGAAAGCCCGGGAGCCCTGGGTTACTATCGGAATTGAACTGAGACACGCTGACAGGCCCGGAGGGTGACGGATGCATGGCAGGGAGCTCAGGGAGGGAACACAGGTTCCCAAAGGAAAAACAGGGGCCGATTCTGCCGCAGAGTGTGGTGGCCTGAGTGTGGTGGGCCAGGGGATGGCTGTCCCGTTCCTGGGTGTCCTCCAACCCCTCCCCATCCCTCACTGAGAGAGCAATGGAAAAAGAGTCACGATGAGTCACCCAATTCACCCAAGACAATGCCCCACCAAGAATGTGGCAAAGACGGAGGGGCCATGACCGCTGTGGGAGCCCCGTAGGCTGTCCCATGACAGCTGAGGCCAAATGAAGATATGAAACCACTAGGCAACCATCCCCTCCGCCCAGGAAAGGGGAGGGGCTCCCTGCTGCCATGTGGTAGATGGGTCCACAAAGGCCTGCTCTGTACCCCTAATGCCCCGGCCCCTCCTCCTTTCACCTGCAAACCACAGAGCATGGAGCCCTAGCAGCTTCGGAGCCGAGGACTTCCAGGTAAGCAGCTCTCTTCAATCAGATCAAGGACTGGAAGAGGCCACCACAAAACCAGCAACAACCCAGCCACCTGTCCTGACTGCAAAGCTCTGAGCCTGGAACCGATCGACATGGAAATGCACCTGCACCGTTTCTGAGCCGGGAAAGTGTTTGCTTAAAATCATGCCCTCAGTTTTCATTTCTCTGCCAGTTTGTTAGGGAGGTGGAGCCTTCTGTGTGGCATATCTGCCAGCGGGAGGCCCTCGCCACCCATGGCAAGGGCCCTGTCTTTTCTGAAACAGCTGTCCAACCCTCCACAGACTCCTTGGGCCTTGGCACCCTGCTGCCCTCAGGCCTCCACAATCTCGCACCTGTTAGCCCACGGCTGATGATGGTGATGATGTTGATGGATATTTGTGGAGCACTGACTTCATGCCAGGCTCTGTAGTAGCTGGAATCTGTGTAATTTTACTTATCACGTACAATAATGCCAAGATGATGATACGCTTATCACCACTGTACAGACGAGGAGAGCTAGACACAGACGGGTTAAGCAGCTTGCCCAGGGTCACACAGCAGTCAGGACTAAAACCCAGGTCTGGCTGGCTGATTGATCCTTTTTGTTCCTAACCACTCCTCTATACTGCACCACACATTTGCATATTTAGATATATTTTTGTCATGATTTTGGTGCAAACCCAAAGCCTCTCCAGGCCTCAGACCCTGTTCTGTGAAATGAGTGCAATCATGTCTGTTGTGCCAACTGTATACCCTTGTAAAAGCCAAAGGCGTGACCTGTGAGCAGGTGCCATATGAGGGCTGGTTAGCGGTAGGTGACCCAGCAGGTGACGGGGTGGGGAAGCAGGCAGGGGAGTGGCGTCATAGGAGAGAGGGTAACTTGGCTCCAAACTCCAACCTGATTCCCACTCCATCACTCACTAGGATATGACATTGGAGAAGCCACTGCTGTGTGTCTCAGTGTCCTCAGACATACAGCAGTGGTAATCATTCCGCCCCCTCATAGGCAGTTAATGCCTGGGGAATGAAATGAGAACCACAGGCCCCACCGGTTCAGTCTAGGTCCTTGGGAGTCACAGGAAAAACCAGGCCTAGCAGTCCTTCCCATGAGTTCCAGAGGCTTCCCCTAAACTCCTTCTCTCCTCCCCAGCACCAAGGCATAGCAGCACCTCATTAACTGGTGATTTAATGCTTCTCGAATGGGCTTTGTGCTCCTGGGTGACCTCCTCCTCACCCCAGCCCCCTGCTCCCTAATCTGTCAGCAAATCTGCTTTTTGTCTGAAAGAGGAAAAACAAGATTCCCACCAAAGTGCTTGTGGGCAGCTTGTAATTTATCTGAAGTCTGTCCAGGGGTCGATGGACCGAGGGTGAGAGGCCCTCAGAGCCACACATGCTTCACATATTTCTGCCTCCCTCTGTGGTTTGGGAAGCTGGGACTTTCACAGAGCCATCCCCTCATGTCCTCAGCCCTGGGTCCCCCTGCCCTGCCGGCCCCCTGCGCACTGTTTATGAGGTCCAGTCTGACCACAGGAAAAACATTCCCTTTGAATCCCCCCAGCCACCCCATCCCCCGAGCCAAGAAGTTCCTCCCACCAACCAAGGGCTGGTCCAGGAAGTCTCTGTTGGCCCCTTCCTCTTCCTGGGCCTCCCTCCCGTGCCCCGAGGTGGCCAGCGGGCTACCGCCTTCTTGGCTGGAAGCTTCTTGGCTTGCCTCTTCATGCCACTGGGTGCCTTCAGAGCAGGTCTGTCCTGCCTGTGTTCCCCCCAGGAAGCCACAACAGATCTTCAATCAAAGCCTGTTGGATGAGTTTGAACCCACCCAGGGACGTCAAAAAAAAAAAAAAGACGAACAAACAAAAAGCTTGTCAAATGAAACAGATTTAAAGATTTAGCTCCAGAGTTTCAGTTTGTGAAGATGACAGAGTTCTGGAGACAGACAGATGGTGCTGACGGCTGCACAACTGTGTGTGTGCACTTAATGCCACTCAACCACACACTTCAAATGGTTAGCATGATAAACTGTATGTGTATTTTGCCATAATCAAAAAATATTAACTCCTTGTTGCTCAGGTGCTCAGGACTGTGGGAGGCAATGTGGGAATGAAGGTCCTCCCTGGATCCCAGGGAACCCTGCGGGTCTCCTGTGCGACCATGCCCCACCCCCTACCTGAAGAAGCTGTCACCTGCTTGTTGATGGAGTGGGTCTCATCAGCTTGGCAGGGCTCTTGGCTGTGGCTGCTGGGGAGGCTGAGATGCAGGAGGAGGAGGTCCTTGTCCTTCAGCAGAGCCCCCTGGAGCGTCACTGTGGTTGCCTGGGACTAACCCTGCCTTCCGGACCCCTAGACCTTAGTAGCCCGGGTCTGGGGACAGCAGGAAGGAGTGATTTGGGCAGCCTTCCCTGAGCAGGGAGCATTTGTGTAAACAGGCTCCTGGCTTCTTGCCTGTGGCCAGCCCGCTTTGGAATCGTAATTTAAAAGGATCCTGTAGAGCCCAGCTGGCGTGGGCTGTGCATGGAGGGGTGGCAGCCCTGGAGCCAGCCTGTGGGTCTGCAGCCCCTTGCTGGGGCTGGGGGGCAGGCTGGGCAGGTCAGTGCTGGTAACCCTAGTCCTGGTCCATGCCTGTCCTGGGACCCCCAGGACGGCCCTCCCTGGGTAGGGGAAGGGGCAAGGGCAGGGGCAGAGGGTAGGGCTGTGCTGAGGGTGAGCATTCTCAACCTGAAGAGGGCTCAGCGATGTGTAGGACTGCTCTGGCTAGGGGACTGACCAGGTTATAAGGACCCTCTCCACGCACCCTGTCTGGCCCCCAACACCAGGGCGGGAGTTCTCACCAGCTGGGCTGGATCGTTCCGCAGGCTGAGATGGTCGTGCCCTGGGTTCCATTCCCATAGCGGTAGAGTGTTCAGTTCTAGATGCCAGGCACAGGGAGCGGGGCGGCGTGTCCCCCGCACAGTGTACCCAGCCTAACTCCCAGCCCCGGCATTCCTAAACTGCACAGACAGTCATGCGGGCAGTAGAAATGGGTGCTCCCACCCAGTGGGGCTGCTGGATGGAAGTCCCTTCGTGGGGCTAGTAATGGCAGAGGTGGTGTCACCTCTGCACACAGAGGGGATGCTCAAGTGCTGCTTTACCCCTGGGGGAAGGGAGCCCAAGGCCAGGGGAGGAGCCCATTGTGATAAAAACGCAGACACAAAAAGTACAGGAGGAAATCGTTGAGGCAGAGGGGACTTAGAAAAAGGTTGTAGAAAAAAACTAGGCATCCATAATATTCTCCCTGGCACAAGTCCTGTGCTCTCTGCTAGAGAGGAACTCCTAATAGGGCCAAAGCAAGCAGGGAAACAGGATCAACTCCATCATTTGCTCAGTCCCAAAGATGAAAGGAAGTGAGTTTTCCGGAAGAAGCCCAGCAATTCCTGGGACCCAGGCCAGAGAGAAGTTTCTTCCACGGGTCTCCTGGCCCCATGCCGATCACTCACAAGCTGCACCCTCAATGTTAGCCCTCCTGCAGGGAAATTAATAGGTTTCCTAGGATTTTCTCTAATAGCATCCCATAGGATTCGGTGGATGGCACTGTGCCAAAGTCAACTTTTTGTGGGGGAGGAGATTTTAACATTTCTGGTTTACATGTGAGTGTGTTGCTACTTTTAAGTGAACCTAATTGGGTCATGAAAGCGGGGTCTGGCAGCGATTGGTTATCAGTAGATACCAATACCAACAGCATTTTCTCGGGTAATTACTGGGACCTAAACTGTGTGCTAGCCCGTATTTTACATATAACAAGATGGGTATATTATTTTCTCTCTTTTACAATAGAAGAAATAGACCTAAAAGGATGATTGTAACTTGCCCAAATGTGTGCCATAAATAGCCAAAGAGGCCAAGTGCCCCAGGCCGTCTGACCCCCCGAGCCCACGCCCAACTCCCTCTGCACATCACCCCGCTGTGGCAACGGCTTCCCTATCTTTTTGACTGAGACTCACATGTAGGTCATTAGATACAAAACTAACACAGCTGTGTCACAAACAGTCCTGACTTTCACTCTTTAGTTGAGCATCAATGTTTTCTATTTTATTTTACTTTAAAAGAATGCTGGTCAGAGACCCACGAAGCTGATTTCATAACCTCCTAGTAGGTCACAGTTCTCCAGTTTGAAAAATACTACACTGCCTGGTGTAAACAAATGAAGATTTAAGGAGCCACAGCCTTCGCTGTGGATTAGCTCTTCCAATCCCAGTTCCCTCCTCCCTCCCTTGCCTGCCTTCACTAAAGCATCTGGAAAAGCCAAGTGCTCTTTTCTCTGCCTTCCAGGCCATGGGACACAGCTCTGGTCACCGAGATGAAAGCTGACAGAAGGACTTCAGAAAAAGCTTTGGCTTTCTGGATAAAAAGCCCCTTTCCCCTGGCTTCCTGCCTTGAATAAAGATGTGATGCCAGGAATTCAGGCAGCCTTCTTGTAATCATGAGAGAAAAGCAAAGAGAATCAGGGAAAGGCTGGCTCCAAGCTCACTGAGCTGCTAAATCAGCATCCACAGCCACCCTTCTTGTCATGTAAGAGAAGTGAAGCCCTATTTGTTTCACCACACTTAGGTTTTCTATTATTTGCAGCTGAAAACATTCCTAACTGATAACATCATAACCAAAAACCCCAAAACCTCCAGCAGGTAGTTCCTCCTGTGTTAAGCCGTGTGCTTCATTGTCTGGTGAGCAATAAAGGCGCTTGCACTTGGAAATACTAAAATAGATTTTAAAAAACCAATCTATTAAATAGTTCATCTATTTAAGGTCATAGTTTGTTTTTTCCCAATTAGAGGCACTGCCTGCCCTGTGACATATGTTCAATGGCCACGGTATCCTGACCGTGGCTAATTTTTGTATTTTTAGTACGATGGGGCTTCACCATGTTGGCCAGGCTGATCTCGAACTCCTGACCTCAAGTGATCTGCCTGCCTCCGCTTCCCAAAGTGCTGGGATTACGGGTGTGAGCCGCCATGCCTGGCCTATTTGTTTCTATCATGGGGCAAACCCAAATTCTTTGGAAGAGAGTTTTGTGGGATGTGGAAATGGTAAACAAATGCACAGGAATGCCACATTCAGTGTGGGGTCTTTAGGAAGAGATGCATGAAAGGTTTCCAGAAGAGAAGGCAACATGATTCACGCTGGAAACTGCAGGGCTGTGGTTGTTAAATTAGAGAGAAGGGACCGGGTGCCTGGCTGCTGTAATAACAAGTCTCTGTGTTAATTTCCAAGTTCATCCTTGTCTTCATTTATGTTTGATGCTAACCTGTCAGGTGAGCAGGACAAGTCTTGTTGCTCCTGGTTAATGAAAAAGGAATCGAGACCCTGAGAGGAGGAGGGGTTTGCCTGTGTTTATATCCTAGGTCTCAATGGAGCAGTCCAGTCCTCTTCCCAGAACTCCTGCTGGCCTTTCTACCCAGAATCACTGCCTTTAGGCAATGACCCTTCCCCGACCCTGCCTTGGTTCTGGTGTGTGTGCCTCACCCTCAATGCCCCGCCACATGTGGACTGGGCCAATCAGAGGCACTCCTGGGAATTTGAATCTTACGCAGAGACACAGAGGAACCCAAGGTGGTTGGAGGCTGGTGCCAAGTCTGTTTCTGTTACCTGCACACCAAAAACCCTAACTGACAGAACTTTCTACCAGACAGAAGGTTGAAGGCCACAGGCCAGCAGAAAAATGTGGGATATTTGGAATTAGTTATTGGGATCTAGATGAGTAGAGAGTAGTTAAACTGCCATTTACTTTCTGGTGTGGACGGCATTATGCGTTGACACCGTAACGTATATATTGAAGTCCTAACCCCCAGCACCTCAGAATGGGACTGTCTTGCAATGTACTTAGTTAAGTTAGGATGAGGTCTGTCTTAGTCTGCTGAAACTATCATAACAAAATACCAGAAACTGGATGGCTTAAACACAGAAATGCATTTCCTCATAGCTCTGAAGATCGGGAAGTCCAAGATGAGGGTGCTGGCCAACTTGGTTCCCAGTCAGGGGCCCCCTTCCTAACTTGCAGTTGGCTACTTTTTCACTGTGTCCTCACATGGCAGAAAGAGCACAAGATCTCTCTCTTCTTCTTATGAGATTAGGTCTCCACCCTTATGATCTCATTTGAGTTTAATTAGCTGATAAAGCCGTATGTTCAAATACAGTCACTTTGGGGCTTGAGCTTGGATACATCAATTTTGGGGAGTTCACATCAAGATCCTACTAGAGTAGGGTGGGCCCCTGATCCATCATGACTGGTGTCCTCATAAAAAGGGGAAATTTAATTAGCCGGGCGTGGTGACAGGCGCCTGCAATCCCAGCTACTCGGGAGGCTAAGGCAGCAGAATCGCTTGAACCCGGGAGGCGGAGGTTGTAGTGAGCCGAGATCGTCATTGCCCTTCAGCCTGGGTGACAGAGCAAGACTGTCTCCAAAAAAAAAAAAAAAGGGGGAAATTTAGACACGGACACACAGGCAGGGAGACCACCATGTGAAGTTAAAGGCGGAGACCCAGGTGATGCTCCTGTGAGCCAAGGAACCCCAGAGACGGCCAGCAAACCGCCAGAAGCTGGGAGGGAGGCCTGGAACAGATTCCTCGAAGCCTCGGAGGGACCCAACCATGCTGACACCTTCATTTATCTCAGACGTCCAGTGTCCAGAACTATAAAACAGCACATTTCTGTTGTTTGAGCCATTCAATTTGTGGTACTTTGTTATGACAGCCCTAAGAAATGAATACAGATGGGGAGAGCTGCCCATGGTACAGACGGGCCACATGCCTAGTCAGGCCAGCCTCTGTGGCCAGCTGGAACCAGGTGTGCACTGAGGCAGGGTTTTGAGGGTTGTACAGTTGCTGTTGTGACATAATTTTAAAAGAATGCAGAATGCAGCTGACATGTAGTTGCCTCTGACAGCACTGGATATTTGGATGCACATCAAGATTAAATCCTACAAAGCTCATCTCAAGGTGGAGAGCAGAACTCAAGGCTTTTCTGTGACCAGGCTAAAATCTCACTAGAGACAGAGTTTGGAAACAAACCTGTAGGTTGCTAAATGAAAACGTTAGTTGTCTGCATGAACTTCCCAGAGATTTGATGTGAAATTTAAAGCAATAACACAAAAAGGATGAGACACCAACCATTGGAACAGGGATATTTGGGAGTATTTGGAAAACTAGGAGAACCTCCAGATCCCCCGAGTCCTTTAAAACACCCCCTACTAGGTTCCTTTTACCTGAGAAAGATGCTCCTCTTTTGAAGGGGAGAATTAAGAGTTCCCTTCACAGCCCACTGCGTAGCGTTGCTTGCCCCATAACAGGAGTTCAGCTTGTATGGGTTAGACTAGAGGGAGAAGTGCAGAGAGACCCAGAGAAACTGCCCCAGGTCACTCATCCACATTGCCAGAAGTCTGGAGAATGTTTGTGGGAATGGATTTTGAGGGTTCTTGGCCAAAGAAGGAAGAACTGGATTCTGGCTTGCACCAAGGGTATTGATAAGACAATTCTGCATTCTGTGTACTGGCTTAGGGGATGCTGTCCATATCCTAACAACCTGCTGATGCAAAGTTGATGGTGTTGAAACGACGCAGAAAGGCTAGGAACCCTTGGCATTAGAGAGAGACTGGTTCTGAGCTGTGGGAGACAAGATGCTGAAATGGATACATTTGTGTGTTTCCACCCCACCCACCCCTCAGGACGGACCTCAGGACGGAATCAGGTGACTCCACCACCCTCAGTCTTGCCACAAAGTGTAAACTGCCATGGAATGTTAACGGGAGGGACAGTGATGGAAGGGGGATCCCCGATCTCTGAGGAGTGAGAGAATTGCTGGGAGCTGGGGGTTTTCACTCTGGAAGTGCACTGGATAGGGCTAAGTGGAGCCTGGATATCAGGGAGTCGTCTTATCTTCCAAAATCTCAGGTCATGGATGATTGATAGGGATCCCCCAAATTATGTCGGTAATCAATCCACTCATGTCCGCCTTTTTTTGCAGACTCAGGAAGGTTGCAAGAGGCCCAAGTAGAGCCAGCATGCTAGAGAACCATGGCCTGTTATGAAATTCCCAGACCCGGATCAGCTCACAGACCTGGCACCCTTTGAATGGGAAGGCTAGGCATCCTTGAAGAGGGCAGCTGCTATAATATCACATGTGTATTGTGACTTTTTTTTTTTTTTTGAGATGGAGTCTCACTCTGTTGCCCAGGTTGGAACGCAGTGGCACAATCTTGGCTCACTGCAACCTCCACCTCTTGGGTTCAGGTGATTCTCCTGCCGCAGCCTCCCAAGTAGCTGGGACTACAGGCACGTGCCACTGTGCTGGCTAATTTTTGAATTTTTAGTAGAGATAGGGTTTCACCATGTTGGCCAGGCTAGTTTTGAACTTCTGACTTCCTGTGATCTACCTGCCTCAGCCTCCCAAATGCTGGGATTACAGGTGTGGGCCACCATGCCCGGCCTTTCTGTGACTTTTTAACTTTAAAAACTCTAACCCTTGAGCCAGATGTGGTACTTGGCACCTGCCATCCCAGCTACTTGAAAAGCTGTGGTGGGAGGATTGTTTGAGCCCAAGAGTCCGAGGCTGCAATGAGCTATGATCATACCACTGCACTCCAACCAGGGAGACAGAGTGAGACCCCTTCTCTTAAAAAAGAAAAGGTAGGGTATTTAAGTCTTCTGTCCTTGGAATTAAACTTGGTGCAAAAGCACACTGGGAAAAAGCAGGCTGGAGCCAAGTCCACTTGCAGCAACATTGTGGAGACAATTCCACAAGGCCGGGCTGCCGAGCTCCCTGGCATCTCCCTAGTGCTTATCCTTCAAATCTGGATATTTATCTCTTATCTTCTGTTGCTCTCTTTTCAATAAATCAATTTTTTTTTTTGCTTAAACTCACTAAACTAATTTATTTCACCGCAACCAAAGAATCTGGATGGTTCCCACTTTCTCCCTTTTTCGCTCCCAGCAGCATAAAGGCAGTTGTGGAGTGGGTGGCCCCACTGGCCTTGGCTCCCACTAGGAAGGACACTGAACTCACACAAAATACCCTTTGTAGGATTAGCAACCCCAGCACTCCTGAAGCTGGGCTTCAGAATCCACACAAAGAATAAGCAAAGGCATCATTTTGTGGGCAGTTAGAAATCCTATGGAGTGAGTGGAAACAGACATTCCTGCTCCCTCCTCATCCCTCCCAGTCACACACACACTCTAACTAGGATGCCTAAATGTGGCAGATAAGAACAAAATCCCCTTTCAAGACATGTGGTGCCTGCGTGCAGAAGATCTGAGATCTCCATCTGGGCTGGGAGAACTGTGCCAGGTGCCAAGGGTGATTTGCTTGTCTCAGTCCTCAGAAATGCACTGAGAATGGAGGAAGTGGTCGAGGAAGGGTATTCCAAGTCCTTTGGATTTTCTCCTTAGCATCTGGTATCTCCCAGGCCTGAGGCTGGAAGGATTTGTGATATTTTTCCCATTCTATGGGTTGATTTTTCACTTTCTTGATCATGTACTTCGAAGCACAAGAGCTTTTCATTTTGATGAAGTCTGATTTTTTTTCCTTGTTTGCTTATTCTCTGGGTGTACCTAAGAAATCATTGCCTAATCCAAGATTAAGAAAACTTACACCTATGTTTTATTCTAAAAGCATTAGAGCTTTAGCTCTTACATTTAGGTCTTTGATTCATTTTTAGTTAATTTTTCTATATGGTATGAAGTAGAGGCCCAAATGTATTCTGCATATGGCTATCCAGTGGTCCTAGGACCATTTTTTGTAAAGATTACTCTTTCCCCTGTTGAATGGTCCATACATGTCTGGGCTCTCAATTCTATTCTATTAATCTATATGTCTATCTTTATGCCATATATTGATTGATTTTTGGATGTCAAACCAACCTTGAATTCCTGGGATAAACCTCGGTTATCATGTTTTATGGTTTTTATACATTCTTGAACTCAATTGCTAAAATTTTTAAAAGAATTTTTGCATCTACACTCATGATAAATATTGATGTATAATTTTCTTATTTTTATTTATTTTTTTGAGACAGGGTTTTGCTCTGTCACCCAAGCTGGAATGCAGTAGTGTGATCACAGCTCACTGCAGCCTTAACCTCCCAGGCTCAAGTGATCCTCCCACCTCAGCCTCCCCAGCAGCTGAAACTACAGGAACATGCCACCATGCCCAGCTGATTGTTTAAAATGTTAGTACAGCTGAGGTCTTGCTATGTTGCTCAGGCTGGTCTCAAATTCCTGAACTCAAGTGATCTTCCTGCCCTGGCCTCCCAAAGTGGTGGGATTACAGGCATGAGCCACAGTGTCCAGCCTGTACTTTTCTTTTCAAACAATGTCTCTGATTTTGGTATCAGGGTAATACCAGCCTCATGGAATAAATTGAGAAGTGTCCCACCTCTTCAGTTTTCTGGGAAATTTTGTGGAGAATTGGTATTATTTCTTCCTTAAATGTTTGATGCAATTCCCCAGTAAAGCCATCTAGACCTTGAATTTTCTTTGTGGAACATTTTATCCAGATATTCTATTTTTAAAATAAATAAAAATAGATATAGAGCTATTTTGATTACATACTATTCTTGATGCAACTTTGGTAGTTTGTGCATTTTATGTTTTTGTGATGGGGTACAATGAGTTTCTTGGATCTATGGACTTATTCATCAAATTTGGAAACTTTTCAGTCATTATTTCATCAAATATTTTTTCTGTTATCTTCTTTTTCTCCTCTTCTACAAGGACTCCAATTACATATATTTAGGGTACCTGTCCCACAGATCATTGATTTTTTTTCATTTTTAAATTCCTTTTTCTTTCTGTTTTTCATTTTGGATAGTTTCTCCTGCTATGTCTTTAAGTTTACTAATATTTTCTTCTGTATCATTTAATCTGCTATTAATCCCACCCAGTGTTGTTTAATTCCAGATACTGCTTTCATCTCTAGATGTTCAATTTTGAATTTTTTGGTATCTTCCATGTTTCAACATAACTTTTTGAACATATGGAATACAGTACAATAACTGAATAACTGTCTTTTTTTTTTTTTTTTTTTTTGAGCAGAGTCTCGCTCTGTCGCCCAGACTGGAGTGCAGTGGTGCAATCTCGGCTGACTGAAAGCTCCGCCTCCTGGTTTCAAGCCATTCTCCTGCCTCAGCCTCCCGAGTAGCTGGGACTACAGGCACCTGCCACCACGCCCGGCTAATTTTTTGTATTTTTAGTAGAGACGGGGTTTCACTGTGTTAGCCAGGATGGTCTCGATCTCCTGACCTCGTGATCTGCCCTCCTCAGCCTCCCAAAGTGCTGGGATTACAGACGTGAGCCACCGCGCCTGGCCATGTTTTTTTTTTTTTTTTTTTTTTTTTTCGAGATGGAGTCTGGCTCTCTCTCCAGGCTGGAGTGCAGTGGTGTGATCTTAGCTCATTGCAACCTCCACCCCCCAGGTTCAAGTGATTCTCCTCCTTCAGACTCCTGAGTAGCTGGGACTACAGCCGCCCGCCACCACGCCTGGCTAATTTTTGTATTATTAGGAGAGATGGGGTTTCACCATATTGGCCAGGCTGGTCTCGAACTCCTGACCTCATGATCTGCCAACTCTGGCCTCCCAAAGTGATGGGATTACAGGTGTGAGCCACTGTGCCTGGCCAATAACTGTCCCTTTGAAAAATTGTTTTCAACTTTTATTTTGGGTTCATGGGCACATGTGCAGGTTTGTTAACATAGGTAAACTCGTGTCATGAGGACTTGTTGTACAGATTATTTCATCACCCAAGTACTAAGCCAGGT
Source organism: Papio anubis (assembly GCF_008728515.1). Taxonomy (NCBI): domain Eukaryota; kingdom Metazoa; phylum Chordata; class Mammalia; order Primates; family Cercopithecidae; genus Papio; species Papio anubis. Next base: position 7,831,763 of record NC_044979.1, read on the forward strand.
ACCCAACAGTTATTTTTTTCTGATCCTCTCCCTCCTCCCACCCTCTACCCTCAAGTAGGCCCCAGTGTCTGTTATTCCCCTGTTTGTGTCCATATGTTCTTTTTCTTTCTTTCTCTTTCTTTTTTTTTTTTTTTTTTGAGATGGAGTCCCACTCTGTTCAAGGATGGAGTGCAGTGGCACGATCTCAGCTCACTGCAGTCTCCGCCTCCCGGGTTCAAGTGATTCTCCTGCCTCAGCCTCCCGAGTAGCTGGGATTACAGGTGCATGCCACTACACCCAGCTATTTTTTGCATTTTTAGTAGAGACAGGGTTTCACCATGTTGGCCAGGCTGGTCTTGAACTCCTGACCTCATGATCCGCCTGCCTTGACCTTCCAAAGTGCTGGGATTACAGGCATAAGCCACCGCACCCAGCCCCATGTATTCTTATCCACAGCAACTGTCTTCACACCTCTGTCTGCACTATTCTCCACTCTGCGCAGATGCTGAGTTGCCTCTGACCCGATCTCACTTGGAGTCATTTCCTCCCATGCACGCACTGACGGACACTCATCTGATGTGGAGAGGGAACCTGTGGAGCTCTCCAGGGCGCTCCCTTCTCTAGATCTCTGTCCTGCTCACTCCGGTCCCTTAGTTTTCCCGAGACACTCAGCTGTTTCCTCAACCCAGGAAGTCCACTGGGCTCTGTCTGGGATCCCCGTTCCTGCTCTGTGGTCTGGACATTCTCTCAAGGCAGTAAACCAGGCCAGTCGTTGACTCATCTCATTTTTTCCCGTCTCTTGGGGATTACTGTCCTTCACCGCCTGGTGTCCAGTGTCTTGAAAACAATTGCTTCATATATTTTGTGTTTGTTTTGGGTTGTTTCAGAGACGAGGCAGGAGGGTAAATGGGTCCTTGTTACTCCCTCTTGGCCAGAAGCAGAAGTCAAAGTGAGTGAATTTTGAAAGCTGTTTCAAAACTGCATTCCCTCTATCTCATTAGCCTCTGACATTTCTCTGAAGTTGCCAGGAGGAGGCTGTATGGGGGATAAACTAAAATTTAGGGGGATGGGATGTTTACCAGCTGGCCTGCTTTCTCCAGAACTGCCCTGTCCTTATAACATAGCCCTGGTCAGAGACCCAGGAAGGGCCCAGACATTCCAGTCCCAGGTGCTGGGGGATCACAGAAACCTATGCACATCCTAATTCCAGACCTCCCTCTGTGCCCAGGGCCAGGCTCCAAGCAGCAACTCTCTCACTCAGCTGGGCCTGACTGGACTCCAGGGCTAGAGCAGAGACCAGCAGAGACCAGGACAAAGACTTCCTAGCAGGAGAAGGCGATCTGGTCTCTTAACGCTGCCTCCTTTGAAATGCAGAACCTGACTGGAATAGACACTGACCCTTTGGAGCCAGATGGAGAGAACACTGTTCTGAATGTGAGGGAGTGTGAGGTGTGGGGGAGATCTGAGCCCTTGAGTGCATGGCCTGGCTCAGGGACACCAGGGCTCTCTGAACATCTAGCGCTGCTCCCATACTTCTCTGGACTCCAGCAGCACTGACAGTCTGGACACATATACGTACTGGGTTCTAAGGGTACATGGCCACATGTTATTCTACAAACATTAATATTTTTAATTCTCTGATAATTGTTCTCCAAACATTAATCACAGTAGTAATAATAGAGGTGCTTCATAGAGCTTTTTCTTTTTAATGGCACAAAATAAGTTTTATGTGTGTATGTGGTAAAACACACATAAAATTTAACATCATAACCACTTTAAATTGTGCAACAGTGGCATTAAGCATATTTACAATGTTAGGTAACCATCATCGCTGTCTAGTTATAGAACATTTCATCATCCCAAACCAAAACCCGGTACCCAGGAAGCAGCCACTCCCCATTCCCCTCCTCCAAGCTCCAGGCAGCCACTGATCTGCTCCCCTCTGTAGGGATTGGTCCATTCTGGAGATCTCCCATCAATGGAGTCATACATTGGTCCTTTGGTGTCTGGCTTCTTTCACTTAGCATGTTTTCTAGGCTCAACCATATTGTAGCGTGCATCAGTGCTTCCTTTGGAGCTGAACACTATTCCATTGTACGAACACAGCACTTTTTGTTGATCTGTTTGTCTGTTCATGGACACTTGGGTTGTTCCCACCTTTTGGCTATTGTGGATAGAGCCACTATGAACATTAAGCCCACATTTCTGTTTGAACACCTGTTTTCAGTTCTCTGGGGTATGTACCTAGGAGTAGAATTACTAGATCATATAGTAATTCTGTGTTTAACCTTACTGAGGAAACTCCACACTCTTTTCCAAAGTAGTGATACCATCTTATGTTCCCACCAACATTGCATGAGTGTTCCAATTTCTCCACATCCTCACCAGCACTTGTGATTTTCCATTTTAAAAGTGATGGCCCAGACTAGTGGATATGAAGTGATATCTCACTGTATGCATGGTTTGGTTTTTTTTTGTTTGTTTGTTTGTTTTTTTGAGACGGAGTCTCGCGCTGTCGCCCAGGCTGGAGTGCAGTGGCCGGATCTCAGCTCACTGCAAGCTCCGCCTCCCGGGTTCACGCCATTCTCCGGCCTCAGCCTCCCGAGTAGCTGGGACTACAGGCGCTGCCACCTCGCCCGGCTATTTTTTGTATTTCTTAGTAGAGACGGGGTTTCACCGTGTTAGCCAGGATGGTCTCGATCTCCTGACCTCGTGATCCGCCCATCTCGGCCTCCCAAAGTGCTGGGATTACAGGCTTGAGCCACCGTGCCCGGCCATGTATGGTTTTTTAAAAACAGCTTTGGTGAGGCCGGTGGCTCACGCCTGTAATCTCAGCACTTTGGGAGGCCGAGATGGGCGGATCATGAGGTCAGGAGTTTGAGACCAGCCTGACCAACATGGTGAAACCTCATCTCTACTAAAAATACAAAAATTAACTGGCCATGGTGGCGCATGCCTGTAATCCCAGCTACTCAGAAGGCTGAGGCAGGAGAATCGTTTCGATTCAATGCAGAGAGCTGAGATTGTGCCACTGCATTCCAGCCTGGACGATAGAGTGAGACTCCATCCAAGTAAAAAACAAAAGTGAAAAAAAAAAAAAACCCAGCTTTATAGAGATATAGTTCACAAACTGAAAAACTGATCCATGTAAAGTGTACAATTCAATGGTTTTTTAAAATATATTCACAGATATATTAAAATAAGCAACCAGTACCACAGTCCATTTTAGAACATTTTCATCACTCCAAAAGGGAACCATGTATACTATACCCATCACTTCTCCACTCCCCAGACCTCTTCCCCAAGTCCTAGGCAACCCCTAACCAACTATCTCTGTAGACTCCCTTGTTCTGGGTCACTCATATGAATGGAATCAGGTAGTATGCAGTCTTTGGTGACTGGCTTCTTTTACTTAACCTGTTTTCAAGGTCCCTGCACGTCATACCATTTATCAGCAGCTCATTCTTTGTTATGGCTGAACAGTATTCCATTATATGCATACACCATATTCAGTTAATCTACTCATGGGCTGATGAACCGTGGGGCTGTTTCTACCCTTGTCTATTACGAATAATGCTCATTTCTCTTGGGTATATATGGAATTGCTGGGTCACATTATAACTCTACGTTTACTCGTTTGAGGGACTGCCAGACGGTCACATAGCAGCCGCACCATCTTACATTCTCACCAGCAGTGTGTGAGAGTTGATTTTTCCACATCCTCACCCACACTTATTTTATTTTTCCCATCCTATGATTACCCATCCTAGTGGGTGTTAAGTGGCATTTCACTGTATGTTTGATTTGCATTTCCTTTATGACTAATGACAGTGAGCATCTTTTCTTTTCTTTTCTTTTTTTTGAGACGGAATTTCACTCTTGTCGCCCAGGCTGGAGTGCAATGGCGCCATCTTAGCTGGCTGCAACCTCTGCCTCCCGGGTTCAAGTGATTCTCCAGCCTCAGCCTCCTGAGTAGCTGGGATTACAGGCACCCGCCACCATGCCTGGCTAATTTTTTCTATTTTTAGTAGAAATGGGATTTCACCATGTTGGCCAGGCTGGTCTCAAACTCCTGACCTCAGGTGATCTGCCCACCTCCGCCTCCCAAAGTGCTGGGATTGCAGGCGTGAAGCCATCGTGCCCGGCTAACAGTGAACATCTCTTCATGTGCTCATTGGTCATGAGCACATCTTCAGGGAAATGTCAAGTCTTTTTTCCATTTTAAAACTGGGTTGTGGTCTTTCATTGTTGAATTGTAGGAGTTTTTTTTATACGTTCTGGATTGTAGACCTTTGTCAGATACATGATTTTCTCCCATCCTATGGGCTGTCTTTTCATTCTCTTGATAGTGTCTTTTGATGCACACGTTTTGAATTTTAATGAAGTCCAATTTATTTTTCATAGAGCCTTTTGTATAGTTTTAAAACTTATAGTGTTTATAAGATAGTACAAATATAGATACAAAGAATAATCTAATGAAACCACATGTACCCACTACCAAGATTTCACATAATCATTTGACTTCAGACTTTCAGTGACTGAGGTTTTAGGTGTGGCCGAGTATTTCTGAGACTGGGTTTTGCAGGTTCTCTGCGAGGTTCATCTTTGGCTCCCTAGTATTTAAGTTGACACTCCTGCTCCCAGAAGAGGAGACTCCCTCCTCTTCTTGTTCTTTGGGGCTCTCACTCTATCTGTTGCCTGCTGCCTCCAGTATCATCAACTTCTCTCTCTAAGTTCTTTCTTAGCAGTATCTAAAGCTGACCTCTGTCTTTAAAAAGTTGAGTTCTTCCACACTGTGCCCTTCTCTGGCTGCCTTCCTCCAACCAGCATCTGTGTCATTAGTAGCACAGATGCTCCTTGAGTGACTAACGATGTCATGTTCTGATAAACCCATTGCAAGTTGAGAATATCCTAAGCCAAAAATGCATTTAATATGCCTAATTTGCGGAACATCATTGCTTAGCCCAGCCTTCCCTTAAATGTGCTCAGAGCACTTGCACTACCCTTACATTTGGGCAGAATCATCTTACACAAAGCCTATTTTATAGTAAAGTGTTGAATAGCTCATGTGATTTATTGAATACTCACCAAAAGTGAAAAACAGTGATTGTATTGGCACTTGAAGTACAATTTCTACTGAATGCCATCACTTTCATACCATCATAAAATTGAACAATGCTAAGTTGGGACTATCTGTACAATTTCCCTCAAGTATATCTTGGATCTCGCACTCTCACCCCTGGGGTGAAAAACCTTCAGGGCTTTGTTTTCTCTCGACTCCCCTGGGCCTGGGGTAGCAAGGTCTTCTCCCGGGAACACAGTGCTTGTGAGAGTCTGCAGGTGGTTGCAGGACTGGGAAGGTTTCTGTCCTGTTGAAAAATACTAGCACTTAGCACAGTACCTGACACACAGTAAGTACCCAAACTATGAAGATGATGATGACCACAGGCACCCTCACCACCAGCACTGCAGGTTGTGCCAGAAGGGAAAAAGCAATTCTGACAAAGCTCTGGCTATGACGTTCCCTGTGGGCGCCCCTCAAGGTGCCTCCCTCTGTCACCCTCCCCCCCCCCCTCCACACACAACTTGAGAATATCCAGCTTTCTCCATGCTTCTCAGAGAGGCCCCAGAAGGTCACTCTTTCCAGCAGGGTAAATTGTGGCAGTTCCTGTGGCACGGAAATAAGCACTCCCTGGCACAAAATGCACCCCCACAACCCTTCACCTGTTAACCACTGCCCCTTTCTTGCTTCTTAAAGCTTAACCATCTCCTCCTACCAGTTTCCCTTCCCATGGTGCCTTCCATTTATAAACTGATTAGGTCCAAGAGGGCCTGGGCACCACTGGACTTCAGGCCCTCTTGGAGGCTCCAGAAGAGTTAAAGGTGTGAAAGGGGAAGGGAGCCCAGGTTCTGCTGGGGACCCAGCCTGACTCCTGGGTCTCTATAGCTTCACTATCTCAAGGTGGAGGGTGGGGGAGACCGCAGTTTCAGGGGAGTTAGGGGAGACCTCAGTTTCAGGGGAATTTGGTGCTGTTTTCCAGTCTCCCCAGCTTCTTGTACTCTTGTTAGATTTGGGGGCAATTTCCCAGAAGAGAGTCTGGAATCTACGACCGGCAAGAGAAAAGGGAAGACAGGCTGGCTGAGGACGTCTGCACCTACAGCTCTACAGTCCAGACTCAACCCCCAGAGACGGCTGCTCATCCCCACCAGGGGGCCACTTTGTGCCAAACCAGAGAAGGACGGGTGGGGAAGGTGGAGAGGCCAAAATAAAAAAATCTGTCAACTTGGAAAGAGGAAGTAGGCAAGGTCAGCCGTGTGTGGATTGCAGGCTTCCAAGCTGATGGCGCTGGCGCTTCAGAACCCGCTGCCTGCTGGGAGCTGAGCACGGGGCTGACGGCTTGCGCTGGTTGCCGAAGAGAGGAACCAGAGTTCATGGGTGCCACCTTGCTCAGGAATCCTGCCTGACCCCCTTGAAAGTTAAGCTTTTCTCCTAGTGGTTCTTTCCTCTGGCCCACGACCAGGCAAGCTCGCCCAACCTACCGTCTGTCCCTAGCTTCCAAACTGCTTTCAAACCCCTCCCCTCTTAGTCTCCAAAAGAGTGGATGCCTGGGTCTCCTTGGCTCCTCTGCCAAGAAAGTTTGGGTTTCCTCTGGCACTTCTCCAGATAAACCCTCCCAGCCTCCGTGGTCCTCACACTCACCTTCCCCAAGGGCTGCAGCGCAGGGCCTGCCCAAGACCCCACCACACCCTGTCTGTCCTCACCTGGGGGCCACACCGCAGTTCACACCTGGATGTGCAATGGCCCCCTGAGGTTCACTGGTTCCTAAGAGGAACTCGTGATCAGCCCGTAGGGGACAAAACCGTCTACCCAGCCTCTCAGCACAAGAGAGGCTCCCTGTCCTCTCCCTCTCGCAGGCATCCAAATTCTGAAGCTTCCACCTCCTGAGAACGTCTCTCCTTTCGGCCTCCCTTTCTTTGGCTGGATGACCCCAAATCTCGCCCTAATGCTTCTCCACTGGCCCCCTCTCCGTCACCTGCTAAGGAAGGGCCACGCTCCTTAAGCTGAGGCGCCAGCAGATTTACAAGTTTTGAGGGAAAACAACGTATTTCTCTGGTTAGGCCACTCAGGGCATAAAAGACCCAAGGCCCTGGGAGACCCCACGACGGGGCTTCCTTTTGGAGTCTGCATAGAGCAGAGCGTGCAGGGCTGGTCGTCCCGTTGCGGGCTGGCTCGCCAAAGACGCCCCTTCCTTGCCTTGCTCCCCCAGGCTCTTGAGAGAGCCCTGGAGAGTTCTGGAAATCCTGCTACCTTTAGGACCTGGGGGATCCGAGTAGGGGGGGGTCACCTTCCCCGCCCCCAGCAAAGTCGGCGCCGGATCTGCCCTAATGGAAACCAGCAGCCAGGAACTCCAGGAGGGCTCAGGCCGACCCTGAGGGCCATCAGAGGTGCGCCAGGCCGAGGGAGCTCGCGGCGGCTGGAAGATGAACTTGACATCCCGGCTCCACCGACCCGTCAGCGGCTCGCACCCCATCCCCACTCCGGCCGGACCAAAGTAGAATCCGGGGTGTGCACGTGATTTCCCAGGGAGGGCGGACTCGGGGCTTTCCCTGTCGCACCCTCCATCGGGGGACCGTCCCCAAGTCCCTGAGAGTCCCTCGGGCAGGATCCTTAGGGCTCAGAGCATAGGAGGACCTGGCTTGCGTGGTGGAGGCGAGCAGCCGAGGGGTCGGTGGAGCTGCGCCCCAAATGAGTTCCTGGCGCGCGGTTCTCCCCACCCGGACCCTTTGTCCGCCTCCTTCTCCCTCGTCCCGGCCCTAGGCTCAGGGGACCCAGGCGGCAGCGGCGGAGGTGGTAGAGGCAGAGCCCAGAGGCGCAGCCCTGACAGCTGGGAGGGTCTCACGTGGAGCCGTCCCCGGGATCCGCGCAGTGACGGCGGGGGGCGAGGGGGTGGGTAGGCTGCGGGCGCGCGGGATGGGGGCTGGGGCGCAGCCCGAGAAGTGGGAGGGGATCGGGTGAGGGGTGGTCTCTGAGGAGGAGCCAGGCTGGACCTTATTGTTCCGCGCTCGGCCGGGGAGGGCGCGGGGCGTTCGGCTTCCCATGTTCCTCTCCCCGCCCCCGCCCCGTGGGCGCGAGAGGAGGCTGGGGGCTCCTTGTGCACCCGAGACGCCGCTGCCTGGCTCGCCGGGTGGGGTGTGGGTCCTCCGAGCGGTGCCGGGAAGGAGGTGCTCTCTGCCCGCGCTCCCAGGACTGCTCTACCCAGGGCGGGGGTCCGGAGTGGGCCGACCCCTGCAGCGCCCTGGGTTGGCGGGCCCAGAGGCTGAAGGCAGCGAGGAGCTAGGGTCCTTCACCCTCGTCGCATGCCTCCCCAGGAGTCGGCGTCCCAGTTCCCCGCGATGGCCGCGGGCCGCTGCCGTACGGAGACGCCGCGCGGACTCCGGAGCGCCCCTTCCTAGCGGGGCGCAGCTCTTTCTTGTCCCCCGCCGGGCCAGCGGGATGGGGGGCGGAGGGTCGGTCCTGAAGGTCTGCGCGGACCACCGCGGGGGCATCAACTGGCTGAGCCTGAGCCCCGACGGGCAGCGCCTGCTGACGGGCAGCGAGGACGGCACGGCCCGGCTCTGGAGCACCGCCGACGGCCAGTGCTGCGCGCTCCTGCAAGGTAGACCCTCCCACCCCCTCCCTGCCCTCTTCGCCGTCGCTCACCGGCCCCAGACCGCGGACCCCAGCTCCTGCGCCCGGACCCCAGCTCCTGCGCCCGCAGATCCCTTTCTAGAAGTCCAGCCCCGCTCATCCCCGCACACTCGCGGAAGAGTGTTTGTCTGGGCCCACCATCTGGCTATTGAGCTCTCGGCAGGGCAGGGTGAGGTCCGGGGGTGGAGTGCGGGTGCGGAGCAGGGTGCGGCCGGGGGGCGTCCGCTACAAAGGCGAAGATCATTTGTCAACCAGCGTCAGGAAATCTCCCTTGACAACAATGTTAACAAACAAAAAGTTAAACATATACCCCTTCTAAGCAAACCTTCCCTTGTCTCTAGGTGTTTTGTGGCCTCTTTGTGGCCAATTGTGCTCTTCTGGCATTTCCTGTTGACGACTATCGTAGTAATAATAGGGGCTTGTTAAGAGCCAGCGGTGCGGAGAAGTGTGCCGTCGTCACACTATGTTACCCCACATACAGACATGGAAGCAGGCTGGGAGTTAAGGAATTTGCCCAGGTCGCACAGCCAGTGAGGGGTAGATGGCAGTCTGAGCCCTCTCATTGCTGTAAACCCTGCCTGCATGCCTGTTGATTTCTATTTGTGTCCTGTACTCATTCAGGAGGTCAGTGTGCCTCGGGTTCACCTTCTCCTGGGCCTGTCCCGTGCACTGTGAGGTCCCTTTCAGCTCTGACCCTCCTACCGCCCAGGTAGCACATGCAGTGGATGAGCCGGGAGGCTTTCTGTTGTGGGTAGTTCTTTATCACCGCCGGCTTTTCCATCATCATCATCAGTGAACTCTCTGGGGCCTCGCTCAGGCCTTCCAACTTAGCTAGGATATTAGCCCCAATATTGGCTAATCCTGATACTGATGGTTTTAAATAAGAGCAGTTGACCAGGTGTGGTGGCTCACACTTGTAATCCCAGCACTTTGGGAGGCAAAGGCGGGTGGATCACCGGAGGTCAGGAGTTTGAGACCAGCCTGGCCAACATGATGAAACCCTGTGTCTAATAAAAATACAAAAAATTAGCCGGGTGTGGTGGCGGGCGCCTGTATTCCAGCTACTGGAGAGAGGGAGGCAGGAGAATCATTTGAACCCAGGAGGCAGAGGTTGCAGTGAGCTGAGATAGTGCCATTGCACTCCAGCCTGGGTGACAGAGCCAGACTCTGTCTCAAAAAAAAAAAAAAAAAAGAAATAGTTAGGGTAGATATTTCAAACCCAACAGGGATGACTTTTGGATTACCGGTTACTTGGGAGTTGGTGTGGATAATGGAGAGGTGGCCACAAACTAACCACATCGCCCCCAAACAGCCACACACACTTACAGGCATGCAACCAGGAACGGAAAATGTGAGGTCTTTTAGAAATGTTAAGTCCAGTTGGTATTGCTCCCAAACATAAGACTGTATTGGGAGTAGAGGGGTGGGTGGTGTTCCTGAGATGCAGATCCCCAGGCCTGGGATCCAGTGATGCAGTCCTCCGTGAACAGAGCTGTAGAATTGGCGTTTCTTGTTGTTGTTGTTTGAGATGGAGTTTCACTCTTGTTGCCCAGGCTGGAGTGCAGTGGCATGATCTTGGTACCCTGCAACCTCCACCTCCTGGGTTCAAGCGATTCTCCTGCCTTTCTCCTGCCTCAGCCTCCTGAGTAGCTGGGATTACAGGCGCTCGCCACCATGCCTGGCTAATTTTTTTGTATTTTTATTAGACTTGGGGCTTCATCATGCTGGCCAGGCTGGTCTTGAACTCCTGACCTCAGGTGATCCACCAGCCTTGGCGTTCCAAAGTGCTGAGATTACAGGTGTGAGCCACTGCGCCCAGCCTAGAATTGGCATTTCTAACAAGCTTTTGGGTGGTTCTTATGCACAGCTGGCCCCGGGAGTCCCTGGGCTGGGGATGATGGATTGTGGAAGCCCAGCTCATTAGGTGGGTTTTCTCCCCAGTGGGGCTCCAGGCTTTGCCAGACTGCCTGTGGCCTGGTGGGTCCTTGGCTTTGCCCCCATGGCAGCTCTGGAGCCTCACCAAGCCTCCAGGGCCTACCCTCCTGCCCAGCTCTGTGCCTGGCACCTGTGCTTCCTTCCTTCACACCCACTTTGGTGACCCTCACGGCTGCTTGTCCCCTTGAGGTACTTACACTCGCTTTCCAGGGAGGGTGCCCGATCTTCTGCCCTAATTGAGGGCAGGGCTGTCCCCACTCAAGCAGGAAACTGGAATGAAAGAACTGCAGCCCATTTTGCTAGGATTATTTTTGCTATTATATGGGTTGGCATTTCAGAAATTTTCAAGGACGGGGACAGAGGTCATCTTTCTTATCCTGAGATTCTGCTGATACACTCAACTTGTAAGAGTCATCGCGAGTGTGTGACAGTCCTTTGGTGTGGACCCCCGAGGAAAGCAAGGTCTTGCCAGTTCCTTTCTCCCGCAGGATTTTTTTTGTATCAGTGAAATATTAAAACGTCTTAACATTTGTTTAGTGCCCCATATTTTATAAATACACATCTCTGTGCTTTGTTACTGTGTAATGATAATCCTCACGACACTGAGGCGGGTGGGATTGACACCAGTTTACAGAGGAGAGTGGGAGGTGCAGATTCCTTAGCCGCACACGCGGCATTCCCGTTGTTTTCTAGATACCACCGACAATGGGGTGGGTGCTGTCGCCAACATCCCCGGAGGCGCGGTGCGGTTGCAGGACTCATCCAGGGTGCCGCAGCTGGTCTGTGGCAGAGAGGGCTTCTGAAGACTGCATGGCGCTTCTCTTACCCCAGATGCCACTGCGGGGGAAGTTGTGTCCGGACCACACGGTTGGTCTGTGGTGGCCCCATCCCTAGAAGCGTCCTCACTCTAAATCTAGATCTTTCCATTCTGGCTCCTTCCTGGTCCTTGCACAGCTCTGGTCCACAGGAGCCTGTGGTTGGCCAGTCCTGGATTTCTTGGGCAGAGCGGCTGGGGCTGGCGACTCCTAAGACCTCTCTAGAGGTCTTTCCTCTGGAGACCTCTGGCTGTGTTCATGGCAGCAGGGGCAGTCAGGGGCTGGCTCACAGTGAAAAAGGCTTCATTGCAATTACTCTGCAAAGAGAAGAATTACTTGCCACGTGCTTATCCCTGACCCCCTCTTTTTCAGGTTTATTCATTGGGTATCTCCTTACTTGGGGGCACTTTGTTGGTTTGGTGAGATGAGTGGCATTTTCCGAAATGGTGGTGCCTATCCTATCCTGTTCCAGTTGAGTAGGGGACTCAGCCTGAAGGTGGCAGCCCACTGTGACTGTCCCACTCGCTTCCTCGGCTTCTAGGGGGCGGGGATTGTGTTTCATTTCCTGGGTACAACCGCACATTCCCATTTGCTGGGAGCCTGTGGCTTAGGAGATTCCCTGTGAAACCTGGCAGGAGAGCAGTGGCGGAGAAGACTGGGCTGAAGGAGGCCTGGAGCACACCAGTAACAAGAGCTACAGCAGCCTCACACGGCTTGGGGGCAAGTGACCGCTCCCACCGGAGAAGTCCAGAAAGCCAAGCTGCATAGGTCTTGGTTCAAAGTGGGGCCTTGCAGATTTGCTACAAGTCTCTGGTGGCCACTTCAGTGTCCATTTCAGCCATACTGTCGGTGCTTCTGGGCCCAGATGTCACCTGCCTCAGGGTCCCGGCACCCTCAAAACTGGGTTCTAACAGGAGAGTTTAATAAAGGGACACTCTGCAAAATGCAGGTGGAGCATAGAAGAACCACAGTGACTGTGGCTCGGACCAGCAAGGCTGCCACCTCTTCTGGGCCTGAGTCCGGGATGCAGCCGCTGCATCCTAGAAACAGCTGAGAGGGCTTCCTTCCAGGTTGGATGGCCACAGCCAGTCTGAGGGAGCCCTACAGGGTCGGAGCTGGGGGAGGGGAACGTATCCTGACCTAGAGTCTCCACCTGCAGCTCCCACTTGTCCGAACCCACGGTGGGCTCCCTTTTATCTAACCCAGTGGGAGTCTTAGATAAGAGTGAGCCCACTGTGGATTCATGTAGTTGGTGGGGGCAGGGTGGAAAAGAGGGGGATTGGGGAGCAGAGGAAGGCTCAGTCCTGGACGGCAGGCTCAGTGGGGCTTTCCCAAGTGAAAATAACCCCTTGTGCTACAAGGGCTGGAGTAAGCCAGGTCAGCAGTGCCATCCCTGCCCCGTGTGGCCACCAGGGCAGCTGTCCAGTCCGTTGTCTGAAGCTGGGACACAGGGAAGGGAGACACAGCTTCCATGCAAGTCTGGGACAACAGGCCCACTGCAGCCCACCGCCAGCAGAGACCTGCCACCACCAGGTCCGAAGCTCTGAGCTGCTTTTCCTGCATGGGGTGGTGAGGGAGGGAGCAGTTTGACTTGCAACTTCCAGTGAGTCCTCAGGGTGTGCAGGCGCTACCTTGGCAGAAAACTATCGGCCTCAGCATGTTCTTTGAACATAATAACTGCATCTTACCTGCATTCTTCATCCCTTCAGAAATATTTATTTTTAGTTTGGCTTTTTTGCTTATTCTGCACAATCCCTGCAGCCCCTGGAGGTACGATGAACCCGCCCTCCCCAATGCCTTCCCTCTTCTGTCCTGGGGTCCGCGGGGTTGGGGTGGGTGCCTCGTTGGGGTGAGGGCCTCAGCTCCAGGGGTGGCAGGCCTGGGTCCGCCTCCTCCGTGCTAGGGTGATCCCGCAGGCCTGGGTCAGTGGAGGCCTTGTTAGTATTCTGTGGAACATGGGGATTGGGGTTGGGGACATGCTCTGTTGGCCCGGCTCTGACCCGTGACTCACTCGGGTGTGTGTTCAGATGTGGGTGACTGCTTGGAAACCCAGGGGAAGAGCCTATCCACAGCAGAACCCTGACCGCTGTGGGCCTCTGCTGGCTCAGTGCCAGGCTCTGCCACAGGGCAGAGGGCAGAGGGCATCAGGGCAGCCTGGCCCGGTTCAGAAATGGAGGGTTCTTTAACCTTCATCATTGCCTGTTTTCTTCAATCTTTGTATGTATTTACATTCTTATCAATTTGCCGTCATCTGCATATATATCCTGTAATCCTTACACACATCATAAAGTGATCCCTCATTTCAGGTCTTCAGCATCTCTGGCTTCAGGCGTTAGTTCCACCAGGTATAGATGCCACAGCTCACTAGCTGCCATTGGCTTTTAAGTGCTTTTCTTGGCTTAACATACGACTCACTCCTGCGCTTCACCTTCCTGTGACTGAGATGGGGCGGGAGCAGCTGGGCTTGGCATCGGCCCCACAGGATCCTTAGGCAGGTGCCCGGCACCTGAATGCCCACAGCACATCTTGACCGCCTTTCTATCCTGGGTGTCTCCAGCCTGGATCTCTCTGCTGAGCCCTGCTGGTGGCAGCAGGGAGGGTGGGACGGATCTGTTCCCAGGGAAAGTTTATTGACAATCTTAAAATATTTTATAAACCCTCTGGGGTTGGCAAAAATCTAGCCTGTGTTTTGGCAAACACATTGCCCTCAATGTTTAAGCCGACATGTATTTTAAAGGAAACAGAATCTGCAGTTTCTTCAAATGTTGACTTAATCCGTGCATTGTTTTCTTAGCAGCCTGGTATATGCCCTCCAGGGAGACGGGAAAACTTTTTTGTTAAATTATGTTTCTTAGAACTCAGGACGTTGCGTTTTTCCAAGAGTAACTGAACTTAAACTCAGGGGGTCGGAGGAAGGGGTGGATGTGAATTGGCTCGAAACTACCCAGGAATTTTAAATCCCTGTCTGCCCAATACCAGCTGTCTAAATGAAATTTTAAAATTCTATCAACATTCTTCGTGTAATCAGTACATTTCCCCAAATGTGTGGATGTGTGAATTCGTCCGTTGTCTCATCTGTAAAATGGCTCTTAGTTCTAACAGTCTTTTGATTGGACTTCCTGGTCCCTGAGTTCCTCAAATCCAGTTGGGCCTTCCTGTCCAACACGTTCTGCACCTGTGGGTTCATCCAACCACAGATGAAAACCATCCAGGAAGAAAAAAAAACTCCACAAGCCTCCAAAAAGCAAAATTTGGCTTCGCTGCTCACCGAGTACTACGTTGAATCCACACGAGTGAAGTGATGTGTAGGCATCACAGTGGCTGTCATAAGTAACCTAGAGATGAATTAAAGTATGCGGGAGGATTGCATAGGTTATGGGCAAATGCCACGCCACGGGGACCTGAGCGTTGTGGAGTTTGGTATCTGCAGGGGATCCTGGAACTAATCCTTGATGGGTATTGGGGGACAACTGTGTACACACCATCTTTACCTGAAGGGAAGGCCCTACTAGCATCAGAGACCCTGAGGGCCCCCAGGGCTGCTAAGCAATGCCTGAGGCATAAACATTGATCTGGCAGCCAGGGCAATAGTCAAGCTATCTAACTGCACCCATGAGATAGAGTCCCAGCCAGCCGGTGGGGTAGCTCAGGTGCTGGGACCCCAGACATCGTGGCACGGCCCTTCACTCTTGGCCCTCCATTCTGGCCTCATCAGCCATCTGCTAAGCACTCAGACTCTGGCCTGGAGGCGCCCCATGGAGCCAGCCCTGCATGCCTGCTCTCCCAGCCGCTGTTCTCCCTACAGACACCAAGTCACCTTCTTCCTGGTCCCCAGTGCTCAGGCACTGTGGTTGTATTCAGCGCCCACCTGGATAATCTAGGAAAATCTCCTCAGTCAAGGTCCTTAACCTCGTCACATCCACAAAGACCCCTTTCCAAGTAAGGTCACATTGACAGGTTCCAGGGATTAGGACCTGGTGTCTTGGGGCCGTCGTTCTGCCTACCACAGTATCTCTCCCCAGTGTAAGAAAAATAGTGAACATGCGCCGTTCCCTCTGCGGCTGCCTCTGTCCTCAGTCTGCGCTACATCCCGTGAGGCAGGCACTGTCCCCATCCCAGGTGAGGAAACGTGGAATGCAAAAGCTGAAAGGTTTGAAAAAGACTAAAAGAAGATGATAAAGAATGAGGAGGGAAGGAGATGAGGGAGGAAGGCAAAAGTGGAAGCCAAGGAAACAGGGTTTAAGGTGCAGGCGAGTACCCATGGATTGCTCCTGCTGCTGATGGCTGCTGTGAAACCTCAGTTCTTGTCTTCTTAGTTTAAAAGAATTGAAACAAGAGACACAGCAAAGGAGATGCAGCATAGAGCAATGTATTGCACAGGAGGAAGAATACCCTGAAAGTTAGGTGCAGAATAGACAGGATGCCCCGAGAGGGGAGTCAGGGTGGGCTGCCCATGAAGATGAGACAGCAGAGACCGGCTGGAGGAAGGATCCCTTTTTCGGAGTCTTACCTGATTATTCGTGAGCAGGTGGGGAAGGGGGTTGCTGGGAAGCATGTTCTGTGTGCACATGCACAGTGGCTGTGCATCCCTGTTCATACGTCACATGTCTCACTGGCATCTTACATCTCCATGCAGGGCTGTGTTTTTACTATTGTAATGAGCAGAGTGTCACTCTGAGGACAGGTAAAAATCAAAGTGCACGTGCTCTTTACAGGGGAAAGTCCCTACTGGAGACAGCTTTGCTTGAATGAGCCTGCCTGCCGTGCGAATCCTGGGGCTTACTGTGTTGACGGCGCAGTCGCCATGGTTGCTGCATCCTGAGGACATGGCTACTTCCCTGACTATCTGTCCTGCCTCACTGGTACCCCACGCTTCCTGAGAATCACTCAGACTGAAGTCATTCTTTAAAAAGGATGAGTTGAGGGCTGGGCACGGTGGCTCACACCTGTAATCCCAGCACTTTGGGAGGCCGAGGCAGGAGGATCACTTGAGGTCAGGAGTTCGAGACCAGCCTGGTCAACATGGCGAAAACCCATCTCTACTAAAAATACAAATAATTAGCCCAGTGTAGCAGCGGGCGCCTGTAATCCCAGCTACTCAGGAGGCTGAGGCAGGAGGATCACTTGAACCCGGGAGGCAGAGGTTGCAGTGAGCCGAGATCGCACCACTGTACTCCAGCCTTGTGTCAGAGTGAGACTCTGTCTCAAAAAAACAAAACAAAACAAAACAAATGCTAATTGACTCCAGCTTGTCTCAAACACTCTCTACATCCTGCTTTCTTCCCTTTTCAAACATTGTTCCCAGAAGAAAAGCAGCAGCTGGCATCCCCAGTATGCTCATCCCCAGTATGCTCAGTATCTCTCCTGTCCCTCATCTGCAGGACACGAAAGCTATGTGACCTTCTGCCAGCTGGAGGATGAGGCTGCCTTCACATGCAGCGCCGACTGCACCATCAGGAGGTGGGACGTGCTCACCGGGCAGTGTCTGCAGGTGTACCGAGGACACACATCCATTGTGAACAGGTCAGCCTGGCTGGGGGCTTGAGCCGAGTCTCACCATGGGCCCCTAGTGGGGCTGAGGGGTCAGAGATATGGGCCCCTGCACGTGAGGGCCCTCAGCTCTCTGGGGAAGTAAAAACGTGAACAGCTGGGAGGTGGTCAGTAGCACCCAGTGACGTGAACCCAGGACAGGTAGCAAGCTCAGTGCCCACGGCTGCATGTGGGGCAGGGAGGCAATGCCCATCCTCTGAACTGAGCCTGATGCTTTCCCCTTGGGGGCACAGCTGCTCCCTGCTGGGTGCAGGGAAAGGCACCAGAGCCTGCAGCTCGTATGGATGGGGACAGATTCCGTAGGAAATGGTTTAATTGAGACCCGATGGTGGACAAAGGTTTGCAGGAGGAGGAGCGTGGGGGATTGTTCTGAAGATGGAGTTGAGGGTATTTTTAAGCCTCTCCTTTCTTTGTGGCTGTGGAAAATATCCCAGCCCCTCCTTCTCAAGAAAGTTGGAATTGTTCCTTTCTCAATGAATTTGGGTCTGAGCTGAGCAATGGAAATTCCTTTGCTGATCAGATCAGTTGGACACTGTTGGAGTCACCTGTGGTGGTCGCCTCGGACTCCTGAGGGAAACCTCCTGGTGCCCCTCGGGCCTGGAAGCTGCACTGGAGGAGGGGCGCTGCCTGGAAGCTGATCCAAGTAAAGACAGGGTGGTGCAGGCTGGCACTGGGGGGGTCCTGAAGGTGGGGCTGGGGGCGCAGACCAGACAGGATGAACCCCGCCAGAGGGATGCTGCTGGTTGAGCTTTGACGGGAACCCCTACTCAGTGGACCAGCACAGTGGGGACAGGAAAGGCAGTGAGAGCCATCAGCCCAGCTCACTGGAGTCCCAGATGGCTGTAGCCAGAACCGATAACCCATAGTCGGCGGGCAGGGAGCTGGGTGACACCCTGAGGAGGAGGCTGAAGGGATGTGGGGACTTCTTAGAGTGAATGGGGGGTATGCAGACATCAGGTAGGGTGCCCGACTGGCCCCAGCCTTCCTCAGCTGAAGCAGGTGAGGCCCTGAGACCTGCCCAGGCAGCCCACAAGGTGGTAAAGAAGGGGCCAGATAACTCAGGGCTCACAGCTCCACTGGCCTCTTCCCAGCACTCTGACTTCCCTGAGAAAGAAGTTTGCCAAGGAAGAGGAGAATGGGGCTGGGGAGCACCCTCCTATGAGTCAGGCAGAGGCTACGATGGGCTCAGCAGGGAGAAGGCCTGCCAGCAGTGACCAGTGGGCCCTCAGCTGCCAAACCCACAACTGTCAGATGCTTCTCAAAAGCAAAACTGGACCATTTAAGGTAGAAATCATGCTCGGCCAGGTTAACTCTTGCATGTGCACACACAACTGACACATACACACATGCACACACAACATACATATACATCATACACACAACTTACATACACATGCATACACAACATACATATACACCATACACACAACTGACACACATACACATGCATACACAACATACATATACACCATACACACAACTTACGTGCACACACACACAACATACATATACAACATACACACAACTTACACATACACACGTGCACACATACACAACATATACACTCATACACAAATTACATACACATACAACATGCATACAACATACATATACACCATACACACAACTTACACACATACACATGCATACACAACATACATATACACCGTACACACAACTTACATACACATGCATACACAACATACATATACACCATACACACAACTTACGTGCACACACACACAATATACATATACAACATACACACAACTTACACATACGTGTACACATACACAACATACATATACACTCATACACAAATTACACACGTATACAACATGCACACAACATACATATACACCCATACAACTTACACATATGCACACACAACACACACATGCACACACACAGACACACAACTTACACAAGCAACAAAACATACACATATACACACAAAGTACATACAGGCACACATCACACACAGCACACATGCACGTGTACACACACGCACACACATACATATACACATGCACGCGTGTACACGTGCTCACAACACATACAAATACACACACTATTTTGGATCAGTCACGGCTCCAAACCCACAGCTCTGTGTAGATATTTGCATGATTAAGTAACTGTCCTCATAAATCAGATCCCTGAGGAACTCACTTCCTCCCGTGTTTTCAGAGCCAGGTCAGGCCTGTGAGCTTCGGGGTCACCGATGGCTCAGTGGCCTGGCGTCCCTGCTTTCTCATACCAGGCAGGACTCAGCCACCCTCTCCATGCCCCAAGGCCTCCCGCTGTGCCCTTCCTCCCACTACACCCTCTTCCTCCCGCACTTTGCCTCAGCAGCATCAAGGCATCATTTCCTTTAAAAATACATGTAGTCCCAGCTGCTCGGGAGGCTGAAGCAGGAGAATCACTTGAACCTGGGAGGTGGAGGTTGCGGTGAGCCGAGGTCGCGTCACCGTGCTCCAGCCTTGGCAACAGAGTGAGACTGCATCTCAAAAACAAAACAAAACAAAAAAAACATTTCGTGAAAATCATCCTATCTGGGTCTTAGGGAAGAAGCCAGCTGGAAAGGGGTAGTTGGCATTTGAGTGCAGCCTGTGTTGTTGAGCTGCTTGTGGGAAGTGAGGAATGTTGTTGGGACCCTGCGGAGGCGGGAGGCAGCAGGCTTGTCCCCTGAGTGGGTCTCCTGTCCACACCAGGCTGGCCGGCAAGCCCTTCTCGGGGGGGCGGGAGGAGCAGCAGGTCTGGCTGAGGTCCTGATTCAGGAGGGTCCCACCCTGGCAGGGATGCACCTTGCTCCAGCGCAGCCACGGCCGCATCCCTTGGCGGTCTCCTCTTCTGGGGTGCAGGGCTTCTTACCAAGGGTGTGTGTGCAGACCCCCTGAGGTTCTGTGCAAAGCTCTGCACTGAATGTGCAGCTACTGCAAATGTGTGTTTTTCTGGGGAGCTCTTGGTTTTCATCAAAATGAAAATAAGAGTGGTGAATACTGTGTGGGGGCCTTGGTCTCCCATGGTTGGTCAGTTGCACTGCATGGACGTGTTGTAACCGAGCGAGTTAGAGAGAAACGCCACACTTTGAGACGAATTCAGGAGTCCTTTATTAGCCGGCGACCGTGAGACGGCTAGTGCTCAAAATTCTCTCGTCCCGGAAGAAGGGGCTAGATTTTCTTTTATACTTTGGTTTAGAAAGGGGAGCGGGGGAGTCTAGCTGTAGCAATCTTCCAGAAGTAAAACAGGGAAAAAAGTTAAAAAGACAAATGGTTACAGGAAAGCAAACAATTCCAGGTGCAGGGGCTTTAAATCCATCACAAGGTTGGGCTTTGGGCGCTATCAACCGGACACAAACGCGGGGGCTTTCGGTACTATCGATCTGGCGAATTCCTGGGAACTGCGGATGTAGCTTGCCACAACATCAGTTAATTGCACAGCAATTATCAGTTAATTGCATTCTTTGATGTGCTGGGAGTCAGCTTGCACAATGAGAAAGGGTGGGTAAGGAACCCTTAATGTCTTGCAAATGAAGGAGCCAAATGGAGTCCATCTGTCCAGCTTTCTCGTCTAAGAGAGAGTCAATTAGGTTAATACAAGTTAGGGTATCACAGACGGACTCTCTTGGCTACCCAACCCCCAGTTCCCAGCCCTGTGGCTGGAACCCTGTTGAGGCTGTGACCTCAGTCTGCATGGGGATTGCCATGAGAGCTGGCAGCAGAGGCCCCCACTGGCTGTGGCATGATTCCTGGCTGTGCCTCCCACAAGCACCCCTGGGTGCACTATGGGAGTTCCCAGTGCTCTCCAGCCTCGCAGGGCCCTCATCTGAAGTGCCCCGGCCCAGCCCCTTGAGCCGGCCCTGTTCCCAGGGTGACCAGCATGTCCCACTCTGCCCTGGACTTTCTCAGTCTTAGGCTGAAAACCCTGCATCCCCAGAAGCTTTTCAACTCTGGGCAAGCTGGGAGGGCTGTGCTCCCCTACCTCCTCCCCCTACCCCCTACCCCTACCCCCTTCCCGCTGCTCCTGGAGAGCTGCTGTGGGGATGTTGGAGGGATCCCAGCAGAGTATATAAGCTTGGTCCCTGCTACAGGTACCTGCCTAGGGGCAGGCAAGGAAGGGTAGGCATGAGGGGAATCAGGGTGGCTTCCTGGAGGTGGGGGCAATTTGAGCTGGACTTTGGAAGGTGAGTGTGGCAAGCTGGGCAGACACAGGGAGAGGTTATTTTAGCTGCAGTGCTGAGCATGGCCCGTTGGGAGGCTGTGTGGATTCTGGAACCTGTGCCTTCTGATCCCTGACCCCTTCCCTCTTGCCCCCAGGATCCTGGTTGCCAACAACCAGCTCTTCAGCAGCTCCTATGACCGGACAGCTCGGGTCTGGAGCGTGGACAAGGGGCAGATGTCCCGGGAGCTCCGGGGCCACCGAAACTGCGTGCTGCCTCTAGCCTACTCTGCCCCGTGGGACCTCCCCAGTGCTCCCTGTGTGGAGGAGGCCGTGGCCGGGGGGCTCCTGGTGACCGGCAGCACAGACGGCACAGCCAAGGTGTGGCAGGTGGCCAGCGGCTGCTGCCACCAGACACTGCGGGGCCACACGGGCGCAGTGCTGTGCCTGGTGCTGGACACGCCCGGCCACACAGCCTTCACGGGTAGCACCGACGCCACCATCCGTGCCTGGGACATCCTGAGTGGGGAGCAGCTGCGGGTGTTCCGGGAGCACCAGGGCTCCGTCATCTGTCTAGAGGTGAGACTGTCCTGGTCCCCACCCAGCTGCCAGGGGAGCCCAGGTCACCCCCTGCACTGCTGCCCTGCCCTAGGTGTCCGTGATTCGGCTGCATAACAAAGCGCTGCAGATGGGGGCCTGGCAAGCGCCACAGAGGCCTCGCGGTCCTGGGGCTGGGAGTCCAAGATACAGGGTCCGCAGGATTGGTTTCTGGTGAGGCCTCTCCTTAACCTGTAAGCGCTGCTTTCTCCCTGTCCTCGTGTGTGTGTGTGTGTGTGTGTGTGTGTGTGTGTGTGTGTGTGTGTCCTAATATCTTCTTAGAAGGACACCAGTCATACTGGATTAGGGCCCCGTATGAACTCATTTTAACTCAACTGCCTCTTTAAAGACCCTCTTTCCACAAGGCCACATTCATAGGTACAGGGGCCAGGTAGGGCTGCAACATGTGAATCTGGGGTGGGCACGACGTAGCCTGTAACACTCAGCTTCTGGATTTGCATGCTGGGCCGGGGCTGGGGCACATCCTGCCTGCAGGGCGCCTGGAGCAGGTGTTGACTGTTGTCCTGGTTTGTCTTTGTGCTGTCAGGCTGAACACCGGCAGCCTCCTGGGCTCCGTCCTCCTGGCCTGGGGACTGGGACGTGGCCTGTCATGCTGTAAGCCGACAACCAGGATAGAGGAAACACACAGTGCTGTAATGGTGTGGCCTTGTGGGATGTGGGGTTGCTGCCCCGTCTCTGTTGCCTCCCCTGGACAAGCCACCCAGCCTCTGTGGGCCTCAGTTTCCTCACATGCACAAGGAGGATTACACCCCTTCTTAATTCCTAAATCCAAAAAATTCCAAAAAGTTCCAAAAAACAAAAAATTTTTTCTTAAGCTTGACACGAAAACTCTTGGTGGCAGAGTCTGGCCTGAAGAGACATGTGACTGTGTGCGCTTCCGTCATCCCAGTGCCTGAGGGTCCTCACACCTTTACTGCAGATGCAGGAGTGTGTCTGTAAGCCAAAAAATCCCGAAACGCGTGGTCCCAAGGTTTTGGATAAGGGATTATGGTGTGAAGTTGCCCCATCCGTGGGCTTGTGGGGATTTGGTGAATCAATGGAAGACGCATGGACAGTGCTGCCAGGCAGCCCTTAGCCGCCGTGACTGCAGCCATCCTTGCTGCTGTTGTTGTGAAGGACCTAAAGGTGTGCCTGGCCGGAGGACCTGTTGGGTGTGATCCCCCACGCTGGGGTCTAGATGTTCCCGGCTCAGTCTTGGCCAGCCTCTGCCCTGCTCCAGGGCGGGCCCAACCCCTGAGGCAAGTGGTTGGGGTGCATTGCTGCCAGCACCTGGTGCTCAGTGAAGCCGCAGAAGATGTGAGGGACAGACTCCGGGCGACAGGGCTGGAGTTGGGGCAGCCCTGAGCAGGCGTTGCTGTGCTCAACCCCACAGGAGAGCCAGGCCAGGGACCCCATTTGGGGTTCTGGGGGTAAGGGCAGCCCCGGGGCTCTAAGACCAGGGGAGCAGGGAAGGGCTCACTTTCACGTGGAGGGAGGGTCACCCAGGTCCCTGAGATGCTGGGTGGGGCACGTAAACCCCACGTCTCTAACTCAGCTCCCACCTGAGGACATTGGGACGGGTGGACAAAGAGAAGGAAATCAGCAAATGCTGCGAGATGAGGGGCTTGGGAGGGCAGCTCGTTGTGGGGAAGGGGCACAGCGGTACAGGCCCAGCTCACAGGGTCTGTCTGCACAGGTTTCCCTTGGCCTCGGCCCCACCTCTGGTGATAAGAATGTTTCTGTTTCTTGATCTCCTGTTTTCAGGAAGGAAGAGGTCAGGGTGCGCTGCTCGCATCTGTTTTTCACGTTCATTTAACTCGACATCATCCTTATGCTGAAGGGGCGTGTCTTGGGGAGCATACTCCACTCTTCACGCTCCCCAGCCTCCCTCCGTGTCCTTACTTGTCAGATGATGGTGGGGATAACAGCTCTCCTAGTCTCCCAGCATCCCCGTGAGAGTCGGCACTAGTGGCCGAGACTCGTAAAGAGCTGGAGGCATCTGAGGCCTCTTTCCTGGCAGGCAGTTCCATGGCGGGCAGTGTGGAGTGAGGCTGAGACCTCCCCACCTGGCTCATGTCTGTGCTCTGAGCTTGCTGGGGCAGGGGGTCGGGAGGGGAAGGGGCCAGGAGTTCGCTGGGAGGCCTGTCCCAGATGGAGCTGGTGACTCGCCCTCATGTCGCCAATGAAAGAGAGGAACCAGCCCAGGCATAGAGAGGCCGCTGGCCAGGTGGAGGCAGGTGCTGGACTGGCCGGGGAGAAAAGCAGCACTGTCCTCCCAGGTGACAGCTGCCCCTACCCCAGGGGTGACGGGATCCCCCAGGTTCGCTCCCCGGGCTATTCTGTACGGTCTCTGTGCTGTTCTTCCCGGAGAGTGGGAGCATAGGGTGTCCTGGCAGAGAGTCAGGAAGGCAAAAGGAGAGAGTGCAGGGGGGCCAGCTCCCACCCCACACACCTGTGTGCACACACAGGCATAGGCGCACACACTCCACATGCACACGCATGATATGCGTGTGAACGCACACCCCACAGGCACACATGCACACATGTGTGAACACTGCACAGACACAAGCCACACACGTATATGCATGCCCACGAACATGCCACGCAGGCACACATGTCAATGGGTGTGAAGAGAGAGTCCCTGAGGGGCAGAGGCTCTGGCTGTGGACTCTGCCTTTGCTTTCTTTCCCTTTGAAACTTAGGCAGCCCCACAAAGCAATTTGAATGGGAAGAGGAGTGGGGACAGAAGGTGCCCATGGGAACAGCCAGGGACAGCCTGGCCCAGGTGGCCAGTGGGGCTCAGCCCTAGCAGAAGGGTGGGGTGCAGGGAGCCAGGACTGAGGAATGGGGAGCTATGGATACGGGCAGGGCTGCCATGAGGGCTGAGACCCCCTAGGAATGCACTGGGGGTGGGAGGTTCTGGGAGGTGGAGGTGAGCCTCTCAGGACCATTAGGTCTCGTACAGACAGAAGGAAGGCAAGAAGGCAAGGAAGGACCTAGCAGGCGCCTGGGTAGCAGCCCCACGGTGTGCAGGGTGCACAGCCTGTGACAGGCCTGGGAGGTCCCTGGGCGGCCGGAGGCCCCAGAGTCTCAACTTCTGGTAGTGGCAGGGGTGGAGTTTGCCTCCTCTGTTAGACTTGGCCTCCCCACCTGGGAGCCAGGCCCGCGGGATGAGCGAGTGAATGGGCGGCGCTCCACAGGGGTCAGAAGCTGCAGGAGGCATGGGCAAGGCCACTCCCTGGGTGGGGGCTTCAGGGGTTACATGTTCTCCACACAGGGATGCTCTCACGGTCGAGGACTCTGGGGCTTTACCCCTGTAAAACAAACCCTAAGTTCCAGCGTAAGTCCCCTTCAGGGAGGGGGTTCCTGTTCCCTGATGAGGAGTCAGTGGCGGCTGGGTGGGGGTCAAGGTGTATGAGAGGCTTGGGGAGTGGGGGGCACATGGAGAGAGGGCCTTGCTGGCCGGCTGGATGGGGGCGTGCAGGCAGGAGAGGGGACATGGCCCAGGCCTGGGTACAGGGGAGCATCAGGCTGCAGTATAGGCTGGGGCCCCCGGTCAGAGCTGGGGTCCAGGACGTCCACTCTTGGGGAGCACATGGCTGGCTCCAGCCTGGCTGTTGCGTCTCAGCTGGGCACTCCTTGCCCTGCCCTGAGCATCCGAAGGGGCTGGCAGAAGGAAGGCAGCACACGCCTTTGCAAAAAGAGCAGCTGGCACTGAAGGCAGCCAAACGTCTGGTGGTTTGGTCACTGCTCAGGTGGTCACTAAGGTAACTATTCAGTGACAGCCCGCTTCACTGGGGAAGGCTTGGTGGCTGAGGTAGAAGAAGGGCCCCCATTGCCCAGGACGGTGGGATAAGGTGTCAGCCTCACGGTGCATGGGAGGGGGCCGAGGAGGAGGGGCGTCCCTGTCCTTTGAGTTCTAGATTCTGGGTAGACAAGGGTTTCTTTCAGTTTGTTCCCACCATCTCCCTAATTGTTCAGCACCTTCTTAACCCTTGGGAAATCTGTTGGGTGACATTTTGGTGCATCCAAGTGTGTTGTAACTGCCCACGTTTAAGAGTCCCTCTTTCTCCCCATCACAGGGTGGGGAAGGCACCTTTTCCCATTCCTCCAGATCTGCCTCTTGAAAAGGACTGTCAGGCCCCAGACCCGGTGCTCAGAGAAGCAGAATCCAGTCGGCCCCTTGGCCTCGCTTGGGCTCCCAGCTCACCCAGCTGCATGTGGGGGACCATGCGGCCCACAGAAGGGACCATCTTGCCTTTCTCTTCCCTTGTATATGATTTCTTTCACCTGACACCACTCAGAACATTGGAGTTTTGCAGGGGTTAGAAGGCTGCTGTCTTACAAACTAGGTTTGATTGGGGCAATGGGACATTTCTCACACTGTCCTAAACACAGATTCAGGGGCAGGGAGCCAGGGCAGGAGGCCGGCCTCATGAGCAGATCTGGGAAGCAGGACTTCTGGGTCTGGTGTCCCCTAGCCCTCGCCGGTGCCCGCCCCCACGGGTGGCTTCGTCAGCTCTGCCTCCTGCCCTCTGTGGCTTCTCTGACACAGGGCCATCACCACCACAGCCTTCATCAGACGGGCTGGAAGTGTGGCTCATGATCTGCCTTTCCAGAAGGGCCTGATTGGCCCTCTCGGGTCCAGGAAGCACAAGAGGGGGACCCACAGGATCAGCTGGGGCCTCCCTTTCAACCATTTTCAGTGTTTACTCAGTGGCGTGAAGCACATTCACGGTGTTGTGCAAGCATCATACCATGATTTCCAAACTTTTCCATCAGCCCAAATCAGAACTCTGTTCCCCATCAAACACTGACTCTGACTCCCCACTGCCCGGGCACCTGCCCTTCTGCTTTGTGTCTCTGAATTTGATGATTCTGGGTCCTCACATGAGTGGAGTCTTGCAGGATCTGTCCTTTCCTGTCTGGCTTATTTCATGAGCGTAAGATTTTCAGGGTTCATCTGTGTTGTGGCGTATGGTGGGATTCTCTCCTTTTTCCGTGGCTGATAAATATTCCCTGGTGTGTGGACACCACGTTTCGCTTATCCGTCACCTGCTGATAGACACACGGGTTGCTTTCACCTTTCACCTGTTGTGAACGGGTGGACAGGATCTGGTGCATCCTGCCTTCAGTTCTCAGGCATGTGCCTGCCAGTAGGACTGCAGATGACTTGGTAATTCTCTGCTCAGCTTTTTGAGGAACTGCCAAAGTGAAATGACTCTTAAGGTGTGTGTAGAGGGAAAGGGACGGGAGGTGGGCACCGTACCATCCCTTCTGCCCGCAGCCTCAGGACGCTGTGCAACTTCCCGAGGCCCCCTGACTGTGGTGGGGGGGCTCCCTTTTCACAATCTGCCAAGGGAGGACATACAATGGCTGCCCCTGGGGCGGCCAGATGGGGTCCCGATGTGGGGGGTGTGCAGTGAGCTCCGGCTTTGGTCTGTTTCATTGGGAGAGCTCCGTCGTTGAGGGCCGAACCGGGGACTTTTCATCTCCTCCCCTCTAGCTCCTTCCCTGCTCCACAGCCTGGCCCTGCGAGTGCTCCGTCCCCCCCAGCTCTGACTGTCCCTTGGTTCGTGGCACCAGGGCTGGCCATTACACCCCACACGCTCTTGCATTTCAGTCCTTTTGCGGCTCCTGCCCCGTGGCCTGCCTGGGACCCTCACTCTGCCTCAGTGCTCTGCTGGGCTGGAGATTATGCATTCAGCCAGCATGGCTCACCGACACCCCCATCCACAAACTGCTCTCAGGAACGTGGCACCTGCACACAGGTCTGTGTGGCTCCTCCACCACAGCCCAGAAACCCTGTGAAGCAGGTGGCACCATTGCCATCTGAGAGTGAAACACAGACCTGCTTGTTGCTTTTCTCTGCTCTCGGCGTGCAGTCGGGGTCACTGACCTGTGGTCTATGACACCTTACCTCCTTCCCCTACCTCCAAATGAGAGAGGCCTCATGCTCACCTCCAGGCATCCGTCTCCTGTGCGTACAGGCCTGGAGAGTGCCCCCTGCCCCGTGCAGGGAGGAGCGGGCAAATTCCTTCCAGGTGCCCTTGAGAGTCCTGGGCCCCCACAGTGGCTTTGCGAGCCTCAGTGTGTCACCTCTGAAATCGTTTTGCTGAAGAAGCGTGTGTGCTTGCAAGTCAAGAGGCAAGGGAGAGAGTGGCCGAGGTTTCCTGGTGGGCCAAGTGTGGGGCGTCTGCTGGGACCTGAGTGAGCCGCCCGGTGATGGTGCGTTTGACCGAGCTGTGGTGTCTGCACCACCCACATCACACAGGTCAGGCTTCTTTGGTTTGTAGAGATAAACACATGGATAGCCTTTCCAGAGGCTGGGGAGGAAAAGAGGAGACTGTGCAGTTTCACAGAGTCTTGGTCCATTGCAGCTCCTATAACAAAATACCTTGGACTGGAGGGCCGGGCACGGTGGCTCACGCCTGTTATCCCAGCACTTTGGGAGGCTGAGGTGGGTGGATCACCTGAGACCTGAGTTCCAAGACCAGCCTAGGCAATATGGAGAAACCTCATCTCAAAAACAAAACAAAACAAACAAACGAAAAGTGCAGAACACCTTTGACTGGGTAATTTATAAGTAATAGAAATGTATTTCTCACTGTTTCAGAGGCTGGGAAATCCAAGGTCAAGGTGCCAGCACATTCTATGTCTGGTGGCGGCTGCTCTTGCCACATCCTTCATCTTGGATGAAGGGACAGACAAGCTCCCTCCAGCCCTTTTATAAAAGGGAACTCATCCCATTTATGAGGCGGGCCCTCTTGACCACTTCACTTCCTAATGCTATCACAGCGGGGGTTAAGTTCACTTTGCTTCCTAATGCTGTCACAGCGGGGGTTAAGTTCCAGCATGAATTTGGGGGGTACCGACACTCAGACCGTAGCTTTATATACCCCGCCTCCTATTGTCAGCCTGGGGACCAGGTGGCCACAAAGCATCCTCCCTGCTTCCCTGGAGCCTGTGGCCCACTCCAAGTTGGCCAAGAGCAGAGGTGAGGTCCCAAGAAACCACCATGCCCAGAGGGGCCTCTGCCTCCCTCGCTTTTTACAGGATTGCATGCAGGGTTGAGCCCACTGACCTCAGGGGTCCCAGAAGCAGGTGGGGACAAAGCCAGGAGCACACAGGCCTCCTTTGGAGATGGTTGGGCTAGAGGTGGTGTGAGGACCTGCTTCTAAGTGACAAACCCAAGGTCAAAAAGCCAGGAGGCACCCTGTCTGTGGTGGCCCCTGCGCTGCAGGGCGGCCTCGCCCCTGGTCTTTGAGGGATCGCCCAGGTTCTGGGCTTGACCAGGGGTCCTTGTAAAGGAGGAGAGATAGAGCCTGTGCCCTGTCCCTTCATGGTTTTACAGGGATGTTTTAAACATTTTAGTTATAAAACATTTCAAATGTAAATTATAAAAAGTAACTAAAACAGACACCTAGGCACCCACTTTTGAAATCAGATAGCAACATTGTGATTTTTAAGGAAAGGAAGCATTTCAAATACAGCCAGAGAAAAGAAAGACCTCCCGGATCCTTCCAGGAGCCCGAGGCGGTGGGGACCCGGTGGGGACCACAGCAAGGATGTTGTGGGGCAGTCTCTGGCTGCAAAAGCCCTGTGGTGCCAGTTCATGAGTCTTACCCAACCCCAAGGAGCTGGCGGGCAGAGACTGCACCTGCATTTTAGGGATGGGCAGGGGTTACCATGTTCAGACCCTGGGCTGTGTGCGCGCGCACAGCAGTGCATCAGCCCTTGTGGCCTCCTTCTTAGCGGGAGGTCCTTGTTTCTCATGTTGCACATGAGACAGTGGAAGCTTGGAGAAGACGAGTAATTTGGCCACATCTCATAGCTGCTGAGGGGTGGAGGTAGGATTTGAACCCAAGACTGCATCTGTGAGCCCCATGCCTGTGAGCACCACAGCATGTGCAGGGCTGTCACCAGGCGGGTGGCGCGTCCCCCGACACTCTTGCTTGGGAGGAGGATCTTGGAGGATCTGCTGCTCTGGAGCCTGCCAGGCCCTGTGCGGCCTCCTCCCACGCCTGCTGGGCTCCCTTGGAACCCGGGGAGCTGGAGGCCTGCATCTGTGTCCTCAGCAGTGGAGCCCCAGGCCGGTGCCCTCTCCTGCTTCTGCTTGGTTGGATCTCATCTCCGGGAAACTCCTCAGAGCCACCGTGGCTGCAAGGAGCCCTCAGTATCATCCTGCCTTCCCCCTTGGCTCAGGCCTCCCTGGGCCACCTCGCTCTCCCTGTCCTGTTAGGAAACTAGCTAGTGGGAACAGCAAGGCCTCTACAGGCTGAGGACCCTGGGGCTGGGAGCGCCCCCTTGGCCTGTGTGGCTCTGGCTCGTGCTCGGCAGGGTGCTTCTGGGAGGGCTAAACACAGTGCTCACAGGCCCGGTGTGGTGAGGGCCGGCTGCCAGAGAGCAGGAGGGGCTTCCCTTTGTCCTCTCCCACCCTGGACACCCAGCGAGCCTCCCTGGTGCAGGGGCTGAGCAGCACAGAGGTGTGGGGCTGCGAAGCTCTCCAGTCCTTGGGGGTCTCTGTCTGAAACGTTCCACCCTTGTCCACTCCTCTCATTAGAGTCCGAGAGGCTCTGGGACTCACTGGGACTCAAGGACAGGGAGCCTGGCTGGCCCTGGAGCCGGCCATGTGGTGGGGAGATGGCCAGGAAATGCTGCTCTGGCGGTGGTCAGCCTGGCCTCCAGGATGCAGACACGGCGCGGGCCGGGGGTGGTGCGAAGAGGGGTCCTGGGCTTCCACTTGCCCGTGAAGGAAAAGGGAGGATCACGGTACAAGGGCTTTCTGGGCAAGGAGGACTTGTAGGAACCCTGGGAGGAAGGCACGTGCCCAGGTGTCCTGGGGCAGCAGTGTGGACACAGGTGTGTGGCGTGGAAACCAGAAGGGAGGCCAGGGAAGCCGGGTCCTGCAGAGCCTCCGGGCACCAGGCGGGGAGGGGTGGTCTTTCTCAGGAAGCGGAGGGGCTGTCGAAGACTGTGAGCGGCTGACTGTGTGCCCGGCAGGCTCAAGAAGGTCCATTTTTCCTTCCTGCTGGTGCCCACGTTACTGGCAGGAACTGCGCTCCTGGGTGGTGCAGACGGCTGAGGTCTGAGTGCAGGAATGTTCTGGAACCCTGCCAAAGCTGACATGGGCAGGTGGGCAGTCACACACATCCCTGTCCTTGGGGAGGGGACCATCCAGTTAGGGAGGCTGCCTGGGCTGGGGCCCACCATAACCCTAGCAGGGCTTCAGCGCAGGGCCTGAGAGAGGGCAGGCCACTGTCCACAGGAAGCACCCACAGCCTCTGCCTCCCAGAGGCCACGCTGTGCTCCTTGTGGTTCCACTGCCCTCTCTGGCCACAGTGATTGGCCCAAGGCCAGTTAACTCCTTTGACCTGGGCTGTGGCCTGGGTCGTGGAAGCCCTTTCCTCCGCGATTTGAACAGGGAGATAATATGGGGAACCGACAGCGGAAAGTGACCCAGAGCGTGGTTGTGAGGGGAAAGTTAGGAGGGACATGTTCGGGATGCTAGTGGCCAGTGTGGACTGCCTGCCTGCCAGTGGGCCCACTGCCTGCTGACCACAAGGGAAGCGCACTGCGTGCCTGACCTGCTTCTGACTCCTGGTTCCTGGGCCCCAGCAGTGGTGGCAGGTGGCCTCTCTGGGGCATGAAGCGTGCGCCTGTCTCCTGTGCCATCGCGCCAGGTCACTGCAGCTGTGGAGCCTGCCTCTCCGCCCTTGCCTTCTCGTCTGTGACTCTGCTGACCAGGTGCTGGCTGGGAATGCTCTTGGCTGGGTGGTGTTTAGTCTAGGAAAATTTACAGAATTATTTTAATAGTTTCTACACTTCCCTGGGGCTGCTACTCCTGTCCATCTTGGCAAGGGCCTCTTCCCTTATCTCCTGGGTCCTCTTCTCACTGTGAGCCCCATGAGTAGGGGGAGCAGTGACCCCGTGACAGCCCCCAGCTGTCAGCTCCAGTCCTGGCAGCAGTCTCCCTCACACCCTCGCTCAGGGCTTTCTCTGTCCTGTCTGTCTGTCTGAAGCATGTGAAAGCCCTTCTCTGGAAGCCCTTTCCTCAGCCAGCAAGAGCAAGCAGTTAAGTGCCTGTACCCCACACACCCCCTGGAGGAAGGGGCTGGCCACATCCTAATCCTCAGGGGAAGCAGCGGAGGGGCAGAGAGCCAGGGACTGGCTCAGGGCAGTGTGGGGCTGAGCGGCCAGGCCTGTCGGAGCACTGGCTGTCCCATGGGGCAGGAGGAGCCGCCTGCTTTTGGGTGCTGAAGCGGGCAGTCTGGTGGGGCCTGTGGCGGGGCCATTCCAGGCTCACCCACGGTTTCACCATTGAGACCTGCACACACCCCTTCCCCCCCTTATAGAGGGAGAAATCTGGGGTGCTTCAGCAGTTGTCCCAGCTGCCAACCCTCCCTGCTCCTCCTCGCAGCTGGTGAACCGACTTGTGTACTCTGGCAGCGCGGACAGGACCGTCAAGTGCTGGCTGGCAGACACCGGGGAGTGTGTGCGCACGTTCACGGCCCACAGACGCAACGTGAGCGCCCTCAAGTACCACGCGGGCACCTGTAAGTGACTTGGCCCGGCACGACCCGCGCCACCCCAGCCTGGCTTCTCCTCCCTGCTTCTTTACTTCCTATGCGATTTTCCCTCATTGAGCCTTGGTTGCCAATCATCAATGTCCAATGGCGGTGCCCCGTCCTTCTCCACACAGCCATGCCTGCAGCTGGTTTGCAGAGAAGGTCCAAATAAGGGTTTGGTGGTTCCTCCCCACCTTTCTCCAGGACAGCCTGGGAGACTGGACTGCTGGGAGGGTCTCGGGTCAAAAGCACGTCCCAAAAGGTACATCTTAATTTTCCAAGTGAGACAGTGGCTACCCCTTAATCCAGCCACCTCGAGGACCACATGGGTTTGGCCTCACTTGGCCTTAGGATTTGTATGCAGGGAAGAGAAAATCTAGGTAGCTGTGGTTCCGATGAGGTAGTGGTTTATTTTCTCTCAGGTAGAAGAATTTCAGAGGCTGATGGTCTAGGCTGGAATGAGTGGCTCCACAAAGTAATCAGGCACCCAACTTTCTTCTGTCACTCTGCTTCATCATCCTTAGCACAGACCTTCTGTCTTTAAAGAAGCCTCATGATTCAAGATAGCTGCTACAGTGTCTGCCATCGTGTCATGTTTTAGGCAGGAAGGGAGAGAGGATGGAAGGGTGAAAGGACGCGTCTTCTAGAGAGGATGGAAGGGCGAAAGGATGTGTCTTCTAGCTGAGTTGGTCCCTTTAAGATCTTTCCTGGAAGCTTCATCCAAGGGCTTCCACATACCTCTCTGTCACCGTTCTGTCTGCAAGAGATAGTGAATCATAAAGTCTTTTATTTGAGGAATTTGATGCCAAGATGGAATCAGGGTTATTTTGGAAAGAAAGAAGGGCAAAATGGCTTGTTGAACAGGCAATGAGCTGTCTGTCCTACAGGTCTCAAATTGTCACACACCCGGGCCATTTGGCTCTGCCACTGGGAGGGAGGAGACGGGGTGGGGGAAGAGTCACAGTGGAATATTCAAGTTGACCTCACAGCAAAGGTGTTGGAGGAAGATAGAATGCAGATATCTGAAAATAGATCCCGACATGCCCTCAGGATTCAGGTGTCTGACACGGAAAAATTATTTTTCGTTTGTTCCTGTGTCCAAGCTTGGAAGTGTGGTTACAGCTCTACTCCCAAGTCTGGGTCGTCTAATTGAACACGAGGAAGGTTCTACTTTCGAAGGTTCTACTTTCAAAAGCTCTGGCGGGTGGCCGCCTAGAACACCTCCCCGTGCAGCTGGGGCATGGAGCCTGCAGGGAAAGCGGAGCCTGCAGCCCACTGTTGCCCATCTCGGTTCTTGGTCTTGGCCAGCAAGGCTATGGGATGACCAGACTTTGTTTTTGATCCTCTTCCCACCCACGGGGAGCTCAGCAGCCACACTGGGTTTTCCAGGCCATGTCCATTTGTCTCTGAGTTTGTGGGGGAAAGGCAGAAAGGGGCTAGAAAGAGACCCAGAGATGAAACTTCTCCTCTGGGGCCATTCACTCTATAGTTTTTTAAAGAAAGGCTGGAACAGGCTGGGCACCGTGGCTCATGCTTGTAATCCCAGCACTTTGGGAAGCCAGAGTGGGAGGATCGCTTGAACTCAGTAGTTCGAGACCAGCCTGAGCAACATAGCAAGACGCTGTCTCTATAAACTTTTTTTTTTTTTTTTTTTTTTGAGACCAAGTCTTGCTCTGTTGCCCAGGCTGGAGTGCAGTGGTGCAGTCTACGCTCACTGCAACCTCTACTTCCCAGGTTCAAGCGATTCTCCTGCCTCAGCCTCCCGAGTAACTGGGACTACAGGTGTGTGCCAACCACAGCCAGCTAATTTTTGTATTTTTAGTAGAGACGGGGTTTCACTGTGTTGGCCAGGCTGGTCTCAAACCTGATCTTGTGATCTGCTCCGCCAGCTTCAGCCTCCCAAAGTGCTGAGATTACAGGTGTGAGCCACTGCGCCCAGCCCCCCATTTTTTTTTTTAATTAGCTGGGTGTAGTGGTGCATGTCTGTGGTCCCAGCTGCTCAGGAGGCTGAAGCGGGAGGATCATTTGAGCCCAGGAGTTCAAGGTTAACAGTGAGCTATGATCGCACCACTACACTCCAGCCTGGGCAACAGAGTGAGATCCTGTCGCCTGTCTCAAAAAAAAAAAAAGAAGGCTGGGAACAAGTACCCACAGAGCACCCTCAGATAGGTAGCCCAGCACCCTTACCCCCAGGTGGTCCTGCCCCTTCTCCCCAAGGTCCCAGGCAGGCTTGCGCCCTAGCTGCCCACTGTAGTTACCTGCTCATTGACAGACCAGGACTTCCTCCCTCCCTCTCCACCTCCCATTTCCCTGTGAGCGTTTCCTGGGACGCCTGCCAGGTGTACTGTCTGCCTCAAGTCCTAGCAACAGGGTCGGCTTCAGAGAGCCCAGCCTAGGCCAAGTGAATTCTTCTAGTCCACATCCTCAGTGTGGCTTCCTGACTAGCAGCAGCTTGTCACTTAAAACTGGCTAGAAATGCAGATTCTCAGGCCCCGTCTGCTAAAACAGATTCTGGGATGCGGCCCCATGCTCTGTGGCTAAGCCTCCAAGTGACAGATGCAGGCTGCTGTTGGAAAACGATTGGACTAAGTTCTTAGGAAAAAACCCCAGGGAGAGACAGCCACCTGGGGGAGGAGACAGACTGAGGGCGGAGGCTCGCCCCCGCTAGGGGTCCTGGGGTTGCGTGATCATGAATCCCAGAGGACTGGTCTTTGATTTGGGGGCTGATCCATTAATGAGGATGGGAGGATAAGGCTGCGACGCAGCGGAAGGTGGGCGGACGCGACTTGAGGACCTTACGGTTATCTCCAGGCAGGGTCCTCCCAACCAGGCACGGGAACCAACTTCACCAAACCGCGGAGTGGGGACTGGGCCCAGGCGGTGTTCAGCAGGGGCAGGGCCAGCTGGCGCACAGGCATCTGCAGGGTGGAGCCCAGTAACTGTGGGGATCCCTGTTTCTCTGGAGGGGCGCTGTCCACTTCCCATATGAGCCTCAGGATACCCCCGTGGGGCGGAGTCCCGGAGATGCCCCAGGTCACGCTCTCGCCGCCCTAGGTCACGCTCTCGCCGCCCCATCCCTGCCTGCGGGGGGCCGGGCAGGGAGGGAGGGAAGGAGGGAGGCCCAGCGCGCCCTGTGTGTCCGCAGTGTTCACGGGCAGCGGGGACGCTTGCGCCCGGGCCTTCGACGCGCAGTCTGGAGAGCTGCGGAGGGTGTTCCGGGGCCACACATTCATCATCAACTGCATCCAGGTAGGTCCCTCCGCCTTGCTCAGGGCCGCTGCCCGTGGGAGGGAAGGTGCCCTGCCCAGATCCATCCACGCCGGCGGCCGCGTCCCCCCCGCCTACCGCCTCGCCAGTGACGCCCGCCCCTGCGCCCGCAGGTGCACGGCCAGGTGCTCTACACCGCCTCGCACGACGGCGCCCTGCGCCTCTGGGACGTGCGCGGGCTCCGAGGTGCCCCGCGGCCCCCTCCGCCCACGCGCAGCCTCTCACGCCTCTTCAGCAACAAGGTGGGCTGCGCCGCCACGCCCCTGCAGCCGGCCTGACCCCGCGGGGGCCCTGCCGACGCCAGCCCAGACGCCCATCGGCTCCCAGAGCGCCCTGCCCTGCTCCCCGCGGCTGTGGCGCCCGATGGCCGGGGAGGAGCGAGGAAGCCCGGGCGGGAGGAGAGCCCGGCGCAGGCGTCTGGTTTTTCTTTGGTGGCCAGGAGGCGCTGGGAGCGGGAGTGCTAGCCCTCGGGACCGCCCTCTTTTCCCTTTTAGGGTGACTCCTGCCCTCCCTCCCCCATCCCTGACCTGGCGAAAGGCCTAGTCTCAGGGACCCTCCCACCTCAGGGGCTGCAGGCGGACTGCCCCAGCTCCCCCAGCCCCAGGAAACAGGGCCTTTCCTGCTGAGAGGAAGTGACTTTACAGAAGCCACTGAATCTGGTTATTTTGGCAAATTGTCTGTCTCGAGGGCCTTGAGGGGAACTAAAATACACAGCCTGAAAGTTCAAAGTACTCCTGTGTCCTCTTTTTGTTTTGCAAACTGAGTCTTAGCTTCCTTTCGGATCTTGAGATTCCAGGAACCCAGGGCGGCGGGCCTCCTGCCCTCCGCCTCTCACACCGGCCTGGGCAGCTTTGGGGGTGACTTGTGGAGATGCGGGGCTGCCGCCAGTGTCACTGGTGCAGGGAGTGGACTTGGAAGAGGCCAGGGAGCCAGGGAGCGGCTCTTTAGCCTGTGCAGGTGACAGCGGGGACCCCGCTTGGGAGCTCTCATCATTTTCTGGCATGAATCTGGGAAGTTCCTTCAGGGCCTGGAGTGGGGGGAGGGGGAAGGGACGGGCAGCAGCCCCATCCCCGGGCTCGTGCACAGGAGTCAGGGCAGTGCCTGATGCTGGGAGGTGCAACACACACGTCAGAGCCACCGAGCACCCAAGGGGAGCCCTGTGCGCAGGGGCTCAAGGGGCCAGTGGGGCTCAGTCTGCCGAGAGGCCCTGCAGGAGGCCCCTCAGCACCCTTCACAGCACCTGGAGGGGGCGCTCTTCAGCCCCTTGGTGGTGCCGCTTTCTGCATCCATGTGCCCCGGTTGGCCCAGGTGCCAGGAGAGAAGCTGCAG
This sequence comes from Papio anubis, assembly GCF_008728515.1. Classification (NCBI taxonomy): domain Eukaryota; kingdom Metazoa; phylum Chordata; class Mammalia; order Primates; family Cercopithecidae; genus Papio; species Papio anubis. The sequence goes on from NC_044979.1 coordinate 7,868,650, forward strand.
GTGACAGTGTCTGCCGTGAAGAGCTCATCATCTCGCTGCAGAGAGAAGCATCTGCTGCAGGAGCAGCCCCTTCAAGTGGAGCAGCCCTTTCAGGTAGAGCAGCGTGCACTTCGTACTGTTAATGCAGAAAATACTTCATCAGAGAGGGCCAGGGCCTCCAAGGCTCACCTGCCAGGCCTGATGGACGGGTCCACCCTCGCCCGGATGAACAGGTAGGGATTGCACTGTGGGCAGTAGGAAGGAAGGGACGCAGGCGCTGTAACTCCTCTAGGCCAAACCTCCAAACCCTGGGAACCAAAGCGACCCCGACCCCCACCCCAGGAAAAAGGGCTGGTTGGGAGGCAAGCAGATCGGTGCAGGAGAAGCCGCAGAAACGGCACCACGCACTGTTCTCTGGGTGAGACTTAAGCACACACAGACCTGGGGTCTTGTGTTAGGTATCGTGCCAGGTCTTGTTGCGACCCGGAACCACTGGGGCATGTGGCTGCCGCAAGGGGCGTGTCTACCAGAGAGGAGCTTTCCATCGTGCTGAAGGGACGGTTCCGGAGGTGCAGGCCAGAGAACCGCCTTGAGTGCTGCCTGCGGGCAGTGCCGCCGGCCGGCCCTGAGCCTGTGCAGACGCTGGCACTGACTCCTGCCTGCCGAAGACACTGTTGCTTGGTGATGCTGCACTCTGGCCTGAGCAGCCCCTCACTGATATGTCAGCTCCAGTCCCCACCTTATCCAACCACATCAGAGAATGGAGCACGCATCAAGCCATCCAGAGAAACCAAATGGGGTGCGGACCCAAATCACGGGCGCTGCACTCACTCAGCATTTTTATAGCAACACACATTGGGGTAATTTCTACTTCCACCGCACAGAGAGCTTTGCGAGATGCTGAGGACATAAAGACAGCCAGATGTCCATTCTCTCTCTGGTTTCTGAGAGCCAGAGAGACTTGGTGAGTGAGAGACTCTGATCTGAACCCAGGCCTAGTCCCCTTCCAGCCACACCACTGTCGCCTTGCTATGAACGAAGAAACAAGGTGTCTGCTTTTGATAAATTGATTGAGTTGGCTAAGAGAGGAAGGACAGGAGCTACTCATAGGACATATGGGCAAGAACACAGGGACACGGTAGGGCAGTGATCAGCATCAAGGACACCTAACCAGTTGTGCACACCATCATGCTGGCATGGGCTGCCCTCACCTGCCTGCCACATGCCCCTGCCTACTCCTGCTCCTCTAGTGGCATCCAGCCTCCCCACTGTGATCAGCAATCATACCATCCGCCGCCATTCTTCCCACAACTCATACCTTCTGGCAGCCATGAACATGTCACACTCAGACTGTCCTGCCCCAAATACTATCTCATTTGTCCCACATCTAGACTGTTCTTTGTCCCACAGCTAGAATGTTCTTTTTCCTTTGACTTCCCAAGGAGAACCCTCCCAGGCCCCCTCCTCTGCAACAGTCTCTCCTTCTCCAGCCTCAGCACCCTCCTGCCCCCTCCGCCACCACCTGTCCAGTTCCACAGGGTCAGTTGTAGGTACAGCAGGCCTGGCCCGAGTCTCCATGCCTGCAGGGCAGCCCGTCCTGGATGTAGCGCATGCCCAGAACTGCCCCCACAACCGGCTTCCTGTGCAGCTCGCTCTTCACAAGACGGGGAAGAGTTTTGGGGCCTGCTGGTGTGTCACTGCTTCTATGATGGCTAAAAACAGCTGGGAAGCTAGAAGACACGCCTGAACCAAGCTCAGGACAGCGACTTGCTAGCAAAAAGCTTCAATTCAGGCCCCAAATCCAAGTGTGGCATTGTGTCAAATGAGGCTGAGACTTCACGTCACCTCAGCTCACCAGGCACTTCTGAGGCAAACCCTGATAGGTGCATTTCAGTCCCCTGCCCAGGATCCACCCCAGCCCCACTTGGCATGTGGCATCTTTCACAGCAGGTGCCCTCTGCTGCTTCTGAGGTCATCCTTCCATCTCCTCACAAAACTCAATGGAAACAAACATCTTGCAATCACGATGAAGCACTAGTCACCCAGACGCTTTCCACACCTGCAGCTGGGGAGGCTGAGTCAATTACTGTAAAGTCTGGGTGACAATTTTTGAATATATTTTCCACCTTTTATTTCCATCAGTATCATCCATTTAAGAAGAATGACAAGAAGTTTCCCATCAGTCCAAACTGGACCACCCACGCTTTATGAAAAGGTTAGAGCATTTCAGCCAGTCCCACATGACCCATCCGTCTTCAGTCAGTGCCTTCTGGAAGGGAGGAAAAGTCTTGGATGCACCTGGAACTCAATCCACTCGGCATCTGGCTGCTGCTGCAGTCCTGGGGCTGGAAGGAGCCCCCACTGGGTGCACATCTACAGAGGAGTACGTGGCGCAGTGAGGACGGTTACTGCTGGAGCCGACACACAGCGAACTACATACTTTTAGAAAGAGCCTCTGTCACATGGATAGAACAACAAAAAACCCCCACAAAAACCTGGAGAAAATATATCTAAGCCTCTGATAGATCTCTTAGCTAGCAGTGAGTTCAGTATGACAGCACAGCGTCTACAAATATTAATTAAAAATAAATTGCTTTGGTTAGCATTTAAACCTTTCCCATTCAGTAAAAGATTTCTGTAATGAGGAATGCTGAACATATATAAAGTCTGACAATCTTGAATTTCCGGGGCGTGTTTTACTGAACTAAGAGCATAAAACACTGGCGCCCCAGGCTGAAGGCGTCTGCTGCGACCTGGTGTGGCCCCCAAGGCCAGCGCCTCATCACTATGCCCCACAGCACTTGGAAGGAAGACTTAAAGGATGATTTGAGGGGTGGGGGAAGGGTGGCACAGGAACCCATGGGGCACCCTGGCAGAGATGGCAGCGTGGGAAGCAGGAAGGCCATGGGCAGTGGGTGCATGAGGCAGGCAAGCCGGGCAGATGGAGCCACAGCTGGAGAGGAAGTGGTCGGGATGCCCTTCCCAGGACCCTGCCCGGGACACCTTCCCCAGGATCCCTGTTCTGCGGGACCTCTGTTCCTTCCCATTTCAGGGTAGAACACCAAGCTAGGGAAGGGGTTAGGGACGCAGACCCGGGAGGCAGATGGAACGACCTACACCAGGCCAGAGGAAGCTTCTTCCCCGAGACCACGCATGAAGGCCCTGGGACCCCTCCTGGGCTTGTCCCCTGCCCGCCCCCTCCTATACCCAAAGAGGAACTTGCAATTCAGATAAAAAGTAAGAACAGAAAGAGCTGCATTCGCCTTTTCATAATGATAGCATTTATAAGCAGAAAATTAGCACTATTTCTGTTCATTATTTAGTTTTTCTTTGTTGCTGACTTCATATTTTCTACATAGGATAGGTACTCTGCAATAATCATTTCTTCGTCTTCCAGAGTTGAGTCAAGATAGTCTTCCTCATGCTCCGGAATGTCTTCCAGTATCTCATTGACGGCCTCTGTCTCCATGTCTTCGTCTGTTGAGGCACTAGAGGTTCCTACAATAAAATACCGCGGGAGTAAGTGAATTATGTGAGGATTGTCCTGGGGACACTGCACAACCACAGTCAACCTCAGACTGTGCCTCCTGCTGGCCACACTGTCCAGGCGGCCAGCCCAGCGACGTCAGGGGACGTCCCTCTCAGTCTCCATGTCTGCTGTGGCCTAGGGCACCAGCCCCACCTGTTGGCTTCTGAAGACACTTTGCTGTCAACGTGGCCCTCAGAGACCTCAGACCTACCTGCAGAGTCAGAAGGGGATGTGGCTGGCGGGGACAAAGAGTCTTCTGGCGACAGCGGCAGGTCGGGAGGCAGGCTTCCTCCGTTGTGAGCAAGGGTCTGGGCAGCCAGCTGGACGTTGCCTCTGAACACTCTCAGCGCAGCTTCGGCCACAAGTGCATCAAAACCCATGTACACCAACTAGGGGAGAGGGCAGGGTCACAGCCTCGGCCACCCCCATCACCCACAACGAGCAGACAGCCGGCTCTCATATTTAAGAGCTCCCGGCATGCGCACCATGGCCCTTTCGGCACAAGTCATGCTTCTGTGCAACGGGAGCGTGGAGCAACCTGGAAGGGGGGCTTGGAAGACTCGAGTCGGGTGCATCAGTAAGCAGCCATCTCGGGACAGGCAGTGACCTCGGGCTGAGAGCAAGGCGCCACGCCAGTCTCACCACGAGCACGGTGAGGTCAGTGGCCACAGCATACAGGCATGCTAATGCGTGTGGGGGGACAAATGTGGACAGAGTTGTCACTTGGGACACAAAGCTGGATGGGTTTCACAGGTCACAGTGACATCCTTTTAGGTCACAGGCAGATAAATGGGACTGATGTAAACAGCGGTGCATAGGAAAAGGAGGCAAACCTAAAGAGAACTTCCTGACACTTCCCCAGATTTCCTGCTTTCCAAGGAGGCCTCCCCTGCCCTCTGTTGCTGCGTGGGTGGCCTCTGAGGTGGCAGGTTACACCTGGAGCCTGGGAGCCAAGGTTTCAGCACGGACTCCCCCAGTCCTGCGGCCTGATTCACCCGCGTTACCCCAAGCAGCCCCACCCAAGGCTGTCCAAGCTGAGGGCACAAAGACGTGTCACTCACTTGGTCAATGTTTTCCTGGGAAGGACTTTCTTGACGGTTGTCGGTTTCAGGATTGGAATCATTTAACCACCACATCTGAGGATTGCTGAGCAGAATCTAAAACACACAGGAACACCCTTTACCCACCACTAAGCTCTTCACACATTCAGACAGGCACCGCACCCTGCCGTGTGCTCAGCAGACCCAGCCGTCCTCTGCTGCTATGAGGCAGGGAAAGGGGCTCCCGCCCAGGCTGATGTGCCCAGAAGGCTTCCAGCCAGAGACCGGGACAGTTGGGGTTTGAAGGAGGAGCAAGACTAGTCAGGGGGAAGATCCCTTCTGACAGAGCAGGAAGGGACGAGAGCAGGCGGAAGCGCATCCAAGCAAACAGGTTTCGTCAGAGCCACAGACAGAAAGGTCTCTTAAGCAGCTCAGGGCTGCCTGATTGATCTTTGAAAGTGTCATGCCCTCTAGACTTAAAATATCAGGCAGGTAGTAGAGTTATTTTGACCCTTGGTTTCTTCGTCACACAATACTTAATCTTAAAAGACTCTGTGGAGACTTTCCTTTCCAACACTCAATACTTCTGTGTTGACTGGAGGTATTTATGTGCTACTCATATAATTCCAATCTACTTCGAGACCCATCCGTCCCTTCGGATGTTCAGAATTTCCCACCTCTTAATATTTCTCCAACACAAAAAAATCAAAGTAGATATTCAAATACAATTTTAAAATGTAACGTATACATTAAATATACATATACATCGTAACAAAAGTACTGACTTGTGGAGCCTTCCAGGGAACAGGGCAGGGATAAGAGACAAAGCCAGGGTGGACCCCCCGTGCCTGCTGCACCCACACCCGCCTCAGCAGGGCAAATGAGTACACCTGCCCTGCCCTCCACCTGCCTCCACCCCCATCTTGCCCCCAGCCCCGCCCCCAGCATGCACACAACCTAAGCTAGCTCCTGCCTGCCATGCTGCCCCAGCATCTGCCTGGACTGCTGCCTCCACGCAGCCAGCCCCTGCCTCCCGTGCACCCCTGGGGACTCCCTACCACGCGTGCTCTGAGTTTGTCTCTCACTGAGCTGCGGGGCTGAGGGCAGAGGGCGCTTCCATACCAAGCTGCCGAGACGCAGCACAGCACCTGCCCTACTGAGGATTCCATCTGCTTCTCCAACACAGGGAAAGAAGCGGCCCAGGTAAAGTCACTACTGTCTGGATCCCAACCTGCTGTCACTCCTGAGGGGTTCTTTGAGAAGCTTCCCCTTTGCCAACATGTACTATGGACTAAATAAATAAAACTAGATACTTACAGTTAAAATTTTAACGCCAAACAATTATACTGCAAGTTGAATTACCATTCTCTTTTTCTGCTGTGGAAATGGCCTGTTTACACTACACTCTGCTGCACACACAAACCCTACATCAAGTCCTGGCCTGTGGACTCCGCTGGTGTGGACAGGCACCGTGTTCTGGAGCCAGGCCTGGGCCAGGCACTGAGCATGGGACCTCATGGGGCCTCACATGGCCTCTGTTGGGGCTGGAGCCCAGGAAAAAGCTGCCCTTCAGATCTGATGACGGGGCAGCCCATAGGAGTGAGCCTGGGAGGACGCCCGAGAGCCATGGAGGGAGCTCTGGGCAGGACCCACTGCTCAAAGACAAGGCCAGAGGCCCCGAGGGAGCGGCTACCTTCAGGGCCTCGTCCAGGTTCCCGCTGGCTGCGTGGAGCGCCTGCTGGGCTGCGTGCGTGGAGTAGCCCATCCCTTTCAGAGACCTGATGTTCTCGAGGCGGCGTCTTTTCTTCTCTTTTTCCTCCTTCCTTATTTGGGCCAATTCCTTTAGGAAGACAGCAAAGTCCCATCCCAAGTTAGGGACTGAGATTTCACAGCATCTCAGTCTACACTCTGCAGGATTCTCGGGATTTCCAGGCAAAGCCAAAAAACCAAAGCAAAGCACAGCAGGACCTCTGTCTACCTCTTTTCACCCAGCCAAATGGCAGAGGTGCCACAGAGGCAGAGGGGTGGTGGAAGTGCTGCTTCTGAGGGCAGGCAGTGGAAGTGAGACGCCCGTGGGGCAGGAAGGAGGTGCCTCATGAGCCCTGCCATCCGGCATCAGGATGGGCCACTCGCCCAGCCCAGCGCGCTCCCACTGCACAGGTCGCAGGCGTGAGGTGCATGGATTCTCTTCTAGCAACTGGGCAGAGAGCTTTCTGCATGTGGTGGGAAGGCCTTCCAGCCTTTGATGAATCGCCCAGGGACTCAAGTTCCAATGTGATGTGGAGTCAGGGGGCTCCTGGGCAATGCCATGGTTGATGACCCACCCACCACAGCTTGGGGAGCAAGGACTCCAGGGCCTTCTGAGGCCTGTCATTCCATTCAGAACCCACAGAATGCCCAAGGGACAAAGGTCATCTAACCTCTTGGTTCTCAACCCTGTTTCTCAGAGTTGCCTGCTATTGCTGCAGGAGCACAAGGCGGCTGCAGAGGGTTCTAGTCTCTTCACCTCTCCCACCCAGGGCCAATCAGGAGGGTTCCCAACTTATTTTGTAAACTAGTATGCCCATAAACATGTCACTTAAAAAGGGGATTTTGCTGCTTAAAAACAACAACAAAGCAAGTTTGAAAACCAGGAATTTAATCCAACCTCATTATTTTCCCAACAAGGAGACAGAAAGCTTTCAACAAAGCTAAGTGACTGCCACATTCTCCCAGGGAGACCAGCTCCACCATCAGCAGCAGTGAGGATGGGGGAGAAAACAGACTCCCCTCCTTCCAGAGACCTGCTCCTGCCTCCCACCCAGCCCAGGCAACAGGCGCCTCCCTGCGTTTTCCCCACAGCAAGAAAGTGGCCTCATCTCTTAGGAAAACAAAAGCACCATCATCGTGGAATCAGACTCCACAGCGCCACGGTAGGAGCAGGCAGAGCAGAGTGGCTGCTGGAAACATCTCCAGGGATGAAGATACCTGTACACTCATGGCCTGTCTCTATCACAGGAGAACCTCCCCTAGTTGGTGCACATGGGTGCCTCTCTGCACCCCGAGAATCCAGCTGCACCAGGCCTGTCTCATGCCCCCGTTACGTGCTTTACCTCTCAGCGGCCAGTCTCCCCCAGCTCCAGCCCCGCTGCACAGCGCAGTGGGCTCCGTCATTCCAGTCACCTACCTAAAAGCCCACAGCAGCTCCCGACCACCTCCCCACACTGAGGCACCAGCTCCTTATTATGCTACTCAGGGCTCCCACTCCCTAGCCCCAACAACGCTTCCAAACTGACCTTATCCTGCCACACCACCCCAACCACGCACGCCAGCAGGAGCCTTTCATGCCACTCACATTTGCACTTTTATTCACACTTACACTCCACATAAAATGCCTTTACTGGTCCCATCCTCTGCTTTCAATACAGTTTCTTCCATTTATATTCCAAAAGGCTAAGAAGCACGCCTAACATCCAAGCACAGAGAAGGACGCTGCCAGCCAGCAGACCTGGGCATTACTTAACACAGACCTCGCATCAACTGGGAGCTTCGAAGAACATTTCCTTTCATTACAAATGTCTTAGTCTGTTTCCTTTTAATCATGTAAACACACGTGAGAAAATTATTTCCTGATATATTTCTCTTTATACTAAGATGAGTTAGAAAGATAAAGTAGATCAATCAATGACACTACTGCACTGAAGTGGCTACAGTTAAGTAGAATCAGATTTCAAGAGAGAGGCATTGTATGGTCACAAGCAGCTGGGACGACCTCTTAGGAAGGCTGCCTCTCACAGTCTGGCCATACTGAAGCATGATCTGTGATCTCTGTTTCTACAGCTGTTGCTTTTTGCCAGATGAGAAACTGGTCTATACTTAGGGCCATGTTGGACAAAAAATATAAACTTTAAAAATTATGTATTAAAGGCTGGGTGCAGTGGCTCACACCTGTAATCCCAGCACATTGGGAGGCCAAGGTGGGAGGATTGCTTGAACCCAGAAGTTTGAGACCGACCTGGGCAACATGGTGAGACCCCATTTCTACAAAAAATAAAAACAAAAATCAGCCAAGAGCTCTTGGCAGGAGGATCATTGGAGCCCAGGAGATCAAGGTTGCAGTGAGCCATGATCATGCCACCGCACTCCAGCCTGGACAACAGAGCAAGACTCTGTCCCAAACAAAAACAGAGAATTTACATTCAGTTTAGTCAGATGCCCACACCTAGAATGTTGGAACTCCGTGGGCAGCAGCTTTCTCTCGCTCATCTAAAGCTCCGATAGGAGCCCACTTTCTGTGGGACATTGTTTTTGTCTCTCTAGAACCCATTCTACCCCTCCCTGAGGTGTGGGAGGCTGCTCCAGCTCCCCAGGTGGCCCCTGAACGGGCGAAGGTGGCGACCCTCTATCTCTTGCCACAGGCCTGAGCCAGTCTTGGCATTCCTCCAGCCTCAGTGACAACAGGTTCAAGGCTTCCCAATCACAAGAAGCTCAGGATTTTCCCTGAGGATTCTGGGACAGAGATTATGGCCCTTGGTGTGATTGGATGACACTGATGACACAGGGTGGGGGGTGGGGTAGAGAGACAGACCTCAGGTCCTCAGTGACATCAGTAAGCCACTGAAGCACCTAACCCTGAGACCCATCCTACTTCTGGACTTTTTACAAGTAAACAGGCCAATAAATCCCATCACATCCCTTTTTTTGATGTTTAGGCAATTTTGGTTTTTTGTTGTTGTTGTTGCTTTCAGCCAAAAGCATCCTAACCAATAACACCCATTGGGGTGGAAGAGGGAGCACGATCAACTGCACTATACACACTGTTGTTTTTTATTTGCATTTTCTCCAAGGGCTTTTAACTTCAGAAATGTACAACTGATGTGATTCCACTATGCTTTAAAAGACCGCCTCTGAGCTACAGCTCTTCCCATGTGTAAGATGAGAAGTATCTGTCCTATGGCCTCTCGGGTGGTCACAGGCAGAAGTGAATGACATGAGTGTGACAATGTTTTATGAACTATAGTCTCATACACTGATGAGAATTGTTTTCCAAAAGATCTCATTTTAAAACACTAGCTTTCCAGATGCTAATAAAATCTTACTGGTAGTGGAGCAATAGTAAAGCAACAAATCAGTATCAGCAATGTTTGTTTTTCTGTTAGTACTTAATTAGACCATGTAAAACTCAAACACACAGAACTCAACTTTTCAGCCCATCGCAGTGGCTCACACCTGTAATCCCAGCACTTTGGGAGGCCAAGGCAGGCAGATCACTTGAAGTCAGGAGTTCGAGACCAGCCTGGCCAAAATGGTGAAACCCCATCTCTACTAAAAATACAAAAAGTAAAGCTGGGCATGGTGGTGGGCACCTATAATCCCAACTACTCAGGAGGCTAAGGCAGAAGAATCACTTGAACCTGGGAGGCGGAGGTTGCAGTGATCACGCCACTGCACTCCAGCCTGGGTGACAGAGTGATACTGTCTTGGAAAAAAAACAAAAAAGAACTCAGCTTTTCAAAGTCTCTGCCTTTACCTACTCTGCCTTTATTGACTTCTATAGCAAGACCCAAAGGACCACGATTGGACTAGGCGAGAGAGAGGTAACAACCACAGTTGGTGTTGTAAAAGGAGAAACCCAAGCAGCCCTGGGACTGCTCACCATGGCATCAACCCACGAATCCACTCCCTCTCTGGCATCATGTGGGCAAACAACCACGGGGCTTTCCTGCTCCCATCCTAATACCCCGAGGCTGCTTTTATCCTTCTGGATTATCCTAGTGTTTAGCAAAAAGGGAAACGAGGTAACATACATTTGAGGATTCTAGAGACTTCTGTGGCTGGAGTTTACAGCTAGAAAGGGCCTGTGAGATAATCTAGTACCAACTTCTTGTTTTGGCAAAAGAAGAAAAATGGTTCTCCTGCTAATATTCCACCATGATCTCCCTCTAGGCCTCAGTTATTTTACTGCAGGACATACTGGATAGAATAAGGATCCCTCCAACTCCAAAATCCTAAGGTTTTCTTTAATGTACTTAATTGTTTCAAATGATTATAGTTTTTTAACCTGTGCTTTCATAATACAATACAACTTGTTTCTATAATTTGACTTATGTTTCTAGGCAAGGATGCAATCCCCAACTTTAATAAAGACCTCATGAAAAAACAATTTTCTGTTTTTAAAATGACTTCCAGAAAGAGAGTTAAAGAGAGAAAGGGGACTGTTTGCCACCACAGCAGGAAACAAAACTAAGGAAACTGCAGCATGTGAAAAATGATCCAATTGAAAAAGACAAGTTTCAGCCGGGCACAGTGGCTGACACCTATAATCCCAGGACTTTGGGAAACTGAGGTGAGCTCATCACTTGAGGTCAGGAGTTTGAGACCAGCCTGGCCAACATGGTGAAACCCGTCTCTACTAAAAATACAAAAATTAGCTGGGTGTGGTGGCGGGCACCTGTAATCCCAGCTACTCAGGAGGCTGAGGCACGAGAATTGCTTGAACCCGGGAGGGGGAGATTGCAGTGAGCCAAGATCGCGCCACTGCACTCCAGCCTGGACGACAAAGTGAGACTCTATCTCAAAAAAAAAAAAGTTTCTCCTTCCTTCCCAATCTGGAGTAATGAAGAGTTCCTTGTTATTAACACCTCCTGTGAGACTATCTTTTTTTGTTCTTTCATACCCAAGAGAGCTAGGGCATTGTGAAAGTGGGTACCTCTCTGCGGTTGGTAATATGAGTGGCCGCATGATCCACGTTCCCATCACACGCCCTCAGGCCAAGCCGGGCTTCCTGGGCAGTAAATCCCAACTGCAACAAATTGTCCACTTTTGATGGATCGATATATAGCTCTTTCAAGAGCTGACGTGCCTAGAGACAGGGAGAAATGTAAGAATCATGTAACCATGGCAATACTTAAAGCTTAATACAAAGTTAAAGCCTAAAAGAAATTAGATTGTGCCCAATGTGAATTAAAGGGCATCAGATTTTGGATAAAATCTCTAAACTAGGCCTGTTATTAACAAGTACAAATGGAAAGAGACCAACACCATCTCTACTCACATTACACAGCCTCAGCACACCAGGAAAGAGGCTGGCTGTTGTGGAAGTGACTGGTATCCACTTTTTTTTTTTTGCAACAAAAGCCCCTGAATTTGAGCTGTACACGTGGCATTTCTCACCCTCCCGTGCAGCTGGGTGTAGCCAGGTGGTGAAGTCGAGGTCAATGGCATGCAGCCACAGCCCTGGGTGCAGCTGCGGGGCCATCGCTCAAGTGGCCTGCTCTGGACGCTCTCTTGCCCCCTCTGCTGGCTGAAAGAGGCACTGACAGGAGCCACCTGGGACGCCTCGCTGAGGCTGGCGGGCTGCTCACTGCTTTGGCCCCGCTCACCTCCAGACTGCAAGATGAGTGAGCCATAAACTTCTATCCAATTAAAGTCACTGTCTTTTTGAAGTCTCCTTGTTACAGCATCTGGCTGTACTCTAACAAATACAAATATGTTTCTGGTTCAACATCTCCTGTGCACGGAGAAAGCGCAGGCATGTTTCTCACAAGTCACAAACTACTAAGTTAAAATCCTTAACTTCCGCGAGTGTTTTTTAAAAGGAGGTGAAAACGGTTACAACTTTACTTTTCTTACCTTGTTAAGATACTCACAAGCCTCTACATCATTTCCACTGTGATAGTTTCGGATACCTTGAAGTAAGTAGAGTCTTAGAAACAGTACTTTCTCTTTCCCACAATTTCCCTAAAATTATTGAAGAAAAAAAGGACAAAGTTGCCTTATTTCTAATTACAGGTGTATAATACTCATATCTGTAATTCCCTTGGTCTCCAGAGGGGCAACATGGTAGTATTAAAACGTCCATGGCTTCACTATGACTGATGGCAAAAGTGAAGCCCCTTCTTCCCCATCCCCTGTGGTACGACGACATTCCTCCAGACATGCAGCACTCCAGACATGCAGCACAGTGGCCCTCCTGGTCAGCAGAGAAGTATGCAGAAATCCAAACCAGGTATAAGAGAATCTACATCAGCAGGATTGTGATGACTTGCGGAAATCAGAACAATCCTTACTCGAGCCAGAGCTCTTGAGCTGGGACTCATTCACTCTAACTGTTACTGCTGAAATGTCTATTTTCTGCATTTACATCTTGCAAATTAGACTCTACCCATATAAAGAAGTCAGCAGCTCTCTCCTGGTCAGGGTGATCACTGGTGGGGTTCTATGACTAGCAAACTGTGTTCCTTTGGGCTAAATGCTCACACACTAAAAGAGACAGCCAGATTTGTAAAACATGGAACACTTTATAAATATATAGGTTCACAAGAGTATACTGCATATACTACTATCAAAATGAAATCACCTTCTGGCAGTAGTTCAAATACTTTAACAGGAATAAACACAAATGCTAGAAATGGACTCAACAAGACATAAAATGAATTCCAGGAACATACTTTTATGTGGACCAGTCTCTGATGATTTTCTCCATAACAATTTTTAAAGCATTTCTGGGCCAAGTTTAATTTTTTTTCTGCATCATCAAGGCATTCCAATTGTTCCAGGCGGAAGTAACACCACACTATATCCAGCTGGAGGACGGCATAGTTATCCACTGTGTCCAGCAGCTCTCTGCAACACTCACTGGAAAGAGAAGGAAAATGACATCACTGCCAAGCAGCATTTGAAACATTTTTAGCATTTGAAACCTTTTTGTGAATTACTGGAATTCTTTCCCAGTTCTTGGTATATGTTCAAAGGCTGACTGCTCTAAAAGAGAGATCCTAATGTTTAGGAAGGGAGCTGTATTTATAACCTCATCCTTCTAATGGGGGAAAAAAGGAGAAATCAGGGCTTAGGAATCAAAGCTTATCACCACTTGCCCCAGGACACACATGCAGTCCCTTGACAGGAAGGAGAACCCAGGGCCACTGTTTCAGAGGCCCTCAGCAAATACTGGGAAGACCATGCTTTAAAACTGTGACTTCCAATCCTGACTGCAAATTAGCATCACCTGGACCAGAGCAACATTCGTTCGTTCGTTCTTTCTTTCTTTAAGAATCATTGATCCCACCTAGACCAAACATAGAAATCTCTGGGGGTTGGGCCTGGTCGTTATATTGCCCGAGTCTCCCCAGGTGAGTCTAACGTACAGCCAGGGCTGAACACCGCTTCTTTAAAGACGCCAAAAAAATCCCTACGTATTATGAATGCCTTGGCTGACGAAGGCTCGGACAAGACATTCACGTTCAACCACATTCAAGCTGGGGGAAAATCAATCCAGAAAGCGCCAGGCTCTAACGGCCCAGCTGATTTCTGAGGGCCTGTGTGCAGGCAAAACGAGACTCTGTATCCGTGGCAGCAGGCTGAACCCAGGCACAGAGAAGGGAAGAAAGACAGCAACAGAAGTCAGCGTGCTCCAGGAGAAGTGCTGGCAAAGGCAGCCATCAGAGTGACTGATTTTAAGTTATGATTACGTTAAAAATTCCTAATGCCAATCTAGGTCTCAAGTCTTCAATAAGAACATTTGGAACCACACATTGTACATGAACAAGGTTTTATATCTTTGTGTTCATTGGTGTTCTACTAAAAATAAGACTGCTCTTGTATAAAACTATGAAATCCACATGGCCTCAAGCTTCCTGTCCTGCCTATCAAAATATGCGTGGAATAATAAAAAAAAAAAAACCCAAAAGGACTTTTATTTTGTCATTTGCCCTTTAAAACAGTAGTCTCCTAAAGAGGGCCCGTGTAGACAGTCCAGTTGGGGGTGCGGCAAGAAAAATGTATCACGGCAGTATTTTTACACTTATTTTCATCTCTCTCAACATTTCGAATTTCGTGAATGAGAACATATACACCATATTTTACACACACATGTGCACGCAGACACACAGATGTGGAGCTGGGTGAGGGGTACTGTCTCCAAATTTACTGCTCAGCCTGAGAACCTGACTTTGAGAGAAAAAGCAGCACTTTGTGGATTGTGGTCTGATCTCACAGGCACGGTAAGATTTCCTGGCTCTGGACACGTTCTGGTTCCTGTGACAGAAGACTCTCCTGCCACTCACAGGAAAGCAATGGGCATGTGGCCGAACTTCTCCATCTCCTGCATGTTGCTTTAACAGGCTCATTCATGTTTTACTAAGCATCAGGAGCGTGGACAGAAATGGCCTCATGTCAGTTAAAAATAAAATCAATATGCACTTATCTCAAGTTGGACCCAGGATCGAGTATTTATTTGTGCAGCCAAAAAAAAAAAAAAAAAAAAGAGAAAAAAACCAACAAAATGAACAAACACACAAAACCAAAGCAGAGGTCTCAGAGGGGTACCTGTCATCCTTTCAGTTTTGAGAAATCAACACATTATTATATATAAAACTATATTTAAACCTGATCATTTGCTTGGGGAAAAGTGGTTTCTTAAAGCCTGGTATAAATGGAATTTAGAAGGCCAGGCGTGGTGGCTCACACCTGTAATCCCAGCACTTTGGGAGGCCGAGGTAGAAAAATCACTTGAACCCAGGAATTTGAGACCAGCCTGAGCAACATAGAGACTGTCTCTAAAAAAAAAAAAAACAAACAAACAAAAAAATAAAAATAATTTCATTTAGAGTATACTTTTATTAACACTACTTTGGTTTACAATTTTAGTAGCATTAATATTCAGCACTGTTGATACATTTTCATGCTGACAATATTAAAATAAACATACATTTATTTAAATAAAATCTACTGAGACTAGCTTTCAAAAAATAAAATCCTGGCCAGGCACAGTGGCTCATGCCTGTAATCCCAGCACTTTAGGAGGCCGAGGCGGGCGGATCACCAGAGGTCAGGAATTCAAGACCAGCCTGGCCAACATGGTGAAACCCCATCTCTACAAAAATTAGCTGGGCATGATGGCGGACGCCTGTATTCCCAGCTACTCGGGAGGCTGAGGTGGGAGAAATGCTTGAACCCAAGAGGCGGAGGTTGCAGTGAGCCTAGATCGCGCCATTGCACTCCAGCCTGGGCGACAGTGCAAGACTCTGTCTCAAAAACAACAACAAAAATTAAATCCCATTTGGGCTTAAGTCAGTTATTTAACAGAAATTTATTATGTTCGTCTTACAGTTTAATTTTTTTTTTTTTTTTTTGAGACAGTGTCTTGCTCTGTCACCCAGGCAGTGGCGCAATCTCGGCTCACTGCAAGCTCCGCCTCCCGGGTTCACGCCATTCTCCTTCCTCAGCCTCCCGTGTAGCTGGGACTACAGGCGCCCGTCTCCACGTCCGGCTAATTTTTTGTATTTTTAGTAGAGTCGGGGTTTCACTGTGTTAGCCGAAAGGGTCTGATCTCCTGACATTGTGATCTGCCCGCCTCGGCCTCCCAAAATGCTGGGATTACAGGCGTGAGTCACCGCGCCCAGCCTAAACTTTTATGTTAAAGAAAGAAAGATACTAATTTCAAGAAAGGTAAGCCTGGCCGGGCGCAGTGGCTCACACCTGTAATCCCAACACTTTGGGAGGCCAAGGCGGGTGGATCACCTGACGTCAGAAGTTCAAGACCAGCCTGGCCAACATAGTGAAACCCCGTCTCTACTAAAAATACAAAAATTAGCCGGCAGTGGTGGTGGGCGCCTGTAATCCCAGCTATTTGAGAGGCTGAGGCAGGAGAATCGCTTGAACCAGGAGGCAGAGGTTGCACTGGGCAGAGTTTGCAGTAAGCCAAGATTGTGCCACTGCACTCCAGCCTGAGTGACAGTGAGACTCCATCTGAAAAAAAAAAAAAAAAAAAAAAAAAAAAGCAAGCCAAACTTACCTAACTTTTTTCAAGAAAGGTTGGCTAAAAAGTCATTTTCAATTTTATTACTGGTTTTAAGGAATTGGATTATAGTGTGCTATAGTATAGTTTTTTTCTGATATTTCTTGTACTTGGGGTTCATTAAAGTCATTGCATCTGGGGGTTTATAGTTTTCATCAAACTGGGAAAAATTATGGCCATTTTTTTCTTCAAGTATTTTTTCTGTCGCACATGCCTCCCTTTGCAGGGACTCCAATTACATGCATTTTAGGCTGCCTGAAATTGTTCCACAGCTTGCAGATGCTCTGTTCATTTTTTCTTTTTTTCAGTCTGTTTTCTCAGATAGTTTCTATTGCCTTACTTAACATTTACTAATCTTCTCTTCCATAGTGGCTATTTTGCAGTTCATCCCACCTAATGTACTTTTCATCTTATGTGTTGTACTTTTCATCTCTTACATCCTGGTTTGGGTCTTCTGAACGTCTCCCATGTCTTTATCTGACATGTTCAATTGTTCCTCTGCCTTCTTGAGCATATGGATTACAGTCACTGTTTTAATGTCCTTGTCTACTAATTCTGTCTTCTGTGTCACTTCTGGATCTGTTGCTACTGACTGATTTTTCTGCTTGTTATAGCTTGCATTTGCTTGTTTCTTTGCATGCCTACTAATTTTTCAGTGGATGCTTGATATTTTTGAGTTGCTAAATTATTGCAGTTTGTTAGGGATGCACTTACTTCAAAACGGTAAGTTAAGGGTACTGTTCAGAACTAGCTTTTAAGCTTTGTTAAGTGGGACCAAATTATGCCCTAGTACTGAGGCAACACCCTTCTGAAGATTCCATTTGACGCCCTGTGACTACCAAATTCTCCACTCTAGCTGGTGGGAATATGAACTATTCCTGGCCTTCTAGGAACTCTGGGGATTATTCCCTGCTTCTTTCATGTGGTACCTTGCCCAGCCCCGGGTGGTTTCCTCACACACATGTGCTGATCATCGCTGGGCAGAAGACTCAAAGGCTCCTCTGAAGCTGGTGCCGTCTCTCCGGCAGCTCGCTCCTCTCACCTCCTTGGCCTCCTGCACGCCCAGCTCCATCTCCTTAACTCCAGGGAGCACAAGCCTCTGCCTGGGTTTGCCGCCCTCCCTGCCCCGTAGCCTGAAACTTCTCCAGGCACTGAGCTCCCCTCATGCTTCCCCACCCCAGGGTCACCGTTCTGCACTGCCAGGAAGTCACTGTTTCATACTATTTGGGGAAAGAAACTATTCTTGGTCATACTACAAACCATACTCCAAGACATACGGTAGGAAGTTGTGACAGAACTTCTAGCTTACTTGGAGAAGTTAGGGGGAAAAATTCACATGGAAAAGGAAGTGGGAAAACTGAAGTTTCCTCCATCTGCATTCTATTTGGCTTGCATTACTGCTGATTTCCTTTATGAAAAGGGAGAAATCACACACAAAAAAAATATGCTAACGAGTTGGCCAGGATAAACAGATGCCCAGAAAACAAGTAACTTTCTCTACTTAGAAAGACATTGACAATTATTATTTCATTATTATATCTACTACTTACCGAACATGTTAATGTACCACGAACTGAAGATGTCGCAAAATTTTTATTCAGTGGTTCCCTGAGACCTAAAAATTATTTCAAGGATTTGTCCAGGGTAAAAAGATTGAGAGAGGCTCACACGGATGTATGAAGATCAACCATGTCTTTATAACTGCTGAAGCTCGATTATGAGTGTATATGGAAGCTCATTATACTAATTTTTATTTTTATGTCTATTTGAAATTTTCCATAATAAAAACTGAGAAACAACTATGGAAGGGAATGAAAATTTTACTTAAATTTTTAGGACCTAATTTACAGCCTGTTTACTTTGCACTGTTTGCAGAAGAGAATGAAACTAACATCCTTTCAGAAACAGGCAGAGACCGCAGAGACACCCACCAGCCCTCATTCTCACTATTCCCAGCCCGGCCCCTCCCCTCCCAATCCCTTCTTTGTGTACGTTAAAGTTGGGACTTGTTCACTTAGAACCCAAAGGCACTGACCAATGGAAAACTATAAATATTTGCATTCATCTTCTGGGAGTATACAGTATTATCTTGGGAATGCACCAAAACAGAAAAGAAGTTAACACTAAATTTGTTAACTTTTGACCATTTTCAAAAAATCAAGTCCACTTTTCAAATGTTGAATATGTCTGCATCACAGTCTCTTAGTACCATTTCCCATGAAGAGGAACCAGGACTCCTTGGGAAATTGCTGATTCCTGGTCTGGGGCATTAAATGCCCAAGATGAGCCTGGAGTATCTTTGGATTCCAGAAATCAGAGACTGCAAAGACTAGCAGGGTTGAGTCAAAAAACCACAGGGGCTGCCTGCCAGCCAGCGATGACCAATTTAAGCACTGCAGTTTGAAACATATCAAATGTTTTAAATCCATGAGTTAATAATGACACTTAAGAAAATGAAAAGAAAAAGAAACCTCTTTGGTCACCTTTGGAGGGTGATAGTGAAGGAACTCATTTATTTTGAAAGCAAGAAAATAAGGAGAAAGGAACAAAGTATTTTATTCTATCTTTCCTATACAAATTGTACCTCCACATATAAAATAACTGATGAGCAAAAAAAAATTTTTTCAGAATTCCAACAATAAATGCAGAAGGGAGGCCAGGTGCAGTGGCTCACACCTGTAATCCCAGCACTTTGGGAGACCAAGGCGGGAGGATCACATGAGTCCAGGAGTCCAAGACCAGCCTGAGCAACACAGGGAGACCCCATCTCTATAATAATAATAAAAAAAGGCAGACACAGTGGCTCACACCTGTAATACCAGCACTTTGAGAGGCTGTGGTGGGTGGATCACTTGAGCCCAGGAGTTTGAGACTAACCTGGGCAACATTGTGAAACCTCATCTCTACAACAAGTACAAAAAAATTATCTGGGCATGGTGATGTGCACCTGTGATCCCAGCTACTTGGGAGGCTGAGGTGGGAGGATCACTCCAGCCCAGGAGATGGAGGTTGCAGTGAGCTGAGATGGTGCCACTGCACTCCAGCCTGGGTGACACAGTGAGACTCTATCTCAAAAAAAATAATAATAAGTGCAGAAGGAATAATATCACCATCATACAGCTCTTAAACAATGGATTTGAGGAATAATCATCAATATTACCCCAAAACCATTAGGTGACAAGCTGACCGGAAACTTTATAATGGAAAGTTCCAACTAGCAACACAGCACATGTACAAAAGAAGAGAGGATATCCTACCTGCTTGAAAATTCTTTTCTTTACAGGGAGGAAAGGTCAATTAGAAATACAAAGGGAAGAAGAAATTCACTGGTCTACACCATAACTACTCTTTTACATTAACCACTGTCATAGATGAAAGTCTGCAGTCTCAAGGGCATGGCAGGGTGCTCTGTATAGTCTGGGCCATCTTCCTTAAAGCTGGTATTCACCAAGTACAAAAGCGCCTACCAGAAATATTTGTCAGCGTCCAACAGACATGGCAAGGCTATTCCATATTCTTTTCTTTTCAGGAAAGCTCTGCCCTTCTCATGATATCCCATAGCTAACATAAGGGCCTAGGAAAAAATATGAATTTAAAAAACATCACTTTAAAATATAATAAAACAAATTATATTAAAAGCATATTACTTTTCAAAAACCAAATAAAGTAAACGAAAACCCCACAGATATGTTTAAGATTAAAGCCCTGCTTACCTATTCCAAATTATAGAACAGGGTAAGGGTATGAGGAAACAGGGGAGAGATGTCAGAATCACCTGTGGACTTTTCCCAAACCACAGTTTCCTTGCCCCTATTCTGATCCATCCCTTAGGGGACATGGTCGTCTAGTAAAATAAACTAAACAAAAAGTACTGCCACAGGAGGCCGTGTGCACTGAAGGCAGTGGGTCGTGTCCTCAGGTATGTTGACAGTCACTGCTCCAGGATGGTGAGGTATGACATTCTGTACTAATGCACTGAAAAGCACAGGGTGAGGCCCACTGGATGCCAGTGCTCACCACGTGGTGACATTGCTGTTTACAAGGCTGGAGATGGACCACTGTTTCCAACCCTTTACAACACTTCCAACATGAAGTAACTAAAAAACCACCCCTGTCCTGACAACAAATCTAAGGACAGGCCACACATTCTCAGAGTACTTACTTTTCTTTCTGATGCGGGAATTCTGATTGATCTGCCTGTCTGGTTAGCTATGTCTAAGTACGGTGTCATTTCTGGATCCACCACCGTCTCAGCTGCTGTAACAAAACCAAAAGGACCTCCATTAACTCAATGTTAAACAGCTGTGAGGATAACAACCTTAAAAATGTCAGACTGTTGAGGTGAAACTCAGGGAGAGCCGTGATCCCCCACGTGTGTGATTCAGTGCTGCCCCTAAGCGTCTGAGTGGGTGACAAGCCCAGAGCTCTGGGTACCTCTCTGTGCCAGTATTTCTAGTCCTCTCTTGGTCCTCTGAATTTGTTTTTCTTTGAGTTCAGCCTCGTTTTGTTCCTCTTCCTCTAACTGGAAGTTTTTCCTCACATCCTCTTCAGACTGTTTTAGTTCAAGCACCATCGCTTTCACATTGTGAGCCACACCTTGTTCTTCAAGGGTTTTCCCTATAAAAATCAGAATCGCCTATTACTTTAAAAAGCCATTAAGCTCACCAGGTAACAGTCCATTTTCTATGTTAAATGGAATTGTTTTTATTTTTGACACAAGGTCTCACTCTGTCACCCAGGCTGGAGTGCAGTGACACGATCATGGCTCCCCGCAGCCTTCATCTCCTGCGCTCAAGCAAGTCTCCCACCTCAGCCTCCCGAGGAGCTGGGACTACAAGCCCATGCCACCACATCCAGCTAATTTTTTTTTTTTTTTTTGAGACTGAGTCTCGCTCTGTGCCCCAGGCTGGAGTGCAGTGGCGCGATCTCGGCTCACTGCAAGCTCCACCTCCCGGGTTCACGCCATTCTCCTGCCTCAGCCTCCTGAGTAGCTGGGATTACAGGCGCCCGCCACCATGCCCGGCTGATTTTTTCTATTTTTAGTAGAGACGGGGTTTCACCATGGTCTCGATCTCCTGACCTTGTGATCCGCCCGCCTTGGCCTCCCAAAGTGCTGGGATTACAGGCATGAGCCACCGCTCCCGGCCACATCCAGCTAATTTTTGTATTTTTTGCAGTGATGAGGTCTCACTATGTTGCCCAGGCTTGTCTTGGACTCCTGGGCTCAAGCGATCCTCCCACCTCAGCCTCACAAAGTGCTGGGTTACAGACATCAGCCCTCGCTCCTGCAAAATGGAATTCTTAATCCTGCATACCATCACACCACATAATTAGTAAAAATATGCCTACCTTTGCTTGTAAGTATGTCACTGTTAAGCAGTGGTTAAAATCAGCTAGCAACAATAGAATCAACTAAATTCATCTTTTCTAATCATCTTTATTCTCAGCCTAAGACCAGATCAAAGCAACAAATATTTGATAATGTACTACAGGGAGAACACTGTGCTAGACAGTATCAACGGAAAATGAGAAAGTATAACACTACCTTCTAGTTGGAAAAATAACAAAGCCAATTCACAGCTACAAACAGGAAGCTGTACTGCAGCCTGCTGTCATGGTTAAAAGCAAAGACCAGCAGGTTGTGGCAGTTCACACCTGTAACCTCAGTACTTTGGCAGGCTGAGGCAGGTGGATCGCTTGAGCCCAGGAGTTCAAGACCAGCCTGGGCAACACGTGGACCCCGTCTCCACAGAAAATAAAACATTAGCCTGGCATGGTGGTGCGCACCTGTGGTCCTAGCTACTCAGTGGGAAGCTGAGGTGGGAGGATTGCTTGCAACTGGGAGGCGGAGGCTGCAGTGAGCTGCAATCGCACCACCACACTCCAGCCTGGGTGACAGATAGAGACCCTATCTCTAAATAAATAAATAAAAGCAAAGACCATGGGCTCCATCTACCGTTTTAACTCTGTGGCCCTGAATAAACTACCTGTCTTCTAGGACTCAGTTTCCTCATACATAAATTGGAAATAAAGGGCAGAAATCAATGAAACAGAATGAAAGAAAACAGTAACAAAATCAAAAGTTGGCTCCATGAATAAATTAGCCAAATACACAAATCTAACAAAAATTATGTCAAAGATGCAAATAAACAAAATAAAAAAGGGTAAACATAGATGCAAACAGATTTTAAAATAACAAAATAATATTGTGAACTAAAAACACAAATGTAAACACATTTCTGGAAAACTGTAGCTGGATTGTCTTTTGAGAAATATGGCAACCTTTCTAACATTAATACATAAAATAAAGGTCCATCAGTGGTTAAGCCATCTTGATTAAAAAAAAAAAAAAAAGGCAAGGGTTGGGGGAGGTCACCAGATTTTAAGACTACAACAAAGCCACAGTAATAAAAAAAAAAAAAAACCACAGGTGACTAGGAAGAACAGAAAGTATAGAAACAGGGCCCCCCAAAAAGGGTCACCACCAATCACTGGGGAAAAGACAGACTATTTAATGAATTATATAGGAAGAAAAATAAAGGAACCCTGAGACTTTATATAGAAAGGGGGACTCTGGACAGACTGAGGACCTCTTCTAGATTAAGCTAATATTCAAGAAAATGTAGACTCTCCTTGTGGCCCTGGAGTTAGGGAAAGGACGTCAGCAAAACACAAACCATAGGCAATGGGTTTGATGACACCAAAATCAAGGATTTCTGTCCAATGAAGGATGCCACAAACAGAATTAACAGAGGGATGAGGCAACAGTGAAAAGATATCCATGACATCTAAAATAGACAATGGGAAATTGCTAGAGAGGACGCTGGAAAGGAAGGCTGGGTAAGCTGTGAAGGGCTGGCTTAGATCAAGCTAAGAAATGTGAACTTCATTCTCGAGGCCACAGGAACGCACTAAAAACCTATGGGCTACAGGGCTTGTATGGATTGCTGCGATAGCTAACTGGTCTCAAGTCAACTCATGCCACCTTCAAATACATTCCTCTACTACGTGACCTTTCTAAAACACACAGAGAATTGTGTATCACTCCGCAGCACAGATGTCTTTCCATTGCTCTTAGGAGAAATGTACTAACACTGAGTAAGGTCATCTAGCTTCTCGTTTCCCAGTAGCTGTGCTACTGACATGTTGGGCTGGGCAAGTCTGTGTTGTGGGGCCTGTTCTGGGCATTGCACGTTCAGCAGCATCCCTAGCCTCCACCCACTAAATGACAGCAGCACAACCTCCCCCGTCACCAAGTTATAACCACCAAAAATGTCTCCAGACAATGCCAAATGTCTCCTGGGTATTCAGTGTGGCCTCTGCCTGCCCCTCCATCCTTAAAAAGCACTCCCCTCCCCTCACTCTCCACACACAGCCACGCTGGACCTTCCTCAGTTACTCAAATTCACACCATAGTGCTCTGACACAAGGCTTTCCGTCTGGAACGCACGCCACCATGGTCTCCCCACTGTCTTCACAGAGCCTTCGCTCTTCTCGCTCAAGAAGAATTTGCTGGAACTGGCATCTTACACTCAGCACACCTCATGTTCCATTCTATAACATTTTATCTAAGCTGTAATGAGTGTCTTTCTTCCCACTATCATAGAGCAGACAATAAATATTTCTTGGAAAAGCTATTTTCTGCTTTACATTTTTATTTTAGTAAACTTCTAAATCAGTTTTGGATTATAATTGGAATAAAGCTACAAATTTTTGAAAAGCCAGTGAGAAAAAAAGGGAAGTCATTATTTCTATATTTGGTTCATTGAAAACTTATGCATACTGTGCCATACATACCTAGTTGTAGTTGCTTCTTATTTATGACAATTTTGATATAATTTTCTTGAAATCCAAAGGTTTCAGCTATTCTGTAAAACAAAAACCAGTGAAAACAAAATTGTTATTTATTATCCATTGAAAAGACTTTAGCCAGGCCCAGTGGCTCACACCTGTAATCCCAACACCCTGGGAGGCCAAAGTGGGAGGATGGCTTGAGGCCAGGAAGGAATTCAAGACCAGCTTGGGCAACAGAGAGATCCTATCTCTACAAACAATTTTTTAAAATTAGCCAGGCCTGGTAGCCCGTGCCTGTGGCCCTAGCTGCTTGAGAGGCTTGGGTAGGAGGATTGCTTGAACCCGAGTTTGAGGTTGCAGTGAGCCATATTCATGCCACTGTGCTTCACTTGGGTGACAGAGCAAGATCTCATCTCTAAAAAATAAATAAGTATTTTTTAAAAGAAGGCTTTAATCATGATAGCTATTTTATACATTTTATCAGAAACACCCAGGATTTCAACTGGCTGACTCACAAACATCACAATAAAGCCATCTTACTAGATGGCTATTTGAAACTGTAGGAGACAAGGTCCTTTTAAAACTCTCTTTTACTACTTGTTTCCTCAGGCGGTGGAGACCACAATGCCGTAGATCCATGTGAACAGCAAGCCCTAGTTGCACATCCAGAGAAAATCCACCCCCTATACCTTCTGTGGTCTCCTTGGAGGAACCCATAACGGGGGCTGATCCACAGGATCTTCTACGCATGTGTGTTGAATGTCATTTCCTGAATCCACCCCTACCAGTCCTGATGTAGACCAAAGAAGGAAATGAGAAAAATCAGCTGAAGAAATACACCCGCTAGCTAGCCCTGGAGGTGCTCCCAACACCATTTTAAAACATATAAGGAGATGAAATAACCCACCAGATCTCAAAGGTAGGATTTCACTAGTATGTGGCAGACAAGTGTGTGTGTGTGTATGTGTGTGTGTTTTACAGATGGGCCAACAGCCTGAAATCAGATAAAACACCACGCTGAAGGTCATAGCAAGCTACTGGTGCATTAGGGAAAAAAATAATAATTCAAAACTGATGAGCTAGTGAGTACCAGGTGTCTCCTGTTTATATCACTCACTCACTCCTTCAAACATACACCCAGTGCCTACCATGTGATGGGCATGGAGTTCCCACCTGCTCGGAAGTTACACCAGGAAATAGTGTTTGCAAGTCTTGAGCCCTCACTTTGCCACTTACCTACCAGTATCAGCTCTAGTAAGTCCTTCAACCTCAAAGCCTCAATTTCCTCTTCTATAAAATGAGGATAATGCCTGCCCTACCTATCTTAAGAGGACGCTCGCAGAGGATCAAATGAGCCAATATAAAAAGGCCCAGAGCACCTAGGACACAGAGTGC
Organism: Papio anubis; assembly: GCF_008728515.1. Classification (NCBI taxonomy): domain Eukaryota; kingdom Metazoa; phylum Chordata; class Mammalia; order Primates; family Cercopithecidae; genus Papio; species Papio anubis. The sequence goes on from NC_044979.1 coordinate 7,894,163, forward strand.
ACAGATACTCACTTGGACCTCAGTTCTCTGCCAGTGATGAGCAATTGGGTCTCCAACAAGTTTTTCCTATCCTGTTAAAAGTAAGACAAATAAAGTAAAGTGTACTTGAATTTAACACACTTTAGAGAGATTACCCTATGAAATCAGAAAAGCTGACGGCAGAGGATATAAACTTAGCTCACCGTTAAGAACTAAAACGCTGCCTGCCTAGAAGTCTACTGAATATAACCCAGCACAGGCTGACCCTGTGACCTGCACACCTCAAGGGGGCGGCAGCGTGGCACCACCAGGCAGGGCTACTCAGAGGGGCCTCTCCCACAAGGCTGGACGTCTTTAACATTTCAGAACATTTCCACCATCCCTCAGAGAAACACCTGGCCTGCACCCCATTCACTCCCCTTTGCCCCCCAGCCCTTAGCAACCACTCATCTATTTTCTGCTGCTACCGATTTGCCTGTTCTGGACATTTCCTATAAATGGGATCATGCAGTATGTGGTCTTTTGTGTCTGGCTTCTTCCCTAAGTATCATGTTTTCAGGTGCACCCATGCTATGGACGCATCAGCACTTAATTCCTTTGCATTGTGAATAGTTTTCTGTCGTATGAATAGACCACATTTATCTATCCCTTCATCTGTTGATGGACATTTGGACTATTTCCATCTCTCAGCTACTGAATAGTGTTGCTATGACCATTCATGTATGAGGTTTTACATATTAATATATATGTGGGCGGCAAGCCACTCAGGTGCCCAGGCAAGAGACCGAGGGCACAAGCTGTTCCAGTATAATAAAGAAAATATATAGAATAAGAATAGTTATACTAGAAATAGATTATAGATATGATTATATATGAATATCATTATTAGTTTGTAGTGTTACTCTTTATTTCAATATTATAATAATCTTTGCTCTACAATTATAACCCAGGAAAAACCAGGCCATACAGAGATAGGAGCTGAAGGGACACAGTGAGAAGTGACCAGAAGACCGGAGTGTGAGCCCTCTGTTACGCCTGGACAGGGCCACTAGAGGGCTCCCTGGTCGAGCGGTAACGCCAGTGCCTGGGAAGGCCCCTGTTACTTAGCAGACCTTGGTCTAGCGGTAGCGCCAGTGCCTGGGAAGGCACCCGTTACTTAGCAGATCGGAAAAGGGAGCCTTTCCCTGGAGGAGTTAGAGAAGACTCTGCTCCACCACCTCTTGTGGAAGGCCTGACATCCGTCAGGCCCGCCCACAGCCATCCTGTGATGCTGTGCTTCAGTGGTCACACTCCTGTTTCACTTTCATGTTCTGCTCTGTACATCTGGCTCCGCCTTCAGATAGCAATAGCAGAATTAGTGAAAGTATTAACATCTTTGATCTTTCTGAGAAGAGCATAGAAGAAATAATGACGTAAGCTGTCCTCTCTCTCTCCGCCTCGGCTACCTAAAAGGGAAAGGCCCCTTGTCCAGTGGACACGTGACTCCCGTGACCTTATCAATCACTGGAGATGACCCACAGTGCTTACCCTGCCCCTTTTGCCTTGTATCCAATAAATAACAGCACAGCCAGGCATTCGGGGCCACTACCGGTCTCCGCGTCTAGGTGGTAGTGGTCCCCCAGGCCCAGCTGTCTTTTCTTCTATCTCTTTGTCTTGTGTCTTTATTTCTACGATCTGTTGTCTCCACACATGAGGAGAAAAACCCACAGACCCAGTAGGGCTGGACCCTATAGTCTTATTTCTTCTGAGAGTGCTGGCACTGATCAGTCCCAAGAGACTCTGGGTGCCTTGCCACAGTGACATTTGTAGATGCAAACTACCTGGCCATGGCAATGAGAGGAGGTGACCCCACCCAGATCTCCTCGGCCCTGCTTGAGCACCCGGCGGACTGCCCTCTGACCTCTACTGGAACAGGAAAAGGATGAAGCCTTCTGTGCTGTGTCCTCCTGCACAGGCATCTAGGAAACTTGGGAGTCCTTTATTCCCCATTACTTCTCAACATTCGCACTCTAGAAAGGATCAGAACGTGACATACAGCTCTGTGGCGTTTTACAGGCCCAAGAGGGTCTCTAAAAGCCTACCTTGGGAATGTTCCAGTTTAAGAATCTGTAACATTAACTTTTAAGTTGATAAATTGTTCAATATGTAAAGTCACTTAAAAGAATTCTAACTTTGGATTGTAACCTTCCAAAAATCAACAATTTATTTGATCACATCACTAACCAGACATTAGTGCATACTCAAATTTAGGGAAATTACTCACTTTTTTTAGTCTTGGTGGTAAAAACACCTCGATTGTAGCAATTCCCGTTGTTCTATAATTTTCATTTCCTGTTCCACGCTCAATTGCCTTGCAACGTATTTCTTCTATTATCTTTTCTACTTCATTTTCACAGCATTCTAGTTTGTCAGAATACTTCTTAGCAAGGTCCTATCAAGAAAAATCAGAAAATGCAATACTGACTTAAAAAACAAAAAGGCAAAATACAGAAAAGGGCATGAAAGACTCTAAGGCCATCAACTCTGATGAGTGGAGGTCACCCCGTTACACTGCAGTCCACGCTGTGGCTTGACATCTTGAGAGATGTGGAGTTTAGAGAGTCCAGGAAAAAGTGAAAACATTTATTTGAGACTGGGCGTGGTGGCTCGTGCCTGTAATCCCAGCACTTTGGGAGGCCAAGGCAGGTGGATCACTTGAGGTCATGAGTTTGGGACCAGCCTGGCCAACATGGTGAAACCCCATAACTACTAAAATACAAAAATTAGCTGGGCATGGTGGCGTGAGCCTGTAGACCCAGCTACTCTGGAGGCTGGGGCAGGAGAATCGCTTGAACCCAGGAGGCAGAGGCTGCGGTGAGCCAAAACTGCGCCATTGCACTCCAGCCTGGGCGACACAGCAAGACTCCGTCTCAAAAAGAAAAAAAAAAAAAAAATTTCTTTGATAAATGTTTTCTACCCACAAATACTAAAAAAAAAAAAAAAAAAAAAAAAAAAAAAAAAACCTCAACAGAAAAAGAAAAGGCTGGGCTATGACTTATGTGACTGCAATCTATTTAAAAAGTATAGTGAACTGTTCAACTCCACTAGAGGGGAAAATGAAAAGAAAACCAGAAAATATTCCAATTTTTCAAACTTGTGAGAACAAATCAAGTTGAACTTAAACAATTTTCTTAATGAAAAACTGTGAATCATGGGTACTAGCTGTAAAATTACTTGTCAGGGAGAGCTTTAGAATTGAGAAAAAAAAGAAGATTGAAAGGGCTCAGGAAACGATGAGAACCAGTTACTACTGAGAGCAAAGTCATTATGGTTCCTCCCCAAAAGAATCCAGATGAATATCTCTAATCCAAAAATCTGAAATCGCCAAAATTCAACATCTGGAGATGCTCAAAGGAAATGCATGCGGAAGTATTTTGAATTTTGAATTTTCAGATTAGGATGCCTGACTAGTAGGTATAAAGCAAACATTCCAAAATCCAAAACACTTCCAGTCCCAAATAATTCAGATATGGGATACTCCTCTCAATCGGTATTTGCATTTGAGGTTCAATGTTTCATTAAACATCTCATAAAACAGTAAACACTTCAAAAAACCCCAAAGATCAAGGTTTCATTAAATTCATAATGTAATACCATACAGTATGTAAAAATTATGGTGTAAGCATAAATTTATGGCAGAAGAGATGTTCACGATATATATGAAGTTGGAAAACTTTATAGATAGGAGTATAGGTTAGGTGTGGTGGCTCATGCCTGTCATCCCAGCACTTTGGAAGGCAAGGCGAGAGGATTTATCAAGCCCAGGAGTTCAGGACCAACCTGGGCAACAAAGTGAGACCCCGTCTCTACAAAAAATAAAAATATATTAGCCAGGCGTGGTGGCATGCACCTGTAGTCCCAGCTACTCCCAAGGCTGGAGAAGCAGAATCACTTGAGCCCAGGAGTTGGAGGCTGCAGTAAACTATGCCCATGCCATTGCACTCCAGCCTGGGCAACAGACAAAGACCTTGTCTTGAAAAAAGAAAAAAAAAAAAAAAAGAAAAAAAGAAAAAAAATTATTTAAGTAACATAAACCTATATATACTTTTTTTTCTTTTAGAGACGGGGTCTCACTATGTTGCCCACGCTGGAGTGCAGTGGCTATTCACAGGTGGACCACAGCATACTACAGTCTCCAACTCCTGGGTTCAAGTGATCCTCCTGCCTTAGCCTCCTGAGTAGCTGGGACTACAGGCATGCGCCACTGGGTCCAGCAATACTGTTTTTTAACAGTTACGTAGGAAAAGAGGAAGAATATACCTATGTTAATGATATTTGACGTATTTTAGAAATACATTCTTTGTATTTTTGTATTTATATACATACTTTTTAAAATCTAGAATATATATTATAAGTACTTCAAAAAAAACTTTCTATAATTTTCTAGAAAACCTAACTAGTGAGGATTTCTTTCTTCCTCCTGTCACCAGCCAACTCTGACACCAACTGGAAGTCCTGTGATTCAATTCTGACACTAACTACCCAGAGTTAGCGTTAGACTCCACAGGTTTAAGGGCTCACTCTACAAAAAAGCCCTGACTTCAGATACCAGCTACCAAGGATCTGGTCCCCAGGTTATCCATACTTTTGTCTGCCTTAGCTACCAAGTCGAGGGTTCACACAAGCACCCCCCTTCAGATTCCATGATTTGCTAGAACAACTCACAGAACTCCAGACAATGGTACACTTACAAATATAGTTCATTACAAAGGACACAAATGACTATTCATATGAAGAGGTACTAAAGCAAGATCTGGAAGGGCCCTGAGCATAGAAGCCTCTGTCCCATGGACTTGGGGGTGTACATCTCAACATGTGGATGTGTTCACCAATTTGGAAGCTGCCCAAAATCTGTCATTTAGGGGTTTGTATGGAAGTTTCATTATGCAGGCCTGATTAAATCACTGACCATTAGTATTAGTCATCAGCTCAAGTTCCCCTTCCCAGAGGTTGGAGGGGAGGGCGGAAAGTTTCAAGTGTCTAATCACAGCTTGGTACTTTCGGTGACCAGCCCCATCCTGAAGCTACCTAGGGGAAACCAAGCCTCATTAGAACAAAGGTTGTCCCCATCATGCTTACCACTCAGGAAATCCCAAGAGTTTTGGCTCTGCCAGGAACCAGGGACAAATATCTTTCCTTTATGCCACACCTAGTTTCTAAACCAAGAGACTATAACAAGTAAATTCAGAAGCAAGGTCGGAAGGTGGGTTGCAAAGAAAAAGTGAGGCCTGCCTGGAACAGAAGAAACAGAAAAACTAGGACCCTAATACAGTTTGTCACCTCCCAAGCACATCATTATGTCACAACACAGAGCAATTCAATGCCTGATGACAATCCCAAGTCCCTGATAAATGTTACATCATGTTCAGGATACTCCAAATGATAGCAGAGAAGTACATGCTAGGAAATTCCAATATGATAATTTCTGGCAAAAGTGAGTACTGTTTATCTGCTTAGAAAAACAAGCACACTTCAGTTTCTAGAAACATCACTTACATACAATACCATTTCTGATGATGCCATGAAAAACTGAGATACAACTGTTAGAAAAAAACCTATTTTGGAAAAATGAACACTGATAGTGAGAGCATCAAGAAAACTGGTGGAAAGGAGCAATTGTTTTATAGCAGATGATAGCAAGGAGGACCGAGAATGAGCCAAGACACTGTCACTCTGAATACACAATGCAATAACTTACTGGCACCAATACTGTTGCACTAATGGGTCAAAATGAGTTCCAGATAATAATGTTATGTAATTCTGTGATGGTATTAAAAATATATGCCTGAAAAATTAGATAACATCCTTATGTGAATAAAATATTAGTAAACAAAAATAAGGTTGTCAATTCCTAGTAAAAAGTGGGTACCTGCTCACCACTAATGCTTTTGGTTATCCCAAAAGTTTATATGGTCATGCCTGACAATTCAGAATCTTATTTACCAAGGAGATTTATAATGCTGCCAATTATTGATGTCTTAAAAGAAAAATACCTTTAATGCCAAACCAACTTTTTTATTTTCATCTGTATATGGAGGTTTCCAAAGCTGAATCCTGTCTTCCCTTAAAAACTGGGTCAATTTTGCTTGAAGGTATTTCTTTTGTGCCATCCCTGAAAGCAAAACAATACAATAATAAAACTCCACACTGCATTTTAAAGTGTTAATAACTTACCTACATGTTAAGGTGTTTTGTTGGGTAAGCAAAGCTCCCTTCTTCTCTCATTAAATATAAATTACTATGGTTTCAAGAAGCTCCAGACTTCTCTAAAAATATACATGGAAATATATGTTCAATTATATAAATTACATACATAAAACATGTATTTCAAAGTCGCCAATATGTAGCAAGGATTATTACACGTTTGCTATTTCTTAATCCGCTATTCTCTTATCTAAGAGAAAAGAGAAAATACGAGAAAGATAAATCCCTCGAGTGGTGAACTTTTTTGTTTTTTTTTGAGACAGAGTCTCGCTCTGTTGCCCAGACTCGAGTGCAGTGGTGTGATGTCGGCTCACTGCAACCTCTGCCCCCTGGGTTCAAGCCATTCTCCTGCATTAGCCTCCCTAGTCACTGGGATTACAGGTGTGCACTACCACGCCCACCCAGCTAATTTTCATATTTTTAGTAGAGATGGGATTTCGCCATGTTGGCCAGGCTGGTCTCGAATTCCTGACCTCAAGTGATCCACCACCTTGGTCTCTCAAAATGCTGGGATTACAGGTGTGAGCTTGTAAATTCTCTCATACTTTGGCTAGTTTCACATAAAACAAAAGGCCAACCATCCTGGTAGTTAAATATAAAGAAAAGCTTGCTTGAACTGTAAACTATCAATAATAAATATTTTCGGGTGGGCGTGGTAGCTCAGGCCTGTAATCCCAGCACTTTGGGAGGCTGAGTTCAGGAGTTGAGATCAGGAGTTCGAGATCAGCCTGGCCAACATGGTGAAATCCCATCTCTACTAAAACAAACAAACAAACAAAAAATGAACAATTAGCCGGGCGTGGTGGCAGGCACCTGTAAACCCAGCTACTCAGGAGGCTGAGGCAGGAGAATCGCTTGAATCCAGGAGGCAGAGGTTGTAGTGAGCCGAGATGGCACCACTGCACTCCAGCCTGGGCAACAGAGTGAGACTCCGTCTCAAAATAATAATAAATATATAAATATTTTCTATGTCAGAATTTTTTAAATTAAAAAGATTACAATACTAGAAAAATGTTGCATATTTTCTGATTAACAGCCTAACAGCACATCGACTATTCAAATCTAACACTGATTGGATCATTTTACAGCTGAGAAAACCAGGGCCCTGAGTTTGTACCATGACTCAGGCAAAGACACAAAATTAGGCAGCATCAAATTGAGCGTAACTTCCACCCACAATACTGGACTCTGAACTTCTGTCATGGAGTCCCTTGCTGCTTGCCTGTTTCAGGTATGTAACTTTTCTCTCCCAGAGAAGTACATGCCACGATGGAGCTGTCTACTCATCCCACACTAGCACAGCAATTCAAAGATGCATGTGAGGCAGCTGAGATGTGAGGCAGCTGGCAGGTGTAGCACAGCGCTTTAAGGTTTACCAAATCAGACAAGCAACAAGTAAAGAAAATGTTATTAGTCCCTGAATGATGAAGACAATTCTAGAGAGTGGAAAAAATATGAGTTAATATTATCGAGATAAATTTCTTTTTTCTACTGAGGGCCAGTATTCCACATCCCCCCAAACCCAATTCACGCAACTTTGAAATCAAGTTTGGTAGCCTGTGTATTTCATAAACAAATATTTTTTTAAAGAAAGTTCAAATCTATTTGATGTCAATGCGGGGGACAAGAATTACGTTAATCAGGACAGGGAGGAGAAAAGAGAGGAAGGAATAACACAGCTAAGGAAGTTGATGTGTGCAACCTGGGTGGCCCATGGGAGAATCCTCCATTTTCAAGCACTGACAAACAGCTTATCACAGCAAAGCATATTAGTACTTAAAGCGTTAGCTTTTCAAACACCAATAACTTAAAAGACTACTTTACATACTACTCATGAATCTTCAGAAATTCTGAATAAAATATCACAGCAACCCTACTGTTTCCCCACTGGGGGACAGTAATTTCACAGGTTGGTTACTGGAGCCAAGCAATTTGAAAGGCTGATGCGGTACTCAAAGATGCCATCCACGGCCGGGTGCAGTGGCTCACGCCTGTAATCCCAGCACTCGGGAGGCCGAGGCCAGCGGATCACCTGAGGTCAGGAGTTCAAGACCAGCCTGCTCAACATGGTGAAACCCCGTCTCTACTAAAAAAATAAACAAATAAAAATTTTTAAAAAGATGCCATCCAAGCCACCACTTGACAGAAGGACAAAGGAGTATTACAAACCTAGTGCGTGTCAGACACTCCAGGGAGCAAACAACAGGTCCAGGGTCTACACCTAATAGGATTTAATGTTAAAAAAAATTAAACCACTATCATGAAACTTAGGAAACTTCAGTTATAGACAACAGAGTAAGTGGTGACATATTTTAAGTTTAATAAGTCAGCTTTTAATTTTAACTGAAATGAGAACTGAAAAAGTTTCATGCATGCCATACAATGTTTCACATTGTAACTAAGAAAAGACGAAACTCATTAAAACCACTCCCTGCTCCAAACAGAAAGTGAAACGTTATAACGATCCTTTAAAAATTTCACTTTCACTTTTGTAATGAATCAATCAATGCTACCTTTAGCCACAGTTTTTCAACTATACATTATATACAGTTGAAGCACAACTATATCTAGTCAAGACACATTCATTTTTTCTTACGAAAATATGTAGGAAAATGAAAGATTCTTGATTAAAAATAAAAGGGAAGGAGGTGAGAGTAATAGAATCAGGTCGTCAAGGTTCGAGAAAATCAAGTGTCTCGTCATTAAACAGCAAAGAAAATCTGGCTTTGATTGCAAATAAATCCCAAATGGTATACTCGGAGTAAGTGTTACGATTCAAGTATAGCATTTGGCTAATTTTTTATAGATATATTTATTCCTTTCTCTCCCCAAATCAATACACTCAACCTTTTCTTTTAAATACCCGACACCTGTGCCTAACTCAGCGCAAACCAAAGGGCCCTGAAGGGCCAGCGCGTCCCGAAGCCCGACCCGCCGCTCCCGGCCCCGGCCCAGCTTCACGCATGGCCGCTGACCCCAGCCCCGCGGCCGCTCCACCCCCGCCAGGAGAGGTGCCCAGTCGGACCGGGAACCGGGGCGCCGAGCAGCGCTGCTGAGACTGGGGTCGGGGACACTCGGCCGCCGGGTCCTCACCTGCGCCACGCCACGCCCGCTGCGACCAACAGAGTGCCCGGATGCGCCGGCGGCCGCCGTTTGTTTTCATTCCGGGTGAGGCCAGCCCCGCCCCCGCCACCGCTGCTGCCTCCGCCTCCGCCGCCGCCGCCGCCGCCGCCGTCGCTTGGAAGGAGGGTTGTGGGCGGGGCCAAGGCGAAGCCAGTCGTGGGCGGGGATACGGTCGTGTGGGCGTGGTTACAGCGGGGCGGAGCCGCGACGGGGGAGCTAAATGGAGGCGGGGCTGGGCGAGGATGTGGCCGTGTGGGGCGAGGACTTGGGAGTTGGTGTCCGACGCCGCCCCAGGCTCAGGCTTCCAGGACCTCCCGCCCGGGCCCAGTTTGCCAGCCATCAAGAGGAAATGGATCCTGGCTTTGTTTCTCCAAAATCCTTGAAAGAGGCTGGGGGAAGGGTCGGGACCGTCCCAACCCACATCTCATCCCTCAGCCTAGGCTGGACCCCCTCCCTAAACCAGCGGCTTTTCACCCCGCCCTCCACAATCCCAGGAGGGGCTTCCCTGGGGTGAAATTAGGCTGCTTCCCGGGAATTTCCTCCCCCATGCTGTCCACGGCCACTAGGACTACAAAACCTAGGGAGCTCTGCCTGCTTTCAAGGCCCCATTCCCAAGGTTGTGCTCAACAGTGACGCTTCTATTTTATTATCAGTTATTGCTGTTAATCTCTTACTGTGCCTAACAAATTAAACTTTATCGCAGGTATGTATGCATGTATAGGAAAAATGCAGTGTGTGTGTATATATATATTTGTGTGTGTATATGTATATGTGTGTATATATATAGTGTGTGTGTGTATATATATATATGGGTGCAGTACTATCCGAGGTTTCAGGCATCTACTGTGGGTCTTGGGACATACCACCTGTGCTGTAACCTTGCAGTGGCCAATCCGCTTTTCGTTCCCTGTTTCTGCTTTCTTTAGGCCTTTTCTACCTATAAAACCCACCTCCTCTGCCCAGCTCATTGGAGTACCGTTTCTAAATTTTTAGAGAAGATGCCATCCTGATTCGTGAATCAATAAAAGCCAATAGATCTTTAATCTAAATCTGTGGAAATTTTGACTTCTGACAAAGAGGTATTAAATAACTGTATAACCGCATCAGACTCTGATTCACCTTTTATATACCCAAGTTGTGAGTTGTTTTTCAGTTGCATGGACTCCCAGAAGGAAGGTTTCACACGTAAGCTGAGGATGCCCAGATGAGCCGAGCATGCAACCGGGGCGGAACCTGAGTGCTCAAATCAAAGCAGGGACTGAATTAAGAGATGGGCACTGCATGGTGAGATCCAGAATGCAATCAGATCAAGCCCTGGCATCACCCCATGGCAGGGTCCAGTCAGATGAGCATCCCAGCATCACCTCATCGCAAAATCTAATCAGATCATGTGTCATTACCGTATGCTTATAAAACCCAGCTCAAGGAGACAGAGTTGAGGGTTTCCTCATGTCTCCTTGACAGTCAACTCACGACAAAGCCTTTCTTTTCTCAAAAACCAGTGCCATGGTGTTGGCTTCTGGCACATCAGGAAGCAAGCCCGTTGATTGCTCAGTAGCAATTGCAGCAAGGTAGAAGGACAACAGAATCTGTTCTGACATTTTTTTCTGAGGGCTTTCTCTGAAATGAGTAACAAAGATAGTTTCACTTTTACAGTTACATAGTAGACCATCAGGAAATTGAATGTCCACGGTCAGGTGTGATAGAGAAGCTTGCGGTAGACCAAGACTCCAGCTAACAACTAGAAAAGCCAGAAAGCAAAGTCAGAAAACATCTGTTTGAAGGCAGTGGAAGCTGCTGAGGCAAGAATGGGGGGACTTGATATTCCAGAGAATGAGGAACCTTCAAGTGAGCTAATGTCCACAGTGGCTTGTACTGATGTGTGACGGATTTTGCCAATTCTGGATACAAGGATGAGGCTGAGAATTTAGACTTTGAGACCACAGAAGGCCACTGCTGGGGACAGAAAAACAACACAGCTTTTGCAGAGACATAGGGGGAAATTCCAAGGACAATTGCTACATTCAAGGCTTGTATGGGGCAAGAAACTGAAATATAAATGGAAGGCCTCTGAAAGCAGAAGTTTTTGATAGACTGCAAAACAAAGATTCGAGTCTGAGATCTGCTAGGGTGGTGGTGGAAGTGGGTTGCTGCAGAGCCTACACCATGTTCCCAATTGGAAACTGGAGGGCAAAGGTAGCTTGAACCCTACCAGAACCTCAGCCCAGCCTTCACTCTACACAGTCCTTGATTGGATTAAGGTTATTGGCCACTCCTATCTTTGGTTTTGTGGAGGAAAGGGAAAACCCTCGTGAGAGAATGATAACATTTGAAGCCTCTACAACTTTTTAGAAGTTATATTTGGCATCTCATTAAAAAGTTACTAGATAAATGAAAAAAAAGAAAAAAACAATAGAAATGGACCAGATGAGTCAGATATTGGAGTTGCCTGATTACAAATAACTATGATGACCATTTTCAAGAAAACAGAGGAAAAAGATGAAAAATTTCACCTGAGTATTGAAATCTATAAAAATAAATCAAATGAAAACTCTAGAGGTAAAAAGTATAATAAATGAGGCTGTGAGCTCTGGATGTTAGACAAAACTAAAGACACGATTAGTGCACTGCAGGCACATCAATAGAAAACATCCAAACTGAAGAACAGAAGGAAAGAATGGAAAATACAGAAACAAGCATTAGAAATACATGGGACATGATGAAAAGGTCTGCCAGTATTCTGTTTCCCAGAAAAAGAGATGGGGCAGAAACAGTATTTGAAAAGATAATAACCAAGATTCCAAGTTTTGCAAAACTGATGAAAGACATCAAATTACAAATTCTGTAAGTTCTATGGCTCCTAATCAGGATAAATACAAAATCAGCCATACCCAGTGCATTAGTAGAACCACTGAAAACCAAGGAAAAAGATAAAATCTTTAAAAGATGCCAGGGCCAGGTGCGGTGGCTCACGCCTATAATCCCAGTACTTTGGGAGGCTGAGGCGGGTGGATCACCTGAAGTCAGGAGTTCAAGATGAGCTTGACCAGTATATTGAAACCCCGCCTCTACTAAAAATACAAAACTTAGCTGGCTGTGGTGGCGGGCGCCTGTAATCCCAGTTATTACTTGGAAGGCCAAGGCAGGAGAATCACTCAAACCTGGGAGATGGAGGTTGCAGTGAGCCAAGATCGCACCATTGCACTCCAGCCTGGGCAACAGATTGAGACTCCGTCTCAAAAAAAAGAAAATTAAGTTAAAAAAGAAAAAGGTGCCAGGGGAAAAGATGCATTGCCTTTTAAGATTGTCAGCTGAATTCAGAAACAATAAATCTAGAAGATAATGGAATGGCATCTTTAATGTGCTAAAAGAAAATACACATATTTAATTCAACATTCCTTAATATTTTAGGCAATAAGATTTATTAAGAACACAGAAATGATGCAGACTTCTGCTTTTATCTTTGTCATGCATATATGATGTCTTCTGAAACTAAGTTTTAAAAAGCAAAATAAGTAAGTTATTCTGGCATCCCATGGAGGTCTCTCAAAAGGTAAGCCTACAGTGATGATTAGCCACCTTCTTGCTTCCAAGGTCATCTTAGTTTTTATTCACCCTTAAACTTAAAATCACATTACTAACATTGTATATCAAATTCTTTTTAACATTAAAAGGGGTTAAAAAACAAACACAGATAAAACACAAACAGATGATCCTGAACTTAATTCAGTAGTACTATTACCGTGGTTTTATTTATTTTATCATCTCTGTCCTTTTTTTTTTATCTTGTTAGAGTAAGTATATCACCTACCCAACTATTGAGACAAATGGACCTGGGTTAAAAAATTTGGACCAGAATATGTCAGAGATTCAAAACCAGGACACAAACTTTGAGGACTGATTACATGCTTCCAGAATGATTCTACCTGAGTCACAGGTGAGAAGGCCAAGCTCTTTCTCACAGTGACTATGGCAACAGGAGTTCATGACCTCCACTGAGATAAGGCATCCTGGCCCCTGTTTCCTAGGAATCAGAGTAATCCTCCTATGCAATTATCTTGTAACTTCTTTTAGCTTCTATCATCTCTTGGGGTGATTGAAATTCTGGATTCCCAATCAGATGGGAACAACTTTTCCTCACCACTTACTTGATTTCTTTCTTCCATGTTCTTCATATCCAACTAAGATGCTGAATAAAATTACTATGTCTCCAAACAGCATGTTAAAAAATTTTTTATGGGCTGGGCGCAGTGGCTCACGCTGGTGATCCCAGCACTATGGGAGGCCAAGGCAGGTGGATCACGACGTCAAGAGACTGAGACCATCCTGGCAAACATGGTGAAACCCCGTCTCTACTAAAAATACAAAAATTAGCTGGGCGTGGTGGCACACACCTGTAGTCCCAGCTACTCAGGAGGCTGAGGCAGCAGAATCACTTGAACCCAGAGGCAGAGGTTGCAGTGAGCTGAGATCGCGCCACTGCACTGCAGCCTATTGATAGAGCGAAAATCCATCATATACATACATACATACATATATATACCCCTGCAACAGGTCTTGCAGTGGGGGAGAGAGACTGGACTCAACTCCAAGTGCAATTAGGACATGCGGGAATTTATAATCAAGGAGCAAGAGGGGCAGAAGAGGGGTCAGTGGATGAAAAATCAAAAGAAATATCAAGGAGAAGGGGTTTCTGGCTAAAATGACTTGATACTATTGTTCCTGAAGGCAGGCCAGGGTGATCAGATATAAGATAAAAGGATCAGATACAAAGGATGAGGGCCTTCTCTCAACTGACTTGGCAAAGTTCTTGCTCTAACTGGATTCTACAAGAAGAGAGAGAAGCCCAAGGCTGGGCCTAATCAGAAAGGACTCAGGAGACTGACTAAAGTTTGGTCAGAAGAGAGAGTTTGTCAAGGGTTCCTAGTAAAATAGAAAACCTGCCAGACTGAAAGTGTGAGTCATCATTCAAATTCCCCTAAAACTCCAGTTGATAACCACTCCCCAGAAATTCCCATTTATAAATAGGAAAGTCAAGAATTAACTTGTTTTCTTTTTAAATCCACTTCCCCGTGTACAAAAGAATTTTACCACACAACTTAATCCAAAGCATATATGGTCATCCCTTGGTATCTGTGGAAGTTTGTTCCAGAACCACCTACAGATACCAAAATCCTCAAACGCTCAAGTCTCTGATCTGTAAGGGCATAATATTTGCATATAACCTATGCACATCCTCCTTATACTTTAAGTCACCTCCAGATCACTTATAATACCTAATACAATGCCTACACACCACTTCGTTCACATGGATTCAGCATAGTACTCAGCATGCAGCTAATTCTAGTTTTGCTTTTGGGAACTTTGTAGAATTTTTTTTTTCCTGGATGTTTTCAATCTGCAATTGGTTGAATCCATGGATGCAGAACACACAGTCATGGAAGGCTGACTGTATCATTCTGATCAAAGCAACTATCAATAAAGAGGAACTGCCAAAACTACCTGTTACTTTTCAGTCTTCCAACAGGAATTGATAATACTCAACATTAAATTTTGCTGTCGTGCGGAGGGTGTTTACGGAGTTTCTGATTTTACTCCAGCAGAAGTAAAGTTGGTTAAGTAGAAGTTCCTTGATTCTTTATCACCACAAAACCCATGCCAGGCTCTTGGCCACTGCCTGGGAGTCAGGAGAAACGCACACACAGGGGTTTTGACCACTCTTCAATTCTTCCACTGCTGCTAGGAAAACAGCATGGGATTCAGCCCACTGCGCTGACCATGTTTTCACCTTCTTCGATCAGAGTGGCATCTTTGCAAATAGGATGTTGTTCATTCACCTTGGAACTGCCATCCACAAACCTGGCGGCTTTTTCTTGGTCAACTGAGATGAGTCCTTTGAGTCTCCCTTTTGCCTTTCCCTGGTCTCTTAGTAATTAACCTAATGTTTTTTATCAGCATCTGTAAGATCCATGAGGGGAAGCTGAGATAGCAAATTGGATAAAACTTCCTAAACTGTCTTTTGGTTTTCATCAATAAAATTATATGAAACATCCACATCAAAAGGGCCCCGGAAACCACAGCATCTACCATGACCTGAGTAATGGGCCTCTTCAGTGAGTGAACATCCCAGTCATCAAAAAGCTAGTCCCACATCCCATGCATATGAAGCATATGAGCTGCTTCATCCAGGGTGTTTCACCTGGCATTTATAGGACCTGTAATCTCCAGACAGGTCCTTCCTGCCTGCTGCACAGACAAAATCAGTTCACGGAGACAGCAGCACTGCAGTAAAGAAAGAGTTTAATCGATGCGAGGCCAGCCATGCCACCTGGAGAGACAGAGTGATCACTCAGATTAGTCTCCCTGAATGTTTAGAGGTTAGGGGTTTTCAAGGATAGTTTGGTGGGCAAGGGGCTAGGAAATGGATGCTGCTGATTGGTTGGGGATGCAATCATGGGGGCATGCTGAGCCCACCTTTGGGTGGGGCCACAGGACAGGTTGGGTCATGACTCACAGGTCCACCTCTGGGTGAGGTCAGTCAGTTGCTAGAATGCAAAGTCAGAAAAATATCTCAGAAGACCAATCTTAGGTTCTATAATAGTGATGTTAGCTACAGGAGTAATTGGGGAAGTTACAAATCATGTGACCTGAAAACAATGCCTGGTTATTGTTTAACTATGCCTACATCTTAGCAGAATTCAAGCCCCTCTCATAAACCTAACCTGTTGGTCATTCCTTAGTTTTAGAAAGGTGGCTTAGTTTTGGGAAGGGCTATTATCATCCTTGCTTTAAGGTTAAACTGTAAACTAAATTCCTCCCAAAATTAGCTTGGCCTACACCCAGGAATGACTGAGGACAGCTTGGAGGTCAGAAGCAAGATGGAGTCAACCATGTCACATTTCTCTTACTCTTATAATTTTGCAAAGGTGGTTTCAGGGAGAAACGAACAATTCCTCTTTACAGGGTAAGCAAAACTTACAATGCCTTTTTCCAGTCCAGCAGAGGCTATATTCCATCGGGAATAACCTGCTGTGTGTCTGCATCCCATACAACCATCTGTGATTGTTCTATAGTGAGCTCTGGGTTCGGTATCAAGTCAAAATCTCTTCCACCTGGCATCATTGAAAATTAAAGAAAGTGCCCCCTTGGCTGGGCACGGTGGCTCACGCCTGTAATCCCAGCACTTTGGGAGGCCGAGGCATGCGGATCATGAGGTCAGGAGATCAAGACCATCCTGGCTAACACGGTGAAACCCCGTCTCTACTAAGAAAAATAAAAAATACAAAAAAATTAGCCCGGGGTGGTGGCGGGTGCCTGTAGTCCCAGTTACTCGGGAGGTTGAGGCAGGAGAATGGCGTGAATCTGGGAAGCAGAGCTTGCAGTGAGCCGAGATCGCGCCACTGCACTCCAGCCTGGATGACAAAGCAAGACTCCGTCTCAAAAAAAAAAAAAAAAAAAAAAAGAAAGAAAGAAAAAGAAAAAAAAAAAAAAAGAAGAGAAAGTGCCCCTAAATTACTTACCTCACAATCCATTTTAGTAAATGTTCTTCAGGAAGCCAATGATGCCAATCCACAAAACAAAACAATTCCTCCACACTGTACCTTCTGGTTTCAGTAGTTTCTTGATTTTGCTTTTCCCCTACATTGACTACCTTAGTAACCACAGGCCTTAGAGGTACTTTCTCTTGTCCCTGAATAATTTTCCCCTTGGGAAGTAGCTTTGAGGCTCGTGGCCAGACCTCATACTCAACTGAAATGTGAGCTTGATTTAGTATCAAGGTCCCCGCCAACACTCTCTTTTAATTTCATTTTAGCTGTTACAGATAGTAATTACCTAGGAATTGAGTATCTGCCATTTTCTTACTAGCTTGCATTTTTTTCTCCCCCTTTCCTCTCTTTCTCTTTCTTTAATTTTTTTTTTTTTTCTTTATGAGACAGAGTCTCACTCTGTCACCAGGCTGGAGTGCAGTGGCACGATCTTGGCTCACTGCAACCTCTGCCCCCCAGGTTCAGGAGATTCTCCTGCCTCAGCCTCCCAAGTAGCTGGGACTACAGGCACCCACCACCACACTCGGTTAATTTTTTGTATTTTTAGTAGAGATGGGGTTTCACCGTGTTAGCCAGGATGGTATCAACCTCCTGACCTCATGAGCCGCCTGCCTTGGCCTCCCAAAGTGCTGGGATGACAGGCGTGAGCCACCGCGCCTGGCCTCTTTTCGTTTTTCTTTCCAGACAAGATCTCACTCTGTTGCCCAGGCTGGAGTGTAGTGCCATGATCATGGCTCACTACAGCCTTGAACTCCTGGACTCAAGAGGTCCTCTTGCCTCAGACTCCCTAGTAGCTGGGACTACAAGTGCATGCCACCACACCCGACCAGCTTGCATTTCTTTATGCTCCCAGAGAACCAACTGCCTGGAAGTTAGATCCATCCCTGTGTTTTATTAACTTTTATCTTTGGTAGCTGACTGCAACACAGCTGCTGCCCCATGTTTATGGAGCCATCCAGGAATCAAAGCTTCCTCATCCCCCACCCTTTATCTTTTTTCTTTCCAAACCACATGTTTCTGTGAATACCAAGTCCTACTTTTGACACCAATTCTGAGAATATAGGGAAAAAACAAACTCAGTTTCTCCTAGAGTGTCTCTCAACAATCAACACAGAAGACCACACCAATCAAGCAGTCAGTTCGGCAGGAGACACCAGTCGGCTGTCCTCTAATTCATTCAATTCTTGCACTTATCTACCTGGAGATGGCATCAGATCCCACAAGTTGAGGGCTCAGACCCCATGACTGCCCCTGCCATTTATAATGCCAGTTCACAAGCTCCAGGCTGTTTTACCTGTGTTTCTGACCGAGCGGCCCTAAACTGAGGTTCCCACAACCCCCTCCTTAGGTGTAATTACTTTGCTAGAGCATCTCACAGAACTCAGGGAGACATACACTTACATTTGCTGATTTATTATAAAGGACATTACAATGGATACTGATGAACACCAGATGACCAGATGGATCGGATAAGAAATGTGGGAAGGGGCCGGGCGCGGTGGCTCAAGCCTGTAATCCCAGCACTTTGGGAGGCCGAGATGGGCGGATCACGAGGTCAGGAGATCGAGACCATCCTGGCTAACACGGTGAAACCCCGTCTCTACTAAGAAATACAAAAAATAGCCGGGCGAGGTGGCGGGCGCCTGTAGTCCCAGCTACTCGGGAGGCTGAGGCCGGAGAATGGCGTGAACCCGGGAGGTGGAGCTTGCAGTGAGCCGAGATCCGGCCACTGCACTCCAGCCTGGGCTACAGAGCGAGACTCCGTCTCAAAAAAAAAAAAAAAGAAATGTGGGAAGGGGTGCGGAGCTTCCTGACCTCTCCAGGCCCTCCACCCTTCAGGAACCTTCATGTGTTCAGCTGTCTGGACACTCTCTGAACCTGGTTCTGTTGGGTTTTTAGAGAAATTGCATTACACAGGCATGATTGATTAAATCACTGGCCTTTGGCGATCAACTTCGCCTCCAGTCCTGCTGCCTTCCCCCAAGATTGGGGAAGTGAGGCTGTAAAGTCTCAACTCTTTAATTAGGTCTTGGTGTTTCCTGGGACCAGCCCTATCCTGGTGCTATCTAGGAGCTGCCAGCCATCAGCCAACACGTTACCATAAAAATACATCACTTTGGAGATTCCAAGGATTTTAGAAGTTGTATACCAGGAAATGGGAACAAAGACCAAATATGTATTTCACAATATCACACCATAGCAACAAAAACAAACAAATGAGGAAGAGTTCTTCATCTCAAAAAATTGCTATTGGAGCCATTAAATTTCAGTGTTGAGAATAAGATAAAGGAGGCAAGATAATAAAATATATCCAAAACAATAAAAGCTGAATTATTGGGTCAGGAGTACGTACATTGTGATTTTTTTCTTCCTTATTTTTTGAGACAGAGTCTTGCACTTGTCCCCCCAGGCTGGAGGGCAATGGTACGATCTCAGCTATCTGCAACCTCTGCCTCCCAGGTTTAAGCCATTTCCTGCCTCAGCCTCCCAGTTAGCTAGGACTACAGGCACCCACCACCATGCCTGGCTAATTTTTGTATTTTTAGTAGAGATGGAGTTTCACCATATTGGCCAGGCTGGTCTTGAACTCCTGACCTCAAGTGATCTGCCTGCCTCAGCCTCCCAAAGTGCTGGGATTACAGGCATGAGCCACTGTGCCCGGCCTACATTGTGATTTTGATAGATACTGTTTATATTGCCCTTCAAGGAGTTATACCAATTTAACCTCCTACAAGTAATGCATGAAGGTGCATTTTCCATATTGCCTTGTCATTACAGCATGTTATCAAAATTTTTCTAGCTTGATAAGTAAAAAAATTTTTCCAGCTTGATGTAAAAAATGGTATCTTGGTGTAGTTTTAATTCATATTTATCTCCTTATGAGTGAGGTTAAATAATTTTTCATGTTTATGAATTATTTCTATTTCCTTTTCGGTGAATCATATTTTCTTAGTCTTTGCCCAATTTTCTATTTTGGTTTTGTCTTACTGAATTATAAGAGCTCTTTACGTATTAAAGAGATTTATCTATAATGTAAGTTGGCAGTATTTCCCCCCATTTTGCCATTTGTCTTTTGCTCTGTTGCCCAGGCTGGAGTGCAGTGGCCGGATCTCGGCTCACTGCAAGCTCCACCTCCCGGGTTTACGCCATTCTCCTGCCTCAGCCTCCCGAGTAGCTGGGACTACAGGCGCCTTGCTTATTAATTTTTAAACACAGATTTTTCAAAATGTAAAATTTATCTTTTGTTTTGTTTTATGGCTTCTGGATATTGTCTTAGCTAAAAAAAAAAAAAGGCTTTCTTCTCTTTTTCTAGAACATTTGTGGTGAAGTGGCATAGTTGTCTGTGGTAAATACCTGGGGTTCATTGTCTCACACCAAGAAGATTAAGGACATGAACACACACAAAGAGTGAGTATAGGAGCAGAGGTTTAACAGGCAAAAGAAAGAAAAAGTCCCTTTCTCTCCCTGGCGAGACAGAAGGGCTCCTGAAAGGGAAAAACCAGCCTGTGGTGTACAGCACCAGATTTTATAGGCAGGCTTGAGGAGTGGTGTCTGATTTACATAGGACCTACAGATTGGTTTGACCAGGTGTGACAATTACATAGCGTGCAGGGAAGGCTGGTTGCCCCACCCTAATCTTATTATGCAAATAGGGTCTTTGCCTGGCCAGCTCCATATTGTCTTCTCCTTTCTGTACACGTGATTTGGCAAAGAGAGGGGAAGATGGAGCTGTCATTTTGAACATGCCTAGTCCCAGATAGCCTTTTCCTATTGGCACAACTGCCAGTGTTCACCTGTGCAAGCTTCCAGCTTACTTGTCTATGTCTGCAGTTCGATTTTCCAGGCTGCTCTTTGTTAGAAAAGACAATGATTTTAGGGCTGTTTTTCATTAAAAGGAAAACCTTACCAAGGACTCCCATACCCTCACTATCTGCCTGAATAATGTCTTCTTAAGTCCCCTATCAGTGGTTTCATTTTTTACACTATCATCTTTGATTCATCTGGAATTCATCCTGGTGAACTGTGTGAGATATGGATCAAACCTTGCTTTTTCCCTGATAGTTATTCAGTTGTCTCTCTCCTATTTGCTGTTGTTGTTGTTGTGAGAAAGAGTCTCACTCTGTTGCCCAGGCAAGAGTGCAGTGGCACAATCATGGCTCACTGCAACCTCTGCCTGCTGGGCTTAAGCAATCCTTCTATTTCAGCCTCCTGAGTAGCTGGGACTATAGGTGTGTGCCACCATGCCTGGCTTTTTTTTTTTGAAATGGAGTCTCATTCTGTCACCCAGGCTGGAGTGCAGTAGTGTGATCTCGGCTCACTGCAACCTCTGCCTCCCAAGTTCAAGCGATTCTTGTGCCTCAGCCTCCTGAGTAGCTAGGACTACAGGCATGCCCTACCATGCCTGGCTAATTTTTGTATTTTTAGTAGAGACGATGTTTCACCATGTTGGCCAGGCTGGTCTCGAACTCCTGACCTCAAGTGATCTACCCGCCTCAGCCTCCCAAAGTGCTGGGATTACAGGTGTGAGTCACCACGCCCAGCTGATTTTTGTATTTTTTATAGAGATGGGGTTTTGCCATGGTGCCCAGACTGGTCTCAAACTCATAAGCTCAAGTCATCTTTCCACTTCTGCCTCCCAAAGTGCTGGGATTACAAGCATGAGCCACCACACCCAGCCTATACTCTTTATCAAATAGATCAACTTTTCTCCATTGATTTAAGATGCCACCTTTATCATATACTAAATATCCTATATGCATTAGAACCCTCCCTATCCCAGGATTAAGAATGAATGCAAATTGTTGCATTAGAAAAAGTGAAGGTCGCGTGCACTGCTTCACACCTGTAATCTCAGCACTTTGGGAGGCCAAGGCAGGCAGATCACTGAGGTCAGGAATTCAAAACCAGTCTGGCCAACATGGTGAAACACCATCTCTACTAAAAATACAAAAATTAGCCAGCATGGTGGCACGTGCCTGTAATCCCAGCTACTCAGGAGGCTGAGGCAGGAGAATCGCTTGAACCCAGGAGACAGAGGTTGCAGTGAGCGGAGATCATGCCACTGCACTCTAGCCTGGGCAACAGAAGGAGACTCTGTGTCAAAACAATAAATAAATAAAAATAAAAATAAAAACTTACAAGTCCATAAAACAGTGATTACCCTTATTACATGCAGTATACTCTGATTATTTTTATTTGATTACATCTTCTTTAAAAATGCTACTTGACAACTGTCTTAGTCTGTTTACCACAGACTGGATAATTTATAACATACCATAGGGTGGGTAATTTGTAGAGAAAAGAGACTTATTGGGCTCATGTTTCTAGAGTCTAAGAAGTCTAAGAAATACCACCAGCCAGGCGCGTTGGCTCAAGCCTGTAATCCCAGCACTTTGGGAGGCTGAGACGGGCGGATCATGAGGTCAGGAGATCGAGACCATCCTGGCTAACACCGTGAAACCCTGTCTCTACTAAAAAAAATACAAAAAAACTAGCCGGGCGAGGTGGTGGGCGCCTGTAGTCCCAGCTACTAGGGAGGCTGAGGCAGGAGAATGGCGTAAACCCGGGAGGCGGAGCTTGCAGTGAGCTGAGATCGCGCCACTGCCCTCCAGCCTGGGTGACAGAGTGAGACTCCGTCTCAAAAAAAAAAAAAAAGAAATACCACCAGCATCTTCTCGGCACCTGGCAAGGGCCTTCGTGCCGTGTCATCCCATGATGGAGGGTGAAAGGGCAAGTGAGTGCGAGAGAGAAGGAGATGGGTGAACTCACTCTTATAACAACCTACTCTTGCAATAACGAACCCACTCCTGCAACAATGACATTAACTCATTGATGAGGGTAGAGCCCTCATGGCCTAATCACCTGGTAACAGTCCCACTCTCTATATTGTCACAATGGCAATGGCATTTCAACACAAGTTTTGGAGGGGTCATTTAACCATAGTAAGAACCACCCCACTGATTTCAAGTCTGCGGGTAAATGGTTAACGCAACCCTTTCTCTTTCTGCATGAGAATTTAACCATTGTTTAATTTTCTAGACCTTTCCTTTGGAAACCTGATGAAGGTAGAATGTGAGCTTTGTTATTAAGGGACATTGTTTATGAATAAATAACCCCTGGCTGGTAAATTGCACCTGGACTAGGAGGAACTATAAGTATATTATAGAGACCTAATGGGGACTCCATACCTCAGGTGTCCCTGCATGTACTAACTTTTACAATTAAGTATGTACCATGCAGATACCAGGAAGCTACAGTATTCTTACAAGAGTTATGTGTGTATAGGTGATGAGCCTTCCAAGTCAGGATGGTTCTTGAACCCATCTGATGTGAGTCTCATTTCCTTGAACCTGTGCCACATCTCCTGGGGTGCAGGATACAGGAGAACACCTGGAGAGCAGTGTGGATGTCTGCATAGACTGCTGTAATGATTACTACTGTGGAAGAATACTCCACAGTGCCCTGTGGTCTGTTTCAGGCAATTTGGGCTGCTATAACAAAAATATCTTAAACTGGGGAATTTATAAACAACAGGAACATATTTTTCACAGTTCTGGAGGTTGAGAAGTCTAAGATCAAGTCATTGGCAGATTTGTTGTCTGGTGAGGGCCCACTTCCTAATTCACAGATCGCACCTTCTCTCTGTGTCCTCACGCGATGGAAGGGGTGAGAGGTCTCTCTCTGGCCTCTTTTATAAGGGCACTAATCGCATTCATGAGAGCTCTGCCTAAATCTCTCCCACAGCCCTACCTTCTAAGCATAACCTTGGGGGTTAGGCTTCAACATATGAATTTTGGGGGAACTCAAACATTCAGACCCTGCCACTGTCCCGTATCCTTCTTTGTGAATTTAATGCCTTATGTGGCTATGACAGTTTTGTGAGTCTGACTGTTTAGCTGACCCACATGTCAACATCAGAAGACACCTTGGAGGGTATGCAGAGCCTAACAGTCCATGACCTATGGTTAGAAAAACGCTGTCTGGCTAAATGTGGATATATGAGGGGCCTGCAAAAAGTTCATGGTCAATGTATTATTTTTAAAAAGCTATATATAAATTTCAAAAATTTTTTGCACCAAAATAAACTTGCACTAACTTGTTATAACGTCTGAACAGGATCTAGTTTGAGGCACTAAGAAGGATAAGACACCAGTTTTAAAAGAGCCCCATCAGGGCAACATGAATTCTGCTAAAATTGAAGCAAGAACAAACATCAAGTTTGTAGTGAGGCTTGGATGGAAGAATGGTGAAATCACTGAACCTTTAGAAAAAGTTTATGGCAACAATGGGAAAATCAACAGTTTACAAATAGATAACTCATTTTAAGAAGGTACCAAACAATGCTGAAGATGAAGCCCGCAGTGGCAGACCATCCACTCTAATTTGTGAGGAAAACGTTCATCTTATTTGTGCCCTAATTGAAGAGGACCAACAATAACAGCAGAAACAATAGCCATGGGCATCTCAATTGATTCAGTTTACACAATCCTGATGGAAAAATCAAAGTTGAGCAAACTTTCCACTCAATCTGTGCCAGAACTATTGCAACCAGATAAGCTGCAGACAAGAGCAGAGCTTTCAATGGAAATTTTAAACAATTAGGATCAAGATTCTGAAGCATTTCTTTGAATAATGGTAACAGGAGATGAAACATGCCTTTGCCAGTACAATCCTGAAGACAAAGCACAATCAAAGCAATGGCTACCAAGAGGTGGAAGTGGTCCAGTCACAGCAAAAGCAGACTGGTCAAGAGCAAATGTCATGGCAACAAATTTTTGGATGCTCAAAGCATTTTGCTTGTTGACTTTCTGGAGAGCCAAAGAATAATAACATTTTATTATGAGTGTGTTTTGAAAAAGTTATCCAAAGCTTTAGCAAAAAAGTACCCAGGAAACCTTCACCGGAGAGTCCTTCTTCACCGCAACAATACTCCTGCTCCTTCCTCTTATCAAACAAGGACAATTTTATGAGAGTTTCTGTGAGAATCATTAGGCATTCACCTTACAGTCCTGATTTGGCTCCTTCTGACTTCTTTTTGTTTCCTAATCTTTAGGAAGATCTTTAAGATGTTTAAAGGACACCAATCTTTCTTCAGTTAATAATGTGAAAAAGACAGCATTGACATGATTAGATTCCTAGGACCCTCAGTTCTTAACAGATGGAATGAATGGCCTGCAAAAGTGTCTTATATAAGTGTCTTGAATTTGATGGAGCTGATACTGAGAAATAAAGTTTATTTTTAAAATTTTTATCTTTTAATTCCATTTTTCCATGAACTTTTTGAAGTCCCCTCATATAGATAGAAGCTATAGTGTTAGAGTACAAGATGTGCAGTTTTTAGATTTTCTACATACTACTGTCAAAGAACAAAATTACAACACATTTAAAAATTGTATTGGGTTTATCGCAATTCTAGAATCAGGCAACACTTCATTCTATAAAATAGAATAAGTGCTCTGATGAGTTGAGCAGAAGAGGTTGGCTTTGTAGTCAGAGAAGAGCTGCAGAAAGCAGAAGCAAAGAACAAATAGTGTATTCATTGTTTCAAAGCTACTTTTCCTGTAAGTCAGGGACAGGGAGATAGATCAGAGAAAACAGCTGATTAGTTAACATCAGATTACTTCGGGCTACTTCTCTTGCATAAAAATTGAAGCAGAGGGAATTTCATTATCATGCCGATTGAAGATTTAGCTGCTCTGTTTGCAAAGGTCAGATAACAACTGAGTTTGGGTTTGGTGACTCAGTTTTAATTTTTTTGGTTTAGTGACTCCATTTTGATTGATTTTTAGTCTGTCCTGTTGGGGCCTAGTGCAGAGCTTAGTCAAAAACAATTACTGCCTGTCGGGTGTGATGGCTCATGCCTGTAATCCCAGCACTTTGGGAGGTTGAGGCAGGAGGATCACTTGAGATCAGGAGTTCAAGACCAGCTTGACCAACATGTCAAACCCCGTCTCTACTAAAAATACAAAAATTAGCTAGGTGTGGTGGTGCATCCCTGTAATCCTAGCTACTCAGGTGGCTGAAGCAGGAGAATCACTTGAACCCAGGCAGCAGAACTTGCAGTGAGCCAAGATCATGCCACTGCACGGACCAGCCTCGGTGACAGAGTAAGACTTCATTTAAAAAAAAATTACCTCATATAACTTTGATTTAATACTACCTTATAATTATTCAAAGTGTATTAAATTATACTTTCAACTGCACTGTTAAAATAATTTCCATTTCCCCAAATCCTCACCAACACTTAAGATGATCAAAGTTTAATTTTTCCCACAATCTCTGGCTCTGAAATAAATTGACTTGTTCTAAAGGAATTTGGAAACCTTTTCTCCAGGGAATTGGATTTCCAGGGAATCGAATTTTTTTAAAAATCTTTTTTTTTTTTTTTTTTTTTTTGAGACGGAGTCTCGCTGTGTCTCCCAGGCTGGAGTGCAGTGGCGTGATCTCGGCTCACTGCAAGCTCCGCCTCCCGGGTTCACGCCATTCTCCTGCCTCAGCCTTCCAAGTAGCTGGGACTACAGGCGCCCGCCACCACGCCCTGCTAGTTTTTTGTATTTTTAGTAGAGACGGGGTTTTACCATGTTAGCCAGGATAGTCTCGATCTCCTGACCTCGTGATCCACCCACCTCGGCCTCCCAAAGTGCTGGGGTTACAGGCTTGAGCCACCGCGCCCGGCCTAAAAAATCTCTTTGCCTTCCTTCCATTCTCCAGTTTGTTCTTCAAAATGACGTCATGTGCCTTACATGGTAGGCAATAAATATAAGTTGTTGAATTGAAAATGTAAGCTTTATTTGCTGGAATGTGAGTAAACCAATTTATCTGAACTGTAAAATTTTTTGTAGAAGAGGAACAGTAGGCAAGATGAATTGAGTAAGAGATCTCAGTTATACATAGCTTTGACTGAGGTAAGAAGAATGAAAATACATATAGATGCAATGCAATCTCTATCAAAATACCAGCTGCCTTTTTCAGAGAAATTCACAGGCTGATCCTAAAATCCATATGGAAATGCAACAGACTCAGAATAGTCAGAACCATCTTGAAAAGGAATAAAGAACCAAAGAATCTTGAAAAGGACAGTTTCCTAGTTCAAAATTTACTACCAAGTTATACTAATCAATACAGTATGAGACTGCTGTTAGAATAGGGATACAGAGAAATGGAAGATAACTGAAATAAACCTTCACATTTATGGTCAATTGACTTTCAACAAAGTTGCCAACACAATTCAATAAAGGAAAGAACCATCTTTCCAACAAATGGTTCTGGGCTACCTGGATAGCCACATGCAAAAGATTGAAGTTGAACCCTACCTCATATCATACAAAAATTAACTCAAGATGGATTATAGATCTCAATAAAAGAGTTAAAACTATAAAACTCTTAGAAGAAAACAAATGAGTAAACCTTCATGATCTTGGGTAAGGAAATAGTTTCTTAGCTATGGCACCAAAAGTACAAATGATAAAAGAAAAATTAGACAAGTTGGACTTTATCAAAATTTAAAACTTTTGTGCTTCTAAGGACATAATCAAGAAAATGAGAACACAGGCTGCATGCTGTGGCTATGCCTGTGATTCCAACACTTTGAGAGGCTGAGGTGAGGGAATCCCTTGAGCCCAGGAGTTTGAGACAAGCTTGAGCAACATAGTGAGATCAAATCTCTACAAAAAATAAAAAAATTAGCCAGCTGTGGTGGTGTATGCTTGTACTCCCAGCTACCTTGGAGGCTGAGGTGGGAGGATTGCTTGAGCCCAGGAGGTTGAGGCTGCTGTGAGCCATGATTATGCCACTGCACTCCAGCCTAGGCACAGAGCAAGACCCTGTCTCAAAAAAAGAAAAATGTGAAGACAATTCACTCTACGGGAAAAAATATTTGCAAATCATATATCTTAGCAGGGACTTGGATCCAGAATACACAAAGAACTCTAAAGATCAAATAGGCTGGGTGTGGCAGCTCACGCCTGTAATCCCAGCACTTTGGGAGGCTGAGGTGGGTGGATCACCTGAGGTCACGAGTTCAAGACCAGCCTGGGTAACATGGTGAAACCTCGTCTCTACTAATAATACAAAAATGTGCCAGGCATGGTGGCACACTTATAATCCCAGCTGCTCAGAAGGCTGAGGTAGAATTGCTTGAACCTGGGAAGTGGAGGTTGTAGTGAGTCGAGATCATGCCATTGCACTCCAGCCTGCTCGACGAGAGTGAAACTCTGTCTCAAAAAATAAAACTAAAGATGAAATAATAAACAGACAACCCTTTTTTTAATATTCAAAGGATCTGAATAGACATTTCTCTATAGAAGACAGTGGCCAACAAGCACATAAAAAGATGCTCAACATCATTAGCCATTAAGAAATTGGGAATTGAAATCACCATGAAATAACATTTTGCACTCCTTTGAATGGTTAGATTGAAAAAGAAAGATGTTGGTGAAAATTCAGAGAAATCAGAATCCTTAAACATTGCTGGTAAGAACAAAATGGTACAACTGCTATGAAAAACAGTTTGGCATTTCTTCCAAAGGTTAAACATAGGGTTACCATATGACCTACCAATTCCACTCCTAGTCATAAACCCTAGAGAATTGAAAACTTATGTTCTAACACAAAGACTTGTACACTAATGTTCACAGCAGCATTATTCATAATAGTTAAAAAGTGAAGACTATCCAAATGCTCATTAACTAATTAATGGAATGCAATAATATTCCATATAATGGAATATTACTCCACTGAAATTCCATATAATGGAATATTACTCCATTATTCTTTTCCATACAATGGAATATTATTTGGCAATAAAAAGGTATGAAGTACTGACACAATACAACATGAATTAACCTTTAAAACAGTAGAAGAAGTCAATCAAAAGAGACCACATTTTGTACAATTCCATTCTTATGCAATGTTCAGACTAGACAAATCCATAGGAACAGAAAGTAGATTAGTGGTGCCAGTGATTGGGGGAGGTAATGGCGAGTGTGGGATGGAAAATTTCTAGATAATTAGTAATATTTTGCATTTCTACTGAGTTTGCACAACATATTTTGGAAATAGAATTGGGTCTGCTTGAAGGAGCCCTTTGTTATTCCCGCAGTAAAGCCTCCTTTTCTTCAGTACACAAGGCCTAGCAATTTTCAAAGAAAGCAGATATGTTACACTTAGTAACCGAAACTCCACTGAACATGTGCTGATCAACATGTCCATTAGAAAGCAGAAGGCACTTCAGACTTCTCCGGTACCCAGGCTCACTATTATCATTGCTGGTTGCATTGCACTGAACCAGTTCCCCTATTCATCCTCCACATGAATCAGTCCTGAAGTCCTGACCATGTTTCCATTGCACAGTTCTTCGTGTTTTGCTCTCTCTCTTCTTGCTCTCTCTGTCTACAGTCAAATCCAGTTTGTCATTTCACACCTGGGTTCGTTCCATAAGCTCTTGATTGTTTTATGGGATCCTTGAGGTGTCGCTTTTCTGGTCGGAAACCTGTGGTTCGTGGCACCTGCG
This sequence comes from Papio anubis, assembly GCF_008728515.1. Taxonomy (NCBI): domain Eukaryota; kingdom Metazoa; phylum Chordata; class Mammalia; order Primates; family Cercopithecidae; genus Papio; species Papio anubis. The sequence continues at coordinate 7,923,566 of NC_044979.1, forward strand.
GTTGAGTTTTGCTCGAGCGCACTGGGCTCTTTCTGCCCACTCGGCCTGACGGGCTGCACTCAGCTCATGCTACCAGCCTGGATCCCATGCCTCCAAGGAAGACTGCAACTCAGGTGTGGAGCGGCAAGGGGTGTGTGAGTGAGCATGGGGTCTGGCCACTGCACAGTCAGATACGCCAGCTACTGCTGTGGGGTGGGCAGCTCCAGGTGCTGGCATGGGCTCTCTGCAAAGCTGCAGCTGGACCGGGGCACTGCAAGCAGCTTCCCTGGCTGGCACTGGGGAATGAAGTGGCACCTAGAAGCTTGGAAATGCCAGGAACCACAGGGCCCCAAATAGGGAGTCACAGGTCTGGGCTCCCCAAAGGTCTGCAGCTCTCCTCTCCTTTTTGCCCACAACATGGCGAGCAAGGGGGGCATATTTCAGTCCTGTTAGTGTTACAGCTCTTTTAGCCCTGCCATACAATGGGTCCTAAGTATTTGTCCTGTGACCAAAAGAATGAGGTACACAGACAAGTGGAGGGTAAGCAAAATGAGAGGAGCTTTATTGAGCAATAGAACAGCCCAGCCTCCCACAGTGGCCAACTCCTTTCCACAGCCAGGGGGTCCCGATGAGTGTACAGCTCCCAGCAGAGAGGAGACTCTGCAGTGAGAAGCTCCTGTCTGCAGGCAGCTTGTCCCATTGTCTCTGCAGTTTTCAGCAGGCCCTAGAGTGGGTTGCTTCTCTCTACAGGTAGGTTATCCTACTGTCTTCCCAGCTCTCAGCAGAGAGGAGGCTCTGGAGTAGGTCGCCTCTCTCTGCAGGCAGGTTGTCCTGTCGTCTTCCCAGCTCTCAGCAGAGAGAAGGAGTGGGTTACTCCTCTCTGCAGCTGGTCATACCAACGTCTGCTTGAGTCTCAGCAGAGAGGAGGCCCTGGAACGGGTAGCTCTTCTTTGCAGCTGGTCATCCCAACATCTGCTTGAATCTCAGCAGAGAAGAGGCCCTGGGGAGGGTGGTTCCTCTCTGCAGCCGGCTGTCCTGACATCTTTCTGCCCTCTGCTGTGCTCTAGCTGAGCCCAGGGCTTTTGTGAGCCTCAGAGGGGAGGAAGTGCATGCCAGCTTGTCCATGGGCAGACATGAGTAGGCCCAGAAAAGGCACCACAGCCCCCACTCCAGTCCATGGGAACTGGCAGCTCAGCCCCCAGCCTTCAGGCCCTTCCTCACCCTGAAGGTGGGACCTGCTCCCTTCCACCCAGGAGCCTGACTGCCCCCTGCTGCTGTCCATGGAGCCCAGGCTGTTCATGCCAAGGGGCACCTACAGGCCAGTGCCAAACCTCCCTCAATCCCCACCTCAGCTTCCCCCAACAATGCCTGTTGGTGCCCAAAGTCCAGAGGGAGTTGAGGCAGCTTGGGGGACTGGCATGTCAGTGGTGCCACAAGAACCCCAGCCAGGCTGTGACAGTGCCCGGGCTTGGCCCCACATTGCTCCAAGATCAAAGCAGGTGCTGACAGCAGGTAGAATACAGGCAGTGAGATCAGGAACTTCTGAGCCTGCAAGGGTCAGGGGGCCTTCCCAGGCCCCCAAGAGCACACGGAGGCCTGGGTCCACAGCCCCAACTTGGGTGGCTGTAGCTGTGCCCAGGAGGGCAGGACTGCTGGCTGCTCCTGGCTCCTGCCAGCTACTTGCAGCCTGGGCCTGGGGCTCCAGGTCCTCACTGGGCCCAGGCCAGTGTGTGGGGCAGGGGCAACACAGCCACGAGCTCCACCTGTTTCCCCAGTGCTCAGAGGTGGCCCAGAGTGGAGTGGATGGGCCCCAGACCTGGCTATCAGGAGCACCAGGCTCAGCAGTAACCCCAACATGGGGTAGACCCCAGGGATGCAGCCCCAGGCAGCCCTGCACAGATCTTCCTCCTAAGGCACAGGAACCCAACACCTTCAATGGAGTGGGCCAGGTCCCTGAAGTGGGTGCCATTCCCATTTCTTGCCCCAGGCCCCGGAAGTGTGGCCCCAGCTCTGCACCCTGGGCCCAGCCCCTATGTTCTGTGTGTAAGTACAGCACTGCCCTGGGCCCAGCTCCACCTCAAAGCCCCTCTCTGCCCAATTGCACTGCTCCCCTGCTGGTGGGCAACCTGGCCCAGCCCCATCATGGCGGCTCCTAGGGCAGCAGGCTGCAGGAAGACTGTCTGTTTCCTCCCCACACCCTCCCTGCAGTGGCCAGTGTGATGGCAGTGGCCACTCCAGATGGCCTATCACTGGCATCAATTGTATGCCCTGCATCTGGCTTCTCCATGCATCTCATGGCTAAGCTCATCATCCCGGAATTGACTCTCACAAACTGGGCAAGCAATATCCAGGACCCTACAACTCTACTCTTCAAAATCTCACAAAAATAAGAATAGTCAATTAGTATAAGTGAAGCTACGCAAAGAACATTTCTTGGGTAGGGGAGGGGGTCAGGAAAAGTGGATAATAGTGATAGGCAGCAGCTACTGAGCACTTTGCATTCGCAATCTCATTGAATGCCTACAACAATGTACACAGGTAGGGTCATTATTATCCCTGTTGAGGCAGAGCAGAAAGGAACTCACCCAGGTGGCCCAGGTCCCTGTTGGAGCAGCGTGTTTAGGACCTGTACCTTCAAACTCCACACATGACAGTGCTAGAGCTGGTCCAGGGATGGGCTTTGGGGTTTGGAAAGGATGGGGCCAAGAGCCTCATCTGAGCAGACCTTCTGGGGTCAGAGATGTATTTGAAACCAGTCCAATTTTTCCATATAACTGATGTTTTTGGTCTCTCTTAAATAAGCATGCAAGTTGGCCCTCCCAGTCTTAAAACTTGAGAAAGTTACAGTTGTCTTATCTGAGGTCCTTTCTCAGGAAACCAACTACCAGGCCTCCCGGACAGTGTCAACAAACCAAAACTTACCAGGTCCCCGCCTCTGGACAATGAGATGCCAGACCTCTAACTCATAATGATTACCTAACAGACCACCTGCTGCCTGTTGACAGATTCCCCTTCCTTATCACTTCTTAATTCCTGTTTTCTTGCAAATAGTTACATCTTTTTCCTGTTATATAAACCCCCTATTTTAGTAGGTCAGGGAAATGGATTTGAGACTGATTACCCATCTCCTCGGCTGTAGCAACTAATTAAAACCTTTTTCTTTGGCAATACTTGTTGTCTCAGTGATTGGCTTTCTGAGCAGTGAGCAGCAGGATGTAGAGCAAGCTTGTCCAACCCACTTTATTTTGTTGTTGTTGTTATTGTTCTGTTTTGTTTTGTTTTAGGCCTTTAACAGTCTGAAGCCATGGTTTTTAGTTTCTGTCTCCAGTGATAAGTGGAAAAGAGGGATGAGGAAGGGGCTTTACTGGCCCAACCAGAAACAAAAAGTAAGAACCAATGACTATTTTTTCCCTGGGACACTCCTGAACTAGACCAAACCTCTGGCATTTCAGTAACATTCTGTCACTCTTTCCTTCCCTGTCCACCTACCAAAGGCCTCACTAACCATCTCTCAAAGCTCTGCCCAGAACCTGTGCTCAACACCTGGGCTGCACCCTCATTCTTAGAGCATTCACAAATTGCCCTTATATTTTATGCATATTTGTCTTATTTCTTCACCTAGACATGAGGACATGGGGACCAGATCATAGGTTTATTTGTGCTATGTAACAATATACTGTAATAAAAGTTATGTGAGTGTTCTCCCTGTCTCTCTCAAAATACCTTATATCTTACTCAACTGTACTTACCTGTTTTTAGAATATGGGCAAATAAACCTTGGAAAGTGAAACATGGATAAGGGGGAACTACTGTACTTTTCAAAACAGGTAAGTACAGTTGTTTTTTTTGAGACGGAGTCTCGCTCTGCCGCCCAGGCTGGAGTGCAATGGCCGGATCTCAGCTCACTGCAAGCTCCGCCTCCCGGGTTCACGCCATTCTCCTGCCTCAGCCTCCCAAGTAGCTGGGACTACAGGCACCCGCCACCACGCCCGGCTAGTTTTTTGTATTTTTTAGTAGAGACGGGGTTTCACCGTGTTAACCAGGATGGTCTCGATCTCCTGACCTCGTGATCCACCCGTCTCGGCCTCCCAAAGTGCTGGGATTACAGGCTTGAGCCACCGCGCCCGGCCTGTACTTTTCTTATAGGGTTAAAACCAAGGAAACTTCCTTATCATGAGAGCTAACCTGGCCCTTTTGGGGATTTAGTTACATGTCTCTCTTCTGATTTCTTAGAGGGTCAGATAAACAACTTAGTCTGGGTTTGGTGATGTGGAACTTTAGCACGAGTGACTCCATTTTGCTTGCCTGTTGGAGTCTAGCACAGAAGTTCAGTCCAAACTGACGGCCTCCCATAAATTTTCTTTAATGCCCTGCAGTGTCTGAAGGCTTGTCATCAATAACTGAACCATGTTACATTTAACTCAAGCAATTAAGGTGGTTGCCAGGTGCATTTAGCAAAACCCAACAACTGTCATTTCAGAAAATACAGGGTTTTTTGTTTGTTTGTTTTTGTTTTTGCTTCTTCCCCAGAGGGCTGCAGTCCCTCCGGAGAAAGCATCTGTGCTGCAGGGGAAAGCCATGCACAGCGGACAGCATGGCCTTCCACCTGCATGAGAGTCACATTCTGATTCCAGGCAGCTGTTTCACAACTCTGTCACCAACGGTAGGAAAAACAGGCTTACCCTCTATCTGCCATTCATCTCAACATTCCTTCAAGCCACATGACTCCACATGAATGTGTGCTTCTTGACTCCTCTTTTTTTGTTTTTCGTTTTTGTTTTTTGAGACAGGGTCTCACTCTCTTGCTCAAGCTGGAGTGCAGTGGCGTGATCTTGCTCACTGCAACCTCCATCTCCTGGGCTTGAGTGATTCTCATGCCTTAGCCTCCTGAGTAGCTGAGACCACAGGTGCAGGCCACCATGCCTGGCTATTTGGGGGCTTTTTGTTTGTTTGTTTGTTTGTTTTGTATTTTTGGTCAAGATGGGGTTTTGCCAAGTTTCCCAGGCTGGTCTTGAACTCCTGAGCTCAAGCAATCCGCCCATCTCAGCCTCCCAAAGTGCTGGGATTATAGGTGTGAGCCACTACTCACAGCCTTGACTCCTCTTTTGAAATGGTTATATCATCTGCCTAGTTTCCACATGAATTAAATAAAACCCTTAACAGTGTTCATTTTTAACCTGAAGAAGAGTCATGGTTTTACTTTTTTCCCTGAAATTTATCTTTCAATGCTTCTGTGCCATGGACAACAGATAGCAGCTGCACCTCCAGGCATCGTGCTTGTGGTCCAGACCAGAGGAAGCAGGGAGGACAAAGAATGGAAAGCACTTGCCCACCAAGTCTGCCCATTTTTGTCAGGCAAACAATAGCTTGTCCGGAAGCCCCATCCCTTAGACTTCCTCACACCTGACTGCCTAGAAAAATGCCACACAGACACTCCTAATTGCAAGGGATCTTGGGAAATCATTGCCTACCCACTACAGAAAAAAAAAGATAATCTACGAGTAAGGAAGAAGAGAATGGGCGCTCAGTAGGCAACCAGGCTGCATCAACAAGGACCCACTCCAGACAAAGCTTTAGGCAGAGCTTCAGATGACCTTGCTCTTCTGTGCACATTCCCCCATCATCCCATCCAACCTCCTCACCCCTACCCATGCGCTCATCTTGCAGCCACTAATGAGCACGCTGCTGTAGCGTCTAAGTGGTTTATCCTCATGTAGCAGATTTTTAGTGGGGTGACCCCAAAGGAGTAGTACAGAGGAGTCCGTGTTAGTGACAGAGCTGCTGTCATCAGGTCAGCTTGTAAGGGAGCTTTGGTGGGAGCTGGGAAAGAGGGGCATCTTCCCTTCCTTCCCCACTCCACTGGCTGATGCCTGGATTACCAGCAGATCCCTACACCACCTGGATACAAGGCTGGCCCAAGAGAAGATTTGCTGAATATCTTTTTTTTTTTTTTTTTTTTTTTTTTTGAGACGGAGTCTCGCTCTGTCACCCAGGCTGGAGTGCAGCAGCCGGATCTCAGCTCACTGCAAGCTCCACCTCCCGGGTTTACGCCATTCTCCTGCCTCGGCCTCCCGAGTAGCTGGGACTACAGGCGCCCGCCACCGCGCCCGGCTAGTTTTTTGTATTTTTTTAGTAGAGACGGGGTTTCACCATGTTAGCCAGGATGGTCTCGATCTCCTGACCTTGTGATCCGCCCGTCTCGGCCTCCCAAAGTGCTGGGATTACAGGCTTGAGCCACCGCGCCCGGCCCTGAATATCTTGAGAATACTATTTGATACATTTTTCTTACTTTTTCATTATTAAAATGGTTTTCAAATAATAAAATTAAATGAGAGAAGAATAAGAAAACGAGAGAATTGTATTTTAGGTAATTTTCCTTACCTAAAATAGAACCATTATAACATGTTAAAGTTTTCCAGAGTTTTCTTTCTAATAAGAGCTTTTCTTAGAGTCATCATCCTAGGTGTGCAAATTTTTAACCCATTTTTTAAAAAAATTAATGTATCTTAAGCATCATTCATTTTATTTTATTTTATTTTGTTTTATATTTTATTTTGTTTTGAAATGGAGTCTCGCTCTGTCCCCCAGGCTGGAGTGCAGTGGTGAATCTCAGCTCACTGCATCCTCCACCTCACGGGTTCAAGCGATTCTCCTGCCTCAGCCTCTGAGTAGCTGGGATTACAGGAACTTGCCACCACGCCCAGCTAATTTTTTGTATTTTTAGTAGAGACAGGGTTTCACCATGTTGGCCAGCCTGGTCTCAAACTCCTGACCTCAAGTGACCCGCCCACCTTGGTCTCCCAAAGTGCTGGAATTACAGGCATGAGCCACCGTGTCTGGCCTTAAGCATCTTTTATGTTATTTCATGCCTTCATTAATATAACTTCAGTAGCTACTTCATGTCTCCCCAGGTGGACATAACCATGGATGAGTCAATCGTACCCTATTACTGGTCATTTCAGTTTGTGTTGCTAGAAGACAGACTTACCTGTAATCCCAGCTACTTGGGAAGCTGAGGTACAGAATTGCTTGAACCCGGGAGGCAGAGGCTGCAACGAGTTGAGATCGCGCCACTGTACTCCAGCCTGGACAACAGACTGGAGTGAAATTAGCAAAAATGCAGGAAGCATTGATTTTTTTTTCTCTGAGACTCTGTGTCAGAAAAAAAAAGTCTCATCATCAACATCTACAATAATAAAGAAAAGAAGAACTAGAACTGGTGTTTATAATGTGTCTTACTCTAGCACAGAGATACATAAGCTAAGAAAGCAAAACAACTTCATCCACGCCATTCAGAGATGCATTTCCAATAAAAATGTATTTTTATGTTTAGCAATTGTTAATTAGTTTGTCACGTATTTATTCTGTTTTAATCAAATATCCATAATGGTGATAACTGTAACCAGAAGGTAACATTTCCACACTTAGAGACCTGATCACAAAGTATCACTTCCTTCAATTTCAATGTATAAACATATTTTCGTTGCTGAGAAGTATGAGATGTATAAGCCATATGACTTTTAAACATAACATACATTAGGATAAAAGTTTTATGAGGGAGGTGGATGGAAAGAATGGTTAAAGAACTCATTTATGTATGTTTAAATGGTGGGTGTCAGAGTGCTACGATGCCTACATATCGCTGAACACATAACCAAGAGTCACATGTTTTATTTTCAAAATATTGATATTTTTAATAAGCTGGAAGTTGCATGCTTTTCAGTCATTTAAACCTGGAGGAAAATTTTTAGGTGCAAAATGGAAAACTGTGAGGACACAGCTGTCAAGAATTGAGCAGTACCCCACCCGCCTCGGGATCTCCCTGAGTCTAGGGCTCCCTCTGGTGGTAAGATTCAGAATTTGTGTTAGATCACAGCCCCGGAGATCCGCCTAGCAAGAATTAAAAGCACCACGTTCTGCAAGCCAATCCCTTCTTGGTGTATTTCCTGGAATCGTCGCTGTAATTTTTTTTTTTTTTTTTTTCATTTTTGAAACGGAGTTTCTCTCTGAGCCCAGGCTGGAGCGCAGTGGCGCGATCTCGGCTCATTGCAACCTCTGCCTCCAGGGTTCAAGCGATTCTGCTGCCTCAGCCTCCCGAGTAGCTGGGACTACAGGCACGCGCCACTAATTCTTGTATTTTTAGTAGAGACGGGTTTTCACCATGTTGGCCAGGCTGGTCTCGAATTCCTGACCTCAAGTGATCAAGTGGGCCACCATGCCCAGCCTGTCACTATAAAATTTGACCATATTGCCCCCCCAAGCCCAGAACCTTCAGAGAATAGTACACCGCACACCTCACCAAGCCAAATCCTCCATGGTCATTTATTAACCTGAAGGACGTTTACTGAGCACCCACTATGGGCCAGGCACCCATTCCTAGAAGCCCTCTGTATCTCTCTCTAAGAAGTGTGAAGAAGTTCCTAAACAAAAGAGGAACCCAACGCGAATTAACGACCACAGGAATTCACCAAAAAATTAAAGTGACCTACAAACGTTTACAAAGAGGTTTATCCCCTCCAGTAATTAAAGAAACACAATGAACCACAATAAATCACTTGCCTGCTCTTAAGCTCGGATAGGCTTAAATATCTGATAATATCCAAGGCTGCCATGGGTGCAGGAACCAGGAAATACATGTCTTCATACTTTGTTGGTGAGGATATAAACTGGCACAATTTAACGGACTACGAAGAATATTAACATTTTTTAAGTTCATGCTTTTGACTCATGAATTCTTTTAAGACTTTCGTCAGGGCCCCGGCCTGGCCTGCTGCTGAGATCGTCAGGACCCTGGTAAGATGCGCTGGGGTTAGAGTATCTGAGAGCCCCTCTCCTAACTGTTGAAAAGAAGCGAGTTCTCCAGCCTTTGGTTACATGTCCCCAACCACTGCCATTTTCTAAGAACAGCCTCTGGGGCTCTGCTCTCAGCACAAGCTTTCCTGTGCCAAGAACGGGGGGGGGCAGTGGGGACTGGCGCCTGACTCAGTCTCCTGGGTCAGCGGGTAGGGAGCGTCCCGGGGCTCAGGTTGCCTCATCTTTCTCCACACCTGCCCTCCTTTCCATCTCACACTCACACTCACACACACGCACATGAACTCATACACAACCAAACACACCGATACACATGCACTCACACACCACTCCCTCTACACCACACACACACACAAATACACGTTCACTCATACACACCCACCAAACACCAATACACATGCGCACACACCACTCCCCCCCACACACACTGTCACACCCCATGCACACCCCACACTCACACACTCCCATACTCACACACACGAACTCACACACACTCATACACAACCACATACATCCATAAACATGCACTCACACACCATTCCCCCACACCACACACACCCACACACACACGCATTCACTCATACACACACCCATACACATGCACTCACACCTCTCCCACGCACTCACAAACTCAGTAACACATACCTTCACACACTCATATACACCCACATACATGCACTGACATACCACTCCTCCACACCCCTCTACACACACACACACACCACACTCACACACACATCCACACCCATACTCACAAATGCACATTCATTTATACACACCCACACACCCATACACATGCACTCACACTACTCCCTCACACTCACAAACTCACAGCCACACACACCTTCACACATACACATTCACACACACCCACACATTCACACTCACACACTCACAAACGCACATTCACACACACACACGCACTGACACCACACTCCCTCACACTCTCACACACACCCCACACACATTCACACACTCACAAACACACACATTCACACACATGCACTCACACCACTCCCTCACATTCACACACCACCCCCCCACACATTCACACTCATACACTCACAAACACACACATTCACAAACACACACATTCACACACTCATACCCACACACACCCATACTCACAAATGCACTCACACACCACTCCTCTACAGTCAGGCACTCACAAACACACACAGCCCCCACACACTGACACACACTCACACTCTCATGCTCACACACATCCTGTGGAAGACTAGAAAGAGCCCTGAACTCGAACATGACACCGACATGGTCTTGCCTCTCAGGGTCTCAGGGGCCTGCCTCGTTATGGGCCTCAGTTTCCCCACCTATACAAGGGGATTGGACTAGATGATGCCTCTGAGCCCCCACCCCAGCATTAATTCTAGTTCTGCCCTTCAAGGAGGCTATCATCTAATAGAGGAAGCGGGAGATGCCCTCCAAGTCATGCCACAATGAACGTCTTAAACACCCCTAAATGGAATGCTGACATATTCCACTCCCAAATACACAGTCACGTCCTACATAATGATATTGGCCAATGACAGACAGCATACACGATGGTGGTCCCATAAGATAATGGGACCCATAAGATTATACCATACATTTACTGTACCTTTTCCATTTTTCACTATGTTTAAATACACAGTACTGGCCGGGTGTGGTGGCTCAAACCTGTAATCCTAGCACTTTGGGAGGCCTAGGCAGGAGAATCACTTGAACCCAGGAAGTGGAGGTTGCAGTGAGCCAAGATCGTGCCACAAATACAATATTAGAAAAGAAAATAAATATTACTAAGAATGAGAAAAAAGTTATAAATTTTAAAAAGTAAAAAATTACACAGACTTTGCAAAATCCAGAAAAATAACAAAATGTTTTTATTAACTGACGCATATCCATAATACTTTTTACTTTCATTTTTTGGCTATAGGCTCCTTGACTCTTTAAATGACAACAATGTTATCAGAGAAATTAGAAAGACAATCTTTGCTCTAGCATGGTGGGTTAAAATTTAGTGATTTATTAACTTAGAAAAGTTTCTTTTAGCTTCTGTGCCAGTTGTCAATTTATTGTATCTCAGCTCCTAATATGTCCGTCATTGCCTGCCCTCCTAGAATTGAGCTCAGCCTTGTAATTAGTTGCTCTTTGCCTGCAGCTGCATGTCAAGCTTTGTCAGTAGAGGGCGCTGAAGGGACACGGGAGGAGAAAGGGGTTTCTCTTCCCGGTCTGGTGCACCCCTCTTGGCAGGCACCTGTGGCCCATGAGGTTTCTCTGTACCGGCTCCTGCAAGGCACCCAGCTTCTGCGTGTCTGGCAGCTCCAGCAGCATGTGTGGCTTCTGCAGCACCAGCTCCAGTTCCCAGCCACCAGTAGCTTTTTCTGGAAGCCCCCTGGGCAACTTTGCAGGAGTTTGTGGCCAGTAGGGCACTGTCCTGGGAACAGCTTCCCCCTGCATTTTCTCCTGTGGCTTTGCAGACTGTTCTGAGGCATGATGTGTCACTGTGGGTGATTCCTCTGATGCCCCAGAGAGCAGATTTCCAGCCTCTTCTGCCAACCTGGCACCTCAGTGACTTCCCTGCCATGATTTCTCCCATCAGGTCTGGATCTCAGCCCTGGCAGGGACCTTCTTCTGGGGTGCATTATCTCAGCCCTAAGAGTGATGGTTGCACCTCTATCTGCCATTCCTGCATTTCTCAAAAGTTCTCTTAACTTCTTTCTAGCCAGGCCTTATTACTCCAACCCCCGGTTAAAGTTAGTTCTTTTTTTTTTTTTCTGAATTTCATTCTGTTGCCTAGGCCGAAATACAGTGTCATGATCTCGGCTCACTGCAACCTCTGCCTCCTGGGTTCAAGCGATTCCCGTGCCACAGCCACCCAAGTAGCTGGGACTACAGGCGTGCACCACCATGCCTGGCTAATTTTTGTATTTTTGGTAGTGATGGGTTAGCCAGGCTGGTCTCGAACTCCCTACCTCAAGTGATCCACCAGGCTCAGCCTCCCAAAGTGCTGCGATTACAAGCATGAGCCACTGTGCCTGGCCTAAAGTTAATTATCTATGGGAAACATTCCTTGTACAAATTATTGTGTGGTTTCTGTCTTCTGATTGGAACCTGACTAGTACAGCTTTACCGCCCATTGTTGGTCATAATGATTGTATATCTAAAATATTATTTTCAAATTTGGGAAAATATCTGTCAGGTTTCATATATGAGTTGTAAGATTCCAGGGCATTTCATGGGTTTTGTGCTTATTGACTAGTCTAAAAAACCCTTTGAATGAATGACAGGGTGTCCTCTGTGACACGATGCTGTACAAACACTGTTGCATCAATGTCAGCATTTCATGTCAAACTGCAAAGAAGTTCCATCCTTTCCCGTGTATTCATAGGATTCATTAGTTGGTTTATCAAAGAACCCAAAAGCATATTCATTGTTTCTATTCAAAATATATGATTTCTCCTGAATGAATTGCTGCTTTTTATGTGATCTGGAAGGATTTTGTTACAATTTGCTTCTCAATGTTCAAATAGCTTATATGGATTTTCTGTCATCTTTATTACTTTTGTTCCAGATTTCATTCATTTCAAATTGATGACAAAAGAAGATATCTTGTACAACCAAATCTAGAGTCTACAATTCCTCTCTGGTTTTATTACAATGCTGCAAAACAGTTTTTTTTTTTAATTGTAGCTAAAAGGTGGTATTCAAGTTTTATCAAATATACCATTCCCATCAATAAAGAAGCCTGGGAAATATAGTGAGACTCTGTCTCTACAAAATAAAAAAATAAATAAAATTAGCCAGACATGGTGGTGCATGCCTGTAGTCCCAGCTACTAAGGAGGCTGAGGTGGGAGGATCACTTGAGTCTGGGAAGTCGAGGTTGCAGTGAGCTGTGATCATGCCACTACACTCCAGCCTGGGTGACAGAGTGAGACCCTGCCTCAAAAAAATAAAAAAGCAAAGAAAAGATGTGCCCTGTCTACTCTGCTGACAGGATATGTGGTGGGCACTTCCAACATGGCCTGCTACACACAAGTCAGAACTTATCACGGTTTTTCTGGGCTATACTATTCCTTGGCACTCACTAAGGCCTCCAGCATTGGAAGCTCTTCGTCTATCATCATATATCTTCAGTCTTCATGCCTCTAGGGAAACCCTCTTACTAGGCAAAAATCACCTCCCACTGTACAAGCAGGAAATGCCGCTCACTCTTTCAGCCTCCCTGGCTGTGGCCGGCCCCACACATGTCAAAGCTCCATCTGTGAACCGCACCCTCCCAGACCACAAGCCAGACACTGGTGGCCGAAGGAGGTGGGGACTCTGCAGACTCGCTTGCTTATGATGTAGCTTCGAGGTTTCCAGAGACTGCTGCAGGGCCAGTTGCAGCCCCCTCGGACAATAAAGGAGGTGGCTGCTGAGGCTAGATCACAAAACAGGGAGAGTGGCCTGAGGAACGTGGCTGCTGCCCACAATTGGCAAGGAGGTGGGAGGGAGCTTCAGAGACACAGCCCCTCTCCTTTCACCCTGAGCACCTGCTGGGGCCAGTACTGAGACACAGAGCAGACCAGAGGGCTGGGAATGAACCCCGGCTGGGGTGGGGAGAAAGGAGAATAACCAGCCCCTCAGGACTTGGAGTTAAGAAGTGTGAAACCACTTGGGAAAGCTTCCCTGGATGGCCTTTCCCAAGGGACATTGATCTAGGAGGGTCTTAGCAGCAGACGGGGAATTGCACGCTGGCGGGCAGTTGTGTAAGCGGGTGCAGAGGGACCCATTCCTGCAGGTCATTCCTCTCAGCACTTGGACACGGGCAGTTCCCACAGATGCCAGCAAGCCGCCGCCTGCAGGCAGGATGGGAGGACGCCCACCCTTGGGGTGCTTTCTGGCTGTGCCCTGATGATGGCTGCACCCACACATCTCAGAGTGCAGTTCGTGGAATACTAAAAAATGTAAATGCTGCAATCAGGGCTCTGAAAATAATGTCGCTGGAATTATTGAGGGAAATTTACAAGTTAAATAGCCTAAAAGGCTGCAAATGAAAATGACATTAAATTGGCAAGGACTTGGGGAGCACAAGAATTATTTGTCTTTCCTTAAATAAGAAAGTGGTCAGAGACTGGGTCACAGAGCCAAGGCAAGATGGAGGGACCCCAGCCTCATAACAGAACTGGATAGAGGCCCAGTCCTCTGTGCCCCCGGCCAGAGCACTGTCTTCCACCAGCTGTGGCCCCTGCTGAGGCACATGGGTTGGGGAGGCTGCTGAGCACTCAGGTCCCACATGCAGTCCATGGGGCACAGGACCCACGACCCCAGCCTCACTGATGTTGCTCCCTGGCCGTTGGGCTGCAAACATCCATGGCAGGCCGAGGCCGAGAGACAGCCAGACCAGTGTGGCAGGCAGGAGGTGGAAACCAGGCAGTGTTTTGGGCCATGCATTGGTTTCCTGGGGCTTCCTACTGGCTTGAACAACAGAGATGTATGGTCTCCTGGTTCTAGAGGCCAGAAGTTGGAGATCATAATGTTGGCAGGGCCAGGCCCCCTCTGAGGGCATCAGGGAAGGCTCGGTCCCAGGCCTCCCTCCCAGCTTCCAGAGGCTTCACTCACTCAGTCTGCACATGGCATGGCGTTCTCCCTGTGTACCTGTCTGTCTCTGTGTCCAAATTTCCCTTCTTTAAAAGAGCACGGCCATATTGGATTAGCACCTGCCCTAAGGAGCACAACTTAATCGTCTACACAGACCCTGTTTCCAAATAAGGTCACACTCACAGATATGGGGAGTTAGGACTTTGGCATCTTTTGGGGGACACAAGTTAACCCATAAGAGCCGGCTACTCTACACAAGCGTATTTGGCCAGTTCTGTGTGTTAGGCACTGTGCCAGCCTCTGAGGGGAGGTGGGATGAGTAAGATGTGGGCCCTGCCTCCACGGAGCTGACCCCAGCCTCAGAAGTAAGTGCTGCCAGCCTCACTTACCAGCAACCTTTATGCAAAACGGGAAGCCCAAGGCGTTTCTGAACAGAACCTGGCTCCTGTCCCTCTGGGAGGGGTCTGTCCCGAGGGCTGCTCAGGGTCCTCAGGCAGGGGACAGTCCTGAGGAGCCTGACCCAGAGAATACAGAACAGGGGGATCTGAACATGTGGAGAGCACATGTAATGACCCTGAGCACTTCCATCTTCAACTCGAGCTCAAAATGCAGATCTCGAGTCAAACTGCAAACGGCCACCCCTCCGCTCTGGCCCACTGTCCCCTTTCCCGCAACCGGACGCCCTGCGATGCCCCTGAGCTGAATGTAGATAGATGACCTTCAGATGAATGTCTCCCAGTGTTTCCTCCTCTAAAGGCTGCCCCTCCCCATGGGGACAAAGGGAGTAAGGGTCTAGAAACCTGGGTTCTAAACCCAGCCCTGTCACCGATGAGCAGTAGTACCTTGGGCCAATCCCACCCCCTCTGGCCTCTGCTCAGAGGTTGGGTGGCTCTAAGGTCCCTTCTGGTGCCATGATTCTGGCTCTATGGGGAACATAGGGAGGGGCTTGGTGACTCCCCACAAGGGGACCTATACAGCAGGACCCTCTGCCCTTCGGTTCCCTGGAAGAAGCAGGATGTGGCCCTACCTTTACCTGCTTATTGGTCTTTCGGTCTTTACCTGGTGGGTCTCAGCTGCTCAAGCCTCTTGGCTGACATTGGGCTCAGCTGAATACAGTGAGGCCATTGTTTTCTCCAAGGGACGTCTCAGATTAGGAGCAGAGGCTGGCTCAACCAGCCTTCACAATAGGGATACCTTCCCTACGTCAGCCCTTATCCCGAGTGTTGGGCCAGCCCCATCACCTGACCTGGGGCACAGTCACCCACACACCTCGGGGGTCATTACAAGCTCAGTGTTTCCTGCCTCTGAAACATTCCAGCCCTGCTGTCTGTCCACCTTTTACAAACCAGATGAAGTTTCATCTCCTCCCTGAAGCCTTCCTGGATACTTTTTTTTGGGGGGCAGGATCTTGCTCTATCACCCAGGCTGCTGTAGTGCAGTGGTGCGATCGCAGCTCACTGCAACCTCCACCTCCCGGGCTCAAGTGATCTTCCCACCTCAGCCTCCCGAGTAGCTGGAATGGCAGATGCGCACCATCACGCCTGGATAATTTTTTTTTTTTTTTTTTAAATAGAGACAAGGTTTCACCATGATGCCCAGGCTGGTCTCGAACTCCTGGGTTCAAGTGATCTGCCTGCCTTGACCTCAAGTGTTGGGATTACAGGCATGAGCCACTGCACCCAGCTCTCCTGGATATATCTTGATGCAGCCAAACAGTATCAACTCCTCCATCTCAACCACAGTACTTATTGCCTGGACTGTATATTGAAGTTCAAATCATATTCTATGTGATATTTGAACACAGCTTCAAACATACAAACCACAAAATGCCACCACCACGTGCCTTGCTGTGGGTCTCATTTCACTTATCATGTTAAATGCTACCAGACTTTTCAATCTGCAGACAGGATATTCAGTTCTGGGAAATTTTCATGTATGTTTACAAATAACTTCCTTCCTATTATATACTCGTTTTCCCAAAACTCCAACTTGGCATCCTGGATTTATCTTCTACTTCTAATTTCTCTCCTGAATTCTCAGAGTTGAAAGTCAGGAAATACATATTGAAAGAATGCCCCAAAATACTCTGTACAATGTAAAATTAGGCCCATTCAAAGCACTTTGTCATGAACTCTGGGGATGCTGAGGGCCCAGAGAAGACTCTACAGGCTTCCAATCCTACATATAGACAGATGTAATAGGAAGGCTGAAGGATAAGAGTGGCCTCAGACTTCTCATCTACAACACTAGAAGGTAGCCATGTCTTCGACACTCTGAGGGGGCTAGGTGAAGTGGCTCACGCCTGTAATCCCAATGCTTTGGGAGGCCTAGGCGGGAGGATCACTTCAAGCCAGGAGTTCAAGACTGGCTTGGGAAGCAAAGTTAGGCCCCCAATCTCAAAAAACAAACAAACAAACAAAGAAAGGTTTAGAAAATTACCCAGGTGTGCTAGTGCACACCCGTGGTCCCAGCTTCTTGGGAGGCTGAGGTGGGAGGATGGCTTGAGCCCAGGAGTTCAAGATTACAGAGCTGTGAGCAACGCTGCACTCCATCCTGGGCAACAGAGTGAGATCTTGTCTCTGAAAACAAAAACCAAAACTGAGGGAAAATGCTACCCGGATAACAATTACATACCCAGCTAAGCTACCAAACAAGTGTTAGGGTAAAATAAAAACAGGGTCAGATATACAAGATCTCAAAAGTTTACCTCTCAAGCATCTTCTTTTAAGGAAGCTATGAAGGATGTACTCAATTAAAATGGGAGAATAAAGCAAGAAACAAGAAAAACAATCCAGGAACTAGGGGCTGCCACCCAAGAGGGAGGCAAGGGCCTCTCTGGGCTGCAGGGCAGAAGCCCCGGGAAAGAGCTCTTCAAAACACTGAAATGACTTTGGGAGGCCGAGACAGGTGGATCACGAGGTCAGGAGATCCAGACCACCCTGGCTAACACGGCGAAACCCCGTCTCTACTAAAAAATACAAAAAACTAGCCGGGCGAGGTGGCGGGCGCCTGTAGTCGCAGCTACTCGGGAGGCTGAGGCAGGAGAAAGGCGTGAAGCCGGGAGGCGGAGCTTGCAGTGAGCTGAGATCCGGCCACTGCACTCCAGCCTGGGCGACAGAGCGACACTCCGTCTCAAAAACAAACAAACAAACAAACAAACAAACAAAAAACACTGAAATGAACAGACTATTGGACAGGAATTTACCAAAAGGAGAGTTACACAGCTGGGGAAGAATTTGGTGATAAAATAGCCATAGACATCTGGATAACTAAGTGAAAGAAAGTCCAAGACAATCATTAAATCCAGAGAAAAGAAAAAGCTGTGGCAGAAAGGAAAAATAGTCCTAATACGTAGTCCACGGCTCATTTGTGAACAGTAGTTACCTAATCCATTAACATCCATCTGACCCCAAGGTAAGAATTCACTGGAGGATGAGGCAGTAGGAGGTGTGGGGGAGGGTGTGAGGAGTAGGTAAGTCCTTCTCTTCCGTAGCCAGTAGGAAACACTAAGGATGGAAACTGTTGTTTAGAGATATGGAGGCAAAAAATAAGAGCATCAGCTGGAAGAGCTAAGAGCCCCGCTGTGGAGGACAGGAAGTGGGAGGAGAACTGCTTTTTTTCAGACATCTCCCGTAACAATGTGATTCTAAACAGTGTAACTTGTTTGTTTGTTTATGGGAACACCGATTTGATTTTTTTTTTTTTTTTTTTGAGGCGGAGTCTCGCCCTGTCGCCCAGGCTGGAGTGCAGCGGCCTGATCTCAGCTCACTGCAAGCTCTGCCTTCCGGGTTCACGCCGTTCTCCTGCCTCAGCCTCCTGAGTAGCTGGGACTACAGGCGCCTGCCACCACGCCCGGCTAATTTTACGTATTTTTAATAGAGACGGGGTTTCACCATGTTAGCCAGGATGGTCTCGATCTCCTGACCTCGTGATCCGCCCTCCTCGGCCTCCCAAAGTGCTGGGATTACAGGCATGAGCCACTGTGCCTGGCCTTGATGTTTTAATAAAAATACAATTCTACAAAAGGTGCTTAACACAGCCCAGGACGGGGTTCTCAGGTGGAGTCAGCCCTAGGACTCCTTAAAGACGCACAGAGACAGAGCCTGCTCCCACCACGCTCCTGCCAGCACCGGGATCCACTGAGAGCCACTGCCGGGTGTCCTTCATTGGAAAAACAAAAAAAAAAGTCCGGGCACGTTTGTTAGCTCACGCCTGTAATCCCAGCACTTTGGAAGGCCGAGGCGGGCAGATCACCTGAGATCAGGAGTTTGAGGCCAGGCTGGCCAATATGGAGAAACCCCGTCTCTACTAAAATTACAAAAATTAGTTGGGCGTGGTGGTGGGCGCCTGTAATCCCAGCTACTCGGGAGGCTGAGGCAGGCGAATCATTTGAACCCAGGAGCTGGAGGTTACAGTGAGCCGAGATCACTCCATTGCACTCCAGCCTGAGCGACAGAGCGAGACTCCGTCTCAAAATAAATAAATAAATAAACAAATAAATAAATAAAAATAAATAAATAAGAAAAGAAAAAAAAAAGAAACTTATTACACAAAGCTCTTGTTGAAACTGTGTAACTTGGTTTAAATTGCAAAAAGCAGGACCCTAGCGAGTTGCTTGGCCGCGCCATACGCGCAGGCGCGCGCACTTGCACCCAGCAGGAGGACCCGGCCATCGCCAGGTCGTGACCTGTCATCCACACAGAGCACTTGTTGGGACCAAGTGGCCTCCAACGGGAGTGGGGGGTGAAAATCCCAGGTGGACCTGGGAGAGCGCAGTTGGCTGGGGTGCTGCGCTGAAGGGGCTTCCAGGGTCAGGGCAGCAGGCGTGGGCCTGTGCCTGGCGTGGAGTGGGGCTCCCTCGCCCCTTCCCCGCTGCTGTTCAGCTGCTGGTTCCGCGGGCCCCGGGGAGCTCCACCGGGCGTCGGTCCCGCGACGGCCGCCAGGTGGCGCCAGAGCCCGCCCAGCCGCAGCCCCTGCGCCTCCCAGCCCCGGTGCCCTCCAGCCAAACCCAACCTGCCCGGGTCCCGGGTCTCCCGCCCCTCCCTCGGAGTCTCCGAGGGGCGGGAAATGGTTTCCAAAAGAAGAATTCAAACACATTGAAAAGCAGACCGGATATAACGAAGAAGCCAGTCCAATTCCCTTATACCTCTAGCGGAGCCCCGCCACCTGTTTCTCTCTAAAAGCAAATCCCAGACGATCCATCATTGCATCTGAAAATATCTCAGTTCCGAACTCCATAAAATAAGGACTCTAAAAAAATTATAGTCCCGGCGGGGCGCAGTGGCTCACGCCTGTAATCCCAGCACTTTGGGAGGCCGCGCCGTGTAGATCACCTGAGGTCAGGAGTTCTACCACTCTCGCTGATTTGTCCCCCGTCTCCATCAGAAGACTCCACTGAGCTCCAAGGCAGGTGGGGACACAGGCTGAGGCTGAGAACCAGCCACGTGTGAAAAGCCAGCCAGTCTTGGGCAGAGGATCTCACCTTTCTTGGACACAGATCTTGGAGCCAGGACAGCGGCACCAAGGGCAGGTCTGAGGATTCAAGGTGACATGACAATCTTGAACGCTGAACCCAATGCCTCCCTAAGTGACGTTCTTGTCAAACCAGCTTCTGCCAGACGCTCTCCTCAGACTGTCCATTCTCACTCCGGATCTCTTTCTGTTCACTCATTTATCCTCTGGGCAAATACGTATTGCGCACCTACCGTGTGCGAGGTGCTGGGGATGCCTCAGCAATCCAAATGGCACCAATCTCCCCTCACAGAGAAGATGCACTCCAAAGAGGGAAGGGGCCTCGCCGTGATGACAGGCAGTGCAGGTGTAGACCATGGTCTTGGGCAGGGGTTCCAGGTGAGACGTGTTGCAGGGCCTGAGGCAGGCTCACCTAACTTGCCTAGCGCCTGCCTGGGGAACCATGGCACCTCTCCCAGCCCCTCCAGGCCACATCTCAGGGGAAGGGCACACTGCCTGTTTCCTGGCCCTTCTTTCAGCGTCCTCTCCCCCTCTCTCCCTTTGCTGGTTTCCCCATGCCTCTGGCCCACATGGCATAAAACAGGGTGTCTTTGGAAATCTGAGGAGGGTTGCTGCAGGCCTGGCCACCTGGGGAGACACCGAGTCAATCAGATGAACTCTGACTTACCTCCTCGGACCATCAACCATGGCCAGGAAGGTGGGTCACATTGTACCAAAGGCCACTGGGACAAACCTTGCAACTGTGAGGGTGAAGAGAGGAGGTGGGCAAGTTGAGAGAGCTGGGCTCCTGCTAGCTACCACCTCCTAGCCTCCCACCAGATTTTCTCCCCCACCATAGGGGGCCACTATACATTCTGCAGAGGAGGAAACTGAGGCATACAGCATGAGTTAGTTTCCTATGGCTGTTGTAACACATTACCACAAGCTTGGTGGCTTAGAACAGCAGAAATGTATTCTCTCGCAGTTCTGGAGAACTCTGAAATCAGGGATCCAGGGGCTCTAGAGCGGAGTCTTGCTTCTTCCAGCTCCTGTGGCTGCCAGCTTACCTTGGCTTGTTGCTGCATCACTCCAATCTGCATGGCCAGCGTCTTTCAATCTTCTTCCACTCTGTCTTCACGTGATCTTCTCCTTGTGTAAAATGTCCCTCTGCCTTTCTTATGAGGACATTTCCCACCACATTTAGGGCCCACCTGGACCATCTGAGACATTCCCCATGTCAAAAGCTTTAACTTAATCGCATCTGCAAAGACCCTTTTCCAATAAGGTAATGTTGACAGGTACCGGCAATGGGGACCTGGTGTCTCTGGGGGGTATTATCAGCCTGTGACAGGGACATCCTCAACGGCACACAGCTGATTAGGGGGTGCAGTTGGTGTCTGGACCTGGGTCTGCCTGAGGAACCATGCTCTCACTCAACACATCCTTGTTCCCTTGTGCCCCAGAAGTCTCTATTCAGGGGCCACCATCAGGATGGTTTGTTCCATCCTCAACTCCTGTCACCAAGCAGTCAGGCCACCTGAGTTGAGGATGCTGAGAAAGCTTCGCTGCCTTAAGGCGTTTCCCCTCCTGGCCTGACCCAGCACCTGGGCTGTTACCTGGAAGGATGACTTGCAGAGATGGCAACTGCTGTCTCATCAATTTCCTCATTCTTCATTCCGCAGGGATGGACCCACCAAAAGTGGGGCCCTGAGGGCTGGGGCAGAAAAGCCCCATTCTGATTGCACCACTTGGGATAGGTCTGAAGAAGCCACAGTGGAGTTTTGGGAGAGAGAAGAAAGAGGACACAGGAGCCTGCCTTGCTCTTCTCCTGTATGTCCAAGAGGAAGCTTTTCAGGCCCCCTAGTGTAGGATCAAATGCTGAATTAATGAATCTATTGTTGATCACCCATTGTACTTAATATCACAGGGAGAGACAACCCCACAGGGTGCCCCTCCTGGTGGAAAAGCACAGTAACCCCCCCAGAGGTGCAACCAGTGAGGTCCAGGCCTTGGAAACCCTGAAGGACAAATGGCCTGCTTCCTCACACATGCACACACATTCACACATGCACAGGCACACACGTGCACATACCCTCACACATTCACACATGCACATGCCCACATGCACACACACATTCTTGCATGCACATGCACACACGTGCACATACACTCACACATTCACACATGCACATGTACACATAGACACACACACATTCACGCATGCGCACACACACACTGACACATGCACATGCACACATGAGCACACACATGCATGCACATGCACACACATTCACACATGCACATGCACACACAGGCACACACAGATTCACACATGCCTGTGTGCACACACTTTCAGCATGGACACGCACACATGCACACACACATTCTTGTGTGCATATGCACACGTGCACATTCACACATGCACACACATTCACACATGCACATGCACACACGCGCACATACACTTACACATTCATACATGCACATGTACACATGCACACACACATTCATGCATGCATATGCACACACACTCACACATGCACACACACTCATGCACACACATTCACACATGCACACACATTCATACATGCATATGCACACACACACACTCATACATGCACATGCACATACACATTCATGCATGCATATACACACACTCATGCAAATGCTCACGTTCACACACACACACACACACATGCACACCTATAAGTACACATGCATGCTCACACAGATGCAAGAAATAGGGTAAAAGGAGCTTAAAAGACAGATCAAATTATCTCAATGTGTAAATCTTATTTGAATCTTGCTTCAAATAAGCAAGCTATAGTTTAAAAGATAGTTTAAAAGTTTATAAGACAACTGGAGACTTAAATACTTCCTGGATATTTGATGAAATGAAGGTATTTTTAATTTTTTAGGTGTGATGATGGTTTTATGGTTATATGTAGGTTACATATATTGATACTATGGTTGTATGCATAGAAAACCATAATACATTAGCTATTAATATGATAATAATATCTAATATTGATATATTATGTATTACAGCTTTATATATATTTACACATATATAAAAGGAAGTCTTATCATTTAGAGATACACACTGAAGTATTTACAAATGAAATAATATGACGTCTAGGACTTTCTTTAAGATAATACAAGAAGGAGGAAGTGCATAGGAGCACAGATGAAACGAAACTGGCCGCGCCTTGTTGAAGCTGGGTGATGGGTACATGGGGGCTCATTAGACTACCCAGTTAGCTTGTGTATGCCTTTCATTTTTTCACAAGAAAAAGTTAAAAATATTTAACAACAAAGGACATAGGGTCTATTCCAGGGTTACTAACAACCCAAAGGAAATGCTCCCGTTCCTGTCTTTTCCTTGAGACTTCCTGCTCTGCCTGCTCCCCCAGGAGTGGAAGGTCACCTTCCCACAGGAGCCACTAGGGGGAGAGTGACCCTGAGCAAGGCTCACTAAGGCAGCGCTATAAGTGACACTAGAATCCTGAGGTCCCGCTCATCCTGCTTATGAAAGGATCATTCTAGACTGCAGGGGTAGAGGTGGGGGGTGAAGTCCCTCAGTCACCATTCTTCCATCAGCATACCTCTTCCCCTTCCCTGCTGCTTTTGGCGCCTCCATGGTAGAAGTATTACTTTTGGAAGAGCACGAAGATCCCAGATAGGGATAGGACTCTTCACACCTCTCCCTACCTGCTTGGACTGGAAATGATCTGGTAGGATCCATTCCACCTCCATGGGTGCTTCTGAGGCTCCTGGGACCTTAGACCTGGGGGATTATACAGATTCACCAGGAGCCACCATGAATCTCACTGGGTTGTGATATCCTCAAGATCCTAGAGCTGAGGGGCTCTGGCTGTGGCCACACCCATGATGGCTCTTCAGTCTCCTTGGCCTTCCAGAACAAGGGGCAAGAAATAAAACAGCAAGCATCTGGTTAGAGGCTGAAACACAGTCATTCCGGGGTGTCAAGATAGGGAGGATACAGAATATGGGGTTCAGTGTCTTCCAGGAGAGAAAGAACATGAAAAAACAACCTATCACCTGAGGATACTGAAGGGCTATGCTGTAAGCAAATAGAGAAGCCAGGGAGGCCAGCCTGAGCAAAGCCAGCAGCCCACCCTTAACTGCACCAAAGTGATTTGCCCGTCTTCCATCTGCCTGCCAATATAAAGTAGGAATACGTATCATCCAGAGCCTCTTTTTCACATGCAATGTCCCAAATTCAATCAAAATTACCATCGAGACACATCCTCGAAAAAACTTAGTGAAAGATCTGAACACTTGACCAAAGAAAATATATAGATGGCAAATAAACACATGAAAAGATGCTCAAAATCATTAGTCACTAAGAACAGTAAAATTTATTTATTTATTTACTTATTTAGTTTTGAGACAGAGTCTCGCTCTGTTCCCAAAGCAGGAGTGCAAAGGCGCCCTCTCAGCTCACTGCAACCTCCGCATCCCAAGCTCAAATGATCCTCCTGCCTCAGCCTCCTGAGTAGCTGGGACCATAGGCATGTGCCACCATGCCTGGCTATTTTTTGTATATTTTATAGAAATGGGGTTTCACCATGTTACCCAGGCTGTTCTCAAACTCCTGGACTCAGGCAATCCGCCTGCCTCGGCCTCCCAAAGTGCTGGGATTACAGGTGTGAGCCACCATGCCCGGCCAAAATGAAATTTAAAAGAGATATCACTACACACCCACTGAAGTAGCTAATATTAAAAAGACTGACTGCAAATATAGAGCAAATGGAACTCCCATACACTGCTGGTGGTATAATCACATTGCAAGAAAGCTTAGCAGCTTGTTAAAAGATAAAACATACACCTACAATATGACCCAGTCATTCCTCATCTAGGTATTTATCCAAGAGGAATGAAAACATATGAAATGAAAACGGAACAGGCATGGTGATTCATGCCTGTAATCCCAGCACTTTGGCAGGCTGAGATGGGAGGACTGTTTGAGGTCAGGAGTTCAAGACCAGCCTGGACAACACAACAAGACCCTGTCTCTACCAAAAAAAAAAAAAAGTAAAAATTAGCCAGGCCTTGTGTGTTGCACCTGTAGTCCTAGCTACTTGGGAGGCTGAGGCAGGAGGATTGCTTGAGCACAGGAAGTTGAGGCTGCAGTGAGCTATGATTAGGCCACTACACTGTAGCCTGTGTAACAAAGCTAGACACTGTCTAAAACAACAACAACAACATAGTTTCACAAAAAGATTTGTATAAGAATGTTGTAGCATTTTGTTTCTTTAATAGTCCCAAACTGGAAACAATCCATCAGAAGGTAAATGGACAAATTGTGGTATATCCACACAATGGAATACTATTCAGCAATAAAAAAGAATAAGCTATTGATATATACAATTACATAATAAGTCTCAAAATAATTATTCTGAGTGAAAGAAGCCATACCAAAAACAAATACAGTGTTATTCGATTTATATAAAATTCTAGAAAATGCAAATGAATCTATAGTGATAGTTCAGTGGTTGCTTGGGGATGGTGGGGGAGGACATAAAAAGCAATGGATTACCAAGGGACACAGGGAAACTTCTGTGGGTAATGGATACATTCATTATCTTGATTGTGGTGATGGTTTCACAATAAATACGTATGCCAAAATTTATCAAATTGTATATTTTATATGTGTGCAGTTTATTACATATCAATCATACCTCAGTAAAGCTGTAAAAAAATTACTAGGCATACCAAAAATCAAGACCAAATGAGAGAGAACCAAGGGGAGAATAGAAATAGAAACAGGTTCACAGGTGATCTAGATATTGGATTTACTAGAAGTAGATTTTTAAAATAAATACGTTGACATGGTTTGGATCTGTGTCCCCACCCAAATCTTATGTCAAATTGTAATCCGCAAGGTTGGAGATGGGACCTGGTAGGAGGTGATTGGATCATGGGGATGGTTTCTCGTGGTTTAACACCATCCCCCTTGGTGTTGTCATGGTGAGAGTGAGTTACCATGAGATCTGGTTGTTTAAAAGTGTGTAGCACCTTCCCGCTCCCTCCCTGGCCTTATGAAGACATGCCAGCTTCCCCTTCACTTTCCACCATGATTGTGTTTCCTGAGGCCTCTCCAGCCATGCTTCCTGTACAGGCTACAGAACCATGAGCCAATTAAACCTCTTTTCTTTATAAGTTACCCAGTCTCAGGGTTTTTGCTTTGTTTTGTTTTGTTTTGTTTTTTGAGATAGAGTCTCACTCTGTCACCCAGCCTGGAGTCCAGTGGCACAATCTCGGCTCACTGCAACCTCTGTCTCCCAGGTTCAAGTGATTCTCTCACCTCAGCCTCCTGAGTAGCCGGGATTACAGGCGTGTGCCACCACACCTGGCTAATTTTTGTATTTTTAGTAGAAACGGGGTTTCACCACGTTGGCCAGGCTGGTCTCAAACTCCTGACCTCAGGTGATCCACCTGCCTCAGCTGGTCTCAAACTCCTGACCTCAGGTGACCCACCTGCCTCAGCCTCCCCAAAGTGCTGGGATTACAGGCGTGAGCCACCATGCCCGGCCAAGTATTTCTTTATAGCAATGTGAGAATGAACTAATACATACGTTCAAGAAGACAAATAATTATTAAAGAATATTTAAAAATAACATTTTCAAGAAAATGGGAAGGAAAAGGTGGGGAGTATTATTAGAAACCTCAAATCTAAAAAAGAATTTAAAAAACCATACACTGAAAAACAAAATAGCTAAATTCAAGACTCTAGTAGATGAATTCAACAGCAGACGAGAACTGCAGATAAGAGGCTTTGTTAACTAAAAGTTAGCTCAGTAGAAAATATTCATATTGAAGGACATAGACGAGGGAGAAAAAAGTAAGATGCGGAAAACAGTATAACAGACATATGAGACCCAGTGAAACAGCCTAATATACATGATTCTGGTGTCCCAGAAAGACAGGAGAGACAATGAAGCAGGAGTAACATATGAGGGGATAGTGGTCAAGAATGTTCAAAAAATGATGAAAGACTTCAGCCACAGATTTAAGAAGTCCCATATGACCTGTAAGCAGGATAAATACAAAGAAAACCATGCTTGGTTCCACTGTAGTAAAACTGCAAAAAGCCAGTCAAAGAGTAAATCTTAAAAAACAGCCAACGGAAAAAGATATATTACCTTCAAAAATAAAGGCAAAATAGTGTTGTTGTTTTTTCTTTTTAATAAGCATGCCAACAGAATTTTTACCAGCAGACCTGCACTAGAGCAAATAATAAAGCAATTTATTTGGGAAGAAGGAAAATGATACCAGATGGAAGCACAGTAATGCAACAAAGAATAATGATCCCAGGAAAGGATAAATAGGTGGAAAAATCTAAATCTAGATCCTGTAAGGACTAAATGCCTGTCCTTGGAGTACCAAGTAACAGTGGGGCATGAGCTGTTCATCATGGGCTGAGTTTATCTAATCCACCAAATCATAAAGCTGAATACGTGCCACTTGCATTGCATAACAGCTATAAGAATAAACTCGCTCAGGTCCAGAAGGTACAAAAAATTGCCTGGGTCAGCAGCTCAAACTCCAATGGTATCCACTCCTACTTTTTTGCTACCTCTCCCTCAACTCACAACTATGGCTTCATAGTGAGCTCCCTCTGCTTACTTAATAGACGATGAAGAAAAATCAATCTATTGTTTACAGAAGAGTCATCAGATGGAAATGTATGACCACTGCACTAAGTTCAACCCAGAAATGGGCCCAGAAGACAGTAGTGAAGGGAAAACCTCCCAGTAGACAAATTTTAGCCAATCTAGTTGTCTGCTTTGCTTTGGAGGCAAGATGACTTAGGGTATGGCTCTACACTGACTAATGGGTAATAGATTGTGTGGTTGGTCAGGAACTTTGGTCAAAGCCAGAAGACTGGTGACCAGGAAGTCTGGGAAAGAGGTAATGTGGACAGAAGTCCCAGAATGGGTGCCACGTGGAGATACTCATGTATCATGCACATTCCCATTAGAGTCACCCACTGCAGAGGAGGCTTTCAATGAGCTGGCTGATGAAATGATAAATTCCTCCTGTGAATATCAGCCAGCTTGTTTTCCCCCTACCCAATCCTTCCTCAGTAGGTACCCACCACTAGGGCTTATATGGATGCCATTACCATTGGTTCCCAAACTGCTAAATACCAGCAATAACCAACATTGAATTCCTGACATTGCAGCATCCACAGGAACCAGCAAGCCCCCTGGAAATAGGTTGATGCTAACTTTGTATCACTCCTTCATGAGGAGGCTATCAATTTGTCCTCTTAAGAAAGGAGTCTTTTGGAGTAACTAACAGGATTGTATTATTAAAACAAACAAACAACAACAACAACAACAAAAGAACAAGCACAAAGAGTGGAGTCCTATTCCAGATACAGACTTGTTTTCCCTACTTTCACTACTTCTGCCAGTCCCACTGTTTGAAGATTTCCAGAATGCCCTATTTATTGTCATGGTAACCCCCACAACACCATCTCCAACCAAGGAACTCATAATAACAAAAGGCCTGTGGCACTGAGTTTATGTCCAGAGAATCCACTGGTCTTACGCTGTGCCTATTGCTCAGTTGCAACTGTGTGGGTGGATCTGGGAAATGGCCCACTGAAAGCTCAGTTATGGCACTGAGTGGAGGACAGAACTCCGTGAGGCTGGGGTGCTCCCCTAGAGGATGTGGTAGATACTTTAAGCCAATGGCCAATATATAGTGCTGTTTCCCCTATAGTCAGAATACACAGGTTCCTGTTCTTTGATAGAGTATTCCTGGAGACTCAATTTATTTGCTCTGAGAGAGATGTCGGAGATTTGAAGAGAGTGGAGAAGGCAGGAAACAATCGTTTAGGAGTAGAATGGCTGGGTCATATGGGAGACATATGTCAAGAAGCTGTCAAGCCTTTTTCAGTATTCACTCTGCATTCCTGCCAGTGCTTGGGTTGGTCAGCTTTCTTGATTTTAGCCAACATAATGGGTGTGAGCTGGGTCCTTTTATTGAATATTTTTATTGCAGTAAAATACAGATAACATAAAATTTATCATCTTAACCATTTTTTAAGGCAAAGTCTCACTCTATCTCCCAGACTGGGGTGAGGTGGTGCAATCATAGCTCACTACAACCTTGAACTCCTGGGGTCAAGGAGTCCTCCCACCTCAGCCCCCTGAGTAGTTAGGACTACAGGCATGTGCCACCAGGCTTGGCTAACTTTTAAAAAATGTTCTTAGAGACAGAGTGTCACTCTGTTGCCTGGGCTGGTGTCCAACTCCTGGCCCCAAGAGATCTTTCCACCAAGGCCTCCCAAAGTGCTGGGATTACAGGCAGGAGCCATGGTAAGTGTTTTCTCTCAACCACTTTTTCTTTTTTCTTTTTTTGAGACAGAGTCTTGCTCTGTCGGCTAGGCTGGAGTGTAGTGGCATGATCTCGGCTCACTGCAACCTCCATCTCCTGGCCTAAGCAATTCTCCTGCCTCAGCCTCCCAAGTAGCTGGGATTACAGGTGTGTGCCACCATGCCTGGCTAATTTTTGTATTTTTAGTAGAGTTGGAGTTTCTCCATGTTGGCCAGGCTGGTCTTGAACTCCTGAGCTCAGGTAATCTGCCCACCTTGGCCTCCCAATGTGCTGGAATTACAGGCATGAGCCACCATGCCCAGCCTCCGTCACTTTTAAGAGAGAACACATCTTGATTTCACTCCATTGTAAGCTAAAGCATCCTACTGGCCAGGTTGGGCTTCTCATGCTGCTGAATCCATAGGTGTTGAAGGCGGTCACCATACTGCTCAGGTTGATTGATCCCAGTTACCAAGGGGAATTAGCTGCTGCTGTGGAATAGGGGTAAAGAGGGTTCTATCTGGACCAGGGGACTTGCTGGGGTACCTCATAGTTCTTCCTGTCCAATAGTGATGGCCACAGTGGTAACCCCATAAAGATAGGGCTGCTAGGGGCCAGGTGCAGTGGCTTATGCCTATAATCCCAGCACTTTGGGAGGCCAAGGCGGGCAGATCATGAGGTCAGGAGATCGAGACCATCCTGGCTAACATGATGAAACCCCGTCTCTACTAAAAATACAAAAGAGATTGCACCACTGCACTCCAGCCTGGCTGACAGAGCAAGACCATCTCAAAAAAGAAAGAGAGAGAGAGAGAGGGAGAGAGAGAGAAAGAAAGAAAGAAAGAAAGAAAGAAAGAAAGAAAGAGAGAGAGAGGGAGGGAGGGAGGGAGGGAGAGACAGAGAGAGAGAGAAAGAAAGAAAGGAAGGAAGGAAGGAAGGAAGGAAGGAAGGAAGGAAGGAAGGAAGGAAGGAAGGGAGGGAGGGAGGGAGGGAGAAAGAAAGAAAAAAAAGAAAGAAAGAAAGAAAGAAAGAAAGAAAGAAAGAAAGAAAGAAAGAAAGAAAAAGAAAGAAAGAAAGAAAGAAAGAAAGAAAGAAAGAAAGAAAGAAAGAAAGAAAGAAAGAAAGAGAAAGGAAGGAAGGAAGGAAGGAAGGAAGGAAGGAAGGGAGAGTATAGCGAGAGTGATCAATTATGAGAAGCTTTGGATGCTGTGATAACGTCAGCTATACGAGGCATTGGGCAAGTTACCTAACCTCCCTTACCCTCAGTGTCATCACCTATGGAATAAGGGCAATCATCAGACATGCCTTTTTATTAGTAGATAAAAAGCCTCCAGTATTTCAATGTAGGTTCTTTCTATTTTCCCTAAGTGTTGGCTGGTCTGAGAAATAAAGAGAAAGACTACAAAGAGATAAATTTTACAGCTGGACCTCCCAGGGTGTCATCATATATTGGTAGGACTGTGATGGCAACCCCAAGCCGCAAAACCAGCAAGTTTTTATTAGGGATTTTAAAAGGGGAGGGTGATGTATGAACAGGGAGTAGGTCACAAGGATCACATGCTTCAAAGGGCAATAAAGATCACAAGGCAAAGCAAGATTAGAATTACTGATGAGGGTCTGTATCTCACTGTGCATGCATTGTCTTGATAAACATCTTAACAGGAAACAGGGTTCGAGAGCAGACAACCGGTCTGACTAGAATTTACCAGGCTGGAATTTCCCAATCCTGAGGGTACTGCAGGAGACCAGCGCATATTTCAGTCCTTATCTCAACCACATAAGACAGACACTCCCAGAGCAGCCATCTATAGCCCTACCCCCAGGAATGCATTCCTTCCCCAGGGTCTCAATTATTAATATTCCTTGCTGGGAAAAGAATTCAGCAATATTTCTCCTACTCGCTTTCTGCAAGAAGAAAAATATGGCTCGATTCTGCCCGACCCCACAGGCAGTCAGACCTTATGGTTATCTTTCCTTGTTCCCTGAAAATCGCTGTTATTCTGTCCTTTTTCAGGGTGCACTGATTTCATACTGTTCAAATATACATGTTTTACAAACAATTTGTACAGTTAACACAATCATCACAGGGTCCTGAGGTGACATACATCCTCAGCTTATGAAGATGATGGGATTAAGAGATTAAAGTAAGACAGGAGTAAGAAATTATAAAAGTATTAATTTTGGAAACTGATAAATGTCCATGAAATCTTCACAATTTATGTTCTTCTGCCACGGCTTCAGCCGGTCCCTCTGTTCGGGATCCCTGACTTCCCACAACACCTTTTGGAGTGCCTGTGAGGATCAACGTAAAGAATACACATAAAGCACTCAACACAGTGATGGCCACAGCCAGGGACTGACAAATGTGAGCTGATTATTGCTAGGGATGGTGGCTCACGACAAGATTTTAAGCAAGGAAGTGATCAGGGCCGATTTGGTAGTTCAAGAAGTTACACTGGAGGAAATGTAGAGAAGCGATGAGGTTTGTCAGAGGCCACATGAAGTGCAGCAAGACTAGAGACAGGAATACCAGTAAGGAGACTACTGCACCAGTCTTAGCAAAATAATAATAAATAAATAAAATACAATTAAGAGGATCATCCCAATAAGGAATTAAACTAAAAAAGAGGAAGACAGGGAATACAAGAAACAAGAGTTCTGATGCAACATCTGGGACCTATAGATAGTTGTGTTTTGCTGAAGCATCGAATGTGAGGCTGCTCCTCCCCAGTTCCACCCTTCCATTGACTGAGATCCACAGAGAATCCTCCTACATTTCTCTCTCTGCTACCTCCCCCATCTTAATTCCTGATCATTTGGCTTTTTATTTTTTTATTTTTTGGTTTTTTGTTTATTTGTTTTTTGTTTTTGTTTTGTTTTGTTTTGTTTTGTTTTTGAGACAGAGTCTCACTCTGTTGCCCAGGCTGGAGTATACAGTCATGATCCTGGCTCACTGCAACCTCTGCCTCCCAGGTTCAAATGATTCTCCTGCCTCAGCCTCCCAAGTAACTGGGATTCTAGGCACACACCATCACACCCAGCTTACTTTTGTATTTTTAGTAGAGACAGGGTTTCATCATGTTAGCCAGGCTGGTCTTGAACTCCTGATCGCAAGTGATCTGCCCTCCTCAGCCTCCCAAAGCGCTGGGATTATAGGCGTTAGCCACCACACCTGGCCAATTCCTGATAATTTGAATGTCCATGTAGAGGATCCTTCCAGGACCCTGGTCTCTCAATTCCTACCCTCCTCTCATCCAGTGAGCCTGCCCTTTATTCCCTCTTTGCATCTCATCTCCCTAGCCTTACCCTAGACCTCATCATTACCAATGACTGCAGCCTTTCCACACCAAAATCATCATTTCACACCTGCTCTTCGCCTCAAACCTCCAAAATCTCCTCCCTTATCATCACACTCAGTTGATAATTTTGCTTCCTATTTCACTGAAGAAATAGCAGCTGTCCGAAGAGAACTTCCACACACTCCCACAACTACACCTCACACCCACCTGTTTGGTGCCCATATACAGTTCCTTTCCCACGTTCTCTGTCAAGTCATCCCCACAGACCCTGATTTCATGGGTCTGAGGTGTACCCATGGTGATTTTTAAGGGCTCTCCAGGTGATTTTTAATATACATCCAAAATTCAAAACTGCTGTTATAGATGAATGGCCCCTGCTTTTGTCTCCAGCTAACTCAAGAAAACTACCCCAGCTATGGTCTTCTCCCTCCCCAGCATCATCAACATTTCCCTCTACTGGCTCATTCCCAACAGCTCACAAACATGCTGTTAATTTCCCCACTTTAAAGAAACCTTTGCAACCCCATTTCTCCCTCCAACTCTTCTTCACAATAAAACTGCCCTAAAGGGCTGTCTCTAGTTGTTGTCTATAATTCGTCTTCTCCCCTTCTGGCTTTGCCCTACAGACTCATCAAAACTTTCACCAAGGTCAACAAATGACCTCCTCATTGCTACAGGCAACAGCCAAGTCTCAGTCTTCAACTTACTTGGCCACCTGCAACACGTGAGATGGTTGATCACTCTTCTCCCTAAAATGCTTCCTCTAGAGTTGGTTTCTAAGATGCCACATTCTTCTCTTGGGTCCTTCTCAGCCTCCTTTCCTGGCTTTTCCCTGTATCTGACCTCCTAGTGTTGAAATACTCTAGGACTCAGGCTTTGGGCCTCTTCTCTTTCAATGTTCATTCCCTTGGTGAACTCACCCAGTCTCATGGCATAAACCAGCAGCTAAATGTTGACTCCTAAAAGCAGATTTCCAGCTTAAGCTCCAGCCTCCTACATCCAAGTGCCAGTTTGACATCTCTTTTGGATGTCCAATAAGCATCTCAAACTTATCCTCTCAACCTTCCTCATGTAAGTAACAGCAGTTCCATGCTTCCAGCTGGGATCAGGCCATATCTTTAGGGCCATCCTACCTTCTGTCGGTCTTTCACACCCATGGGCAATCTGAGAGCAAATCCCACTGGCTCTAATTTGAAAATATACTCAGAATCCAACCTTCTATTCAAAACATACTCAGAATCCAATCTATCTTATTCAAACCAGCCATTGCCTCCTACCTGATTGATGGCACTATCCTCCTAACTGGTCTCCCTGCCTTGAGTTAAGGGCCATAGACTGTGTCCCTCACAGTCTATGTTCAGTATGGCAGCAGATTGGCCCACTTACATGAATATCAGATCATGTCTATCCTTGCTCAAAATCCTGCAATGGCTTCCTGTCTGATTCAGAGTGAAGGATAAAGTTTGTTTTCTTTTTTGAGATGGAGTCTTGCTCTGTCATTCAGGCTAGAGTGCAGTGGTGCGATCTCGGCTCACTGCAAGCTCCACCTCCTGGGTTCACACCATTCTCCTGCCTCAGCCGCCCCAGCAGCTGAGACCACAGGTGCACACTGCCACACTGGGCTAATTTTTTGTATATTTAGTAGAGATGGGATTTCACCGTGTTAGCTAGGATGGTCTCAATATCCTGACCTTGTGATCTGCCCACCTCGGCCTCCCAAAGTGCTGGGATTACAGGCATGAGCCACCGTGCCCGGCTGGGACAAAGTCTTTAAATACCCCCACAAAGTCCTGCACAACCCATCCTCTTCACTGCCCCCTACACATTGAGGCCATTATCTCTCTGACCTCACTGTCCATCAGTCACATTGCTGTTCCTTTAACACAGACCCTGAAAATCAAGGGACCTTGTACTTCGTTCCCCTCCTCCCCCTATACTGAACTTTTCAGCTCCCATCCTTCAGTTAAATTTTTTATGTGGGGATAATTGTAGATCCACATGCAGTTGTAAGAAATAATGCAGAGATGTGTGTCTTTTGTCCAGTGTCCCCAACAGTAACATCTTGCGAAACTACAGCACAATATCACAAGGAGGAGAGTTGTGTTGGTTTCCTATGGCTGCTGTAACAAATTACCACAAACTGGGTGGCTGAAAACAAGATAAATCTATGCTGTCATAGTTCTGGAGGTAAGAAGCTTGAAGTCAAGGTATAGGCAGGGCTGTGCTTCCTCCAGAGACTCCAAAGGGAATCTGTTCCTTGCTTTTCTAGCATCTGGCAGCTGATCTAATCCATCTTTCTGTGCTCCACCTTCCCATTATCTTTTCCTGTGGGTCAGGGGGTGTGTGTGTGTGTGTGTGTGTGTGTGTGTGTGTGTGTGTGAAATCCCTCACAACACTGGTGATGCCATTTAGGGCCCACCCAGATAATCCAGGATAATCTCCTCTCCAAATCCTTAAGTTAATTATATCTGCAAAGACTTTTTTTCCAGATAAAGTAACATTTAGATGTCCTGGGGATTAGGATGTGGACATATTTTTGGGAGCCATTATCAGCCCAGCACAAGAGTGAAGATTCTGGATGTTTCCATCACCATGAGAGCTCCTTAGACTGCCCTCTCATAGCCACACCCACTTCCCTCCTACCCCGTCCCCTCCTTAACTCCTGGCAAGCATTGATGCAGTCTCCATCTCTCTAATTTTGCCATTTCAAGAGTGTTATGTAAATGGAATCATTGAGTATGTAACATTTTGAGATTGGCTTTTTTTCACTCAAAATAGCTTTTTCACACTTTCAGTTAACTCAAAAAATGGAAATAATTTTTAAATTATTTGGGAGTTCCCCTGTGTGGCTGTGTTTTGTTTCTTTTTATTACTTAGTAGTATGCAGTGGTATGAGTGTGCAACAGTTTGTTTAACCATTTACTCGTTGAAGGAATTTAAGTTGTTTCCAATTTTGGCTATTAGAAATAAAGCTGATCTGAACATTGGTATGTAGATTTTTGGGGGAACATGAGTTTTCTTTTTTTCTGGGATAAATGCCCAAGAGTACAATTGCTGGGTTAAGTGCATGTTTGGTTTTATAAGAAAGTGCCTAACTGTTTTCCAGAGTGTACCAATTTGCATTCCCACCAGCAATGTATGAGTGATTCAGTTTCTCCACATCCTCGCCAGCGTTTGCTGTTGTTACTGGTTTCTATTTTAGCCATTCTGAGAGGTGTGTAGTGTAACAGCTGCTGATGTTGAACATCTTTTCAAAGGCTTATTTGCCATCTGTATGTCCTTTATGGTGTAAGTCTATATGTGTTTTTTGCTCATTTTCTAATTGAGTTACTTGAGGTTTTTTTTAACCTCTGAGTTTCAAAACTTCTTTATAGTCTAAATACTAGTCATTTGTCTGATACGTAGCTTATACATATTTTCTCCTATTTTGTGGCTTTTATTTTCATCCTCTGTCACAGAGCAAAAGTCTTCACAAGACACAAGTTTTTCTTTTTTTAATGAAATCCAATTTATCAGTTTTTCCTTTTATGGATTGGGCGTTTGGTGTCAAGTCTAAGAATTCTTCACTTGGCCCTTTGCCCAACATCCCAAAGATTTTCTCTTATATTTTTTCTAAAAGTTTCATAGTTGGTTTTTTGTTTTAGTTTTAGTTTTTTATTGTTTGTTTGCTTTTGGTTTTTTGTTTTTGTTTTTTTGCAACAGGCTCTTGTTCTGTTGCCCAGACTGAAGTGCAGTGGCATGATCATAGCTCACTGCAGCCTTGAACTCCCGGGCTCAAGGGATCCTTCCTCCTCAGCCTCCCAAGCAGCTAGGACCACAGGTGCATGCCATAACCCCTGGCCAATTTTTTCTTTGTAAAGATGTGGTCTCACCATGCTGCCCAGGTTGGTATCAAACTCCTTAGCCTCCTGAAGTGCTGGGATTATAGGCGTGAGTCACTACGCTTGCCCTACAAGTTTTATAGCTTAATCTTTTACATTTATGTCTGTGATCCATTTTGAGTTAATTTTTGTATAAGGTGTGAAGGTTAGGTGGAGTTCTTTTTTTTTTCTCCTTTGGATGTCTGGCTGTTTCAACACCATTTATCGAAAGGCTATCTTTCCTCTATTGAATTACTTTGAACCTTTGTCAAAAATCAGCTGGGCATATTTGCATGGGTCTATTTCTGGGTTCTCTGTTCTGTTCCACTGATCTGTGTGTCTATTCCTTTGCCAATGCCACATTGTCTTATTACTGTAGCTATATAATAAGCCTTAACATGGGGCAGAGCGATTCCTCCCACTTTATTCTTCTATTTTTAAAATATCTTAGGTTTTTTAGTTCGTTTGCTTTCCATGTAAATTTTAAAATAATCTCTTTATCTACAAAAACTCTTGCAAGGATTTTGATAGGAATTGAATTAAACCTGTATACCAATTTTGAGAGAATTGACATCTTTACTATGTTGAATTTTCCAATCCATCAATATGCTATGTCTCTCCATTTATTTAGATTTTCCTTGACTTCTATCATCAATGTTGTGTAGCTTTCAGCATGCAAGTGCTGTACATGTTTTGTTAGATTTTCACTAAGTATTTCCATTTTATTAGACAATTGTCAATGATATTGTATTTTTAATTTTAGTATCTGCTTGGTCATTGTTAGTATACAGAAGCATAATTATAATAATTTTGCATCCTTTATCCTTTTATTTTATTTTTTATTTATTTATTTATTTATTTGGAGACAAGAGTCTTGCCCTGTTGCCCAGGCTGGAGGTCAGTGGCGTGATCTTGGCTCACTGCAACCTCCGCCTCCCAATTTCAAGTGATTCTAGTACCTCAGTCTCCTGAGTGGCTGGGATTACATGCGTAAGCCACTATGCCCAGCTAATTTTTGTATTTTTAGTTGAGACGGGGTTTCATCATATTGGCCAGGTTGGTCTCAAACTCCCCACTTCTTATGATCCTCCCACCTCGGCCTCCCAAAGTGCTGGGATTGTAGATGTGAACCACTAGGTTTGGCCTCCTTTATCCTTTTATATCCTGCAGCTTTGCTGACCCTATTTATTAGTTCTAAGAGGTTTTTTGTAGTCTTATTGGTGTTTTCTGTGTAGACAATCATGTCATCTGCAAATAGGGACACTTTTATTTCTTCTCTATTATCTCTATGACTTTTATTTCCTTCTCTTGCCTTACACTGGCTAGAACTTCCAACAATATGCTAGAGAAGCATGGTGAAAGTAGACATCCTTGCCTTTCCTCGATTTTAGGGAGAAAGCATTCAGTCTTTCACTTGTCAACCTAGATAATAAACAGAGAGGGAGACCCGCTGAAAGAAAATGATATTTATTTGGGAATAGAGTACTGCAGTGGGAATATGCACATGATAGTAAATTACGTGCATATTCAGGGAAATAAAGGAAGACTAAGGTTTTTAAAGGAAAAATGAAGAGAATTAACATAATTGTTTTGAGATAATTATCCTTGGCTGCAAAAATCAGTAACAAGGGTGGCCCCATTCTGAGACTGGACAGACAATTGGCAAGTGGATGTCCTCACAGAAGGATTTGTGTGTGTGTAATGTTGCAATGGCCTTTGTGCAAGGTTGTGGTTTTTGCAGTGTTTTGTGATAGTTCTTGTTATCAGGCATTGTGGGTGAGAATTCTCCCTCAATGGCCTTCCCTGGCTCTGTTTGTCAGGGTTTTTAACACACATGACTCCATTTTGATTCTCATAACTTTCACACACCAGTCAGTGTGATATTAGCCCAAAGTGTTTTGTAGATGCCCTTTATCATGGTGAGGAAGTTTCCCACTTTTCCTATTTTTCTGAGAGTTTTTTTATCATAAATAGTTCCTGAATTTTGTTGAACGCTTTTCCTGCATTGCTCAGTGTGGTGTGATTTTCCTTCTTCCATCTGTTAATACGGCAGATTACACTGCTTGATTTTGAAATATTCAACCAGCCTTGTATGACTGGAATGAACACCTCACATATTTTTCTTGGCTGTTGTCTATTTCTTCCATTCGATGATAAGTTCCGACGGGGCAGAAACTTTTGTTCATTTTGTTCTGTGCTGTATTCCAGTGCCTACAACAATGCTGGGCGTATAGTGAGGACTCAATACTTATTTGCTGAATAAATAAATGAACAGAAGAGAGGCGAATGGAATCCCCATGGCTATGGTGAAGGGAGATTCCAGGATGACAGCTGTGGGCAGCCAGTCTGATGGGAGATGTTGATTGTGGAGAAGGCTGTACCTATATGGCGGCAGGTTTATGGAAACCTCTGCACTTTCTGCTTAATTTTGCTGTAAATCTAAAACCGCTCTGAAAAATAAAGTCTATTTAAAAAAAAAAATCATTAACTCCAGGGAAAACAAAAGGGACCCAGGAAAAAAAATACTCATGGTTTACTATCTGGCTCAGCCAGGGGCAGGTCCAGGTCCAGGTTGTGGGGCCGTAAGCTTATACGACTGGGGAGGGGACTATTTAAGAAAAGAAAAACACTAAATAAAAAATTAATCTGATTTAACCTCAGAGCAATTTCTGAACATTTTTTCTTATTTTTTATTTTTTTAGGAATAAGGTCTTGCTCTGTTGTCCAGCCTGGAGTACAGTGGCATGATCAAAGCTCACTGCAGTCTCAAACTCCTAGGTTCAAGCAAATTTTCCGGAATTTTTGACCCAATCTGTGGGGATATTCGAGGGACCATCAGGAATGGGGTGGTGGGTGCTGAAAGTCTTCCGGAAGCAGGACCCAAGAGCTCCAGGAGGTATGGCGCCAGTCAGACAGGTTAAGAGC
Organism: Papio anubis; assembly: GCF_008728515.1. Lineage (NCBI taxonomy): Eukaryota > Metazoa > Chordata > Mammalia > Primates > Cercopithecidae > Papio > Papio anubis. The sequence continues at coordinate 7,962,827 of NC_044979.1, forward strand.
TTTGCCTGCCAATGCCCCATGGCCCAGGACAAGCCCACACCTCCAGGAGCATCTCAGAGCCTCTGCCTCAGGCGTGCCCCTTGCTGGCCTTATTTCCCGCCCCACCACACTGGTGGGTCCACAGGCACACCACGCACCATAGCAGCTCAGACTGCTCCGCTCAGGACAGGCTCTCTCCTACCCTTCTTGCCTACAGGTAGTGACTCAATGGTCCCTCAACACTCAGCACCAGGGCTGCCTCTTCTGTGAAATGCCCCCACCCTCCAGCTCGCACTCCCTTCCCCAGTGGCTACCAGTTGAGGGGGAAGAAGTCTGACACATGTGGATTTGAATCCCGGCTCTGCCATGTGTGGGTTATGTGACCGCAAATATGTCACTAGATCTCCCTGGGCTCTGTGTCCTATCATCTGTAAATGTGAATAATAATGTCCCCCCTGCAGGGCCATTGGAAGAGCAAACACTTTTCACAGAGCCCAACAGGTGGTGGGTGAATAAACACTTCTTTCCATCCTTCTGGCATGTTTTCACTTTTGTTTTTTTCTTTGAGATGGAGTCTGAGGCTGTTGCCCAGGCTGGAGTGCAGTGGCACTCAGCTGACTGCAACCTCCGCCTCCCGGATTCAAGCGATTCTCCTGCCTCAGCCTTCCGAGTAGCTGGGATTACAGGCATGTGTCACTATGCCCCACTAATTTTTGAATTTTTAGTAGAGGAGGGTTTTCGCCATGCTGGCCAGCCTGGTTTCAGACACCTGACCTTAAGTGATCTGCCCGCCTCGGCCTCCCACAGTGCTGAGATTACAGGCATGAGCCACTGCGCCCAGTCTTCACTTATAATGTTTTTAAAACTTGGTAGAATACACACCACATACAATTTGCCATCTTCACTGTTTTAAGTGTACAGATCAGTGGCACTGAAGAAATTCACAGTACTGTGCAGCCACCACTGCCATCCACCCACAGAACGCTCCTCATCCTGTGAAACTGAAGCTCAGTGTCCTCATTGCACAGTAACCCCCCTCCTTCAGCCCCTGGCATGTCCCATTCTACTTTCTTTCCTCTGGCATTTGGCCTGGCCTCTGTGACAGCACTAGCCCCTTCTAGCTCGTGTTGCCGGTTGTTAAGAAGTCTTAACCCCACCGTAGGTCAAGCGGCATCTCATTCATCCTCACCCCTATTACCGAGGCACATGTTGATAATAGATGTTCGAGGGGAAAATGCAAAATGAACGAGGGAATGAGCACAGAGAGGGTCACGTGTGGGTTCATGGTTAAAGGCAAAGAGCTTTGTGTCTGATTTTATGTAGCAGGTGTCCAGAATATATTGAAAGTCTAAATGATGACATGAGTGGTTTTTGTAAATGTTTACTTATTTTTTGAATAGGTGAAATATTTGAAATTCAAAAAGGTACAAAAGAATACATAGTGGAAAATCAGTTTCCCCCTAACCCAGTCCTCCAGCTTCACTGGAGGCAACCACTCTGGCCAGTTTCTTCTGCATTTTTCTGGAGGAGTGTACACACACCACATGTGCACACACTCATACGTGTGCATGCACATGTTCACACAGCACACTCACATGTGGAAGCATGCTTTACATACTGTTTGCACATCCTGCTTTTTCTCACTTGACAGATCTTTGGGATCCTTCTAAGATCGGTATATGGACAGTTTCCCTGTTGTCTGATAGCATTCATTGAATGATAAATTTATCCTGTCGCCTGTTTACACCTGCCACAGGATTTCTGTCATCTGCCACCTGTTGATGACCATTCAGGCCATTTCTGAATTCTTGCTATACAACACGTGCTGCAGTGAGCAGCCTCGGACACTCATGAATGACTGAATGCCTGAACGTGATCCCTAACCCTAACCCACTCTAACCCCTGCCTGGTCTCCCTGGCCCCCAACGCACCCCATCCTCCCAGGACTCCCACCTGCCCCCATGTGGCCATGGCTTGGGATCTTCCTCTTACTCCATGCCAGGTGCTGTGCTGGGCCCTAGAGTGTTTAGGCTGATGGGTCCCAGTCCTATCCTCCCTGGAGCCACAGCTCAGAGGAAGAGACAAATGAGGAAAGAGATACTTAGAAATCGAGTTTGAATGCTGGGATAGACCTGCCGCCCTAACTTTATGTCCCTTCCCTGACACCTGGGGAGCCACAGACTTATCCTTGATAACCTTATCCCCAATCCAGGCTCCCAGGGCAGAGGAGGAGGAAGGGAGGCTGCGGGGTGTGGGGCCAGAGTCAGATGGGACCGAATGCCGATCTGGCTGCTCTTCCCTGCACTACCCAGACCAGGCCTGTCTGTCTGATGCTGCCTGTGCCCATCGATTCCCCACTGTGTCTTGGCTGTCTGCTCTCCCTCTGGGCCCACTCTGCCAATCCCCGTGTCAGGACCCTGCCACCTCACTGCCCTCCTCACTTTTGAAACTAACTAACTGTCTCATTGGAAGGGCTTTTCCACCCTTATTCTGCAAATTAATAGCTGGTGACAGTGGGAGGGGAAGGCAGCATTAAGCCATTCAGATGGTGGGGAGAGGGCAGACACTGCCTCTACACAGGTTATCCTCTGCCCAAAGGAGTGAAGCCAGTGCTGACCTCTGGGCACCAGGGTCTGGATACCAGGAAGACTTTTGAGCTTCATCAAAACCCACCATTCAGAAGCTCTCAGCCTCTCCCAGTTCACTGGACAATGCTCTTCCCACTCAAAATACCCACCCCATCTCTCCCTTCCCTGCCACACCTGCAGTCCAAGCAGTGTCTCCAGGTTTATTTCCTGGGGTTATAAGGCTCTGCACCTCCAAAAACCCCTCATTCAAAGGGAAATGTCTCCGGGAAAGGCAGCAGAGATTTCTCCTTAGCATGGACTCAGGCCCCTTTATGAAAATGCGTACAAGAATCAGTTTTGATGAAGGGCATTAAGTAAGCAAATTTGGTTAAAATGTCCATAGCGGGTCCTCTGAGTAGCCAGAGGTGTAAGAGTGCCTGGGGTAAGGGTCCTGAAGGTAGAAACACAGGTGCTGGGGGAAGGGGCAGGGGAAGGCTGAGAACGTCTTCTCAGGGCTCAGTTTCCTTCCCGTTTGATGTCAGCATGTTTTAAAAGGGGAGTAAAAGCATGAATCACAACAGCCAGATGATGGAAGCATCCCAAGTGTCTCACAGCAAATCAATGGATAAACAACAGTGCAGTGGCTCACACCTGTAATCCCAGCACTTTGGGAGGCCGAGCTGGGTGGATTGCCTGAGCTCAAGAGTTCAAGACCAGACTGGGCAACATGGCGAAACCCCATCGCTACAAAAAATACAAAAACTAGCCTGGTATGGTGGTGTGCACCTGTAGTCCCAGCTAGTTAGGAGGCTGAAGCGAGAGGATCGCTTTAGCCCAGAAGTCTGAGGCTGCAGCAAGCCTAGATCATGCCACTGCACTCCAGCATGGGCGACAGAGTAAGATCCCATCTCTAAAACAACAATAACAACAACAACAACAACAGAGGTGTATACACACAATGGAATACATTTCGGCCTTCATGTTACAATGTGGATGAACCTTGAAGACATTGTGTGAAGTGAAATAAACCAGCACAAAGGCACTCTATGAGGTACATGGAGTAGTCAAATTTATGGACAGAAAGTAGAACGTGGTTGCCAGAGGACAGGAAGGGGGAAGGGGGAGTTGTTGTTAGATGGATACAGAATTCCAGTTTGGGATGATGGAAAGAGTTCCGGAGATTGATTGTACAACAATGTGAATATACTTTACAATACCTAACATACGCTTCAAAATGGCTAAGATGACAAATTTTACATTATGTTTATTTTATCACAATTAAAAATTTAAAACATGCTGGTTGCGGTGGCTCACGCCTGTAGTCCCAGCACTTTGGGAGGCCAAGGTGGGCGGATCACCTGAGGTCAGGAGTTTGAGACCAGTCTAGCCAATGTGGTGAAACCCCGTCTCTACTAAAAATACAAAAATTAGCCAGGCATGGTGGCAGGTGCCTGTAATCCCAGCTACTCGGGAGGCTGAGGCAGGAGAATCGCTTGAACCCAGGAGGCCGAGGTTGCAGTGAGCCAAGATCGCACCATCACACTCCAGCCTGGGGGACAAGAGAAAGACTTCATCTCAAAAAAAAAAAATTTAAACAATGAAACATAAATATTTTCAGATGGAGGGATGATAGGAAGGTACCAGAAAGGGAAGGGGTGGAAAAGCTCTGTCTCTGCCTTGGGCCCGCCTATCACGGAGACAAACCCAGGCAGTGCAGAGCCCAGACCCCAAAATACCCCTAAGTGTTGAGGGTGTGGTCTGGCCTGGGGAGTGGCTGGATATCTGGGAGGGCAGAGGTGGGAACCTGAGGGAGAAGGACCTAACCTTGACCTCAGCCTCAGACCATGGGTCCCTGCTGCCTGCCTGCCTCCTACTGGGGGCCTGCCAGGCCCACCTGTACCCAAATGCTGGCAGGCTCCCTGCCCGCTGGCTGCTTAGGGAGGTGCTCCCACTTCCCCTGCCCTTGCTTGAGCTCTCTAGGGCTCCTTCATTCTTCAGGTAGGCTGGGCTCCCCCTCTGTGCTGGGCACTGTGGAAGCTCAGCCCTATGAGACCCGGCCCTGGAAGAGCCCATGAGATGGCCAGAGATGGGCTTGTCTGGCTGGAAGTTGGGAAGAGGCTTCTCCAAGCTGCAAAGTTAAGCGTTGAGTACATAAAAGGGGAAGATTGGCATTAGTGAGAACATGGCCCTGAGGCTTGATGGACCCAAAGCCTCCCAGGGTGTATGTGTGGAGGGTGGGAGCGGGTATGCACATGGGTGCGGGACCTCATCTAGGTAATGTCTGCAGTCACATAGAATGATCTGACTCAATCTGTGTGTGAGCGCAACTGTTTGTGTGCCTGTGTGTGCGCGCCCACGTGCATGCGCGTGTGTGGTCCTAGTGTAGGTGATGTCTGCGGCCACACAAGATGCTGACTGCGTGTGTGACTCGTGGGCGTGTAGATGCAAGCACAGACCTACGACACATCTGTGTACAGGCTGAAGATCACAACGGGTCTGGCCAGGGCCCGCCGCTGGGCTCCGAGCTGGCCAGCACACCGACGGTTGGATGGGGCGACGCTTCCTGCTCCGGTCCCTAACTCATTATTAAGCTCCTCGCTCTTTGCAGACGCTCCCTGCGCCTCCCCCGCTCCGGGCTGCAGCGGCGCAGGCGCCGGGCCGAGCCCAGCGCCGAGCCGGGAGCGGGCGGCCGCGCTCCGGGCCGGGGTCCCGGGGGAGCAGGTGAGCGACCCGCGCCGCGCGGCCCCCACGGCCCTTGGCGAAGGCGCCTCCCGGCCGTGCTGCGCCGGCGCCCCCGCCTTCCCTGCCTGGCAGTCTCTGTTCGCCTCTGTTGGCATCCTCCTCCTCCCCCCTGCCTGGCATCCCCCTCCTCCCCCTGCCTGGCATCCCTTCTCCTCCCTGCCTGGCATCCCTTCTCCCCCTGCCTGGCATCCCCCTCCTCCTGCTGCCTGGCATCCCTTCTCCCCCTGCCAGGCATCCCCCCTCCTTCTCTTGCCTGGCACCTTCCCCTCACCTGGCACTTCCCCTCCTCCCTACCTGGCATCCCCTTCTCCCTTCCTGGCATCTTCCTCCCCTCCTCCTTTCCAGGTATCTCCCCTACTCCTGACTCTTTCCGTCCCCCCGCCTGGCACCTCCCTCCACCCCCACCCCAACCTGGTACCTCTTCCTCCTACCCCTTCCTTGCACCTCTTCCCTGACTGGCAGACTCCCATTCAGCCCCTCTGTGACAGCACCTCCTCCCCATCACTGCCTGGCATCTTCCCCTCCTTCCCTCTCCAGTACCTTCCTATCCTCCTTCCACCTGCATCTCCCCTCCTTCCCTCGTCTGGCACCCTCCTGCCTGGCACCTTCCCCTCCTCCCCCTGTCTGGCACCACCTCCTCCCATTGCCTGTCACCTCCCCCCTGCCGAGCACTTTCTCAACCTGCTCCTGCCTGGCATGCTCTGCTTCCTACTCCCCCTGTCTGGCACCTTCCCTCCTTCCCCTGCCTGGCATCCTCTCCCTCCTTCCCCTACCTAGCACCTTCCCATCATTCCCCTGCCTGGCACCTTCCCTGTCTCCACTTGCTACCGTCTTCCCTGGATACCCCTCTCCTATTCAGGTTGTCCCTCTGTCCCCCACCTTCCTGCAGGGCACTTCCTCCCAACCCTGGGCTGGTAACCCCTCCCCTATTGCATCGTCCTCTCATCCTCCCCTCCCACTGTGTCTCCCAGACCCCACCAGCTCTCCCATCCCCAGCACTCCCTGTCTCCAGCCTCCTCCCTTCTCATCCCCTTTCCTCCCAACCCTAGTCAGGGTTCATCCATCCGCAGCAGCCCCTTTTGTCCACATGGCTTAACCAGACCCTGAGCCACTCCCAAGCCCCACCTCTGTCACCCACACCCCACTCCTACAGCACTGCTCTCTTCTTGGCTCCCATGCCCCACGGTCTGCTCAGGGACTTCAGTTCATACGTTGGGTCCTGACCCAACAAGCTGGAGACCTTCCTGCTCTTCCAGCAGGGAAGGAAGCAGGGCAGGACTGGACAGAGCAGGCACTAGCAGGGACCAGGAGAGAGGTGCCTAGGCCAGCCAGTGGTCATGGAGCAGGCTGACTACCTGCCTGCCACTTCTGGAGTCCCTCCGTGCCCCTGGGCTCCAGGACCATCCCGGTTACCATCCTGACCTGCCCTCTGGTCTTTGCCTCCAATGCCCAGCTCTCTCCCTCCAACCATTGCCACACCCCAAAAACTGGCCTCTCCAGTCAGGCTTTGGGCTCTGCCTGGGGTCCCTGCTCTGTCTTTCAAGTTCTTTGTCCCGCAGGACCCTGGGGCCGGTATCTGTCTGCTCCCGGCACATAGTGCTCCCACCCACTCCCTGCCTTGTGCCACCCTAGACCCAGCTGGCCTGTGCTGGTTGCCTCCATCCTAGCCCCTTTGTTCTGCACAGCTTCCTGGCTTCCTCTGACCTCTGCTCCAGGGAGTTTGGCTTCTTCCCAGCCTCCCAAGGCCTCCTTGAATCTACCTTGGGGCTCAGGGTGTGACCTCTCCTTCCAGATCCTCAGAATGGCCCTTGGTGCTACAGGCGCAGTGGGCTCCGGGCCCAGGCACCGAGGGGGCACTGGATGACTCTCCAGGTGCAGGACCCTGCCCTATGACTCCAGGTCTTCAGCACCCACCCACCGTGGTACAGGTAGGTGCCTCCTCCCCTGCCAGCCCAGGAGCAGGAGCTCTGGGCCCCATGGAGAGTCGGCCAGCCCTTGGCCCCTGCTCCCACCACATGGCCCCTCCTGCCCATGGCAGGGCCTCTCTGTCCCTCTCCCCACCCCTGCTGACACCTGTCATTAATGTCCTTCCCTCCATCCCACACTCCCTTTTCTGTGTGCCTTCTCACCTCCTGGTGTCCTTAGGTCCTGCCTCTCAAAGCTGTTCTGAGCCAGGGACAACTAGCCTGAAACCAAGTTTTGGGTTCATGTGAGCATAGTCTGGGCTCTGGCATGCTCCACTTCCTCCCCACCCAGACACCCAGACAACACCCCATCTCCTCTCACTGTGCATGCAGAAGCGTACGCATACGTGCACATGCTCACATGCACACACACCACATGCTGTCTGCGAGCTGGAAGGAACCTGCTGATTCCTTGGCACAACTTGTGCTCAGAAACCTCTAAAAACCCTGCAGGGCCCCAGGCAGGGTTCTGCTTATGGCAGGAGGGAGGTGGCAGTCGTCTATTGCACAGCCCGCGGTGGGAGCCAACCCTGCCCTGGCCCAGGCGCACCTCTAGCTCTGATGCACTCTGGGACCATTGCTTGCTTGTAGGGCCCTCCTAAGCCTCCTCCCCAAGGAGTGAGAGGAAGATGGTCCACACTTGTCCGCATCAGTCCCCACTTGTCCAGAAGGACACACTGAGGTTCTGGGCAGAAAAGTCATCTGCCCCAGAGCCCCACCCAGCATGGTAAGGGGTCGGATCTGAAGTCTGGTCTGAGCTCTGCCTGCCCAGCCCCACCCATCATCACGCTGGCTGGCCTTACCGGTGGGAGGCACCTGGCAACAGGGTAGGTGCTGTCAGGGCCTCAAGGCACGTGGAGCCCAGTCCCTGTCCTCAGGGCCTGCAGCCTTGGAGAGCAGCCTTGGCAATCGGGCACAAAGGGCCACAGACCACACAGGCCTCAGAGCACTGAGGAGGGAGATGTCAGGAAAGTCCTGGAAAGGTGCAATTGGAAATGACTCAGAGGAGCCTGAGGTTCGGGGAAGCCTGGGGCTGTGGGCAGAATGAGAGTGCTTTCTGCTTCTCCTTCCTCAGAAGTTGGCAGAGGAACTCATCCTCCTGCCAGGCTGCTCTGAAGGCCAGGGACAGCCCTGTTCCCCTTCAGACTCCCCCAGTGCCCCTCCTCCTCCAGTGAGGTGCAGGCCCAGGGAAAAATGGGGCAGAGCACCGGCTGCTGGGGAATCTGGCCTGGCCCAGAGGATCCAAGCCACACAGGGCAGCAGCAGGCACCAGTCACCTGGTACCCATCACCAAGGAAACACGCCTGGTGCCGACATGCCTAGCCCCACACCTGAAGCCCTGGGCCACCTGCAGGAAGGTCAAGGCCTCCAAGCAAAGGTCCCACCCTCATCCCCAACACCTCCCCAGCACCTGAGGTGAACTGGGGACTGGTTGCTCAGTTTGTGGTGGTTGGTGTTTTAGCTGAAATTCATAAAGAAAAGGTGTGAGCTAATATATTAAACCAAGCACTCTACAGTTCTGGGGTGGCTGAGGGTAGAGGCCAGGTTGAATAGGGGGCAGGCTGATGGGAGGCAGCTAAGCTTCCTGGGGAGGTGCACCTGAAGTGGTCCCCCACATGGAGAGTCCTCCTGATACTTGACATGCACTGAGTTAGGCCCTGAGGGGCTCCCCAGCAGCAGTTGGTGGGAGCCCTGGGCTGTTCCAGACCTTTCCTGAAGGGTCACTGCAGGATGGGCACAGGGGAGGAGGGCAGGGGAGGCCTGTGAAGATTGGAGCTGGGGCCCTGGGGCAGTAGGTCCATCCTTGTGACACCTGGCCCCAGAGTGGCCCTGGCCATGAGTCAGAAGCCCCAGCTCCAAGAGTGACAAGGTGGGCTAAGTTTGGCACTTTATTTTGGAATCGCATTAACATGCAATCGGTGGTGTGCGTTGCAGGCTTTTGGCAGCCAGGCAGGCACTTGGGCATTTGGATGCTGACAGGCCTGGTGCTGGTGCCTAGGCATCCGTCCTCACCCCAAGCTGGCAGTGTGATTGCAAGTGATTAGTGAGAATTAAGTGGTGGAGGTAATGAGCTAGAGGTGTCACCGGGAGGAGGCTGAGACACCCCTCAGGGATGAGTGGACTTCCCTCAGCTGTGGCTGGACTCAGAACCATCTGGGGCCAAGCTGAGGCCACCGCCTGCTTCTGACGGGTACTTGGCTGAGGGACGTCTTGTAGGGACCATTGCTGTGTCCCCCGGTGCTCCTTGCTAATGAGGGGTGTGGGAATCCTTGGTGACTCATAAAGGACCATAGGGGAGGGCTGATCACTTGGGCCAGGCCCACCTTTTGGGATAGCACGTTCTGTTTATTGACTTTCCAAGCTGTGACACCAATTCTTGGCACCCTACACTTACTTCCAGGGATTTCAGAACGTGCCTCATGAGCATGTGCCCCACACAGGCCTCCTACTGGAACTTAAAAATTTGGACCATCTCCCACGTGAACCTTTTTCCCAGACCGAAGAGCATTCTGGGCAAATGCCCTGGAGTGAGGGACACTGTGCCATGAGGGAGGGAGAGGAAGACACAGGGAGGTGTTCTTATGCTCTGCCTCATCCTGAAAAGGGTTTCAGGTAGTTTTCAAAGATACATATAGTGAGGAAACTGAGACAGAGATAGAGCACAGAAAACATGGTGTCACCTAGGATGTGGCTGCGGCACCAGATGCAAACCATGAGGCCCGGAGACCCTGAGGCGAGCAGAGAAGCAAGCAATTACATGATTTACACTGTGCATAAGATAAAAAATCAGACAACTTGCTCAAATCACTGTGATTTCTGGTCCCGAGCCCTTGGGAGGTCTCTCCTGTATGAGGAAATGAAGGGGATACCATGTGACAGAGTTACACAATGTTCTCAACAATGTCACAACTACTTCCTAGGGCTAAGGCAAGGACCAACACAATACTGCCCAGCCATAAACATATTGGTAATATTGCTTAACCCAAACTTAAAATTCGGAGCAACTAGAGGAGTGCATTACTACCTTCAGGAAATACCCTCTTTCTCTTTTGTGAGAGACAGGGTCTCACACTGTTGCTCAGGCTGGAGTGCAGTGGTATGATCATGGCTCACAGCAGCCTCGAACTCCTGGGCTCAGGTGATCCTGCTTTAGCCTCCTGAGTAACTGGGACTACAAGCACAAGCCACAATGCCCCCTAGCTTTTGCTCTTTTTGTTTTGTTTTTATTTTAGTAGAGATGAGGTCTCACTATATTTCCTAGGCTGGTCTCAAACTCCTGGGCTCAAGCAGTCCTCCCACTTCAGCCTCCCAAAGTGCTGGGATTACAGGCATGAGCCATCGAACCTGACCAGGAAATACTCTGTATGTTGATATTTACAACCATGTTTCTGATAAATATCAGGCAGCAGGAAGATTTATTTGAAATTGGAAATTAAGTTCAGTCACATTCTCCAGTAGGGGTAATATCCTTATAGGAAATAAAGAGCTCCTTCAGCACGTAGGCCCCACAGGTGAGTCTGGGTATGAGGAGGGACCAGCCCTGGTCTTTCCCCACAGGTCCTGAACCCATGCAAAAACAGGCACAGGCCTCAGTTAACTTAAGTGCAGGGAAAGTCGAGCTGAAGAGAGGCTTGAACCTGAGGCCCAAGTGTTGTCCTATTTCCTAACCTGGGTTTGCTTACCTGGGCACGGGAGCAGAAGGAGATGATCTGTGTCCTAAAACAGACTCGCCTGGAAGGGGAACACTGGCCACAGGATAAGCAGCTTTGCCTTCAGCACCTTTACCCCACCCTCCCGGGAGAAGGATTGTCCGGCTGGCGCAGGCCCTTACCACCTCATCGGACAGAGCCTCCTCCCACAGGGAAGAACGGTGGGGAAAGGGCCAGGGTCATTCCAGCATCTCGTCTCCTAGGAATAGAGTACATTTTCCTTGTGAACACGTGAAGACAAGGGAGTAGGGCCCCTCCGCGGTGGGGTGGACGGGCCACACTGCTGAACAGTGACCTCGAGGCTCAGGTCCAGACCTGGAATGACCAAGTCCACCCCCTTTCTTATCTCTCCATTGGAACAATTGCCACATCCTTTTATTTGATGTTATTTCCTAGATAAGTGTCAATTCCATCCGCTCCTGATTGCCCACGTCACCGCCCTAGTCCACGCACTGTGGTCTTCTGCCGCCATCTGAGTGCCGCATACTCAGCCTTGCCCCTGCACCAGACCCCAGCCCAGCACTGTAACCAGAATGGGCTTCCTAAACACAAATTTGATTTGTTCCACCTTCCACTTCCTTGTGGCTTCATTCGTGTGCCCTCACTCAGGGCCCTCACACCTGCTGTTCCCTGCACCTCCGACACCCTTCCCAGCTCCCTTCACCTGGCTAACTGCACTCATCTTGAAGTCTCCACTTCAGTTCCACCTCTTGCAGGGAGTCTTTCTCCCACCCCTGCTTGGGCGTGAGGACCACCCACTCTCTTCTGTCTTGCAGCACCTACCAAAGAGTCTCATGCTGAGCTGTAGGGCTCCTTAAAGGCATGGCTGCATCTGTCTTGTTCCACACAGTACAGAGAAATATTTCTTGAATGAATGAACAGATGTGTGAGGCAGTGGACAGAGAGGGGATGGCTCTATGGCTGATTCTAAAATGAGCCCCAGATCCCTCTTGGTGCTGTCAGCCTCACCCTCTCAACACTACCACGATGCAAGGGGGGGCCTTTCTTGCCTGCCAGCCTTGTCCTGCTGTTGCCTGAGCTGCCCCATGCCCCGCGCCCAGCAGCCCTCCCTCCTGTAACTCCGTGGTTGGAGGAGTGCTCCATGCTCATTCCCTCTTCAGTTATTCCCATGGTGAAGGAGAATGTCACTCCCTCTGACCTTGGTTTTGCCTTTTGGAGTTGCAGGGAGAAACCCCTTTCTCCCTCCAAGCCATCTGACCACCTTTCAACATTTGGAGGCAGTTTTCCCACAGGACCTGTGTCTCCGCCCGGAACATCCAGCTCTGGCTCTTTCAAAGATTCACTGCCTTTGTGCCCCCTGGGGAGCATTGGAGATCCCCCCCCAAGGCCATGGCCCACGCTTGGAGCCACCTGGGCCTGTGCTAGAAGGTGAGCTCTCCCTCTCCAGCCAGACAGATGAGGAAAAGGTACTCAGTTTTCTGAGTGACATGTCTCGTCTGTAGAATGGGACATCATGCCCTTCTATAAAGAAGCAACGGTGATGCCAGATGCCTGCATTCACCAAGCGCCCCTTGCCACTGCAAGTGTTCACATGGGATGCTGAGTGCTGTCCCTGCTCTAGGTGTCATCTGCGTACCCCAGAGCACCATCTAATGCCACCGATGCCTCCCTTGGTTGCAGGTCCCAGCCTGCCATTCATGCTGCCTGCTTATACCACTGGCCACCACCCAGGCACCCAGCAGTCCATTCTTCCTGTTCCATATCTGTCAGCCCCAACATGGAGCTATCTTAGCTTTAGCCCATCTTTCCAGCCCACAGCTCCCATCTAGCCTGGTGCAGTCTGCGGGTGTGAGAGGCCTGTCTTCTTTGCCTTTCATAAAGTTTTTCATTGGAAAAAAGAAAAAGTAAGTCAGCAGGGCCCAGGAGAGAGCCCTGTGGTCCCTGGAGATGGCTCAGGGTGGGCCGGCAGCTAAATCCACAGCAGGGGCCTCGAGGGTGGGTAGCCTTGAAGGAGGTGCCAGTGGGTGGGAAGGTGCCCCCCGTGGGGGCCTAAGTAGATGCAAGAGAAGCTGAGCTCCAGTTTCAGGTCTACAGCACCCACTCCACTCTCCCCAGCAGGAAGCAGCACTGTACTTTTGCCTTTTCATGCCTCAGTTTCCCCTCTAACTCCCCCTCCACCATCACCTCACTTGCATCTTACCCAGGCCTCTTCCTTCAGAAGAAAATTCTGTCTTTGAGACACTTTTGATCCATTCAGTGGACAGAGATGTCTCCCCCTGCCACCCGCCACCCACCATCACAGCCCCCACCCCAGATTCAAGAGCAGCTGCCACAAACACAGTGACCTGCAGGAAGTGAAAGAGTGAAGTGGCTGGGGGCAGAGTAATAGCAGCCAGTAGAGACTGAGGGCTCACTGTGGGCTTTGAGAACTATTTCAAGAATTTTAGGCCAGTCGCAGTGGTTCATGCCTGTAATCCCAGCACTTTGGGAGGCCAAGGCAGGAGGATCGCCTGAAGCCAGGAGTTCAAAACCAGGCTGGGCAACAAAGCGAGACCCCATCTCTACATTTAAAAAAAAAAGAGAGAGAATTTTAGGTGGTTTAATTTATCCTAGCCACAACACTATAAGGTAAGTGCTGTTATACTCATCATCACTCTAGATAAGGAAACTGAGGCACAGGGCATGAAGGAACTTTCCCAGTGGTCAAGGCAAGAGTCCCAACTGGTGTCTCTCCACCACATTTAGCCCTCAGAAATTTGCTGTGCCCAAACCTCAGGGGCCCTCACAGGGATAAGACAGCCACCCCTTTATTCAGGGTCTCAACCCAGCCCCTCCTCTTTTGCCCCCAGCACTGAGGCTCACAGTCAAAGACCATTTATCATCTCACACACAGCCTGTTCCACTCATTGACTGTCACTGCTGTGCCCCTAGGAGTATTTGAGTTTGCAACCCCTAAAATAGGGAATGGGGAGGAGATGTGGCAAATGGGAGGGCTCTCGCCCCTCTGAAAAGGTGCAGCCCCTTCTCAGCTCCACCTGATTGTCTCTAAGTGGACTAGTGGTCTGGTCTTGCCAAATTTCTCATTTTTTTTTAGAGATTCTGGAAATCTGGCTTTGATGTGAAATCTCTCAGTCTTTAAGGTTGGTGTCTAATTAAAGTGTTTAGGACACAGTGAGGGCTGAGCAAAACCTGTCTGCCCTGCCCAGTTTGTAACACTCACCTTGAGATCTCCTTGCCTGCCGCTTGTCCCCTTCCCTCCCTTCTATCCCCTAGCCCAGAAAACAAACCAGCATTTCTCACTGAGAACTCAGGGCCCCCAGTTTGAGAAACACTGCATTAAGAATTGCTGTCACTTTATTGGTTTGTTTGTTTGTTTATTTATTTATTTATGAGACAGGATCTCGGCTCCATCGCCTAGGCTGCAGTACAGTGGTGCGATCATGGCTCACTGAAGCCTCAACCTCCTGGGCTTAAGCAGTTCTCCCACCTCAGTGCCCCACGTAGCTGGAACTACAGGTGTGCACCACCACACCCAGCTAATATATTTGAATTTTAGTAGAGAGGAGTCTTGCTGTGTTGCCCAGGCTGGTCTCCAACTCTTGAGCTCAAGCAATCTGCCCACCTCAGCCTCCCAGAGTGCTGGCATTACAGGCTTGAGCCACTGCACCTGGCCTGCTGTCGCTTTAGTTGGCTTCTTGTCAGCTACATTATAATTACAATGAAATTATAAACAAAATGCAGAGTCTCTTCAAAAACTTGAGGACCTTCTCCCACAACAGACCCGAATCCCAGTTTGAGAAGCAGTGCTCATAAATCCTCATGATGACTGCTAATGGGAAGGGCGGGGCTGTTGTAGAATCCCTCTCAACTTGTCTGTGTCTTAACTTAAACCCAGAGTACCAACCCCTGAGGACTTCAGAGTACATTTGATAACGAATGGGGGAGCAGTCAGATAGTAACTCAAAAAGAACATGGACCTTATGATCAGAAAACAGGAGTTTGAGCCTCACTTTCGACACTAACTTGCCCTCCAGCTCTGAGTCAGTCTTTCAAGAACTCTCTACGCCTTGTGTTCCTGTCTTTAAAATGGATATAGTAATAGTCATCCTTTCAGCTTCCTGGACTGTGGAGAGAACCAAATTGGATAATGCATGTTGAACTACTTTGTAGGCTAAGCTCCATGAAGCTCTATGTGTTAATTTGGAGGTGTTTGACAAAGTGTTTCCCTATATCTTTAGGGTATGATACATAAACGTGGGCTGGATGCAGTGGTGTGCCGATAAATGTTTAACAACTGGCTCTTGGCAGGACGGGGCGTGGGAGCAGAGTTCCGGTTTGTATCGTTCGCCAATTCCTGTGGTATAAATACCACTAGCTGGGTGCAGTGGCTGAAGCCTGTAATCCCAGCGCTTTGGGAGGCCACTGCGGGAGGCTCGCTTAACGCTAAAAGTTCAAGACCAGCCTAGGCAACAAAGCAACACCCCATTTCTACAAAACATTTTAACAGTTAGCCAGGCATGGTGGCATGCACCTATAGTCTTAGCTACTCAGGAGGCTGAGGCAGGAAGATGGCTTGAGCCCAGGAGGTCCATGCTGCAATGAGCCATGATCACACCACTGTACTCCAGCCTAGGCAATAGCCAGACCCTATCTCAAAAAAAAAAAAAAAAACCTCCCACAGTGGCTGATGTTCTGACATGACACACTAGCATATTGCTCGCTGGATGTTACTATCATTGGGCGAATTTGCTGAGAATTGAAGAAAGACTAAGCCCCAAAGGGTGTACATTAGTCTGGAGAGAGCCTTGTCTTGCTTCCTGTCCCTTTCTCAATACATTCAGCAAAGATTTAGATGCAGATTGATGGTCACACTCACTGGATTTATGAATGACACACAGCCAGAAAAGATGGTGAATATTTGGATATTTTGAATTAATATTCAAAAGCTCTCAACATTCACCTTCTAAGAATTATGGGCTAATTCTTAGAAGATGAATATTAACAGGAGTAAATGTTAAGTGTCCCTTCTTGAGACAAAAAGACAACTTTACAAGTAGGGGATAGGGAGACATGTTTTGCATAGAGTAGGAAAAAAAAATTGGCTGGGCGTGGTGGCTCACACCTGTAATCCCAGCCCTTTGGGAGACTGAGGTGGGCGATCATTTGAGGTCAGGAGTTTGAGACCAGCCTGGCCAACATGGTGAAACACTGTCTCTACAAAAAATACAAAAATTAGCCAGGCATGGTGGCACACGCCTGTAATCCCAGCTACTCAGGAGGCTGAGGCATGAGAATCACTTGAACCCTGGAGGCGGAGATTGCAGTGAGCCGAGGTCTCGCCACTGCACTCCAGCCTGGGCAATAGAGCGAGACTCTGTATCAAAGAAAGAAAGAAAAGAAAAGAAAAAAAATGAGGTTAAATTGACAATAAGGTCAGTTCAAGTCCACAGTGCAATGAGTGATTACCAAAGAGTGATACATTAATGGCCATGATGACTTTACTCAGTACTCTGTGACTTAAAGAGAATTTTCACATATGGCAAATCATTACTATTTTGCTATGCACAATACCCCGTGAGAGAGGTAAGATGATAAATGCCCACTGATGAGGAGACTGAGATCAAAGAGGTTAATGGTGACTTGGCACTTTTATACTCCTGTCAATGGATGATGGAATAAAGGCTCAAACTCAGGCCTTCTGGCCCGGATTCTGCCCTGTGCTTTGCACCCTGCTCGGAGGGCTTGCTTTCATCAGGCAAACCAGAGGATGTTCTGAGGGGAGGCCCAGGTGGTAGGTGGACTAGCAGGCAGGTCTCATGACGACCACCCTGGGAGTCCTGAAGAGCAGGCTGTGGGGGTGTTGGGTCACTAGGGCCACCCCAACAAAGGACCACAGACCTGGAAGCTTAAACAACAGAGATTCCTGGTCCCAGTGTGGGAGGCTGGAAGTCTGAAATCAAGGTGTCAGCGAGGTTGGTTCCTTCTGAAGGCTGTGAGGGAGGGATCTGTCTCAGGCCTCTCTCCTTGGCTAGAAGTTGAGCATCCTCTCCCTCTGTCTCTTTACATCATCATCTCTCTGTGCAAGTCTCTGTGCCCAAATTTCCCTTTCTTGTAAGGACACCAGTCCTATTGGATGAGGGCCCACCCTAATGACCTCATTTTAACTTGATTACCTCTTTAGCGACCGTATCCCCAAATAAGATCACATTCTGATATATTAGGGGTTAGGACTCCAACATATGAATTTTGGGAGACACAGTTCAACCCATAGCAGGGGTACTCTGACAGGTGCCTTCAGAATTTGGAGATGTGTCTTACAGAGGAGCAAGATGGTCAGAGCCTCAGGGAGCTGATGGGGTTCAAAACCCTGGGCTATCCCCATCACAGGAAGAACCAAGGCCCCGAGGGACAGGTCGACTCCCTGCCACTGTCCAGTCCTTGGGCCCCTGGGCTGCTGGAACACTAGTGCCCCACCTGGCTCCATGAAGAGCCAGAGGGCAGCCTCCAGCCTCCAGTTCCGGCAGTTACCCTGGGCAGTCAGTATGCCACCTTCCCAGCTAGTCCTGGGCCTGGCCTCACGGTCTGCTCCCCCTCTGCCACCTCTACCACTGCTGCTGCTCCATGCTGGCTTCCGACGCTAACTCCAGCAGAGGCTTGGGCCCAGCTCCGCTGGACTCCCCAGAACTCCATGGATCCCACCATTGACCTCCTCAGCTCCACATCAGGGAGAAGGAGGTGGCCTGCTGGGGAGTTAGGTGTTTAGCGGGTGATTGCCTCCGTCCTCCAGAGGAACTCCCACAGTTCCTACCCTAGGCGCTGGCCTGGCCTGGCCTAGTGGCTTCTTGTGTGAGACCATCTTCAGAGCACTTATCTTGGGCTTCGGAATGGCTTACAATCATGCTCTCCTCTTCCGACACCCTGTGCCAAAAGCCACTGCCATCCTGGGACACTTTCCAAGGCAGGAGCTGACATTAGCTCCTCTCTGTTTCGGGGCAAAATCCTGACTTTGGCCGGGTGCGGTGGCTCACACCTCTAATCCCAGCACCTTGGGAGGCTGAAGCAGGCAGATCACTTGATGTCAGGAGTTCGAGACCAGCCTGGCCAACATGGCGAAACCCCGTCTCTACTAAAAATATAAAAATTATCCAGGTGTGGTGGTGGGCACCTGTAATGCCAGCTACTCGGGCGGCTGAGGCAGGAGAATCACTTGAACCCGGGAGGCAGAGGTTGCAGTGAGCCAAGATCATACCACTGTACTCCAGCCTGGGCAACAGAGTAAGACTATGTCTCAAAAAAAAAAAAAAAATCCTGTCATCGGGAACCTGACCTTCAGACCCAGTGGCTGATCATAGCAGGTCAAGAGAATGGCAGGTGCAGAGGTCCTGAGGTGGGCAGGGACCCAGTGAGTTTGAGGACCAGATAGGGACTGGCGGAGCTGAAGGCACCCACAAGGTGGAGTCAGCCCTGTGAGCCCTGGCAAGGAATGTGGATTCTGTCAGTGCCATGAAACCATTGTCAGATCTTAAGCAAGGATGTACTGTGGTCCTCACTGCATTTTTTAAAAGATCACTCTGACCATGCTGTAGAGACAGACAGAATGGAGAGATGGGACGATCAGTGCAGAAGAAAGATGGTGCTGGCCTGGACCAGGGTAGTGACAGAAAAAATGCAGAGACCAGTGGGCTTGAGAGAGCAGATAACAGTGAAACTAATAAAATTTGCCTATGGATTAAATATGAGGGCCAAGGGAGAAGAGGATGTTCATAATAACAACCACAGAACAGCATGGAAAATGGCCAGACCCTGGAGTTGGGCTGAGGGAATTGGATGGCTTGAAAGATATGGCGATGTAGATGGGCAGCATTGAGGTTTGGAGGGGTAAGAGGGACATTCTCCAAGGTGGAACCTGGGGAGGGCAAAGACAGGGCTTTGAGGCTGGTGAGGAGGCCTCCTTGGTGAAAGTGGTAGGGCCTTGGTGGACACATGGCCATCCTGCCTCTCTTTCCCCTCCCTCCCCAGCTGCCTCCCAGGTTTGAAGTGTGGTTATAGCTTCAGCCTTGATTTAAATCCCTCAGAACACCCCTTGGCATTTTTTTAATAAAAAAAAAAAAAAATCCGTTTAGCAGGAGTGTCTGGCACATTCCACTTCTTCCCATCAAGTCTGCCCACAGCCTCTGGGCTAGGATCTAGGCTAGACACAGGCCACCCGGATGAAAATCCCAGCTCCACCCCTACCAGCTCTGCAACCTTGCACCAGTCATTTTGCTTCCTTAGGCCTCAGTTTCCCCACTTGTAAGGCGGATTAAGGATTGTCCTCGCAAGGTAGGGGGACTGTGGACATGAACTGAGCTTGAAACAAGCAGTGGCTGCTCACAATAAGAGCCGTGTGTGCTGGCTTCCCTGTCACTAGTTTTAGCCTGCTGGGCTCTGCAGGGCACCTGTCCTGCCCTTTCCACTATTCATGACTCTCGCCAAGATAAAGCACGAGTCTTGGGTGCCTCTCCCCTGACCTTCACAGACGTGCCCAAGGAGGCAGAGCCCCTGAGACCCACAGCACCCCATACCAGCCTTGGGCATCCCACCCAGCTGGGGCTCTCCCTGGCTGTGCTCAGGGTCCTGCTTAGGTGTCACTACTCTGAGACACCTGTTGGGGTAGCCCTGCCCCACCCTGTTAGGGGCCCCTCCTCCCTGCTCCCGCAGGGCCCTCTGGACACACCTGGCACAAAAGCCTCTATCCATCTTGTCTTTCTCAGTGACCACCAGGTCTCACGGGCGGAGGCCATGTCATGCATGTAAATGGGCAGCGCTTCCCAGGAGCCGTCCCAAAGGAGGTGCTCACTAAATGTGTACAGAGAACAGAAGGCAGAGGAGCGCACGGGGTGGGAGGAGGCCCTGCTTTTCCTCAGATGCCGTTATCAGCAGTTCCCAAACCTCTGCTTTTCTAGGCCGTAACTGGCCTTACAGTGTCTTTTTAAATTTAAGTCCCAAAGCTGGGCATGGTGGCTCATGCCTGTAATCCCAACACTCTGAGTGGCCGAGGTGAGAGGATTCCTTGAGCCCAGGAGTTCGAGATCCACCTAGGCAACACAGCAAGACCTTGTCTCTACAAACAATTTAAAAATTAGCCGGGCATGGTGGCACGTGCCTGTAGTCCCAGCTACTCAGGGGGCTGAGGTGGGAAGATAGCTTGAGCCCAGGAGGTCCAGGCTGCAGTGAGCTGTGATCACACCACTGCACTACAGTCTAGACGACAGAGCAAAACCCTGTCTCAAAAAAAAAAAAAAAAAAAAAAACTGGTTTAAGTGCAGTGGGTGTGCTAACGTGTGGTGGCTTCTGAATGTCTCCCTCCTGTCCTGCAGCCTGAGCTGCAGCCCCCACAGCTCCGTTGCGGGACCACAGGTTTCCCACGGCATAACCCCCTGCACGCTAACACCACTTGTGGCTGCTCTCTGCCCAAGGAAGCGTCCAGTGGTTTGAGCAGACCCCACACTTCCCGCAGGGCTCCCAGAGCCGCCGTAATTAGCCACTCTGAATGATCACCTGGCTGGCTTCTAAAAGCGGCAGCTCGGCCCTCACCTGTACCCGCCATGGCGTTTGTGATGAGCCTGCCACTGAAGGGTTCTGAGAGCTCCCTGGTTCCACTGCGCCCCACCCTAGCTGGGGGTTGGTTGGAAGCAGGATCATTCAAGTCCGGGAGATAAGACAGATGAGCAGCAGCCGAGGCCACAGGGAATCCAGGCTGTGGGACAAGCAGGCAGGACCGTTGGGAAGCTGATGCTAACAGCTGCTGCTCGTTAAGTGTTGACCCTGTGCCAGGCACTGTGCTGAATCCTGCACATGCTCAACCACATTTTAATCCTCACATCCACCCGTGCATCACGTGAGGGACCCCCAGTTTTGCAGATGGGGAAATTGAGGCTCCAACAGGTCAGGTAACATGATCAGGGTTATGATCACTCAGTGACTGGGTGGGGTTTGAACCCAGAACCAATTGACTCAAGGGCTGTGGTTCTCAACCCTGGGGCAATTTCACCCTCCAGGGACAAGGGTCAACATCTGGAGATATTTTGTTTGCCACACTGGGTAAAGAATAGAGGCCAGGGATGCTCCTAACATCATACAGTGCACAAGGCAACCCCCACAATAAAGAATCATCCAGCCCAAGATGTCAGCAGTGCCAACTGGAGAAACCCTGTTCTAGAATCCAGGCTAGGAGCCATCACACTGTGGACTGCAGAGACCCTGCCCAGGGTAGTGGGTTCAGGCAGGGGTGGAGAGCATAGCCAGCCTTAGTTACAAGGGTTTGCCGAGAGCAGGCCCCAACATCTGCCGCCTCCCCACTGCCTGCCCCATGGTGAGTCTTCACGAGACTTCTTGGTGCCACTGTAGCCATTTGAGCCCCAGAGTAAAGTCTGCTGAGTTACCAGTGTGCTGTGTGGGGCCGGCAAGAAGCTGAGCTTCCTGTGAAGTCCTTGGTCATGGACAAGCCTCACAAGCCCCATCTCTTCTCAATCCCACTTACTTTTGCCTGGTTCTCCAAGAAATTGGTGGTCCACTCGGCATAGACAGAGCCTGTTGCTGTTCTCATCGCTTCTCCTACCCCTCTTAAGGGCCAGCTGGATCCTCTTTAAGTTCTCCAAACTAGCACCAAGTGGCACCAGGAAGGCAAGGCGAGGTGGTAGGGGGCTGTCTCAGGGCACCCCTTGGCTATGTCGGGGTAACGAGACGTTCCCAAAGGATAGCCAACTGAGGTCCAGGTAGGGGGCGGGGTGGCGTGTCGCCGTGGGATTCGAGCATGTATAGGAGTTACACTTGGTCGTGAGGACCAGAGAAGCCACAGGAACAAGGGGCTTGTTCCAAGTTTAGCATTCATTTTTTATTTTTTCTTGTTTTTGGCTAAAAAGTAACAAAGGGAACCTTCTCAAATGCATTGAAATTTATTTCAGACACCTTGGTGGTAGCACATTTTCTAGAATTTGTATTCCCAATGTTTCAAACAATCAGCTTGAGATTTTGAGGGGTGTGTTTAAAAGGATAATTAAGGGTAATTCAGCTTAGCTCTACAGGCTTTCAGGGATCTTGATTTCCTTCTTTAAAAGGCAGGTGTTTGGGGAAGGTGGGGTTTGTATGTTGGTGAGTCTGTCACTACCCCCAGCAGGCAAGCTTTAGCATGGGGACACTGGGGAGGCAGCTTGGGGTAAAGGAGAAAACCCAGGAACCTTGAGGACAGGAAACCTGATTTGCAATCCTAGCCCCACCCTGTGATAGCACAGTGAATTTTGGCAAGTCACACAACTTCTTCTAGCCTCATTTTCATTATCTTTATAATGGGGACCCTGCCAGGAACCTGATAGGGTTATCTTTTGGGATCAGACAGGTTACTGTGTGTGGAAGTACTTGGTCAATGGTAAAATCCTATACAAATCTAAACCAATGTTATTACTCCTATGATAACAAGTCTCGGCCAAGCATGGTGACTCATGCCTGTAATCCCAGCACTTTGGGAGGCCAAGGCGGGTGGATCACCTGAGGTCAGGAGTTCGAAACCAGCTTGGCCAACATGGTGAAATCCCGTCTCCACTAAAAACACAAAAATTAACTGGGCGTGATGGTGCGTGCCTGTAATCCCAGCTACTCAGGAGGCTGAGGCAGGAGATCATTTGAACCCAGTAGGCGGAGGTTGCAGTGAGCCAAGACTGTGCCATTGCACTCAAGCCTGGGTGAAAAGAGTGAAACTCCATCTCAAAAAAACAAAACAAAACAAAACAAGTCTCAGGTTGTAACCTCAGCTGGCATTTGGAAATCTGTGCTGAAGATCCTGAATGGGGTCGGAGTGGGCTCTCTTCACCTCCACGCGTCACATGTTGGAGGCTCTGCCATGTGCCAGGTACTTGGGATTCAGCAGCAAAGAAAACAGATAAAAAGCCCTGCCTCCTTTAGAAAACACACACACACACACACACACACACACACAGCCCCTACCTTTTCGGAGCTTACATTCTTTTTTTATTTTTTATTTTTTTGAGACAGAGTCTCACTCTGTCACCCAGACTGGAGTACAGTGGTGTGATCTTGGCTCACTGCAACCTCTGCCTCACAGGTTCAAGCGATTCTCCTGCCTCAGCCTCCTGAGTAGCTGAGACTACAGGTGCCCACCACCACACATGGCTAATTTTTGTATTTTTAGTAGAGGTGGGATTTCACCATGTTGGCCAGGCTGGTCTCAAACTCCTGACTTCAGGTGATTGGCTTCCCAAAGTGTTGGGATTACAAGTGTGAGCCACCACGCCCAGCCTGGAGCTTACGTTCTAATGGAGAAAAAAAAAAAAAGGCATCAATGTAGGGAGTAGATGATATAGAAAGGTGGAAGGTGTAGGGTCCTGTAGGGAGAGTGGAGGGGAATAAAAGAGATGGGTGTGTGGAGGGAGAGGGCTTGCAGTTTTTAATCAGGGAGACAGACTGTGCCTCACTGGGGAGGAGACATGTGAATAAAGGCTTTTGGGAGGTGAGGAGTCCACCAGGTAGATTGTCAGAGGAAGAGCATCCTGAACTGGCATGGACCTGGAGTTTCCAAAGCACTGCAGGGAGCACAGAGGCCAGGGCAGAGAGAAGGTGGTGAGGGAGATAGCAAGAGGTGAGAGCAGAGGGGACAGGGAGTAAGGATGAGACCAGATCCTGCAGGACCTTCAGGACCTTGGCCCTTGCTTGGAATAAGATGGAAGCCCTGGAGGGTTTAGAGCAGAGCAATGCCATAATCTGACTCCCTTTTTCTTTCTTTTTTTTTTTTTTTCTTTTTCTTTTTTGTTTTAGGTGGAGTCTCACTCTGTTGCCCAGGCTGGAGTGCAGTGGCACAATCTTGGCTCACTGTAACCTCTGCCTCCCGGGTTCAAGCAATTCTCTTGCCTCAGCCTCCCAAGTAGCTAGGATTACAGCTGCATGCCACCACACCCGGCAAATTTTTGTATTTTTAGTAGAGACGGGGTTTCACCATGTTGGCCAGGCTGCTCTCGAACTCCTGACCTCAAGTGATCCACCAACCTCCAGCCTCCCAAAGTGCTGGGATTCCAGGCATGAGCCCCCGCGCCCGGTCCTGACTCCCTTTTTAAAGAACTTGTTGCCATGTTGAGAACAGACTGTCAGGGCGAGGCTGGAAGCAGGCTACCCAGTAGTTGTGGTTTGGAGCTCGGGCGGCACCCGGGGAGAGGTGAGAAGCAGTGGGCTGCTGGGTCCAGAGCCAACAGGATGTGCCTTCAGAGTGCATGTGGGGTGTGAGGGAAAGGCAGGGGTCCAGGGTGTTCCAAGGTGTGGGCCTGGGCAGCTGGAAGGAGGGAGAAGACTGGGTGGAGGATGGGGTTTGAGGCAAGAGAGCAGGAGCTTATTTTGGACAGACCATGTTTGAGCTGTCCACTGAAGATCCAGGTGGAAACGCTGAATAGGTGATTGGATAGATGTGTCCAAGGATTGGGAGAGAGGACCGGGCTGGAGGAAACTGTGGGAGCTGCTGACATACGGGTGGTGCTGGATGTGATAAGACCGCACAAAGGATGAGATCTCTGAGGAAGTGAGCGTGGAGAGGTGAGGAGGACCCAGGCCTGAGTCCTGGTGCTCCTGCATGGAGAGGGAAGAAGAACTGGATGGTCCCCAGGGACTGAGAAAGAGCAGCCCAGGAGGCAGGAGGTCAGCCAAGAGGGGGAAGTGTCCTCCCTCCACGGGAGGAAATGTTTGAAAGAGGACAGAGTGTTGTGATTTTGCCAGGTGCAGTGGCTCACACCTGTAATCCCAGCACTTTGGGAGGCCGAGGCGGGTGGATCACAAGGTCGGGAGTTCGAGACCAGCCTGGCCAATATGGTGAAACCCCATCTCTACTAAAAATACAAAAATTAGCCGGGTGTGATGGCAGGCGCCTGTAGTCCCAGTTACTTGGGAGGCTGAGGAGGAGAATCACTTGAACCCAGGAGGTGGAGGTTGCAGTAGGTTAAGAACTGACAGCCGCATTTGCCAATGTGGAGGCTACCGGTGGCCCTGCCAGGAGTGTTTCAGTGGAGCAGCCGGAGCTGCATCTGACAGGATTGGGATTCAGGGAGAATGGAAGAGCACAAATGAGACAACTCTTTTGAGAAGTTTTGTTGCTACTGGGCAGCAAACTGTAGGATAAGTAGGGTTAAGAGAGATTGTTTCAGGAGGCCAGGTGCAGGGGCTCACGCCTATAATGCCAGCACTTTGGGAGGCTGAGGCGGGAGGATCACTTGAGCCCAGGAGTTTGAGACCAGCCCGGGCAACATAGTGAGACTTCACTTCTATTTTTTAAAACGTAATAAAAAATGAAAGAAGAGCGTTTGTTTCCAGTGGGGATGTAACAGAACTTGCGCATGCTGCTGGGGGAACTCCAGGGGAGAGGGGAATGTTGATGAAATGATGGTGTGGGAGAGAATTGCTGGAGCAGTGTCCTTGGTGTGGAGGAGGGACAGAACTGGCACACGGAGGCACGGCTGGCTGTAGTCGGGAGCACAGAGAGCTCATCTGGAGGAACGGGATCAGCTGCTGGCAGGCAGAGGGTGTGGTGGGAGGCTCTGGAAGTTCTTCGGAAGCTTCTTTTTTCTCAGTGAAGGGGGAAAACAGGGACATGAGCTGGGAGTGAGGAGGATGGAGGAGAGGTTGGAGGTCAGAGGAGGGAGAAGATGCAAAAAACTCCTGTCAGGGTGTGGGAGCAGGCATAGATGTGACTGTGCTGTGGGAAGAGTGGTCTGCCGGGCAGCACGATGCCAGCTGAGCTCATGCCAAATCCACAATGAGACCGGGAGGGGTAGCTGTGTGTCTTTCTCTGGCCACATTCAGGTGCATGGTTGCAGGGGAGGAATTGATGAAGCTGAATTTACCTCTTAAGAGAGTCAAGAGTATATGCAAGGGGCCGGGTGCAGTTGCTCATGCCTGTAATCCCAGCACTTCGGGAGGCCAAGGTGGGCTGATCACTTGAGGTCAGGAGTTCGAGACCAGCCTGGCCAACATGGTGAAACCCTGTCTTTACTAAAAATACGAAAAGTAGCTAGGCATGATGGTGTGCACCTGTGGTCCCAGCTATTCAGGAGGCCGAGGCACAAGAATTGCTTGAGCCCAGGAGGCAGAGGTTGCAGTGAGCTGAGATCACGTCACCTGGGCGACAGGGTGACACTCTGTTTCAAAGAAAAAAAAAAGCCAGGCGCAGTGGCTCATGCCTATAATCCTAGCACTTTGGGAGGCCGAGGCAGGCAGATTGCCTGAGGTCAGGAAGTTTGAGACCAGTCTGGGCAACACAGTGAAACCCAGTCTCTACTAAAATACAAAAAATTAGCCAGGTATGGTGGCAGGCACCTGTAGTCCCAGCTACTTGGGAGGCTGAGGCAGGAGAACTGCTTGAACCCAGGAGGCAGAGGTTGCAGTGAGCCGAGATCGCACCACTGCACTCCAGCCTGGGTGACAGAGCAAGACTCCATCTCAAAAAAAAAAAAAAAAAAAAAAAAGAGTACATGCAAGGGAGGTTAAAATGGTCAATTGTGTGTTATGTATCACCGTCAAAAGAGCCAGGAGATTCAATATGTAACAGCAAGGGGTAGCTGTGGGGAGGGGTGCAGAGTGGTGAAATGAAGCAGAGGTTCCAGAGGAGTTGCAGGACTTGGAGGTCAGGGAGCTGGACAGGGTGAACTGGAAAAAGGAAAAAGAGGAGATGGTGGTCAGCAAGTGGGGCTCATGGGACTGAAAGTGGGGGGCTGCGGTTGCTGCAGTCATCTAAGAGATGACCTTGGGAGTGCATGGCTGAGGGAACAGGGAGGATCTCTCAAAGGGGAGCTGCCAAGGAACGGAGAGGCCAGAGATGTCCAGAAGAGCATGCAGCAGACTGGACAGGAGTGGTGCTCCAGAGAGTGACATGAGCCAGGAGCCAGAATTTGCATGAATGAAGGCTCCCTAGCTGGGGGTAAGATGCAGAGCCAGGGGTCTGGAAACAGCAGTGAGGGGCAACGGGGGGCCGTACCCACCCTGAGGCCAGTGGTCAAGCCACTGCTGGAAGGGAGCCTGGCTTCTGCTTCTGGAAGGCAAAGAGGATGCTTCCAGAAGAGGTGGAGCATGTTGGAAATGTTCCTTAGGACGGACCACAGAGTAGGAGGGTTTCAGGGGTTGGGGAGAGATGGCAACTGTAGGAGGGTCTAGGGCCTTGTGGGGCCCAAAATGCAGGAGTTGAGGGGGTCTGGGGATTTCTGTGGTGACTGACGCAGTTGGGGATAAAGGGCAGCGTGAGATTGAACCTGGTGCCCTCAAAG
Organism: Papio anubis; assembly: GCF_008728515.1. Taxonomy (NCBI): domain Eukaryota; kingdom Metazoa; phylum Chordata; class Mammalia; order Primates; family Cercopithecidae; genus Papio; species Papio anubis. The sequence continues at coordinate 7,990,042 of NC_044979.1, forward strand.
CCGAGGGCAGGTGGAGGGTTCCCCTGGCCCCGTGGGTGCAGAGTGGAAGGTGCAGCATCAGACCAGCAAGGACAGCTGGGTGGCGAGTCCACGCAGCACTTCCATGGGGAGTTTATTTACACATCCCACTGCCCACTGCCATTTGATTTAATATTCCCAAAAATTTGTTTAGAGAAATGCAGATGGACTTTTTATAACTATTCAGTTCTCTTCACTCCAGTGACACCCAGACCCCAGAATGCAGTGATTGGCAGGAATCCCCCTGAACACCTGGTCAGAGCAGTAAATGAGGCCTGTTCCTGCCTCACAAGTCCTCAGAAGGTTCCCAAGGTAAGGGGCAGGACGCCAGGCCACCAGGATTGTCCTGACACTGTCATGGGGAGCTGTTAGCTGCAAAAGACAGAGAGGAGAATTGGAGGTGCCAGAATGGGGCACTCACTAAGAAAGAGGAGGGCTGGGGCCTGGGGAACATAGGGCACACGTGGAGACAGCTAGCAGGGCAGTCAAAGGCCTCCCCACACCAGGCAGGGTGGAAGAGGCAGGGCCCTGGCACAAAGCCCCGGTGAAGCGGGCAGCACTCTGTGCCTTGCCAGCATTTCCAGAGGCAGAGGTTGGAGGGGAGGCAGCAGCACCCTCATTTCACAGATGAGGACAGAGTTCCAGGGAGGAAGCAGCATTCCCAGGGCCACACAGCCCGACATGAGCAGACCCCAAGTCAACCAGAAGCCACAAGGCTGCCCCCCAGATCCGGGTGCCCAGCTCCCTAGCAGCCAACATCTGGATGCAGCCAGCATCTGTAGAGAGATGGGGAGGTGAGTAGGATGTCTGGGACATGCACTGGGTGACTCCCCTGGCACCTCAGGCATTTGGGACACGGCTGGGGCAGGGCAGGAGTGGGACCTTAGCAGAGCCAGGGGATATTATGGAGATGGGTGGACTTCCCAGCCCTGGCTGCCTGTTAACCAGGAGGCCGGTGGAGCCAGACATGGCTCCCACACACCTGGGAGGAGGAGAGAGGAAGACTGGCTACTGTTTGGAGTCCCAACCACCCTATGAGTCCTGAGGCCATGTGATCCCCGTGTGTTTGCCCTGGGTTTCAGCCACATCTAAGCCGCTGAATCTGGCCAGATGTGCCAGGTGTTGATCTGGAGGGAGATGAGAGGAGAGTGAGGATGGCTCTGAGTGACCCATCCCTCCCTCCAGGGGCCATACAGCCAGCAGATCAGGGCACTGCCCAATTCAGGGTCCCTGGATGCATCCCTGTTGCCCGCCAGGCAAAGCCACACCCTGGAAGGTGGGAGAGAGGTTATAGCACCCCTCAGGATCCCACGTAAACACTGTCCCACAGCCCAGCTCTGTCCTTGCAGAAATGGGGACCAGGCCTGTGGCACATTTTTATGGGGTGCGTGACCTGTTACAAGCGACCACCTCATTAATGGGGGATAAGAAAAAACCTGCTATGGATCCAACATGTGCTTTCCCTGTGGGCCAGCGGGAGGCTCAGAGCCCAGCGGCCCAGCCCCGCTCTCCTCCTGCCACCAGCAGTTGATTGTGTTGTGTGTGGTGGGAGGGGTGTCAAGGAGCATCCCATTAGACTGAGGAATCCCATGCACGCAAAGAGAGGAAGGAGGCCTCATTCATTCCACTAAGCTTCGCATGCACCTGCCTGCCGCACAGGACCCTGGGGACCCCAAGGTAAGGCCCACCCTGCTGGCTGGATGCTGAAGGTGTAGGGGTGAGGGCTCAGCCAGGTGTGTATGACAGGGGCAGAGCCACCCAGAGAGAGCTACTCTGAGGGGAGGATGGAGGGAGTGAGTGGGAGGGCCGTGTCCCTGAGGACCCCATAGAGGAGGGGGTGCTGAGCTGGGACCAGGCTTCACTCCTGGTGAGCAGCCCCCACTCACTTGGTGTGGGTCTGCTTCCCGGCACAGCTCCCTCTCTCTGCTCCCTCCCTCTGCCCTCTCCTTCCTCCCAGTCTGCCTTGGTTCCTGCCTCTGTCTTAGGAAATTCTTGGATTTCAGGGCTGGAAGGGCTCTAGGAATGCTCTGACTTAAGCCTCTCCTTTCACTTCTGAGGCCACTGAGGGACAGGGAGGTACAGTGACTTGCCCAAGGTCGCACCATTATTTTGGTGTCCTAGTTTTTCTTTGTTTTTTTTTTTTTTTTTTTTTTTTGCTTCCATCTATTGCATTTGTCTCTTTCGGGTGTGTTTGCAAAAGTGACACAGAAAGACAAAGTCACAGAGAAACAGCCCCCTTGATAGCAGCAGAGAGTGTCGGGGTTACAGAAACATCCCAACACAAACAGGGAGGTGCACAGCTGCCCTGGCCTGGGAGCAGCATGGGGGCAGCCAGGAGGAGGAGGAGGAGGAGGAAGGTGGCCTTCGGGTCCCCTCTGCTGACCCTCACCAGAGGCGGAGGTTGAGGTACAGTCTCCCCTCCTGCCGTCTCTGGGGCTGGGCCTGACCCCAAGGACTAGCCAGAGGTCCCCTGGGGCTGGGGCTTAGCCCGGGCCGGTAGGCTGGATGGTGGAAAGTGGGGCCTGGTTTAGGGATGGCAAGAACACAGAAACCAAGGCTTTGTGGTCCTCAGAGCGTCAAGTGGTCTCACTTTCTCCCTCTTTCTCTCTCTCTCTTCCTCTCTCTCCCTCTCCTCTCACGTTTTCTCTTTCTCTCTCTCTCTCTCTCACACACACACACACTCAGGCCGCCCCAGTGACGGTGATCGTATTCCCCTAAGGAAAGCTTTATTGCTGGGAGTGTAGGGAAAAGGGAGTAGAGGAAAGAGCTCTCTCCCAAGCAATCCGTTTTCCCTCCAGTCTCGCTTCCTTTGTTCCTCCCTTCCCTTCCTCCCTCTCCCCTCGCCAGCTTCTCTTCTCTCCTTCCAGCCCCTTCTTCCATGTTCCCCGCTCTCTCGCTCCTCTTGCCGCGCCCCCCGAGCGGAGTCCTAGTGGTGGGACCTTCACGGAGGGCAGGAAGGCGGGACTGCAGCTGGGGCCCGGCCTCGGTGGCCATCTTCCCGCAGGGAAGGGGTTAAGTCTCTTCCCCGCATCCCTCCTCCCTCCGCCGCCTCCCCGGCCGCCGCGGAGTCCTGCAGCTGGGCCCCGGGCTGACCTTCACCGGGAGGGAGGCCGCGGCGCGCATGCCCAGGTTGGGGACCGGCGCGGGCGGAGGGAGGGGCGGCGCCGGCCGGGCCGGCCCGGGCCCCCCAGCTCCCCGGCCGCCGCCCGCTCGCTCGGGCGCGGTGGGGGCGAGGCGGCCGAGCCCGTCCCGCAGGCCGCGGCGCATCTCTCCCTGCGCGGGGAGCGGCGCTTTGCCATTTGGTGCTGGTAGTGCTTCAGCGAGGGAAGGAGCGATGGGGGGACGGCAGGGGGGACTGCGGCTCCGGGCGCCAGGCGGCCGCCCTCGCCCCCGACAGGCGCACGGCCTGCCCCAAGTGCGGCGGGAGCCCTATTGCGCTGGGAAGAATCCAGGCTCTTCCCGGGCCTCCTTCCCACCCGCAGGAGCCATCGGCGGCGTGGCACGGCCGAGCCCCCTTCTGGGGTTGAGCCATTGGGGATCCTGGCCTTTGTGAGGAGGGAGCCCTGGTCCGGGCCCCCACACTGGCGCCGCCCCAGTTTTCTGGTCTGAAGGCTCCTCATGTCGCCCACCTAAAAGCAGTATGCAAATGTGTCTGGGCCTGCCTTTGGAATGGGGCCCACCACGGGATCTGGAGGTGCTCAAGGTGTGCCTGTGTGTGCAGAGCCGTGTGGCTTCCTCGACCTTCTGGCGCTTGCATTGGTGTGTGTGCCTGGTGTGTGTGTGTCGGGAGGGTATGTGTGCACGGTGTATCTATTGTCTTTGTACATTTAAGGATGTCTTCCAGAGGGGTGGCTCAGGAGGGGGCTTATGTATGGACTTGGGTGAAGCCCACCAGCTCCTCCACAGGGGCCTAACCATAGCCCCTGCTCTGACCACCTCCTGCAACCTCTTCCACCACCAAGACCAAGCCCCGGATCTCCCAGGCCCTGCCTCAAATTTCCCAGCTGCCCAAACTGGAGTGCCCAGCATCTCCTCTGCTGTCTTCTTTTTCCAAGAGGTCTAACAGTTGAGAACACTGAGCTTTAACAAAGCCTAGAGGTGTCTATCCCCAACCCCCAGAACCTCCGAGGCCTGTGGTTTCCCACGCCCCTGCTAGACGCACCCGTGGTGGGTGGGGGTACCCATGAAACTCACACCATCAGGTAAATGGCAGAGTACCAGCTCCATCCATTGGCTCACTAAACTTTGCAAGCATCAGGTATCCGGGGTATTGTTGAGTTCCTGTGCCCAGGCATGGAGGAAGAGTGGGAGTTAAAGATCAGTCCCTGACCTCATAGGGACCTAGCCTCTTTGGGAAAAAGCAAAGCTAATGTCCATGAAGCACTGTGCACATCAGGCCAGTCCAATGCCAATTCATGGTGCTGGGTAGATGGCAATGAGCATTTGGAGAAGAGAAAAATCTTTGCATACAAGTAGGACCAGGGAAGGCTTCCTGGAGGAAGTGGGGCCTGGGGTGGGCTTTAAAGGATAGATGTGATTTGGACAAGCAGAGGGAAGGCAGAGGGCAGACAAAGGGCATTCCAGGTAAAAGAATCGTGGGCAGGGGCTAAGAAATGGGAGTGAGCAGGGATTTTGGAGGTTAGCAGGCAGACTGGACAAGTCACTTCCCCAGGTTCCCAGCAGCTACCTGCATGACCTGTGGCAGACAGAGGCAGGCCACCCACCCATCCCCACCCTGTCAGGGCCCAGGCTCTGTGTGTGGGTGTGGAGGAGGGGTCTAGGCTAAAGCCCTGGGAGAGATTTGGCAGCAAGGGTATCTCTAGGTCCCCTTTCAAGCTAGGGGTGGTAGAGGAGCATCCTGGACCAGATGCCCTCCCTGACATTTCAGATTGACAGTGGACACCCAAATGAACAGTGACAGCCAAGAGCACAACCAGGGCCAGCAGAAATCAGGCTGCAGGCAGAAAAGACCCCTAGGCAAAGGCATTCTGAAGGGTTTAGGGTCAGGACACTTTAGTCTTCAGGACCCAACTTCAAATAAGTGTTTCAACAAACTCCCCTAGGCACTAGGCTATGGCCCTGCCTTCACCTGGATTCTCACAGTGAGGCCCCAGCAGGCCCCCAAACTTGACCCAAGGGGCCTTGTTCCAAAGCCCACGGGCTCCTCCCCCAGAAGGAGGAAAAAGGGGCGTGGCCTTTGGGGACCTGGATAGGCCCAGGGCTCCCAGCCTGGGTATGTCAGGATTTGCCCCTCCTCCTTCCGGTCCCTCCTCCACTCCAGGGACTGCCAACTCCTTCCACACGCCCCTTCTGGGGCTCCCTTGCCACCCCACCCCACACCGCAGCCTCAAGATCCCTCTCTTTGGGGTCTTGAGGCCGGCCCAATATACCCACTATACCCAGCCCAGCTGCCCCAACTCCTCTGGGTCCCCTAACCCCACTCCACCCCCACCCCAAGAAAACCAAGCCCGGCTTGCCTCGTTCTCTCCACACACCCACCCAAGCACCCCCCTGGCGCTGCGCCATTCCCCACATTCATTCTCTTCCTGTTCTCATGAACACAATCCCTGTCCCTCTTTCTGAAATACTTCCCCTATTGCCCTCACTTTCTCACAGAGCGGCAAACAAAGACTCACATACCCAGAAATAGCCTTGCACAGAGCTGAAAGGCACAGGCCACGTCCTGCCACACACGCAGGCGCGCGCACGGAGGCTGTCGTGGAGGGAGGCACACAGACAGGGCGTCTGTCTGCACGCACATAAGCTGACACACCACAAAAGGGCGCGGACACACACGGCGTGTGAGACAAGGGCACACACAGCTGTGGACGCAGGGCCACGCCGCCGCCCGGGCACACCCACCGCCGCCGGCCCCGGGCAGGCGCGAGGCCTCGCGGGCCGGGCTCCCCCGGTTCCTGCCAGCGAATGTTTCCCTGCTCGGCCTGCCAGGTCTCTGGGGAAAGGGCCTCAGAAATGCAGCAGGAGCCCGCTGGGGGAAAAGTTGGAACTGACTGTTCCCTGCCTGGCGCGGCCGGCGAATTCCCTGACGGAGAAACTATTTGTGGCGAGAGCCGGTGGCCGGCGACCCCCCGCCGCCTCCCCTGGCGTCCCCTCCTCGCGCCGCCTCCCGCGGGCCTCGGCGGCTTCGGGCTGCAGCACTGCTGCCCAGCGCCCGCGGCCGGGCTGGTCGGCGCGCCTCGCCGCTTATCTGCGCTGTTTGGACAGCGGGCTTGGAAAGGCAGGCGGCCCCGTCCCCGCCGAGTCAACAGGCAGACCCCGGGCCGCCGGACTATTTCTGTCTTATCAGTGCAGGAATGCGGCAGCCGCGGCGGCGGCGGCGGCGGCGGGCGGGCGGCGGCGGCGTGGGCCGTGGGCCGTCAGGGCAGCCCTGAAGGGGCCCCCTCCCCACTCCGCTCGAGTAGAAGTGTGAGAGAGCCCAGCAGGACTCAGAGGGGAGAGTTGGAGGAAAAAAAAAGGCAGAAAAGGGAAAGAAAGAGGAAGAGAGAGAGAGAGTGAGAGGAGCCGCTGAGCCCACCCCGATGGCCGCGGACGAAGTTGCCGGAGGGGCGCGCAAAGCCACGAAAAGCAAACTTTTTGAGTTTCTGGTCCATGGGGTGGTGAGTGGGGGAAAGTTAGAGGGGGAGGGCGAGCGAGCTGGCTCGGGCTGAATGGAGGGCTGATCGGGAGGGGCCGGGAGGGCACTCCCGCTCTCCCACCCCTCTGGTGGGGGGCGCCATGGCCCACGGCCCGGCTCCGGGACTGTGCTGGCGCCCTGGCACCCGAACACGTCGCCAGGCGGCCGGCCGGGTCTGGTGCGAGGCGGGGAAGGGAGGCGTTTGCATGGCTCTTGTCAGGGGCGGGGGTGGGACTTGGGGACTCTCCCCTCCAAGTGGGGAGTCCTCGCTGTAGCCGACAGGTTGACTTTCGTTCTTTTCCTTGTGGGCCCAGGTGTTGCCCCTGCCCTGGGGGTGGGGGTGGGGGATGGGGACATGGCAGAGGCTGGGCTGGGCTGTCTGTTCATCCGTTGGGACGGTGTCACTGCTTGTGTCTCCGGAGCAAGGAGCAGGTGACCCTGGAGGCACTGTAGTGGGAAGCTCGCAGGCTGAGCCACCTCTGCATCCCAGCGGGAGGGCTCTGGAGCTTCTGCCTCAGGGTCGGGGAGAGGCCCGCTCTAGGGACTTAGCCCAAGTTAGGGGTTCTGAGGGTCCCCTTGGCGGACTCAGCCACCAGAAGCTGATGTCCTTAACTCCTCGAAGGTGTGAAGGAAGGGCTGGAGTTGGGGATGTGAGGCCTAGAGACCGAAGGGACAGGGGAGCACTGTCCTGCCACAGGCAGGCTGCAAAGGCACGTGGGAGCCCGGGAGGCTGGAGCTGAGTCAGTAGGGCCTGGCTGGGAGGGGTGTGGAGAGGTGTGGAATGGGAGAGGCAGGGGCTGCGACTCTTGAGATGGGTGAGGGGGTGGAGGCCCTGTGTAGAAGAAGCTGTCAGGTTTACTATGGCCAAATTTGGTTGTGACCCCAAGGAAGGCACCTTCTCAGTAAGACCAGAGTCCCTAGGATTTTGGCCTTTCATGGGGGTGGGGCTGGAGGTGGGCACAGCTCTCTGGGGGCTCTGGAAGCCTCCCTCTCAGGGCCTCTTCAGCAGATGAGCCAGTATCCCTGGCCTTGATAACTGGGGAGAGCAGCTGACAGGAAGAGGGGGCCTCCCTGGAGTGGCCCATCCTCCAACCCCAGGGACCCCTGGGGGTAACTTCCCAAGGTGTCCATGTCAGCTAGCTGAGTTACCAATCCTAACCTGGCTGCTGGTGGGAGCCCCTTTAAAAAGGCCCATCTAGTGGGGAGAGGCTGCACACGTGGACTTTTTTTTTTTTATCTGGTCAACTTAGAGCTTCAGTTATTGAGTGACTGTGAGCCCCAGTGCCCCATCTAGCTGGTGGCCAGGCCTGGGTTCCATTCTGGGCCGCTACCCTGGAGGCGTGAGTGACAGGGTCAGGTGGGGTGAGGGAAGCAGACACATGGACAGGCAGGTTTCACTGCAGGAGAGATAGGCAGAGACAGCTGCTGACCGAGGGTGGGAGGACATTAGGGTTAGACACAGAGCCTGGAGGGCCAGGAGGGAGAGGTAGCAGTTGGAAGGAAAACAGCAAGCCCAAGGGGCCCCTCCTCATGCCTGCGGATGTGGTGGGTGGTGTGTCCATGTTAACAGGGCCAGGGTCTGCAACCCCTGCCCTCTGATCTTCTTCCTGCTCTCGTGGTCCCAGTCCCCATCCCACCCCACTCGTTCTGTTTCACAGCCCCTGAAACTCTCTCTGGCCCTCCCCATCTCCCTTCTGGAGTCTGGACAAGTGGGGTTTGGAACACTTCGCTCGATGCATTTGCATCTCATTTACACCCCATCTGACCACCCAGGGGTAGTGGCAAGGGAGGAGGAGCCGCCTCCTCTCAGTCTCCACAGCCCCCTGAACCCTGACTGCTGACCTTGCTGGGGTGGGGATGGGAAGAGGAGGAGGTGGCTGCTGACCTGGGCAGACAGGAAGGGAAATGTGAGTGGAAGTGTCACTGCCCTGACCCACCTCAGGCCCCCTGGGCAGCCCACCTCCAACGCAGCTCCCCTCCTCCCAATCAGAGAATCCTGGCAGGGTCTGGGGTGCCCCTGCAGGCTGCCCTTGCCTGCCCTGCCTCCAGCCCTCACCCTGGGAGAAATTATGAGGGCAGCTTAGACCCTGGGTCAGCAAAGACCCTGGGTGTGGGGACTTGGAGTCAGTCGAGGGGAGTGGGGTTTGGGACGGAAGGGTCAAAGCAGGGAGCAGAGTAGCTGAGATGAGGAGCTAGTGAGTGCCAGGCAGAACCGCCCAAGAAGTGAAGCCTGAGAAGGAGGAGCAGGAGGAGGAGCAGAAGTCGGAGCAGGGAGCCGGGTACCTGACTTCAACCAAGCTGCAGAGAGCAAAGCCCTGGGCCCCCAGGAGGCAGCCCTTCAGGGGCTGGCCGGGCCTGGATGAGCTGTGTGACCTTGGCGAGGTCGTTTTTCTCCTTGAGCCACAGTGGCCCCATCCGTCAAGTGGGGATGAAAGGACCTGCTCAGACTGTCTTGTAGAGGAGCATGTGGATGTGAACATCTTTGAAAGGTTGAAAGGAGCCATTAATATTCATTTTCGCGGTACCTTCCGCAGCCCCGAGGCTCGCAATGCCCTGTGCGGTGCCTGGCTTCAGTTAGCTTCCTACAGCCAGACGCCAAGCCCCTCCGCCAGAGCCGCGCGTATTCCCGCGCCCCTGCCCCTCCTACCCATCGTTCCCACCCATCGCTCAGCGCTCAGGGTCACCAGCCGAGGGTCTGGTGGGGGAGGGGAGACGCCGGCTCACCGCGCCTGGAGCTGGGGGCCCTGGTCTGACCCACGGGCGCCCGTTTCTGCTTCACTCCCGCCCACCCACAGCGCCCCGGGATGCCGTCTGGAGCCCGGATGCCCCACCAGGGGGCGCCCATGGGCCCCCCGGGCTCCCCCTACATGGGCAGCCCCGCCGTGCGACCCGGCCTGGCCCCCGCGGGCATGGAGCCCGCCCGTAAGCGAGCAGCGCCCCCGCCCGGGCAGAGCCAGGCACAGAGCCAGGGCCAGCCGGTGCCCACCGCCCCCGCGCGGAGCCGCAGGTGAGTGGGAGGCCCGGCGCGGAGGGGGCGTGCAGGGGCGGGCCCTGGGGACCCGCAGGGACCAGGTGAGAGAGTAGCGGGGATTGGAAGAGGTGAGGAAGAATGATTAGCGGGGAGCGAGGCTTCCCGGATCGGATGCCCTCTGGGGAGGTGGGCTTAGGGGGCACCGGCCTGATTCTTTTGTGTGCCCACGGTAGAGACAGGCTGTGGCCGTCGGCAGCCGGTACCGCTTCCCTGCACGCTCCCCTCACCCTTCTCCTTGTCACCTGCTCAGTCCCTCTCTCCACCCATCAGGTTCTGGGTGATGCTACAGTCTTTGGGGTGGGGGCGGGGCTTCCAGTGGGACTGAGGGCAGAGCTGTAGGACTGTGTTGCCCAAAGTGTAGTTCTCCGCTGAGCCTTCCTGCCAGACCCCGGACTGTTTCAAAGCCACTCCAGATTTTCTCAATGGGACTCTCTGGCCCTGGGGGTGGAGCTTGGGGATTTGCCCTGTGGTAGGTGGTCTCTGCCCAGTTCCGCTCTTAATTCTTAGGCACTCTGGACCAGGTCTGCTCCCAAGCCACCAGGGCCAGCCCATTGCCTTATTTTCCTCCAGCAGCTGGTGGCACCCTCAAAGCCCCTGCTGGCTCCTGGCAACAGCAGTGCCCCTCTGGATTTCAGTATTTAGCCAAATACACATGCTTTTTTTGCACAACAGATGGATTTCTATAAAAGGTGTAATATCAATTTTACCTCATTAAGTATTTTTTACACATCAGGGAAAATTCACCACTTATAGGAATCCCTTGATGAATTATTTTGTAAAGTGCATCGTCATTTTGTACAGCAAACGGTAATTCCCTGATTTATCTTGTATAAATGGAGAGTTACACATAGATAATCTGTCTAAAACAAACCAGACCTTTAATGAAATCTGCTTGTTAGCCTTAGATTTCTGCATAGGGAGGGGGTAGTGGTTGAGAACACCACACGGGGGCAGTATGGAGCTATTCTCTAGGCTGCGTTTTCATCTCTTGACCCGCCAAGGTTTTTCTGGGGGGTTTTGGGTTAGTCAGCAGCAGCTAGTGGGTCAGAAAGAACTCACATCCAGCTGCTACTACCCTGGGCCTAGTCAATTTGGCCTCAGCCTGAAGTCACACCCATGCACATTCTGGGCGCCTATGGCTGCAGCATGTCCCTCACCTTGTTGCCAGGTAGTCCCAGGGCATGAGTACCCCTGCTCATCAGCATTCTCTTCCAAGCCCAGGGTGCCTGGAAGGGATGCAAGTCCCGCCAGCTTCACACCATCACCTACCGCTCCATGGATAGGAAGGAAGTCGTCTATCTCCCTCCCTCTGAGCTTAGAATCCTTTGGACAGGGCACCCCCTGCTTTCCAGAAAAGGTCCTCAGACCTGGCTTCCCTCTCCTTTGTCCTCCCTCATCCCCACCTTTCCTCAAACACTTCTGCAGCTCCCATCTTTTGGCAGCACCACCTCCACTCGCCAGTCCCTCCTAAGTGTAAATTTCTCTGTCCCTAAGGATGTGGCAGGGTAGAAGGGGGCTCCCAGGCCAGAGAACGGACGGGTCACCCCTGTGTCCTTAGAGAGGACAGAGCACCAGTTCCACACACCACCGTCATAGCCCTTGGGCGGGCAGACAAGCGGGCTGTGGGAACCCCAGCCAGGCGGGCGGAGATGTCGGGATAATTTAGCAGGTGGCCTCGTTACTCCCAGATCTGTCGCCATGGTAACCTGGTTTTTTCTTTAAAAAATGTACAGTGCCAAGAGGAGGAAGATGGCTGACAAAATCCTCCCTCAAAGGGTGAGTGTCTTTCACAGCAGCCCCCAGCCCACCCCCTACCCTTTGCTGCTCTGCCCTCCCCTCCCCCCTCAAAAGCAGAGCTTCAGTGTCAAGTCACTTTCACTTTTTGTTTAAAAAAACTCATTAATAAGTGAGGCTCCCTAGGCCAGAGGGAGGGGGTGAGGTGGAGGGAAGCAGCAGAGCCACTGGGGCCAGAACACAGGGGCCTGTCAGGGGGCTGGATCCAAGTGGTACTAAGACAGAGTTGTGGGACAAGAAGGGGGCAAGAGCTAGGGGATCAAAAGCTGCCAGGCAGAATGAAGGGGATAGAAGGTGGCCAGAGATCCTGAGCATCCTAAAGGGACCCAGGTCCAGCTGGATATGGGGGACAGCACAGTTGGGACAGGTGTGGGGGCTGAGCAATGTGCCAGCAAAGAAGAAAGCACTGCTGTCCAACTGTCCCAGGGATTGAGCCCCTACTAGGCACTTTGCAGGGGCCCAGGGGAAGCCCAGTGGGCATATGACATAGAAAATGACAGGATGAGGAGACTAAAGGCTAGTGCTTTGCTGGGTTCCACAGTTGCTACCTCCTCCCCGTGATGATACACAAGGCTCTTCCTAAAGGGAGAAGCAATTGTTATCCCTACACAGCAAGGCCCCTACTGCTGGATAATGGCATCCTGGGGAGAGGTCCTGTTCCCACTGTCAAAGCTCCATGCCCAGAAGTAGGATGGCTCCCCCGACATCTTTTGCACCCTAGGATTGCACAACATGCATACATTCCATGGTACAACCCTGGACTCGAGCCTCTGACTCCTGCCCTGCTCCTCCTCCTCCAGATTCGGGAGCTGGTCCCCGAGTCCCAGGCTTACATGGACCTCTTGGCATTTGAGAGGAAACTGGATCAAACCATCATGCGGAAGCGGGTGGACATCCAGGAGGCTCTGAAGAGGCCCATGAAGGTGCCTTAGTTCGGGGGTAGGATGGGGACTCTTGAGTCGCGTGACCAGGATGGGGAAGCAGGGTAGTCAGGGTGGAAGCACACAGCATTTGCCCGGTTCTACACTCTATTTCTACAGCAAAAGCGGAAGCTGCGTCTCTATATCTCCAACACTTTTAACCCTGCGAAGCCTGACGCTGAGGACTCCGATGGCAGCATTGCCTCCTGGGAGCTACGGGTGGAGGGGAAGCTCCTGGATGATGTACGTCCCGGCCCAGGTCTCTCCAGGTGTCCTGGGGTGGGCACGGGCTGCACTGAGAACAGAACAAAGTGTCTGCACTAAGGGCTAGGGAGTCAGCCCAGGCTGGGGAGGTGGGGGCAGGCCTAGAGACATTCCGGGTGCAGAGGATTTCATCTAAGCCCACTGCCCTGTCTGCTGCCAACTTGGCCTCCTTCTGCTTCTCCCACCCTGTCCCTGTTCTGCCCCCATGGTCCCTGTTCCTCTCCCACAGCCCAGCAAACAGAAGCGGAAGTTCTCTTCTTTCTTCAAGAGTTTGGTCATCGAGCTGGACAAAGATCTTTATGGTCCTGACAACCACCTTGTTGAGGTAAGACCAAGAGCCCCTCCGCCCTTGAATTGCCACCCTCCCACAGGCCAGAATCCCTGAAGAACGAGCACAGATTTGGGTCAGGGACCGCCCTAGAGTCCTGGGCCCCACCACTCCAGATGGGCCTTTGGAAGACACAGCTCTTCTCTCCTGGACAGTGGCATCGGACACCCACGACCCAGGAGACGGACGGCTTCCAGGTGAAACGGCCTGGGGATCTGAGTGTGCGCTGCACGCTGCTCCTCATGCTGGACTACCAGGTCTGCACCTGCCACGCTGCCCCATACACGCCACACAAGGCTCTCAGGGCAGGCCTAGGTCCCAAAGTGGTGCATCTCGAGAGACCTCCTTCCCCTCCCAACCCTATCCTTCCCCAGGGGCATGTTTCCTCAATCAACACATCCCCATAGTCCTGAATGGCCTGGCCCTGGGCTCCTTCCTTTCTCTCCCTTTGTTCTAACTTTCACGGTCCCCTTTTCTCAGCCTCCCCAGTTCAAACTGGATCCCCGCCTAGCCCGGCTGCTGGGGTTGCACACACAGAGCCGCTCAGCCATCGTCCAGGCCCTGTGGCAGTATGTGAAGACCAACAGGCTGCAGGACTCCCATGACAAGGAATACATCAATGGGGACAAGTATTTCCAGCAGGTAACCTCTCTCCTGAACCCTGGGATCTGGGGAGCAGGCAGAGTTCTCCAGCAGGGGAAGTACCTCTACCAAGGTAACTACCACCCCTCCCTTCTAGATTCCTGAGTAGCAGAAGCAGTACACAGTCATGGTCTTGGAGCCAAGAGACCGACCAGGATTCTAGTTCAGGCCCTACTGTGGATTAGCTCTGTGCTGCAGTCAATCCATGTTAGCCCCCCCCAAGTTAGGAAGACCTGGAAACCCTACAAAGCCAACCGCTTTCTGGAATGTAATATTCTTGGCACTTGGAGTTAGGATCCCCAGGTTCTAGTCCTGAGTCTGGACTCTGGGTAAGTGACTCAGCGATTCTGAACCTTGTTTCCTTATCTTTGAAGTGGAGTGAAAATACCTGTCCTATCTACTCTCCTGGGCAGTTAGGAAAATCAAATTGCTGCAAAAGTGATTCAGCAAAATTCCACCAAAACAGAGAATATTCTTATTAATGCATTTAAAAATAAATACAGCAGATAAACCTGAGGAGTTAAAACAGCAGTTGATATTTATTGGGCACTTACCATGTGCCAGGCACTGCTCCAAGCACCTTATGTGTATTAGTTCACTGCCTTCCCACGGCAGCCCTAGGAGATGGGTATTCTTTCCATCCCCACTCTAGAGATGAGCCCTGAGGTGTTAACTTGCTCCAGGCTGCATAGTAAGTGGCAGAGGCAGGAGTGATACATACACAGGCTGACTCAGGGCCCGCACTCTCAACCCCTGCCCCACAATGACCCACCCCCTACCTTGTCAGCCGTATGGGTGGCTCCACTGCCAGACCAGCCCACCCCAATCCCATCCCCATGCGCACTAAGGAATCAGACTTCCTCTCAGCTTCTTGCAGCCTTTCTACAACAAAAGGATCTACAACTGCGTGATGATCTCTTCAAGAAGAGTGATCTCTCTCTCCCCAATTGTCCTGCTTCAGATTTTTGATTGTCCCCGGCTGAAGTTTTCTGAGATTCCCCAGCGCCTCACAGCCCTGCTATTGCCCCCTGACCCAATTGTCATCAACCATGTCATCAGGTGAGGTGGCCCCAGCTTGCTTCTCAGACCAGGGAATGATCTCGTTCCTGCCTTCCCTGCCCCTCCCTCTCCTCCCACTCCCATCTCTTCTCCCTCCCTGTTGGATCTGCCCCAGCCCCTGCGCCCTGGGGCCTGTATGAGGGCATCGTGGACACCAAGGGCTGGACTTCCCTGGCAGCGTGGACCCTTCAGACCAGAAGAAGACGGCGTGCTATGACATTGACGTGGAGGTAGAGGAGCCATTAAAGGGACAGATGAGCAGCTTCCTCCTGTCCACGGCCAACCAGCAGGAGATCAGTGCTCTGGACAGTAAGGTGGGGCCCAAGCCCAGAGCCGGAGTGAGATATTAACCCAGAGATGATAGAGGAGACTTTTCCGAGACCAGGGTGTGGCTGCAGATGAGCAGTCTGGGTTAAATTAAAAAATTAAAAAAAAAAAAAAAAACAGAGAGACCAGACTGCGGGCCAATGGGGCACAAATGGCCCTTCCATGCTGCTTGGAGTTGAACCTCATTCCAAGTTTAGTTCTGCCCATCCCCTCCGCCCCTGGGACTTCAGAGGAATCAGGGGCTCTGAGGGGTTGTCCTTCACAGGCCTCCCCTTCCCTCCCACTTCCTTTTCCCTCCTCTCCCACATCACCACAGCCAGGTGGAAAGCATCTATCTTTCTACCTGCAGATCCATGAGACGATTGAGTCCATAAACCAGCTCAAGATCCAGAGGGACTTCATGCTAAGCTTCTCCAGAGACCCCAAAGGCTATGTCCAAGACCTGCTCCGCTCCCAGAGCCGGGACCTCAAGGTGAAGAGGGAGACTCAGGGAGTACTGGAGTGGAAGACAAGCACATCGGGAAAGACAGTAAACGTTGTACTCCAGGGGCAGGTGAGGGGATTCGGGGCTCAGGGCTCACCCCACGCTCCCTCCCAGGTGATGACAGATGTAGCCGGCAACCCCGAAGAGGAGCGCCGGGCTGAGTTCTACCACCAGCCCTGGTCCCAGGAGGCTGTCAGTCGCTACTTCTACTGCAAGGTATGGAGGTACCCTTGCCCTAAGGCTTCCCCCTCCTCAACTCCAAGAGAAACCTCCCTGTTCAGTTTGTGGGCAGCCCTCACAGCTCCCTACAGTAAAGCTTCACCATACCGCCTCACCATGCAATGGCCCTCCCTGCTCCCAGATGCTCTTCCATGGCAGGCGGTGTCAGTAGGTGGGGGTTGTCCTGATCACTCACCAGGAACACTGACACCTGCTCCTGTTCTCACTTCCTCTAAAGATCCAGCAGCGCAGGCAGGAGCTGGAGCAGTCGCTGGTTGTGCGCAACACCTAGGAGCCCAGAAATAAGCAGCACGACGGAACTTCCGGCCGTGCCCCGGGCCCCAGTGCTTTGCCCTGGGCTCCAGCATCACTCCTCTGCCACCTTGGGGTGCGGGGCTAGATTAAAAGTCATTCATCTGACAGCAGCCGCGTGGTCATTGGAAACTGGGGAGGGTCGGGGGTGAGGGGGGGGGAAGGGGGAGGGAAGAGGGTGAGAAGACAGTGGGTCCTTTTGGACAAACTCCCCATACCCTTCCCTTGGATTCTCCTCACTCAATTTTCCCTAGACCTAAAAAACAGTTTGGCAGAAGACACGTTTAATAACATTTTCATATTTTAAAAATACAGTGACAATTCTCTATCTGTCCACCATCTTG
This sequence comes from Papio anubis, assembly GCF_008728515.1. Classification (NCBI taxonomy): domain Eukaryota; kingdom Metazoa; phylum Chordata; class Mammalia; order Primates; family Cercopithecidae; genus Papio; species Papio anubis. The sequence continues at coordinate 8,006,418 of NC_044979.1, forward strand.
CCTTGCCCTTCCTGGGGCTGAGGCAAAGGAAAGGTAAGGAGGTTAGGGCCCTGAGGCAGGCTAAGTGCTGTTGGCCTGCTCCTGCTCAAAGAGAGCCATGGCCAGCTGGGCACGGCCCCCTAGCCCCTCCAGGTTGCTGAGGCGGCAGCGGTGGTAGAGTTCCTCACTGAGCCGTGGGCTGCAGTCCCGCAGGGAGAACTTCTGCACCAGCCCTGGCTCTACGGCCCGAAAGAGGTGGAGCCCTGAGAACCGGAGGAAAACATCCATCACCTCCAGCCCCTCCAGGGCTTCCTCCTCTTCCTGGCCTGCCAGTTCACCTGCCAGCCGGGCTCGGGCCGCCAGGTAGTCAGCATTGTAGAAACAGCCCTCTGCAGAAGCCTGCCGGTCAAATCTCCCCGCTATGGGAGCCCCCCGGGAGGGGTCAGCACCAGGAGGGGAGGGGGGGTCAGGGCCAGCCCCCGGGGCCCCTGGGGGTGATCTCTGTGGTGACAGGGCGGGATTGAACTCCTGGAAATGAACTGGAAAGAAGGCCTGCCAGCCAGAGATGGCATTCATGCGACAGCGGTTGAGGACTTCAGGCCCAGGCCTCGTCCACACAGTGGTGAGGAAGAAGAGAGTATCCACAGGGTGCTTCTTTGAGACCACGTCCATGAGTCGCACCTGGGAAGGGGCCTCTGCTCGCACGGCGAGCCAGGCCAGCCTCGTCCCAGGGTACCGTCGCTCTAACTCAGCTGCTGCAGCCTTCACCCCAAGAAATGGGTCTGGAGCTCCACGGCCACCTTCTCGTGGCCCGTAGACCAGCAACAGAGTGAGCAACGCATGTTCTCGTGGCTCCAGGACATTGGCTGCAAAGGCCTCGAGGAAAGCCGGGGCTGCAGCAGCTTCAGCCACCAGGAGCGGCAGCACCAGCTGCACTCGGGTAGCCTCAGTGACATAGGGCATAGGTAGGATTTCCACCCGGCTCAGTGGCCGCAGTAGGCTGACCCTGCGAGCCAGGGCCCGCCGGTGCCCACGCTGTGTCACACATTCCAATAGCAGGTCCAGGGTGTACTCCATGCCCCGTGCTGGGTCGAAGCGCCGGTAGCCGTTGAGCAGTCGCTGCTTCTGGAAGCGCAGGCGGGGCTGATAGCGCCGATTGAGCTGCTCCAAGGCAGTTTCCAACGCATCACCCACGTCCGCCCTGCTAGCCCCCTGCAGCGGACACTTGGGAGCCCCATCTGCACAGGAGAAGGTGTGCTGCTCTGTGAAGTAGTCCCAGCCCAGCACCTCAAAGCGAGAGTGCGGTATGAAAGGAGCAGGGAGCCCAACGGGCCAGCTCAGCCCTGCCTCCCCTTCGGGGGTCAGCACGGTCAGGTTCCGGATCTGAGCCTGGGTTGGAGGGAATGCGCCTAAAGTTAGTGCCAGCTCCAGCTGCCTGGGCTGTAAGATTCAAACAGCTGAGCTCTGTCCCAACTCCATCAACACTTAGTGATGGGTCCCTCGCTAATCACTGAATCCCTTGTACATTATTCTTCACCTCTAAAATGCAAACAGACAGGAATCCTACTCGCCTTACACAAATGCCATGAGGAGGAGGTGGAAAATGTGCTTTTTGCACAGGTAAAAATATCTTGAAATAGAAGCTCAACAGCCTTTCTCTCTCATACCCAAAGGACTCACATCTTCTTCATAATCACACCCTTGTTTTCATCTATACTCCACCTCTGCCAACCCCGACATTCAACTTGAGAATTCTACCTTCCACCCTTGGGCTTTCTTGGGACAGTTCTAGAAGTTAAGAAACTTCAGTTTTTGCCTCCCCAGTGGACAGGCACTATTGAGGAAGAGCTAAAACTATTCTGTCTGAACACTGTGCGGAGCTTCCTGATCCTCAGAGTCTACTTGCAAACCCCTTTAGCTGCATTCAAGTTGTCCTGGGAGCTTACCTTATGATTGCTTTGGACCCCCAAAGACCTTAGTCCCTATAGTTGTTTTAAATGTAAGTATGGTCAGCCTCTTCCTGCCCTGCCATTATACAGGGCCTAGACCAGCCCCACTGCCAGCTGCTCGCTCATTGTACGCCTGGACATCTCAGGCTCTCTCTGACCCTCTGACTGCAGTCCTCTGCCCACCTGCTCCTCTTCAGCTCACCTGCAGTTGTTCTATTTCACTGTAAGCCCGCTCCAACTCCAGAGCGCTGAAGCGTTTGTGGAGCCGGTACATGAGGGTACCTTCGGAGACAGGGTGCACGGCGAAGGCACTCAGGAAAGCCGAGCTCCCTTCCTTTTCAGGGTCCCTATTTTTGGCCAGTTCAAATGAGCGATACTGCTGCCCCTAGAGGGACAATCAGACCAATCAATGACACACACAAGAGCTGCCAGTCCCAAACCACCCTTAACCATACTCAGTGTTCACGTCTGTTAGCACTGCTGCGTTAGAACAGAGGACAGAGGAGGCACCCTTTCCAGCACCTCGCTTAACCCCAGTTCTTTCACTGCCCACATTTTGGAAAGTAGAAAGTAAGTAGGCAACTAAGGACACTCTCGGCTACTCTCAGTGCACTGTCTATGGGCTAGCCCTGCTCTGCAAGGAGCCGTCACACAAATAACATATTAAAAGTAATAAGGATACTCTCTTCCCCCAAAGATTCCCATTGTTCCTCAAGGGAATGAAAGAAGTAAGCCAGAAAATCTTCCCAATACTTTGGTTTGAGAGGATGCGCCACCTCTGGGTTCTTCCACTCTTCTCCGGGACAATAAACAGGGCAGCTCTCTGGGCTGGAAAAGTGATCACCTCACTTCTCTGGGGAGTAGCCATCTCTAAGACATGCCCACATTGCCATAACTGAAGTGCTGATATCGGGAGAGGTGTGGAGGGCAGGGGGGCAGGGGAGAAGGACTGGTGAGTAGGAGCACCCTTTGGTCTTGCTTACGGGTTCCTAACAAGGTACCACTTTTGATAGCCCCAGGTTCTCAGATTGCCAAAGGTGAGCAACAGAGGGCCCACGGGGGCGGTCAGTGGCCAGGAAGGAGGAACAATGGCCTCCAAGGTGCTGCTGGGAGGAAAGCTAATCACTCATCCCCCACTAGCTTATCAGAGACCGGGAATGACTTGAAAGAGCTGTCACCTGGTGCTGTGAGACACAGCCGACGCCCAGAGAGTCAATGAGGCAGCGTCCAAGCCACTCGTCAGGACGGGCACTGAGAATGTCACCTCGGCAGCCATCCAGATGTGGCCGCAGACGAAGCAGGAGACTCCGTGACAACAGGTAGCCAAAGCCCCCATGACAGTACCGGGCCTGCTCGCCTGCGCCAATGAACTCCTCCGCCCGGCCTAAGTACAGGTCTTGGTTGATGCTAAGGTGGCCAGCAAGGGCTGCCAGGCGGGGGGCCTGCACATATGTGTCATCCTGCATGATGAAGAACCAGTCGTAGTCAGCTCCAAAGTGTGTGTGAAGGTGGCGCAGGGTCTCTGACATGAGCCAGGCGGGCCGCTCATCCCCATGAGACACCACCTGCATCCCTGCTGGAGCCCGGGCCCCCCGCTGCCCAGTGAAGTAGAGTAACCGAGGGAAGTGATGGGCCACTGTACGGTTCACAGCCACGGCCAAAGTGGACAGTGTAGCTCGGGAGGTCAGAACAGCCACCAGCAACCGCTCACGGGAGCCCAGCTCTGTCTGGATGTACCGAGTCCTGTGGAGAGACCGGTGTGCCAAGGGTCAACTCCCTAATCTTTAGGAACCCAGCTTATTCAGTATATACATCCCCCTCTAGAAGTGAGTGAGCTGAGGCTGAGAAGGGAGAAACCTCCTTCCTTGTCAATATTAATTAGGTACTCAACTGAGTATCCACTAAGTAGCTGACATTGGAATTGATTTGGGAAGGGAGGGTGTCTACTATGGATAGACTAGATAGGTTAGATGCAATTCCTACTCTGTTCAAGAACATCGAACCCTGGCCGGGCGCGGTAGCTCACACCTGTAATCCCAGCACTTTGGGAGGCCAAGGCGGGCGGATCACCTGAGGTCAGGAGTTCAAGACCAGCCTGACCAACATGAAGAAACTCCGTCTCCACTAAAAATACAAAATTATCTGGGCATGGTGGTATGCGCCTGTAATACCGGCTACTCGGGAGGCTGAGGCAGGGGAATCACTTGAACCCGGGAGACAGAGGTTGCAGTGAGCCAATATTGCACCACTGCACTCCAGCCTGGGCGACAAGAGCAAGATTCCATCTCAAAACAAAACAAAAAAACAGAAACAAACAAAAAACATTGAACCCTAATTTAACACCAATGAATGTGAGACTTTCTAAGACCTGAGAAGGAGGGAAAATACAGGAAGAAACCATGATGGAAAATAAGCCAGAATTGCTCCAAGTTGCCTGACGCCGATTGCCAGCGGAAAGGCAGTGGCAAGGATTTACACCAGCCCCAAACAGGGCCAGTGTCTGGGGACTATGCATACATGTTGCTCTCACCTGAGCACCTTCTTGTAGGGCTTGTTGGGGTCCCTGTAGTAGGGGACAATCCGGGGTTTGAAGTCTTCATCACTTTGGTCTAGCCGAGCTCTCGAATCTGGATTCTGTGGCCCTCCTCGCTCCCCCACAGCCTCGACACAGGGATCTTCTCCCTCCCCTTGGATCCAGGAAACCCGCAGGAGGCTCAGGCTGCACCCCAGAGACAGCCCTAGGATGAGGGGAAGCGCTGGCCGCAGCAGGGCCAACAGGGAGCTCAGCCGCATGGTGGTAGGCCCTGCCAGGTGGGTGCCCAGGGGCACAGCCCCAAGGATCAATGGATTGATGGGTACCAGGCCAGTAGTAGGCTTGCAGTTTTAACCAGGGAACCTGGGGTCAGTGAGGCCAATGACAGAGCAAGGCCTGAGGGCTTCCAGGCCCAGCATCCCCAAGAAGATTGTCCTGTCTTCACAACTCCTTCTGCCTGCTCTTCAAAGGTGAAGGTGTCAGATCTAACCCCCAGCCAAAACGGTAATAAATGTAACAATCAAAGTCACTCACACTGGGATTATGGTCTGTCTTCCACTAGAAAGAGGAGGAAGTAAAACTCAATACTGCCAAAGCTAACCCAAAAAGGAGCACTACACACATCTGCAGACTGGGCCTAAGTCAACAGATGACAGCAAGTGATAAGAGGTTAGGGAAAAGCACACGATCCATCAAAACAACAGCCCTCAAACAGAGGAGCCGGAGCATGCCTCTGGCACCGGTTCTCAGGCGGGCTACTGCGGCAGGCCCGGCGGGCACAAGGGAAGGGGTCAGAGCCTCTTTCTACTCTGCTCCCTGCGTGTGAGGAGACGCAATGGCTACAGGAAAGCGGTCAGGAGCCACTCGCATGGCACACACAAGTTCTGCCCACCCGAATGAGGTAGATCGGTGACTCAGCACTGACAGCCTCTCAGGAGCGCCATGGCCGATGAAGCCATCTTGCAGGGCATTCTCCTCGGAACCCCAGCTGCTGAGGAGACAGCAGGCACGGACTGGAACTCCTACTGTGTGCAAGCGATTCGGTGCCTGGTTTTACCAAGGCCCCAGGGGGCAAACGAAACAAACCAAAAGCAAACAGAGGACAAGCAGCAACTAGAGACAACGCCAGGGTCCTGCGAACGCAGAGAGAAGCGCGGCCGGCTTCCGACAGGACCCCTGCCGGGGTCCCAGAGCACCTGCTCTACCTCTCGGCGATCAGAGACCAAATCTAGCCCTAGAACGAAGGCCCAACGCGAGTCTTCGCCGTTCGTCTCAAAACAGAAACTGGCCACGTCACCGGGCTGCTAGGAAGGGGGCTCGGGAGTCCAGCTCAGGTCGTTCTGCGAGTAGGGGTCGGAGGTCGCGGCTGGGAGACTGGGGCACAGACCTCGTTCTCGGGCCCGTCGGCGGGAGCGGAGGCCGCGCCAGAGACAGCACCGAGGCAGCGAGCGCAGGACCAGGAGGGATGCCCAAGGCCCTCGGGGAGGGGGCCCGGGTTTCAGGGCCGGGGCCGGCGGACGCCGGATAAAGGACGGCCAGGGGCTCCCGGCGTCCAGGGAAGGGGCGGGGCGGAGACGTGGGGACCAAGAGCGGCGTCCCACACGCGCCTGGCAGGGAGCAGGGACGGGGAAGGGGGAACAGACCCCAGTTCCCGCTGAAGCGCCGGCTCCGCTGCTGCAGCCGCTGCCACCTCACAGCCCCTGTCCGCAGCTTCCTCTTCCGCTGCCTGTCAGTCACCCGTCTCTATGGTGACCGCATCCGGCCGCTCGCTCCGCCCGCGCGCTCTCTATGGTCGCTCCCACGGCTTAACCGCACAGCGCATAGCAGCCTCTGCCAGGATGCGGGCTGCCTGGCCCCAGCCGGCAGCCCCTCAGTAAGACGCGTCCGCCCCCACATAGGCGAATCCAGGCAAATCCAGAGTGGACCAAAGCTGCCCCGTAGCTTGGGCTGAACCCTATCAGTCCTGGAAAAAGCATACCCCCACCCTCGAGAGCGCTTTTCTCCCAATTGGCTGGGGAATCCCATCAGCCTTTCAGTTGCCTAAGAAATGTTTGTTGTTTGCCAGACACGTACCTAAGTTCCGGGCATCTTCGTGAGTGCTGGGTAAACAAGTGGTGGACGAGATGGGCATGGTCCCTGCTCTCAGGGAACTGTAAGTTGAGGGAGACAGGTAATAAACACACTTGACATAGCAAGAATAAAACAGGTAGAAATCCCAATCTGTGATAAGTACCATTGCAGAAAAGCACAGAGTCCTGTGGAAAAATCTAAACAGAAAGTATTAAATTAGATTGGGAATTTGGTAATGCTGAGGTCCAGAGGTTCAGGAAGAGTTATCCAGACATGAAGTGGACAGTTTTCCAGGCAAAGAAAAGAGCACCGGAATGTCCTGAGAGAAGAAAGAGATTGGCTTGGAGAAGAACTGGGAAGGTCCAGGGCATCTTAGAGCCTGGTGAGGGGAGAACAGCCCAAAGTAAGGCTGGGGAACAGGGAACAGGTAGGGTATTCGGACCACCACAGTGGTTCCCCAACCAGAATGGCACTCTCCCTAAGGAGCAATTTGGAAATGTACGGGGCAATTTTGTTGTCAAATGACTGGGGGAGAGGAGCCAAGGAGGCTCCGTGTCTTGCACATTGCAAGATAGTATCACACAAGAAAACTGTCCTGATCCCGCACAGCTTTCACATGTCCTACTGAACATTCATATAGGTTAAAACAGAAAAAAAAAAAGGAAAACACTGGTTATAATCATCTGATGTGCCTGTGTCTTATATACAAAAACAAAGTAATCTTGTAGGGGTGTGAAATGTGCTGAATTTTTAAGGAATGTAACCACCATGTTAACAGAAGGAAGATTATACTTTGTTGTGTTCAGGAATTTATTCGGAGTTACCATTTTGGAGAACTGTGTCACTGACAGCAGTGTTATTCATAGCGTTAGGTCTGCATGTCTGCATTTGCACTGCCACAGTCAAGGTGCTCCTATGCATAAATACAAGCATCTGACTAATTATGCTTTCTAGCATACTGAAATAAAAGTATTATCTTATTATAAAGGATTTCCTTTATTTCTTCTTTCTGCTTTGATTCAGACACTATAATTTTTTTGAAATTATGTATGTAGTTAGGCCATACCATCTATAAACTTCATTTCAAAATAGTAAATGGGGAGTTGTAAAAATGTTATTAAAATGCAACATTGGGGCTGGTAACGTTAAGAACCACTCAAGAATATCTTGTATGTATATCTTATATAGATACCATTCTAGGAGTATATACGATAGAACTCACTGATCTATTGCCTATCAGCACGTGTTATCCCTGTTTTAGTCCCATCCTTAGACTGCAGCTGAATCTTTTCTCATCAGCTGGCACATGGTAGGTGGTAAATGACTTGCTGGAAGAGACTCTGGGAAACAGCAGAGACACTTAGCTCAAGGTCAGAAGATTTCTAGTCCAGCGCTGTCCAGTAGAAATCTAGTGCAAGCCACAAATGTGAGCCATATATGTTGTTTAAAATTTTTTAGTAACCACATTTTTTAGAGTTAAAAAAGGTAAAATTAATTTTAATATTTTATTGTATTATTAAATATATCCAAATCATTTCAACATGTAGTCAATATGAAAAATTATTGATGAGATATTTTACATTTTTTATGCAGAATATTTGAAATCTGATGTGTATTTTACACTTAACAGCAAATCTCAATTCAGACTAGCCACATTTCAAGTGCTCCATAGCCACGTATGGCTGGAGGCTACCATATTCAACACTGCAGGTCCAGATCCTTTTCAGTTACTAAGTTCCTAGGTAATTCTCCAAGAGACATTTCCTTCCTTGGGTCTCCATTTCTTCGTAATTTAAACAGAATCTAAGCCAAATGTTCTTGTTTCCAGCACTGACCCGCTGTGATTTTTTTCAAATTTAGCCAGTCCTTTTCTTCTCTCTCTTTACTCATCTCCTTTTCTCCCCCATTTTCCCATTTCTCTTTCCCTATTTCTTCTCCCCTCATCCCAAGTTCTTTTCTCTGGCTAAACCCAGGGCGGGGTGGGCAGGGGGAGGGATGGTGGCTCACACCTGTAATACCAGCACTTCAGGAGGTTGAGGCAGGAGGATCTCTTGAGCCCATGAGTTTGAGCCCAGCCTGGGCAGCATAGGACGACACGATCTCTATAAGAAAATTTTAAAATTGTAGCCAGGTGCAGTGGCTCATGCCTGGGATTGTAATCCCAGCACTTTGGGAGGCCAAAGTGACTTTGGCAGATCGTTTGAACCCAGAAGTTCCAGACCAGCCTGGGCAACATGGCAAAACCTCATCTCTGAAAAAAAAAACCACACACAAAAATTAGCCAGGCATGGTGGTACTTGTCTGCAGTCCCAGCTACTTGGGAGGCCAACATGGGAGGATCGCTTGAGCCCAGGAGGTTGAGGTTGCAGTGAGCCATGATCACGCCACTGTACTCCAGCCTAGGCAACAGAGCTGCCCAGAGCTGCTTGTCACCTTAGTTTCCTAATCTGTAAAATGGTAATAATACTCACCTCAGAGTTTGTTGGCGGTGGGGGGGGGGAGGTTAATGTGATGGCATAAATGAAAGAGCATAATAAATATTGTTCTCTGTAAACCACATTTTTAAACGAGGCTGGGAAAGGAGAAGCATATTTCTCCCAGGAGGCACAGGCACTTGAATCTGTGTTTTTTGTTGTGTTTTGTTTTTTGAGACAGGGTCTTGCTCTGTCACCCAGGTTGGAGTGCAGTGGTACGATCTCGGCTTGCTGCAACCTCGATCTTCTGGGTAACTGGAACCACAGGTGTGTGCTACCACGCCTGGCTAATTTTTGTATTTTTTTTTTTTTTTAATAGAGATAGGGCTTTGCCATGTTGCCGAGGCTGGTCTTGAACTCCTGAGCTCAAAACATCCACCTACCTCCGCCTCCCAAAGTGCTGGGAATACAGTCACGAGCCACCACGCCTGGCCAAATGAGTGCTTTTTATGTGATCCACAATCATAACTCCTTTGCTTCATACAGAAGGGGTTTGCAGTCATTTAACTGTATTCTTTTTGTAACTATCATTCCCATTTTGCAGAGGAGAACATATACTTCGCCCAAGGCCACACAATGAAGCGTAGAACTGGGGTTATGCTCTTAATTATGCGATGTCAAGCAAGGTCTCCACCTAGGTACCCCAGCAACACACAAAAGTCACTTCTTTTACGGCACTTAATGTCATGGTGTCAAGGTCTGTTTCTGTTGTTGTTGTTGTTGTTTTTCCTTCTTTTTTTAGAGACAGGGTCTATCTCTGTCACCCATTCTGGAGTGTAATGGTTTGATTATAGCTCACTGCAGCCTTGAACTCCTGGGCTCAAGTGATCCTCCCACCACGGCCTTCCAAAGTGCTTGGATTACAGGTGTGAGTCACCCCACCCAGCTTGTTTACTTTTCACATGTTCCTTCTGCATTATGAGCTCCTTGAGGTCAGGGAGTGACTTTGCACCATTGCAACTCCAGCACACATATCTGAGCCTGACAGATAGTAGGCACTTCGTTGGTGGAGGATATTCTACGAAAATGTGTGTTCAAAGGCATGCAGGTGTAAAATAGCATGGTTAACCTCCGAACTATTTAAGTAGGTAAGTTCTACTAAAGTATTTGAGTTTGAGAAAAAAAACTAGTTCTCACTTTTTGAGTCACGGACTGCGGGCGAAAAGGTGCTGCATTTGGAGAATATGCTCACGGGGAGTAATAGCTTCCTTTGCTTCCCCAAGTATCACTGATGGAGATACTCCTGCTGCACAGGAGCCTGGAGAAGTAACAAAGATCACAAAGGGCCTGCCTTGTACTTGAGGCTAAACATTTGGAGTTTACAATGTAGGCAAGGTGAAGTCCGTGAGAGATTGTATTTATTGTTAAACCATCCAGCCCAAAATGTCATGTGAGAGATTTTAAACAGTGAGACTCAAAGGGAAAGTAACGGGCCCGTAGCATGGCTAACTAATAAAACGAATCTCGGCCAAGGGGCCTTTTTATCTCAGGGCTCTTTCCACGAAACTTGCATGGCTTCAGTGGAAACCTAACAATTCTGGAGTGGGTAGGCTAAGCGGCCGAGGTTCCAAAACAACGTCTGGCACCTTCTAAAAGTTTAACAATGAACCAGACTCTAAAATTACGGTTTCATGAAACCAAGGCGCTTTCTTTCGTGAAGGAATTCCGTTGGCAACATCTTCGCAGGGATGCCCCGCTTTCCGGGACCCCTGCCCAGCGTCCCCTTCATTTCAGTCCTTCTCCGCTCACCTCCCACCTCTCCTCTCCCATTGTTTCGACCTACTCCCGCTGAGGCAAGCTGGGAAGTGTAGTTGCACGCCCTGCTGCCTGAGTCGGTTAGGTAGCTCTAAAAACTCGTAACTCCACAACAGCTCAATCGATTTTCGAGAGGTGGGGTAAGCCTGGAAGGCTCAGCCGGCTTATCCGACGAGCAACCTGGGATTTGCAGTTTCCAGCGCCCGAAGCGGGCCCGCTAGCAGAGAGCTCTTGGACTCTAATCCCGCCCCTTCCCGAGCCTCGCGCATCCTGATGGCGTCACGCGGCCCCGCGAGGTGTCTGGGATACGCGGTAGTCCTGAAGCCGGGTCTCACTCTTGGCCGCTGCAACTTGAGGACTACACTTCCCAGGAGGCAGCGCGGCGGCGCGCCGAGAACCACCCGAGGTCGTGATTGGCTGGTGAGCCGGCCGCACGCGGAGGAGCCCAAGGAGCAGCTCTGTTGCGACAGAGGCCGAGCAGCAAGGCCCAGTGAGTTAGGGGAAGGGGCGCTGTAGGGAGAGGGTGGCCGCCGGTGATGTGGAAAGAGGATTAGAGGAGGAAGGAGGAACGGGGTTTGGATGGAGGTTTCTGCGAGGGGAAAGATAGAGCTCAGGGAGAGAACCTCACGGGCGGGGTGGGGGAGTACCCCGGGGTGACGAGCGTGGAGACTAGGAGGGAACTCACGCGGGCGAGGACGAGTGCGTCCCGGCAAGAGGCTGGGTTCTGCGGCCGGGTGATGTGGAGAGGGACGACCGAGAAGAGGCCCGAGACGGACGGGAGAAGGAAGCCCGGAAAGCGAGGCGGCCAGCTGAGTGCGGAGCGCCAAGTTGTAGGGAAACCAGAGACGGGGACCTCCGCTGAGGGGCAGAACCTGGTCCCCAGCCGGAGGCCCTGAAAGAAGGAGCGTTTCCAAAGTGAGGCAGTTCATGGGGGAACTGGTGCCTGTGGAAAAAGATGTTAAGATTAGAAGAGCGGCTGAGAATCGGCATTGGTTTGAGAGACCCTGACCAAGTTGGGAGAGATGAGGCAGGGGCAGGCCAGGACATCAGAGGCTTGATATTGACAGGAAGATTCCTGAGAGGGATGGAGCAGGGCCCAGGCATTCTTACTAGTAAGTTTAGAGTTTGGGGGTGTCTGTTTGCCTTCCTTCAGGCACCTTGAAAGAACAGTTAACCTACCCCTGTGGGTCATCATCATGCCCTCCGACCTGGCCAAGAAGAAGGCAGCCAAAAAGAAGGAGGCTGCCAAAGCTCGACAGCGGCCCAGAAAAGGACATGAAGAAAATGGAGATGCTGTCACAGAACCACAGGTGGCAGAGGAGAAGAATGAGGCCAATGGCAGAGAGACCACAGGTGAATTGAGGGAGGAGTGAGTTGGGAATGGTTGCTAAGACTTAAGGCATGCCCCAGCCAGAGTCGAAATCTTGATGCTGGGGGCAGTGGAGAATGTATCTGGTGTCATGCAACTTTTCATGATGAATCAAATCAGTAGAGTTGGAATTTGTGCCACCCTATCATTGAGCGAGGAAGCCGAAGACAAGGTTCTCACATACTCAGTGGCAAGCAGAAGTGGGAGTTGCTGAGCTGTGTTGCTGCTCTATTAGACTGTGAGGAGGGGCTCGGTTCCCTGCCCCTTTTTCAGTTTCCATTTCTATGCATGGTGGCCAGTGTGCCAGGTTCGGTGCTACATTATACGCTTGTCCTCACAGGAGTAGTGGCTCTCCCTACCAGAGAGTAACTTATGGGTTGTTTCATGGGGTTTTTCCTGGGAGAGAGCTCCCTTTCTGTTATTTATATTTTGGGAAATATTTATTATTTCTCAAGTGCTAGACATGGTGCTATACACTGAGGCACTACAGTCTTCCTTCCAAAAACTTACCGTCTAGACGGGGAAACATGGCAATATGCCGTAAAGACTATTCCAGGCCCTTGGCAGTCCAATCCCAGCCCTCTTCCCTGCCCCCTGAAAACTCCCTAAACAGCCTTCTGCTCCATCCAGACTATTTATTATCCCTTGAATAGTCACCACATCTCTGTTCTTTCACACACTGAATTCTAATACCATCATGTTTTTGCTAGCTACATTTGACATTTCTGTCAAGGCCTAGCTCAGGATAGTGAAGCGTCTGTCAGTCAAACCTGACCTCAATATTTCCATTCTCTATATGCTTTTGCTTTCTTTTAGTGTTACTTACCTTTTTATGTTGTATCTCCTGTTTCTTTGTCTAAATTGTGTCATCTTTGAGTGCAAGGACTAGGTCTTGGGTTTTTTTATGAACTTCTCAGATAGACACTAAGTAAATGTTTGAAGAGGAAAGGAGAATTAGTTTTGCAAATTGTAACAGGCATTCAGAAAAGGGGGAGTTAGAAAGCGATTAGAAGGAGCAGTAAAGTCAGGCTGTGGGGAAGTTTTATTCCTGGCCACAGTAGTGGAGGACAGAAGTTATGAATGACGGGAGTAAGTAAACAGATATGAAGGGACAAAACAAGGGCAAGAGAGATTATAATTAAAAGGACGGGTGTCAAAACGAGCAGGGTGTCAGGGCAGCTCTGTGTCAGTGTGCACTCTGTAAAGCTTGGGAAACATCTGAGTCTGCTCAGCAGGATCGGAACCCAGTCCTTCAGGATGTTCCTCTTTGTGGAGAGCTGAGTCGGTCTCACAGCCATCTTCCCAAACGGCTTTTCTATCCCCAGAAATAGATTTGCTGACCAAGGAGCTAGAGGACTTTGAGATGAAGAAAGCTGCTGCTCGAGCTGTCACTGGCGTCCTGGCCTCTCACCCCAACAGTACAGATGTTCACATTATCAACCTCTCACTCACCTTTCATGGTCAAGAGCTGCTCAGTGACACCAAACTGGAATTAAACTCAGGCCGTCGTTATGGCCTCATTGGTTTAAATGGAATTGGTGAGGCCCTTGGAAGGGGAAGTGGGAGGTATCTCTCCTTGGCTCATCTGTCACTCACAAGTATTTAGCACCAACTATGTTCAGAGCAAAGCGTTTAGAATGTGGGTGGGAGACCAGATATGTCCAGGGGAAAGGAACTAGCAGTGCAGAGCGGTATGTGGTATGTACAGGTTGAGAATCCCTTATCTGAAATGCTTGGAACCAGAAGTGTTTCGGATCTTGGAATATTTGCATTATACTTACCAGCTGAGCATCCCTAATCCAAAAACCTGAAATCCTCCCATGAGCATTTCCTTTAGGCGTCATGTCAGCTCTGAAAAGGTTTTGGATTTTGGAGCATTTTGGATTTTCGGATTAGGGTGCGTCCACCCTGTACCACATGAGTAGTTACAGACAGCAGGTGCTGGAGAAGTTGGTCAGGGGCGTGTGAAGCTGTGGTAAATGAAAAAAGCTTCAGAGAAGGGGTGCGGCAAGAATTGGAGGAAAGTTGGAAAGGAATCCCAAGAATGGGGGCTGGCAGGGTTTGAACGAATAAAGGGAAGAAAGGTCCTCAAAAAAAAAAAAAAAAATTGGATGAGGTCCCAGTTTGGCTGGGGTGGAAGAGCTAGTGGTGAAGAGGAATAGGGGAAGCTCAGTGTACCAAGCGTCTGCTTCTCTCCCATCTCAGGAAAGTCCATGCTGCTCTCCGCTATTGGGAAACGTGAAGTGCCCATCCCTGAGCACATTGACATCTACCATCTGACTCGAGAGATGCCTCCTAGTGACAAGACACCCTTGCAGTGTGTGATGGAAGTTGACACAGAGCGGGCCATGCTGGAGAGGGAGGCAGAGCGGCTGGCTCATGAGGATGGTAGGGCTCCAGACCTGGGCATGGGGGTGGGCGTCCTCCCAGAAAGGCCCCCAGGAGCCTCATGGCCATACACTATCCACAGCGGAGTGTGAGAAACTCATGGAGCTCTACGAGCGCCTGGAGGAGCTGGATGCTGACAAGGCAGAGATGAGGGCCTCGCGGATCTTACATGGACTGGGTTTCACGCCTGCCATGCAGCGCAAGAAGCTAAAAGACTTCAGTGGGGGCTGGAGGATGAGGGTTGCCCTTGCCAGGTGAGTCCCTCCCTCCTTCCTTACTGCCGTAACTCCCCCATCTCTCCAGAGTTTAGTGTTCACTCCAGTGGAACTGTTTGGAACAGGAGTCATCGGTAAGTGTCAAACGAGACATGGACATCTGCAGTGTAGAGGGGGTTGTTGCGTATGGGTTAGAGAGAGAGCTCCCTGGTTGAAGTGGTAGAGTGACTCAGTTTTCTGTTGGATTCCCAGCACCCAGCACAGAGTTTAGAGATCCTAGGGATAGTCCTAGGTAAAACGGTAGAGTAGGTCTGTTTCTGTCCTCCCACCAGGATTCCCTTTCCACCTTTTTTGTGCTGTACTCCTGCTAATTTTGGCTGTAAAGATAAAATGTTAGACGGCGATTATGATAGCTATCATTCTTACTCTGTTGTGGCCTGGACTCAAAGTGAGCTTCTATAGACGAGCATTCCCCCAATAATCCCCCCTGAGTCACTAAACAGGTAATTCCTTGCCCCATCATTCTCTGTGAAGGGAATTTATAAGACTTGATATACTGCTCTAGAAAGTTGCCTGCGTGTGCCTTAGAACATGAACACAGTGGCTCCACTTGCTAGCAAGGATTAGCTGTCACTGGTTCACCCAAGGAGCTTTTAAAAACACAGATTTCTGGTTTGGGAACCAGAACTTTAGAGGAACCAGAGCTTTAGAGTCTATCCCTTGCGAGACTGTGGCCACCCCACCAGATAGGTCTATCTTCAGACCTTCAGATAGGTCTAATTTGTTTTAGCAGTTTATTTCCTTTGTATCTTTTTGTCGTCTCTATGGTATCCAACTTCAGTGCACAAGGCTTATCAACTCATAGAGACTTCTACAGCCTTGCCTCAAACTGTCCTTATATGCTTCTGAGTCCCGTATTCTACTCTTCAGTCTCTCCTCTTCGACTCTTGTTTGTGTCCTACTTCTTTTCCCTCTGAAGTATAGAGCCTAAAATTGATTTCAAGACTCAAGCCAGGAGCCTACTCAGAACTGCATGTAGCAGGCAAGTTGGTCCCTCCTGTGTCACATCCATTATAATTCTGAGGTGCTTCTGTCTCCTTTACTGTCCTTCAGAGCCCTCTTTATTCGGCCCTTCATGCTGCTCCTGGATGAGCCCACCAACCACCTGGACCTAGATGCTTGTGTGTGGTTGGAAGAAGAACTAAAAACGTAAGAAGGTGGAATGGGGGATGTGAGTGGGCCGGTCCCAAAGCGGGGAATCTAGAAAATGGCTGCCCAGAAACTGCACTGCTGTTAGAGCGGTGAGAAAGGAACTGAAGGAAGGCCGGAGTTCACTTGCTTGGACAAGCAGTGAGCACCTTTAGGGCTGTTTAGGGCTGGCCGTTTTGTTTGATTGTTTTTCTTTAGTTTGAAATTTATGAGCATTAAAAAAAAAATCCTTGTTGATTTTTTCCATATTTCAAATTCAAGATCTTAATTAAAGATGTTTTTTTTTCTTAATTGTATAAAGCAAAAAAAGGAGGTCTTCCATCTAAGATCATGAAGCAATGACAAAGGAAAATATAGCCAATATGGTCATGGTCCTACGGCTAAAGAACTGAATAAGCTGGAATACTGTACCAATTTTTAAAGAAGGTTTTTAGTGGTACAGTGACTTAGTACCTTCTTTCAAAAAGTAAAGAATTTTGTTTTTTATTGTGTCTTCCCACCCACAGTTTTGGATACATTCGTGGGTGTATTTGTGTACATACACATTTCTGTTTACTATCACTGTGACTACTGTCTCCACTCCATTCTGTTGAAAATTAGAACAGAAGATTGAGGAAACTCAGGCTGTCTCGCCACACTGAAAGATGTCCCTTAGAGTTAGATTGTTAAGTGGTGGCTTAGGTGCTTGCTGACAACCAGGAATTGGACAACACATCTAAAAGGTGCTTAGGAATAAGGATGGGCCTGACTCTTAGTTCACCTGTTGTCAGCTAGCTCCCATTGTTGAGCTCTTCACTGATTGGTTCTTTGGCTTTGCAGTTTTAAGCGCATCTTGGTCCTCGTCTCCCATTCCCAGGATTTTCTGAATGGTGTCTGTACCAACATCATTCACATGCACAACAAGAAACTGAAGTATTATACGGTGAGTGGGCCTCGGCTTCTTTCTGGTAATCTCTGCTTACCAAATCTCTGAAATTCTCTTTAAAAAAAAAAGAAGAATGCCAGTGTGGTGACTCATGCCTATAATCCCAGCACTTTGGGAGGCTGAGGTGGGTGGGTCACTTGAGGTCAGGAGTTTGAGACTAGCCTGGCCAACATGGTGAAACCCTATCTCTACTAAAAATACAAAAAAATTAGCCAGGTGTAGTGGTAGGTGCCTGTAGTCCCAGCTACTTGGGAAGCTGAGGCAGGAGAATCACTTGAACCCTGGAGGTGGAGGTTGCAATGAGCTGAGATGACGCCACTGCACTCCAGCCTGGGTGACAGAGCAAGACTCATCTCAAAAAACAAAAAACAAAAAAACCAGACCTATCTGTTAGCTCCTTTCTACCTATTGCTATAAAAAGATACGGACGGCCGGGCGCAGTGGCTCACGCCTGTAATCTCAGCACTTTGGGAGGCCGAGGCGGGTGGATCATGAGGTCAGGAGATCGAGACCATCCTGGTTAACATGGTGAAAACTCGTCTCTACTAAAAATACAAAAGACTAGCCGGGCGTGGCGGCGGGCGCCTGTAGTCCCCGCTACTCGGGAGGCTGAGGCAGGAGAATGGCGTGAATGCAGGAGGCAGAACTTGCAGTGAGCCGAGATCGTGCCACTGTACTCCAGCCTGGGCGACAGAGCAAGACTCTGTCTCAAAAAAAGAAAAGGATAAGGACAAGGAGTCCTGCCACCTGTTTTATTTTAATCCCAAAGTCATTGCTTCCAGGCCATAGGCCATGGATTGGCAGCCTGTGCACATGGTGTATGTTTGCCTTGTGGCAAAGAAGTTGACTTTTCACGGTGCCCAGGCAGGCCCTGGTGCCATCTGCCTTGCCTTTTTGTTTCTGGAGACAGAATCTCATTCCGTCACCCAGGCTGGCACGATCTCAGCTCACTGCAACCTCTACCTCCTGAATCCAAGTGATTCTTGTACTTCAGCCTTCCGAGTAGCTGGGACTACAGGCATGCGCCCCCACGCCTGGCTAGTTTTTGTATTTTTAGTAGAGACAGGGTTTTGCCATATTGGCCAGGCTGGTCTTAAACTCCTGACCTCAGGTGATCTGCCCACCTCGGCCTCCCAAAGTTTTGGAAAAACAGGCATGACCCACTGTACCAGGCCTCCCTCTGCCTTCTTGAATGCCGTCTTAACTCTGCTTCACTGGAGTTAACACATTTACCCCATCTTCCATGACCACAGGAGAATGGGGATCAGGATCTCAACAGCCCACTGTTGTGCCTTGCCTTTTCATTTTATATTTCAAAAAGCATATAAGAAATTAACAATTGATGTCCTCTTCATTCATAGTCATAGGAGTATTAGTTTTTAATATAGCCTTTCAGACACTTCATGTATACTTGCACGCATTTGTAGAAAATTTCATATATACATATCTTTTTATACAATTGCAGCATTTTTTTTTTTTGGTTTTCTTGAGACCGAGTCTTGTTCTGTTGCCAGGCTGGAGTGCAGTGGAGCAATCTGGGCTCACTGCAACCTCCGCCTCCCAGGTTCAAGGGATTCTCCTGCCTCGGCCTCCTGAGTAGCTGGGACTACAGGTGCGCGCCCCCATGCCCAGCTAATTTTTGTATTTTTAGTAGAGACGGGGTTTCACCATATTGGCCAGGATGGTCTTGCCCACTTGACCTCATGATCCGCCTGCCTCAGCCTCCCAAAGTGCTGGGATTAGAGGCGTGAGCCACAGCACCTGGCCTCTTTTTTCCTGAGATGGGGTCTGTCTTTGTCTCCCAGGCTGGAGTCCAGTGGCGTGATATTGGCTCACTGCAACCTCTGCCTCTCAGGTTCAAGTAATCCTCCCACCTCAGCCTCGCAGGTAGCTGGGACCACAGGCACATGCCACCATACCTGGCTAATTTTTATATTTTTAGTAGAGGCGGGGTTTTGCCATGTTGACCAGGCTGCTCCCAAATTCCTGGCCTCAAGTGATCCACCCACCTCAGCCTCCCAAAGTGTTGGGATTACAGGCGTGAGCCACTGCAACTGGCCACAGTTACAATTTTAATAATCATTCTGTAGGTTGCTTTTTAAATTTAGTATATTTTGGACTGCTTTCCATGTGAGTATATATAAATCAACCACAATCTTCAGTGACTGCACAGTATTTCGTTATGTGTTTATCCTGTAACGTGTTAGGCCCTTTCTGATGGATATTTAGCTTGAGTCCAGTTTTTGTTTGCAGATAGAAGCCATGGTAGTCCACTTATGCAGGGTTTGTCAGCTTCTAAATCTGACTGGTCTGTTTTCCTATCTGGAGACAGCTCTTGTAGTCTTTTGTGGGGCTTCAGCCTCTAGGGGCTGGGAGAGGAATGGGAGGTGGTATTGGAAGGCTCTCAGTCTCATGACGTCTCTATGACCGTGATTTTCAGGGCTACTCCCATTGCCACAGGTGTCTTTCTGGCTAACCTAAGGATTTGCGCTGGAGCCTGACCCTGGCTGCGCTGAGCAAGGGGCATAGAATTGAAAAGACTCTGATTTGAGGTTAGGATATGCTTCTGTAATGCACTTCTTCTGTTCTTACGGCACATTCTTAGAGCCAGGGCCAACTCAGTGCCATCCCTCATCCCCCTAAACTCTGAATGAGAATCCAGGATTGAAACCCAGGTTAAAGCTGCACGCCTTACCTGGCACATTTCCACGCAGGGTAATTATGATCAGTATGTGAAGACGCGGCTAGAGCTGGAGGAGAACCAGATGAAGAGGTTTCACTGGGAGCAAGATCAGATTGCACACATGAAGGTAGGGAGACTGCAGAGTCAGGCTCGTGGCTTCCTGTCCAAAACAAGCAGGGGGCTTGGATGAGGGCATTGGGACAAATTGGGGTGATGGAGGAGGTTGGGAAGGAGTTACGATCACCATTTTTGCCCTGGATTGAAGATGAATTGTTGAGCGCCTGCATGTACTCCAAGCTCCCTTTGGTCTCTTTTAGAACTACATTGCGAGGTTTGGTCATGGCAGTGCCAAGCTGGCCCGGCAGGCCCAGAGCAAGGAGAAGACGCTACAGAAAATGATGGCATCAGGACTGACAGAGAGGGTCGTGAGCGATAAGGTAGGGTGTGATTGGGTGGGGTTGGGTGGCCTAAGGTGAGATGGATAAGAAGGGAGCCAACTTGATACATGCCCTCTTTTCTGCCTAGACACTGTCATTTTATTTCCCACCATGTGGCAAGATCCCTCCACCTGTCATTATGGTGCAAAATGTGAGCTTCAAGTATACAAAAGATGGGGTAAGTTCAGGGCAGGGCATGGGTGGCTGGGGTGTATCTTATAGGGTGAGTGGCAGCTCATGGGAGCTGCTCCTGTCCTGTGCTGACCACACCTGCTAGCCCACGTGCTCTGGGGGATTTTCAGGTGTGGCAGCTGGGATGCCTTCATCCAAGGCTGCTCACAGGCCCTTCTTCGTGTATATGGAAAGAAGACTACTCAGCTGGGTTGGTGGGCGGAGGCAGTGGGGGAGGCGGGGTCTACTATGAGTGCTTCCTCCCACTACTCTTCCTTCCTCCTCTCTTGGTGACTGGGGAGTCAGCGGGCTTGGTCTGCTGGTCAGAGCAGATTCGTACTCTAGCCTTGTGTCCATATCTCTCTCATCCCCACTTCAGCCTTGCATCTACAATAATCTAGAATTTGGAATTGACCTTGACACACGAGTGGCTCTGGTAGGGCCCAATGGAGCAGGGAAGTCAACTCTTCTGAAGCTGCTAACTGGAGAGGTACAGTGCCAAGGTGGGCGTGGATCCTTCTAAGATTAGGCCTTGCGATGGCTAAGGAAGAGGGAAGTGATGCAGCAGCTACTACTTTGGGAGGGCCTGAGTAGCCTGGTGGTGAGTGAGCCATCTGGAGGGGCGGGGCAGCAGACAGGAGAAGGGGAATGTCTGGTTGGACAGTGCTGAGGCTGGGGGCTGTTTTCCTAGGACAGGGATGTAGGGGGGAGTCTTTCATAGTGTGTGTGTGAATACATGTATGTATTTGAGCACATTTCTTTTTTTTTTTTTTTTTTTGAGACAGAGTCTCACTCTTGCCCAGGCTAAAGTGCAATGGTGCGATCCGAGCTCACTGCAACCCCCATCCCCCGGGTTCAAGCAGTTCTCCTGCCTCAGCCTCCCAAGTAGCTGAGATTACAGGCATGCACCACAGCTAATTTTTTTGTATTTTAGTAGAGATGAGGTTTCACCATGTTCGTCAGGCTGGTCTTGAACTCCTGACCTCATGATCTGCCTGCTTTGGCCTCCCAAAGTGCTAGGATTTCAGGCGTGAGCCACCATGCCTGGCCCATGTTTCTATTTTCAATCAGAGCATTTAGAATATAGGAACATCTGTGCGTTTAGGGATGCTGCAGATTCTCAAGTAATGTCATTTCATTAATATTGATGAAAAATAGAAATGATTCCCAGCTGGGACCACTGTCTTTGTGGAGTTTGCACTTTCCCCTTAACGTCTACATAGGTTTTCCCCGGTACTGCAGTTTCTTCCTGCATCCCAAAGCTGCGCCTGTCAGGTTACTTGGCATGTCTCAGTGGTTCCAGTCTGAATGAGTGTGGGTGTGTGTGAGCGCACCCTATAATGGAATGGCGTCCTCTTCAGGGCTGGTTCTTGCCTTGTTCCCCGGATTGTGGGATGGGCTCCGGCTGCCCATGATCCTAAACTTGAATAAGCAGGTTGGAAAATGATAGCATGAATGAGTATAAATTACTGTAAAAGAAAAATTCATAAAGTTTATGATAATCATACAAATGCACTCAGCAAACCAGCCACATTCGTGATTATTTTTGAACTGTGTGGTGATAGGAGGTGCTCCTTACGATTTTCCCTTTGCAAACATTTATTCCTTGGTTTAACCCACCACTCTTACAATTGCCATCACTCACTGATTCACCAAAAATTGGGTAAATAACTTACCTCATTTCTATTAATCTTTCTTAAGTGTATGTATAGCTCACATGTATTTTAATGTTGAATATTAGAAGTGACTGGGTCTTTTGGCCAGGCGCCGTGGCTCACACCTATAATCCCAGTGCTTCGGGAGGCCGAGGCAGGCAGATCACTTGAGATCAGGAGTTTGAGACCAGCCTGGCCAACATGGTGAAATCCCGTCTTTACTAAAAATGCAAAAAAATTAGCCAGGCATGGTGGCAGGTGTCTGTAATCCCAGTTACTCCAGAATCTCTTGAGCCTGGGACAGAGAGGTTGCGGTGAGCTGAGATCGCGCCACTGCACTCCAGCCTGGGTGACAGAGTGAGACTCCCTCTTAAAAAAAAGAATCTTTGGATCTTTATTTAGAAGTTTGGTGATCTTTTTTTGTGACCAAAAATGCTGCAGGAACCTAATTTTTCTTTATATCAGTTAGCCTGTGGCAAAATTAGTTTTGTTATATGTTGTTTCACTTAAAATGAAACTTTAAAATAGGTCTGTGTCTAAGAACCTATCGATGACAGTGACAACTTTGAGGACTTAACTGTTTTTAATTTTAGAAAATGTATGTTACACCTACATCCAAGTCCTTTGTTATATAGCATAGTGCATTCTGCAGTAGACGTTTCATAACTACTTAAATTGTGTCTTTGCCTCTTGAGAACATCTGCTTCAGTACATCTTCCTAAATATTTTTAGAGTGGCCAGAATAGCAGTGTGTGAGTTGGTGATGTATTCTTTTTAGGAAGTTGAGTTTTGTTCATTGTGAACATGTGTGTGTTTGCCTGCTCTGCCTATGTCTCTAACTGGGCTTCCTTTGTTTCATGTTTAACGTTTCTACTTTTTTCTTCCTAGTTACTACCCACAGATGGCATGATCCGAAAACACTCTCATGTCAAGATAGGGCGTTACCATCAGGTACAGGCCTGGGGTTGGGATCCGGGGAATTGCCCAGGGTGTAGGAAAGGGCTGTATCTGGCCGAGTTCCAGCCAGCCGCCCCCACCCCCTGGCAGGAATTCCAGCCTAAGTGGCTCCTACCTGCTTCTTGAACCCAGAACAGGTGCCTGAGATAGAAATAGGAAGTTATCTAGTAGGGTTCTTTTTGAAGCGGGATGCCAGTCACACCCAGATGGCTTCCATTTTTCCTGTAGCATTTACAAGAGCAGCTGGACTTAGATCTCTCGCCTTTGGAGTACATGATGAAGTGCTACCCAGAGATCAAGGAGAAGGAAGAAATGAGGAAGATCATTGGGCGATACGGTCTTACTGGGAAACAACAGGTCAGTAAAGGAGGGTGTGGTGAAGATGCCAAATAGCTGGGAGACTGTGACTGGGTGGGTCAAGGGACACTGTCCTGCCAGGCTAGGTTTCGAAGCTGTCCAAACCAGAGTCTCCGCCATTTGATTCCCCTAAGAACCTACTACCTTTTCTTTACTCTAGGTTGTTATGTAATGGAGCATTTTAAGGGAGCAAGGATAGCGTGCCAGTCTCTGACATGCCCTTGTGCCATAGTGCTTGAGGGCAAAGGAACTTGCAGTCTAGAAAACAAATTTCTGGATTCAGATCTGGAAGGATCCAGTTCATTAAGATTTAATTGTCAAGAGAGCAAGAGATACCGGCTTAGTAATGGCAAGGGCTTCAGGTTTCCGGACGAGTCTCTTTCAGGCCTCAAGAGACTAGTGGGTCTCTCTGAGCCTCACTTTTTGTAAAATGGCGATGCTAATGGAAGAGTCACGGAGAAATGAGGGAGAGATGAGCTGTGCTGGTTGGTGGGATAATGCCAAGTTATATGTAGGTCATGGTTCTATTCAGGTGAGCCCAATCCGGAACTTGTCAGATGGGCAGAAGTGCCGAGTGTGTCTGGCCTGGCTGGCCTGGCAGAACCCCCACATGCTCTTCCTGGACGAACCCACCAATCACCTGGATATCGAGACCATCGACGCCCTGGCAGATGCCATCAATGAATTTGAGGGTGGTATGATGCTGGTCAGCCATGACTTCAGACTCATTCAGCAGGTGAGGCCCTGGCCAGTGGGTGAGGCACAGCAGAGAGCTTCTAGAGGGTTGGGTAGGGTAGTCATGGCATGTGGAGGGTGCATAATACCCGCCTACTTAATTAAGAGAAGGGGCTCAGAGCATAGACACAAGTAGTGAGGACCGGTTCTTATGCCTCTTTGGGGCTACTTAGAATGTCATTTCTTCAGTAGCTATCTGGAGATGTCAACCAACTTAGCATTTTGGGCCCAAATGGGAAAGAGTTGGGTAGAAAACTGGGTGCTTTTACTACTGTCCCAAGATTCTTTAGTCCAAAAATAGTATTCTTAGAAGGATTTTGATTAGACAGAGAACTACCTCAGTCATTGGAGAAGAAGTTGTTGCTCATTCCTCTGAAGCTCTGGAGAAGATGGGAGGTGGAGAAAAGAAGGCTGAGAGTGAAGCCTCTGAATAGATCTAGGCCCTGCCAGGGAGCTGACAATAGGAGTGACACAGCAGTTCCTGGCTTGGAAGGCTCCAAACCTGATTATGGTACCCTTGGGTGAGAACATCCCAAATAACTTAGAAGTAGTGAGACAGTGAGTTGGATATGGGTTTGGAGGGTGGAGTTTTCTTCCTAGATGCCCCTCAGGATAGTCTGCTGGGCAGAGGCAGGGACAGTGACTAGCCCAGGATTAAGTCTAGTTTTTGCTCTCTAGGTTGCACAGGAAATTTGGGTCTGTGAGAAGCAGACAATCACCAAGTGGCCTGGAGACATCCTGGCTTACAAGGAGCACCTCAAGTCCAAGCTGGTGGATGAGGAGCCCCAGCTCACCAAGAGGACCCACAACGTGTGAGCCCTCTACCTGGGCTCGGGTCAGGAGCTCCATCTGGGAACTAACAGCTGCTACCCTGACCAGCCGCTCAGGACAGGACCCTGGGGCTACACTCCTGCATTGCTGCAATACTGCTCCCCCAGCCTCTCCCCTGCCCCTCAACCTGCCTTAGCTGCACTCTCTTATCTACAGCTGGACAGTACCTGTCTGTTTCCTGTCCTCCTTCCAGTTACGTCTGTCCATGTCTGGACTCGGCTGGCCGTTCCCTCCAGCCCCTTGCTGGTTACTTACTCTGAGTGTGATGCAGTCAGAGGCACCAGCGGGTTAGCCCAAGGGCCCAAGCCCTGGATTTGGCCCGCGGAGGAGCTTAGGATCCTCGTTTTCTGGGTTTTGGTGATGTTGGAGGAGTACCCCCAGCCCACCGCCCCGATTCCTTTTTGCTTCTGGTTTGGAGCTCTGGACCAGGACCTTCGTCCTGGTCAGTTTTTAAATAATTATTTAACAGTGTAACTTTTAGACCTGCGTGACATCTACAAAGCGCCCAATAAAGAAAGAGGAAGCCACGGTCCCTACCTTCCTTCTCGGGTCTCTGGGGCCTTCTCCTCCCTGCAGTGCCAACATGCACTGCCCTCAGCAGGAGCTGGATCCAGCGTCAGTGTGTGGATGGGAACCGAAGACTAGTCCGTAGGAGCTCGAAGAACGTTCTCCCTTTACTGCGGATTTGAAATTGCACCTTTTCTCAGGCCTGTGATTCACAGACTTGAACGTGAATCAGAATCACCTGGAGCACTCATGAGATCAGATTGCCAGATCTCGCCTCGGTTTCTGGTTCAGTAGGTTTTGGGGGAGACCAAGAACGTGAACATTTCTAACAAGTTTCCAGGTGATGCTGTTGTTGCTGGTCCAGGGGCTGTATTTGGAGAACCACTGTCCAGGAGCGTGGTTTTCCGATTGTGATCTGAGGTTCTGCCCCAACTGCATAGAAGTTGGGCTGCTTGTTAAAAACGCAGGCCAGGTGCGGTGGCTCACACCTGTAATTCCAGCGCTTCGGGAGGCTGAGGCAGGTGGATCACTTGAGCTCAGGAGTTCAGGACCAGTCTGGGAAATATGACGAAACCCATCTTTACACGCCTGGAATCCCACCTGCTCAAGTGGCTGGGGTGGATGGATTGCTTGAGCCCGGGAGGCGGAGGTTGCAGTGAGCTGAGATTGCACCACTGCATTCCAGCCTGGGTGACACAGCAACACCCTGTCTCAAAAAAATGCAGACTGGCCAGGCACAGTGGCTCACACCTGTATTCCGACTGTAAGCTTATCACCTTGGGAGGCCAATGTAGGAGGATCAGTTGAGCCCAGAAGTTCAAGACCAGCCTGGGCAAAGTAGGGAGACCCCATCTCTACAAATAATAATAAAACGAACCGGGCATGGTACCATGTGCCTGTGGTCCCAGCTGCTCTGGAAAGAGGAGGCTCACTTGAGCCCAGGAGGTTGAGGCTGCAGTGAGCAGAGAACGTGCCACTACACTCCAGCCTGAGGACAGACCGAGACACTGTCTCAAAAAATAAAGGTTGCTGAGCATCAGACCTATTGATTAATCACGTTTGGTAGAATGAGAGAAGTGCAGAGATGGCCAGGAGTTTGCATTTTCACACCAACATCTGTGAACCTTTCTTCCTATTGGGATACAGGAAAGTTTGTATTTTTACCTGTCCACAGCCATAGTTTTCATCATCACTATTGAATTCACTTCCAGCCCAGGGCTCTGCATACCTTATCTGGGTCTTTTGAACTTCAGTAGCCCCTCACCAGTGGCCATCCTTCCTGGTATGGATTCATCACTCTGCCTCTGAAATCAGTAGCCATCCCTATGGGAAGACACAGCCATGGTTTTTCAGTACTCATTATGCCAGGACTGGCGGGAGCAACTGTCCCAGATGGTGTTTAAACCCCTTAGGAGCTCATGATCTTGTTGGAAAGCCAGTAAGACAGAACCATACAGGACACAAATTAGATGCTAAATTGTGATTTAGATAGGAGACAGAAGTATTCAAAAAGGAGGGAAATTTCTTGTGAGTAGCTGCCCAGAGAGGTGGAATTAGTGTGCTCTCACTTGGAAAATGAGGAGGGTCTTCTCAGATGGCCACGAAGTCCAGGAACTGCCCTGGGCAACAGGGACAAGAGCCTCCCATGAGACACTGCAGCAGAGACAGACGGGAGTCCTCTACCCACTGACCCCAGAGAGTGCTGGCCTGACTGCTTTATGCCTTAAGTGGGACCTGGAGCAAAATGGCCCAAGTGAGTCTGTCCTGAGTGTCCAGAGCCTTGGTGCAGGGGAGAATGGCATCTGGAGAGTGGGCTGCTGGGATAATGGGAACAGGGAGGGACAGAGTCCCTGCTACTTCAGCCAAGGAAGTGCTGGATATTGCTAAGAATCTAGGTAGTCTCGGGATCTCTGGTCTCCATGCTAGGACAGGAGGTCTTCGGAACCTAGAGGAATGGAAATAGTCTAGTCAGCTTACTTGTCGAGAAAAATGTCAACCTTGGTAATTTAAAGAATGCTTTAAAAGTCCACAAAATACATATTTCTAAAATTAGCAGTGTCTTGTTTTGGATTGAGAAATGCCCTGTTCTCTTAAGCCTTAGCACGTAGGATGTGACCTGCCATTCAGAGCGGGGTGGAGAGGTAAGTTGATTGAGGGGTTGCTCGCGTTAACACAGCCAGCAGGTGATGCTGGTGTTTGGAACCCTTCCCCCGCCTCTTGATTTGAAACATCCTCTTTTTGCCCATGCCCCAATATGTTTCATATTGCTCCAGGTTTCTTTAATCATAGCATTCAAGGGCCTGAAATATTTGTTCCCCCATAGGCGCTAAGTGAGACAATTGACTTTCTCCATTTTGCAATGGCCTTTTCTTTACTGCTAACTCCCAAGACCCCCATGTCTGCTTTTCTGGTGAGCACCTATTGTTTTTCTGCTTCTCTCCGCCTCCAGTGGTCTTCCTCACTGTCAGCCTCCTCACCACCTGGGGGGCTTCTGCTCTCTGCATCTAGTCCAGGCTCAGGCATTTTGCTCATCTTCTGCCTTCAGTCCTAGCCTCGTTACACTCTGCTCACACTGATTCCACTCTACCTTTCACACCATTTCTTTCTCTCATTCTTCCCAATTAACGAATACATCCTACAAAGATACATCCTACAATGCCTACAAAGGCACATCCCATTTGTGCCAATAAGCGGCCTGTAGCTACTCAAGCCCTCCTCACCATAGGTACCACCACTTTTAGCCCCTTCACCCTTCTCTGGTGGTTTGATGTGAACCAGTCTTGTCTCTTCAGCTCCACTGGGGCCCAGTGGGGGAGGGAACCTGCATTCCTTCTGGAGTCCCCAGCTCTCTGAGCTGTGCTGGCACCTGTGTGCTCCGTGATTACAGGCTGGTGGGCTGGAGTTGGCCTGAACTTTTAACAAGTGCGTAAATACACTGGGAGATGGTTGGGTGGGGGAGGGGACCTGGTGAAGCGTTTCTTAATTCGGAGGGATTACTTTCGGGAGAGGAAGGAACAATTAGTCTCTTTTCAAGGTTAGCCCAGAGCATGTTCTGGATTGCGATTGAGTCACGCCCCTTACCTCCCACCCCCCCACTCTCCCAGGTGCATGTCCCCAGCCACACCTGGTGGGGCAGCTGACTTGATAAAAAGTAGCTCCGAGGGGGTGGGCGGGGGCTATTCGAGGAGCAGGAGGATGAGCGCTGAGTATGGACAGCGGCAGCAGCCCGGGGGCCGTGGGGGTCGCAGTTCTGGGAACAAAAAGTCCAAAAAGCGCTGTCGGCGCAAGGAATCCTACTCCATGTATATCTACAAGGTGCTGAAGCAGGTGAGTGCAGAGCAAGGATGTGTGTGTGGGATGCCCTTGCAAAGCGCCTTGAAAGGGAACTGGCTGGAAGCGGGGACCCTGAGGTTAGTGTTGGCATTGGGGCAAGTGGCTCAGGCAGGCTGGGCCCCTCTTGAGGTGGCGGGACCTGATTTCCAAGGTCTCTACCTCTCAGGATCTTCGGCACCGGTGATGGGAGACAGTGTGCTCCCTGCCACGCTCCAGAAGTTTACGGGAATGATGATGAGATAATATGATTAGGTGGGACATAATTTTTTTTTTTTTTTTTTGAGACGGAATCTCGCTCTGTCGCCCAGGCTGGAGTGCAGTGGCACGATCTCAGCTCACTGCAACCTCCACCTCCCGGGTTCACGCCATTCTCCTGCCTCAGCCTCCCGAGTAGCTGGGACTACAGGCGCCTGCCACCACGCCCGGCTAATTTTTTGTATTTTTAGTAGAGACGGGGTTTCGTCGTGTTAGCCAGGATGGTCTTGACCTCCTGACCTTGTGATCCACCTGCCTTGGCCTCCCAAAGTGTTGGGATTACAGGCGTGAGCCACCGCACCCGGCCCAGGTGGGACATAATTAAAAGACAAGAGGACCACACTTTCTGTGCCAGGCTGAAGGTGATCAGGTGCCAAACACATTATGATACGAAGTGTGTTGGTGGTGACTGAGGAGAGGAGTGTTCAGGGTGAACTGGAGTCTTGGGGAAGGTCTTCTGGACAAGTGGCACTCAGTTCTTTGAGGGGCTTAGGGTTTGTCCACGTTACAGACAAAAGAGCTTGAGGCCCCTAAAGGCTCCATGGCATTCCTGCATCATGTGGCCTGACAGTGGCAGTGTCCCAGCTCCCCTGGCTTTGGGCAAGCCTCTAGCATCCTTCCTGTGTGTCCCTCTCCCCGACACACTGGGGCTGCAGGTGCCCTATATTCATGCATGAAAAGCCACTTGGAACACTGACAATCAGTTTGTCTGGAGGATCCAAAGCCACTGCTCAGCAGGGCCAAGGCCAGGAGGAAGCGGGCGTAGCCATGTGTTGCCCACCCTGGGTCTCCAACCTGCTTGAAACTCTTACCCCTCTGTTAGGGCAGGCCCCAGAGGTAATGCCTGTCTCCAGTCCAAATCCCATTAGCAGTTTTAGTGAATTGACAACCTGGGTGCCTGGGAATGCTCTTGTAGGGTTGGGGGTGAGTGGGTCCAGCACTGATACGGGTTGGCTGAAGAGATGCACCAGAGGACAGACTCCGGTGCCCTGAAGAAAGTAGGGTAGGAGTGGGCATCACTGAGTCCTGTGTCTTAGTCTGACTGTGAGGGGCACAAATTGCAACTGATGGGTGAGACCAGGCCTGGACCCACAGAGGAGAGTGCTGCTGAGGGATAACCCCTCGACCTCCCGATGTGGGTGAGAGCCCTAAGGAGAATGGGGTGTGCTGACAGCAGAGGGGGTTTGGGCAGAACCAGCCTTGTGCCAGGCACAGATTTGCTGTTGGCAGTCGAGATCAGAGGTGGCAGGGAGGGTGGGTGGGACAGAGCCTGTTGGTTCTAGTGCTGTCTCCATCTCTGACTCCATGTAGGTTGTGGGACAGTCACTTCTCTCCCACTTCACATCTGACCAGGTCTACCTACTCACATTTCAGGACTGCTGTCAGGTCCCATTGCTTTACTAGAGATCACTTAGTTCAAAAGCTTGTGTGACAGAAGAGGAAACTGAGGCCCAGAGAAAAGGGCCATATTTGAGGTCGTAGCAATTCATAATACAGCCACAGAACAGGACTCCTCCCTCCTGGTTCGGGGCTGCCACTGTCACATGCACATGTCCACTGGTTATGTGCTCCACCAAGTTACGTGCACAAACCTTTTGACCCCACAGTCCCACCTCTGGAAATAACCTTCCCTATGCTCACACAAGATTCAAAGATGGACATTTACCATAGCACCATCTAATGGCAAAAACAACAAAAAACACCCCAAACCCAAACCCAAACCCGGAATGTTCATGAAGAGAGGAATGGTGATAGGAAGTATGATACATCCATACCATGGAACATTATGCAAATGCATCAATGAAACCAGCAAGATGCATGTGTAACTGGTTCCATTTGTTAAATATAGATTCTTGTGCATGATCATACAAGGAACTTAATCATGTTACCTCTTGCAGTTGAAAACTTCTTTTAAAAAACTTGGATATACCATAGTAGTACAAAGAAAACACAAATCCCTATTTCCATGACTGTTGGCCTCTGGGAAGGGGCTGGTGAGGAGCCTCCCTGCCTTCTGCCTCTGGCTTCCTAGAACCCCAGCTCAGGGGTGAGGCTTGCAGTGTAGGCAGGACCCCCCCTCCCCCAGCCCCTTCCATTAAGCGAGTGGTGCTGCCCTCTCTCCAGGTGCACCCTGACATCGGCATCTCTGCCAAGGCCATGAGCATCATGAACTCGTTTGTAAACGATGTGTTTGAGCGACTGGCATGTGAGGCTGCCCGGCTGGCCCAGTACTCGGGCCGGACCACCCTGACATCCCGAGAAGTCCAGACAGCCGTGCGTCTGCTGCTGCCTGGGGAGCTGGCCAAGCACGCTGTGTCCGAGGGCACCAAGGCTGTCACCAAGTACACCAGCTCCAAGTGACCTAGGGTCTGACAAAAATAAAGGCTGAACTGTTTCTGTGCACTGTGGTGATTTGAAAGAAGGGTGTGTGAGGCCAGGGTGTGGTCTGAAGCAAGGGTGTCCTCACTTTGAGGCTACCACAGGTGGAGCAGCACTTCTTCAGATGTCTTAGAAACTGCTTTCTAGGTGTATCCCGTGAGCAACGTGTGATAGCTTTGTAAACATGTGAATGTTCTATTTGGTAGTGAGCTGAAATAGGACCTGGGACTGGACTAGCATCTGGATTTACTGCCAGCTGATTCCCTCTCTGGGCCTGAAATTCCTCCTGTGTGGTCCTCTTTCAGGCTGTGGCTTCCCCATGTCATTTCCCACCAACTGTCATTGCGTCCTAGACGACAGACACTATTGTTTGAAGGGGCCGCACGGATCTATTCAAGATAAAAAACTGAAGGCCCAGACCAGCTTCTAAATAACCTGCTGAGATCAGTATGATTTTTCAGTTTCCCCTTTATTTCAGTACAAATCAGTGGGGATGTTTTTGAAACTCCTAACTTTCCCAATTTTATTTGGAAAAATTTGAAACCCACAGAAAAACTGCAAGAAGTACCACGGCCACTCCTATGTCCTTACCTAGATTTACTGCTCACCACTTAACCACTGCTTTTCCTGTCTCATGCAGCCTCTGCTTATCTTGTGGGCACATGACCCATAAATCCTCTTCCAAGTTTGGACAGGATGAAGGGGTGGGATTTAGACAAACCTCCAATCCTTCTTTGTTCCCTTTGTAATTGGACAGACCTAGCTTGTGGTCGCTTTCATCTCCATGTATTGAAAAGGCATCGCCTTATAGTGATAGCTGGCGTTCAGCGGCAGCTACCTAGGTCACGTGTATTTTCTCATACCTCAAGCCTCACCTCAAGGCTCTGTGAGCTGAGGACTAATGATCCTCATTTACATCCACAGCTAGCAAGGGGCAGGCCCAGGAGATCTGGCTCCGAAGTTTCACTCCTGCCCACTCTGCCCTGCGTTCATACCTTGCCCTGCCAGGCATGACCTGGGCCAGCAGGAGCCAAAGCAGCTGGAAGCTTGTTAGAAAGGCAAGCTCTTGGGTACCCCCTCAGATCTGGAGCAGAACCTGTTTATCTATCTATCTATCTATTTTTGAGACAGTTTCACTCTGTTGCCCAGGCTGGAGTGCAGTGGTGCCATCTCCGTTCACTGCAACCTCTCCCCATCCCAGGTTCAAGTTTTTCTCCTGCCTCAGCCTCCTGAATAGCTGGGATTACAGGCATGTGCCACCATGCCTGGCTAATTTTTACATTTTTAGTAGAGATGGGGTTTCACCATGTTGACCAGGCTGGTCTTGAACTCCCAACCTCAGGAGATCCACCTGCCCTGGCCTCCCAAAGTGCCGGTATTACAGGCATGAGCCACTGTGCCCAGCCCGGAATCTGAATTGTAATGAGACCCTCAGGTAGCTTGTAGGCACCTTCGAGTTAAGAGTCCTCCTATTTGCTTCTCTTTGCTGCTGTCTCCCTTCTATCCCTTTCCCTGGCCCTGTTCCTCGTAGATTTACTTATTCATAAGTCTCGACATGACACTGAGCTAAAAAGCTCACCCCAGCTGACAGCCTCAGGCTGCTAGTGGTATAATATTTTGTCTTTTTGGAAAAATTGTCTCCTGAACTTGTAGCAGTGATGGGAGGCAGTACCCACAGGTGACCAAGTGAGCCCCAAGCATGCAGAACAGCATCCACTATGCTTTCTAGCATGATCCTTCACGTGGGTCTGGCTCATGGGAATGGTGTGAACTCTTGGCAGGCCCCAAGGAGGCAAGCATGGTTATGCTCACTTTCACCCAAGGGGGCAACTGGGCCTTCAGGGCCTTCTGATTCCAAATCAGTGCTTTTCCCCTCCACCACACGGGCCTCTCCGTGCCATCATCCAGAGAGTGGAGGGCTGTGGGGCTCAGGAGGCTTGGGTGGACAGAGGGAACAGGCCGCTCCGAGTGAGAAGCTGCGGTGATGCCTTGTTGGGGGGTAATGTCTTTAGGACAGATGTATTCAGAGTGCCAAAGCTTTTAGGAGACTTCAAATAGAGATTTATTTCACTTGTTCCTTATAAGAAAAATGGCCAAAGTTGGACAACATGTTCTGCCCTAAGCTTCCAAAGCTTGCTCTGTGGGAGCCTGAAGCCACCCACCCACAGTCCCTTCAGTGTGCTGTTTCCAGGATGTCCTCCGAGATAATGTGCCCATTCTGCGCCACCAGTCCCCTCTCCTCAGCCCTAGAACACTGGCACAATGGGTCAGAACTCTTAAAACCAGGCTGTTCTGCCCTGTGGCCCTGGGAGTCAGGGAACCACAGAGGTTCTGTGAATTCCACCACCAGCAAACAAGGGGCAGCGTGGAGGAGTGGGCACAATGTCTGAGGGGTGAGTGAGGGGCTGGAGTGGGGCTCCCAGGGCAGAGAGAGCAAAGGTCAGAGCACCTCCTTGGTCCTGAGAGGCTGGGGCAGAGTGGCAGTTTGGGCGCTGGGTCGCTCCAGCTGCTGCTGCTGCCCTGGCAGCTTTCACGGTGGAAACTTCCCTCCGACAGTTAATTCCAGAAGCAGGGCTCTGCTCTGAGGAAGGGACCCTCCTCCACATTCATCCCTCACCCCCACTTCCCACCCACCAGCCCAGATCACTGCAGCATCCGTGGGCTGCCCTACACCTGGCGGGCCCCACTGCCCCTGACTCCCGAAGACCCCTTCCTTACCGGAGCCTCAAGCCTGGGCCGGCTTTCCCCCAACCCCCTAAAGGTCATGCCCATTCTCTCTGCTAATCCTACAGCGGAGCCCAATCCCACACTCTCCCTAAGACCAGGTCAGTGTCTACTCATTGCCCTGCGGGCTCCTTACCTCATTGAAGTCCATTTCGGAGCCATGAGTGGTATCACACCTTCTGGTACCCTAAGCCCACACTCCTCAAAAGGCCAGGAGGCTCCATCTCCCCACTCCTCCGCGGCTCAGAGCACGCGGCGCCCGCCACCCTCTCTCCAGAGCTTACCAGCGCCTCTGGGAGTCCTCCCACGTGACCCTGCAGGAGCTGCTGGACCAAGAGCAGCCTCTGCTCGAACCTGTGCCCGACCGGGAGCGGCAGTCCTTCCAGTACAGGCTCGCGTCGCTCTACCTGCACTACCTGGGGCTGCTGCGCCGCTTCAACACCGTCTATGACCAGATGGTGCAGCCGCAGAAGCGGCGGCTGCTGCGGCGCCTGCTGGACGGCGTGGCGGGCCGCGTGCTGGAGCTCAAGGACGAGCTGGTGCGCGCCGACCTCTGTGAAAACCCCTGCCTGGACCGCGTGCTGCAGGATCTCAAGCTCACCCCGGTACGTGTGCGCAGCCACGAAGCCACGCCCCCAGCCAGCTGGCAGTAGGGGAGAGGCGGGGTGGGACCCGCCTTGACCACCTGGGACACAGAGCCATGCCCCGGCCAGCTTGGAGTCGGGTGGGGTAGGGATGGGGCCGACCACCCCCTGCCTATATCCCTGGTGTTGGGACACCTGCTAGGGAAGGAAGGAGGGCAGAGAAGATCAGAGGATGGAGTTTGGCCTTGTGGGAAGGGCTTCAGGAAGCTTGGCGGTGGGGGTTGTGCATGGAGGTACTTAGGGGTTGGATGGAGTCAGGATGAGGTCCCCTGCATGACTGGGAAGACCCACAAACCGCAGGGAATTGGTGAAGAGAGTCCTCTAGAATCTCCTCAAAGTGTGGTCCCTGGACCAGCTGCGTTGACATCACAAATGAGAAACTCTGTATCCTTAACCCGCTAAATCTGCACCTGCATTTTATCAAGACCCTCCCGTGATCTGTGTGCACGGGCAAGTTCTAGAAGGCTGTTCTAGAACACAGAGCTTCTGCAGGGCCTCCAGTCAGGCTCAGGGTTCAGTAACTGCTTCATATCCAAGACTATCTCAAAGTTTCCCCAACCAGCTGCAGCAGTGCGCTTGGTGGGGCGGGCGGCCATGGGAAAGATTCCCCAGGCCCTGCCATTCTGATGTAGTAGTCTGGGGAGGACCTAGGAATCTGCATTTAAGAGCTTCCCAGTTGATTATGATGCACAACCAGGTTTGAGACCACTGCCACCTACCACTATCCTCCAGAATTCAACTCCAGTCAGAGGATGGGGGCAGAAGAAGAGAGGAATGACTTTTGGGGGCATCTGCCCCATTTAAGTTTCCCACCTCAGGACTCTAAAATGGAGGAAAACAGTGCTGGGGGTGTATAAGCCCCTGAAAATGGTAATGGATTGGCCAGATGGCTCAGACTTTTGATTCCTGACCCTCCTCCCCCAACATTGCTCCAAAGGCTGACCTGGAGGTTCCAATCCCCAAATACTTCCTGTTGGAGCAGTCTACTGCTGTGCGGGAGCGACGGCTGATACTGGCCGAGATCCTGTCCAGACTGGAGCCAGAGTCCTCCCAGAAGGTAAACAAGGTGACACCTTCCCGGACTCTTCCATACCCCTTCTCCTGAAAGCCTCCAGAATGCAGAGAGGCCCTTCCCTGCCCTCTACGAGAGTGCCCTTTAGGTAATCCCTGGCCTCCTTCAAGGCTATTCTTGTGCTCATGGTAACCCTCCAATGCCAAGACAAGACTTGGGCTCCCAGATACTCTGGGAGGATGGTGCCCTGGTGTACCCTTTGATGGCCAGTCTCCCAGCAGTCCACCCTGGATGTAAACTCTCCTTCATGTGCTTCTGCTCTTTTGCCCCTGCTCTGGCCAGAGCTTTATAGGAATGCACCGGACTGAGGCCATAATTCTAGTGCAAAAGGCAGAGCGGGCCAGGCAAGGCCGGCTTCGAGCCACCTTCATGCGAGAGATTCGAAGAGATGAGGAGCAGGATCGGAGGATTCGGGAGGACGGATGGCACAAGTTCAGTCAGTGCCAAGCAGCTATCACCATACAGAAGGTAACCCTAGGTGCCCAGGAGGAGGGCCAGGGTAGAGTTACCTCATTCAGGAAGCCTGCTGGGCTCAGAAATTGATCACAGGAGTGCAGGCGCTTGGATTCTGTAGCCCCACAACTATTTATTTATTTATTTATTTATTTATTTATTTATTTATTTATTTTTGAGATGGAGTCTCGCTCTGTTGCCCAGGCTGGAATGCAGTGGCATGATCTCAGCTCACTGCAACCTCTGTCTCCTGGGTTCAAGCGATTCTTCTGCTTCGGCCTCCTGAGTAGCCAGGACTACAGTCCTCCGACAATATACCCAGCTAATTTTTGTATTTTTAGTAGAGATGGGTTTCACCATGTTGGCCAGGCCGCTCTCGAACTCCTGACTTCAAGTGATCTACCCACCTCAGCCTCCCAAAGTGCTGGGATTACAGGCATGAGCCACCATGCCCAGTCCCCACAACTAGATTCTAAACCAGTGAGTACTTTAATCAGTCAGCAAGCATATATCTTACTTGTTTATTATTTAATCTACATCTCTATTTTCAAAAGGGTTTGCAGTAGGATACCTTAAAAGTCCCAGAAACAGAAGGATCATTAAAATTAGAGAAGAAAACTCCATAATAGAGTAGCAGAA
The DNA here is from genome assembly GCF_008728515.1 of Papio anubis. NCBI lineage: Eukaryota > Metazoa > Chordata > Mammalia > Primates > Cercopithecidae > Papio > Papio anubis. Next base: position 8,043,116 of record NC_044979.1, read on the forward strand.
CAGAATAGATGATCACTCCAGAAACTCTTACGACTGTTGAAAATGAGCCACTAAAATGTATCCTGCTGAGGCTGGAGTATTGCTTGAGCCCTGAGCAATGTAGCAAGACCCCATCTCTTAAAACAAGAAAGGATCCTGAGCCTCCTGGAAACTAAGAGGGAAACTTGATCATGATGAATTAATTTGATAACTGATGTGATCTGAGCATCCCCAAACTCTGTGCCTTCCGGGTCACCTTTTAATATGGAAATAACATAATTTCCATAATTTTATCTCCTGTCCCACCTCACTGCAGAAAGCCCTTCTCTGCCTTAAGTTTCCCCGAGCATTCTTACCATCCTGGTTGTCACACCTCTCCTTTGCTCTGGACAGCCACTCTGCACCTCTCTGGGTCAGCCTCTGCTGTCTGCCTTGGTGTGTGAACATGGCCTCTCCCACCATTCCTTAAAATGCTGCTAACACACGCCGACTCCTGGTGGTAGTGGTTAACAGCTTGACCAGAGACTGGAGGAGCCCCGGCAAAATTTCAGTGCAGGAACAGACCACTTTCTGTTCATGCAGGTGTCGCTGCCCCTAAGGCCACCGGCCCTGCTCTGTCACAGAAGCCTCTTGCCACCTTTTCTTTCCAGGAAGTGTTGACCTGGGGTGGGCCTCTTTCTCTCTCAAATCAATCTCCCCCTCCTTCCTCTCTCTCTCAAATCCCAATACCTCAAAAACCTCTGCCTCCTAGCCCACTAGAGAAAACTTAGAACTTCCCACCGAAAGACGAAAGCAGGCAACCATCTAGCAAACAATAGTGATTCTATGAAGATATATCATCTGCAAATGGGATAGATTCGTGTGTTAGTAATCAGTACACTGAGCAGGTCGGTCTGAGGCAGGATGACTGTGTCAATGTCTGAGAAGGAGGTTCTCGACAGCAGGGCTCACTAAGGCAAAGAAGTCAAGAAGGGGGATAGACCCCAAAGATGGAGTCCTACTTCCCCTGTAGACCAAAGCTGGTCATTTTGTGCCTGTTGCCAGACATCAAGAGTACAGAAATATTGCATGCTGGTCTTAGAGTCATCCAGAGCACTGAGAAAAGCAAAAAACGTATGAAGGACCCAGTCATGGCGGGCCTGGCCTGTGGGGGTCACAGGAGTGGGAGGACAAAGCCCAGATGAGAAGTGCAGGAAGCAGCCCCAGCTCCTGGAGGGGCCGAGAGGCAGATGGAAAGCCCTGGCTGGCCCAGGCCCTGGCTCTGCCCTCCTCTGCCCAGCGTCCCCACCCTCTGGTCCCACTAGCACTCAGTGATCCTGGAGTCTGAAAGTGGCTGGGCCTGGGAGAAAGAGCACGGGTCCAGCTCTGCACAGATGGCGTCTTGGGCCTGAGAGAGGTCATGTCCAGTCTCTGGCCTCAGTTCCCTTGGGTCAAAAATGGAGGATTAACTGAGGAGCTCCACAATCCCTACAGCGCCAGTGTCTATGTGCCTGGGTGGAGTCAGATATTTATTCCAGCTGCTCTGGGGATTCTGAGGAGTGGGTGTAGGGAATGTGTAGGGTGCTTGAGCTCTGATCTGTCCCTCAAAAGAGATAGCAGATTAGGGTGGTGAGGGAAAGGAAGAAATCCCTGGGGGGCCCTGGGGCCAGTTGGCTTGAGTGCCCACCTGAAACTACCCTGTTCTAGGCTGTTCCTGCTCAGTGTGCACCTGAGCAGACTTCCCCAAGGCTCCTCCCCGCCCTACCCGAAATCTCTAGTGTGACCCTCTCGGACCCTCTCTGAGAGACAGGCTGCTGCAGGGTGGACAGTGTGTGTCCCCTGTGTCTCCTACATCCCTCCACCAGGTATGGAAAGGCTACCTGCAGAGGAAACGCACTCAGCAGGACCGGCGGACAGAGATGGAGTTCATTGGCATGGTGAGCTCAACCTGCCCACCATGGTGGGGCCTGGAACACAGGGCTGGCCAGGGCAGGGCCCCTACCCAGAGCACAGTCTTCTTCCAGCCCCACTTTGCCCACGGTGCTCTCCACTCAGGCCGGGTGGAGAGCCTGGAAGAGAAAGAGGCAGAAGGACAGGAAAGCCCCCAGGCCATATCCCTTCATACCCTTCTTCCTGTAGAGATCTGGCCCCTGGCAGCAGCTCACCTGTGAGGCCAGGAGGGGTATTGTGTAGAGCATCCTGGACCCCACATTCCCACCCCCAGCTGGAAGGAGGGGCTACAGGGGTGGGCCCCCAGAGGGAAGAGGCCACAAAGCCAGCAGGGGCACCCACACCGCCCCCCCAAGCCTCTGGTAGCCACAGGGACACACCAGGGACTGTGTTGGGGTAGGGACACACTCCCCAAACCAGGCCTTTCTAGGCCATGTGCCTGTGTGCATACATGTGTGCCTGGCCAAAGTGAGTAGGCCTGGCTCCTTGAATCTGTCTATCCCCTGTTCTCTGTCCTCTCACCCAGCTGATCTCCACTGACTTAGGAAAGGCAGGCCGAGACTGGAGGGGTGGCGGGAGCATGCTCCCTGAGGGAAGGGCTTTGTCCTGGGCAGATCCTGTGGAGGCCTGGCTGCCAGAAGGAGCTGGGGAGGGGGCTGGGCTGGGGATTGGAGGGACGGGAGGGAAGGGAGCCTTCCCAGGTCTGGTGACATCTTGGCAGGCTGGGAGGCTACCACTGGAGGCTTGGGGCTTTGGGAGGAAGGAGGGGCCAGGGGCTGCTGTGTGGGAGTGGAGGTCAGAGACTGGTTGAGGGGCCAGAGGGCTGGACCCCCAGGAGATGAGAGCAGGCTGAAAGAGGCAGGGTTGGCTTCAGCAGGGAGGGGTCCATGCACAGCAGTGGGTGAGGAATGAGCCTGGCCGCCCGGGCCTATCAACAGTGTGAGCTCAGCGTTTTCAGTAATTGTCTCTGCGCAGAGTGATATTTAAAATACATTTGGGAGCCAATGAGGCGGGAAAGTGGCTGCAAAAGCGGCTGCCAACTCGGCCGCGGGGCGGGGGTGCAGGCGGGGGCTGGGGCTGGAGGCTCCAGGGGAGGGTGTGCTGGGGAAATCGGGTAGGGGCCAGCCCGGATGCATCTAGCAAACTCATTATTAGAGTAATTTACACAGACGAATTCGGCTCCAAATACAGTTTCTTCCAATGCAGGCATGCCCGTTGTTCCGTGTGGGGGTGTGTGCGAGGCCTTGCGTGAGCGTCGTGTTGGAGAAGGAGCGGGTACAAGCGTGTGTGCCTGAGGCTGGGGGCTACATCCAGACTGGATGCTGGTTCCTCCCACTCCTGAGCCCCTCAACCTCTCTTCCACTCCCCAGCTCCCCTCACCCAACCAGGTAGAGCACCTGAGCATCATCTCCCAGGCCTGCCTCTGGGAGGATGTCCGGAGGCTCCGCCAGGTAGAGAAGGAGGAGGAATTCCGGGCGGCAATGGTGAAGGCCCATGATTCTCTGGCAGAGACAGAGGGGCCTGACATGAAGGAGAAGATGAAGGAGCAAATCCGACAGTGGTTTATCGAGTGCCAGTCAGTGTCCTCAGCTGACCCTACCCTTATCCTTCATTCCCTTCACTCAGGGTCCCTCAGGGCTGCTCCTGCTCCATCCCCCACATGGGTTCTGCCTTCTAGTCCAGATTGGCCCTTTTCTCCTCTACCCCCAGGTCCCCAACACACTGCTGACCCTGTTGGTTTCAACAACCTTGGGCCCCCAGTGTACAGGACCATCTCCACACCTGACTTCCCATTTCCACAAGGGAGAGAAAGTGCCAGAATAGGGTGGGGAAAGCACCCATGGATGCCCCCTGAGTGATCTGTCCTCTTGTTTGTAACAATCCATTCCTCCCCTGTCTCCCTCTGTCTCCCCTGGTCCTTTACTTTTCTCTGCCATTCTCCATCCATCCACCCACCCTTTTATCCACCTCTCCATCTACCTATCCATCCATCTGTCATCCATCCATCCACTCACCCTTCTACCCAGCTCACTCTCTATCTATCTATCTATCTATCTATCTATATCTATCTATCTATCTATCTATCCATCCATCCATCAACCCACCCAATTCTTTCTACCTACCCTTCAGATTTCCCTATCCATCCATCCACCCATTCACCCATTCTCCATCACTATCTATCCTTCCATCTGTCAATCTGCTGATCGATCGACATTTTGATGATGCCGATACCGATTTATTTGTGATGCTGATGATGACCGGGACGCGGGATGATGCCGATCGACGAGAAACGATCTATGATTGATGGCTGATGCCGGATTTTCGACGATCGATCGACGACGACGATCGGCGGATGATTGCGCATTTAATTTTTGTCGACGCGACGACGATCTACCGACGCACATTTTTCGACGACGACGAGGATGACGATTTATTTATTTACTTTTTACGACGCCGATACGATCGACGATGGTTCACCACGACGCGATTTACGCGAGTTTATTGACGATCGATCGATCGATCGATCGACGACGACGCTGTTCAATCATCTTTATGTTCACGAAGGATCTTGAATGCACGACTCTGATTTCATCCCATGCCTTTCAGGTGGATCCTACTCAATCTTTGCAGACAAAACTCCAGAACAGGTACCCTGTTGGAGGTGAGGCAGACGGTTTTTTGTGGCAGGTGGAGTCTGAGGCTACAGAGAGTAGTGAGTGGGGTGGAGTAGGGGGTCAGCCTCAATGGAGGCAGAGGTGGCTGGGGGAAATGCAGGTAGCTAGAAAGACGGCATGGGGAAGAGGAGCAAGGAGCAGCTGCGGCTGGAGCAGGCATTGTGACTGGGAAAGGAAGGATGTCTGGGTAGACTGCAGTGGCTCCAGATCCCAGGGCCAGGAGAGAACAGTGGCTCTGACCAGAACGCTCCTTCTTGGGCACTCTTTCTCCCTGGACCCCAGTGGAGTCTCTGCATGCTCAGCTGTCCCGACCCCATCAGTTACTCTAGGCTAGGGAATCCTTGGTTCACCCCAGTCGCAGGCCCTGGGCCTGAGAGATCTCCAGCTCTCTTCTGTAAAATCCAGGGCTCTCTTTTGTAAAATCCCCTTGATCTTCTCTGAAATGTCTTGTGTCATTGGTCACAGGTGAGAATGGAACTGGAAATGCAGGTCCAAGAGAACAAAAAAAAGGAACAAGAGAAGAGAAAGGAAAAAGGAAAGGATGAAAAGAAGAAGAAGAAGAAAGGAAAGGAAGAAAAGTCCAAGAAGGGGGTAAGATACCTCCCAAATGCATGGCGTGAGGGACAGGGAGGAGCAAGGTGTGGGGGAACTCATGGTAGGAAGATGGGTTCAGGTAAGGTTAGGGCCAGAGTCTGTGCTAGGTAGAGGTGATGAAGTCAAGGTCAAAGGATGTTTATATTCTAGGAAGTGGACGCGGTGCTGCAAGTGTTGCCATCCAAATGTATCCCTATGATCAGTGCCGGGCATGAGGAATACTTAAGTAAGAGGGGAGACGGCTGGAGAAGAGTGTCTGTGCTTTGTGGGACCTGGGGCCCTGGGTCCTGGAGAAAGTGGGCATCTGCCACATGGACCATGAAGTGGCAGTGTGGGTGTGTAGGCAAAGGGGACAATACCAAATGAGGAGAGGGAGGTATGGTGTGATTCTTTGGGTGGGGGCGTTACAGGTTTGGGTCTGAATCCTGTGGCCACAGGCCTTGGGGTCAAGTCTATCTGCCATCTGGGTAGAAACAATGCCAGGCTGGTGGGTGGGGACCGGGTAACCAGCCAGGGCCTGGCTCCTGACCTGTGTGCACACATGTGTCTGTGTATGCACGTATGTGTGCATGTGCTTGTGCACATGTGCATGCATGTGTGTATACACCCGGGACTCTGACCTTCACACATCCATCCACTCTCTGCGGTCAGGTACATGGAAGAACCGGTGTGAGAGCATACACCCCAGTCAGAATTATGACTCCGAGACCCTCCGGGAGGAGAAGAGAAAGGAGGTGGAGCTGGAGATCCGGATACAGGTGTGAGCGCGGGGTCAGGGCTTCCCTGCAGGCCACTACCCTGCACCCTCCCCCATGACCCACACTTCCATCCAGATTCAGGTTCCTCCCCAACCATTTCTCTGCATCTCTCTTGTTCTGAACACCCAACCCCAGTCCCCAGCTCATCCTCTGTAGACTTTGCTGCCTCCATGCATGGTCCTAGCTCCACCTGCTGCCCACATCAGTTCCCACCTTCCTCTGCCTCCCCCTGGTCTCGCTTTCTCCCAGGGCTGATGCAGCAGGGATGTGGAGGGTATGAGAGGGACTTGGAGCCAGGGTGTCCACACCCCACCACCATCCTCAGGAACCCTCTGACGACGTGTCCCACCCATGCTGTGGGCTTCAGGAGTGTTCAATCATGTGGTCTTTCACGAAACCCATGAGGAAAATACCATGGTTTTCCTGATGGTACACATGGGAAACTGAGGCTAAGCAGTTATGCAACCGTTTAGGTCACAGAGACCTCAGTGGGGGGATGTTGGGCTTGAATTCCATCTGGGGGCTTCTCCGCACGTTGAAGGCTGAGAGCAGGGCTCCTGGGAGAACAGGAAGAGGATTAGGACTGGGTGTGAACAGGTGCTGGGAGGGAGGGAGGAACGCAGAGAAATGTGTGGGAAGGGCTGTCCCTGCTGCCTTCATCAGGCTCACTGGGTTCTTCTGTAAGGCTCCTCCCCTCCTTCCCATCCCTGCCTGCCTGCTCCTCTCCCACCTGTCCTCCCAGCCTCAGGCCACCCGGCCATACCTCAGCTGTCTCCCCTAGGTGGATGAGCTGATGCGTCAGGAGCTGAGGAACCTCCGTCTGGTTGTGGACAAGGAGGAAGAAAGACCCTTGAAGGCTCCAAAGGCAAGATGACGGGCTGGGACTGGGCAGGGGAGGGCACACAGTGGAGGCAAGGAACAGGGCACAATGACCTATGCGCTTGTTTCCAACCAGAAAACACCTGGGAAGAAAACTGGGAAAAAGAAGGAAAAAGATCTGACCCCAAACAGGTAGCACAGCCTGTCATGCCCACTTTGCATGGTGGTGGTGGTGGAGCAAGTCCCAGTCCAGGACAGGTCCTGACTCTGCTGCTGTGAGACCTTGGGAAAGTCGCTTTCCCTCTCTGACTCCCTGACCTTGTTCACCAAGTACCTGCCCTGCCAAACTCACATGATAACTGTGGGGATCAAGCAAAGGCACAAGAAAGGGCTCTGTACATGAAATGCAGAGCGAGATCTCAATGGAGTTTATAATCAGGTCATTGCTCTCCACTTCCAGATCCTCCCTCCAACCTTTGCCTTAACCGCCTCTGTCTCTGCCAAAGCCATTTCCCCCTGGACTTCCCACTCTGGGGCATTCAGGGACTCGTCAGTGGTCCCTTCCTGTTGATTTATCTGGTAAAGAGAGCACACAAGCACCTTGACGTCAGCTGCTTGAATTTAATGGCTGTCTCTCCCAGGAGCACTCACGTCTTAAATGTAGTTTCTAAGAAGAGGGCAATGCTTAATTCAAATGACTGGATTTCTAATGGTGGATCTTTGGCCAGGGGGCAGACTGATGAGTGTCACAGAGGCCCCTGTCCCCCTCACACCGCTCTTACAGAGCACCCACTGCGGGAGGCTTGCCTCCTAGGACAGTGATTTGGTGCCATACCTGATTCTGCCTGTTTGCAGGCACTGTAGATATTTTTGAGCACAGAATGCTGGGCAGGAGAACCACTGATCCCCTGTCTTCATGACAACAGCCCCCCATCTCTGCCTCCATTTCCCTGTGTTCTCACTTGCTAACATCCCTTGTGGTGGTGGGGGTCTTCCTGTGCCATCCTCTGCCAGGTCTGTGGAGTCTCTGTATGAAGAGCTTGTTATTTCTGGACTTCTAAGGAAGAGTGAGTCAGTAGCATTGAAAGACTACGTAGGTGAGACCCCTCCCAGAATGCCTGCTCCCAGTCTGTGGCCAGGTGCCAAGGCTCCCCTATCCCCCATCAGCACCGCCTTGCCTGTGGCTGGTTGCCTGATTGCCACTCGGAGAGGGTGCCTCTCACTCAGTGGCTGCCTATCGCCACAGGTGACTTCCTCTATCTTGGATCTGCTCTGAGTTTGGCAAAGAAGTTGCCCATGCCATCCCTGTTTGACATACGACAGAATGTGGCTTTGTATGCAGTCCTTCGGCTTGGTGAGAGGCCCTGGGGGTGTGAGGAGCCAGCTCTGGGCAGGCAACCCTTGGGGTGAGGGCTGGGGTCAGGGTAGGGTGGCTGAGGCGAGCATGTCCAGCCTGAGCCTCCAAGCCCCAGGGCCCTGCCCAGGCCCTGCTGGAGGTCACACTCAGATTGGGCCACCCCAGAAATCAGGTGGGCCCTTGACCTGCTGAACAGCCCACATTGCCAGCCCCTTACTCAATCCCAAGGGACAACCCAGCGTCTGTCCCGCTGCCAGAAGACCACCAGCCCTACACCCCCGGAGCTGAAGAGCTTTCTGAAGTGGTTTACTCTGTGCCTGCCTTTTTTTTTTTTTTTTTTTTTTTGAGATAGAGTCTCACTCTGTTGCCCAGGCTGGAGTGCAGTGGCACAATCTCAGCTCATGGCAACCTCCGCCTCCCGTGTCCCATACCTTTCAATTCCACCACTCATAATCCAGGAGTGGAAGCAGAGGAAGGGAAAACAGAAAGGGCATTAGTCAGGGTAGCAGGCTCCCTCCCAGTCCCATGTACAGCTCCTCATACTGGAGACTCCTAAGCCATTCAAACTCTCCTGCTGCCACTCCCGGCTCCCAGGCCTAGGGGACCAGGCGATCTGGTGGTATTGGGGAAGGTAGTATGCCCCATGATCTGCACCTCCTCTCCCAGCCCCAGGCCCTTGGCCTGACCTTACACAGAGTCATCTCCAGCCCTGACTCCTGCTGCTGACCTGACACCTGGCTCTGGCCCATTTCCTTGCTCTCAGGCTCCTCGGATATCCATGCCATGGCCCCGCTCATCCGCTCCATCCTCCTGGTGGGCCCCTCTGGCATGGGGAAGAAGATGCTGGTCAAAGCAGTGTGCACAGAAACTGGCGCCAACCTGTTCGACCTGTCACCGGGCAACCTGCTGGGCAAATATCCTGGCAGGAATGGGGCACAGATGATGGTGCATATAGTCTTTAAGGTCCGGAGCCCCCAGCTTTTGGCATTTGTGGTTCTCAGACCTGTGGCAACAAAGGAGGGTGGGCTTTGAGATCGTGTCACCCATCAGCCTACTGGGTATGATTTCAGGTGCTGAACTGGTGAGGTCTCCCTACCAACCCGGGCTAGGAGCTTGGGTTCCCCCTGCAGCCCCTGTGGTGGGGGAATGAAGGGAAAGGGGAGGATATAGAGCAACTTCTTTTCATGGTGGGATGAGGCTGAATATGCAGCCCCCCATGGGGGGCAGTGACTCAGTTTACCCTGAGGTGTGAGGTGTGTGCAGCAGCAGGCTGGGAGGTGGGACTGGCAGGTGTGGGGAGTGGAGACTGGGCTCCAAGGTCAGCCCCTGCTCAATGCCAGCCTTCATCCTGGCTTCTGACCAGCAGGGACATGACCCTTCTCCAGAGACATCTAATGTCTGATTTCTACTCTTCAACTCATCCAGGTAGCCCGACTCCTACAGCCCTCTGTGATTTGGATTGGAAATGCTGAGAAGAATTTCTATAAGAGGATCCCCAAAGAAGACAGGGAGGTGAGGGAGCGTGGACGTGAAGGTCATGTGGGCAGGTGGCGTGAGCTGGGGCTGGGCTGGAAGGCCTAGGCTTGTTCAAGTCACTCCAAACCCCACCCACTGGGGCCTTGCACATGCCCCTCTACTCCTCACACCTAGTTTCCTTGTCTCAAAGCAGGATGGGCAGCCTCCTCATCCTGCTAGGGCTGAGGTGAGGCTGAGGGTGGGGTGGGCTCTGAGAACTTGGGAGCCCCGTACACTGGGCCACCATCCCCCAGCCCCACCACTCCTCCCTCTTCCCCTGGAGCAGATGGACCCAAAGCGGATAAAGAAGGACCTCACCAAGGCCTTGCGGCTGCTGACTCCTGGAGACCGTGTGATGCTGATTGGGACAACCTCCCAGCCGCAGCTGGCTGATATTCGGGGGCTGTGCCGGGTCTACGAGCGGATCCTCTTCATGCCCCGGCCTGACTACGCGTCCCGCTATGGTGAAGCCTGGGGACATGGGGTTGGCTGCCCCTACCAAAGCCTGCCCACCTCCTGCCCCATACCCCACTGCTGCTGCGAGCCCTCACCCCCACAGCCAGATCTTCTGGAAGGGCTGCTGGACAAGCAGCCCAGTAGCCTGGGTCCTGGCTTCGGCTCTGTGGACACAAGCAGGTGGTTTATGTCCTCCGAGGCTCTGCTTGCTCGGGTTGAGTTGGGAGGATGACCCTTGCCTAGCTTGAGATCCGGTACTTTCCCTGGGGAAGGGGAGCTGATGGACATGGAGCTGCTCCCCGGAGCACAAAGCTCCTTCCAGATCCAGGTGGGGGCTGCTCAGGCCTTGTTGCCCCTGCCTGGTGCCCACTGCCCCTCCAAGCCCCATGTCCTCCGCATGCCTGCAGTGCTCTGGAAGCGTATGATAGAGGCCCGGGGCGTCCAGCCAACCCAGCACTTGGACATCAGTGCCCTAGCCAAGGTCTCCGATGGCTACACGCCAGGTCACATTCTCCAAGCCATCCAATCGGTGCTGAGTGAGCGGCGGTTCCTGCAACTGTCCAAGCGGCCCCTGGTGGCCTCTGAGTTCCTGGGACAACTGGCGAAGCTGGATCCAGTATACAGGGAGGAGGAGGAGTCCCTGAAGGTGAGGTGGCAGGGCCAGGGGCTGTGGGTAAGCAGCGCCCTTGGGGAGTCAGCCCCCTGAAGCACACCTCGGACCCCTCCCTCTGCTCCCACAAATTACCAGAAGACAATCGGTGGAAACATGTGTGGAGCTCAGCTGGGAAGGGAGCAGAAAATCACCAGGAAATGCATTCGGGGCCATCCCACTTGGTTTCCCTGAGGGTGGGAGCTTGCAAGGACCACTGAGGTATCAGGAGCCCTTTGTGAGTTCTGGTAACAGCTGCCACCCACCTTTCCCACCCCAGACTCAGTGCACCTGCCAAGGATGGCCTTGGGAGCACAGCAGAGAGGGCTGCAGGTGTGGAGGGAAGAGGGCTTGCCCCCTAAGAATGGCTGACATCATACCGGAAGGATTTGGTGGGGAGCAAGGGAAACCCCAGCCCTAAAAGGACCCCCGAACCCAGGGGAAGAGGAGAAGAGGCTGCTGAGGAAACAATCTGTAAAAAGGGGAGGGGTGAGGTCAGGATGGGTCCCAGGGCCTTACCACTCCTGTGCCCACCAACCCAGGACTGGTACTTCAAGACCCCACTGGGCAAGAAGAGCATGAAACACAGGATGGACCAGTTGGAGGCTGAGGAGGCCAAGCTGGCCAAGGAGAAGAAGAAAAGAAAGTGATGGCTAAGGCTTGTGGGTACCTGAGATTAGTGGCGTGGGACAGGGCAGTGGCCCAAGGGTAAAGGGATGGGGCAGAGGCATAAACGCCCAGATGACTTGGGGACAAACTCTTCTTGTCCATCCATGTCTGTGTCTTCCCACCCCTCCCTCTGTGTCCCCACCTGTGCCTGGCCCTGTCTAGCCCCCACCTCTCTCCTGGGCCCTGGCCCTTGCCAGCTCACTGCCGCCTCCCTGCTCTGGCTCCCAGATCCCTGTCCTCAGCCCCCACTTCCAGGTCTTCATCTCCTTGTCATTGTCCTATCCTGGCTCCCTGACTCTCTTCCTCCTTGAGGCATTTAAGGGAGAAAAAATAGGAAGAGGAGAGAGGGAAAGAGGAGAGAGGGGAGAAGGAAGGTCTGCAGTCAGAAAAAGCACAGGTCTGGAAGTTAACTGTCTCTGGTTCTAAACCCACTTGGCGCTAACTGCCTGTGTGACCTGAAGAGTGCTTTCCCGTCTCTGGGCCTCAGTTTCCTTACTTATAAAGCAAGGAGAGATTGGACCAGGAATTTCTAAGGTCCCTTTTACCCTAGAGTTTGACTGTTCTAGCAAAAGTGGCTGGGAAGTCAGGGCAGGGAGGGTGCTTGGGCAGTAGTGGGGGCAGGATGGGAAGCAGGGCTCAGCAAGGCTGTGGGGAGGTGGTGGGGCTTTGTGACCAAGGCAAGGGCTGCTGGTAGACCCAATGCTGCAGTGGACATGGGAGTGCAGCATTGGATCGACCCAATTTCTCTGAGTATTCTTCATCTCTTTCCTAAAGACCCCTCCCCTGGCACTCTGCCTGCCCCAGCTCTGCACTGCATCCTCTGACCACAGCCTAGGGCTCAATGGGATAGGGCCTCCTGCTCCTAGGGTGGGAGTCCATCTGTGGGTTTCCCCTTGCTGGGGAGGGAACAGCTCAGGGGAGGATGGGGTCAGAGAACTTAGGGAGCAGGGGCAACAATACCACCAAGGGCTGGGGAGCCCCGGAGTGTTCTCTTGGAAGAGGCAGACCCGTGGACCATGTACACAGTGTGTGGATGAAGGCCAAGGTGTGTCCACAGGTAGTAAGAGAAAACGAGAGAGCTGAAACTATAAAACCCCTAGAAGAAAACATAGGGGAAATCTCCATGATGTTGGTCTGGGCAGAGATTTCTTGGATATGAACCCAAAAGCACAGACAGTGAAAGCAAAAATAGACAAATGGGATTGTACCAAACTAAAAGGTCCCTGCACAGCAAAGGAAATGACAGAGTGAAGAGACAATCCACAGACTGGGAAAAAATATGTGCAAATCAAACATTGGATAAGGGGCGAATATCCAAAATGCACAAGGAACTCAAACTACTAAATAAAAACAACAACAACAAAAAACCCTATTAAAAAATGAACAAAGGACTTGAACAGACATTTCTCAAAAGAAGACACACAAATGGCCAACAGATATCTGAAAATATGTTCAACAGCACTAATCATCAGAGAAATGTGAATCAAAATGAGATATTATCTCACACCTGTTAGACGGGCTATTATAGAAAACTGAAAGATAAGTGTTGGCAAGGATATGGAGAAAAGGGGACTCTGCACTGTTGGTGGTGTTGTAAATTAGTACCATTTTGAAAAATAGAATGAAGGTTCCTCAAAAAACTAAAAATAGAATTACCTTATGATTCAGCAATCCCACTATATACGGAAAGGAATTGAAATCAGCATGAAGAAGAGATGTCTGCACCCCCACGTCCACTGCAGCACTACTCACAATCGCCAAAACATGGAAACAACTGTTGTCCATCAATGGATGAATGGATTTTCAAATGCGATGTATCTGGAGGACGTTGTGCTAAGTGAAATAAGCCAGGTGCAGAAAGACAGATACCGCATGATCTTGCTCATTGTGGAATCTAAAAAAGTCAAGCTCACAGAAGAGCAGAATGGTGATTCCCAGAGGCTGGGGGCTCAGGGGAGGTGGACAGGGAAAGGGGAGACATTGGTCAGTGGGTATGATGTTACAGGTAGATAGGATAAGTTCAGGTGTTCTATTGCATAGCAAGGTGACTGTAGTGAATAATGATGTATATTTCAAAATAGCTAAGAGAGGATTTAAATGTTCTCACCACAAAGAATTGGTAAATATCATTTGATAGATGTGATAATTACCCTGATATGATTACACATTATATACATGTATCAAAATATTATAGCCCCATAAATATATACAATTATTTGTCAATTAAAAATGAAACTTTTAAAAAAGCAATTGATTAAAAAAAATTTTTAAGCCAGTGTGAACTAAAGGGGCAAGACCACTGGGGCTGGAGCACCCTAAGCCCACGGTGGGCAGTGGTGGGTCAGAGCTGAACCCCAGGGCTTGGTTTCTCATCTTTCTCTTTTTCCTTTTGATCCACCCGACCCCCAAACAAAAGTCAGTGCCTGAGCAGACAGAGACATTTCTCCTTTCTCACTATCTAGGGAAGACCCCAGGTAACCATGGCAGGGGAGAGATGCCACCCAACGTCATCCAGGGAGATGGGGGGTTGGCATCAAGGGCAAGCATGGGGAGTTTCTGTGGCTGCCTGTGGGTTACGCTGTGTTACCAAGGCACATGTCTGTCTTTAGGAGTCCCCTGAGGGGTGCCTCACACAGCGAGGGCAATCTCTGTCACTACTGTGAACTCGTCCCTTGGTTTGGGAGTGGGAAGGTGCAGGGCTAACAGATGACATTTGGAAGGGCAGGAAATACCGGGCACCTACAGGCCTCCCCAGTGGGATCAGAACCCAGGCAGCTGGAGGCTGATTTGGTGAAACAGAGGAAAAACAAGAAGGAGCTTGAGGTCCTGGGTTCCCGTCCTGGCTCTGCGGCAAGCTCTCTGTGATCTTGGGAAATCCGCTTCCCTCTAATGCCGAGATGACAGACTGGGCAGCATGGTCTGGGTGGTCCCTTTCCACCCTGAGGTCATACAGCCCTGGGGTGAAGCTCAGAGTTGGAGGGCTCAGGCCTCGCTTGTTCTCCTGCCCCTCCCTCATTCCCCCACCCTGCCTGACTGACAGCTGGGCCAATCGGGGCTATTTATGGCTTGGCCTGATGTTGTGCTCCCCTGCGCCTCCCGTGCTGGGCCCCACCCAGCTCGGGCCCAGCACCCACCTGCCTAGTCCACCAGCAACATCGCTGGGAGTCCTGCTGCTTTGGCTCTCCCAGAATAAGCCATGCCCTGGGGAAAGAACTCCTATCCCCACTGGGGACACCATCTGGGGTGCCTTCCCTCTGCCCCTGCCTGCCGGGTCTGGGGGCCCCACTCCCGCCCAGCCTGGGAGACCCCTCGGCCATCACCACTGCTGTGTCAAGACATGGCCCTGCAGAATGCCCTCTACACTGGGGACCTGGCAAGGTTGCAGGAGCTGTTCCCCCCGCACAGCACAGCCGACCTGCTGCTGGAGAGCCGGGCCGCAGAGCCTCGCTGGAGCAGCCACCAGAGGGGTGAGGGGCATCTGGGGGGTGCTGAGAACCTGGGGGGCTGGGCTGACTGCCTCGGCCATAGAGGACCTAAGGGCTTGAGAGACAGGAGAAGCCCCCAGCTGTTTCTCCCCAACCTCAAAGCTTGCCCAATAGCCTAAACCTTGGCCCAGGAACACAGTCATGCGGAGCCCAGAATAGCTCCTGCTGGATGCGTGGCCAGGTCAGGCTCAGAGCGTGGGACACGGGGGCCTTCTGCCTCTGTCTGTATTTCCCTGCTGCTCTCTCTCTGCCTTTGGCATATACCTCTCCTCCTCCCCGCTCCCCTCTCCCCGCCCACATGCTCATGAGTTGGACTCCAGAAGAGTGCAAGGGGCAGGGAGAGCCCCTCGATGACAGACACCCCCTCTGTGCCAGGCTGCTGGAGAAGCCAAGTAGAGGGTCTGAGGAGCACCCCAAGTCTGGCCTGGGACCCATCGTCACCCGCACGGCCTCAGGACCTGCCCTTGCCTTCTGGCAGGCAGTGCTGGCCGGGGACGAGGGCTGCGTCTCCCGCATCCTCGCGGATTCCAGTACTGGCCTGGCTCCTGATTCCGTCTTTGATACCAGCGACCCAGAGCGATGGAGGGATTTCCGCTTCAACATCCGTGCTCTGAGTACGGGCTGGGGCCCTGGGGGGTCGCAGCGGGAGAGAGGGGAGGACTCAGATGGAGCTCTGGGCTCCCTCTTCCTGCCTCTGCCCACCTCACCCCATCAGCTGGAAGGTCTTTGCCTTCCCTGGGATCTGAGACCCACATCTCCCCTCCCTAGGACTGTGGTCTCTGACATACGAAGAGGAGCTGACCACCCCACTGCATGTGGCGGCCAGCCGTGGCCACACCGAAGTCCTGCGGCTGCTGCTGAGGCGGCGAGCAAGGCCAGACAGTGCCCCTGGGGGCCGCACCGCCCTGCACGAGGCCTGTGCTGCAGGCCACACTGCCTGTGTTCATGTGCTGCTGGTGGCAGGAGCCGACCCCAACATCGCTGACCAGGATGGGAAACGCCCCCTGCATCTCTGCCGGGGTCCTGGCACCCTTGAGTGAGTGACCCCTCACCCCAACCCCCAGTTCCATTCTGAAGGGAAGCAAAGAGGCCTTCTCAGGGAGGATAGGGGAAAATGTCAGGGACGTGGGGCAGAGCAGTCCAGGCTTGGGGCATGGGTCAGGGTGCAATTACTTCCCAAGCCATCCACCCATTGAACCCATGAACTTTGGAGTGGCCTGGACTTTTGACAGTTTTCTGGTCTCCCAGGGGCAGATGGAGACTGTGGCAGGGGTGCAGTTGCATGGGCTGCATTGGGAAATTGCCTGGCTCCACTATGGGGAGGTGGCGTTGCTTAAAGTTTTAAAAGACACTCTGAGCTTATCCTATGTTCTAGGCACTGTGCTAAGTACAAGAGCAACTAAGTCCCTGAGGCCCTGCCCTCAGGGAGCTTACTGTTCAATGATCCAGACAGGGAGTAGAGGATGGTGGCCCCAGTGAGGACCTGCCTGGGTCCCTCTGGGCAGGGTCTGGTTCTCCATGACAGGTCTAGAATCTCCATATTGGTAGGGCACCCTCAGATCATGGGCTCAACGGACTCTCACTAACTAAACTCCCAAGAAACTGATGAATATACCCAAATGTGCCAATGTATCATTTATTGTAGGGAATAGTCCTTTGCAGTGACATAAATAACTGCACCCCATGTGTAAGCAACGTTGGAGGATGGGATCCCAATTACAATTTTGTAAACTAACTCTGCATCCTATAGAGGCCCTCTCTCTGCCGACTGCACACCTGCGGGTCTTGTCTCTTGCATGAGAAAGGTGCCAAATTATTGACCCTGAGGTTCTCCTTTCATGGACCCTCTCCTTGTTAATCCCATCAGCCTCTAGAGGATTCCATAGACTTCCTCATACTATGGTTGAAGATGTGTTCTTTACTAGCGTGGCCCAGTGGAAACCTAATGTGAGCCACATAGGCAATTTAGAATGTTCTAGCAGCCCCATCAAAAAATGACAAATGGCCAGGCACAGTGGCTCACCCCTGTAATTCTAGCACCTTGGGAGGCTGAGGCAGGTGGCTCACTTGAGGCCAGGAGTCTGAGACCAGCCTGGCCAACATGCCCAAACCCTGTCTCTACTAAAAATACAAAAATTAGCTGGGTGTGGTGGCAGGCACCTGTAATTCTAGCTACTTGGGAGGCTGACGCAGGAGAATTGCTTAAACCTGGGAGGTGGAGGTTGCAGTAAGCGGAGATTAGATTGCGCCACTGCACTCTAGCCTGGGAGAAAAAGTGAGACTTTGTCTCACAAAAAAAAAAGGACAAATATGTAAAATTAATTTTTAATGGTGGTAAAATATACATGAAATTTACCTTTGTAATCATTTTTTATTTATTTATTTTTTTCTGGAGATGGAGTCTTGTTCTGTCGCCCAGGCTGGAGTGCAGTGGTGCGATCTCGGCTCACTGCAAGCTCTGCCTCCCAGGTTCATGCCATTCTCCTGCCTCAGCCTCCCAAGTAGCTGGGACTACAGACACCCGCCACCATGCCTGGCTAATGTTTTGTATTTTTAGTAGAGACGGAGTTTCACCATGTTAGCCAGGATGGTCTCGATCTCCTGACCTCGTGATCTGCCCACCTCGGCATCCCAAAGTGCTGGGATTACAGGCATGAGCCACCATGCCTGGCCCTTTGTAACCATTTTTAAGTGTACAGTTCAATGGCATTAAGCCA
The DNA here is from genome assembly GCF_008728515.1 of Papio anubis. Taxonomy (NCBI): domain Eukaryota; kingdom Metazoa; phylum Chordata; class Mammalia; order Primates; family Cercopithecidae; genus Papio; species Papio anubis. The sequence continues at coordinate 8,060,718 of NC_044979.1, forward strand.
CATTCATGTTGTGGTTCAATCATCGCCACCATCCATCTCCAAACCTTCTCATCTTCCCAAACTGAAATTCTATCCCCATCAAACACTAACCACCCACCGCATCCTCTCTCCCAAACCCTGGCAATCACTATTCTACTTTCTGTCTCTGAATGTGAACACTCTGGGGACCTCACATAAGTGGAATCATCCTGTATTTATCCTTTTGTAACTGGCTTATTCCACTTAGCATGATGTCCTCAGACTTCACCCATGTTGTCTCATGTTTCAGAATTTCCTTCCTGTCTAAGGCTGAATAACACTCCGTTATATGTGGGGAGCACATTTTGTTTATTCATTAACCCACTGAGGGACACCTGGGTTGCTTCCACATTTTGGCTATTGCAAATAATGTTGCTGTGGACATGTGGGTACAAATATCTGTGAAGCAGGTTAAATTAATTATATTTTATTTAACACAACAAATCCAAAGTGTTATCATGTTGACATGTAATCAATATAAAATTGAGGCTGAGCACAGTGGCTCATGCCTGTAATCCCAGCACTCTGGGAGGCCGAGCTGGGTGGATCATCTGAGGTCAGAGTTCAAGACCAGCCTGGCCAACATGGTAAAACTGTCTCTACTAAAAATACAAAAATTAGCTGGACATGGTGGTGGGCACCTGTAATCCCAGCTACTCAGGAGGCTGAGGCAGGAGAATCGCTTGAACCCAGGAAGTGGTGGAGGTTTTAGTGAGCCAAGATCGTGCCACTGCACTCCAGCCTGGGCAAAAGAGGGAAACTCCATCTCAAACAAACAAACAAACAAAAATCAGCCAGGCGTGGTGGTGCACACCTGTAATCTCAGCTACTCAGGAGGCTGAGGTAGGAGGATCACTTGAGCCTGTGAGGTGGAGGTTGCAGTGAGTGGAGATCATGCCACTGTACTCCACCCTGGGCAACAGAGAGAGACCTCATCTCAAAAGAAAAAAAAAAGAGAGAGAGAGAGAGAGAGAATGAGAGAGAGATAGGGTCTTTCTCTCAGTCACCCAGTCTGGATTTGCAGTGGTGTGTTCATAGCTCACTGCAGCCTCAAACTACGGGGCTCAAACAATCCTCTCGCCTCAGCCTGTAGAGTAGATGGGACTACTAGAGGCCCACACCACCATTCCCAGCTAATTTTTTGTGGAGATGGGTCTCACTTTGTTGCCCAGGATAGTCTTGAACTCCTGGGCTAAAGTGATTCTCCACTGTCCCTAGCCAGCTCTGTTTCTGAAGAAGGAGAAGAAGAAAAGGTGTGCATGTAACACAGCACATCTCAGTTAGGATTAGCCACATTTCAAGAACTTGATAGCCACAGGTGGCTAGTAGCTACCACTGGATAGTGAATGATCCCACATTTTTAGTTCTGACCATGTTCCCACCAGCCTCCCTGAGATCACATGCAGGGATAATCCTTCCTTCCTTTGTGAGGAAACAAATGTATTTTAAAATTATTATGGAGACGTTTAAATGTATAGAAAGGCAGACAGGATAATGAAGTGCGCCCCCACAATCCATCACCCTCTATACCTCCCACTCCCCCCGCCATTTTGAGCTCTTACGATGGCAGGTTTTTGGGGGTTGTCTCACATGCTGCTCACAATCACCTCGGAAGATGGAGCTGTTATAATTATCCGCATTCTACACAGGAGGGAACTGGAGCTCAGAGAGGCCAAGTCCCGTTAGTGAGGCGCACACGTTGCTGTGACTCCCTGTGCTTCTTGCCATCTTGGAGTAAATCCAGTTGGCCAATTTCAGTCTTTTTTAGTTTTTATTTTTCCATTTTGAGAAGGAGTCTCACTCCGTCATGCAGGCTGGAGTGTAGTGGCATGATCTCAGCTCACTGCAGTCTCTGCCTCCTGGGTTCAAGCGATTCTCCTGTCTCAGCCACCCAAGTAGCTGGGATTACAGACACCCACCACCACACCTGGCTAATTTTTGTATCTTTAGTAGAGACAGAGTTTCACCATGTTGGCCAGGCTGGTCTGAAACTCCTGACCTCAGGTGATCCACCCACCTTGGCCTCCCAAAGTGCTGGGATTATAGGCATGAGCCACCATGCCCAGCCAATCAGTCTTGAGCCACCACGCTCAGCCAATCAGTCTTGTTCTTTGTCCCACTGCCCCATTTCCATGTGCGCCCACTGCCAGGCCCCACGCTCCCTTCCTCCTCTAGTCCCAGCATGCAGAGCCCCCCAACGGTCCTGCTGCCCCTGGACCCAAACAGCAGCCCACCCCCTACTAGCCATATCAACTTGCATGAGATCCTCAGACCTCAGTTTCCTCCTTTGTGGCATAAGTGTCTTAAGGGAGCCTACCAAGGGAATATAGTGAGGATGAAATTAGCTACTACATGTAAAACCCTTAGCAGGCGCCTGTTCTAACCACTCATGTGATAACTACTGGTGACGTTTATTCTCACGGATGATTTAGTGGATTATCCCAACAAAAAGTATGTGGATGTTAAAGGACACTGTTGGCTGGGCACAGTGGCTCATGCCTATAATCCAGCACTTTGGGAGGCCAAGGCAGGTCGATCACTTAAGGTCAAGAGTTTGAGACCAGCCTGGCAAACATGGTGAAACCCCATCTTTACTAAATACACAAAAAACTAGCCGAGCATGGTGGGGGCCGCCTGTAATCCTAGCTACTCTGGAGGCTGAGGCAGGAGAATGGCATGAACCTGGGAGGCGGCAGTTGCAGTGAGCTGAGATCGCGCCACTGCCCTTCTGCGTGGGCAATAGAACAAGACTCAGTCTCAAAAAAAAAAAAAAAAAAAAAGAAGGGCACTGTTGATATTGCAGAATGGTGCCGGGATGACCAGTGACGGGCAGGATGTAGGGTGAGTGGGGGGAGACAGAACAAAGAGCCACCCAAGTGTGTTCTTGCTGGGAGTCTGTGCCTGCTTTCCTCCCCACCACCATCTCCTCCCTAATAGGTGTGCGGAGCTGCTCCTGAGGTTTGGAGCAAGAGTGGATGGTCGGTCCGAGGAGGAAGAGGAGACCCCTTTGCATGTGGCTGCCCGGCTTGGCCATGTGGAGCTGGCAGATCTGCTTCTAAGACGGGGGGCATGTCCTGATGCCCGCGATGCCGAAGGCTGGACCCCACTGCTGGCTGCCTGTGACATCAGCTGCCAGTCCACTGCCGATGCGGAGGCCACCACGGCCCGCTGCCTGCAGCTGTGCAGCTTGCTGCTTTCAGCTGGAGCAGACGCTGATGCTGCCGACCGGGACAAGCATCGACCCCTGCACCTGGCCTGTCGCCGTGGCCATGCAGCTGTTGTGGAGCTGCTCCTGTCCTGTGGCGTCAGTGCCAACGCCATGGACTATGGGGGACACACACCCCTGCACTGTGCTCTGCAGGGCCCAGCTGCAGCCCTGGCCCAGAGCCCCGAGCACGTGGTTCGGGCTCTGCTCAACCACGGTGCTGTCCGTGTCTGGCCAGGGGCCCTCCCCAAGGTATGGGGGCTGCAGGCAGCAGGAGGGCCACCATGGTGAGGGGACAGGGAGACCTAGGCCTGTGCTCCGGTTTACTTTGGAATGTGGCCTGTGCACATAGATTGGTTCCTTCTGTCTGTCTTTCATTCAGCATGTAAGCAAAGCCCAAATAGGGGTCAAGGTGAAGACACAGATCAGCGGGAACTGTGTGTGTGTGCATGTGTGTGTGCATGTGTTCACATGGTGTGCGTGTGTATACATGTGTTCATGCACATATGTGCATGTATATACTGTGCATGTGTGATAAAGGTGGACTGGGGGCAGTGAGGCCAGATGATAAAGGATCCAAAAAGACAGAAGGAGTCAGGGTTGATGTGGGTGGTGGGCATTGTTCAAGGGTCTTCATCAGCACAACGAACTGCTGAAAATAGCATTTGAGGAAGCTCCCACTAGCAGTGGGATCAGTTCAGTGACAGACGCAGGAGAGGCTCCCCAAGGGAAGGGGGCGAGCCTGTTTCAGGAGCCTCGAGGTCCCCTGAATGTCTGCAAATGGACATGATCCCACCTTCTGAGAATCTAGTAGGACCCACAGCCCCCAGAACAGCTGCCATGGTCCTGGCACCTGTGAACATGCCTTTCACTGTCAATTTCAATTTATATCCTACTTTATCTTAATTTCCCCTAAGTAGGTTCAACTTGAAGACCTGTGCTACTGATGCCCTGGGAGGGGGCCTTGCCCCATGCTGTGTCGTGTCTGGAGGAGCGTAGATAATGTCATGAAGGGCGCTGGGTCTGAGAACGGGGACATCCATTCTCAGAGGAGATGGGTCAGAACTGAAACCACCCTCTAAGTAGGCAGGTCCCCTCTGGCCTAGCCCAGAGTCTTGTCCCACCCAGCCTTGCCTGTCCTGGGACCTCCTGCTATCCCAGCCTCTCCTCTTTGCTCACAAACCTAGAAGCATCTGTCTGGATTCCTAAGCAAGACCAAATAATTAAACAGCCCAAGAGTTCGGCAGATTGGTCTCCCCTTTGGGAAAATACAAGAAAATCAACAATTAACACTAATTAATCTCCTATTAACACTAGATAATTAGGAGACAAGTAATTCCCTGTAATCTGACGGCAGCTCTGACAGCTAATGATTTCCCCAGCAGGCAGGGGCGGGAGGAGGGCACAGCGAAAGGGTTTCCTGGGACCCCACAGCCCTGCTCCACCCCTCAGCCTGTCTCTGGGACCAAAGGGGCTGGCAGAGCAAAGTACCCCATTTGTCCCTTTCCATGATCTGCAGCCCTGCCAGCTGAGAGGTTTCTGTCCTCCCTGCACAGAAGCCTCCACCACCCATCTATGATGAAACGCCAGCCGCAGCCGGTTCTCTAGGAGCCACCACTTTGGACTTGGTGCTCAGGGGACCTGGATCCAGGATGACTTTGATGCTTGTTTGTGTGGCTGTAGGCAAGTCACTGCATGTGATACAGGCTCTCCCTAAGAGGATGGAAAACTGTAGGAGAGCACTGGGGAAGAGTTGGAGCAAGCACAGCCTTGACTACACAGCAGGCACTGTTCTAAGCTGTATTTCCTCTTACAGGAGTTTCTCAGTCCTCCCAGCAACCTCTGAGGTCAGTGGTGACTAGGAGTGTAGGCTCTGGAGCCAGACGCACTACCTGTGTGGCCTTCGGCAAGTTGCTGAATCTCCCTAGGCCTCACTTTTGTCATCTGTAACATAGGGATATGACACTATGCCTTCTTCATAGGGTTAGTGTGAGAAGGGTTAATACACATCAAGCCTAGTGCTTAACACTTGTTAGCTAGCGTTGTTCTCGTTATGTAATGTATGAGAAAGCACTTGGTAAGCTGCTTGGCATCATCCCAATGAGGGTATATCATTGGACACGGGAGTGCAAAGCAGGTTGGTGTAGCCGCACAGGCTTCCTGGAGGAGGTGGGACTGGGATGGGCAGTTTTGAAGGGAAGAAGGAGGAAGAGACAGGTGTTTCAGGCACAGAGAGCTGATTGAGCCCAGTGCAGAGGTAGGGATCAACATGGGCCAGGAAGGACAGAGATGGGCCTGAGGGGCAGATGCAGAGGAGAGTCGGAGAGAACCAGCCTGCTCTTCCCTAGCTCGGAGGAGTGAGGAAAAGAGGCCTCCCGGGACAGACTGGTGAGCACTGCTCAGATGCAGGGCTAGAAGCAGAGGGCCCAGGTGTGTAACATGCTTTCTCCAGGGACCCCGGAAGACCAGGTCTTCTGCTCCCACTGCTCATCGCTACTGTCATCGACAGACAGAAGGGTCTCCTCTCCTTGCAGACAGAGGCTGTTAAACCCCCACTGTTAGATGCAGTTGTGTGTTTGGCCACGTGTAGGTTGTGTGTGAGATACTGCCTGAAAGACAGTACTTATCTGTTTTCAGATCTTAAAAGGCTCTGTGGCCATCACCGGTAGAGATGCAGCGAGAGTGGAGTGCAGTGGAGGAGGCACGAATCTGCTTTAGGTACCAAGTTCAGGCACAAGCGGGAGTCATGGTGCCCGTGTCTGTCAGGCCACTTTTCTGACCACGTGGACGGTCTGTCCACAGGCTGCTCCACTGCATGGCTTGCCCACGTGCTGCATTGGACCACCACCTCAGAGACCTTTCTTGACCACTCCATCTAGGATAGTGCCCTCCCAACCATGCTCAGTCCCCTGACCCTACTTTTTTCCCCCTTTTTTTTTTTTTTTTTTTTTGAGACAGGGTCTCACTCTGTCGCCCACATGTGCAGTGGTGCAATTCTGGCTCACTGCAACCTCTGCCTCTCAGGCTCAAGAGATTCTCCTGCCTTAGCCTCCCGAATAGCTGGGATTACAGGTGCACGCCACTACTGCCTGGCTAATTTTTATATTTTTGGCAGAGACGGGGTTTCACCATGTTGGCCAGGCTGGTCTGAAACTGCTGACCTCAAGTGATCCATCCACCTCAGCCTCCCAAAGTGCTGGGATTACAGGCATGAGCCACCGTGCCCAGCCCCTTCTTGTTTTTCATTGCAGCAGCAGATCTGTGAGTGATGACTTCTGTGTTTATTATGCTTTCCTTCTGAAATAGAAGCTCTTGGATGACGAGGACTTCATTTTCCCCACTGCTGAATTTGAAGTGCTTGGCACATAGTAGGCCCTCAATAAATAGTTGCCGAATGAACCAATGAAAGCACAAATCTGGCTCCAACTAGATTCCACTCCTGCTCCTATCAAATCCTCTCCTGCTCTTGCAGGCAGTCCATTGGCCTCTGGTTGCCTTGTCCCTTCTCCCTGAATACCCTCCTGGCTCTGGGGTTCCCTTGCCTCCAGAGCCCAATCCTCCCTCTGTGAGTCCCCCACCCAGCCCCACCCCACTCCCTGGCCCACTCTTGTAGCTGTCTCTACCCACACTTGGCATTGTATGGATTCTGTGATCTTTTTATCTGCTCAGGAGCTCCACCCACAGGTCAGGGACCCCTTCCAGCCAGCAGAAAACCCAGCCCAGAACCTTGTAGAGGTAGAGAGGAGAGCAGGATGGTGGTGTGGTTAAGGGCAAGGGGCCACGCTTCCAGGCCTGGACTGTGGGAACCACAACTTGGGCAAGTTAATTAACTTCTCTGTCCCTCAGTTTCCCTTGGCTGTAGTGAAGGAAATGGGATAATAACATAGGGACATTAACAGTCCATCCCTTGCAGGGACAACAGTGAAGAGTTCATACATGTAAAGTGCTAGAAAAATCATCTGGCCTGAGTTATGCACAATAGAAAGGTTAGCTGCTGTATTGGCTTTCTGGATCAAATGAAGTACCACAAACTGGATAGCTTAAAGCAACAGAAATGGAGTTCCCTTACAGCAGTGGAGGCTGGAAGTTTGAAATGCAGGTGTAGGCAGGGCTGGCTCCTTCTGAAGCCTCTGAGGGAGAATCTGTTCCATGGCGCTCTTGTAGCTTCCAGTGGTTTCCCACAATCCTTGGTGTCCTTTGACTTGTACACGTGTCACTCCACTGTCTGCCTTTGTCGTTACGTGGCCTTCTCGTCTGTGTCGGTGTCCGTGCCTCTGTTTTCTCTTCTTATAAGAACACCAGTCATATTGAATAGGGCCCACCGTAATGACCTCATTTTAACCTGATTACATTTGCAAAGACCCTATTTCCAATTAAGGTCCCATTCATAGGTACAGGGGGTTAGGTCTTCAATATATCTTTTAGGAAACAAAGTTCAACCCACAACAACTATTCTGGAGCTGTCTGGTCACTGTGTGGACTGACTGGGGACCCAACACGTCTTTGCCTCCCACAGGTGCTGGAGCGCTGGAGCACGTGCCCTCAGACCATCGAGGTCCTGATGAACACCTACAGTGTTGTGCAGCTTCCCGAGGAGGCTGTGGGCCTGGTGCCTCCTGAAACTCTGCAGGTCAGATTCCAAGGCCCTGAACATAGAGCCTCTCATCCTGGCCCCAAGACTCCCACCTGCTAAACCACAGCCCCCCAGAGAAAGTATCCAAAGACGCACTCATGTCCCAGAAGAGAGAATTTGCAGAGTGAACACTCAAACATTCATTGTTTCTAAGAGATTCCTTCCGGTAGATGCCCCACCCCTCCCTCACCTGCCTATCCTGTGAGGAGCCGGCGCCACCTGTCTGAGGCTGCCCCTCACTGAGCCCCTTGTTCTGCCCCCAGAAACATCAGCGTTTCTACTCCTCCCTTTTCGCCTTGGTGAGGCAGCCCAGGTCGCTGCAGCATCTGAGCCGCTGTGCGCTCCGCTCCCACCTGGAGGGCAGCCTGCCCCACGCGCTGCCCCGCCTCCCCCTGCCACCGCGCCTGCTCCGCTACCTGCAGCTGGATTTTGAGGGCGTGCTCTACTAGGTGAGCCCTGGGATCTGTGAGCAGTAACAGCTGCTTGGGGTCCAGGGATGGGTGGAAGGCAAGAGAAGCACTGGGGAAGGCCTTGGCCAGTACCGGCCTGTCCCCGAACCACCAGAAGCCTCTGAATACAAACCTCTCCTTCCAGATGTCCATGGCCTTTTGAGAGGGCCTGAAAGCAGATGCCCCAGCCTGCAGAGGGCGCGCCTCTGCACTAACTCAGGCCAGGTAGCCTAGCAGCGGAGGCCCAGCTGCGCAGGCAGGTGTGGATGCTGCAATTCCCAGTGCAGAGAAGCGGACTAACAGCCACAGCCAGATGATGTCTGATGAAGACACACTCCTGTTGGGGCTCTCCTGGGGCCCCCTTCTAGCCTGTGCAAACCCTGTATGTGCATTAAAAATCTTCAGGTCTGTTTTGGTACTGTCTCCAGCAGACCTTCCTCTGAACTTGCTCCCTTGCCGGGGAGTCGGGATGGGTGGACTGACAAGGGCTCCCTGCGTGCCCCATGGGGCCAGCTGCATCACCTTCCCCTTTGGCATCAGCCAGCTGCTAAGAGGTCCCAGGCTTGCCAGCTCCATGAAATGACAGAATGACCACCAGGTGACAATGCGTTAGAAAAGGCCTAAAGGAGGTGCAGGGTGCACATGGAGGCAGTGCAGAGAGTTGGGCAGGAAGGCACAGGAACCCTTGGGGTAGGAAGGTGAGGAGGCAGGAGAGCCACCTGGAAGGAGGGGCATGTAGGGTGGCCCATCGCGGAGGGTAGCCATGGCTCAGTTGAGAGCCAAAGGCCCAGGTTTAGAAAAACAGAACCAGTTCTGCCTATTGCCTGACACCGTAGGTCAGGGAGGACCAGAAGCACGCCTGGTTCCTGCCTCTTTTATCTGCTCCTTCCTTAAATTTAGCTCTGGCTGCAAGAGCGTCGAGTTGAAAGTTCCATGACCCAGGTTCTGGTCTTAACTTTGCCATTAACTTGTGGAACCTAAGTCTCTTACCTCTCCGGGCTCACGTTTCTGCCTCTGTAAAAAGAGAGGGAGGAGAGTCCCTGAGAGTCACTGTAGTATCAGGATTTTCAGAACCTGCCAGAGGCCCCCGCAGCCAGGAGCTACCTGCAACCACAGGCGGAGGGCAGGTGGTCGGGACAGGGCAGCCAGTCAAGTGCACCGTGATCCCTGACGTCAAGGGTCGCTGGACAGAGTTCCCCCAGGCGGCAAAGTGCGCACGCGTTAGAGCTCGCAACTTTCCCGCCAACTGGCACGAGCTAGGCGGCGAAGGGCGGGGCCGGGAGGGCGAGAAGAGACGGGGGTGGGGCCTGGAGGGCGCGAGGCGGCCGGGGGCGGGGCCTGGAGGGCGTGAGGCTTTAGGCCGCGCTGACCAGGGCCGGAAGCCCGGTTAGGCGTTGAGAGGCGGCTGAGGAGAAGCGCAGAGGAAGTGACAGGGCCCGGATTCTCACCCTGGCCTCACGGACCTTGGGCTGACCGGTCTGTCTGGCTTCAGGTGCTGGGGCGCGGCTCGAGGACGCGGGTGCGGTGGGCAAGCGGTGGAGGCTCCTCGCTGTGGAAACCCCAGGCGGACCCCGACCACACAGACCCCACCTCGCGGGCAGGAAGCGGCTGCCCCAAGGCGTGCGCGGGAACCTGGTGCGCGAGGCCCACTCCTGTTGAGGGCCTGCGGGGCGCCCTGTGGAGACCGCGGCTCGGGTCTGGGTCCCGGGGGACGTCCTAGTGCTCGCTGGTTTGTTCCGTAGCCGTTCCAGGGCCTGCTGCGTTCAGGCGCCGCTGCACCGGGGGCAAGGCCTGCCCTCCAGGCCCCACCAGAGTCCGCGTGCGCGGGGTGGCCGGAGCGCGGCGCACAGGAGGAAGCGGCAGGTGCTGCCGAGCCCGGGACTGGGGTTGGCAGTGCGAACTATTTTAGATCGGGTGACAGGGAAACTTGCTCTCTGAGGAGGTGACATTTAGTCAGAGACCTGAGTAGAGCAGGTCAGCAGGAGTGGCAGGACCGACCGCCCTGGCTGCGGGCGTGGGTCGGGGGGCGCCTGCGGCGGTCCAGGTCAGAGGCAGTCGCGGCGGGCAAGATTCGGCATCCCTGGGGAGAACTGGGGGGCCGCTGCTGGGGGGATGTGGAGGGGCTGCAGAAAAGCGCTGCCTAGGGGGACTCGCAGGTTTTTGCCTTGGACTCCTGGTCAGAAGGTGGTGCCAGATGCTAAGGTGGGGAAGACGAGAAAGGAACCGGAAGCAGAAGGCCGTTGTTGGGGAGATGGCACTGGAGCCGCCTGGGAACCATCTCAGAGGCTGTGGCCTGGGCACGGGGATCTGGGCCCAAGTCGAGCGCAGGTCTGGGCATCATGCAAGTGCGGGCTCGCTGGCACGGGAAAGAGTTTGGAGCTCTGCTCCCAGGGAATCCCGACTCCCGGGGATGACTTGCCCGAGAGAGTCCTGCTGGTGGATTTTGATGGAAATTCTATTCGATTGCATCCACTTGGTTCACTGTGTGCTTCCGGGTCCCCACGTTTTAGGTGCTTCATGCCCCGCTGGGAACGAGACACGCTCCTGCCCTCAGTGAATCTTCAGTCTAGTGTGAGAAACAGGCGTGTGAACAACCAGTTAGAATACAAAGGGCAATAGGATGAATGCAAGATAAATGTGGGAGCAGGAGCTGGAGGCGTGAAGACGAGGGCGAGGAATGGGGTTGAGATCTGGGAGGGCGTCCCAGAAGAAGGACCCTCCTCTAAAGTGATAGGAAGACGGGGGAGGATTTCTGGCCACATCTGGAGAGCCTGCGATCATGGGACGCCTTTTCAAGGACGGGGAAGGGAAGAAAGGCGATGTGGAGTGGTGGCTATGAAGGGGCTGTGCACAACTTCACATACTGTCCCTTAGCGGGGCAATGTCAGGAGGGTCCTCACTGGGGTTAGACATTCAGATTCTTGCGAGCCAGGGCGCTTCCTCCCCAGCCTCCTGGCTGTTGGTCCCGCGGGCCCAGAACCTCACCCTGGTAATTGCTTTTCGTAATGTGCTTGCTCCAAACCAATTTCACGCCTCCGTGAGGACTCCGCCCTGCACTAGAGGCGCGGACCTCCCCACCACCCACCTACCCACGAGTGAACGCGCGAGCTCACACATACGGTACACATTTAACACAACAGACATACAGGGTTCGGGTACTGGGGCACACTAAACATACTTAACCCTACACTCACGCACACTAGACGTTAAGACACTCACGTACAACCCCCCTGCCCAAACAGTGCGTTCACAGTTAAGCACCTAGAGGCGTCCCGCGCGCTGGCCCTTGGAGGCTCAGTTAGTGGTTTCTTTGCCCTCGGCGCGTCTCCTGGACTATCGCCAGGGGGCGCTGCAGCACCCCGCACCTCCTTCGCTGTGCCCGCAGTTGTGCGCTGCTGCCACCAGAGGGTACCCGCGGCCAGACCCGACGCTGCCCACCATGAGAGGACGTTCTCTGGCCAATGAGTGGATTGGAGGTATAGATTTGTGGTCTTTGACTTGAATACTTTGTTTTTTCTCAGCATCCTTGGTGCTAGTTGGCAACACAAGTCAGGCCAGATGATGAGGCCGTGGTGGACACAGAGGGTAGATTAAAGATAAAATTCCTCTATAGGAGCATTTCCCAAATGTCAGAGAATATGGACAAAGCAGTACTTTTAGAATTCTGTTTTGGACAATGAGACCAGGTACTTTCCCATAATGCGTCTGCTCAGGAATTCAGTGGGAAAACCATAGTTTTTTGCTGGTAAAGAAAGGAGCTAGCCCTGTTCAGATTTGACAGAGGCAAGGTCTGTACTTGGTACTGATGAGAGAGTAAGAAGTAGTTTTGGAGTGCTCTGGATTTCAGGGAAAATTAGTCCCTTCCTTTCTTGGCCACTCTACTCTTTGTCTATTCAGTGCAGGAAGAACTCATTTTGGAAGGTGTTTTTTCATATTCAGTTGACTCTTGCCCTTGCTTTTTGACTAGACAAAGTTTTTGTTGTTGTTCTTTTTTTTTTTTTTGAGACGGAGTCTCACTCTGTCACCCAGGCTGGAGTGCAGTGGCATGATCTCTGCTCACTGCAAGCTCCACCCTCTGGGTTCATGCCATTCTCCTGCCTCAGCCTCCCCAGTAGCTGGTACTACAGTTGCCCACCACCATGCCCGGCTAATTTTTTGTATATTTAGTAGAGATGGGGTTTCACCGTGTTAGTCAGGATGGTCTGGATCTCCTGACTTTGTGATCCACCCGCCTCGGCCTCCCAAAGTGCTGGGATTATAGGCGTGAGCCACCGCGCCTGGCCCTTGTTGTTCTTATTTGTAAGACGGTCCTGCTCTGTCACCTAGGCTAGAGTGCAGTGGCACAATCTCTGCACACTGAAGCCTCAACCTCCCCAGCTCAAGTGATCCTCCCATCTCAGCCTCCTGAGTAGTTAGGACTACAGACATGTGCCACCATGCCTGGCCAATTTTTAAATTTTTTTTATAGAGACGGGGGTCTCACTATGTTGTCCAAGCTGGCCTTGAACTCCTGGTCTCAAGTGGTTCTCCCACCTGGGCCTCCCAAAGTGTCAGGATTACAGACATAAACCACTGTACCCAGCCAGAGTAGATATTAATCACTCTCCCTCACAGATGGAGATGTCAAAGAGGGGTCAAGGTCACAGGGCCCAGTGAGGGGTCAGAAAAGGAATTTGACTCCAGGTCTTTTTACTTTAGCCAATGCTTCTTTCCATTTACCATGTGGCCTCAGTTCTATGTTCTATGAAAGGGCAGGGAAAGGAAATGGGTTGCTGCAGTTGCCACTATGTATGCCAATGTTACTGAATGTCAAGGACTTCACAGAAGTCACACTTCGTATCTCCAGCATGGCAAGGGAACACATCGAGGATATAAATGGGTTATGAAATACAGTATCTAACAAACACAAACCACACCAGGTCAATAGAAGTACTTGAGGTCTCACTTGCCTCTGTTCAGAATTGGTGGCCCACTGGGATTTGTTGGCACTAAGTTTTAAGTATGTACTTCCTGGCCAGGCCTAGTGGCTCTTGCCTATAATCCCAGCACTTTGGGAGGCTGAGGCAGGCGAATCACGAGGTCAGGAGTTCGAGACCAGCCTGGCCAACATGGTGAAACCCCGTCTCTACTAAAAATACAAAACTTAGCTGGGCATGGTGGTGGGCACCTGTAATCAGAGCTACTTGGGAGGCTGAGGCAAGAGAATCGCTTGAATCCGGAAGGCGGAGGTTGCAGTGAGCCAAGATCATGCCATTGCACTCCAGCCTGGGCAACAGAGCAAGATTCCATCTCAAAAAAAAAAAAAAAGTATGAACTTCCTGTGCCAGCTTGAGTAGAGAATCCACTTTACTGAGTATAGTTCTAAGCAATAAGCTCTTGGCATGAACTAGGTGACATATATCTTGAAGATCATAGGGTTATTTTATTCATTTATTTTTTGAGATGGAATTTCCCCCTTGTTGCCCAGGCTGGAGTGCAGTGGCGCGATCTCGGCTCACTGCAACCTCCACCTCCAACCTCCACCTCCCAGGTTCAAGCGATTCTCCTGCCTCAGCCTCCCAAGTAGCTAGGATTACAGGCATGCGCCACTATGCCCAGCAGATTTTGTATTTTTAGTAGAGATGGGGTTTCACTATGTTGGCCAGGCTAATCTCAAACTCCTGACCTCAGGTGATCCACCCACCTCGGCCTCCCAAAGTGCTGGGGTTACAGGCATGAACCACCGTGCCCAGCCCAGAGGGTCTTTAAAACATTTTTTAGAGGTCTCCCTCTGTCACCCAATCTGGAGTACATGGTGCAATTATGACTCACTCTAACCTCCAACTCTTGGGCTCAAGCAATCCTCCTGCCTCTGCCTCCCAAGTAGCTGGAGCTACAAGTGTGTGCCACCATGATTGGCTAATACAATCAGAGGGTCTTTTAACCTTGAGTCCTTGACATACCAGAATGTGACAGGCTTCTTAAAGTGTCCTTTTATTGAAGGGACTGGTAGAAGAGTGATGTTTCAATATATATCCTTTTGAGCTTTTGGAATTTGGTACTATGTGATTTTATTACCTATGCAATAAATGAATGCAATTACTTTTAAAAATGGCTCTTCCTTCATGCCTTACTTGGCTGATCCTGTAACTGCTCATACAGGTTTAATTTCAGTTTTGTAGCCCAAAGTTGCCTCAATAATTTGTCAAGTCAATAAGCCTCTGTTATGTATCCACCACCGATAAGCCCTCTCACTTTAAAAATACAATATATTTTTGAAGCTTGGTCTTCCATGTTGGTCTGGTAAAGTGCTTGGTTAATTTAGCAAAGGGGTGTTCCGAAGAGTATCTTTAGACAAGTCCTTTAGTAGTGAGTTGGAGTTAAGCTAAGGCACCTCTTCTTTCTCCATTGTGACATCTTACCACCAGACTTGTTTCTTAGAAATTGCACTGGTTGAATGTGGAGCCCAAGATAGATCAAGACTGCATGGAAATGACATTCTTCTCTGTTCATCTCTCTGATGAATTGTCAGTTAAGGCATAACCAAAAAAATCCTTTCTTGAGTCCTGCCCCCCTCCTCAGTCCACCCTGGTGACAGTGTCTTTGAAGGTACTGATTTAAATACATCAGCCTGACATTAACAGTGTTCACTAGGCTAACACAACACTCCTAATTTGGAACAAATGTCACTGAGACCCAGAGTTCCCTCCTGCCCTGCTCTGTCTTGGCCAGGCAATCCTGGAATTTGTGTAGGTTTTTGTCCTCCCTGGAGCCAAATCACTTCCCCTATCTAGACTGCATCTTCCTAAACTTGCCTGGCTTTGCTGTTATTAATTTTAATATTAATTTTAACCAGCTTGGCTCTACCTAGCCTTACCTGAATAACAATTTCCTTGTGACCAGATGATACTCACTGTAGCTGGCCAGCCTTTCCCTGTGTCCTGAAGCTTGGGTCACTCTTCTGTTGACTTGCCTGTCTTGTCTCTTTCTTGCCCACTAACCTGAGGTGGCTATCAAGTCAAAGTGTCTGTGACTTTTGCCTCTAGATTGACAACTCTACCGCTGGGAATTGGGAGGAGGAGGAGGACGGTAAAAGGCGCCACCATTTCTGTGTCTCAGAAGGGGGGAGGTGAGAGTCATCTGCAATTAGCGGATAATTAGCGCTACTGACCCTTGGGGCTCATCAGCGCTCCTGGGGCCAGCCCCCAGCAATCAGCCAGGGCAGGTCGGGAGTGTCAGGCCCAGGAATGAATAGGGCTCATCAGCGGCGCTGGAGCTGGGGAGCCAATCAGGGAAAATTAATAGCAGAAGAGAGGGAGAGAGAGCGAGGGAGGGAGACAAGAGATAGACAGACAGACAAGAGATACAGATAAAGGAGAGAAATGAGAAAAATCGAGTAACAGAGACTGGGATAAGGAGTAAGAGATGGGAAAGAAATAATCAGAGAGGAATAGGAATAGAAACGAGGACGGGAAAGGGAAGAGGAGTGGGAGGAAGAAAAAGAATGTAAAGGATGGGAGAAAGATGGAGGGAAAAGGTCAGAGGAATGGTAAGTACTTGGCATAGTGTGGGCACTCAAGGAAATTACCCAGAGGCAAGAGAAAGGGACTAGGGGAAGTTGGAGATGGAGGAGGAGGAGGGAATGAGGAAGAAGGTGAAGAGCCAATGCCAAGAGAATAGAGACCAGAGGCCAGAGTGCCAATGGGGCAGACAGGAGGAAAGGGGCCCCATAAGAGTAGCGCTAAGCCATAGCACCGGGCGGGCGCAGCGCGCCCCCTGTCGGCCCCGCCTCGCCTCCCTCAGCCCCGCGCTCTCGCTGGAGGGGGCGGCGGCCGTGCTGTCCTGCTAGTCGCGCCCGGGCTTGCTCTGGGGACCGCCACAACGTCCGCTCCACGGGCGGGGGAGGGGTGTCGGAGCTGGGAGGCACGCCGGGGAATGACTCGCGGCCCGACGGAGGGCCGCGGCCTGGAGCAGAGGGGCGTTGTGGTCCGGCGCCGCTGCCTGTCCCTGCTGGTGCGCCCTCTCCGCCTGCCGCCCGGTGTCCCATCCACGCTTGGCCCCGCCGCCCCGTCGGAGCCTGGGCCACCTCTCGCTTGCCCTCCGAGCCGGGCCGAGCTCGGGCCGGGTGGGCTGAGTTGGGGGTGGACTGGGTGGAGGGAAGGGGACCGGCCCAGCAGCTGCCGCCGCCTTCTCGTCTGCCGCAAACTTTCACAAAGCGGCGTGTCCGGCCTCATCAATCTCCATTAATAATAGTTGGTTGGGCCGCGGGGGGCGGGTGGGGGTCCCGGGCCGGCCGGCCAGGCCGCTGGGAACGGGTACTGCGGAGGGAGCGGGAGCCGGGCGCGGCGGCGGCGGGCGGAGGGAGGAAGTGAAGCGTAATTTGAGGAAGATGGATGAGTCCGGAGGGCGACACCCCCAGCCCGCCCGCTCGCCCGCCCCCTCCCTCCTTATGAGAGAGAGGGAGCGCGGCGCCGGAGCCACACTGCGCCGAGCCCGCGCCCCGCCGCCACCTCGGCCCGGGAGCCAGGGAGCGAGCCCTGCGTGTCCGCGCGGGGCGCCCGAGCCGCGGGGCGCAAGGAGGCGCCCGGAGGGGAGCGCCCCGGGGCGGCCGCAGCTCCGAGCAAGATGCAGCGGGCCGGAGGCGGTGGTGCCCCCGGGGGCAACGGCGGGGGCGGCGGCGGGGGCCCGGGCACTGCCTTCTCCATCGACTCCCTGATCGGGCCGCCGCCGCCGCGCTCCGGCCACTTGCTGTACACCGGCTACCCCATGTTCATGCCCTATCGGCCGCTCGTCCTACCGCAGGCGCTGGCCCCCGCGCCGCTGCCCGCTGGTCTCCCGCCCCTCGCCCCGCTAGCCTCCTTCGCCGGCCGCCTTACCAACACCTTCTGCGCGGGGCTGGGTCAGGCTGTGCCCTCGATGGTGGCGCTGACCACTGCGCTGCCCAGCTTCGCGGAGCCGCCCGACGCTTTCTACGGACCCCCAGAGCTCGCTGCCGCCGCTGCCGCCGCCGCCACTGCCGCCCGAAACAACCCTGAACCAGGCGGCCGACGCCCAGAGGGTGGACTGGAAGCCGATGAGCTGCTGCCGGCCCGCGAGAAAGTGGCAGAGCCCCCACCGCCTCCGCCTCCGCACTTCTCAGAGACTTTTCCAAGTCTGCCCGGTAAGTGCTAGGGCCGACCAGGGCGGGCGGGA
The DNA here is from genome assembly GCF_008728515.1 of Papio anubis. Lineage (NCBI taxonomy): Eukaryota > Metazoa > Chordata > Mammalia > Primates > Cercopithecidae > Papio > Papio anubis. The sequence goes on from NC_044979.1 coordinate 8,078,194, forward strand.
GGCCGGTTCACCTGGAAATTCCAGACAGGAACCTGCTCGGAACCTCGGCACCTGCCTGGAACCTGGAAGTCCCATACCTTTAGATCGCGCGCAGGTTCTGACTCTAATTCAGTTCCAAATACAGCTTCTTTAGATCCCAGAATCCCCGCCCTGCTCTGTCCCCACAGCCCTGAAGGCTAACCAAAGACTTTTTAGTGCTCCCTTCACATTAGTGCCTTTCCCTCAGCATCCTAGCCATCAAGCCTTGGCCCTGGCTCCTTTTCAGAATTCCTTCATTTTTTTTTTTTGTCTCCTCTGCCAGGGGTAGACAAGCTACAAGGATGGGATTTCCGGGGGCACCAAGATGGGAGTATGTTGGAGCAGCTGTCAGTTCAGGCACGTTCTGGCTTCTAAGGAGATCATACTGACCCTAAAGGCTCAAAGGATAGGAATAGGCTCTGTGGATGCAGGGGCAAAATGTGTGGGGGTAGGGGGGCGGGAGGGGACGGGGGTCTTAAAGCCCTGACTTATGAATTGGCAGATTCAGAGCTAAGCCTTGAAGAACTGAGTAGAGGACCAAAGAGAACACTAGCTACGGGAGGCCTAGCACACGCTGGACAAGTGCTGGCTAGGAGACCAAGAGAGAGGCTACAGGATGGGCTGAGTTGGGTGTGGCCCAAAGATCTAGGGTGCAGAACCCAGCTAAGATTCAGCCGACAGATAATTCAAGGGCCCTGGACCCTCCATGAATGGTGCCTCTCCATAGAGGCAGGGTGTATTAAACTGAACCTTGTTTAGAGTCAATTCAATTAGAGCCCTCCTGACCTCTCTATTGGCCCTTAATTCCTAGAAGCCAGATAAGCTTTCTTCTGGCTAGATAGATTCAGGTGGTCTGAGTTCAAAAGCTTATACAATTTACTGGGCCCTATTTAAGAAAAATAGGGACCACTTGCAAGTGTGGGGACTCTGATGCTTCAACATCTTTAGCATCAGAATGGAACCGTTTCCGCTCAACCATTCATTGCATCCAGCTTAGAGGTGGAAATGACCCCAGTAGGTCTGGGAGCTGACTTGAACAGAGACAAGAAAGGAATGCAAGAGTCCTTTTGTCCTTTGCCAGCAGAGGTAATTCTTGATTATCAGTTTTTGGGCCCTTTCTGACATTGTCGAAAGGGTTAATCACTCTTTCAGACCCCAAGGGCTACCATAGGGCCTGTCTTCCTATTCTTTTCTCCTTTTGCCCTGGCATTTTGCTTTTGGGGATTCAGCTGTTGTTTTCTTTTTTGTACCTGGTTGGATCAGGAAGACCCAGTAACTGAAGTCAGAATAGCATCCTCTAAGGGGGATCATAAGGAAAAGATAGAGCAGCAACTGGAAGGTGGAAAAAAATGTCCACAAGATAAAAGGGCCCAGGGTGGGAGCCTGGAAGCCAGCATAATGATCTTAAGAAAAAAAAGATTAGTATGATTGTCAGAATAGGATGGTCCTAAGGCAGAAAAGAGAGCAAGGCAGGCCATCAAAGAGATGGCTTTGGAGGAGCTAGGGCCTGAAGGTGTAACCAGACACATATAGAAAGAGATGAGCTGAAAAGAGAGGATGGAGAGGGGATCTCTTGGTAGTGGGGACATAGGGGAATATGCCCAAACCAGGACAACAAGCAATTCGTCCCACCCTTTCAGGTCTGCTCAGTTCTTATTTCGACCTATATGTATAATGGCGGCTTTTTTCTGGATCATATAGTATATTGGCTATAAAAACAGACATTGAGAAAGAGAGGAATAAGCAGAGAAAAAACAGAAGAGAAATATTGATGAAACAAAAATAGAGGAAAGGACCGGGGGAAGAGTTGTATACCGGGAATATACAAAGAGAACATGAAGAAGGAGAGGGTTCTCTGCTGGAAAAGGGACTATGGACTGGGCCAAATGAAAAGTGAACTGTATTACTGGACCACAAGTGTGAGTGAGTGTGTGTGTGTAAGAGTTCTGTCATGAGAGGATTTGGGGGTAATTAAATAAAAATACTAGGGGAATAAGGGAAAGTTTCAACACTAGAAGTAATTTTCTTTAAAGGGTTTTTAATACTGAGAGTGATGGGAAACTGGAACTTATATAAAATAATGACAGAGCTTCAACATCTGAGGAAAATGTTGAAAGAAAAAAAAAAAGAGGGAAATTTGTGTTGTTCGTGGAGTAAAGGCAAGGAATCTTTTTGCCAAGAATGATGGAAAGGAGAACTTAAACAGAGGAAGAATTTTGAAAAAGTGCTGGAATAAAGGTAATCACTCATGCTGGAAGGAGATAAAGGGTTTATAGTGGGGAGGCTGGGACATAGTAGTAAGGAGCAGAGACTTCAGAAGAAACATTCAAAGAGCATGAGGAATGAGAGTTCCTATCTGTGACTGCTGCTTCTGTCACTCTCAGTAAACATGCTTCCAACTCTTCCTGGCCAAGTCATTCATATCCACCTTCCCAATCTTGAGTTTTTCCTGAAATCATTGAGAAAAGAAAATGCAATTCCAGAAATGAGAGACATAAAATCAATTGGGGGACTGATGACACATGACCCAGGCTAAAAATGGTTGGAAAACAAATACTCTGTTTTGGGAATTGTATTAAAGTATTTGGAGTGAAATGCCAGAGCTCTCTGCTGTGAATAATGGGATTGAAACCTCAACATTAGAAGAGTTTGGAGAAATAATGCAATCTTTAGAAAGAGGAGAAATTGTTTTCCTTGTGTGAATGAGTGACAATGGTCTGAAATGATTATTTTACATTTCTTTACTGTTTTACAACTACTAGCCCGTTTAAATAAAATCATAGTATAGATAGGCCAGTTTGGAGAATGATTAGTATTTTCTTTGGGAATTAAAGGGAGTATTTTTTTAAATTTGTTGAGAGTTAAGACAGGTACCATTCTCTACTAGACTTGAGGAAGGATAAAAGGAACTTTGTTATGATTTGATTGCAGGAGTAGAAGCTAAGCTATATTAGCAGATGAAAAGAAATATGATATATAGAAGTAATTGGGTAGAAAGTTATTGAAAATGGTAGACTGAAAAGAATCCCAAGTTTGGAATGTGGGAAGCAGTGGGGAAAATTGAGATAATGTCTTTAGTAAGAGCGATAAAGAGAATTCTGAACTGTTAGGAAAGATTAAAGTATGACTCAATAGAAGAGCCCAAAGTAGTGCTGGCCATATGCAAGCCATATATGGCATTAAAAAATTTTTATTAGCCACATTAAAAAGATAAAAATAGGTAAAATTAATTTTAATTATTTAACTCAAGATGTCCAAAATATTATTTCAACATTAATCAATATTAATATTTTTAATGAGATAATTTTATATTCTCTTTTCATATTAAGCCTCCAAAATCCAGTGTTATTTTAGACTTCCAGCACATCTCCATTTGGACTACCCATGTTTCAGTTGGTCAGTAGCCACAGGTGAACAGTGGTGACCATATTCAACATGACGGATCTAGAGAGTTTTAAGAACAGAGTTATGTGAAAGTGATGGAAGAAAAGGAGCTTTGAATTGGATAATGGGTCCTCAGTGTTTTAGGAATAATGGAGAGAAGACAGCAGGAAGCTCTAAATGACAGGAGAGAACAGAATTCTGCCTTAGGTGGGATGGGCAGAGATGATCTCATGTGTCTGAAGGTTGTGTGAGCTCTGCCTGAGAGTAATCAAAGCTAACTTGCTGTGTGCAAGATGTGGTGCAGATATGCATCACAGCAACAATGGGTGAAAAGGATGCTATGTGCTGGGGAAATGATGAAAAGAGCTGTGAATGTGGAGAAATGCAGAAAGCCAGGCGCAGTGGCTCACGCCTGTAATCCCACCACTTTGGGAGGCCGAGATGAGCGGATCACCTGAGGTTGGGAGTTTGAGACCGGCCTGACCAACATGGAGAAACCCCGTCTCTACTAAAAATACAAAATTAGCTGGGCATGGTGGCGCATGCCTGTGGTCCCAGCTACTCAAGAGGCTGAGGCAGGAGAATTGCTTGAACCCAGGAGGCGGATGTTGCAGTGAGCCGAGATTGCACCATTGCACTCCAGCCCAGAAGGCAACAAGAGCAAAACTCCGTCTCAAAAAAAAAAAAAAAAAAAAAAAAAAAAGGCAAAAGAAAACTTTGAGTTGGTGGTGTCTAGAGCTATTATTCACTCAGGGGAAAAAAAAAGATTGGATTGCCTGAATGCAAAAGCTTAGGAAGTGAGGAATGGTAGCTACTCCATATATATTTGTTAGATGGATGACAAAAATGTAGTGAGAGATTGACATGAAAATTAATACCAGTACTGGGCATGGTGAAGAAAACATTTGTAGTTTAAGGTTATATAGAAGATATGGGAATATAATGGGACAAACTTGAGACATGTTGATGTAGTAAACATTGTTTTTTTAAACTAAGCATAAAAAGGTTTGCTAATTTCTGAATAGAGGTTGGCAATAATAATTGAAATCATACAAGGAGACCAGGGAGACTTCATAGGAGCCTAGTATTCAAGTGCTGATTACTGTGAGCTAAGCATCTGATGGTAGCTAGGGAACATTTGGATGACCATCAATTAATTTCTGAATAGGTATCCCCTATGATTGTCAAGATATGGTATTTACTTATGAGAGGAAAACAGAAAATGATAGTATGACGTGGAATTAGAGAATTATGTTGTTGGAAACAAGAGGGAGATTTTTGGGGGAAGTGATGGAGATCCGGAGTATGTTTTCCTAGAACTTTTGAGCATACAGTGAGAGTGATTGCTACATTGACACTTATAGAAAGGCAAATACTGCATTAACTTAATGTGATTGATGGAACATTTGTTTAGGAGTTGTGACACATGGGTTCAATTCTCACCTTTGTCACTCATTAGTTGTATAATTTCGACAAGTCACTTAGTTCAATTCAGGGAACATTTATTGTGTGTCTATTACAGACTTGGTATATTTGAGACATAGTGGGAGATTCAAAGTCATGTGACTTCTCTAGGCTTTGGTTTCCTCAGCTGGGCCAAAAGTTTTGGTTCAGATGATTTTTAATGTTCCTTTCAATTCTCTAGGCCTCAAGTGTTTAAAGTAGAGCTCTCAACCTGGACTCCACAGACCTTTCATCAGGGAATTTGTTGGCTATGGGTGGGAGAAAATTTATACCTTTATTTTTTATCACTTCAGTCATGAATATAGGCCAAAAATCATAGTTGTTTCAGCAGTGCATGATGTTTTTGTCACTGAAAGAAATCACAGATAGTTTGATATAAATTTACAGTCTTTGGAGGAACCTTGTTTAATGAATAAAGAAACATGATTATATCACAAATTCTGTTTTAAACTATATTTTAATATACTTGGCTTCAAATGTAATACTATGTATTTTATGTTGTACATCTAAAAGCATTATTCTAGAAAGTGTTCATAGGCTTTACCAGACTGACAAAGGACTTAAGGGCACAAAAGGGTGAAGAACCCCCTGGATCAGAGATAGACCTCAGGAGTGACAACAGGAAAATTTTATTAGGAGGATTAGAATCAGAGTCTGAGATGCCCTGTGCCATAGTGAAAGTAACCCTTCAGGGGGTTGGCAGAGAGAAAAAGAGTCTCTAAGGTGGCACATGTAAATATGGAGATATATATAACAGATGATTAGGAGGATTCTTACACTTGGAGTGGCAGGCATGAGTAGACTGTACTGGGAATAATGCAGAGAGGCAATATTTGGTATAATGGGGGAAATATTTTAATTGGAAAGAAGGAAGAACATGCATTGTGAGCAAAGTGCTTTGCATTGACAGAAATGTTACAACAGGAAGCAAGAATTCTGCCTGGGAAGTAATAGGAAAAGAAAAGTAATGGGAAAAAAGAAACTGATTTGGAATTAGGAAATAGAAAAGAGAGAAGTAATTGAGTAGATGTACAAAAAGAGAGAGATTTAAACAGGAATGATGAGAAGGAAAGAATTTGGTGGGAAGAAGGAACATTTGTTTAGAGGGAATGGGGAAATGCCCTGTGCTGGGGTAGGAAAGAAACTTTGTATCTGAAGCAGTGAAAAGGACAGAGCTCTCTATGCAAGGTAGTGCTCATAGCCAACAAAAGGTCTGGATTAGGAGTAGTAAAAAAGAAGTGGGAAATTTTTATTGGAAGTCTGATCTTGTTGGGAGAAAGTTATCAGCTTAGAGTAATGTGGGTGAAATGTTGATGTGCTAGGACTAATTGAGAGAAAGGGTGATAGGGAGAAGAGACGCTTGCATTTGGTGCTATAGAGGAGTGGCCCACACAAGTTGAATTAAGGTGTAGTAGAAAGAGACAGGTGCCGCAAGCAGTGTCTTCACTGGCCATTATAGAAGGGAAAGCAATGATCCTTATGTGATGAAAAGAATTTGTATTAGAAGTAGAGGGGCTATAGGAACTCAGATGAGGGTTATAAGCAAAAGGCACTATTCAAAATATGAGGACTGGGAGGAAGAGGAAAATACTTCTGACTGGGGGTAGTGGGAGGCAGATGTCTTGACTGAATTATGGAGAAGATGGTATTATAATAGAAGTAATGGAGAAAACAACTCTGTAGTGGGGACGGTGGGAGGAGAAGTAATGCAGAGGTGTCTTCATTGAGGGAAGGAGATGTAATTACCCTGAGTGTGAAGGTAAGAAGTGCTTTGTGTTGCAATGAATAACTATTCTATGAATTATGTGTGGACACTACAAGTACATAAACTGATTAGCCTAAGCAAAGGAAGTGTCTTAGCTTCCTCATCAGTAAAATTAGGGGTTTGAATTAGGTGATCTCTAAGATTCCTTCCAGCTCTACAATTCTGTTTTTATCTATAAGGATATCTTTATTAATGAATTGTTTCTTTTAAAAAAGAAAGGCATCCTGAGCAAAGGGCCTGAGGAAACTCTATACTTTTCGGTGGTGAGTTGTAGTCATGGAGGATAAGGAGGTAGCAAGGTAAGATACATGCATCTTGAGGTGAGATCAGGGCTGGTCTTTAGGTGGAAAAGGCTTGTCTTCTGGGATTGGGGAGGGCATACCTGAGCTATGACTGTGTATAGCTGTCACATTAAATGAGAGAGAGAAACATTTGATAAAGATGGTAGATTTTGTATAGGCCAAATAGAGTGGGGATCAGTTGGGACCAACTTTAACTGGTGAGGAAGGAAGCAGTGGAAAAGAAGAGAAGCTGTGTCGTAAAATTGGTTCCTAGCCTTCTATATTGTTTCTATATCTGGAACAATATTAATGATAGGCTGACATTAGAATTCAGTCTCGTCCCAGTGTGGTGGCTCATACCTGTAATCTCAGCTCTTTTGGAGGCCGAGGTGGATCACTTGAGTCCAAGAGTTTGAGATCAGCCTGGGTAACATAGTGAGACCTTGTCTCTACCAAAAGAAATTTGCCAGGTATGGTGGTATGTATCTCTAGTCCCAGCTACTCAGAAGGCTGAGATAGGAGGATTGCTGGAACCTGAGAGGTTGAGGCTTGAGGCTGCAGTGAGATGTGATTGCACCACCTCACTCCAGCCTGCACAACAGACAGAGCAAGACCTTGTCTCAAAAAACAAAAATTCAGTCTCTGCCTGGCTGCAGTGGCTCATGGCTGTAATCCCAGCACTTTGGGAGGCTGAGGTGGGCCAATCACTTGAGTCTAGGAGTTCGAGACCAGCCTGGGCAAAATGGCAAAATCCTGTCTCTACAAAAAATTAGCTAGCAGTGGTGATGCACACCTGTGGTCCCAGCCACACAGGAGGCTGAGGTAAGAGGATCCCTTGAGCCTGGGAGGTGGAGGTTGCACTGAACCGAGATCATGCCACTGCACTCCTGCCTGGGTAACAGAGTGAGACCCGTCTTAAAAAAAAAAAAAAAAAAAAATCAGACTCTTTTTTTACATTAAATGTTAACAAAGAGATGAGGTGTAGTGCAAAGAAACAAGCATGGGCTTTGGTCAGGAAAGCTGGGTACAAATGTTGGTGGTGCACTTTCTTTGTAATCTATAGAAAGTACTCACCTCTACAGTCTGTTTCCTCACCAGCGAAATAAGGACAGTAATATTTACCTCACAGGGTTAAGGATTAAATGCACAGATATTTGTGCAGCATCATGAAAGTAATAGATGCTCAAGAAATTATCCTTATTGTCCTTGCCTTGGAAATACGTGGGGAGCTTTCCTGGGAATTAAGTTGGGAAAGATCCTTTTACTAGGAATGGTGTAGGATAGGTGACACTCTATGTACTGAAAAGGACAAATATTTCTGCAAGTGATGATAGAGTAGTTCTGTGTTCTGAGAACTGATTATTCAGGGACTGCCAGGAAAGAACATTGTACTGAAGCTAATAGAGGTAGATTTCACATGTCTTTGGCTCTTTCTCCCTCTTTTCGGTTTCCGTGTCTCACATTTTGGTGTACTCTGTAAATCCCAAGGCTGCTGAAAACCCCTTTACTGTGCCTCACTGGGGCCTGTTCTCCCTTTCTCCATTAAAAGAAAAAAAAAAAACTCTTCTTTTTGCTTTATCAAAAAATGTCTATTCCCTCATATGTTTCATCTCAATTTGATGTTAAAATCAAAGCCACTGGATTAAACTAATTCACACTCGAGTGGATTGAGATTTTTAAAAGTCCAAATGAATTTCAAACTGGTGGAATCTTACGTGGTATTACTGTGAATAATTTTAGGTAATATGGAAACGTTAGCGTGGAGGGAGAGTTGTGGGAGTGGGGTGGAGAGGCTTACTTTCCCTGGAGTCGTGTGACCATTGTCTCTTCTGGTTACAGCACTGTATTTAGTCAGAATTCTTTGGGTTGGTAGTGATAGTGGCTCAGCTCTCAGCTAAAATGGGGATTTATTGCTTTCTGTAACTACAAAATACCTGAGTGGATTCAGAAATGCAAGTAGTGTTGTGAGGTCTTTCTTTTTCGCTCCCAGCCTGGCTCCTCTTTCTGTCTTCAACTCATTCTCTCCTTAAGACAGCTTCCTTAATTTAGCTAGAGGTAAGAGAAGGCACAAGCACATGCAGTTCTAAATTTTTGTAATCCCAGGTTAGGACCTGAGTGGATTCTAGTGTATATAAAACCCTGGGATGACTGATTCACTAGCTTGAGCCATGGCCCCAGGGAGATAGCATGTTGCAATTGGTCAGAACCAAGTCACATGCCCACCTTTAGTCAGGAAAGTAGATAAATGCTGTTAACAGTCCCACCAAGTAGTGGGTAGTGTAGCGGGGAAGCAGTACCTAAAGGAAGTGGGTACTGCTACTGAGCAAAAGGGGGAAGGTATGCTGGGGAGACGAAAACAACCCAAGACGGATGTCTGCCTCAACCAGAAAGAAGGAAAAGAATGGGCCTTCAGCTCTCTTTCAGTATTAGGAAGAAATACTGAAAGGAAATCCTTTGTTTCCCCACTGGCTAGCTAAATAGTGATAAAGAGATCCTGGCAGTGAAGCTCTGAAGAGAGTTCTGTAACGAGGAAGGCAGAGAGAGAGATGAAGATAGTAGAAAAATTTCCATCCCTCAGTGAGGCTTTCTCTTTGCTCTGATACATATACGAGAAAGAGCTCTACGAGGAATGAGAGAGAAAGCTGTAAACTAGAAGCTAGAGAACATTGGATGTTTTTTTTTTTGTTTGTTTGTTTTTGAGATGGAGTCTCACTCTGTTGCCCAGGCTGGAGTGCAGTGGCGCAGTCTTGGCTCACCGCAAGCCTCCCGAGTAGCTGGGACTACAGGCATGTGCCACCATGCCCGGCTAATTTTTGTATTTTTAGTAGAGACAGGGTTTCACTGTGTTGGCCAGGCTGGTCTTAAATTCCTGACCTCATGATCTGCCCGCCTCAGCCTCCCAAAGTGCTGGGATTACAGGCGTTGGTATTAAAACAAAACTTTCTTTACTTTGGCCGTATTATTTTCAAAGTTAGAAAATACACCTTTTTTTTTTTTTTTTTTTTTTTTTTGATTATTTTTTTGAGACAGAGTCTTGCTCTGTCACCCGGCTGGAGTGCAGTGGTGTGATCTCGGCTCACTGCAACCTCTGCCTCCTGGGTTCAAGCGATTCTCCTGCCTCAGCCTCCTGAGTAGCTAGGATTACAGGCGCGCGCTGCCCTGCCTGGCTAATTTTTGTAGTTTTAGTAGAAACAGCATTTTACCATGTTGGCAAGCCTGGTCTCGAACTCCTGACCTCAAGTGATCCACCCGCCTGAGCCTTCCAAAGTGCTAGGATTACAGGCGTGAGCCCCTGTGCCTAGGCAAAAATACACTTTTAAATAAAGGAAGCACTGACTAGTAAGATTACATCATGCAAACCAATAAGGACAAAAGAATGGGAGAAAGATTTGGTGGGAATTTTGTCTCAGGAATGATAGGAAAAGTAGTTTGTTAAAGGACAGGTGAAGTTTGGTGAGTGAAGTCTCTCTGATGACAATTTTAAGAATCTTCTCTGAGAATGTTAAGGGAAGATATTAACAATTAGGCCAGGACTCTGTGTTAGTAAGTAAAAGGGATGAGATCTTTTTCTTTCTCTTTTTTTTTTTTTTTTTCTTGAGACAGGGTCTCGCTCTGTCGCCAAGGCTGGAGTGCAGTGATGTGATGTCAGCTTACCGCAACCTCCGCTCCCAGGTTCAAGTGATTCTCCCACCTCAGCCTCCAGAGTAGCTGGGATTACAGGCACGAGCCAATGTGCCCAGCTAATTTTTTTGTATTTTTAGTAGAGACAGGGTTTCACCATGTTGGCCAGGCTGGTGTCCAACTCCTGGCCTCAAGTGATCGGCCCATCTTGGCTTCCCGAAGTGCTGGGATTACAGGTGTGAGCCTCTGAGTGTGACCAAAAGGGGTGAGATCTAAACTTGGATTTGATAAGAAGGTTATTTATCTAATGAGACATCTAGGGAGAAGACTTTTACAAGTGGGAGAGGAGGAGAAAATATTTTACTGGAAAGAATGAAAACAGCATTAACTGCAACTTTAGGAGATTAAGATTCTAGACCTGACACTCTGTCCCTCTCTGTGTGACTTAGGAAAACCATTTAATCTGTCCGAAACTCCATTTCTTCACCAGAAAATAAGGTTACTACCTCTCCTAGATCTGCTTTACTTCAATCAGTTGCTCAAAGATAAGATAATAAATGTGAAAAGTTTTTTGAAAAGTTAAAGATCATACAAGGGTGCTCTTAGAAATGGCAATGTTAGTATGCCCTGAAAGGAGGTCTAAGCTTAAAATGGTGGGAAATTGCCCTGAACTTGTCGTGAAGCTGGAAGGGGTTCTGGATGACAGTGATGTAAAGAAAATTGTGTTGATTTGGAGTAAAGAATGCTAAAGACTCATAGGAAGAGTGGAGAGAGAGAGAGAGAGAAAATGAAAATGAATGTTTCCAATTATACCTAAAATTATAGGCAGGAGTAGGAGCATAACGGAAGCATGAAATTCATGAGAATGAGTGAAAAATAAACTGAGAGTGAGCTGGTTGGTTTAAACAATGGAAGAAAGTACTGTTTTTGAAAAGAACAGAGAAATAATTCTGTACAGGGCATGATGAAATGAGGATTTGGAAGTGGGAGTGATGACAAATATGTCTCTTTTTTGAGGAATGACCTGTGTTTCTTCCCACCTTTTGACCTCACCCAAACTGGAACTGGATTCAGGGAGATGAGTAGTTGGCCTGGGAAAATCAGGAGGAGATTCATTGTCCTAAGATGGGCAGAGCAAGAGAGAACCTTTCCTAAGAGTGGTTGGGACAAGTGTTAGGATAGTTGTTTTTGAAGTAGAAGTCAGAACTGAGGGGCTTCTCTTCTAAGAATACTAAAGATAATTGATTTCCTACAGCGATAACAGCAGGAGCTGCAGTAATAGGGTGAATGAGGGACAGCACAGGGGCTAGATGAGTTCCTGCAGCTGGGAGCCTAAAGTTATTCTCCACTCCCTCTGTGGCTTCTCCTCTTCCTTGGTGCCTCCAACGCAGGCCTCCCTGCCTAGATGGAGTGAGTCTAAGGCATTGTGTTCTTTCTGCTGGAGAACACCTACCATGGATCTTTGGCCCTTGATTTCTTCCCTAGCCTGAACTGACCCATTACCGAGATGGGCCTTCTTTGTGACTCTGGAGCTGCTCCCCTTCCTCTTGGAAGGAATGCCCCATGCAAGCACGTCTCCTGGAGCATGAGTGCTGTTCTCTGGAATGAGATTAATGCCCTTGGCATGAACTCTACAAGTAATCAAGGTTCAAACCTTGTGATTTCTAGTTCTTAGGATAATAGCATCCACCAGGGGAATTCACATGAACTCTGTTTCCTAATGACCAGTCTGTCCTACATCACTTCCCCTGGCCAGAGGCCAAACCTCTTTTCACAGACTAGACTCAACCATAGGGAACAAGCTGGAAACTCCATATACTCTTCTTATTACCAATAATATCATTCTCATACATAAAGGCCAGAACCTTTCTATCTGTTTGGCCTACCTACCTAGCACAACAAAATAGTTTACAATTTTAAAATTTTCATTTTGCTGAAGTATTCTCATCAGAACCGTTATTTCATTATTTTCCATAGGAAATTTTTTTCATGCAAACCAACAACTTGCAATTTTCCATGTAAAAAATTTTTTTTTTTTTTTGAGACGGAGTCTCGCTCTGTCGCCCAAGCTGGCGTGCAGTGGCACCATCTCGGCTCACTGCAAACTCTGCCTCCTGGGTTCATGCCATTCTCCTGCCTCAGCCTCCCGAGTAGCTGGGACGACAGGTGCCCGCCACTACGCCCGGCTAATTTTTTTTATATTTTAGTAGAGACGGGGTTTCACCGTGTTAGCCAGGATGATCTCGATCTCCTGACCTTGTGATCCACCCATCTCGGCCTCCCAAAGTGCTGGGATTACAGGTGTGAGCCACCGCGCCCAGCCAAAATTTTTAATTCTTATTTTATCGATTGTTTTTTGTTCATACCAACCAATTATACTGTCTGCAATTGGAAATTCACTTTGTGTGTGTGTTTTTTTGGTTTTTTTTTGTTTGTTTGTTTGTTTTTGAGACAGAGACTCTGTCGCCCAAGCTGGAGTGCAGTGGTGCGATCTCTGCTCACTGCAGTCTCCGCCTCTCGGGTTCAAGCGATACTCCTGCCTCAGCCTCATGAGTAGCTGGAATCACAGGCGCACGCCAACACACCAGACTAATTTTTGTATTTTTAGTAGAGACAGGGTTTCACTATGTTGGCCAGGCTAGTGGTGAACTCCTGACTCGGGTGATCCACCCACCTCAGGCTCCCAAAGTGCTGGGATTACAGGCATGAACCACCATGCCCAGCCAGAAATTTACTTTTATGAACATTGTATCCACCAAGTCCAGTTACTCTAAATCAAATTTTGTAAACAGAAATTTTATCAACGAGATTTGCTTCTTGCCAGGCATGGTGGCTCACACCTGTAATCCCAGCACTTTGGGAAGCCGAGGTGGGAGGTTTGCTTGAGTCCAGGAGTTTGAGACCAGCCTGGGCAACATAGTAGGACCCCAGCTCTGCAAAAAAATAAAAATTAAAAAATTAAAAAAATTAGCCAGCCAGGGTGGTGTGCGCCTGTGACCCAGCTACTCAGGAGGCTGAGGCAGGAGGATCACTTGATACCAGGAGTTCAAGGCTGCGCTGAGCTATGATTGCTCTACTGCATTCCAGTCTGGGTAACATAGCAAGAACCTGTCTCGGGAAAAAAAAAAAAAAAAATTTGCTTCTTTCAATTTTTAGTTAATAGCAAATTTTTATGTTCAATTTTTATTTTTTTACTATTAATATTCATTATAAATTGGATAAAAGGAAATACTTTTATTTCTTGGCTAATTCCTGAGAAAATAGTTAGCTGTTTTGAAATTTCCACATTGTAAAGGATCACATTCTTTCTCTGCCTGTGTCTTTGGCTACTGCAATCTACAGTGCTTCTTCTCTTGGGGCAGCAAGAGCAAATGGCAGGGCCAAAATGTTTTGCTTTGCTTCAAATGTATCTGTATTCTAGGGGGAAAGGTAGATGAGGTGTTTCTGAAAAAGTACCTTTTGCTTTCTTTCCCATAATTTTTCCCGTATTTTCTCTCTCCCTTCTCAAGACTTTTCAGCCCTTTTATTTTATCTGACTCATTTTTTTTGTTGTTGTTATTTCTCTACCCCACTTCTTTCTTTCCCCAGTCTTCTTTCTGCCTTCCTTGGCCTTTCCTTCTCTCTCCCACTCCTTGTTGGTCTTACGCATTGTCCCAGACTCTCCTCTGAGTCATGTGACTGTATTTTCTCCTCTCGTTGCTTTCTTCTATTGTCCCACCCCATTTCGTTCCAAGAGTTACTTATCAGAGTCTTCAATGTCATGATTATAAAGGCTCAGAGAGAAACTCTTGCTCCTGCCGCTCAGCATCCCACTGGGATCAAGTAACCAAGAGAGGTTGTGAACCTGTGCTCCTTGTATGGCTTTAAAAGCAGCACTGAGGGTGGCCGGCTCATGTGTGCTTGATTTTATGGATCTGTCTGAACACAGAGGGATGGATGATATGATCTCAGGAGGGCCCTGCCATATTGGGAACTTGGGAGCCTCATCTCAATCATCATCAATTTGGATTTATTGGACACCCCCTGGGTGCTTGGAGTTGTATTAACTGATTTCATCCTTCAAGCCTCGAAGTCTAGTTTCTGCCTTTTTAGCACTGTTTAACATGTTGTAATATTGGGCTGAGTTTGTACAAGCCTTTGTTATTCTTTCTGTTATTATTTACTACACACTCTGTTTTTAAAAAATTAAAATAGAGGATTTACTAATGGAATTGTCATTAATTTTTTTAAGCATCCTGTAGATTTTTAAGATCCTATAGATTCCTACTGCATATGAATTCCTCTCCAGCTAATGTGAGATCTGAGGGCATTCTGAAAAGTGGGAAGGATAATATTCATAGGGAGATGTCTTATGCACTGGAGCTGGGTGGGGTGGGGTTGTGGTGATTATCATAGGAGGGGCTTGGGAAAGGAAAGGACAGGGAGGGAAAGAAAGGAGACAGGGAGCACATGCATGAGCATTTGGAAATCATTTCTTTTATTTAGTTAACAGATGCTTATTGAGTGTCTACTCTGTGAAGGTCATGTTCAAGACACTGAAGATATTGCAGTGAATGAGAAATATTCAGAATATCTACCTTCATGAAGCTATAGTCTATTAGGAAGAGACAGCCAGTAAAATAAATGAATAAAATTGGTAACATGGACCAAAGTAACAAATAAATCAAAGAAAGGAGATAGAGAGTATCAGAGAGTATGAATATTAAAAGGATGACCAGGGAAGGTGTCATTGATAAAGACCTGAAGGAGGTAGGGAATAAGCTAGTGCAAAGATCTAGGTGAAGAGTAGCGTATTCCAGACAGAAAGGAATCATGGGCCAAGTGGAGTGCGGAGGACAGAAGCTGGGAAACCAGTTAGAAGATGACAATGAACCAGGTCAGAGATAACTGTGGCGTGGGCTAGTTGGAAGCAGGAGATAGGGAGAAAGGATTGGGCTCTGGGGTATTTTTTTTTTTTTCTTTTTTTGAGACAGAGTCTCACTCTGTCACCCAGGCTGGAGTGCAGAGGTGCATCTCGGCTTACTACAAGCTCTGCTTCCCAGGTTCACACCATTCTTCTGCTTCAGCCTCCCAAATAACTGGGACTACAGGCGCCCGCCACCATGCCCGGCTAATTTTTTGTATTTTTAGTAGAGACGGGGTTTTACCATGTTAGCCAGGATGGTCTCAATCTCCTGACCTCATGATCTGCCTGCCTCGGCCTCCCAAAGTGCTGGGATTACAGCGTGAGCCACCGCGCCCGCCTGCTCTGGGGGTATTTTAAAGGCAACAGCACTAGCAGGGCTTGCAGGTGGACTGGATGTGGGTTGTGAGAGAGAGGAGTGAAAAGATGGCATCGAGGTTAGGTTTGAACACACGGAGGATGCAGTTGCCAGTAACTGAGATGGGGATGATGTGGATAAAGATGAGAAAGAGCTGGTTTGGGGGAATGATCTGATTGGAGTTCAGTTTGGGCCATGTTAAGTTTGAGTTCTGTGGAAGTGGAAAATAGTGGGAGAAGAGCTCTTAATGAAATGAAGGAGGAAACTAAGGGTGTGAATCTTAGAGAAGACAGCATAGATTTGGCTAGGGATGAGATAGAGGAGAAAGAACAGGCTGATGGGAGATATTATGAGGAGCGAATTAGCTACAGACAGGATACAGTACTTATCCAGATGGGACTTGATGCTGGGTGCCAGTGAAGCCTGAGACAACTAGTAAAGAAGAACAAAAGCCATTGGCTGGTGAAAAGCAACGTACAGGAGTGGCATGGGAAGACTGGGTGAGCCCAAACTGGGGCATGCCGCATGGACTTTGAGAAGGTTAGAAGAAACAGGAAGCACTCCAGAAAGAAAAGGAGAGGGATGAAAATACCTTTGAGGTATGAAGTTGATTGGGATATAGATGGGTGATGTGGAAAAAGGTTGAGAGTTCTGGCCACTAAGGAAAATGTCAGCTGGGCATAGCGGCTCACACCTGTAATCCTAGCACTTTGGGAGGCCAGGGCTAGAGGACTGCATGAGCCCAGAAGTTCAAGACCAGCCTGGGCAACATAGTGAGATCCTGTCTCTACAAAAAATAAACAGAATTAACCAGACATGGTGTGTGCCTGTGGTCCCAGCTACTTGGGAGGCTGAGGGTGGAGGATCACTTGAGCCTGGGAGGTCAAGGCTGCAGTGGGCCAAGATTGTGCACTATACTCCAGCCTTGCTGACAGAGTGAGAGTCTGTCTCAAAAGAAAGAAAGATAGGAAAAGAAAATGTCATTGTGGCTCTTGAGGAAAAAGACTAGGTGTAGACTGCACCTGCGAGGGGAAAGGGAACATGGTAGGGGGTGGGGTGGGGTGTGCTGAAGGAGAACACCAGGACGCTCTGACTGCCAGGAGATGTTCTATCTGTGAACACACATACCCTCTTTCCCTAATAAAGCATTTCCCCATGCCCTGAATTTAGTTTACTTGAAGTTGTATTCTCAACCTGAGTCTGCCTATCTTAGGCATATCTGATATGTGGCCGATACAGCGAGATGCATTCCTACATATAAGTTATGCAGGCCTCCTGCCTTTGCACAGTGGACACTTCTGGGAAGGAGCTGACTATTTAGCTTGCAGATTATCCATTTTCTCTTGTTCTTCTGCCTATTGATTGTCTTTTGACTTGTTTCACTGCTTTTTGGTCCTTTGAGCAGAAAATGGAGTTTGTAAAACTCACTGAAAACATGTGTAATGCATATTTGCAGTTCTGATATAAACATCATTGGATACAAAGATTAAAACCAATGGTTGAATTAAGTTTTAGAATTGTGTGGATTAAAATGTTTATATGCTTGTGATTACAAATAATCAGTATTCTACTGAATCAAATTTTTTTTTACCCTTTCCTTCTCTTCGTTTATCCCTGTTGTACTTTTCCCTCTTCCTCCTCCTCCCATATTCCTTCCAGTTCTCCCAGCTGACATCAAGCTTAGGGGCCTCAGGATTCTGAACCTGAGCAGAGAAACAGCTGTTTGTGTTGCTCAGGCATCCTTGGCTGGGGAAAAGGGAAGGTGGGAAAGAGATGGTGTCATTTTAAGGTCAAGGGAAAGGATTGAAAGGGGATCAGGAAGCCTAAGTAAGTGGGAGAAAAAATCTGGCCACACTGAGGGTGCTGCATGGCTGGGAGCCATGGAAATGAGGTTCAGGGACTGCAGATCTAGGGAAGAGGGAGAGGAGGAGACAGAACAGAAGCCATGAGACAGCTCTCGTCAGCTGGACCAGATGAGGACTCCCAGGAGAACAGCAAAGGCTGAGCCTTCCTCTCCCCATCTGTCCTGTCAAGGTCAGTTCTGCATTGCTTCACTCCTCCTCACAGTGGCTCCAGAAGGATCCCAAGCTGGGTCCCATACTGCTTCATTCTGGCCCCTGAGGCTGCAAGGCCTGGCTCTGGAGGGGTGGTATATGACTGCGATGCTGGGCCGTTGGTCTCTAGGTTCCGAGAAAGCTGGGGAGGTGGTGGGTGAGAATGAGATGGGGGTGGTGGGGAAGTTGAGGGGTCATTGTCCATACACTTATTGCCTCCCACACTTTTCCGTAGTGAAATCTGTGCTGGTTAATACCTTTCTTCCCATTTCTTTGTCTTCCCTAAACCTCTTCCCATTCCATATCCTGGACGTACCATCCTTCTGCCTCCTGTCTCCCCCTATCTTCTCCCCTCTATGGCTCTCTTTTTTCCTGCTCTTGTCTCCCAACCCCCCATTTCTGGCCATGGTTCCATGTGCCTCCTCCAAACTCGCTTTTCCTTGCTTCTCCCTCCCCATCCATTGGCTTCTTGCTCCTCACAGCAGAGGGGAAGGTGTACAGCTCAGATGAGGAGAAGCTGGAGGCACCAGCAGGAGACCCAGCAGGCAGCGAACAGGAGGAAGAGGGCTCAGGCGGTGACAGCGAGGACGACGGTTTCCTGGACAGTTCTGCAGGGGGCCCAGGGGCTCTTCTGGGACCTAAACCGAAGCTAAAGGGAAGCCTGGGGACTGGAGCTGAGGAGGGGGCACCGGTGGCAGCAGGGGTCACAGCTCCTGGGGGGAAAAGCCGACGGCGCCGCACAGCATTTACCAGTGAGCAGCTTTTGGAATTGGAGAAGGAATTTCATTGCAAGAAATACCTGAGCTTGACAGAGCGCTCTCAGATCGCCCACGCCCTCAAGCTCAGTGAGGTGCAGGTCAAGATCTGGTTTCAGAATCGACGGGCCAAGTGGAAGCGCATCAAAGCTGGCAATGTGAGCAGCCGTTCTGGGGAGCCTGTAAGAAACCCCAAGATTGTTGTCCCCATACCTGTGCATGTCAACAGGTTTGCTGTGCGGAGCCAGCATCAACAAATGGAGCAGGGGGCCCGGCCCTGAATGGGCGCCCAAGAACTTAGGAAGGCAAGGGATCTGTACCTGAGCCTGCTCTGAGACTGTCAGGGTTCTGTGGACCAGAGGGGCTGCAACTGTGATTCTGCCTTGAGAGGGACTAGTTGGCAATTAACCTAGCCCTGCGTGTGTTCCTTCCAGAACCTGAGATGTGAGCACTTGGCCCTGAGCCTGTTCCAGAAACCTTCAGGACTAGGGGCTTCAAGGTTAGAGGGGCTGGGGTTCTAATTGCTGAGGAGCTGTTGAGACTGAGGTGGACTCCTGGGGACGGGGTGGGTTCTAAGATGCCTAGGGCCTGAAGGTTCTGTGGCGAATGCCCTGAAACAGCTTCTGATGGGTGGAGGGATCAGGTGATACCTAGCCAAGTAGATCGCAGCTCCTTATTTATTTGTGTAAATGTGTATATATGGAGCTATCTGTCTCTGTCCGTCTGTCTGCACCCCTGAGAGGGATTGGGAAAGTTGTTTCCTTAATCCTCAGCCAGAGTTCATCTGTCCTACTGCTTTGGGGTAGGCCCCATCTTGCCTCTCTTTACAAAGAAATGAAATGCAACCATCACTGGCCTCTGTAGAAATTCTTCAGCACTCCCCTATCTCCCCCACCCCATGTTAACTACCTCTACCCCCGCGCTTTTCCACTAGGGCTGCCCACTGCTCACTCTTGCCTCTATACCTTGTGCTCCTAACGTGCCATCTCTTCCTGCTTCCCATTAAACAGGCAAGCTTCTCCAGCTCTGTTTTCTCCTCCTTGGATGAGCTGGCAGACTTTGGGAGAGATTAACTTCCTGTTTTATTATGAAGGGAAATGAAGTACTTGACCCTAGTTTAGCTGGGGTATGTCCAAGCCATCTAACTAAGTGGAGGTCACTAATGACTGGGGCATTCATATCACCTGTGAGCTCATGAATAAATTGTTTTCTATGCAGAAGACATGGCAGCTTAGTCTGTCTCTGCCACCCTTTGATATTCCGGATCCAAGGGCCTAGGGGGAACCACCCACTTCCAGTTTTCTGTTCTTACGGCATTAACTGTCATCTCTTCTTCTTCCTGTTGCACCATTTTTGAAGCTTGGGATACCCCTACCTCTTCTGTTACAGAATGAGATCGGTTGAGAAGGGGCACTGCAAAGTGGATGGGACAGGAATGAATTTGTGTGATAGACATAGTAGAGGCTTGGGGATTGGAACAGCATTAGTGGACAAAGTGAACACAGGGAGCAGGGCTCACAGATCCATCTGCAGACAGCAGGCAAAGGGCACAGAAACCAGTGGAAGTTGGTTTCATGGTAACTGGGCTTCCTGGGAAGAAATATGACCCGTATTGATTTGGGAGGGAAGATACAGTAGAGAGCAGAGCCATCGAGAAGAAAAATGGGCTGTGAATGAGGCCAAGAAATTCAGGAAATGAAGGTATTAATGTCAGGAAGGGGATGGAAGTACAGTTCAAATACTTGGCCTCCTTACTTTACTTAGAGGGAAAGCTTCTGGCTATTCCTGATTCCTGGAATGGAAGACTTATCAACATCTCATCACCCTGACACATGCTGGACACTTCTTATGGCGAGACCAAGACAGCTCTCCTTGGCAGCCCATTTCTCCTAGCTGGTTTGGGCAACCAAACAAAGCAACCTGGAGCCATAACTGGTCATTAACAATGGTTCCACAGTTCTCCAGCTAGGACACAGAGCTAGGGCAGGTCTTCTCTATTTTTTGGCTCAATTTCAGCAGGGCTTGAGAATCAGGCTAAAAATATGTAGTCCAGACCAGCCCCATTCCCAGCCTGGTCTAGATCAAGGCTAAGTCTCCCTGATACCTTAGATTCAGCCTTCACAGGAAACCTATGGGGTTAGAACCTTTTTTTTTTTTTCTTTTTTTGAGATGGAGTCTCACTCTGTTGCCCAGTCTTGAGTGCAGTGGCACGATCTCAGCTCACTGCAAGCTCCACCTCCCAGGTTCACGCCATTCTCCTGTCTCAGCCTCCTGAGTAGCTGGGACTACAGGCACCCGCCACCACACCCGGCTAATTTTTTTTTTTTTTTTTTGTATTTTTGGTATTTTTAGTAGAGATGGGGTTTCACTGTGTTAGCCAGGATGGTCTCAATCTCCTGACTTTGTGATCCGCCCACCTCGGCCTCCCAGAGTGCTGGGATTACAGGCATGAGCCACCACACCTGGCCATGGTTAGATCTTTTTAGGAGATAAGCCAGGCAGAGATTGAGGATCACGGGAGCCATTGTCATTCTGGCAGAGCTGGAGCAGAGTTTCTGTGGCCATGCGTCCCCTGTGGTGGCAGGCAAGAGAGCACCTGGGCAGGAAGCCCACAGATGAGAAGCAGCTCAAACCAAGGCCCCGACCTGCAGGGGTTTTCTGGCTCTACCTATGAAGCCTCCTAACCTGTTCAAAGCAGTATTCAACCAGCCCAAGCAGCTTGTTTTCCATAGGGAATCTGGAGGTGACTATTGCTAGTATTTGGAGCCCAGGCACCTACTCCTACACATAACCCACAGCCCTGTCTCTATTTTGCCCTATCTATATGTAAGGTTTGCATCAGCCTTGCAAAAGGGGCTGTGGGCTGAGAAAATAAAGCCTGGCTTCCTCTCTGAAGAGTGTTACTTGCCTATTTACCTGCACAACACACCAGCCCACCACACCCAACATATGCTCATGGTGTTTTAGAAAGGGCCTATGTCAGGTCTGTGGGATTTTTTTTTTCCCCCTGAGATGGAGTCTTGCTCTGTCACCCAAGCTGGAGTGCAGTGGTGCGATCTCGGCTCACTGCAACCTACGTCTCCTGGGTTCAAGCAATTCTCCTGCCTCAGCCTCCTGAGTAGCTGGGATTACAGGTGCCCACCATTACGCCTGGCTAATTTTTGTATTTTCAGTAGAGACAGAGTTTCACCATGTTGGCCAGGCTGGTCTCAAACTCCTGACCTCGTGATCTGCCCACCTCGGCCTCCCAAAGTGCTGGGATTATAGGTGTGAGCCACCGCACCTGGTCTGTGGGAAATTTTTTTTAAAAAAGAGAAGACAAGGGCTACCAGCAACGTGGGTCCAGGAATGGGACAGCAACAGACTCCTCAGAGGGCCAAGACTCTAACTCAACAAGTTCTCATCCTTTCAGAACCAGCAGGGAGAAGCACTTCCCCTAGGTCTTCCTTCTGGACTAAGGGATTCAGTCAGAAGGAAAAGCAGGAACTCTGGATTCTGCCCCCAGCTTGGCTTGGCAAGATGGCGGGAGTTAGGGCAGCTATTCTGGTGTTAACCACCTACCTCCTCCCCTTTCCTCACAAGCAAAGCCCAGGCACAAGTCAGTCTATGTTGTAACACAGCTATCTGGAGAGAAGTGCTGCCACTTATCCTGCGGCACCTTCAGTTCTTCTCCTGGGTACTGACTCAAGTATCTCCCTGTACATCCTGCTGTATGGCCATTCCCAGACTTGTAGGAAAGGGGCAATGCTTACGCCCTCTCTCTGGGTGCATTCTGGCCAGTACAGGGTGTGGCAACAAGCTTTCTACATAGAATATTGATGACAAATGAAGAGAGCAGCTGGAAAAGCTACCTGATGGCTGGGCATGCTGGCTCACGCCTGTAATCCCAGTACTTTGGGAGGCCGAGGCAGGAGGATCACCCGAGGTCAGGAGTTCAAGACCAGCCTGGCTAACATGGCAAAAACCCCTCTCTACTAAAAATACAAAAATAAGCTGGGTGTGGTGGTTGGCGCCTGTAATCCCAGCTACTTGGGAGGCTGAGGCAGGAGAATCGCTTGAACTCGGGAGAATGAGGTTGCAGTGAGCCGAGATCGTGCCACTGCACTTCAGCCTGGGTGACAGAGCGAGACTCTGTCTCAAAAAAAAAAAAAAAAAAAAAAAAAGCTGTCTGAAGGTTGGGGAGGCAGCACCCAGTAGGAAGCAAAGAGCTTTGTGTCTTCTCATCAGGGGCCTTGTGCTGTGCTGCTGAAAACTCAACCACACCCTACCAAGGGAAGGCCGAAAGAAAGCAATGCACACAGACCACCTAGGACCCAGCCAAACAGAGGGAAGAAAATCTCAGAACATGGTAAACAATGAGAAGAAAAGGACAAGGAGAGAGCAGAGCTGAGGGGCGCGCTTGGGAGGGCAGCAACATAAAAGGGGGAAACAAGACCACGCACACAATCTGGTTTATTGGCTCATCATACACACACACATCAAATATGTACACAAACATAAATATTCCAATGTACAAAGTTTACATGGGACTCACAGATCACCCCTCGTCTCTTTCATCCAGCACCCCCAAACTGGGCCGTCCTCCTATTTCAGGATGAAGGTGTGTGAGGGGCTGGCACTAGGAGGCAGGGATCTGGAGGAGGGAGAGGTCCTGCTCCCCTCTCCTCACAGGCACCTCCGAAGGGTCCTGTCCCTTTTCAATGGCACCTTAGGGCAGAGGGCTAAATCCCTCATCCCTCTCTGCTGCAGCTCAAATCCCCAACTCTCCTTGATCCCTTTGACTCTCCTCCCTAATTTCCTCTGCTTCGTCCTCTCGGCATGTCCCTGCTTGTCCATCTCTGTGTCTGTTCCCACAGTGCCTGCAAGGAGGATGGTCTTTGGGCCATGGAGTCCTTCTGGCCCCTCTGCCCTCTTCCTGGGCCTTATAGGAGGCTAGGACTACGGTGAAGCTCAGCAGAGGGGTTGGTGCCATTGGCAGGCTCTCTGTTGGGGGTAGGCACTAAGCCACAGCCCTCCCCAGGGCAGCCATGCTGGATCAAGATGTCTGCACACTCCTGGCTGCCGGCCCGGCGAGCATAGGCCAGTGGAGTCAGGCCCCGGGCGTCCCGGCTCCTCACGTCCACCCCGTACTGTAGGAGAAAACACATGTTCACAGTTGGCATGACATGGGAGGAGACAGATTGGTTGTAGGGGAGGAAAGAAGAGGTGGCTTTCAAAGAATAAGGCTAAGAAGAGTGTGGTCAGGGCAGGCTAGAGACACGTGACTCACCCAGATGAGCAGCTGTGTGAAGACAACATTGGCCATGGCACTGGAGAGATGTAGAGCTGTCCGCCCATCCCCGTCCCCATAGGTCTCATTCACCTCCTCCTTGGAGCCATGTGCCAGGAGCATCACCAACAGCCGCAGGTCATCTTCCACCACGGCCCGGAGCAGCTGCTGCCCCAGCGGCACATCTGAGCTTGGCAGTGGGGCCAGGAAGAGCTTCTGTTCATACTTGGCCCGTATCCAGCGCTCCTTCTCCTCTCTGCAACCACAGGCCCATCAGGGCATGAGCCAAGGAAGGACACCAAGCAACGGGTGGGGCCAAGAAGGTGGGCAGGAAAGGAAGCAAGCACCAGGGGGAAGAAGGAAGAAACAGAGAAGATGAGACGGAGCAGAAAGGGAGGAGGGAAGCCTTGGAAACACCAGGCACACAGAGGGGCAGTGGGTAATGGAAAGGGGGGTGGGAGAAGCTGAAAGGAAGGGACACAGAAGGGAGGCCCCCTGGGGACAGTGGGGATGTGGGGGCTGAGAGGGCAGGAAGATTCCAGGCAGGCCCGTGTTGCAGCTTATCTGGCCGTCTGAACTCTCTTGGATTGGCAGTGCTGGAACAAAGCGGGTGGGCGCCTGCACTGGGGGGCCATGCACTCCCCTATCTCCCACCCATTCTCCCCATCTCAGAGCTCCGGAGTGGGCGCTCTGCACCACACCATGATAGGGGCCCTGCGCATGCGCCTCCTGCTGGCCCCTGACCTGCTGATAACGCTCAGAAAGGGCCCGTTGTTGTGAGGCGACTGAGTGACAGGCACCAGAGCAGGAGGGGCACCCCCAAGGGGCCAACTGCCAAGCAGAGCAACGGACAGTTTTAACCCTTCTAATACCATCACAGCCACTCCAATCTTCCCCATGCTGGGAGCCCCCAGTGGTTCCCCCATTCCTGGCCAGCTCCAGGGTGCCATCCGCTCACCTGCAGGCGTCAGGTCCTGGCTTGGAGTAGCCACCCAAGGCCCCCTCCCAGACGCTGTTGGCGAGGGCATTGCCCATGGCAGTCATGACAGCCAGCAGCTCAGGCGGCCAGTCATCGAGGTCGAGGGAGCGCACCCGGGACAGGTGAGCCCCCAGGTGTCGGTGGATGCCTGAGCACTCAATGCACATCAGGGCACCCAGGTTCAGGCTGGCCCAGTCTGGATCTAGGCAAGGAAAGGAGAATGATATAGCGACAGCAGGCAGGCCACCAGAGCTTGGGACAACTACGGAAGTCTTCCCTGCCCTCTTCCCTGCTCCTTGATGCTTACAAAGCTTTCCCTGGGCTGTCCCCAGCTCCCAGCCCCACCAGCCTTGCACTCACTAGGTGCATCGCAGTCGATACAAAAGCTGTTGCCACGAACGGTGCGGACCGCCTGCACAGCCAGAGCTGTGTTCTGGTTCCCCAGTCGAGTCTGTCGCACAGCAGGAGAGACAAGGGGCGGTTGGTCAGTCATGAGGCCCTTTTCAGTCCCACCCCAGCCAGGTGCTCTGTGTGGGCCCAGTCACTCTGTACCCACCTTGTCCTTGGCACTGCGGCAGCCTTGCAGGCTGGCAAGGATCTGGGCCTGCACACTCTGAACCCACAGCTCCCGCTCCTCCGCCGTTGAGGCCTCGAAGTGCCACGTCTGCCCGGTGAGGGACACCACCACAAATTCAAACGACTCCTCTGCCTCTGTTGGGGGGTGTTCATGCCATCAGGGCTCCTGGCCTGTGTGCACACCCAGGGCATGCTATCGCCACAACGCCACTCACTACCCTGCTCCACTGGCACGTGTCCTCCCCTAGATCCTTCCCCAGCCACAAGGCCACACACTCCAGGACAACTTGCAGGGGGAGGCCAGAGTAAACTTGCAAGACTAGTGTGAGCTCCCAATCCGCCT
This sequence comes from Papio anubis, assembly GCF_008728515.1. Taxonomy (NCBI): domain Eukaryota; kingdom Metazoa; phylum Chordata; class Mammalia; order Primates; family Cercopithecidae; genus Papio; species Papio anubis. The sequence continues at coordinate 8,103,964 of NC_044979.1, forward strand.
TCCTAACCACCTGTGGAGCTTAAGTGAAAACAGATGGGAGGTGCAACATCTTGGCACCCCTGGCACTGCCAGGAATGGGTGTCAAATCAGAGGGGTGCTTCCCAGAGGAAGAGCTGAGTATCTGGAGAAGGATGCGACGGGGTGCTAGGAGGCAAACACTGGGAGAGGGTGGGGGAAGGCGGGTGTGGGCACCATCCGTACATGTCAGCTGCAGCCGCCTCATTTTGCAGCTCATTAAACCCAATATTCCTGACGGCGTCAGCGTGGGGCTCATGGGAGCTGGGCCCCTCCCCCACTGCCATGGCATAGACAGGCAGGAAGGGCAAGTGGATGGGGGAGAGGAGGAGAGGTTTTCTCTCGGACCTGGAGTATGTGAGCAAATAGGGGCCTGAGGGCATCTGTAGTGACAAGCACTGAGGGCTGGACTGTGATCCCAAGCAATGCGGTGAAGCTCTTCCAAGCTCTGCTCCCCCAGGCCCCAGAAGACAGCCGCATGAATCTCATTCCCAATGGTCACCGCCCCATGGGTGAACAATTCCTAACAAGCAGTGTGACTGTGTCCTGGGGGCTGGGAAGACAGCACAGGTGCCTATGGTAAGGCCCCAGGGTGAACCCCAGTTCTGCCAAGGCCATCCCTGCTTGTAAGTCCTCACTGCACCTTGGCCCCAGGCAACCTCACCTCAGTGACGCCGACTCCCCTGGAATTCCTCCTCTGCTGGGCCCTTGCTCTCAGGGACTGTTAGCAGAACCGCCTTCCCACAGAAATAGAACCGGCGCCTCCTTCCCCAGGCACCACCACTGCACCTCACCTTGCTTTTGACCACAGCCTTTGAACTACAAGATCTCCATGATCATTTGTGGGGCTCGGTCTGCCGGACCAGAAGGGAGCCCCCATGCTGTAAGTACTAAGCATCACTGTCGCAGGTTGGCTAGGCGTCTCTGCTCCCCTGACCCATACCTCTACCCTGACGATTAGAGTAGAAGTGAGAAATTATGAGTCTATAGAAGTGTTAAACTTATTTGGGAGCAAAGAAACTCCAATCACCAAGAAGAGGCAGGTTTTGAAGATACTTTGGGGAAAATCTGAGGAGCAGCAGTATAATCAGTAGAGGGAGAGAAAGGTCCTATGGAAGAAGGCTTCAGGACCTGGAATTCCTTAGCCGAAGGAAAACTAAGGAGAGACTCAGTCAATCTGTACACATGTATTAAGCACCCAGTAAATACCCAGCACTTATTAAACTCAGGATGACACAAGAGACAGAAAACACAGGTCCTGCCCGAACATCTTAAAGGAGCTATTGATGTAGCCGTCTGCTGTCGTTTACCTTCTTTAAGAATAAATGAAGTAAGCCCACATTTCAACAGAAAGGGTTTCAGTTAGCAGAAGAACTTTTCTAAGATACCAGGTCTAGATTACCAAAAGAAGTTGTAGAACTACTTTGATTAGCAACTACTAGAAAGTGCTTAATCCATTGAATACTAAAAAAAATATAAGTGTTACTTTTAGGGTACTATCCCCAAGTCCCACTGCCCACCTCCTGTGCCCGGTTTCCCTCTGGGTCCCCCTAACCTTCAGCAGCACTGCTGGGGCCGTCTGGTCGGGGGGTCCCGGTGCTCTTTTTCCTCCGGTGCTTCTTCCGGTTGGAGTGGGGAGATGGGGGAGGATCCAGCTTGGGGCTGGAACTGAGTACCTCAGCTGGGCCACTGGCTGGTGAGGGGAGAGTTGGAGAAGTGTGGGAAGAAGGGAGGCAGAGGAGGGGAGGGGCGCAGGGCACTGGGAGGAGGAGAGGACCAGTCCTGCCAACTGTAGCTGGGCCACACTCAGGAGAGCCAGACGGACACCTCTCTCTAGGTGAGGTCTGCCTGGGCTTCCCAGTCCCAAAGCTCCCCAGCCTTGGAGGAGGCAAATGTGGAGAGAGAGAGTAGGAAACTTAGGCAGAACAGGATGGAGGCAAAGGGAGGAAGCTGCCTCTGCAGCCTGGAGGGGTGGAAGGCAGCCCAGGGAACTCACGGGGAGCTGAAGCCCCAGCAGCTCCGCACCAAATTTATCCTCAATCACACTCCCCGCTCCTCACAATTAATAGCAGAATTAGAAACAATCAGGGAGCTGCCTAATTACTGTCAATTAGAGCGCGCTAATCAAGCTCCGTCTCCCACACCCCGCCCGGCGCTCACCACTAAATGTCAAACTTCATTAGAGGCAGACACGCTCCCTCCCTCCCTGCCTTCCTCCTTCCAGACTCAACAGAGGGCCCTCATGCAGGCCAGCACAGGCCACTGGACCGGTGACCCAAGGGAAGGGCCCCTGGCTCCCCTTCTCATGCGCTCCAAGCTCACTTCCCCCAGGGGTGGGCTGGGCGTGCAACAAGAGGTGGGGCAGATCCCTGTGCTGGCACCGCCCAGCTCCTCCCTCAGCCCACGCTCCTGAGGCCATGGCAGCTCAGAGGCTGGGCCTCAGGGCTCCTACTGTGAAGACTCAAGGAAGGCCTTTGGGAAGCCAATTAGGGAAAGCACCCTTGGCTGGGGTAACAGTGGGGAACCCTGGGTCTTCCTGTCATTACACTCAGGACAAGGGCATGGAAAGGGCAAGGGACAGGAGAGCTGGCTCCATGCCCTTTTGAGCCTTCAGAACTGCTGATGGGGTCTGTGGTCAATGGTGAAAGTAAGAAGTAGGGTCAAAAGAAGACAAGCAGAGAGAGAAAGAGAACAGACAAAGGGGCAAACGGAAGGGCCCTCGAAGCAGGTGGAAGGGGCAGACGGGAGAGACGGTGGAGTCACCAACCCACCTAGGATGGGTGGAGGCCTATCTGAGGGGGGCAGCACAGGTCAGGTGGAAAATGACCTTTCAGGACAACTCCACAGGGACCCCCCCTCCACTCCACAGTAGCGGGTAAGATGCTGCTGCCTTCGGAATGTGGCACACACGGCTTAGAGCGCCCAGCCTCCGACCTCCCTACTCAGCCGCTTCCCTGTCCCCCTGCCGAGAGGCTGATGAGCTAACTGCGCGGGGGGCTGATGGGGATGGCGGGAGCCGCCACCAGCGCCGCCTGGGGACGAAGGGGAGGAGGAGCTGCAGAGGGCGGGCCTCTAGCGCTGGCCCTAGGCAGGGCTGCAGGCGATGGGGTCTCTGGGGAAAAGGGCTGCACGTGGAGGCTGGAGAAGGGACAGTGCCCCTACTCTGCTTTCAAGACAACATCAGTACTAGCCCCGAAGCAAGGTCTCTCTGACAAGCCCTGGAGGGCCCTGCTGGGCCCCACCCCTTGGCCTGGACACTGTCCCACTGCAGGCTCCCAAGCAAAGAATGCTGCCCGGTTCCCCTCCTCTCTGTCACTGGGGCCCCAGAAAAGGTGGGAAGCAGCAGAGCCACCACTCACCAGGGTGCTGCATGCCTGGGGGCAGGGAAGTGGTGGCCTCACTCCACTGGTCGGCGCTGGAAACGGAGCAGGAGCGCTGGTGCAGCCCCTCAGGGCGCGGGCCAGCCCAGGCCGAGCTGCTGAGGGGGCGCTCAGAGTGCAGGGATGCGCTGCTGGCCGAGTGGGGGGCACCTGGGGGTGGGAAGGGTCAGACTGGGAAGGGAGGCCGGGCCGGGGAGAATGCTCAAATATACTATCCTAAAAATAGGGCTGCAGGGCAGAGCTGGAGAAATTCCAGCAGGGCACGGGTTCATCAGGTAGCAGGCCAGCTTCTGGGAGAGCCAGAGGCCGCGCAGGGGCCCTGTGTGCCTTAGGAAGCAGCCTGTCCCCAGACCTTCATGCCCTCCTCCCTCCATGAGCAGAAAGGCCTACAGCTCTGTCCCCTCACTGTGATCTGGGAGTAGGGAGAGGTCTCTGCATCAGAGATCTCCCAACTTGTGGAGCTGGGTGGTGCTGACGCCCGTCTCTGCAGCGTTCCTTGTGGGGCTCCTCCTGGCTTGGGCCCCTGCACCTTCCATTCTAGTCCACATATGCCATTTGCTTTGCCTCAGCTTTACCGCCATTCTGACGAGAAATAACTGTATCAAATTCAAGTAATTATGTCTAATTAGTATTAGTAATTATCCTGTTGGGCTGGAGAAAATTAATCTTTCGTTTCCCATCAGGGAAGAATGGCAGAGCCAGGGGGAATCAAAGGCTCTAGGAAAGCCAAGGCTGGGGCAGGCGCGGCCGGCAGTGGAGGAGGACAGAGAGCGGCACGATTCTCCCACCTCACTCCCTGGCTGAGCCCCTGCTGGAGAGATTCTGGGAACAGCCATGGGGCCTCAGAGGCCTGTGACACTTGAAGGCCTGAGTTGGAACACCAAGAACCTAAGCTTCCTTCCCCTTCTTCAGTCCACCCAAGACTGAGACCAGAAGGAAATGGCCCTAGGAGGTCTAAGAACAGGGGGGCCAAACCTGGGGTGCTTGAACCTTGAAGCCGAGGAGGCAGCCAGGTGCTGGACGTTAGTGAGAAAGCAGAGAAGGGGCTCGGAGCTGGCCAAAGCTGGAGACAGCAGGCAGAGGCCCAGCCAGGGGAAGGGCAGGCACCAGGCCTCACACCAGCCCTACAGGCGGTGGGACTGAGGGGAAGCCTATGGGGAGGCGGCACCGGGCTGCAGCAGCTGGAAGGGAAAGGAACGGCCCAACATGTCACTGCTCTGCCACTGGGATGACGCCTAAAGGCAGGGAGCAAGTTTTATGTTCCTCTTGTATTTGTCACAACACCCCAAACATGACCAGACACATAGTAAGTACTTAGTCATATACGTGCAGCACTGAGGCTACAGGCCGGTCTCCATCTCCAGGCCCAGAAGGAACACACAGATGCTGCCTCTTCAGAATCCTGCCCACCTCTCCTCCTCCGCCCTCACAGGTCCCGCCTCAGGAAACCTTCCGGGGTGCACACTCGGTCCCTCATTTCTCAGACACCTTGCTTCTCCTCATGCCTGCTTTCATGGCCTTCCAGGTTCCAAATCGTATTCCCCCTCATCCCTAGCCCCAACCAAAGACATCACAGGCCCAACTTCCTCCTCAAGCCCCCAGCCCAAAACCCTGAGGGAGGGAAAGTGCTTTCCCTTTCCTTTGTTAATTCTCCCCTCATTACGCCTGCAATCCCACAATCAGTGTGCACTGTAATTGTCGAATTTGATGCTAATGATTAATGAATTAAACATGGAGCCATCAATTAGTCCTCGGAGGATAATTCTGCATAAAGCAGCGGATAATGTAATTACAGTAACAAAGATAATGAGATGTTAACATCGCCCGGTGAGCGAGAGACATGTGTGAGTGTGCATGAGGGTCGGTGTCGGTGTCGGCACGCGGCAGCGGGACGCGGGCTGGGTGGGCACCGTCCGCGAGCTCCTGCGTGTGGGCGCTGTCATTACAGGAGCAAGAGCACGGGGCTGCCTCCTCCATGCCACTGCCGCTCCCAGGTGAGGGATGTCAGGGACAGGAACGGGACAGGACAGCATCTTCTCGTTTCCCTCACTCTAGGGAAACAGCCCAGCTGTCCTCTGGCTCCCTGCCATCAAGGAAAGGGACTCACTTGGGCCTGCTCCTCATTTTTGGAATGATAAGAGAAACCTCAAGCTGACCAAAGGGGCTCCTGGGGGCCGGTGCCAGAGGGCTCCCTGCAGCTCTGTCCCGCTCTCCGGGAAGAGCACTGAAGACGGCGTTCGACCTGCCATCAGGCCAGTGCAACCCCACAGCAGGCTCAAGGTCCCCCACTGGCATAGCCCCATGATGGGGAGTGGCTGGCTTTCTCCCCCTTGGCTTCCTTCCTTCCCTCCATCCACCTCACAGGCTTCCTTTCTGAGCTCAGGGTCGCTTGGAGGAAAGAACATGGCTCTTCAAGTCAGACACAATTAGGCTGAACCCTAGGTCTCCCACTTACTGTGGAATTTACAGACAAGTTTGTTAGCTATGCCAAGCCTCTGTTTCCTCATTAAAATGGGGACAATAATGTCCACTTCAGAGCTGCTGTGGACCTGGGGCCTGATGCAGAGATATCCACTGTGTATGGCACATCTCAGTTGTGTCAGGCCCCTCCCCGGCCACTCCCCTGCCTTCAGCCCGGTCCATGGCGGTTCCACGAGAGCGGGCCCAGCACACCTGTTTCAGGAGCCTTGCCTCCAACAAGGACCACACCTGGAGGCATCATTGCGCCTTCCTTCCCTCTAACCTGGGCTTTCTCAGCGGAGTCCCATCAGCACTCTGAGTGAGACAATTCTTTTTTTTTTTTTTTTTGAAACGGAGTCTCGCTCTGTCGCCCAGGCTGGAGTGCAGTGGCCGGATCTCAGCTCACTGCAAGCTCCGCCTTCAGGGTTCACGCCATTCTCCCGCCTCAGCCTCCCGAGTAACTGGGACTACAGGCGCCCGCCACCTCGCCTGGCTAGTTTTTTGTATTTTTTAGTAGAGACGGGGTTTCACCATGTTAGCCAGGATGGTCTCGATCTCCTGACCTCGTGATCCACCCGTCTCGGCCTCCCAAAGTGCTGGGATTACAGGCTTGAGCCACCGCGCCCGGCCTGAGTGAGACAATTCTTTATTGTTTGGGGTCTCTCCCATCCATTCCAGGGGACTTCGTATCCCCAGCCACCTGTCCACTAAGTCTGTCACATCCTCCCCTCACTGTGACAAGCACAGGCCCTCTAGGGAGGTGACTCATGCAGCTGCAGACCTGTGCTACCAGGCACTGACTGCTGGGACAGGGCACAGGAATGGCCCCAGCCTGGCAGGGTTTGGGGCAGCTGTTCCTGGGCCCAGGAACATGAGATACAATGGTCTAGGACAACGTCGGGGATACTGAAGTCTGGGGGAAAGCAGTCGGGAGTCAGCGGCTCTGGAAGTGAGGGAAACGAGTGTGGAAGGACGGACCCTGGAAGAGCACGGGGCCTGGGGGCCCGAAGGAGGAGGAATGAAGCGGCGCTAGGAAGGGAGTTCCTTGGGACAGGAGGCCTTTCGCCTGAGCCAGCACTATCAGTTGAAAAGTCAAGAACACGACAGCTCTTCACTGGAGTTTCCTGCCTCCAGCTCCTGTCTAAATTCAGCCCTCTCTGAGCAGAGATCCCACCTCTCACTCAGGCCTGAGAATATGCACCAGCTTGACCCCAGACAGCTCCGTCCCCTTCTGCCTCTCCCATCTCCACATGTTAACCTTGGCTGAGATGCTGGCCATGCACCCAGAGGCACTGCCCCCACCCGTCGCCTGCCTCGGATCCGGATGCAGAGATGGGCCTAGGACCACCAGCACCACTGCCCAAACATGACACTACCTGGCCCCATCTGACATCAGATCAACTGCTGCTCTAGACATTTGCTGCCAACTCAATTAACGCCACTAGGGCTGCATTAGGGCACATGTCTTTGGCTGAGGTGACCTTGAAGTGTGATGCTGGCCAGCACCCTGTGCCCAGGCTGAGAAGCAGCCAAACCCAGAATGCCTGCCTGCCTGGGCTCCACAGCAGCCACCCCACAGACCCCACCTCAGCAGCCGCCTCACCTGTGCCCCCACCCAGCTGTGTGTTACTCCGCTCCACTGACAGCCCATTGGCACGGGGGCTGGTGCCCGGGGCTGTGGCAGGTGTGGCTCGGGGCAGGCGCTTCCCTGGCACTTTCACCGTTGTCCGCAGCAGGTCAATCTCCTTGCCGTGGATGTTCTGCATGTAATCCTAAGGCCGGGTGGGGGAGACAGATGAAGACTGGTTAGCAGCAGTCACTCCAGCACTGAGCCTCGCAGCTCCTAGGTCTCTCCCTGCTGTGGGAGGGAGGGAAGGCTCCAATCTTGAAAAGCAGGATTCTAAGCCACAGAATGTCTCTGAGTCTGGATTACACCCCGATCTCCACGGTGCTCAAAGTAGCTCTAGGGGGACTCTGCCAGGAGGGAGGTAGAGTTGGGGGTGGCTAAGCACCTGGAGCTAAGCGCTGAGGCTCAGGCCTCAGGAACAACGGCTTCGGAGGCAACAGCACAAAACAGGCCGAGTGTTGGGCCATGCTGGGATTTAGGGAGAGCCCCTGGCTGAGGAGGGGAGTGGAGAGACTCGGGGACATGGATGACAGGGGGGCCACCAAGCACTGCAGCCCTCACCTGGGCATTAAGAAACTTCTAAAGCCTAGCATAGTCCCAGCCCTTAGGACAGTGTCTGATAATCAACACTTGTCGCACAGTTTAAAGGGAAGCCTCTGATTCTTTCTGCTGGACTTTGGAATACAGCAACAGGTGGTTTCACAGGTCCCACTGATTCCCTGGCGGCAGTCACTGTCATCGCCGTCATATCATCTGCCTGTCGCGTGCAGGGTATTTACCATCCTACATCAGTGTATTTATACATTCCACGTATGACCTCGTGTAATCTTCACTACCTGAGGGAGGTAGTGCCTGTTTTGTAGATGAAGGAACTGAGGCTTAGAAAGGTTTATCTGCCCAGGAACACACAATTAAATGGTAGCAGAGTCAGATTCAAGCCCAGCTTTTTCAGATTCCCAACCCTGTGCCCTGTACGCAGGCTTCCTCCAGCCTGTCCTGGGCTCGGGACTCACCCTGCCTTCAAGTCAGGGCCCCGGAGATGGGGGACCACTTTGTGCTTGGACTCCCCCCACCATTTAGGGAGCACCACGGCCGAGTGCAGGGAGGGAGGGTGGCGGCCTGCAGCTTCCTGGCCTGGAGCCCCCACTGGGCCTCCTGCTTCCAGCCTCTCCTCCAGAGGCTTCCCTTTAAACTGTTCGACAAGTGTTTATTATCATACACTGTCCCAAGGGCTGTCCCAGCCTGTTGCCTCCTGCTTCCGGGTCCCTGTCACTGTCCTTGAGCTCCGCAGCAATTCCTAGCTAATGCCCTTGGTAAAGTGGCACGAATTCCTCTCCATGGGTCTATGCCCTTCCTGAGAGAAGACCCTGGGTGGTGGTGCCAGATTTAACTTCTGACTGAATGACACTGATTGGACATAAATCTGCTCCTCCTTTCCCCTCCGTGAGCGCCTCCGGAATGTCTGCATCCTGAGGGCGGTCGTGTGAGTCTTCCCAGACACGGTCCTCCCACGCTGAGGAGCCCGGCCTTCACCTTTACCGCTCCGGCCATCAGACGCCTTTCCCCCGAGGCTGGCTCTACCTTCTCACCCCGTTAGCTCCAGGGAAAACCCACACTGTTCTCTGCTGGAAAGAGCCCAGGGGGCCTGCTGCCTCTTGGGAAGCAGTGGAAGGGCAGGAAGTCTCACCAGGGCTCCCTCTGGGAGGAATGAGGACAGCAAGTAGACAAGGAGTCACCTGGTCCCTGGTCACTAAGAGAAGGTGAGGAGGTTACCACCTAGATGGAGGAAAGAGGCGCCAAACACCAGCCTCCACCTGCACTTCTGTGGCTGGGCTGGACGTCACCCACGGCTCCGTGTCATCAGGGGAATGGTGGAAAGGCCTGGCGTCAGCACGCGGCCTCCCTGCCCAGGTCCAGCCCTGTGGGTCTGGCCAAGCTTGCAGTCGCCTTCATTCTCAAGGTGGCTATGGCATCTTCCCAGGCAGACAGCCCTTCAGGAATAGGACCAGGGGAGTAACCAACCACAGCAGAAGAGCCACGCCTAGAGGGTGTGTTCAGGAAGGAGCCCCCACTCCCTGCCACTGCTGCTCCTGGCAGCCCTGGGCTTACCTGTGCCCTCCAGCCACCCCAGTCCTCTGTAAGGGACAGTACTAAGTGCCTGGCCCCAAGCACACGTGCTAAAGTCTTGTTCGTTGTCCCAGAACCACAGAACAACATAACCGAGGAATCAGTGAGCAGCCTCCCGCCCAGGCAGGATCTCTTTTAACAACCGCTCGGCCCACACTTGGCGGAGCAGCACTCTGCCCACAGCTTGGGGCCTTGCCAAGGTGGCTGGGAAGGAAGCAGACCCAGGAACCCCTCCTGCCCTCCCAGCGTACCTCCATCCATCCTTCTCCAGCACACTGGGCTGCACGCCACTGGCCCCACTGGCCCTCTGTCTTGCTTTCAGCCCAGTGTCGACTAAATGACTTCACTGCCTCAACGGCTCTCGACTTGCATCCCACAGATTCAGCTTCCCGTCCCTGGTCCCCGTCAGCAGTCCCTGTACACAATCACATCTTAGATCGGCTACTACAGACAACAGTCAACAGCTGGCTGGGCCAAAGGCACAGCTGCACTCCCTCCTTAGGGGAGGGGCTTGGGCTGCTCTAGTTCACAAGGAGGTCACAGAAGCTGCAACAGTTTTCAGGCCCCACGACAGCCGTGGGATGCCCAGGCTGGGACATGGCAGGAAAAGCTGACCCCACGCCAAGAAGAAGAGTTGCACAGGTGAACTCCGTTCGGAGCTAAGGTCCAGAAACTGGCCTCAGGGGAAAGGATGGCTCAACTTCAGCATCTCTGATGGCACCAGCCAGACACTCCGAATTCCCAGGGCAGGCTGGCGCCCACAGCCCCGGACTCCACACTCCCGTGCCCGGGCAACCCTGGAGCCTGGGCCCAGAGGAGAGCGGAGAGAAGCTTGAGGAGCAGCAGCAGGGATGGGAACCTCAGCCAGGCAGCAGCGTTTCCCTCCGTCAGCAGAACGGGGAGCATGGTGGCAGTGGCGGCTGCTCAGGAGAGCGGTCACCACGGCTGCCTTTATTACCCACCATCAAACAGCAATTTCTTCCCCAGCCTCCTCGCTAATTACCCAGCCAGCGTTCTCATCTCGTTTTATTACTGGAATTAACAACGAGTTCAGAGCGTGGAAAGCTATTAAGATGTGTGATTAAGCCACATTCAATTAGTTTCTACAAACAATTTAATTGATGTTGCAGATAGAATTAACAGAAGGTGATTGTGTGAATGGCTCCGCTGGCTGCAAAATGGGGGAGGCTGTGGCGGGCTCTCTTGGGCCAGGCGAGAATCGGGCGTGGGGCTCAGGGCTGGCCCACGAACTCATCCTCTGTGTGTCCTGTCCCGCCCAGCCCCCATCCATAGGTGAGTTACCAGCCCCAATGCCCTTGGGGCTCAGGGGAGACCCTTGCTGGAGCGGAGAGCCAGGCTCAGCCCAGAGTTCTGTCGGAGCCTCTGGAGTTGCTGGAGCTCCTTCCTGGACATGCTTCCTGCCAGGGTTTAGGGTTTGAAGAGCCCCAGAGAGAAGCGGCTGCTCACAGGTAGGGAGGCAGCCTGCTCACTGCTGGCAACTGAAGAGCACGCTCAGGTTGGAAGAGGGTGGCCAGGGGAGATGGAGGAGGCGAGGCAGCAGCCCGGAGGGAGGGAAAGTGTAGTGGCGGGGGAGGGTGGCGTGGCACAAAGTGAAGCGGCCTCTGCCAGAGCTCCAGAGAGAGCCGTGAGCACATGGAGCCACGACTGGCCATGCCTCCACTCGTGCTTTTGCACCATGTGTAGCCAAGTATGCTTTGGGGCCTGTGACAGGATCTGGGTGCCAGGACCTCCAGGCCTGGCCTTGCAGGGTGAATTCTAAGAACTCACACAGTGCAACAAGTGTGGCATGGAGGGGCACTCCTGGGGGGCTCAGATGCCCACCCTAGCCCCAGGCAGGCAAACCTGGCTCCCCCCTTACTTGACAACACTCGCCCTGTTATTAACTCTTACATGACTCTCTCAGTCAGCCCCAGAGGGAGGTGCTCTTAGCAAGTGCAGAAAAATCTGGGTAATGCTCACAGCCAAAGTCATAGGTCCAAGTCTTAGCCACCAGCCGGGTGACTCTGAAAAGCCACCAACCCCCGAGCTCTGCTCTCCAGCTGGCTGTGTCCCCTCTACTGAAACCAAAACCCAGCCCAACCCCACAAGCCACCCTTTCTTCCACATCCCAAGACACCCTCTGCCACTCCTCTTCATCCTCGCTGCCTCCACTGTTGGCAGAGGGCACAGACAGTGCACCAAGCTAGGGTCACATAAAACAAGAGAGGAGCAGGTAAGAACCTGGCAAAGGGGGAAGGGGAAGGGCAGCTCCACACAGGTGGGGAAACAGACATTACAAACAGGCCCATTCCCAAGCTCCGCCACCGAGATGGGCAGCTGGACATGAGCGAAGGGCACGGCTAAGCTGCCTGGTGGTGTCGGCCGTGAAACACCTTAAGCTGGGACTTAGAAGACTCTGGTGTGGTCTCCTGGCCTCAGCACTCCTACCTGGGACTTCCTGTCTGTGAGTGGCCCTGAAAGCCTTGGAGCCTTTCGACAGGGAAATACTGGGGCTCTCCTTGTCTTCTGGCCCTTCCTTTAGCGTAGGGCTCTGTACACAGTAACAAAGCCTGGTGACCACAAGAGTGCCCTTTGGCCTCCTACGATACTTTCTGCCTCTGTCATCAGCGCTCTTCCCAGCAGGCCTGGCGGCCTCTCTCATCGCCTCGCAAGGACTCGCGAGCGGGACAAGGTCTGTGCCCGCGGTGGGGAGCGGGTGGCTCGAGCAGGAGCTCAGGAGCTGGCTGCACCGAATGCGGGTGCTCCCTCCTCCAGTCTCCCAGGTACCAGGCCCTGCCCTGTGGAGTAAGGCATGTTACGAAGGGTGAGGGGCTGACTGGTGGTGTCCCCTGAGCTGACGGGGAGGACCATTGCCTGAGGATGGTCAGATACCCGGAAGCCCGGGAGGGCTAGGCCTTCTCTGCGCGTCTTCTCCGCAGGACTGTCTGGGCGGTGCTCTCGGGCCTGGGTGATGGCCAGGACACAGGGACCCAGCACCTCTCGGGTCAGGCCTTCCTGACATCTTGGGCGGATTTAGAGGCAGGCCCAGGGCTTCTGGGGGGGGGGGGGGCACGCGCTGTGCTTGAGGGGCTTCACAGGAGAACTCATTAGCCCCACAGTGGGGTGGTGACAGAGATGGATTCCGGTGACAGCTGTGTGCTGGAGCCACGCAGTGAGGGGAGGGGAGGAAAGAAGGGTGGAGGGAGCTGCACAGGGGCCACTCCAGTCACCACAACACCCCCCAGCTGGGACACAGGCCACGCGGCCACCAGACCCTCCTAACCACAGACAAGGCTACCCTCACTCTCATCCCAGGAGAACTGTCTGAGGCTCCAGCCCATTCTCAACAGCCATGGTCCTCCACCATCCCAGGCCTAGGAGCTCACAGCTCCCCACTGGCACTGCCCAGCTTAACACAACTGCTGCGCAACATTGGCACCCCAACTAGAAATTCTGTGGAAGTGGCCGGGCGCGGTGGCTCAAGCCTGTAATCCCAGCACTTTGGGAGGCCGAGACGGGCGGATCACGAGGTCAGGAGATCGAGACCATCCTGGCTAACACGGTGAAACCCCGTCTCTACTAAAAAACACAAAAAAAATTAGCCGGGCATGGTGGCGGGCGCCTGTAGTCCCAACTACTCGGGAGGCTGAGGCAGGAGAATGGCGTGAACCCGGGAGGCGGAGCTTGCAGTGAGCTGAGATCCGGCCACTGCACTCCAGCCTGGGTGACAGAGCGAGACTCCGTCTCAAAAAAAAGAAAAAAAAAACGAAATTCTGTGGAAGTGGCTGAATCCCCCACCTTAGACAACTGGAAAGTCTGATATACAGCTTGACTGCCCAGAGGGCGAGGGAGGGGCCAGCTGGGTCTTGTGCATGTCCCAAGCTCCAGTGCGAGGTTCCTTCTCCAGGGATGATCCATTCGAAATCACTAAGGTCTGCTTCCCCCCAGTCCTGGAGCCTGCTCGCTGCGCACATTCTGTTATCCTCCCTTTACTCCCTCCCCATACTCCCCCAGGAGACTCCTCCTCCCAGACTCACATGCAGGCTGGGGTGATAGGTGAGCAGCCCATTGTCACAGAGTGTCACGTACTTCTTCTTCCACTCCTTGTTCAGGGACTTGCCGCTCCGCTTCAGCAGGATCCCCTGAGAACAGAGGTCTGATCAGAAACCAGGAGCCAGCCCCGGAGAAGCCAGCCTCATAGGGCATGGGAAGGTCACGATGTCGTTAGGCAATGCCCTCCTCCCTCCCTACTTCTCCTGGGCCACTTTGAGCAAAGCAGACTTTAAGGACCTATCACTGAACTTGGGAAGGCCCCTTAGACCAGTCCTTCCCCAGAACTCGGCTCTCCCCCATCATCCACCAGGAAGCAGCTGGACCACTGTTCTGGCAGGTGGGCATCTTCCCTCCCCAGTGTGTGGCGCCACCTCCACAGGAGAAGCCTGTCGGGGTGTAGACCGTTGGGTGTAGATGATCGGAGGTGTAGACAGTCAGGGGTATAGATGGTCAGGAGTAGACGCTCAGGGGTGTAGACAGTGGCCATCAGTGATGCTCCTCCCCAAGAGGCTCCAAGGGTCAAAACAGCAGAGATTTTGGTAAGGTCCCGGCCTTCCACCCCCTGTGGTAGCTCCATAATAGGGCAGAAAATCCCCTAATTGTCCCAAGCATCCCCCAGACCACCAAGCCAGGCAGCAGGGAGAGCCAGCCTTCCCTCTCAGCAACCACACTTCCTGTGTAAGCCAGTGAGACTCGCTGAACGCAGAGGCAGGATGGCTAGAAGGACGAGCGAAAGTGCCACAGCAAGGAGCCTGCCCTGGGGACAAGGCCTGGGCCACAGCTGACACCCAGTAAACATCTGTTGGAAGAACTGGGGAAAAGCCCCCTAAAACCCTGGCTGTCAGACGACTAATGCAGGAGACAGACCCCACTAGGAAGATGGCAGGAGACGACGCTCAACCACAGCTGTGGCCTCCTTCCCAGGAGAAACCTACTCCCTCTAGTGAGAACCCTATAAAGACGCCCTCACTGGCTCAGGCTCTCTCCCTCAAACAACACACAACAGCAACGGGACTAGCGTACTCTAAGGCTAAGGCCCTCAGGCTCTGGAGATGCCCTGGAGTCATCCTCAATTCCCCCCCCCACCTCCGTCCCCAGTCCCCAACACACAGATCAAAGACATAACCAAGTGTGAGGGATGGACCCAGCTCCCCACCCCTGTCCCGACTCCCCTCACCCCACTGGGTGTGCTTGCCTCTCCCAGGCAACAGCTGGGAATGGGAGGCAGGGGTCATTCAGGACTAGGGAGTGCCACAGTGGAGACCAGGGGCAGATCCAGGACCAACATCACCATCCACGGGCCCCCATCCTCCAAAACCCCCACCTCAAGAGGGCTGAGAAGAGGCAGTGCTCCCTGGAGACTTCAAGGCAAAAATCCCACAAGAGGAAGAGGGGCACAGGTAGATCCACAAACGGGGGGCTGAGTGTGGGGCTCACCCTTAGCTGGGAGAGCAGAAAGGGCAGTACCCCCAGCAGGGACCCTTGAAAAAGCAGACTCTTCCCATACTTAGAGAAGGGGGCACCCAGAGAGGGAAGAGGCCCCAGGATGGCATCTCCTTTAGGAACGGAGAGCCCCGCCGGCAGACAGCCAACAACACGGGGACTAAGAGATGTAGGCACAAGGAAATGGCAGTCCCTTGTCTGCAGCTCGTGGTCCTGACACCCAGTGGTAGGGGGTGAATATGGGATTCAACTGCACCTTCCTCCTCTAAGTTTTTCCTAATAGAAAGCTCAACCCTAGATGGAAGCAATTAGGGTAAAAGTGATTCCCGTGTCCTGGACCTCTCCCCTCCCCAACAGATGGGGGGTGGGTGGAGGCCAGAAAGGGCACCCACTTCCAGCGGCCCTAGCAGCTGTGACATCAGTTGCCGACTTTCCAGCACATTTCACATCCTTGCTGCTCCTCTTCCGGCCACACCAGGGCCAAATGCCATTGCGGGAGGTGCGAGCATGCGGGCTGGAAGCTGAAGTACATGGCCATGTGCAGACACATCCTGCTACCTGGCCCCCTTGGCCTGGGAGACCCTACCTTCAAAAGGGGCTTCTGAAGACAAGCGGCATTAAGGGGGCCTTCCACAAGGCAAGCAGGCCCTGCCTCGTGGTCTGTGAAGGAGTCTTCCAGGTCGGCTGGGCCTTGGTGACCTGCCTCTGGGTGTGTTATTCCTGTCACTGGCCAGGAACCAGGTGCACCGAGAGCTCAGAAGCAGTCAACTATTCCCCCTCCGCTGCGACCCTCGGGCTCTGGAGATGCCCTGGAGTCATCCTCAATCCCCTGCCCCCGACCCGCCCCCAACACACAGATCAAAGAAATTACCAAGTGTGAGGGAGGGACCCAGCTACCCGCCCCTGTCCCGACTTCCCTCACCCCACTGGGCGTGCTTCCCTCTCCCAGCCTTCAGCGGGAGACTCCATGGCGGGCCCCGGCCCCCGCCCAGCTCCGCTCCCAGCTCCAGCGGCCTGGAACGTGGAGCCGCTCAAGACCTGCGCTGCGCGCAGTTTCTCTTGACAGTCAGGGTGGGAACGGGTCTCCACACCTTTCCGACTTTCCGACCCAGAACGTGTGGCTCCTCCCTCCTGGCAGAGAATGTGATCGTGGCGGGGGTCCCTCCTCCACCCTGAACGCCCCGGTCCTCGGCAGCGCCCTCCCCGGGCGGAGGCGGGGGAGCCGCTGTAACGACGCTCCTTAGCCGGGGGCGCGGGCGGAACGACCCGGCTGCTCAGCCCCGCCCTGCTCACCCGCCTGCTCACGGAAGTGGACGGGAGGAAACCCGCCTAGCCCGCGCCTCTCCCTACTCCCTCTCCAAAGAAGCTACAGGGGTTCCCGCTCCCTCCCCGGCCGGCCGGCTGCGCACGGCGGAGCAGGAAGCAATCTGGGGCGGAATGGGAGCGGCGCGGAGGCGCGGAGGCGACAGCCCCCAGAGGACCCCTTCCCGCCGCCGCCTCCCTCCCAGCTCCGCCAGCCGACTTAATTGCGGAGTCCGGATTGATTGGGAATGCAAATGGCAACTGAAATGCAATCTCCACTCCCAGCAGGAGCTGCGGGGGAGGGGAAGGAACAGAACCGGGAGAACGGGACAGGAGGGCGGAGCAAGGAGGGGCTACCGATCTGGCGGGGCTGGACCGGTGGCAGCGGGGAGGTCCGAGCGGGGAAGCGCCAGAAATGGCCACCAAGCTGGAAGAAGAGAACGGATGCGCCCCGCCCCTAGCGAGTGATCGTTACGGAACGGGAAGGAGCGGGCACCCCTTATAGGGTGTCACTGCATCAGGCACAAGCCTCTAACACCTGCCCCCAGCAGGCGGCACCCCTCTGGGCTGTGCAGCTAGAGGGTCTTCCTACTGAGTGTCCCTGAGATTTAGGGGTGAAAACACCCGTGACCTACTGACTCTAAGACTGGACCCCAGGTTCAAGTTCACAGGGCTTCCTCCGCAACCCAACATCTCTCCTTCCTTCCCATGTGAGAGATTCAGGGAACAAATAAGTCAGCCCCTGATGACCACAACTCCCAGTGAGGAAAGGGAGCACGTACAACCCTAAGGAAAGTGGTCCCATTTTCGTAGTGAATTCGGTGAAGTGTGTCTACACACCCACTCACCGCCCACGCCCTCCCTTGCACTCCCCATCTCCAAGTAGGGAGCTGAGAAGCCTACGCCCAAAGCACAGGGCATCATCTAGCAGGGGCCCCCACAAAGGAGGTGCCCGGAGAGAGGGGATCAAATGAGCAACAGGTTTGTGCAGGGTCTGATTCTGCCCAAAGACACACACACACACACACACACACACACACACAGGCACTCCATGAACGAACAGTGAAGCCTCTGGCTGCTGTCACTGTGCTCTTGGCTTTTCAGGGGGCCTCCCAGTAGGCTGGCCCAACTGGAGTGGTCACTGTCAGACATAAATGCAATGAACATTTCAAGGAGGGGTGAGCGGAAACAATACAGATCACTGCATGGGACCCTGTGGGACCCTGCCCTCTGGGACACTACCCTGCTTGGGACTCTTCATTCTAAATGGACTTTCGCTGGGGGTCAGAAACCCCCAGCCTTAAAGAATGAATCCTGGTCACACTGGCCCCTCCTCACAAGCGGTCACACTGCCCATGAGTCCCAGCCCAGGAGAGCCACACCTGACCGCAGGCCTTGCCACACTGGGCTCAGGTGCTCTGGCCACATCAGCCTCCTCTGTGGTCAAAACCTGGCAGTACAGCTACCTATGTACGTGGCTTCTCCAGCCACCAGATCCCAAGTAATTCTGTGCCAACTGCCCCCATCCTTATGGGCACCCCAGCCCCTCAGGCTCTTCCCCACATGCCAAAGACACGCCTCCCCATTCTACTCCAGCAGCTCTGGCTCAACGCACCAGAGAGACGCCCTCTGTGGGGCAATACCGTGTCCAGTGCAGGAACCCAAGACCAGAGGTCTGGAAGAAGGCAGGCCCACTGCTCCCAGAACTGACTAGAAAGGAGGTGGGAGAGGTGAGGAGGTAGAGTCTCAACTTTTTTCTTTAAAGACAATCAGAGGCCCTTATTAACAAAACCATGGCAACAGACCTAGCGCTGGACTAGCCCTTAGTATCCCCTTCCACGCAGGCTCCTCGGGTTGCTCATTTTCCTTAGCCACTCAACCCTCTCCAGACCCAACTCCGGAACCAGCGGGACAGGCTGAGCGACTGGCTGAACACGGCAGGTAGCTCTCTGCTGCCCTCCTGTGGTGATCAGAAGGTTCAGGCAGATCTGGCGGCCAGAAGTTGGCGGCGCAGGGAAGGCGGCTTCTCACGGGAGGCCCTGTCCCTTGTTAAGGACTCCGCCTGGGAGGGTGGTGCTGGCCTCTGATGCCATCTCCCCCATGAGAAGAGGCTCTGGGAAGAGCCACATTCCTGGGCCTCATTCTGAGCCCTGGAGCACACGGGAAGAGAAGCGCTGACCTGCTTGATGGGGATGGCGCGGCCGCTCCCGATGCTGTCCACCTTGCACTCGGCGGCCTTCTTCTCCCGGTCCAGGTCAGCACCCTTCCGAGACTGGAAGAGAAAACAAAAGGCGTGTTAACGAGGCCCAGGGTCTGCCGAGAACTGCCCACCTGGACTTCCCGGCCTCCCTCCTGCCTCCCACCTCCTGGGCAGCCCTAGCAGTGGGTTGGGCCGGGGCGGCGGGACGGGAAGGAACTGAGACCACGAGTATTCCAACGGGTTTATTCTTACACACGGCACCATACAGAGCAGCACAGGTCACTGAGCCGGGCCCGCCCCTTACAAAAGAGCAAGGACAGAGAGGCCAAGGGCGCGAGGAGCACGCCCGGGGCGGGGGCGTAAGAGAAGCAGGGGCAAGGAGGTGGTCGGTGGGGCTGCTGGTCGGGAGCACAGGGCGCGACAACCGGGAGCGCAAAGTCCACAAGTGAGCGGGCAGATGGCCCATCTGCGGCACAGACACCACATGGCACGTGGCACCGAGCGCGTCGGCGTGGCCCAAGGGGCACAGTGGATGGACAGAGAGAGGAGAGAGGCCAGAAGAGGCCCTGCACCCTGTCAAGCTCCTGGGGCAGAGTCCACCCGAATGCGGATCCTAGGAAATAGGGGGAGGCCAAAAAGAGGGGGCAAGGCAAGCGCGGCGGCGGCGGCGGCTTCCGGAGCAGGAGCAGGAACGGCAGAGGTCCATGCAGGAAGGAGCAGAGGAGGGGAGGGGCAGGAAAGCGCCCCCCAGGAGCAGCCGGGCTGGGCGGGCTTGGACTCCCCCGCCCCTCTGGGCCTCGTCGCGCTGGCCAGCGCCGGGCGTGGGGCAGAGCTGCCTTCTTCTCCATGCAGCGAGCCTGCAGCGTCCGGCCGGGCCTGGTCCCCGGCAGCCCCCAGCGCGGGCTCCGGCGCTCCTAGCCTTCCCTGGGGGTGGGGTTAGTTACAAAGGTTCCCGTGGGTCTCTGGAGTGGGGAGCTCGGCGGCCGCTTCTCATCTGAGAGCAGTCCCAGGGCCCGGCCCGCCTCCGGCCCCGCACAGGGGGCATGTCCAGAGGTGCTGTGTGTCACCAACTGGTCTTCTAATTTGGAAGGAGTTGGAAAGGCCTTTTTGTTGATGAAAAGTTGGAAACAGTGGCACATATCTGCAAATATCGAAAGAATAAAGATTTTGGCAAGTTATACTCAAGCCCCGCACAAGTCGGTCAGCACCGGTGAGGGCAGAGACCCAGGCGCCTGGGGAGCGGCGGCAGCGGAATGAAGAGGAGGAGGAGGAGAAGGACAGGAGGAGGAGGAGGAGGAGGTGGACGAGGAGAAGGACCAGGAGGAGGAGGCGGCGGCGGCGGGCGGCAGCGGCACCTGCTGGCCAGACACAGGCCAAGCGTCCACCTCAGCAGGGGATGGTATGTTTGCCACAAGGCAGCCCAGGCCCCATCCCTCCTGTTCTCCCAGGCTGCCAGGAGCCAAGGGCAGAGCGAGGGGACACAGGGCCACAACTGCAGTGTGGGAGAAAGCAAGGCCAAAGGAAACAAGGAGAACCGGGCAAAAGAGCCACCAGAGAGCAAAATGCCACCCAGCAGCTCCACAGGTGGCACTGCCCCATCCCCTCCTAGGCTCCACGGCCTGAACCGCCACAGCCCTCTGCCCCTTCGGCCCAGGGAGAAGGAAGGTGGATGGGACTGCTGCCACCGGGTCCCCAGACAGAAGAGCCGGTTGGGGGGAGTGGGGTGAAGCCCACCCCAGCCAGATTGTGAGCCAAGAGGCCCCAACCACCAGAGGACCCCTGGGAGCCCAGAGGGGCACCTCCCCATGCGGACAGGAACTGGGGCAAGAGCAGCAACGAAATGAGCACATGAAGTCACAGGAGGGACTGCAGACAGCACAACCATGTCCAGTGGGGGTCACTAGCCACAGAGCAAGCAGGACATAAGGGGCTCGCCCTCAAGCAAGCACGTCGCTGCTGGGGAGGACGATGAGGGAGAAGAGGGGAGGCCCCAACAGCAATGATGAGAGGGGAGGTCCCAAGATACACCCACAGAGACGGACGCGTCTTGAGGCTGCCTCAGGGATAATGGTGCAAGTGAGGTCACCACGGAAACAATGGAAAGAAAATATAAGGTCGCCGCTGTGAGGATGGAGAGAATGGAAGGGCCAGAGGGAAGGCCGTGCCGTGAGCAGCCAGGATGGAGGGCAGCACAGTCGAGGCAGGCAGCAGAGAGCACAGAATGGCAGGAAGCACGGGGCGCAAGGGAGGAGGCCGGGGGCTGGGCAAGGGTGGAGGAGAGGTAGCAGGGCAGGGGAAGGCAGGGGGTGCCCTGGGGTTGCTACAGAGCTCACCAGCAAGGGAAAGGGGAGATTAAGAATGGAACTGAGACAGAGGATGACTGAGGCATGATGCCAGGGAGCAGGGTGCCCAGGCCCTGGCGGCAGTCACTGTGGACAGAGGCACCCAAGGGCCCCGCAGCAGCAGCAGCAGCAGGTGTGGGCTCGAGCAGCCCCCCCTCCCCGCTCTAATGTCTCAATGGCCATGGACAGAAAGGAGAAGCTGCGCATCTAGGCAGGGTCAGGGCCGGGCAGCTGCAATGTGTGGCAGAGCCGTCAGCACAGAGGCTCTGTTAGCATGGATGGCCGCGAGGGCAGGTGGCGGGCTCAGGACGGAGGCAGGCAGCAGGGAGGGAGAAGTGAGCTGGGCAGGCAGAGGCGAGGATGAGTGAGCAGGGCTTGGAAGCGCCAGCTCTGTCCGGGCAGGGTCCGGAGATCTGGCCTGGCCAGCCGCACTCAGGCCCAGGCTGAGAGCCAAGCCAAGCCCTGCTCTTGGAAAGAGGCGCATGGAGTGACGCGGAGGGGCGGGCACTCTCGTGACAACCCACACGGGGGTTCACCCACCTTTGTCTGGCCCAAGACTCCTGGAACATCCAGCCAAGCCCGGCTGGAGGGTTAGGGTTTGGATGGGCTCTGTGTGTCGCACATTGGGAGTGGAGAAACAGCAGGCCCTGGGGCCTGAGAGCCAGGGGCCACCCTCAGCCGGGCCAGCACGACAGCCCCCGGGTGTGGGGTGTGAGGTTTGTGAGGGGTGAGTGAGGAGCTCACAAGGAGACAGGACAAACCTGAGAGGGAGGAACGAGGCAGCGTGGTGAAGCCCAGGAAAAGATGGCTAAGCCTTTGTTAAACCAATCACAGCGGTGGGTGGAAAGCATGAATTTTCCCCTCGGCAGTGGGGTAACGGAAAAAGAGCCGGAAGGCGGACGGGGAGGCCTGGGCTCTGACTCTAGCTGGGCCAGCTAACCCTCTGTGTCGCCTTGGGCAAACAGCCTTCCGGCCGCCGGTTCATTAGCTGTTGAATCAAAGGGGGTCAGGGGAGTTAGGCCAAGTGAGTCCAAGGATACCTTCAAGCTGACAGACACCCTAAAGGGGCCTAGGAGAGAGGAAGGCGGCGGGGAGGGTGAGTGTGTGCGGCAGAGGGCAGGGAGGACTGCAGGGACAGGGTGAGGGCCACTACTGGAAGCCCCTTGTGGGCGCAGAGGAACAGTATGGAAGACTCTGAGGGCACCGGCAAGGACCCTCAGGAGCCGTGTGTATCTGAGGGAGAGACTGCAGGTGCCGTCTTCCTGACTTGGGGCTGCCCACGCCCCTCCTGGCTGGGAGCTCGGCGCTCAGCCCTGCCTGTGCAGCAAAGGCGGCTGGGCGGGGGAGGAGGGCGGTCACGTACCGTGAAGATGTTGGAGCGCCGCTTGGACTGCTTGCGGATGGGTGTGGGGGTGGAGGAGGCAGCGATGGTCTCGATGCGCAGCTCCCGCTGGCTGATGCTGGGGGTGGAGGGGACTGAGGACGAGTAGTCGCTGAAGGCGCTGCCGCCGCCATTCGTGGCCTAAGGACAGAGAGGGCTGCTGAGGGCAGCTCTGGGTCAGGGAGTGGGACGGGCACCAGGCGGGTGCCAGGAATCCCTGTGCTCATGGGGGCCTGGCCAGGGCTCATGGGCAGCAGAGGGGCCACTAGCCCCTACAGGCGGTATGGGAGAAACATTCACCTGGCCTAGAGGCCAGCAGGATCTACTGTCACCTTGCCAGGGCTGCCCCACTAGGGCAGCAAACCCTCGTCCTGGGACCCCGGCAAGAGTGCTTCTGGCCAACCAGGGAGCTAAGTCAGAGGCACAGGCTGGCAGGCGAGAATCAGCTGCAGAGCCTGGCAGTGAACAGACTGGAGTCCTAACCTGCAGGTGGTCTGGAAGGAGGTAGAGGGTCACCCCGGACAAACTCTCACATTCAGGGATGTATGTTTAGAGTGCAGGAGGCCAGGAGGCGGGAGCCGGGAGCCAGGGGTGGCCCAGGGCACTGCGGGAGGCTGAGGGTGGTTCCTAGCATGCCCGTGGCAGGGAAAAGGGATTCCAGGACAGCTGGGGCAGAGAGAACAGAGCTACGACTCCCAGTCAGAGTAAGGTGTAGATGTAGAACAGAGAAGGGAAAGAAAGAGAAAAAGACAGAGGTCACAGAACGGAGAAGAAACGGTATGGCAGCTCCTCCAGGACTCAGGAAACACGCACGGCACAACCAGGTGGCCCGCACCGCAACTGCCCTCACTAGAGCGTGTGGCCTGCCCGGCTGCCTCCCTTGAATCCTAACCTGTACAAGAGGTGCTTGGACCACTGCCCCTCCACAACCTGCCCCTTGGGACGGGGACCACGGCAGAAGTGAGCTGCACAAGTCCCACTCTGTCGGTGTCAGGCGGGGCTGCTCAGAGACAGTGAGAAGGACACAGCCCTCCTCCTCCTTTTTCCCACGTGGGAATGCTGCCGCCTTCTCACAGCCCTAAAGGGGGGGTCCCTGAAATGCAACCAGGCTGTCCTGGAACGCCAGCTGCAGCCAGGGCAGGCCTTGGAAAGATGATGGCCATTCGCAGAGATAAAGTGCAGTGGCTGCTGCGTTGACCACACCATCTGTGGGTGGCCCAGGACTTTCAGCAGAGGGCATCGGGGTAGGGAATGCAGGCCGTGGAATGGTGGAGAGCAGACAGAAGTGGGGATTGCAGCGGGAAGGGTCAGGCACCATGGGGCAGGGATGAGGCCAAGGCTATGGTGCAGGCTAAATGGAATTCCAACCAATGTTTCTAAGCCACATGCAAGGCTGGGAGGCCAGAGGAAGGTGGACAGGTGTGAGCAGGAGGCCAGCACAAGTGGCAGGACGCACAGAGGCAAGACAGACATGGCGGACACAGGCAGGGCGGGACAGGATGCAGGCCGAACCTGGTTGATATGCACGGCCGGGATGGAGGCGGCGGACACTGCCGAGTGGCTGGGCGAGTTGGGCAGTGACTTGCAGGGCCCGATGGCCAGTTGCTGCTTCTTCCGCAAGGCCACTACCTTCTGGGCCACTGCAGGGGACAGCAGAGTCAATTATACCCACTGGAGAGAAGGGAAAACCCTGGCTTAGCACCTCCCCCCAGACACACAGCCTTGCTCACTGGGAGCCTTCCAATCACCAGCACTGGGGCCTCGGCTGCCAGTGACTCCCGCCCGGCACCCGAGTTACCGTCCTGGAAGACACGCTCCACATTGAGCCCGTAGGTCGCGCATGTCTCGTAGTAGGTGCACCGCTTCAGATCTGTGGAGAGCTTGCGGGCTCTGCTGTCGTCGATGACCCGGGGGTTCGCAGCGCTGATGGCGTCTGTTGGAGGTGGGAGGGCGGGAGTCACTCAGCTTTCGGAGAAGCTGGAGTAGTGTGGTGGGGGGCATTTGGCCTAAGGGCTGGTGGGCAAAGGGCCTGGTGAGTGGAACACACAGAGCACCAAGAATGCAGGCGCCTGGATCTCATTTCAATCCTGCCATGGCCTCACTGAGTGCAAACCAGCAAGCACTTCAGCTCTGAGCATGTTTATTCATCTAAAAAAATACGGACCTGCTAGTCACTGGGACGGCAGGTTTCAGTGGGCACAAAAGCCCTCAGACACGAGCAGATGGAGAGTGCTGACAGTCCCGGTCAGCACTGGGAAAACAGTGGGGGCTTGGGGGCTTTCTCACACCTGCCCATCCCCCCCATGCATCCTTGCCCAGGGCCTCCTACTCTCTGCCAGCTCCTGCAGGGCCCCGCCTCACCCTGCGTGCCCACAAGCACCATGGGCACCTCGCTGGCGTTGCGGAAGCTGCAGAGACGCAGGAAGTAGTTGTACACCGTCTGGAAACTGATTTCATCCTCCAGGCTGAACACAAACACCACTGCATCCACCCAGGCAGCAAACTAGGGGAAACCAAGTAAAATTAGCGCCCGCAACTAGACCTGGCAAACTCCCACGCAGGGCAGGTGGACCCAAGTGGACCCTTCTCCCTGGACACACCACCTCTCCCAGTCCCAACCAGCAAGCTCAAGAAAGGGTTCCGGGCACAGGGGTGGGCCCTAACCCTGGGCAGGAGCATCACCTGGAGCTCAGGGGGACCTCCTTCATCTCGGATCAGCAGCAGGTAACTCTGGCCATCCACCACAATCTCCTTCTTAAACCGCCCCCCTAGGACAGAGCGCACAGTCAGGTCCAAAGTGTGGAGAAAGAGCCCAGGGGCCAAGAAGAAATCTACAGCTTTCCATGGAGGAGGTAAGAGGACTGGAAGGGGGCTGGAGACCCCCAACTCAGACCCTGTGGGCGGGAGGGGGAGGAGTGGCCGGCCTCAGGGCCCAGGCTGGGCCCGTGACGCTCACCTTCAGGGGACTCCTCCTGGACATAGGTCCCCGTCAGATAGCGGTGCACCAGGGCTGACTTCCCGCTAGACAGGTTCCCCACTATGCCCTGCGGGAGAGGAAGGGGTAAGTGGGTCAGAGGGCACGAGGGAGAAGACCCAGCAGGAAAAGCAAAGAAGCGGCAGGAGGGAGAAAGGCCAGGGCTGAAGGGGAGGAGAGAGGGCAGAGAGGGCCAAGCTGAGCAGAGAAGGGGACAGAAGCTGGAGAAGCAAGGCCCAGGCCCGTGGCACCCAGCCTCGCCCCCCAGCTCCAGGCCACCTGCGCTGCCCATGGGCCGCACTCACCACTTTAAGCTCCGGTACGGAGCGGCTCAGCGTCCACTCCTGGCTGTTCACAAACGAGTCTGCGGAAGACAGAGCCGCCCCGTCAGGGCCAGGGTGGCACACACACCTGTCCCAACCACTGCTGCCTGTGTCGCCTATGATGCCCTCCCCAGGCCCAGGCCAGAGGACAGCAGCTTCCTCCACGGGACCCCCAACCCTCACCGCTAGTTCCCCTAGGAGGCAGTGGGAAGGTTCTTTTTGAGTGGAGCAGAGTGAGGACGGTCTTCAGACCTGCGTCCTTCCTCTCTTCCTGCTCCAGCAGGTTTATTGTCCCCCCACCCAGCCACACCTGACCTAGTGCCCCTGTGGCCCAAATACTAGGCTCAAACTAGAGGCCAATCCAGCAGGTCTCAGAACAGACCCAAGGGCTGGGCACCTGGTTGGGGGGCAGACTCCTGCAAGTAAGAACAGCACAACCTGGCAGGGTAGGGCCACCCACCACATTCCTGAGCCGGGTGAAAAGGGAGGAGCCTGGTCTGGCCTGGCTCTATTCTGCCAGGGGCAGGTGGATAGGGAGGCATCTACCCCACCTGCCTCCTCCCTAAACTCCTCCTTAGCAGGGAGGCCGCCTCCTGGGCTCACTTCCCTTCAGTCCATTCTCAGAACCTGACTGGCAGGTCCCTTTACCCAGAGCCGTCTAACAGCCAGGCCCCCATCCCCGTCACCTCCAGGTTCCACATGCGTGCTCGGGCCAGCTCTGGGAACCCCTCTCTGGCTGGGCAGCACTGCTCTGGCTTCCAGAGGCACTGTCCCAAGTTTGTGTCAAAGAGTAGTTATGACGACCAGGTCCACAGCAGTCCCTAACCTCAAGCGCGGGGCAGCCGGAGGCGAGCACGCTGCCCCGACAGGGAACTAGGAAAGGTGTCTGGCCTAGCCCAGAGCCCTCTGACTCTGGTGAGTCTCCTTCCTTTCCTGGACCGCATCCGAGAGCGAACCCTCCGGGCGGTCCTCCTGGGTCACTGTCGAAGACCCCAGACGCCAGGCGCGGACGGCACTCGGGCCAGAACACAGACCCGGCTAGCCCCGGACGCGCGCCGCAGCCTGCCTCACCTGGGCGCGCCCGGCCTTTCTCCCGCGAGCTGTTTTCTGCCAGACGCCCCCCAGACCCCCGGGCCAGCCCCCTTACCGCTGGGCGCGCGCAGGAGCTCCGGGGCCGCAGCCGCCCGACGGCTCCACAGCGGCGCGGCGGGCGCGGGCTCCCTCCGGCGGAAGCGGCTGGTGAGCAGCCTCCAGAGGCCGGCGGCGGTGCGGGGGCGGCCGGACTCCGGCGCGACACGCGGGGCGTCGGCGCCCAGCAGGTCGCGGCGGCTGGGGAAGGTGCTCAGGGAGCCGGCGTCGCCGTCGCTACGGGTCCGCGCGCGGGGCGGCCGGGCCAGCAGCCCCGACTCGGAGCGCCGCACCTCCTGGCCGCGGCGCAGGCGGAAGCTGAAGCTCTTCCTGAGTGCCGCCAGGCCGCGCCGAGGCCCCTCGGCCCGCGCCCGCCGCGCAGCACCGGCCAACGCTGGCTGCTCCACAGCGCCGTGCCGCGCAGGAAGCCCGCGCTGCTCGCGCGCCCCAGACCCGCGCCGGGCGCCTCGGCCGCCACGCCAGCTCCAAGCGGTTCACTTCGGGAAGAGTCATGCTGGCCGGCCCGGGGCGGGCTCGGCTCGGGTCGCGGCTGCGCGGGTGTTGTGAGGGCAAACCTTGAGGGCTGGGCGCCGGGCTGAAGCGCCGAAGCGAGGCGAGGCGGTCGAGGCGCCCGGGCCCCGGCGAGCCGAGGCGCAGGCAGGAGGCCGAACAGCAGGCCGCAGGCGCCGGTGGGCGGGCGGCTGCCGAGGGCCGCCGAGCAGCTCAGCGACGCGCGGCTGCTCACAGAAGCTGACACCTGAGGCTGACCTGGGAGGGGCCGACATGTGACAGGCGCCGTCTGGAATCCAGCAGTGGGAAGCGCTGGTGGCTGTGGCCCGGCAGTGAGCTGCTCCTAGGACAACTGTCCCCTGCTGACCAGCCAGCTCCATGCTCAGGGCCGGCGGGCGCTGGCCAGGCCCATGGCGAGGGGCACAGGGCTGGGCCCGGGCCGGGGCCGCGGCCGGGGCGCACGGACCTCCGGCCTCTGGGCACCTGGTGTGGGCCGAGTTGAGTCCCTCAACTCCTCCACCTCGCGGCCGGCAAGCCCAGACCTGGAGAGGCCGGGAGCCAGCCCAGCCCGGAGAGAGAGGCGGCAAGTCTGGCCTGGAACACCCGGGAACGGCGGGTCGGCGCGGCGCGGCGCGGGGGAGCCGGCCTGCTGGGGCAGCCCCCGGGAGCCCTCGGAAAACAGGAAATTCCAGCCCAGGGCTCCTCCTAGGATCAAGCAGGTAGGTGAGGTGCTGTCATTACGAGCAGGCCAACTAAATAACAGTCCTCAGTCCACCACACACTGGGCCCCATTTTGGAGAAAAGTGGGCCATTTCTTATTCTTCAAAAGAAGAGCCAGAAAAGCGAACAACATGAGGCGCCGAAGTATGACAGGCCTGAGTGAGAAGTCAGAGGCAGCCATGCCGGCTCTGCGGGAGAGTCCTCATCTGCAGCACGCGAGCTTCAACGCAGTGGTCTTGTCTTAGCTTTTGGCTCTGACATTCTGAGGTCGAGAGCTGCTGGCTGCTACAGTTGGCTTCTGTTGATGACTGAGGCTGTCTTCTTTGGAGATTATAAAATCCGGAAGATACTCATCTGTCTGGACTGAGTTAAGCGTCCTGCCTAAGGGCAGCAGAGAAATCAAAGATAACCTCGGCCGCAGTTCTGGGTGAGTGACTCACTTCTGAGGCCTGGACCTCTCCAGGCCCCTGCTGCTCACTGGGTCTCACCTCCTGTCGGGATGATGGGCCGAGATCAAGTGGTAGCCTGCGGTACTGGCTGGAGCCTGACGTTCTGTAAATGAAAACACTCCTCCAAGCTCCGAAGCCCTTCCAATTCATGACTGTGGGCTGCCTGGACACCCAATAAACCCAGGGCTCACCCAGAATGGGGGCAAGAGCTCCCCGGCTGTGATTGACACTGCATTGTAAACATCAGTCCTCTCCCAGGCTCTGAAGACCAGCCAGTTTCCTGTCATCCACAAAGTCAGAAACCACTGGCTGCCTCAATACCACCGGCAGATCAGGAGAAACCAGTTTAAGTAGTGGCAAGGGACGAGGGGCTTGCATTTCCTTTAAAGAGATAATACTGCCCACTTTTCTCCACCCCCAGGACAGCCCAACTCCCAGTGTCCTTTTCAGTTTTAGAATTCCATGGACCTGGTCAGAGCCAAGTAGGAGATAAAAGTGGCACATTCCTGAGGGGCTGGGTGGGAATGCCTAAGGAAGGCAGGGCCTCTCCATCCTAGGTGCTCGCTGCAGAAAGAGCACTGGAAATTCCCAAGTCCTGGGCTGGATCTCCCAGGCCTGGAGAGGCCCTGGTGGTGAGTTTGTATTTCCATAGGACTAGTTATTAGCGTTGGTGAAGACAGCTTCTTCCCGTACGGGATGCATGTTCCCCCCCACAATAGAAGCACCTGCAGAAGCACCCTTCGCGGGTCCTCAGGCAGGCAGAGAGACAAGAACACAACTCAGTGAAGCCGGCCAACGTCACCAAGCTGTAGATCAAAAGGAAACGCATTCTGCCTTGACCTCCCTATCTGCGTGTATCTGTCCTCTCTCTCACACACAACAGGGAATGGCTGTTCCGCCAAAGAATAAGGCTGCCCACTCACAAGCCCATTCTGCAAGCCAATGAAAATGCAAGCAAAGGGCCGGGCACGGTGGCTCATGCATGTAATTCCAATGCTTTGGGAGGCCGAGGCGGGTGGATCACCTGAGGTCAGGGGTCTAAGACCAGCCTTGCCAACATAGTAAAACCCCATCTCTACTAAAAATACAAAAATCAGGCACCATGTCTCGTGCCTGTAATCCCAGTGCTTTTGGAGGCCGAGGCAGGCAGATCACTTGAGTCCAGGAGTTGGAGACCAGCCCGGGCAACATGGTGAAACCCCGTCTCTACTACAACACCAACAACAAAATGAAAGATTAGCCAGGCATGGTGGCATGAGCCTGTGGTCCCAACTACTTGAGAGGCTGAGGTGGGGATCGCTTGAACCCAGAGGGTCCAGGTTTCTGTGAGCCAAGATGAAGCCACTGCATTCCAGCCTGGGCCACAGAGCAAGACCCTGTTTCAAGAAATAAATAAGAAGCAAGCACAGGACAGCAGCTATGGGAGCCGACCTCTGGGGACGGAGAGGGGATGGGGACAAGGTACCCGACAGGGGATAGGTCACTTTAGAACCTAGCTGGCTCTTTCAGTGGGAGAACAGAAGGGGGTTAAGGCCCCAGCTGCATACATGCCAGACACAGATAGACACACACACACGTGGGCGCGTGTGTAGTTCTCAGGGAAGGCAGGCAGCAATCGCAGTCCCCAGAAGAACATCTTACAGTCTCAGAAGACACGTAAGTCCCACTGCACCTGCAGAATCAGTCCAAGGAGAAAGTGCCAGCTGGGTCAACTACCAAACCCGGAACAGCTTCCTCTTCCTCACCTGGCTGCCTCCTCCTTCCTAGTCCTTTTCCCCAGAAAGCTTTCCTGACCCGGAGAAACTAGACAGGGAAGGGCACCTGCTCCCACATAAATGTCTCAGGACATCAAGCCAGTCAAAGACCCTGAAAAGGAGAACAGCTTCTGGCACACACCTTTTCCTCATTGGTTCAGCCCAGGGTCAGAGATAAGGTCTCTATTCTGCCCGATAAGATTCTGCTCCAAAGACACACAGCAAACAACAAACAGCTGTGCTCACACAGAGCCACTACCTACTGGGTCCAAAGGAAATTAGGACAGCCCTAAAAAGCTCCAGGCTGGGATTACACGAACAGGACTGAAATCCCACAACACAAGCCCTCATGTCAGTTCTCTGTTTATTAAGGCCACCGGAAGCACCGGACTGAATTTGCCTCTTAGGGGCTGAGAGGCTCTGTGGAAGTTTCTGGGGGACTAAGAGGAAATCTCTCACAAATGCCCGCAGTGTGCATCCTGGGGCAGGACAAACACAGCCTTCCCTGGAGCCGGAGAGCGCAGAAGCCGGGCTCGAGACCCCCTTTTGTGGAATACTTGGACGTCAGGAGGAAAAGCTGACTCTGGTTATGCCCAGTGCCTGTGCTAGCTTGGGCCTCAGCTGCCCTGCTTGCATGTGCACAGGGGGCTGAGGGGCCAGGGGGGTCGTGACAGGGAGAGGGAACACCCCTGGGCAGGTGTGAGGTGTAAGACCCTGCCAGAAAGAGAAAGCTGGTCCTGAGGATGTGGGACCTGGTCGCCTCCAGGTGTGTGTTGCTTGATCCACTGGTGAACTTTGGCTGTGCCCACTGCGGCCCATGTGGCCCACAGGGAGCTGGCAGATTTCTTTCGAGGAGATGAGGGAGGGTGGATAAGCCTTCTCTTGAAAGCCGGAGCTTGTGGCGGGCTGTGTAGGGGAAGACTCTGGCTTCCTCCAGCAGTCGGGTGCGGTCCCAGAACCACCCTGGCCCTCCCAAACAGGCCCTCCTTGCCCACAAGGTGGCAGTAAAACATCTTCCTGCAGCTGGGCCTTAGGCTGCGGCGGGGAAGGCTGGCGGATGTGAGGGCTAGCCACACCCCCGCCACTGAGCCCGGGAGACAGTGGGGGCCACACCAAGCCCCCTTCGCCACTCAGGACTGGCTGGTGTCCAGCAGGCTCTCCAAGTCGGAGCTTAGGGAATCAGAGGAGAAGACGGGGAGGCAGGGGGAGAGCACTCAGGACGCCTCCCCAGCGAGGCCACAGTCCTCCCTAAGTGTCCCAGCAGCTGTCCCGAGACAACTTGAGTTGCTGCAGCAGCAGCCATGGACCTAAATTCCACCCCCAACAGCTCCATTAAAGCATCCCCCATCTTCAATGGCAACACATGAGCTCTGGAGCTGCACAAGCCAAAAACCTGCTAGTATCACCCTCCATTTCCTTCCTTGCCACTCCCCCAGCCCAATCCGTGTCAGTCCTGGTGGCGCTGCCTCCTAAATGTGGCCCAAATCCATCACCAGCTCCTTTCTCCAACTCAAAGGCAAGCCACCATCCTCCTGGGCCTAAGCATCACAGCAGCTTCCTATGGGTCTCCCATCTCCAGCCTCCGTCACCACCAATGCCAGCTGATTTCCTTTACAGCCAGGGTGGACCTCTTCAAACCATAACCTGGTCACCTCTCAGCAAAGCCCTGCAATGGCTCTCCAGCTGGTGGAGAATGGCACCCAAACCCCTTATTCTCTTCCAACGTCCCGTGTGCTCCTGACTACCCGCTTGCTCTCACCTGACCCCCTCCCCAGGACCCACCTCCATCCCCATCCATCGTTAATGCCTCCCGAGCCTCTGCCCTGCTTGTCCCTGAGGTCATTTGGACCGTGGCTGAAGCATCCCTTCCTTGGGAGGCTGAGCATCTCAGTGACCATACTCAACATCATCTAACACTTGCCACTGTCAGCAAGTGCCCCCACAACAGAACCTTGCCAGGTACATGAAGATGGCCAAGATTCCCTGAGTGAATGAGTGAAGGTCTTTGCTGAGCATGCACTGTGCTTCTGGGGCTTTTGGCCTCTTTGTGGGGAGGAAGGCCTAAGAGAGATGGGCCCTGGCTGGGCCAGTCTTTTGAGAGAAGTCATAGGCAAAATAATCTGTGCAGGCCCCAAGTTGAAAGGCACAGCGCACCCTGGAGTTGAGAAAGCTGGATTCAAGTTCAGCCTCTGGCCCCTATTAGTGGGTGATCAGCCACGGTCTCCTTAATCTCAGGTCTGTCTGTAAATCAGGGATCACCCAGCTTCCAGCTAAAGGTGCTGTGCAGGCCAGCACTGTGAGCATGGAGGGCCACATGGTACCTGGCATGCAGTGGGTGAGCAACAGAAGGAGCTGTTCCTATTGGGCGAGGGAGAGCCAGAGTGGACGCTGGGATTACTGAAACCAGCTCTCTTCATGTCGGAAATCCAGGCAGATGTGATCAGCCCATGAAACCTTAGCAGCTCCCCCTCAGCTTGGCTTTGATTCCTGGGCTGGTCCCTCCACCTCCCCTCCAAGAGACCTCAGAGATAGGGAGGACCTTGGAGAGTCCTCAGTCCTAACCCCCAGGACCTCAGAATGTGACCTTATTTGGAAATAGGGTTGTTGCAGATGTAATTCAGATGAGGTCATACTGGAGTAGGGTGGGCCCTGAATCCAGTATGACTCGTGTCCTTTTAAAAGGGGGGAATTTGGGCACATCGACAGACACAAAGGGAAGTCAATGTGAAGAGATGCAGGGAGAAGACGGCCATCAATAAGCCACGGAGAGAGGTGTGGGGCGGATCTCTCCCTAGTGCCTTCAGAGGGGGCGTGGCCTTTCCCACACCTTTATCTCAGACATCTGGCCTCCACAACTGTGGCACAGTGAACTTTTCGGTTTTTGAGACAGGGTCTCCTTCTGTTACCCAGGCAATCACAGCTCACTGCAGCCTCGACTTCCTAGGCTCAAGCAATCCTCCTGTCTCGGCCTCCCAAGTAGCTGGGACTTTAGGCATGCAACACCATGTCCAGCTATTTTTTCTACTTTCTTTTTTTTAAAAAAACAGAGGTGGGGGTCTCACTATGCTGCCCACACTGGCCTAGAACTCCTGGGCTCAAGCAATCATCTGGCCTTGACCTTCCAAAGTGCTGGGATTACAGGCGTGAGCCATTGCAGCCAGCTAGGAACAGACTTAGGTCGTTTCAAACCATCCTGTTTACAATGGTTTATTACCACAGCCCTAGGAGGCTGTGGGCTCTCCAGAAAAGCTAGTGCATGCCGGGAAGAACACACAGGTGTTTTCTGAGCAGGTCCGGGTCCCCTTAATCCCCGCCATGGGTTCCAGGTTCAGAACTCGTGTTCTGGTTCATCCTCTCCTTTTAGAGATGAGGGCAGTGACACCTAGAGAGGGGAAGTAACGTGCCTGCAGTTACACAGCCCAGCAGTGACAGAGTCTGGGCAGGGCCCAGGACTCCAGAATCCCAGGCTGGAGCTTGGGCCCTCTAAGTCATCATTTCACATTATTTTTTTGAGGGCTTACTAAGTGCATTCAGGGCAAGCAGACTGAAGTCTCTGCCCCATCCTGCCTCAAGGTGACGGCTGGCAGTCTGGACTGGCATAGGACCCAGCCTACATCCCTGGGACCCTCTGAGGGCTGCTCAGAGGCCCAGGGATTCTGCCCCATCTCCAGAGGTCAGGGTGTTGGTCTGAGAGCTCCCCAGTGACTTTGCTCCTCTCCTCCCCAGGGAAAAGCTGAGGGAGAGAAGGCGGCAGAGGGGCTGGTGGCAGAGAGAGCCACAGGACTGAGGGCAATGCATGGCGCAGGGAAACAGATTACCCCAGGATGGGGGTGGGAGTGGCTGTCATTCCAGCTGAAAATGGCCTTTCGATACCAGGCTGGTGACATAGCGGTATTGTAGTACTATAGATGGTACTTGAGAGTAGTTTGTTTACCTGTCTATCCACGAGCTCTGTGCTGGGCGCAATGGTGGACAGGACGAAGGCTCTCCCCTGGAAGACTTGGTCCCTCAGCATCTCCCCCATCTGGCCTCCTGGCTTTGTCCCATCTGGCCATGTTCTAAGACCCTGGGAGTGCCCCTGACGCCACTCTAGCTCTGACCAGCAACAGCAGCTGTGGGCTTGGCTCTGCTTTCTAGCAGCTCCTCCCTGGAGAGGAACGCAACCAGCATGTGCCGCACCCCCGGTGTGGGCTGGTGCCATGCCAGGGGCTCCTGCGCCTCGCGGCATCTCCAGCCCTCCCATGGCCTGAAGGGTGGGGGCAGGAGGTGAGCCACCACCACAGGGTGGGACGGAGAGGGCTCCGGCCTCAGAATGTGAAGCATCGTACGGCCCTATGCTGTGTTGCACCTTTTCCTCACAACTTTGACCCATCGCCTACACTTTCAACATTGAAACATGTTGTTCTCTTTTTACAACTGAGCAGGCAGCCCAGCTGAAGTCCCATGAGCTAGAGTTCTGCCTCTTCCAGCCCAGTGAGTCTCTAAAATACATTCCAAGTATGAGATTAATTCCCTGTCAGCAGCACCAGCACTTCCACTTGTCTTTATATTTTTTACAAAAGGCCTCCCAAAGTACTGGGATTAGAGGCATGAGCCATGGTGCCCGGCCACAAAAGCAAAAAAAAAAATTTTTTTTTTTTGAGCCGGAGTCTCGCTCTTGTCACCCAGGCTGGAGTGCAATGGCACGATCTCAGCTCACTATAACCTCCGCCTCCCGGGTTCAAGTGATTCTCCCGCCTCAGCCTCCTGAGTAGCTGGGATTACAGGTGCCTGCCACCACACCCAGCTAAATTTTGTATCTTTAGGAGAGATGGGGTTTCACCATATTGGCCAGGGTGGTCTGGAGCTCCTGACCTCAGGTGATCTACTTCCCTTGGCCCTCCAAAGTGCTGGGATTATAGGCGTGAGCCACCATGCCCGGCCGCAAAATATTTTTATAAACAGAAGATGCAATAAAGTGTTCAAATCATTGCACTAATTTTGCAGGACTGATGTGGAGGAGGTGTGGAAAACAGCTCTGGAAGCGCAGCTGCAGATGTACGAAGGTGCTGCACTGCGAGGGGCACTCTAGACAAGTGCAGGTAACAGTGCAGCGATTTTTAAAAAGATTCAGACAGGCTGAGAGTCTAGTGGACAGAAGTTTAAAAGCACCTGAGAGGCCAAGCACAGTGGCTCACGCCTGTAACCTCAGCACTTTGGGAGACTGAGGTGGGTGAATCACCTGAGGTCAGGAGTTCAAGATCAGCCTGGCCAACACGGTGAAACTTCATCTCTACTAAGAATACAAAATTTAGCTGGGCGTGGTGGCACGTGCCTGTAATCCCAACTACTCGGGAGGCTGAGGCAGGAGAATTGCTTAAATCCGGGAGGAGGAGGCTGCAGTGGGTCAAGACTGCACCACTGCACTCCAGCCTGGGTGACAGAGTGAAACTCCATCTAAAAAAAAAAAAAAAAAAAGCATCTGAGGCTGGTGTTGCATGCCTGTAGTCCTAGCTACTCAGGAGGCTGAGGTGAGAGGATCACTTGAGCCTGGGAGGTGGAGGTTGCAGTGAGCCAAGATTGTGCCACTGTCCTCCAGCCTAGGCAACAGAGTTAGACCCAGTCTCGAAAAAATAAATAACTTAATTTAATATAAATTTTTGCAAAGACTCTTTTACCAGCCTGAAGAGACAAAAGGAAAGACCTCACAGCCAGATCTGCTGTGTTTTGAGGAGTGATTTTCTTTCTTCCCCTTGAAGAGGAAAAAGCGATTTTCACTGGTACATTTAAAGTCCCCCAACTATGGGAAGGTACCAATTCTGGACAAGTGCCACTGCA
Source organism: Papio anubis (assembly GCF_008728515.1). Lineage (NCBI taxonomy): Eukaryota > Metazoa > Chordata > Mammalia > Primates > Cercopithecidae > Papio > Papio anubis. The sequence goes on from NC_044979.1 coordinate 8,139,969, forward strand.
ACACAATGCTCAGAGTACCTGAACTTTCAGCTCTGCTCTTCGGGCAGAAATTCACTGCTGGCCACTGACAGGTCTGTTTCATATTTCAAAGGAATATTGGGTGCTACAAATAGGAACTGAGAGGTAAAGTTATTAAACTCATTGAACCTGTGATTGGTTGGTGTTTTCCTGTCATTTTAAGAGACTAAATATGGGGGGCAGACATCAAAATACTTGTACAATTTTAAAATGTCACAATTAAACATGAGCTGACTTAAAAACAACAACAAAAAAAACAACTCTTACCTAGCATAGGTGGGTGGCAATGCTTGACTCTGTGTGTGTGTGTGTGTGTGTGTGTGTGGTGTTGGGGGGTGGAATGGAGGGGTTGGAGACAGGCTCTGTTCCCCAGGCTGGAGTGCAGTGGCAAGATTACAGCTTACTGGAGCCTCCAGCCCCCCGGGCTCATGAGATCCTCCTACCTCAGCCCCACAAGTAGCTGGGACCACAGGTATGTGTCAACTATGCCCGGCTAATTTTTTTTCTTTTCTTTTTTTGTAGAGACGGAGTTTCCCTATGTTGCCCAGAGTGGTCTGAAACTCCTGGCCTCAAATGATCCTCCCACCTCAGCCTCCCAAAGTGCTGGGATTACAGGTGTGAGCCTCCATGACTGGCATAACACTTGATTTTTTAAAAAGTCAGATACAAATTTTTATGTAACAAAATTGTATGGACCTGTATAAAAAAATGCAAGAAAATATCAAAATAATGATGAAATGGTGACAGTGGCTGCCTGCCTCTGGTTAGAATTACTGGTGACTTCTTTTGCTTCTTTTATGTTTTTCTGCAGTAAGTGTACATCACCCTGTTTTCTGAAATATTTACAGATGATACACTACTTTATAAAAAGCAACAGAAGACTGTTCCCCATTGGAATGAGGAGAGCAAATTTTTCTGAGTCAGACTCTGAGGGGATACAAAGGAAGAAAACAAGCTGTGACTAGTATAAATGTGCACTATGCCAATCTTTTTTCAATTGTATTTCAGGGTATGAAAACATTCACAACATGCTCAGAAAACCGCTGTTTGGGCCGCATGCCTTCTTCCCTCTCCTTAACACGGGTGCGTCCTGAGTGACTGTCCCCCCAGCTCCTGCTCACACTGCAGTTCACACCAAACTGCCAAGTCAGGGGCACCTGGGGCCCTCCCCAGGCCACTGGGTTGGCTCTAGCTTGCTCCAATGGCCTGGCTTCATAGCATCTCACAGTATGAATGTTCTGTCCATTCTTCAACCCTTCTCCTGCTGAGGGACACTCACGTCACTTCCTTCTTTTTTAGCTACTACAAGCAAGGCTGAAATGGATACTGTGTGCCTATGGTGTGTTCTTCCCAAGGCATGTGAATGTTTCATGTGAATGGATAACGCCCAGTTACTTTTCCAGCTTGATTGTAACAATCCCTTCTCCTGCTCTCCACCAGCAGTGGGTGAGGATGTTCGTGCACCCTGTGCGCCAGCAGTCTGCTCTTCCAGCCGGGGAACCAGCCCCTGGCTCTTCTGATGGGCATGTCCCTGATTACTAGTGAGGTTGCGCCTTTTCATGTTCGTCAACAACACAAAGCATTTCCTCTTCTTCCATTTGTCTTGATCCTACTCTTTGCCTGTCTTTTCTTTTCTTTTTTTTTTGGCCTGTTTTTCTCTTGGGTTTTTCAAATCTTTTCCTTAATCTGCAGGAGCTCTTCGTACAGCGGGCATGTGAAGCATGTATCCGGCACATGTGCACTGCAAGCAGCTTCTCCTGCTTTATGACCCAGAATGTAATTACATCTGCTAGTTTTGTAACTGGTTATAACATTTGAACAACAAAATCCATGACACAAGGGCGACACTAAAGATAAGAGGTGGGGAGATGCTGTTCTTAACAGAAGAACACTGGCTAATACTTATAGAAAGATTGTCGGGTTTACGGCCACCTTGACAACCCCGATATCATCAACTCAGGCAAGGATCATTAATGGACGCTAAAACCATCAGGTGAACAGTTGTGGTGGGCAGTTTATTTTGAGGGTGCGGAATGATCACCCCCACAGACCACTTACTAATTACAGAGGAAGGAAAGGAACCTTCACAATGGGGAGACCTGGTCCTCATGCCCCTGACAGCACTAAGGGCGTGGTCCTGTGGAGGAACGGGGTGTTCCTGCTGAGCTTCCAGATCACAGTTCAGTTCAAAGACCCCACAAGGGAGAAAGGAACAAGAGAGAAAACACCCAGCGCCAGCCAGCCCACGGTTCCAGGACTCGGGCCTTCTACAGGAAAATGGGTCCTGGCCCTACAGTAAGTCTACGTCATGGGGGAAAAGGTATCACATTGGACCCTGTTCCATCCTTATCTAGGAAAACAAAAAAAGCTCTGTAAGACCTTTCAGGCATGTCTAGGGAAGTGTGGTTATGGGTCAGCTATTAAATGATACTAGGAAATTCTTCCGACCTTTCTGGTGCTATTCTGGTGTTACGGGTGTGTAGAATAATGTGCCTATCCTCAGGAGATGCCTGCTGAAGAGCTTGGGAAGATGTGTCAGTGTGTCTACAACTGCTGAAAAAAACATATGTGAGAGTGAGACAGTGACAGAGAGCCAGCAAATGCGGTAAAATGTTAATAATGATCACATTTTTAAATGCTGTCATTTTTCAAAATAAAAAGCTGGGGGTGGGGGGAATTTGTCAGTCTGTTCCTCTATAAATTCTGGGTTTTCTGTCCGCTTAAGAGGATCTCTCATCCTAAGATTAGACAACATTCTTCTACATTTCTGCTCTGTTTTTAAAGGTCTTATCTTTTTCCCTGTGCATAAAGGTGGCAGCACAGGCTCCAAAGCCAGATTTCCTGGGTACAGGTCCTGTCTCCACCATTTGAATGAGCAACCTTGGGCCATTTCCTTTACATCTTTGTACCTCAGTTTCCTCATCTGCAAAATGGGGTTAATACTACCCTGCAGGGATGCTCCAAAAATTGCAGGAATACGAGAAGGGCAAGTAAGCATATAGGCAGTGCCTGGCACAGTATGAGCACTAAGAGAAAGGCATTCTTTCTTGTGTGTGTTTTTTCAGAGGCAAGGTCTTGCTAAATATAGTCCAAGCTGGGGTGCAGTAGCACAATCATAGCTTATCTAACTGCAGCAGCCTCCCATGTGGCTGAGACTACAGGAGTGTACCACCACACCTGGCTAATTTTTAAAAATTTTTTGTAGAGGCTGGGTGCAGTGGCTCATGCCTGTAATCCCAACACTTTGGGAGGCCGAGGGGCACTGCTTGAGTCCAGGAGTTCGAGACCAGCCTGGACAACATGGAAAAACCTCGTCTCTACTAAAAATAGAAAAATTTCAAGCCTGTAATCCCAGCACTTTGGGAGGCCGAGGCGGGTGGATCACGAGGTCAGGAGATCGAGACTATCCTGGCTAACATGGTGAAACCCCGTCTCTACTAAAAATACAAAAAACTAGCCGGGCGTGGTGGCGGGCGCCTGTAGTCTCAGATACTTGGGAGGCTGAGGCGGGAGAACGGCGTGAACCCGGGAGGCGGAGCTTGCAGTGAGCCGAGATCACGCCACTGCACTCCAGCCTGGGAGACACAGCGAGACTCCGTCTCAAAAAAAAAAAAAGAAAGAAAAATTAGCTGGGTGTGATGGTGTATGTCTGTAGTCCTGGTCTGTAGTCCTGGCTACTTGGGAGGCTGAGGTGGGAGGATCACCTGAGCCCGGGGTGCAGAGGTTGCAGTGAGCTGAGATCACACCATGACATCGTGCTCCAGCCTGAGCCACAGAACGAGACCCTGTTACTATGTTGCCTAGGCTGGTCCCAAACTCTTTTAGGCTCAAGTGATCCTCCTGCCTTGGCCTCTCAAAGTGCTGGGATTACAGGCATGAGCTACCACACTACCATTCTTTCTGAGATAGCAGATCTGGTCCTGCTGTCCCTGGCTTAGAACCTGTAACTCCTGTCACCCGCAGCAGGAGCTGTCAATCTTGTGACATTTGCAGCACAAACACAAAGTGCTGGAGTGTGGGGTGGCACATTTGAGTAGTTTGAAAACATACTGCACCAGCAATTTTAATAATAAAATCACTACTGCAGTGAAGCCATGTCTAGTGGTACCTACTGGGCTGCAGGCTTGCCGAAGCTCTGGGCCGCTGTCCTCATGCCCCAGGCCACTGCACAGAAACTTGCTCACCACCCTCAGCACATGCTCTGAGGATGCTCCTGAGTGGAGATGCTTTGCTTTTCAGTCAGCTGATGTTCCAGGCCCGTCTCCCACTCAGAGCAAAGGGACTGCACTTCGAGGCACACCCACATGGCCCACTCCTAGCCTAAGCAGGGCTGTCATCTGCACCTCTGCTTTATTTTACCCTTGCTCAAGTTTTGGGGTCACCTGGGAAGGAAGGGCTCATGACACCACTGCCCCCAGGTTCAGAGCTCACCACACATCTCTCAGGGGCTGCTGCACGGCTCAGGACCCACACAGAGAAGTGCCGGGCACAGAGCAGGCTCAAGTGGCACCTCACACCAAGCCTCTCCCAGGCACGGAAGCCAGGAGGGTTCTTGGTGCTCCACAGCCAAGGGATGTGATGAGAATCTAGTAACATGGGTTCAGGACGGCATCTCCCTCCAAAACAGCACCGCAGCTGGGGGAGCACGAAATCCTCACAAGATCCTCTTGGAGTTGGGCTTGGGACACCCCATCTGAGATGCCACAAAGGGTGCACTGCAGGCAGGGGCTGCCCCCTGCAGCCTGTCCTCAGGCTCCCACAAAGCCCCAGGTCCTCCCTGACATTCACAAGAGCGGGTGGGAAGGGATCTGTCACTGACTGCTGCAGCACTGCAGGCTCTTCCCGGCACAGTCCATGAGCGCCTCATTTCCAAGGTGGGGGGCTCTCCCTGTTTCTCAGCCACGAAGTGGGCGGAGAGACAGGGGGCTTCCTCCTGTGCCACACAGCTTCCAAGAGTACGTGTGTGTTTGCACACTTTCTGCTATTACATATATTACTTAGTATGGAACAAACGCAAACAAAAAACACTTACAGAAATGGCCCCTGCCTAAAATGCCAGGATGGGGTGAGGAAAGACTATGGCTTTGCTGACTGAGGCCTCTGTCACGATCCCGAGGGAAGCCCCTAGCAGGTGGCCAAGATGCTGACTGACAGCGGCAGCAGCCCAGTCCCTGGGCCTGTGTGCACTTCATCTCGCAAGAGCAGGATCTGGGCTCCACCCTCCCACCTAGCACAGGACCCAAGGTGGGAACATGAGTACCCCTTAACATTAACACACTTTGTCACCTACCACACACAACAACAGTTGTACTTCTAGGTTTTAAGAAAACACACAGGGACAAAAAACTACTGTGAATTCAGCAAGACTTTTAAATGGACTTGTCTGCTGTCAATCACCACTCGGTGCGTGCTCGACAGAGTAGTATTTGTTACATGACTGAGAAGGGCACATTATTCTGATTTTTTTTTGGTGGGGGCGGCGGAGGCTTGCTCTGTCACCCAGGCTGGAGTGCAGTGGCGCAATCTCGGCTCACTGAAAGCTCCGCCTCCCAGGTTCCGCCATTCTCCTGCCTCAGCCTCCCGAATAGCTGGGACTACAGGCGCCCACCACCATGCCTGGCTAATTTTTTGTATTTTTAGCAGAGACAGGGTTTCACTGTGTTAGCCAGGATGGTCTCGATTTCCTGACCTCGTGATCCACCTGCCTTGGCCTCCCAAAGTGCTGGGATCACAGGCGTGAGCCACTCTGCCCAGCCCTGAATTTTTAATATAATCTTTTGAAAAGTTGAATCAGGCCGGGAATGGTGGCTCACACCTGTAATCCCAGTGCTTTGGGAGGCCGAGGCGAGTGGACTGCCTGTGGTCAGGAGTTCGAGACCAGTCTGGCCAACATGGTGAAAACCCGTCTCTACTAAAAATACGAAAAAATTAGCCAGCTGTGGTGGCATGCCCCTGTAATCCCAGCTACTCGGGAGGCTGAGGCAGGGGAATTGCTTGAACCAAAGAGGTGGAGGTTGCAGTGAGCCAAGATTGTGCCAGCGCACTCCAGCCTGGGCGACAGAGCGAGACTCTGTCTCAAAAAAAAAAAAGACTGGGCTATAATCCCAGCACTTTGGGAGGCCGAGGTGGGCAGATCACAAGGTCAGGAGATCAAGACCATCCTGGCTAACGTGGTGAAACCCCGTCTCTACTAAAAATACAAAAAAATTAGCCGGGCGTGGTGGCGGACGCCTGTAGTCCCAGCTACTCAGGAGGCTGAGGCAGGAGAATGGCGGGAACCCGGGAGGCAGAGCTTGCAGTGAGCCAAGATCATGCCACTGCACTCCAGCCTGGGCGACAGAGCGAGACTCCATCTCAAAAAAAAAAAAAAAAGTTGAATCAAAGAGGGTACACTTCAGTATTCAATTTTTACAACCAATAGGCATGTGTTATTTATTTATTCATTCATTTATTTATTTATTTATTTTTAGGCAGACTGGTCTTGCTCTGTCACCCAGGCTGGAGTGTAGTGGTGTGATCACGGCTCACTGCAGCCCTGACCTCTGGGTTCAAGCAGTCTGCTCACCTCAGTCTCCTGAGTAGCTGGGACTATAGATGCACACCACCATACCTGGCTAATTTTTAAATTTTTTTTTGTAGGGATGGGGTCTCACTATATTGCCCAGGCTGGTCTCAAGTGATCTGCCCACCTTGGCCTCCCAAAGTGGCACCCAGTTCCATGTGTTATTTGTGTGTGTGTGTGTGTGAGAGAGAGAGAGAGAGCGCGCACGCGCGTCAGGGTCGCCCTCGGTCACCCAGGCCGAAGTGCAGTGGTGCAATCTTGGCTCACTGCACCTCTGCCTCCCAGGTTCAAGCAATTCTCCTGTCTCAGCTTCTGGAGTAGCTAGGACTGGAGGCACACGCCACCATGCCTGGCTAATTTTCATATTTTTTGTAGAGACAGGGTTTCGTCATGCTGGCCAGGCTGATCTTGAACTCCTGACCTCAAGTGATCCGCCCGCCTCGGCCTTCTAGAGTGCTGGGATTATAGGCGTGAGCCACAGGGCCCGACCTAAACCTCTTTTCTTTACAAATTATCCAGCGTCAGGTGTCTCTTTATAGCAACAGAAGAATTGACTTATACAATTTTGAATATACTGGATTAAATAAAATATATTAAAATTAATCTCACTTTTAAAAAACCTTTTTAATATGGCTACTTGAAAACTGAAAATCAGGCCAGGCACGGTGGCTCACTTAGGCCTGTAATCCCAGCACTTTGGGAGGCCAATGTGGGCGGATCACTTGAGGTCAGGAGTTCGAGACCACCCTGGCCAACATGGTGAAACCCCATCTCTTAGCTAGGTATGGTGGAGCATGCCTGTAATCCCAGTTACTCAGGAGGCTGAGGCAAGAGAATCGCTTGAACTGGGGAGGCGGAGGTTGCAATGAGCTGAGATCACATCACTGCATTCCAGCATGGGCAACAGAGTGAGACTCCACCTCCAAAAAAAAAAAAGAAAATTTAAAATCGGCCGGGCACGGTGGCTCACATCTGTAATCCCAATACTTTGGGAGGCTAAGGCAAGCAGGTCACTTGAACTCAAGAGTTCAAGACCAGCCTGGCCAACATGGTGAAACCCTGTCTCTACAAAAAATACAAAAATTAGCCAGGCATGTTGGCATGTGCCTGTAATCCCAGCTACTCAGGCGGCTGAGGCATGAGAATTGTTTGAACTCGGGAGGCAGAGGTTGCAGTGACCAGACATCACACCACTGCACTCCAGCCTGGGCAACAAAGCAAGACTCTCTCTCATTTAAAAAAAAAAAGAAAGGAAGAAAGAAAGAAAGAAAAAGAAAATTTAAGTTCACACATGTGACTCGCCCATGTCTACTGCACAGTGATGAATCAGAGAAAACAACAACAGGCAAAACATCAAAGATGACCCTGGGTGCTCATGGTAATGTGCAGGCCCTGTGACAGCCCTGCCCCCTCCGGTCCCTGCCGCTGGGCCTGGATGCGCTAGACCGACGTACCCCACACTCTGCCACCTGGGCTCTCAGGCTTAGGTCTGGAAACAGTCATTCCCGTGATCTCATGCAGCCCTCACCTCACACACCCCTATGCAGGCAGTGATGACAGCCAAGCCTCTGAGATAAGTAATGAGACAGTTGCCACCCAGGGCGCACATCCTCAGGGCGGCTGCTGCTCTAAAAACTCTGCAGACGTTAACTGATTTGCTTCTCACGCCCACACCATGAAACGGATGCCCATGTTTTACCAATGGCAAAGCTAAGACACAGAGGGGTTAAGGAACTCACCCAAGGTCACACAGCTCCCAAGTGGTAGGTCTGGGACTCAAATCTAGGCAGCCTGGCTCCAGAGCCCAGGTTCTTAACCTCTACTCTATTCAGGCCCTGAGAGAAGAAATGAAGGCCAGGCTTCATTCCACATCACCCAATATAGAACCATCCAGAACAATCTAGAAGCAATAATGGGGTAGCGGGGGGTAGTGGTGGAGGGTGCTGCTTCAGAGTGATGGACAGCCTCCAAAATGTCCCAACTCTTCTCCAACAAAGGCTCTGGGGCTTGCCTTTCTGGTATCTTTTTTTGTTTTTTTGGTTTTTTTGTACAACTGTGATTGGACAAGACATTTAGAGCATCTTTAACCAAAACATCCTCCAGGCACAGAAGTGCCATCCACCAGTGCCTGGAAAAGCCCAGGCCCAGGAAGGGGTGGGGATCCCAGCAGAAGCAGAGCAGAGGTCCCTGGAGGGGTCTAGACTTTTCGGTCCTCCCTCTGCCCCTGTGACAGGCTTTGATCCCACTCCAGGCGCTGGGGTTTCAGGTTTGCAAGCCATCAAAACACCAAACTGAAAAGGCAAAAGGGAAGCTGCTGTAGGCAGGCACCCCGACAGTGGCAAGGAGGAGTTCTGGCAGAAAAAGGAACAGGCACAAAGCCCTAAGGCACAGCCATCTGGGGATATGTTATGGAGCAGGCACAGCCAGCCTCAGCCTCCTGGGTGGCCCAGAGGATGGCACTGTCTGCTCAGCTCAGGGCACATTGAGGCCAAAGTACTGACTATGGGGCTCAGACAGTGCCTGACTTGCAGCAGACAGATAGATGTACATTGTAGAAAAACCTACATTAAAAGAGATTAAAACAGTCTTCAACTCAATATTGGGAGGTGGAGGCAGGAGGATCACTTGAGGCCAAGAGTTTGAGACCAGCCTGGGCAACACAGAACCTGTCTCTACAAGGCAATTTTAAAAATTATTAGTTAGATGTGGTGACACATGCCTGAGTCCCAGCTACTGAAGAGGCTGAGGTGGGAGGATTGCTTGAGCTTAGGAGTTTGAAGTTGCAGTGAGCTATGATCGCGTCACTACACTCCAGCCTGGGTGACAGACCAATATTCTGAGGAAGGAAGGGAGGAAGAAAGGGATGGAGGGAAGGAGGAAGGAGAGGAGGGAGGGAGGGAGGGAGGGGAGACCAGGCATGGTGGCTCACACTTGAAATGCCAGCACTTTGGGAGGTCAAGACTGGAAGATCACTTGAGGCCAGGAGTTTACAACCAGCCTGGGCAACATAGTGAAACCCCATTTTTACAAAAAGAAAAAAGAGTAAGAAACCAAGAGTAAAATGAAAAAAGGATATGTAGAGAATGAACAAAATGCAAATGACCCCCCAAAAATGTTTTAATATTGAATCTCACTAATAGTCAAAGTGAATCCAATAATTAAATAGCTAGTGATGAACTAGTAATCAAAGTCAAGCAAAGTAAAACGAGGGTCATTTAGTCTTTTTTTGTTCTTACGTATCAGATGGAGAAGGGGTGCCGGGGAAGTGAGGCAGGGAACTCCAGGCTGTCTCTATGCCTGGAAAGCAAATGGCCTTTCTGGAGGGCAGTGTGCCAGAGTGCCGCAAAAGCCCTAAAAATGTGCCGACCCCAGCGTCTGACCATTTTCTTCTGAAAATTTGTCCAAAAGCAATAATGAGACAAGCGTACAAGGAGGTACATAATGAACAGCATTCCCTTACACAGGATACTCTGCCACCTTTCAGAATAATGCCTGATATTTCACCTGTGCTTATGATGCGCTAGGCACTGTTCTAAACACACCAGAGAGGGGGTCTCAATCCTCAGCACTACCAAGTGGCAGAGGCAGTGGCAGCTTTGTCATGACCCATCTCAGGTAAGGAAACGGAGGCACAGAAAATCTCACCTCTCCCCACAGGATCCCTTCTGATGATCAGTTCCTGGAGGGCTCCAAGGTAGCGCATCTCAAAGTGCTGCAGGGACAGAGGCAGCCTCAGAACAGATCTTAGGGACCCCAGCTCAGGTCCTCATTTGACAGACAAGACCCCTGGCCAGGGAGCCAAGCCTGGCCTGTTCCAGATACTCACGCCAGGGTCACAGCTAGCTGCATAGACAACCAGAATGTGACTCTCGGAAGATGCGCCCAGAGCAGACTTGCCCCAGCTCTCACAGCCAGTTAGTGGCAGAACAGGGACGGGAACCCAGGTATCCTGACTCCCAGCCTGGGAGCTGCCAAATACGTAAATGAATGCAGGAGCCTCCTTTTGTGAATCTCTGGCTCCCATTCTCCCAGCAAAGCATTTTCCACAACAATCCCACGTTTGCTGCAAAAGCCTAGTAACAGCAAATCCAGCGAAGAGTCGTTCATAGAAAAAAGACCAGAAGGATGCAGATCTGACCGCCCACCGCAGATCCCCCCAGGAGAGGGGAGGCCGGGCAGCCACCTTCCTACTTCTACATGTGAATGGCTTTTAACAAGCATGTATTTACTTTCTTTTTTTTTTTTTTTTATTTTTGAGACGGAGTCTCACTCTGTCGCCCAGGCTGGAGTGCAGTGGCCGGATCTCAGCTCACTGCAAGCTCCGCCTCCCGGGTTTACGCCATTCTCCTGCCTCAGCCTCCGGAGTAGCTGGGACTACAGGCGCCCACCACCGCACCTGGCTAATTTTTTGTATTTTTTTTAGTAGAGATGGGGTTTCACCGTGTTAGCCAGGATGGTCTCGATCTCCTGACCTCGTGATCTGCCCGTCTCAGCCTCCCAAAGTGCTAGGATTACAGGCTTGAGCCACCGCGCCCGGCCCATGTATTTACTTTCATCCCTTAAACACATTAAAATGAAATTTGAATTAAATATGCATTTGGGCACGGTGGTGGCTCATGCCTGTAATCCCAGCACTTTGGGAGGCCGAGGTGGAAAAATCGCTTGAGTTCAGGAGTCTAAGACCAGGCTGGACAACATAGCAAGGCCCCATCTCTACAAAGAATGAAAAAATTAGCTGGGTGTGGTGGTGCATATCTGTAGTCTCTGCTACCTGGGAGACTGAGGTGGAGGATCGCTTGAGCCCAGGAATTTGAGGCTACAGTGAGCTAGGACTGTACCACTGCACTTCAGCCTGGACAACAGAGTGAGACCCTGTCTCCAAAAATATATATACACACACATATACATATATATTTTATAAATATATATGTTTCTTGAGCAAACATCTGTCTACTATATGCTACATCCGTGCTACCCATGGGAGAGAGACGCCTCAGAGAGCCACCATTCAATTCAGTTGGAGACTGAAGACATCCAGAAGAAAATTATAGTGGGGAGCAGAAGAAAATTATAGTAGGGAGCAGGAGTCCTAGTTCACCCTAAAATTATATTCTAAAGGCTTCCAAGAGTTAAACTCTGGTCTGTTTGACTCTCATAAAGCTTCCTGTAGAAGCAGCTTTTAAGGGCTGATGTGGTGTGGCCACCAAAACTTATTCAGCCCATACATGCAAGGCAAACCACAGAGACCTGGAGTTGGAGAACCAGAGGAAATCCCTGCATCCTCCGCTCACTGCATGGCTTCAGGAAAGTTACTGAATCTAGGACCTAGGCTGTCTCACTTGTGAAATGGAAATCATACTTGCAAATCCAAAAAAGACCCTCCTCTCAGAAAATAAACTATAAGATACAAAGTGTTGCACAGCCTCATTCCAACCCCCAGCAGTGAGCCTGGCAGAGGGAAGAACATTCTTGGGTGGAACATGCACCACCCAGTCTCTGCACCCTCAAAGCAGGTGGCTGGGCTCACCCCGCCTCCCCACCTCAACTCCGCGCTCCAAAATGAGCTCCCTTATTGCTTGGCCTGCATGGTTTAAGTCAGCTAGGGGTCAGGAGGAAAGCATCTGATTAAACTAATTTCCAGTTACCTGAATATTAAAAAGAAACTAACACAACAGGTGGATGTTTAGGCAATGCCACACAGGGTCATGGGAGTTCTTATGGGGGTGTCTGTCTCCCCACAGCCTCGGCTTTCCCAGGCTACACCTGCTTTCCAAGAAAGGTACCTCGCTCCCTCTGCTTCTGGGCCAGGAATGTGCTGACAGCTGGTAGGGAGCTCACAAGCACAAACGAGTGGTGTGGACACTGGCGTGGCTCAAGCCTTGTTAAAGGCTTAAACCCTCGTGACGCCCATCTCCTGCAGAATGACGCACCAACTCCTGTGGTTTCTAGGAACACGGCAGGGTGGAAATAAATACTGGAGAAAGCATGAAATACTCCTTCACCAGGGTCCTGCCCACCTCACCCACCCATCTCCTACAACTTAACACCCAAGCTGCAGAGTCCAAATTGCCATTCCAAGAGCTACTCTATGTTCTCCTGCCTCTGTTATCTTAATCATTCTGTTTCCTCTATGTGGGAACCCTCCTGACCCCCAGGCCTGGCACATGTTTGACGAAAGAAATAAATGATACAGGAAGATAGCCAAGTGGCACCACAGGGACAAGGACTGCTTCCTCTATGGGGTACCACTGCTGGGAAGAGCCAGAGCTGAGACCCTGGACTGAGCAGGGTACCAGGGGTTCCCACGAGGCCATGCAGCCTGAGATCAGGCTGGACAGGTCTTCCCGTGCTGGCTTCTGACCCGGAAGAAAGAAGTGATGAGGTTTCCCAAGTCTCTGACCTTTGCCCTGCCCTGGTGTTCTGAAAATCTCGGTCTCCTTCTGTACTCCCAGTGCCTCTCTGGCACCTCCTACAGGCTGAGTCGTTCTCTCCAGGCGCACCAAGCCCAGACCTTCTGGCCCCTTCTCTCCCTTCCTCTCCTTTGATTGTCTGTTTTTCACTGTGCTAGATGCAACTGGGCCACACAGTAGGAGCTAAATGAATGTATCTGGAACAAATGAAGCTTTCCCTGGCTACTAGCACCCACATGGTTATGCTCTTTTTCAGAATTCCTAGAACTCTTGTGAGCAAAGTCCTACATAAGCAACCAGGCCCCCATGAGACACTCAGTCCCTAAACCAACAAATTGCCAGAGGGGCCCCGGCTGGCTCCAGATGCATGTCCCCGGCACCCATCCCAGACCTCCCTAGTCCTCGTCTTTGAAGGCAACCTCAGCAGTGTGTGGTGCAGCAGGGCCCACAGGGGAATGCGGGGCCCGGCCAGGGAGTACCCACCAAGGAACAGTAAGGAAAGCTCAAGAGAGCCCCCTGGCACAAACACGGGGATCATCATGCCAGTCCTCCAGGATCAAGTCACATGACAAACAGAAACAGACATAAACACTAAAACCCCAGGTGTGCTTAAGGGCTGAGGGCTGCGGGCTGCCAGGGCATGTGCCGTCTTTTTTTTTTTTCTTTTGAGATGGAGTCTCACTCTGTTGTCCAGGCTGGAGCACAGTGGTGCGATCTCGACTCACTGCAAGCTCCACCTCCCAGGTTCACGCCATTCTCCTGCCTCAGCCTTCCGAGTAGCTGAGACTACAGGCTCCCGCCACCACGCCCGGCTAATTTTTTGTATTTTTAGTAGAGACGGGGTTTCATCGTGTTAGGTCAGGATGGTCTCGATCTCCTGACCTCACAATCCGCCCACCTCAGCCTCCCAAAATGTTTGGATTACAGGCGTGAGCCACCGCGCCCTGCCATGTGCACCATCTTACTCTCCATCTGAGCTGCACCCAACTGTGGTCACAGCTGTGGCCCCTTCTCTGTCTAGCTGAGGCTTGACCCAAACAAGAAACCACCACATCTCTTTACCATAGTCCCTTTAGGATGTCACCAAGCCCACAGCCCAGGGCAGGCAATCTGTGAACTGAATGAAAGTGAGTGGGTAAGGGTGTAAGTGAGAACGCTCTGGTGGCCAGGCCAGGCTGGCTGGAATGCTCAAAGTAACTGTTTAAAAAAAAAAAAAAAAAAAAGCCCTAGGGGGAAAACAATGGAGAAACTTGAGCAAGTCACCCAGTTGACAAAGCCCAGCTCTGGCACACACAATAGTAGCCATATGGCACACACACACCTAATAGGTCCACCTCCACTTCCAGCTGGGGAGCTCCTCCGGAACTGCCAGAGGGGACCCCAGTCCCTCCCCCAGCCCCTGCTCCTCCTCTGTGCGGGGGCCCTCACCTGCACACACTGACTGGGACCAGCAGACCTTCCCAGGACCTGCTGGATCTCAGGCTGCTTCTCCCAACAGCTTCTCGGGGCTCCTGGCTAGCTTGGTCCAACTTCCTGCACTCCACATGCCCAGTGTCCCCGTTTGGACTGAGGCCCTGGTTCTCCTGCATCCTTCTTTCTAGGACTCAGCCAGGAAACCCAAGCTGTCAGGGAGCGCTCTCTGTAGGTGAGTGCCAAGCAGGAAGTGGGCTCCTGTTGAAGACTCTGGCTGTACCCGCTTGGCTCCCTTCCTTCTCTGAGCCTCAGTTTCCCCACTAGTGAGGTGAAGGTGGTTCAGAGGTTCTGCACATAGTAAGCCCTCCAGCTCTCCCTCCCAGCTGAAGGTGGTACTTCTTCCACTCCCTCAGCCCAAGTAATGGGCAGGTTTCCTCTTTCCTTGGCCTCTGGTGGGAAAGGAACTTTTCAAAATGGTCTCCCTCCCCTCAAATCCTGTCCTGAAACACAGGAAAGCCAAACATCCCCTGCTTCCTCCTGCCCTGGACACAGGGTCAGAAGTGACTGTGAGTGGCAGAGAGACTACAGGAGGCCTAAGTGCCCACTGCACTTCCTCAGAGCCGAATGGATCCTGACCGCAGGTCCCACGTCACCTTCAGAGCTGGGACAAACAAACCCTTCACCGAAGTCTAAACAGTGGGGGAGGCTTTGTTATACACTCGGAACATGCCGCCCCTTTCCACGGAGAGGCTTACCCCCAGGAAACATAGGAGCTGGCTCCCAGCTGACACTGTGTTTATGTAACAGCCTAGGTCTGTTCGACCCTGGGGCTGGGGGTGGAGGGCTCAGTCTCAGTCCAGCCTTAGAGTGTGCTCAGAAACGCCCAGGGAGTCTGCACCTCTCCCTCCTTGCAGAAAGAAGGTGGGGACGCGGCTTCGCAGGACAGAAGCAATATGGTTTGGCAGATGGAGAGGATTTCTATCGCAGGAAGGATATAGGGCAGAAATTGAAGAAGGAATTTTTTTTTTTCTTTTGAAGACTGTCTACAGCAGAAAAGTGGGAACGCAAGAGAGGTGAGATGGATAAAGATGACGGTGCCAGGAGAGGCTGGGCAGGGGGGAGGGAGGGAGAGCAGGGCAGCAGGGCCCAGGAGTGGGAACAGCAGGGCTGAGAACGGATGTGTGAGCCGCAGCTGGGTCGGTCTGGTGACAATGAGACACCGGCTCCCAGGATTTCACGAGGGTGAGGCCGAGCTTCCAGGCCTAGTAGCTGGAACCGTGGGGTATTTCCAAACCGCAATGGAGAAGTTGGTCAGGGGAGGGCTCTAGGAGGGGAAATTCTGCCTGTTGTGTTAAATTTAAGACGAGGCAAAAAACTCAAGGGCGCCCCAGGAATCACAGCCTTCACATCACAAAAGATGCTCAACCAGAGGCTCCCCTGAGCTGGGGAGGAGGGGTCGCTGCTCATCAAGCTGGAGCCCTGGGGAGCCCAGAAACCTGTCCCTGCTCTGGGAAAAGCTCGGAAGCAGATGTGCCCCCACCCTCCTGTGGCCAGCCCACGAGGCTTGTCGCCCTCCAGAAGAAGCTGGGGGAAGGCAAGCTTGGAGCAAATCAGGAATGTCTTTACTTCCTCCAAGGACAGTGAAGCTGCAGCAACGATGTCTCTCCCGCCTCCACCCTCTTCAGATCTAAGAGGAAAAATTGGTCATCTTCTCTCTTTGGGGCCCAGGGCTCGCACAAATGCCATCTCCTAGTCCCCAGCTACAGCGGTGATTCAGGCCATTTACTCAGATCCACGTTAATGAGATTCTTCTGTCACCTAATTAGTTCACAGAGAACTCAGCCTTGAGAGGAAAGAAATAAGAACCGGTTGGGAAAAGGCAGAAGGAAGTCAGACTGCCATGTCACAACAAAAGATAGGACCCAGCACTACATGGGGTCCCCCCAGACCCAATACTCCTTCCTCAGCTATGGGGGCCTCTGAAAGTAGAAAGGGAGGTGTTCAGGTGCACTACCCCCCAGAACCTCAGGCAAGCAGATGAAGCTGGGAGTGGGGCCCTAACCTTAAGGCCCAAGTCAGGAACAGGCCCCTGCCCACAACTCCATGTTATCGCAAAAGGCCTTGGCTCTCGCTGCATTTCCACGGAGGCCAAACCCACCACCTGCCGGTGGGCGTCCCCTTTCAAACAGAGCTGGGGGAGGAAGCAGATGGTCCAGGGCGAGGCCCATCTGTCCGTGCCCGCTCGAAGGTCACCATGCCACTGGCGTGACTGCGGGTGCCGCCAGCACCCACCACACCAGGGCTTGCGAGCCATCTACCAGCAGCGTGCCCCTACTTCCTGTGCCCTCAATGGTCGAAAGTCCAGGGCCTAAGGGCCCAGAGAAAAAAGCGCTAGGCAGCGCAGTGGCCGGGGATTTCCGGTCCCCGACTCCGGGTGCGGTGTCCCCGGAGGTCAGTCAGCGCCCGGCTGCCCCGCGGCTGCCTCCAGACCGAGGAGCCGCGGGTCCCTGGCGCGCTCACGACCCGGCCAAGGCGCGGATGGACCTGCCGGCGCCTCCCACGCGGTCGCGGCGCCGCAGCCCAGCGCCAGGCCCGGCCCGCGCCCGCTTGGCCGCCGCGGCGTAGGGGGTGTGCGTCGGGAGAGGGCGCCGCGGCGAGCGCCACCCTCCGGGCCTGCGGGCGCTGGGCCAGGGAAGGCTGCCATCCACTAACGCGAGGCTCCGATCCCCCGCCCCACTGCGGAGCAGGGCCCGGGCAGCGGCTAAGATGCCTCCCCGGTCACGGCCCCACCTCCCGGCAGCTGAAGCCCTCTGCCGCGCCCACCTTCCCCGGCCAGGCCTGGATAGATCTGGTCCTGGCCCCCCGAAGCGACACCACCTTCGCGCCCTGGAGCACAGTGAGCAGAAAACCCCCAACCCCAAAGTGTCCCCGAACGAGATATGGCGAAGCTGCCCGCCGGTTCTGCAGCACAGATCCGGCGGCCTGCAGCCTGGACCTCCAAGCGCGCAGGACCCCCGACAGGAGGCAGGACCAGGCGGCCGGGCCCTCGACCCGGGCCGGAGGCCACGCCCCTGCTCCCGCAGCCCCCGGCTTCGCTCACCCTCGATGGAGATGACGTGCTCGCGGATCTGGTTCTGCAGCGCCAAGTCCTCGATGCGCTCGATCAGGTCGTAGATGGCGTAGATATTGGGATGCGGACTCAGGCGCTGGATCGGCGGATGGCCGCGGGTTGGAGGCGCGAACTGCTGGGAGGCCCGCCGGCAGCGCTGCTGCGAGGGAGCGCCGCCCGGCCCAGGCCCGCCACTTCGAACTGCCCGCCGCCCCCCGCGCTGCCGCCGCCGCCGCCGCCGCCGCCGCCCCCCGGAGCCGCCAGGCTCTGCTGCTGCTGCGGGCTCTGCCCCCCGCCCGCCTGGAAGTTCATGGCTTCGGAGCCGTGGGGCCCGAGGCGGGCCCGGGGCGGCGCGGCGGAGGCGGCGGCGGCGAGCGGGCGCGCGGGGCTGGCGGGGCCGGGACTACTGGGCTGGTGGCGCGGGGCTAGCGCATGGAGCCGGGGGCCGGGGGCCGGAGGCCGAGGCCAGGAGGCGCCGCCGCGCACGCTGTGGCCGCCGCTGCCAAGCGCTTCCCGGCGCCGTGATCCCGCTGCCTCGGAGCAGCCTCCAGCGGCAACAACAACGGGACCGGGAGCGCGCGGCCCGGGCCCTCCCCCCGCGTCATGCGCACGCACCGCCGCCCCCGCCGGCTCCGGCACACGCAGCCCGAGCCCCCCTCCCCGCCGCCCCCGCCCCTCCTGCGCGCCGGCCCGGGCGCCCCCGCCCCTCGCTCGCTAGCTGACTCTTCAGCCTCCACCCCCGAGCCGCGCGCTCCAGCCCAGGCGCCCGGGCCCCTCCCACTCAGCTTCGGCCCTTCCGCCTCCTCACCAGCCCCCACCCGCATTGCCTCGAGGGCCACCCTCTCCGAGGGGACAGCTGCCCTGGTCTCCTCCCGCGCCCGGCTGTCGCTTTCGCCTCCCTGCGCTGATCTGGGCCGGGTGTCCGATCTCTAGGCAATGCCCAAACAGTGCCCTGCGCCTGAGGGTGCTGCTGACCGAGGCTGATTGGTCGAGGAGCCCGCCCAGGCCCAGCCGCTCCTCGCTTACAGCGTCCCGCCTTCAGTGCGGCATAGGCTCCCCTGTCCCCAGGCTCCGAGGTCAGCCCTAGAGACCACCCTGCTGCCAGAGTTTTCTCCCTGGCTCCCTGCCCAGTCTCTCCACTGCCGGCTGCAGCTCAAGAGGCTGGGATGGGTTCTGGGCTGCTATTTCCAGTTCCCCCTGAGCGCTTCATCATCGGCGCGCCCCTGGAAATGACACTTTGAACAAATTCGTCTCTACTCTTACCTTCTCGTGATCGGCCTCTCCTAAAAGACCGTCCCCCTGCTGGACTTGGGAGATTAGCTAAATGCTACCCGACCCCATTGGTACACAGAGGAAGAAGAGGGAGGGATGAAATATATGCCTTTCTCCCCTACTCATCCCATTGGAGAGACCAACCAAAGCCCACGTGGCTCTCAATTTTTCTTGTCCTCACCCCTTGTCCATCCTGTCCTTTCACTCCCTCTAGGGTCAGGTAGCTCCCTGCAATGTCCTCTGCAGTGCCATTGCCAAAGTGGGCTGCAGTTGTTAGCCGCCCCCCCACCCACCCCAAACACACACACTCACACACACACACACACGTTTCCTAAAACCTACAAGAGGTGACATTTGCAGAGCAGTGGCCCCAGCCAATAAATCTCCCAGAGATGTTGCAGGGTATCTGCTACCCCCAGATATCCTCGGGCATCACTGACACACATCGTCCTTCTTACACACACTTCCACTTCCCCGGCCAAGCTGGATCTTTTCCCAGCATGAAGCTGTCCACCATTTGATTACCCACACAACTCAGCCCCAGTACCAACCCAGTTACTATTCCTGAGTTCCTTGTACCTTCCAAAGCACCTGGTGCAAGCTAATCAACACATAGGGTCTCCTAAGCTCCTGAGGAATCTGTGTCTGTGTTTCTATCTCCCTGCATAACCTTAAGGATATCTTGTGCCCTCTCTGGGTTTCATCTGCAAAATATAGTGGTTGAACAGAAAACCTAGTTCTGATGTTGTATAATTCTAAAAGTAACATCCAACATCTCTTTTAGATGCTTAATTAGAATTGACAGCAGGAAGTAGCACCAGGTATACCTCCCAAAAGAGATACTAAGAGCAAAGAGCTCCTCAAATGTGTTGCCCCAGCAACTAGCACACACCTGTTATAGCTCTGATGGGCTGTTCACACGACTAGCTCCTCTACTAGTATATGGAGCCACATGAGGGCAGGAAGATGGTCTGATTCACCATTTTATTCCCAGTATCTTGCACAATGCCTGGCAAATAGTGTGTGTGCATATATATATATATATATATATATGCATATATATATTTCGAGACAGAGTCTCACTCTGTCGCCCAGGTTGGAGTGCAGTGGCTCGATCTCAGCTCACTGCAACCTCCACCTCCCGCTTTCAAGTGATTCTCCTGCCTCAGCCTCCTGAGTAGCTGGAATTACAGGCACCCTCCACCACATCCAACTAATTTTTGTATTTTTTTTTTTTTTTTTAGTAGAGATGGGCTTTTACTATGTTGGCCAGGCTGGTCTCGAACTCCTGACCTCAGTGATCCACCTACCTCGGTCTCCCAAAGTGCCAGGATTACAGACATAAGCCACCGCACCTGGCCATAGTATATCTTTTAAAAATATGTTAGTAGAATAAATGAATGAACAGGAGGGATGGAACTAGATAGGTTAGTTCTGTATGGTATCAATCTAGACTGGCATTCCTAAGGCAATATTTGGGCCACTTGCTCCCACAGTAGGCAAGAACTATGGGAAAACTAGGATAGATTATTTTAAATCAAGACTGGCCTGTAAAAACCAGGATGTGAGATCTCTGTGGCTACAGGAGCCCAGAGGGAAAAATCCACAGATATCCACAGGCCTGGGATTCAATGTCATCCACACAGTAACACACCAAGGACCCGATTCCAGAGACCAGCTTTGAGTGGAGGTGAGCAAATAGCTACTGTGTGACATGTACCTTAGTTTTCACACTTTTTAATAAAACATCTAATTTCTTCCTTATGATTGACTTACGTCATCTAATTTCTTCCTTATGATTGATGTTTCAGAAAGGAAGAAATTAATCTTTAGAGAGATTCAATAACCCACCCAAGGTCATATAGCTGAGAAGCACAGGATAAGGGATCAGGATTTGTGCCAGGTTCCAAGGTCTATGCTTCTTCCACAGTCCTGAAAGAGCAAGGTGGAGGAGGGGACCAAGGAAAGGGGCAGCCCTGAGGATGGGTATCCCTGGCCAGCCTAGTGGGACAGCCCATGGATATTGGGCTCTGGGCTGAAGAATTAATTTTGGTGGCCAAAGTGCCTTCTGGCGTCCACTCTGACATAAGGGTAGGGGCCACCTGAGTTCCTCAGAGCTTTCCTCACTGCATCACGAACACGGGTGTTCTGACGTGCTTCAGCTGACGTCGGTGTCTGGTGTGACAGATGCTCTGGCTGTTGGCGGGGGAGGGGGCGGACCCTGCTGCCGCCCAAACCTCTAGCCGGTAGCGCAACCCCCCAAAGCCGTCCCCACCGGCCCCTCCGCGATCTGCTGGCGCAGAGAACCGCGGGTGGACCCCAGCACGTGGGTCCGCAGGGCGGAGGGCGGAGACAGAGCGGCGCCGGACTACAAGTCCCACAATGCCCCGGGCCGCGGCGGCGAGGAAGGAGGGGTGCTTCAGGTGCCTGCGACCTCCGCGCCTCCCGCCCGGAAGTGCCCGAGGGGCCGCGATGGAGCTGGGGCAGCCGGGCGGTGAGTCCCCGCGCCGTGACCGCGCCCACCCCGCCGTCCAGGGCCCCAGCCGGGCCCCGCCCGCCCTGCCCTGGATCGCCGTGCCCTCCTGCGGCTCCGGGGGGCGGGAAGGTGGGAGGGGTGATGAGGGGTGGGGGTAGGGAACGTGAAGTCTCGGATTCCGGGCGGGATCTGGGGTCTGGCAGCCCGCGGGGCTTGGAGACACTTCCAGAGAAGGCGTGGAGTTGGGCCTCCGCGGAGTGGGGTTGAGGGGACCGAGCTGGGTGGGTGGTGACGCTCGGAGGCTCCAGATTGCCCAGGGGCGGAGTTTGACGTTTGCTGTGGGGGAAGCCTGGGAAGCAGTCCTGTGCCGCGGGTGGGGTTTAGGTGAACCGTAATGCGGGGGGCGGGGGGTGGGGGCACAGAGGCTCTACCCCCACCTCGGAGAAACTTTAGCAACGTAGTAGATGAGCATGGGGTGAAGTCGGTGAAAGAGTAGACACACTGGGGTGAAG
Organism: Papio anubis; assembly: GCF_008728515.1. NCBI lineage: Eukaryota > Metazoa > Chordata > Mammalia > Primates > Cercopithecidae > Papio > Papio anubis. The sequence continues at coordinate 8,161,741 of NC_044979.1, forward strand.
TGGGCAGGAGAATAGATACGCTTGGGCGTGAAGTTTGGCTGGGGTGAAGTTTAGGGGAGGCGTTGCTTAGGCCCTTACCTTGGGATAGGGTTTGGGTGAGTTGGGAGCTGGTTGAAGACCTCGAGCTCAGATGACAGAAAGTTAGGACTTGGGATTCGGCGATGGGAAGGGGCACCCGGAGGCAAGTTTGGGGCGACTGGGAGGCAAAGCAGCCCGTACCCTGGGGTGGGTGAGGGAACCCAGGCTGAGGACGGTGGGAGCGTCGCGGTGGGGTGGGGGCAGGACCCTGTGGAGGTTCCAGGGCTCCTGGTCAGAGGGCCCGCGCCTCACGGGCTCTTTGTGCCTCTCCAGCTCGGTAGCGCGGCGGGCAAGGCAGGCGCCATGACCCTGATTGAAGGGGTGGGTGATGAGGTGACCGTCCTTTTCTCGGTGCTTGCCTGCCTTCTGGTGCTGGCCCTCGCCTGGGTCTCAACGCACACCGCTGAGGGCGGGGACCCACTGCCCCAGCCGTCAGGGACCCCAACGCCATCCCAGCCCAGCGCAGCCATGGCAGCTACCGACACCATGAGAGCGGAGGTCCCAGGGGCAGAGACCCCCAGCCTGAGACACAGAGGTCAAGCTGCACAGCCAGAGCCCAGCACGGGGGTCACAGCAACACCACCAGCCCCGGACTCCCCGCAGGAGCCCCTCGTGCTACGGCTGAAATTCCTCAATGATTCAGAGCAGGTGGCCAGGGCCTGGCCCCACGACACCATTGGCTCCTTGAAAAGGTACGTAGGTCAAGAGGCAGGAGCAATGCTGAAGACAGGGGTGGGGGGACTGGTCACAGAGGGCCCCCGGAGAGACCTAAGACCCAGCCCTCCTTTATACTGGAGGCGCTGAGCGCCCCAGATCACAACTGCACTTGTTCCCTTGGCAGACTGCCCCTCCCAGGCCAGGGCCGGTGTGTTGTGGAGGGCAGGGGGAGGGTGGGAGTGTTGTTCCGGGGCCAGGGACTAGGATTGCCTGAGGCCTGCTCTCTTACCCAGGTCCCTCTCTCCTCAGGACCCAGTTTCCTGGCCGGGAACAGCAGGTGCGACTCATCTACCAAGGGCAGCTGCTAGGCGACGACACCCAGACCCTGGGCAGCCTTCACCTCCCTCCCAACTGCGTTCTCCACTGCCACGTGTCCACGAGGGTCGGCCCCCCAAATCCCCCCTGCCCGCCGGGGTCCGAGCCCGGCCCCTCCGGGCTGGAAATCGGCAGCCTGCTGCTGCCCCTGCTGCTCCTGCTGCTGCTGCTGCTCTGGTACTGCCAGATCCAGTACCGGCCCTTCTTTCCCCTGACCGCCACTCTGGGCCTGGCCGGCTTCACCCTGCTCCTCAGTCTCCTGGCCTTCGCCATGTACCGCCCGTAGTGCCTCCGCGGGCGTTTGGCAGCGTCGCCGGCCCCTCTGGACCTTGCTCCCCGCGCCGCAGCGGGAGCTGCTGCCTGCCCAGGCCCGTCTCTCCGGCCTGCCTCTTCCCGCTGCCCTGGAGCCCAGCCCTGCGCCGCAGAAGACTCCAGGGGCTGGCAGAGGCCCCGCCCTGCGACCACCGGGGCTCGGGGCCACCTCCCGGGGCTGCTGGCCCTCAGTCCGCACTGGGAGTGGGCTCCTCGGGGTCGGGCATCTGCTGTCGCTGCCTCGGCCCCGGGCAGAGCCCGGCCGCCCCCGGGGCCCGTCTTAGCGTTCTGCCGGAGGACCCAGCCGCCTCCAATCCCTGACAGCTCCTTGGCCTGAGTTGGGGACGCCAGGACGGTGGGAGGCAGGTGAAGGGGAGGGGCATAGGAGTTCCCCGGAACCTGTGCAGATTAAAGTAACTGTGAAGTTTTCACTCTTGCAGTGTGTCTGAGTGTGTGCGGGATGGCGGGCGGGGACTCCTCGCCCCTTGGGAGAGAAGGGCACGGACTGCGCCCTCGGCTCTGGCCCACCGCTTTCCCTTCTCCCCTGCGTTCTGCTCTGGCTTTGGCGCCGGCCTCCGTGGCCCCGCCCCCGGTGCCGCGCGCGCACTTCCCGCGGGCGGAGCTCACGGCTCCCTGGCTCGCAGTGCTTGCCGGGAGCCACGTCTCCGCTGGTCGATAGCTGTTTCAGGATTGGTGTCCGGGCGGCTATCTGGGGGCTGCTGGGAAGATGGCGGACTCGGTGGCCAGCCGATGAGGAGGCCGCGGGGGGAACCCGGCCCCCGGGCCCCGAGACCGACTGAGGGAGCGACCTGCGCAGGGCCCGGGGAGTCATGTAGGGGTGGCGCCTGCGGGGAGGGCTGTGGGAGGGCAGCGGGAGCTGGTGTTAGCGGCAGCGGCCACGGTCTCCTGGCGTCCCTGGGTCGGGGTGGGTGTGGGGGCCCCCGACTTCGCCGACCCCACGCCATCGCAAAGCGGTGCACTCGGGCTCCACGCGCGCCCTGCGAGGTGGGCGCTGCGTTTTCATTTCACGGGTGAGGAGACTTAGACGAAGCCACTTGTCCAAGGTCACGCCGCTGGTGAGTGGGAGCGCCCAGCATGGAACCCAGCGCCGTCCAGCCGCGGAGCCCGCGTTCCACCCTCTGTGCCGCCGCCGCCTCCTGCGGGAGAGGGAGGTGGTCGGGAGAGTGCACGCCGGTGCCGCCTGGGCTCCAGACTGGGCGCGACCACTAACCCGGTTAATGACCTCAGGCTTAACTTAACCCCTTCGCTGCTCTGGGCCTGCGTTTCTCCACCGGTGAAATGAGGTAATGCCAGCCCTACCTACTCTTCACGGGCGTGTAAGGAGCATCAGAGATGGTGCATGTGGAATTGCTTTGCAAGTAGTGCCCTGAGCGCACTGAGAATTATGATTGCTGTTTCAAAGGCGTGGAAGGAGGCAGAGGGGCGGGGTGGGGAAGAGGCCCAGAGCAGTCACAAAGGGTTGCTCTGACCGCAGGCCCCCTAAATGAGGAGTGAGGTAAGGAATAGGTAGCAGGTCTTTCTCCCCTTTGGAGAAAACCTCACCCCCTTTTTTGGGCTGCCCCTCAGGGTCTCCATCACCCAACGCCATGCTTCGAGTCCTGCTCTCTGCTCAGACCTCCCCTGCTCGGCTGTCTGGCCTGCTGCTGATCCCTCCAGTACAGCCCTGCTGTTTGGGGACCAGCAAATGGGCGGACCGGCCTCTTGGAGGAGGCCCCAGTGCAGGTCCTGTGCAAGGACTGCAGCGGCTTCTGGAACAGGCAAAGAGCCCTGGGGAGCTGCTGCGCTGGCTGGGCCAGAACCCCACCAAAGTGCGCACCCACCACTACTCGGTGGCGCTTCGTCGTCTGGGCCAGCTCTTGGGGTCTCGGCCACGGCCCCCTCCTGTGGAGCAGGCCACACTGCAGGACTTGAGTCAGCTCATCATCCGAAACTGCCCCTCCTTTGACATTCACACCATCCACGTGTGTCTGCACCTCGCAGTCTTACTTGGTGAGGAGGGGCTTGAGGTGGGCGCCTGGGGGGCTGGGTGTTAATGAAGAATAGGGAGAACAGTAGAGGACAACGGACAGAGACCCAGCCTCTCAGGCGTTTGCCCAGGAATGGTTGCTCCTGCTCCCGTCCTATGTCTGCGGCAGACATCATGAGACAAACGCACTCCTTCCAGCCTCGCTAGGGTGCCACCTCAGATTCCTGCTAATAAGAGTGCCCTAGGAAGCGACCATAATTTGTCACAATTGGTACAAGATGAAAGCCTATTTGCCATCTTTGTATGTACTCCCCACAGACCGTTTTGATACCTCATAGCCACGTGATACTTTACATTTCTTTAGTGTTTGCACTTAAACTCTAGCACACCTTGCTCAGGAAACAGAGAGGAGAAAGGTGGGGAATTCAAGTAACCCCATGATTGGAACAGCAGCACAGCTCCGTTACCAGGCTGCCTTTTACCTCTCCCCCTCAGGCTTTCCGTCTGATGGTCCCCTGGTGTGTGCCCTGGAACAGGAGCGAAGGCTCCGCCTCCCTCCGAAGCCACCTCCCCCTTTGCAGCCCCTTCTCCGAGGTGGGCAAGGGTTGGAAGCTGCTCTAAGCTGTCCCCGTTTTCTGCGGTATCCACGGCAGCATCTGATCAGCAGCCTGGCAGGTGCTGGAGGGGGTTAAAGTCAGACGGGGTTGGGAGGGTTGACAGGAGGAGGAAGGTGGTCTCAGTTGGCTGGGCTGAGGTGGAATTGAGCCAGCTGGAGGTCCAGCCGAGGCCCAGCGTGACAGGCTGTTCTTCACAGAAGCAAGGCCAGAGGAACTGACTCCCCATGTGATGGTGCTCCTGGCCCAGCACCTGGCCCGGCACCGGTTACGGGAGCCCCAGCTTCTGGAAGCCATTGCCCACTTCCTGGTGGTTCAGGAAACCCAGCTCAGCAGCAAGGTGGGCTTGCCACCCACCCTCCAGTGCATCTCTCAATCATTCTCAGGGACCTCGTCAGGCCCAGCACCCTGTGCAGCTCAGCTATCCTTTTCCTGAAGCAGACACACCCTCTCTGTCCCCTGGGACCTGCATCTTTTCCTACACCCTCTCTGTGACTTGCCCACCTCCTGTCACCAGCATGCATTCCTGGAACTCTGCAGTTTCCCAAAGCACTCTTAGCACCATCCTAGCTCCACCTATCCCTCTCCTTGAAGTCTTCAGGGCCAAACCCCACAGTGATGTCCCCTCTGCCTGTCTGGTGATTAGTCACGTGCAGCTTGTGACTGCTTTGCTGTTGAACTGTGAGGCTGTAGGGACTGTCCTGTCTTTACAGCAGTGTTACAAACTTGAGGGCTAAGCCTCTCTAAGGCTTAGCTTGTAAAAAATGACTGCAGAAATACTTCACACTGGGTAATGAACTGCTCTTCCTTCACAGGTGGTACAGAAGTTGGTTCTGCCCTTTGGGCGGCTGAACTACCTGCCCCTGGAACAGCAGTTTATGCCCTGCCTTGAGAGGATCCTGGCTCGGGAAGCAGGGGTGGCACCCCTGGCTACAGTCAACATCTTGATGTCACTGTGCCAACTGCGGTGCCTGCCCTTCAGAGCCCTGCACTTTGTTTTTTCCCCTGGCTTCATCAACTACATCAGTGGTACGCAGCCAGGATGGCCGGCTGGGCCCCTGAGGGCTGGAGAGGCAGGGGAACAGGGTGGCCTGCAGCCCGGAGCCCCAGTCCCCGCCTCCCCACAGGCACCCCTCATGCTCTGATTGTGCGTCGCTACCTCTCCCTGCTGGACACAGCCGTGGAGCTGGAGCTCCCAGGATACCGGGGTCCCCGCCTTCCCCGAAGGCAGCAAGTGCCCATCTTTCCCCAGCCTCTCATCACCGACCGTGCCCGCTGCAAGTACAGGTGGATGGGGCAGCCTGGGGTAAGGGGAGGGGCCAGCCTGGGAGCAGCAGAGTGGAAAAGCCAGAGGGACCATGAAGCCAAAGCTAAGGAGCTCTCGGCCACCATAAAACTGGGCCCTGAAGCAGCAGAGGGCTTTACCCAGGGTGGTGGCACTAGACTGGGACAGACTAGGATGAGGTGCCGGGCCCTTCCTGCTACTGGTGTCCTTTCTCCTCAGTCACAAGGACATAGTAGCTGAGGGGTTGCGCCAGCTGCTGGGGGAGGAGAAATACCGCCAGGACCTGACTGTGCCTCCAGGCTACTGCACAGGTGAGCGAGGGGCAGGTGGCAGGCCCATGGCGACAGAGCTCTGGCTAAGGCCTCCGACCCTGCTCCCCCTCCAGACTTCCTGCTGTGTGTCGGCAGCTCTGGTGCTGTGCTTCCCGTGAGGACCCAGGACCCCTTCCTGCCATACCCACCAAGGTCCTGCCTACAGGGCCAGGCTGCCTCTAGCCCCACTACTCGAGACCCTGCTCAGAGGTAACGGAGGCAGGGTGGGGGAACTCTGGCCACCTTGCCCGCCATGCCCTGAGTCCCGTCCCTCCCCCTGCAGGGTGGTGCTGGTGTTGCGGGAACGCTGGCATTTCTGTCGGGACGGCAGGGTGCTGCTGGGCTCGAGGGCCCTGAGGGAGCGGCACTTGGGCCTGATGGGCTACCAGCTCCTGCCGGTGAGTGGCCCTGGCCTTCCCCGTGGCGCATCCTTACTGCCGGCCTGCGGGTAACCTGCCGCCCTATCCTCTCCCCACAGCTACCCTTCGAGGAACTGGAGTCCCAGAGAGGCCTGCCCCAGCTCAAGAGCTACCTGAGGCAGAAGCTCCAGGCCCTGGGCCTGCGCTGGGGGCCTGAAGGGGGCTGAGGGGATGATGTGGGGTTCAGGATGGCCCCCCCATGGGGGGTGGATGATTTGCACTTTGGTTTCCTATGTTTTGATTTCTCATTAAAGTTCCTTTCCTTCCCCATTGTGAATCTCAGTTTTGGGATGGGGAGCAGAGCTGGGTCTCCCACCTCTTTCCCATTCATGCCCCCCATACAAAGAGAAAAGGCCAGAGATAGGTGGGGGCCAAAGCACTTTACTGCAGGGGCAGTGGGGGAGGAGGGGACATTAAATTATTCACTTAAATAAAAAGGAGGGAGGGGCATGGGAGGGGGGACCCCATCCCACCAGCCTGTCCCCTCGTCCATCGGTCCCTCGGCTGTCCCTCGGCGGCGGCTACACAGGCATGGGCATCTCATTGTACTCGTCCACACCCTCCCGCTCATCAAACACCGGCTCTGCCTCGTTAGCATCCAACTGTGGGGTGAGGGGTGGTCAAGAAGGGAAGTGGGGGGTGGGGGACCTTTCCAGATCCACAGGGAGGCAAGAGGGACTGGGGGAGGCAGGCGGGAGGGCTTACACATTTCATCTCTCGCTCGGTGAAGATGCGGGTGAGCACCACCATGCGGAGCGGCACTGTGAGGATGAGGATGAAGGGGAAGGCCAGGGAGGCAGCTGTGGACATGACAGCCCAGAGCAGGGCCAGGCAGAGCAGCTGCAGGGCCGTGAACAGGTGCATACGGAGGGTCCGGACCTGGGGGGCGGAGACAGGTGAGCCCAGGTTCCTCCCCAGCCTGCTGCTGGGAAGAGACTCTCCCCTCTTCAGAGTCGGGGATGGAAGAACATTCCTAGGTGCCACAGAGCCGGGTTGGTACAGAGAGGAGGTGGGGGCTGGCTGAAGTGGGCAGATGGGAGGGGCAGCTGGAGAATGACCCAAGTAGACCAGGATGGCCAGAGGCACACCCCTTCCAGTGGGGAGCTGGGGGAGGCTTACCTTCTTGACGTAAGTGACATCTGGGTGGTGTTTGGGTGGCATGAGCAGCAGATGCAGCCGTTCATAGAACTGGATCCCATTAAGGGAGGTGACTCCCATGTACAGGAAAATTCCAAAGAGCACAGCCAGGGGGATCTGCCGGAGCAGATCCCCGATAACTATGGAGAGGCCTATGGGAGGTGCAGGATAAATAGTTGGCCACAGGGTCCCCTGGCCCCACTGGCCCTGGGGAATCCACTGGGAAGGGAAGGGCAAGAGGCAACGTACCCACAAGCAGGGCAACCAGCAGCCCTGTCACCCGCTGTTCCTTGACCTCCTGAATCTTGGGCTTGTCCCCAGGTGCCACAGCCTTGCTCATGACAGTGAGCGCGTTGGCGTGAGTGACGGAGCGGACAGTGGCAGCAGCCAACCAGGGCAGGCCAAAGAGGGCACAGATGCCGCCCATGGCCACAATGAGCAGCAGGTCCAGGTGGAAGCCGGAGCCCTTCTGCAGCATGCGCTCCTTCTTGGAGATGATGAGCCTGAGAGAGGGAGGGGTGCTGCTAAGGCCCAGGCTGGACTCAGCTCCACAGACCACGAGGTCTTTCCAGAATGCCCAGCCAGTCCCTCCATCTGGCTTTGGAACCTGGTGGTCCCTGTCCATTCCGTCAGGATTCAAATTCCATTACAGAGCAAAACCTCGGCCCCCAGCCCTTATCCTCCACAACAGCTCCCAGCTAGCACTGCCAGGCTGGCCTGCCCCTCCACGTGCTGTTCCTGTCCCAGCAAACATCAGGGGGTTTTTCTGCTGTCTACAGATTAAACTGTGGCCATCTAGGCATCCAAGGTTCCCTGAAGTCCCTGGGATTGCCCAGTGTGGCTGGAGGTTCCATGCTGAGTTCCCCAGCCTGGCCTGGGGCTCTGGCCTCTCATATCCCTTCGGCCAGGACCACTCACGTGGTGATCTGTGTCTCCATGAAAATGAGGATGAAGACCAGGATGGCAGGCAGCAGGCTGGCAACCATCATCCACACAGGGAAGGGGCTCTTCTCCCCCAGAGGGTTGATGACCCAGCCCCTCTTTTCTGGGGCAGTCACCGAGAATCCACTGGGAACGCTCAGCTTCTGCAGGGCAGACACAGTGTGGGGACAAGGGTTAAGGTAATGTGGAGGGCATGCCATGGAAAGGGGTTGGCATCTTAAGGACAGGCTTAAACTTAAGGACAGGCTGGGTTTGGAGGCTGGAGGGGAACACCTAGACCCAGGGCGGTGGAGGCAGCAGCCCTTGCCTGCTGCGGGCAGCACCTTACCTGGGTATAGGTGTCCTCAATACTGTAATCCACAAGCACCATGATGAGGATGGCGATGGGCACCCCAAAGTCCCCAATCACCCGCCGGATCTGAGTGGGCAGGCACACCGCTCAGAGGCCTGCCACCACAGCCATTGACTTCCTGCCACCCCCCTTCCTGCCCCTAACCCCCTCTTGGCCTTTAAGCCCACGCACCCGGCCAGGAAAGAACCGGCTGTTCTTGAATTTGCGCAGGAAGAAGGCGATGAAGAAGGTGCCGGCCATGAGCACCAGCGACAGCAGAGCCGTGTTGGGCTGGCCCCGGGGCTTCCCCTGCCCAGACTGCCCAGCCAAGCTCCTGTTGCCCGGCCCCAGCGTGGGTCTTGCCCCGGCCCATGTCATGTTCTCACCGCCGTCCACCTCTGAGCTGTTGGAGGCTGAGCAGCCATGCAGGGGGTGCTCCTGGAAGATCTGGGGAGAGGAGGCCACAAGGCCTTCATCAGCTGGACTGCAGAAAAGATTCCTGAGGCTCAGTGAGTGTCAGGTGGAAGGGGTGGGGCAAGGGAAAGGCTGGCCTGCTTTCAAGGAGCTTGTCTTGTTGAATTAAGACAGTGACCCAGAGAACCAGCGGTTAGCACAGGGCAGTGTGGGGCAGAAAAGACCGAGCGGCTGGTTTAAGTCAGGAAGGCAGCTGGTGAGTGGCACCAGCCAGGCTCAGAGAGGATCCGGGGGCCTAAAGGAGGACATGAGCACAGAGGACCACAGAGTGGTCTCTCACATACATCTGATGCCCAGACTGACTGTCACCTCTGGAGTCTTTCCCCTTTCTACACTCCTGGATTGTTTGACATTTTAACAAAAGCATGTACTTTTGTTATTAAAAATGTGAATTTTAAAAGCAAATTAAAAATAATATATTTTTTAAAATAAAACAGGCTGGGTGCAGTGGCTCACGCTTGTAATTCTAGTACTTTGGGAGGCCGAGGTGGGCAGATCACTCGAGGTCAGAAGTTCAAAACCAGCCTTCCCTGTCTCTGCTAAAAATACAAAAATTAGCTGGGCGTGGTGGGCACCTGTAATTCCAGCTACTCAAGAGGCTGAGGCAGAGGCAGGAGAATCGCTTAAACCCGGGAGGCCAAAGTTGCAGTGAGGCAAGGTCACGCCACTGCATTCCAGCCTGGGCAACAGAGCAAGACTCTGTCTCAAAAAAACAAACAAACAAATAAATAAAATAAAAAAGATGGACTGGGCCTGGTGACTCATGCCTATAACCCCAACACTTTGGGAGGCCAAGGCAGGAGGATCGCTTGAGGCCAGGAGTTCCAGACAAGCCTGGGCAATCTAGGCAGGCCTCTTCAAAAAATTTAAAAATTAGCCAGGCATGGGGCCCACCTGTAGTCCCAGCTATTAGGGAGGCTTAGGCAGAAGGAACACTTGAGCTCAGGAGTTTGAAGTAATAGCTCTAATGGTGCCACTGTGCCGTTAAATATAGAAGTTTTTAAAAAATAAAAGTATGAGTTTTTGGCTGGGCACAGTGGCTCACACCTGTAATCCCAGCACTTTGGGAGGCCGAGGCGGGCAGATCACTTGAGGCCAGGAGTTCAAGACTAGCCTGGCCAACATGGTAAAACCCCATCTCTACTAAAAAAATACAAAAATTTAGCTGGGCATGGTGGCGTGTGCCTGTAATCCCAGCTACTTGGCAGGCTGAGGCAGAAGAGCCACTTTAAACCAGGAGGCAGAGGTTGCAGTGAGCAGAGATCGCGCCAAAACTGCACTCCAGCCTGGGTGACAAAGCAACACTCTGTCTCAAAAAAAAGAAAAGAAAAGAAAAAGTATGAGTTTTTGAAAGATTCATCTGTCTGGTTCAAGTTGCTTTTGAAAATAAATTAAGGCCGGGCGTGGTGGCTCAATCCTGTGATCCTAGCACTTTGGGAGGCTGAGGTGGGTGGACCACCTGAGGTCAGGACTTCAAGACAAGCCTGGCCAATATGGTGAAACCCGTCTCTACTGAAAATACAAAAATTAGCTGGGTATAGCAGTGCACACCTATAATCCCAGCTACTCAGGAGGCTGAGGCAGGAAAATCGCTTGAATCCAGGAGGCAGAAGTTGCAGTGCGTCAAGGTCACGCCACTGCACTCCAGCCTGGGCAACAGAGTAAGACTGTCTCAAAATAATTAATTAATTGATTAAAAAATTAATCTGAGGCCCTGGTGTGTGTGTTGGCAACAAGCCCCAGGAATGCTCCAGCCTGGCCTCGAATCCAGAGGATGGGACCAAGAGACTCCCTCCAGCCCTGAGACCTCGGCCCTCCTGGCCCAGCTCTCGGCAGGGGCCTGCCCACCTTCACCAGCTTGTAGAAGGTCTCATAGATGAAGATGAGTGATATCAAGAAGGCGAAGATCTCCTGGGTGAAGCGGGAGACGAAGCGGACCAGGAAGCTCCCCTCCAGGGCCACCATGAGCAGGGCCAGGAGCACCAGCCAGAAGCCGATCCACACGCGGCCCACCAGGTACTCCAGGTGGTTGCTGCTACAGAACTGGAAGTGGGGGCAGTCAGGTCCCGAGCTCTGGGTGGGGATGCTGCGGGGAGGTGTCTAGGGCAGAGGAGGGGTGGCTGGAGATGGGCGGGAAGAGCCCTCACCGAGAAGAACGCCTCCTCAAAGACCAGCAGGGGCCCCGAGAAGCCGATCACCAACAGGGGCTGGGCACCCAGCAGGCAGAAGACCACACCCTGGAGCGCTGTGGACATAATCAGCTCCGACACCCCTATCAGGTCCTGTGTCTTCTCTCCTAGGGGTGCAGGAACCAGCTCAGGAGCTGGTGGCCAGGCCCTGGGCAATCCGCCCCACCCTCTACCTGAAGGCTCTCCTCACCCAGCAGCCCCCCAAAGGTGATGGCAGGAGACAGGGCGGCAAAGTAGATGAAGATGACGGCAGCCAGGCACTGAGGGTCAAGTGCATCTCGGAAGTCACTCAGGTAGTGGGGATAGCGGCGCCGCACATCTCGGATCAGCCCACCAAAGGGCCGCCCCGTCCGCCGAAGGGGATCATCTTCAGCTGCCCCTGCCGCCTCTACCATCTGCAGGAGCGCTGCAACCCAGGCCTCCGTCAGGGCGCCCCAGCCCCTCCTGCCCACCTCACCCCCTTGAGGCAGCCCCGACCCCAGCCCGCCCTGGTCGTACCCTTATCTTGAGCAGATTTGGGCTCCAGCCCGGCCCCTGTGGGCAGCAGCCGGCCCTGCTCCTCTCGCTTCTTGAGCATCTGGCGCTGGAAGTGGGCCACGGAGCGCAGCAGCTCCTCGCCCTGCACTTCTGAGGGAGGCAGCACCACGCTGCAGTCGAGGAAAGCGTTGATGGCCGTCAGCAGGTCGTCCCGCTCGTCAGCCAGGTAGGCTGCCTCGTGGAATTGCTGCCAAAGCAGGATGGGGATTGGGGAGGGCTCAAAGAAGAGGGCTGAGGGCCTGGAGCTGGGGGTGGGCAAGGCCGGTGGGTGGGGGTCAGTCGTGGGGATCAAGACTGGCCCAGGGTGGGCTCCAAGAAGCAGGGCCCAGAGGAGGAGGGTAGCTGACCTTGTCTGACATGAGGGTGGAGATGGAGCGGCCGATCTCGTGGTAGTCCATGTTGGCGCTGCTCGGGCCCAGCAGCAGGAAGAGGAAACGCACGGGCACCGGCACTTCCAACACTGCGTCCAACTCCACGGCCTCCCGGAGCCGCACAAAGGCCATGGTGGGGCGGGAAAGGAATTCCACACAGCCTAGGGGCATGGGACCATCGTGGGCAAGAGCAGAGCAGCAGGACCGCCTTCCAGTCCCTCGCCCAGGGGTGGCACCGAGGCAGGGCCAGGGAGACTACAGGACCCTGCCTCAAGGCCTGGCTGCCAAGGCCCCCACATGTGACCTGCCCCACATACCCACGAGGACCACCGTGGCCTCAGCATTCTCAGGGATCTTCTCCAGCAGCTTCAGCTCGTGCTTGGACTTGGAGCGGGTGATGCCAGCTGGTGGTGCTGGAGGCGGCAGCTCGCGCTGGGGGACACAGAACAGAGCTCAGCCCAGCCAGGCCCCTCCCACTCTGAGTCCACACCTGGGCTTCCTCAGTCCTGCCGCCAGCCCAGGCAGGGCCGGTTCTCCCCTCACCTCTCGCTCCACCTCCAGCCGGGTCTCAGGAACACCTCCAATGAGAGGCTCAGTGACGTGGGGATCACTCTCAGCCCCCTGACCATGGTGATGCCCCAGCAGGGAGCCCAGGGAGCCAGCCGAAATGTTGCGGGGGAAGGAGAAGTCCTTCTCATCACTCGGGTGGCTGGTGGGGCAGAGGGCAGTGAGGCAAAGGAGGGTCAATGACAAGGGCCGGGGCAGGTGGGCTGGATGAAGTGTCGTCCCCAACTGGCCCACAGGGCCTCACCTGTGTTTCAGCAGCAGGGCCCGCAGCACATTGGCCCTGTCCTCGGCCTTGATCTGGTCAGAGATGACCATCTGCTCCACCACCTGGTGGGCCACTCCGGGCAGGGTCTGCTGGTCCAGATCCAAGAGCACAGCCCCTGGCATAAGATGGCACAGAGGGCCCCTCAGCCCCAGATCGCAAAACAGTGGCAGGAGATGGGATGGGAGCAGAAGCTGGGGACAGGTGGGGCAGCCAGGTGGGTGGGTGCCGGGCCTGGAACACCAGCCTACACATGAAGGACGCAGGCTCGGGTTCTAGCTCCCTCGGGAGCCTAGGTCACATCAACCCTCTGGTTCCTCCCCTCCCCCAGACCCCCAGGAACGTTACAAGGCTCCACAGAGACCACTGAACCTCAGTGACCAGAGAGGCCATCTAGGCCACACCTGCCGGACACTCCTTCCAGGGAGCATCCGGCCTCCACAGGGACGGTCCAGGCCGCCCACTCTGTTTGAACCCTCTTAGCTGTTAGAAAACTCTCCTCTAAGTAAGCCAGGTGCTGCGTCACTCTAGGGCCTAGTTCTACCCTCTGATACACAACTCAGCTGGTCTGTGGCCTCATCCGTGTGGCTGTCCTGGAGCCATCTGAAGACCCCCTCTGCCCCAAGCTTCTTGACTTCCCTGTCAGCTTCTCGACCTCCCCTCACCATTGCACACAGAAGTAACAGTCCCTTCGAAAGTTACCAGGTCATTCATCTGGCAGGGCCAACTTTCAGGAACAAAGACTAAAGAATAAACAGAACCGGCCGGGTACGGTGGCTCACGCCTGTAATCCCACTTTGGGAGACTGAGGCGGGCAGATCACGAGCTCAGGAGATCGAGACCATCCTGGCTAACACGGTGAAACCCCATCTCTACTAAAAATGCAAAAAAATTAGCCAGGCGTGGTGGCGGACACCTGTAGTCCCAGCTACTTGGGAGGCTGAGGCAGGAGAATGGCGTGAACCCAGGAGGCAGAGCTTGCAGTAAGCTGAGATAGCGCCACTGGACTCCAGCCTGGGTGACAGAGCGAGACTCCGTCTCAAAAAAAAAAAAAAAGCCGGGCGCGGTGGCTCAAGCCTGTAATCCCAGCACTTTGGGAGGCCGAGGCGGGCGGATCACGAGGTCAGGAGATCGAGACCATCCTGGCTAACATGGTGAAACCCCGTCTCTACTAAAAATACAAAAAACTAGCCGGGCGTGGTGGCGGGCGCCTGTAGTCCCAGCTACTCGGAGGCTGAGGCAGGAGAATGGCCTGAACCTGGGAGGCGGAGCTTGCAGTGAGCCGAGATCGCGCCACTGCACTCCAGCCTGGGTGACACAGCGCGAGACTCCGTCTCAAAAAAAAAAAAAAAAAAGAATAAACAGAACCAAAAGCTCCTAAGCAGCCAGGCTGGAGACCTCAAGGCCTAGTGAGAAAGCCCTTCCACAGTGGCACTTTACCCAAAGCCCCTGAGCCTCACTCGGGGTCTATGGACTCTTAGTTGGGAAACAATTCTAAAAGCAAGTTTCTAGGTCCTCAGCTGCTTTGTTTTTTGTTTACTTTTTTTTTTTAATTTAATTTTAAGCCAGGCACAGTGGCTCATGCCTGTACTTCCAACATTTTGGGAGGCTGAGGCAGGCAAATCGCTTGAGCTCAGGAGTTTGACACCAGTCTGGACCACATGGTGAAACCCCATCTCTACTAAAAATACAACAATTAGGTAGGCGTGGTAGTGTGTGCCTGTAGTTCCAGCTACTTGGGAGGCTGAGGCAGGAGGATCACTTGAGCCTGGGAGGTGGAGGTTGCAGTGAGCCAAGACTACACCACTGTACTCCAGCCTGGGCAACAGAGCAAGATCCTGTCTCAAAAAAAATATATATATATATATATATTTAATTTTTTTCCTAAGCTGCCTCAAACCACAGAACCTCAGCTGCTTAGAAACAGGCCTTTTAACAACAACTGAGAGTGGTCACCCATTGTGAAGGAGCAAGCAAGCAAACACAGGACTCTGAAGTCCTGCATCTGTGGTGAGTGGTCATTTCGTGAAGTCTATACAGCTACAGATTAGATCACATTCCACAGAATCTCTAAGATGGTACCAAGGCATGCTAGGAATTTCAGAAAGCTTTACATCAAAATGGCTTCTGGAACATTTTCGCAACCAAAACACAGTTGTTATCTGAGAATATCAAGAAGCTGCTGGCTGAAAATGCAAATACGAGCTGGGTGTGGACCATGCTCCCTCTGGGCTCTGGGGCTGTCACACATCATGGGGCTCAAGACAGATTTGGGGCCATTTGGGAGAGTTTCCTGGGGATTGGCCAGGCAGGAGGCAGAGGGGAGCAGGGTTACCGTGGGCAAGGGTCCTGCGGAGCTCCAGGAGACTGCGGAAGGAGAGGGACGCCACGTGGGGCTTCCCCCAGCGCTCTGTCTCCTCCTCCACGTCCTCTTCAAATTTGATCCAGCGAGCTGTCTCCCGCCACTGGGGCTCCTGGTTTTTGTCCAGCAGCAACTCATTCAGCTCCACAAACACCTCGGGGAGAGAAGAGAAGGCATTTCAGGGTACAGAGCCGGAGGCAGCCCTGGATGGAGGTCAGAGGTGAGTGGTATCAGAGGGAGCCAAGTGACCCTGGAGAGCATGAGCACAGTGGGTGGTGCACAAGCACCCCAGTCCCACAGCCAGCTGAGACCCTGGACAACTGACGAACCAATGAGATGCAGTTTCCCTCATCTGTCAAATGGGAGCACCTCAAAGAACTGTCAGGAGGACAAAAGGGAAAAGCACATGGCACGCTACATGACTCAGAGTAAGGGCTTGAGAAATGGCCACTGTGTATGAAAGCAATGGCGTTTTGTAGGCCTTTTAACAAGTGGAATGCCTACCAGCCATTCCATTGACAGGCATTCAAGAACTGGCAAAACTAATTGCAAATGAAGGAAGAGTGGTCGCCTCTGAAAAATACTGATTGGGTGGAGCCGTGCAGGAACTTCTGGAGTGTGGGAAATGGTTAGGCAGGTATGGGCCTGCAACAGGGCACTGAGCTGGATGCTTCACACAGATGCAGCTTACTGTATGCTATTACGCCTTCATAAAATGAGGACAAAAACACAGTGCGTCAGAGTTCAGGACCAGGGCCCTTAAGATGGGCGGCATCACTAGGTAACCAAGTGACCTTGGCCAAGTCACAGCACTCTAGTTTATGGCTGACACCACCTGTTGTCATCTTCACAGGTGGCTGAGAGGATTGAACAAGTACAGAGGCAACTGGGTTTTGAAAAATGAAGTGTAGTGCTACACAGAGCCACCTTTAGCCCAAGGGGTGCCCTTTGTTCAAATCAGAAAATGGCATCTCTTTCTAAGATGGTCATGATACAGAAATCAACAATGGCTCAGATGTGAATTAAAACCACAATACTCAAATCAACGACATCCACCATGGGGAGCATAATCACAGTGCCCAAATCAATAAGCTCTAAGACGTGTATACTGCACTCTTGTGCAGTGTACAAACTTCACAACGAAAGGTGGCATCCCTGGGCCCGGTGTGGTGGCTCAAGCTTGTAATCCCAGCACTCTGGGAGGCCAAGGCAGGCGGATTCCTTGAGGCTAGGAGTTGGAGACCAGCCTGGCCAACATGGTGAAACCCCGTCTCTACTAAAAATACAAAAATTAGCTGGGTGTAGCAGGTGCCTGTAATTCCAGCTACTCTGGAGGCTGAGGCAGGAGAATCGCTTGAACCCAGGAGGCAGAGGTTGCAGTGAGTTGAGATCACACCACTGTACTCCAGCCTGGGCAAAAGAGCGAGACCTTCTCAAACAACAACAACAAAACAAAGGTTGCAATCCTGAGGCTTGAGATTATAGCTGGTCTGAGAGGTAGGGGCAGGGTCGTTGGGGGAAGCTGGATGGGAAGTTAATGGAAGACCATGAAGCAGAGCATGGTACCTCATGGGGCTTGTGGGGGGCCCGGGGTCGGGCCCGAGGTGTGGGGCCAGGCTCCCGCCCTTCTCGGCCACTCTGTGTGGAACCTTTGGCATTCTTCCGCACCAAGTGCCGCCGCACCCCAGGAACGTCCTCAAATCGGTGACCTGGGGGGGCAGAGGACCAAGGTTGGGCTCCCCCTTTCTCTCACTCCTTCGCCCACCAGTGCCAGGCTTGGCCCAGGCCCAGCACTCACTCTTCATGAGGTCTAGGTCGGCTGTGGCCAGCGTCTGGGCCTCACTCTCATCCGTGGGGACCCGAGGCAGCAGTGCCTGCTCAGCCCCCGTCATGCTCCCGATGCGCCTCCTCTCCTGAAGGTTGTAGCTGCGGTGCCCAGGCTGGGCTTTGGGCAGGGGGCGCCCCGAGGCACCCCCGTCGTCACCCCCTGCGGTGCCACTGGCCACCGCCACCGCCTCCTCCACCTGGGTTCTAGGCAGACAGAATGGCCATGAGCCCGAGAAAGCCAGCCTCCTCCCCCACGCTCAGCACCCACACAGCGGGGAGCCAGGGAGGGACCACATCGGACTCCGGGCCCTCCTAGCTCCCACTCCCGGGAGGCACAGGTATGGGGATGGGGAGGATTCCGGATGCAGACTGCCAGCATCCGAACCCCAGCTCCACCCTTTTCTAGCTGTGCAGCCCCAAACGATCACCCCAAGGCCCCTCTGAACGTCCACTGCGAACATCAACTGCTCCTCAGCAGCCAGGACTGAGGCCAGACTCTGGCAGTGCCATGAGGGGTGAGATTTTGGAAAAGTCCCAGTGCAGGGCCTGGGGCAGAAAAGGAGCTCAGGACGCTGCTTCCTGACAGTCAGCATTCATCCCCCTGCCCCCTCACCCCCTGGCACACCCCTAGCCATGGGACTCAGAGGTTCACAGGGGCCTATGTTTAATCAAGAGGAATAAAGTCCGTGGCACTCGGCCTTGGAGATGGCAGACAGCTTCCTGCCCTGGGAGGAGGGGTGAGCCTCAGCCTTCACAGACGCCAGCTTCTGCTCTCTCCCTTCTCTCTGCCACACTGGGTGGCCAGTGCCCTGCCACGTGGTCCTACCCCTCTCTCTCAACATCAAGAGCCCCCAGAGCTCAAAGCTCGCATCCCCTCTCATGACCAGGCTTTCCTAGCCCCCACGTGCCCTAGCCCACAAATTCGACCCTTTCCTGCTGCCAGGCCTTCTCGGAAGCCCCAGCCTTCTCCCGGCCATCCTGGCACCCCTAAGGCCACTGTAACCTGCCGCCCACATCTGTGCCATGGTCCCAGCAGGTTATGCGCTCCCAGAGGGGACAACATGCCCTTCACTTCCCGCAGCCCTTCACGCTGCCTGGCACCCAGAAAACAACTGGTCTGTGATTGTAGTGACCTTGAGACCTAGTTCAAAGTCATTTTCTCCAGGAAGCCTTCCCCCAAATGCCAGTCATCCACCGGTACTGACACTTTCCCTGAACCAGCCACTGGGTGCAGTGACAACATGCTGATGCCATCTCACATGGTAACATTTGGTTTCCAACCAGCGTGTGTTGGCAGTGCTCCAAGGAGAGGGGGGTCTTCTTTGCCTCTTGAACCCTGGGGCCTCCAGCAAGTGCTGGGAGGTCACCAGTCCAGTACCTGAGCCAGTACTGGCTACTGCTCCCGCTACACCACAGGCAGGGGTGGGAGCAGGGAGGGGTGGGAGACGGGCAGGGGTGGGAGGCAGCTTAGGCAGCGCATGTTCTTTGCCAGGCTAAACCATACTTAGAATTCACACCACCCTTAATCCCTACAGCCACCCAGTGAGAAAGGTTCTATTATGCTTGGTTTCCGATAAGGAACCTGGGGCTTGGAGAGCTTAATTAAGTTACTTGCCCAGCCAGTGAGGGCAGGGCTGGGATTTGAACCCTGGCCTGGTGATTCCAAGGCTCATGCTTTGTTCCAGCATCATCTCTAGCAGGGGAAGTGTCTGTTGGGGACACTGTTGATTGGGGTATACTTACCCAGCCTGGGCCCCTTTGGAGGCCCGAGGAGTTGCCTCCTGGTGGGGCAGTGGTGCAGGGGAAGACGGACTGGTCTTCTCTGCCTTCCGGTCAGCACTGTCATCCTCTTGGAGAAAGAACTGTAACAAGGACCCATGTGGGCAGGAGTGACCAGGACAGGGCCCTGCCGACATCCCCTAGGAGCCCGCGCCCAGCACACCTGCACCGAGGAGGGTGTGGAGGCAGGGGATGGCTGCGTGACTGCCCGGGCCCCCTCGGCCTCGCCAGCCTCATCCTCATCTTCCTCCCCTTCCTCAATGGTAGGGGTTTCTCCAGTCGGGGAGGCTCCTGGGCGCCTTCGAGGCTTCCGTCCTGGGCCCTGGGGTGTCTTGCGGCGGCGTGCATCCGGAGGCAGGTGGGTGGACAGTGGGTGATGGATGTGGTGGGAGGACTGGCGGTGGTCTGCAAGGAGGAGGGGGACTTGGCTGCGGCAGGCACAGTGTCCCCTCCCCTGCCATCCTGCCCCCCGCCTCGCTCCTCCCACTAGGACCCCAGCCCCTTCTTAACTGAAGAGTCAAACCTGATATCCCTGCCTCCCCCTTCCCTGCCTGCCCCCTCACACTCAAAGTCTTCCTCCCCATAGCTGCGGCCTGGCTCCTCCCCTCCGCGAGACCCGGCCTCATGTAGGATCTCCTCAAACCGCTCCACGCCCAGGGTGCGGTGAAGTTCGTCTTCCTCCTGCTCGGGGAACCCAGGCGTCCCAGGGCCCAAGCTCTCTGGCTCTGGCTGTGTGGAAGAAAGCATAGAGAAAAAACACACAGGACTCACTGGGAATTGTACCCCGAAACCTCACCCTTCCTAGTGCCAGAGACCCAGGACCCCTCCCCTCAGCAGCTCTCTCCTCTAATGCTGGTGACTCAATATCCCCCCAGCAGCTGTCCCTTAAATATAGGGACCCAGGCCAGGCACAGTGGCTCACGCCTGTAATCCCAGCACTTTGGGAGGCTGAGGTGGGTGGACTGCTGGAGGTCAGGAGTTCAAGACCAGCCTGACCAACATGGTGAAACCCCATCTCTACTAAAAACACAAAAATTAGCCAGGCGGTGGCGGGCACCTCTAATCCCAGCTACTCAGGAGGCTGAGGCAGGAGAATCACCTGAACCCAGGAGGCGGAGGTTGCAGTGAGCCAAGAACGTGCCACTGCACTCCAGCCTGGGTGACAGAGTGAGACTCTGTCTCAAAAAAACAAAAAAGAAAACAAATCTAGGGACCCAGTCCTCCCAAGCAGTCGGCCCCGTCAAATGCAGGAAGCCAGTCCCCCTACCAGTACACATCCCTTCAAACACAGGGACCCAGTGTCCCCCCAGCAGTCTGCCTCCTCAGATGCAGAGACCCAGTTCCCCCAGCGGCTGTCCCCTGGGTTCTGAACTACCCTCATCCCAGCCCAGCCCCCTTGGCTGTGCAGTCAGTTCAGGGCAGGTGGAAGAAATCCCGTGTCCAGCCCGTCTGCAGCCTGGAGGGAGGGCGTGTGAACCGGGAAGTTCACATGACAGATAGTGAAGAAACTCCCCTTGGCCTGAGGACAACTACTGAGCCCAAAAAGTAACTTCTGGAGGCGCCCAAGCTGACCGCCCAGAGCCCGTCTGAGTCAAAAAAACTAGCCCCGCAGGGACAGGAATGGATGCCCTTCAGCCCCTAGGAGAGCTCCCCTAGCCCCCAGGCCCCCAGCCCAAGCCCTGGGCCAGCTCCCTAGCCCCACCCCTCACCCCACCCCCACAGCCCCCACCTGAGTCATCCTGCGGGCGCGGAGCAGCTGGCCGGCACAGCCGGCAGGGAATGCGGCGCTTGCAAGAGCTCAGCACAGCTAAGTGGCAGCCGCCTGGCCAGGCAGCCTTGGTCCAGCCCCCCACCCACCCACGGTCTTAGCTACAGGCGCCGCCAAATATTTGCTCAAGAGCTTCTGGACCTGAAGGGCATGGGGATCTCCAAGGGCGGGGGTATACAGCCCCCTCCATGGTGGTGCCAGCAGCGAGAATAAGGAAGAGCGCGGGGAGGAGGGCTGGGGCGAAGGGCGGGTCTTAGGGGCGAGGTGGGGACTGGAGCGGCTGGGCCTGGCAGAACGCCGGATAAGAGGTGAGCGGGCCAGGGGGCTGGCTTCTTCCCTCTGTACGTAAGGCTCCTGACCATCTCCTGGCTCCCCCATCGCCCAGCCCCACTCCCACCAGAAGCAGCCCCGTGGGACGAGGGGGCGGGGAGAGGCGCAGAGAGCTTGCCCCCATGGGGAGAGAGGGTAGCAGACCCCTCGCACCTGAGGCCGCAGGAGGAAGTCCATGGCCGGCAGGGGTGAACCTGAGAAGGAGGGGGAGGGGACCAGCCTGCGCCCCTTCCCAGTCACGTGCCCTTCTGGGCCAGAGTGACCAATAGCGGAGCTGATTGTGGCACGGGGTTAATCATTAGACTCCTTAGGAAAATCCAGAGGGGGCCATGTGGAGCGGTGGCCACGTGAGGGCAGGGAGGGGCGGGACTGGGTGGCATGTGGGCAGGGGGCGTGGCCAGTCACGGCAGGCGAGCTCCGCCCAGAACCCTCGCCCGCGTGCAGACTTGACCTGGGGCCTCTAAGGCCGGCTGGGTCTGAGACGGGTTGCTGGGTGAGAGACCCAGGGTTCTCAAAGTTCCTCAACCGCTGAGGCTAAGCTACCTAGGTCTTCAGGTAACAGCCTCAACTCCCTCCCCAGGACTGGAAGACGTTTGATACCCCCGCTACCCATCCCCCCGCACGACCATCATGCAAGGTCAGGGTAGGGATGGCAGCGTCCTCCCGGTCTGCACACTCACACACGCTCACACCCCTGGTTGGTGAGGACCCTCGGCCAGAGCACACAAGGCTGCCAGGGAGGGAAGGTCGGGCTGGCGACCTGGGGAACAAACTCACCGTGCGGAAAGAATCTGCGCCCTTGGTGGGGCACCGGGGGGCGCTGCTCATGGCCGAATCTTAGCCCTTTTCGCTGTCGCTGCGGCTTTCAGGGCAACAAGGCGGAGGCATAACCTGGATAGGGGAGAGGCCGGATCACCATCGAGAGCCCTGGGAGGGCAGGAGCCACCACGCGCAGGCTGCGCTGCTGGGGATCCTGGACTATGAAGGGCCTCAGAGTGGCCCTTAGCGGCAGCCACAGCACAGAGAGTTATTTATAGGAAGAAAAGAGAAGAACAAGGAGACAGGAGAGGACTGAGGCGAGTGGGGCCAAAAAAGGCCGAGAGACTGAGTAGAGGGAGGAGGAGAGAGAAGGTGGGAGAGGCCGCAAGAAAAATGAGGGAGAAAGGAGTCAAGGCCCAGGCCCGGAGAGAAAGCAACAGAGATGAGGGAGGGAGCGATAATAAGCCGGGGAAGGAGGGGAGTGAAGGCTCAGGCAGACAAGGGAGCCTCGCAGGGTCAGGGCACCCACCAGAGGTGGGCCTGAGACCAGAGAGGGTGTGGCAGGGAGGGTGAGACACCCCGTGGAGCTGGGGCCGGACTGCCGAGACAGGAAGCAGACGAGAGGAAGGACTCTGGAGAGAGCCCAAGATGCCCCCGCAGGGAGGGGGCGCCCCCTCCCCAGTGCAGGCCGGCAGGAGTCTTGCCTCCCCCAGGTCCGTGGGGGCTGGCAGGAGGGAAGTAGGCTGGCTGGGTGGAGGGCAGGAGCTCAACTCCACTCACTCAGTGGGAGGGAGGAAGGCACAGAAGGTGGGCATGGGCTGGGCAGAGCTTTATAATGGGGGAGGGGCATGTGATGGGCTGGGAGGGGGTGGGCACCGCAACCTTGAGGTTCTGCCTCTGAGGGGCGGTCTGGATCCCGCCCCTTCAGAGCCTGGAGCCAGGAAAATCTGAGTGGCAGCGCTGCCACCCTCCTGACTGTGACTGTAGGGAGTCTGGAGAGGACACTGTATGGTGGGGGCAGAGAAGGAGCTGCAGGAGGGAGCCCAATCCCTGCAAATAGGGGGCCTATTCCTAGTGGGTCAGCACAGGGGACACCCAAGATTGGCAAAAAGTGATGGTAACGATGCTCCCAGTGTGTTGCTGGGGACTGGGGGTGCCCGACTCAGGAGTAAGACAAGTCAGTGTAGGGTCAAACAATATAGGTCGGGGGGGGCTCACCCAGGATGGGGAGCCTGGCAACACATTCTTGGCAAGCACTCCAATTCGGCTAACTACGCTCTTCCCCTCCCCCTCAGCAGGCCTTCAGCCAGGGCGGGCGGTGTGGGTGAGCGTGAGGGCACCCAGTCTGGGAAGGGTGTGGGAAGAGTCCGCCCTGAGCACCTGCAGGCGCCCACTCCCACCTCAGGCTGTGCCCTCAACGCGCTCCTCCACACTCTTCTGCACCCCCTCCCCCGCTGTCCCAGAACACAAAGCAGCTTCTGTCCAGAGCATCGGTGCCGATAATCCGGGTAGGGGCACATTCCTCGGACCAGCCCCGACCGGCCCAGAGGATTAGCATCTCTCCCCTTGCCCAAAGGATTAGCATCTCGGACCCCCACTTGGGCATTAACCAGCCCCCAAGTGAACTCGTAAATTCCACAGCTCTTCCATGTGGGACTGGCGGGGGAAACGAAGCGGGATAAAGTAGACCCTGGATTTCAGGCAGTGCGGTCTCTCACACCCAGCACAGAACTCCCCGCCTAGACAAACCGACCCCGGGAGTCAGGTCCAACTCTCCGGGCTCGTCTTTCCCATCCCCACCCAGCTGCTCCCTCTTCTGCATGACCCCTTGTCCCGACCTTACCCGCCACCCGCCTTTCCTGGCTTCGCCTCCCAACCCGGAGACTGGGGATGGAGGCCCCGGGCAACCCCCAGTCTGGGCGCCCCGGACGGGACTGAAGGACTATGCGGGGTGGCCGGAGGGGAGGGATGGTCTGGAGCCAGCCGGGGAGTGGGAGGGCCGGCGGCTCCTCAGGGAGACTACCCACTCCTGGTGGCAGGGGGCGCGGCACCATGGCTTTAGGGAACTCTGAGAAAGGGACCCCGGAATGCCCGCCTCCGACCAGCACTCCATCCGCCTCCTCATCCTTCTCCCCAAGACCGCGGTTCCCCGCGCCCCAGTCTCCGCCCTTTCCTCCACTTCCACTCCCTCCCTGCTCGAGTCCCGAGTTCCCCCCTCTCCTTCCCCCTCCCTTCCTCCCTCCGCGGCCCTGGCCCTCCCCCGCCACCGCCTCTCCGCTTACCCGCTCGCTCTGGACTTCGTGCCCCGGGGGTCTCGGGGTCTCTCCCCGTCCTCCGGCACCCTCGCGCGCTCCCGACGACTGCCCCGTGCCCACCCCGGGGCGCGCCCCCGCCGCTCCCAACTTCTCCCAACTCAACTTTCCCCCGCGCCACGGGCAAGCCAGCCCCCTGCGTGCGCGCCCCCCGGCGTACCGTGCGCGGTCCCGCCGCCGCGGGTGGGGAGGCGGGAGCGGGGGCAGGGGCGGGGGCGCGCTTCCAGGCACAGCCCGGCACCAGGGGCCGCCCCCGCCGTCCCTCTGCCCCAAGCTTCCCCACTCCGGGCTTGGAAGCCCCGAGGATGCCTCTCTTGGCTCCATTACGGCACCTCTGGGTGGAAAGGAGCCCGCCTCACGCTACGGATCCCAGGCAGTAAGACGCAGGCACAAGGAAATTCGGAGAAGTCGAAACATAAACGTATCGGGATTGAGATTCTCTTGCGGCCCCCCTCCCAAATAACCCCCGTGCCTCCAAGAAAGCCCCTGAGGGATGGTGGCGAGCAGGTGAGAAGGGTGACAGCGGCTGGAAGCTGGCTGCCCAGTACCCTGAGCTGATCTGGGAGAGG
The DNA here is from genome assembly GCF_008728515.1 of Papio anubis. Taxonomy (NCBI): domain Eukaryota; kingdom Metazoa; phylum Chordata; class Mammalia; order Primates; family Cercopithecidae; genus Papio; species Papio anubis. The sequence continues at coordinate 8,186,295 of NC_044979.1, forward strand.
GCAACTTGTTAGGGGCTCCCCACTTCCTGAGAGGGACAGAGATTCGCTATGGTGGCCTCCTTCCTCTTGAATGGAACCTCCACACTGAATCGAACCCTAGTCATAGTCATCACTTATCATTCAAGACCTGTGTGTAGTTCTTGTTTGCCCAACGAAATCACAAAGTCTTCCAGATAAGAAATGTACTTTTCGCTTCTTTTCTCTTGTGTATGCAAAAGCATTCAGATAGAAACGAGTTAATTAACACGTGTTTGGCAGTAACTCTGGTTCCGGTGCTGAGGAGTGCTGTTTGGGATCCTTTTCCCTCGGTCCGTAGCCCTCAAGAATGCAATCATGAGACAATTAGAGAGGCAGCGCAAGGGAATCTATAATCAACTCCTTTAAGGGATGAGGTAGAGGCTGCTGCAAGTTGAGCATCGGTCTGTGGTCTTGTCTGTGGAGGGGGTTAACCAACCTGCCGGCCACACCCTGGCTGACTCCAGTGGGCCCCGTTCCGGAGACTGGGGTCTGGGGGGACCTCCAGGGCTCCACCCAGCTTTTCTCAGCATGTCAGAGTTCAGCGGCTGGAGTCGGGTGGGCTCCGAGACAACAAACGGGGCCCAGCCGAGAGAGGGGTCTTTGGCGTGTGTCCCTCCACTAAAATCCAGCCTCAAAGGGGCACAGCTGTTCTCTTCCCAGCCCTGAGGTCAGCTGTTCCCTGTGAGGTCATCATCGCTCACATGCATTCCCCAGTGAATCCTGGTGTCACTAGGTGGCTTGGGGAGAGGTGGAGGAAACCCGTGCTGAGGTCGTCAAGAGGCCGTTGGGAACTCAATGCCACCAACCAGGTCAGAGCTGGGCCGCCAAGGCTCGGGATCTAGGCCGCCAAACCCCAAACCCCTAACCGAGAGCGCTCCGCCCCCATCCCCGCTGCATTCTGGAACGCGTAGTCCCGGAGCGGCCCTTTTCAAGAAGGCTGGGAGCACATAAAAGGAATAACAACAGCGGGGCACACTGGGAACCGCGGCGCCGCGGCGGGGCGCCCGGAAAACGGACACGCGTTGCTCCCTGGGACTTGAAGTCCAGGGTTTTGCCTCCGCGGTGGAACCGGAGCCCTGGAGTCGAGTGCTGCAGAGAGCGTGAGCGCAGACGGCTGGGGTTTGTAGTCTTCTTGTCCTCGGTCTCGGGCACTGCGGGGAGACCTTGTTGTCTTAGGACTACAAGCCCCAGAAGGTACTGCGCGGCCAGGCGGGGCGGGGCTGGAGGCTCGGGTGCCGCCTCCTCTGCAACGCCGGGGCCAGAGTCTTAAAACCGAGGGCCCGCAGGGGTCCCCGCGGCCGCCGCGATGCAGAAATACGAGAAACTGGAAAAGATTGGGGAAGGTAATGGAATCTCGAGATGTTCCTGCAAGAGCCCCTCTGCAGATCCTTCGGCATTCCTTGCAGCCCTGGCTCCCTTACCGTCAGCAATACCTACAGGCTCCGACCTCAGCAGCGGCTGCAGCCCTGGCCCCCGAGCTCAGCACTCCATGCAGACACCAGTCTTCCCCGTGTTAGCATTTCCCGCAGGCTCTCACTCCAACCTTAGCGTTCCCAGTAGACCCGACCTCCCAACCGCGACACTTCCTGAATTTCTCACTCCAGCCTCAGCACCACTTGGACAACCTCACCCCGAGCCCCAGCCTCGGTTCTTGCTGCAGACCTCCAACCTCAATATTTCTGCAGCCCCTCAGCCCTCTCCCAGGCCCCTCCTCACCATTTCCAGACCCTTCCGGAGCACCGCCTTCATTTTAGACATCCTTGCCCTCGCAGCCGCACTCGCCCCTCCTGCTGAGCCCCTGGAGCCTCCGCGGGCACCTTCTCCTCCCTCCTCACCTGCCACATCCTCACTCACAAAGCTCACCCACCTACCTTCACCCTGAATCCCTTTCTTTGCATATTCAGACGCTGCCTTCACCTCCCGGGAGGCATTTCCTGGCTTAGGGAAGAGTGCCGCATCCTCCCCCTGACCCCTGACCTCCTTCCCCTAGGCACCTACGGAACAGTGTTCAAGGCCAAAAACCGGGAGACTCATGAGATCGTGGCTCTGAAACGGGTGAGGCTGGATGACGATGATGAGGTAGGACTGGGGACTGAGATAGGGCCTGGAGAGGGGGTTGAGGGCCTGGGCTGGGTGGGATCTGACTGCTGCCCACCCGGCCCCCTCACATATGCAGGGTGTGCCGAGTTCTGCCCTCCGGGAGATCTGCCTACTCAAGGAGCTCAAGCACAAGAACATCGTCAGGTGTGCGGGAGGCGGGTGCTCCTTGCCGGTGTGGCCGCTTGGGGGAGGTGGGGGCTGACACTGGACGTCTGTCAGGTGAACCTGCATGGCTGAGCCCTTCTTTTGCCCTAGGCTTCATGATGTCCTGCACAGTGACAAGAAGCTGACTTTGGTTTTTGAATTCTGTGACCAGGTGAAAGGCGGGGTTTGGGGGACAGTAGCCTTGGGAAGGTATAGGGGCCCAGACTGAGGTTAAACTCTGTCCCATTCCCCCACTCATATCCCTTTTCAGGACCTGAAGAAGTATTTTGATAGTTGCAATGGTGACCTTGATCCTGAGATTGTAAAGGTGAGGAGAGTGGTGTTGGGGGACCCCTCAGGCTGGGGTCAGAGTCTGCATTCAGTGTAAGCACTCCTTGGGCTCTAACTTTGGGCCCTGAACAGGGACGCTCTGGGGTGTCAGAGAATGAGAAAACCCTGTTTCTGCCCTCTAGGAGCCTCCAGTCTTAGCAAACAATAGGAGCCTCCAGTCTTAGCAAACATTTTCACGTGGTCGTCTTTGACTCGCACAGTGGCACTCTGACGTCAGTGATAGTATTTACATTCAGAGATGAGAAAATGAGGTTCAAGGAGATACACTCATTCATTCAATACATACTTACTGAATGCTTCACTGTGTGCCAGGTGCTCTTCTAGGCCCAAGACCAAATGCCTTGGTCCAGGTTCCAGGGGATCCAGTCCTGAATGATACTACAGCATGATATTTATGTGCTGTAGTATCGTGTGCATACTCAGATGCGGCCAGGAAGGGAAGATCAGCATGGGCTAGGATCTAGGCGGGATCTAGGATCCACCTGGCAAGGCCCATTAGGCTATATGGTCCAGGAAGATGGGGACCAGGGCCAGTTTCTTCACTCTTGTCCCTCTAATGCCTAGTACAGTATAAAGCAGGTTCTGGATGGTGAATGAATGGTGTCACTCTGAACCAAGTGCTGAAAGGTGGGTGGGGTGGAGTGAAGCACAGGGTGAGGAGAGGAGCCACCCGTTGCTGGGCACAGTTGCATGTTCAGGGCGTCTGACTCCCTTCTGCCTGCTCTCCTCCCAGTCATTCCTCTTCCAGCTACTGAAAGGCCTGGGATTCTGTCATAGCCGCAATGTGCTACACAGGGACCTGAAGCCCCAGAACCTGCTAATAAACAGGGTACTTCTTGGGAAGAAGGTGGGGAGTGGGAAGCCTGGGGCCAGGGCATGGGGAGCACGGAGGGAAGAGGACTGGGAGGATGGAGTCTGTGCTGTCCCAAGGCTGCTTAAAGGCCCTTCTCCATGTCCCCTTCCCATTCCCCTCAGAATGGGGAGCTGAAATTGGCTGATTTCGGCCTGGCTCGAGCCTTTGGGATCCCTGTCCGCTGTTACTCAGCTGAGGTGAGCTAGGAGATGGGATATGGGATTGGGGGAGGGAGTCCCTCAGCTCCAACCCCAGGACCCAAAACACTATTTTCCTCTCCTCTCTGAGCCTCCTCCTCAAACCTCCTCCCCAGCCCTCTAAGTGGGAGTCCCCTGTTGGGGGGCGGTCTCCTCCAGGTGGTCACACTGTGGTACCGCCCACCGGATGTCCTCTTTGGGGCCAAGCTGTACTCCACGTCCATCGACATGTGGTCAGCCGGCTGCATCTTTGCAGGTGACGTGCTGGGGCGCTGCAGAGGCACCTTCTTTCCCATTTGGGTTGACAAATAGGGTCTGGAGGGTTCCCTCTACGGGAAGGGAGGGAGGCTCTGGGACTGGGGCTGGAAGGTCAGGGGGCACCTCAGAGTGAGGGGTCCTTCACATGTCATGTCTTAGCCCCCTGTCTGCCCCCCAGAGCTGGCCAATGCTGGGCGGCCTCTTTTTCCCGGCAATGATGTTGATGACCAGTTGAAGAGGATCTTCCGATATCCTTGTTTTCCTCTGCCTTGAGCCCTCTGGGAGGGGACAGCCCATGGAGTTTTGAGTGCAGTGGGTGAGGGCAGTGATGGTGTGGGGTGGGGTGATGGGGTCTGTAGGGCTTCTCTTGAGGGCAAGGGGAGACAGCAGAGGTGCTGGACACCCTGATTGTCACAGTGCAGATACACACTGGAGAAGGTATGGCTTGGAGACAGGCAGTGTGCCCTGGGGGGCAAAGCCAAGAGGGTGTCCCTCCAGGTGAGAGATGGATGCCAGGATGAAGGAGCCAAAGACAGCAGGACACATTTTGTGGGAGCGGGGCAAGGACCAGTTCATTAGGACTAGGACAGCAGCATGTGGGTTAGACTAGTTAGTGATTGTCATGGGAAACGTGGTTGGATGTACGAGTGACGTGCCCGGGGTTGCTTCTGTCAAGCTCAAGCCAGAGGGTAAGGGAGGGTGAGAGAAGTAGGTGGTGGGTATGAGGAATCCTCCCCGGGAGGGGAAGAGGCCCTCACCCTGCCCCTGAAGATGCAGCTGTGGCCCTTTCCCAAGTGATCCTTGACTCCGTGGACACGCTGCTGGGGACGCCCACCGAGGAGCAGTGGCCCTCTATGACCAAGCTGCCAGACTATAAGGTGTGATGGGGAATTGGGGGGTCATGGTTCATCAGGGTCACTCTTGTTTCACATTCCTAGCAGCCTCCACCCCCCTCCCCCTACCTCTAGTCTGACCCTCCCTGCCTCTCCACAGCCCTACCCGATGTACCCGGCCACAACATCCCTGGTGAACGTTGTGCCCAAACTCAATGCCACGGGGAGGGACCTGCTGCAGGTAGGTGACTTGGGGTAGAGGGTGGGTCAGGACACTTGCCCAGAGGGGACTACAGGAAGGCAGGGCTCTGGGCAGTGACCTGTCCTGAACCTGCCGCCTCCTTTCCCCCATCTCCAGAACCTTCTGAAGTGTAACCCTGTCCAGCGTATCTCAGCAGAAGAGGCCCTGCAGCACCCCTACTTCTCCGACTTCTGCCCGCCCTAGGCCCCAGGATCCCCGGCCTCCAGGCTGGGGCCTGGCCTATTTAAGCCCCCTCTTGGGAGGGGCAAGATGGTGGGGGTGCCCCGTGCACTGTGCTCCAGCTGTGCTGGGCCCAGCTGCGGTGGGGTGCCTGAGCCTAAGTTTCTCACTCCCTTTGTGGACTTTATTTAATTTCATAAATTGGCTCCTTTCCCACAGTCTGGCTGATGTGGTGGTCAAGTGGCTCTACAGGGGCCATGAGCTGGAGGGGTCTCTGCTCTGTTACTGCTGGCCGCAACCCTACTTCTGGCTCAAAGACAGCACCTTGCTCTTCTACTTTAAGAGGCCATGACCCTCACCCCTCACCCCTGGGACAGGGCAGCACTGTCACTGCACACCCCTCCCTCCCACCTTCCCTCCCTCTGCCCAGGAGGGCCTGACATGGTCCCTTGGAGTGAGGGGGCCAGTATCTAAGAGCAAGAATGGGCTCCCTGCCAGGGTGGGGAGGAAAGGGCTGGGCCTGTCCTTGTGGTTCTCTGTATCTCAGGTGGATCCTCTTGTCCCTTCCCTCATCATCCCCTCATACCCAGGCCTGCAGGCTGACACAGGAGAGCCCGAAAGATATGGTTCCATCAGGAACACCCCTTCCCACTCCCTATTTGTCAGTTTCCCAATGTTTGGGGTACAGTGAAAGAGAGGGAAGTTGGGCCTATGGCTGGGGCCTGGTGTGTCCTTATTGGCAGGAAGGGGAAGGGAGAGCTCCCCCAACCCTCACCCCCACCCCCACCCCCACCGTCTCAAGCCTTAGGCCTTTAGCTCTTGTGGGGAGGCTGGGGAGACAGAACTTGTTGGTATGGAGACAGGCTGTGTGCCACACTTGGTCCCAAATGTGGGAAAGGAGTCAGGATATAAGGCAGGACACAGGTGTTCTTGAAAGTGGAGTCACTCCCTGTCTTCTCGCTGCCTCTTCTTGCTGGGCTCTGGGCAGAGCTCTCTTCCAGTTATACCTTTATTGCTGACTGTGATTCTGCGCTCACACCTAAGCCTGGGCTTGGAAGATACCTGTCCTCCCTTCTCTCTAAGATGTCAGTCGGCTAAACTCACTCACACTGAGCTGCAAAGGACTGATAACCTCTTGCTACCATTCTTCCCTAGAGATTCATGGGGGTTCATGGGCCCAGCTCCACATTTCAGAAGCCACCTCCAGCTGGATGATGGCTGGCAGAGGACTTCCGATGCCTGAGTTGGGCTGACCTTGGCTTGGCTAGTCTCTGCCCTGTAAGAGAAACACCTGAGGCTGATGCATTAGGACTTTATTTGGGGTGAAGATGGAAAAGCTACGTGCAGGCTAGGCATGTCCAGGATGTCAGGGTGGGGCTCCGAGGACACAGACAGCAGGCCTAGAGCCGTGTGACAAGGTAGCAGGTGCGGTGGGAGGCGGAGAGAGTCTTGGTGACAGCACAAGGAGGGGTGGGAGGTCTTCGGAACAGAGCAGAGGGCTGGGTGGGAACCAGCACACCCACTGCCCTGCGCCTGTCCCTGCCCTCCCTTGATTTTAGGGGGCCACTATGTGTTACCTGGGGCCCAGGCTGAGGTGGGGAACTTGGGTTCGATGGCTGCCCAGCCCTTCCTGAAGCTGTGGGAGGAGGAGAGGGTCAGAGGTGGGGAGTGGTCCTCCTCCCAGGGACCAGTCAAGGTCACTGCACACCCTCCTGCCTGTTTCTCCTCAGCTGGGGTGGGATGGTGTTCTAGGCTTCAGGGGTGGGGCCTAGAACCCTTGGAGCTGGCAGGGGCTCCAGAAGAGGGGCTGTTACCAGATTGGTGCTGGAATGCCTTTGGGAGTGCCTTCGGTTCCAGAAATATCCCAGGACCTTGTCTCGGAACACCTGGAGGCAAGCAGGATGGGAGGTGGCAGTGTACGCCTTCCCCCTCATCCTAGGGGCCCTGATTCCCACCTCCCACCCCCTGCAGTGGGGGCCCTGGCCCACCTCACAGAGGTAGTCTAGGATCTCGAGGATGGTGAGCAGGCTGGCCCCAATGAACAGCCCCATCTGGCCCCCAATGTCGCCTGTGGAGACAGGGTCACCCTTCAACTCACAGCCACCTGCCTGCCCACACCTCCCCAGCCCTGGGGGCCCTGCACACACACCAAGCAGCTCCGACATCTCATAGGCCTTCTTCTGTTCCACGGTCTCATAGTTGAGGGCCTCGAAGAAGATGTCCAGGGCCAGCACGTTCTCCCTGAGGACAAGAAAGGCCTCAAATGTGTATTGGCCACCGCCTGGTGCCCACTGCTGGCAAGAAGCAGCTGTGGGTTCTCCCACTCCTTTCAAGAATCCTGGGAGGGGCCAGGCACGGTGGCTTACACCTGTACTCCCAGCACTTTGGGAGGATGAGGAGGGAGGATCTTGAGGCCAGGAGTTTGAAACCAGCCTGGGCAATATAGCGAGACCCCCTCCCCCCATCCCCCGCCGTCTGGCCATCCCCCGCCGTCTCCATTTTTTAAAAGTAAAGATTAAAAAAGGAAAGGAAAAAAAGGTCCCTGGGAGGGGGCGTCAGCATCCCCCGGGGGGCAGAAAGGTTAAGCAACCAGCACGGAGCCCCAGAGCCAGTGAGGCTGCGGAGGCTGCCTCCGCCCGGGCTGTGCGCACAAGAGCTCCGGCTTGCCCCGCTCCGCCCCGTCGGGAGCCCCCGGCTCGGAGGAGCCCGCCCGCCCCGCACAGCTCACGCGATGTAGGCCTCGCTGCGGTTGAGCTTCCGGGCCAGGAAGCGCGCGGCGGCGCGGCTCGGGATCCGCACCATGGAGAGCTCCTTGGCGTAGCGCGTGCTGGCGCACGGGTTGGGGCAGGCGCATGAGTCCTTGCGAAGCATGGCATCTGCGGGCCACGGGGCCGCGTCAGCCACCAGCTGGGCGGAGCGGGGCGGACGGGAGGTGGGGGAGCCTTGCCCTTACCTATGGCCGGGTGGGCACAGTTCTTGTACTGCTGGGGGCTGCACACTGGCGCGTCGCCTGCGGGTGCGGGGGAGATGGCTTCAGGAGCAGCCCCAGCTCTCTGGGCCCTGCCCACCATGGGACGAAGACCCCAGCCCCTCACCTGGCATGTACATCATTCGGCAGCCGCACTTCCGAGCCACGTAGCGGGTTTCGCAGGCCAGGCGACACCCCATTAGGGTATAGGGAAGGCTGGGGCTGGGGGAGCTCAGGGGATCAGAGGGCTCTGGCTCATAGTTGGGGTTCAGAGATGCTGAACTGCAGTCGCCCCAAGGCGGTGGCAGGAAGCTCAGCTGTGGGGGGACAGGGTTAAGGAGACTTCCCAGAGAGCGTGAGAGGTCAGCTGGGGAGAGGCCCCTGGACAGGTCTGAGGAGCTGAGGGTTTAGGGCCCGTGGTGGTGTGGGCTTGCATAATGGGTGTAGAGGCACATGGGAGGGTACCTGCTGCTGCTGACAAGAAACAAAGGTCTGGTAGCCCGGGGACACCCCCAAGCCCAGCTGGTCGATGATGGGCGGCTCCTCCTGGCTGTGGATCTGCACTCGGATCCCCACCTCAAAGGGGGTCTCCTCTGTCGGAGACGGACCTATAAGGCCTGAGACCCTGTGGTCAGGTCTCCTGCCCAACCAGACAAGACCTCTCACTGCAGCCCCCTCTCCCCAGGACAGGGATGAACCAGCCCAGCCCCTTTCGCAGGTTCTGGGGGAACACCCTGATGCCTCCTCTCCTCCTCTCCTTCCCCTAGCCTTTTGCACCCCATCCATGCCCTCCCCCAGCCTCATTCATGTGCTCCCTACCGTTGTCCCTCCACACAGGTAGATATTCCTCCTGCTGCACGTCCAGCATGATGTCCAGCCCATTGCCCATGCCACCCCTAGTAGTGGTGAGCAGCTCTGCCCCATCGGCACCAGAGTTAAATGTGTAGCACTTTCCCATCCGTGTGAAGATCTGGGGCGGGCAGACAGGGTGATGGCCATCTCCCCCAGGCAAGCACATGGTCATGGGACCTCTCCCCACCTCATGGTATGTTTGCGTCTCTGCTTTGAACACTGAAGCCCACATCTCAATGCCCCCAGCCCCATGCTCCACGTGGGCACATGTTGCAGGACGCTCTTGGGAGCCCATCGACCCAACGCCTCCTCCCCGCCAGTCCCCACCAAAGCCCAGGGCACAGCCTCCAGGTTTTCCGTGTTTCTCTGGAGACTGGGGGAAAGGAAACGGGCCCCTGTAGCTGTCCTCCAGGGCTGGCAGTATGTTGAAAAGGTAGAGGGAAAGCGAGACCCCCTCCTGGCAGAGACAGGGGTCTTCTGCCCCAGAATGGTCCCACCAGGGAGGACCTCCAGCCCCAGTAGCAGGGCCACCATGGGCCAGACCTCAGGCCTAGGGCCAGCCAGGGTCAGTGTGGCCTCACATGCTCCCTCCGGGCTGGGAAACAGAGACAGCCCCAAGGAGGACAGCTTCCTGGGCTGCACGGAGTGGCATTGGGGGGTGGGGAGTCCGTGGCTGGTAGGAAGGAAGAAGTCCCCTGGCTTTGGGGGAGTCTACACTGGCTAGGGGATTGTGAGTGCTGGGCAGGGACGGCTCGGCTCTCTGGGTCCCTGGCAGGACAGGTAGGGAGGTCAGCTCACCGTGGTGAAGTTCTCAGGCCCACAAGGTTCGCCACGGAAGCGACAGTCCAGCAGCATGTCGTCCAGGGAGTGCCCAGCACGGGCATAGAGTTGCGCCATGTCAAAGGTGGGACTGGGCATGAAGCCGGGCGGTGCGGGGGGCCGGCCCAGGGCGCGCAGGAAGGCGGGGTGCTCTGCGGGATCCAGGCCCAGCAGCGCAGACCCAGCCCAGTGCAGGTCGTTGGGCGTTAGGCGCGAGCGGCGCAGCGGGTTGATGTTGCACAGGGTAACGGCCGGGAAGACGAGCCGGTGGCTTTCTCGCTCATCCAGGGCAGTCTGGTGGTGGAATTCCCTGTAGTAGCGCACTCTCTCAGCCACCTGGTAGAGGAAGGTGGCCACTGACAGGACCACGGCTGCTGCCCACATCCCCCGGCGCAGGCTCAGGCTGCCTGGCCCGAAGACGTGGCCCAGCCCATGCATCGAGCAGTTGCTGGCAAACATGCGGATGTCGGAGGCCGACCGCCGGGCCTCCTCTGGGCCTGAGGTGGGCTTCATGGCCAGAACCCAGGAGGGGGGCCAGCTACAGAGGCTTGGAAGGAGCAAGAGAGGGTCAGTCAGGGGGCTGAGGGGGCTAAGATAGGATTCAGGGGGCCAGGCAAGGAGAAGAAAGGAGAGGGTGGGAGAGAGCCAAGGTTGGGAGGCAGGGAGGCACTAGCCTGACAGGATTGGAGGAGGTAACCTGGCCGGTCAGGTCCCACTCAACCTTCCCGAGGAACAGGCGGTGGCTCCACTGGGCTAGACACTGGGCTGGGGACTCCGCAGCAGACCAGGTGGGGCACAGCTGACCGTGGCAGGCAGGGGCTGCGGAGCGGTGCTGAGGTGGTGCTGAGCCGGCGCTGCTGCAGAGGATTGGGTTTCAGCAGTGAGGGAGGAAAGGGGGCCGGCAGAGCAGTCTGGGGGGGTAGGGGAGGTCCCTAGGGCCCCAGGCTGAGCCATTAGTGCAGCATGGAGGGGGGCATGGCTGTCCAAGACGAGAGCTGCCAGGAGGAAATCACAGTGATCCCAGGGAAAGCTCGAGGGAAGTCCAGGGGTAAATTGAGCCTAGAGGTGCCTTGGAGGCCCCCTAGGCTCCGAGTTGCAGCCCCTGTACACCGGCCCCGAGGGTCGGTCACTGACCCCCGGCCTAGCTCCTCCCTCCTTTTGCCTCTCCGGCCTTCCCTCTAGCTTCACCCAGGATCATCTGTTCCTTCCCAAAGACCAGAGCTGGCTCTTGGCCAAACTTGGAAGTGGTTGGAAGGTTGGCATCAGCGAATCTCTTCTTTCTGTGCCCCCACCATCTCAGCCTACACTGGATGGCCAGGGCACTCTTCACATCCCACTTCCAGGGCCCATCTGTTTCCTAAGTGTCCCTCTCTCCCTAGGGAGTCAGAGCCTACCTCCCCACACTTAGGCCCTCCTGTTGAGGATGTTGGCCTCTACAATGGTTATGGGCTCACCTGCCACCCCACGTAGAACATGGGTGCCCCACCTGCCACCGTCCTGGGTACCACGGATGCCCACCTGCCACCCTCCCGGGTACAACATGGGTATTCTGTGATTTCTCATTTTACACTGCTATATCCAGGACCTGGAAAACCTTCATTTTTCCAAAGGGCTGCATACCACCCAGTATGTGCACACACCAGTTTATTGAATGACTGCCCCACTGATGCACTGGGGGTCTCCAGTCTTTCCATTACAAACAATGTTGCCGTATCATCACACAGATGTGAACTCCCAGGATGACTGCTGGGCCAAGAGACCGCTGGGTTGGTAATCTGATAGATGACACTGAATTTCCCCCACAGGAGACATGCCATTGTGCACTTCCACCAGTAATGTGGGAGCAGGCCTGCTTTGCATGGGGCTTTTCTAGAGTCACTGTGTCCATGGTGTGAGACAGCGAGCCTGCAGAGGGCAGAGCCAGCGTATTTTCTGACCTAAGATGCTTCCAATGATCCAGAGGAGAAGGTAACGGGTTGGGGGTGGGGGCAGGCTCCCAGAGGGTGGGCAGAGACCTCCAGGAGGCCGTGTTACGTAGTGCAAGCTAGTGCCAGCTGACCTGAAGTGGGATGAGGACACCGTGCTGATCCATGGTCCTGGAGATGAGGTGCTGCCCAGCTCAGGGCCACAGGGGCCAGCCCAGGAACACCTGAGGTTCCGGGAGGAAGCCCTGGACCTGGGGAGGAGAGCCAGGCAGTCCTCATCAGTGTCACACTCTGCATTTGGCTAAATGGTCATCTGCCCCCACGTATCTGGGAGTGAGGTGACATTCCTTGTAGACCTGTGGGAAAGCCGGCTCATCTCCATTAATTTACTAAAATTTATTTCTATTCTATCTTTGCCCAAAAAAGCACCTGAGGTCGCCAGGCTGACTTTGGTGGGCTTTTTTGGACCATGAGTGGTAGAAACATGGTTCCACCAACCAAATGTGTGCACACACCATGCTGCAACTGCTGGGCCACCTGTCTGTCCTCCCAACAGGACACAAGCTTCATGGGGGAAGGGACGGTCCTCATTCCCCATCGTGGGCTCAATGGCACATGACAGGTGCTTGATTAATAAACACTTTGGAAGGACTGAGTACCATGGTTACAGCACAGGCGCACCAGTTCCCCAGAGCCACAGTGCTGTGCTTTGCAAGTATTGTACTGTAGATGATCCCACTCACACTCTCAAAACAGGCATTCACCATCAAGCACAGCTAGGCTCCCGCTCTCCACTGTGGAGCTAAGGCCGAGGCGACGTTAGGAAGACGGCATGGCTCTTGCAATCTAGCTCTTCCAGCTGGACTAGCTGTGAGGTTTCGCTGCTTCTCTAGGGGGCGGGTAAAGGGCTGCATTTGGAGAAGCCATCCAGAAGATATAAATCTGGTGTCAGAGGCATCTTGGGCAGCCTGAGGCTGGTGACTGAGCGGGTGAAGCAGAAATCGCCTTGGCTGGTTGCCTGGTGAGGGAGGGGTCAGGCCAACAAGCAGGGCCCCGGCAGGGCTTGTGGACTCGCCAGAAGCTAAGGCCCTACTCTGGGCTGCCCTAAGGAGAGGTTTAGCTGTGAACCAGCCCCAGGCTCTGCTCCTGAGCCTCCACTGCCTAGAGACATAGCCTCTGATCTGTCAGGAAGTGGGATATCAAATCAGGGTGGATGTGGGCCTGGGGTTTTTGGATGGCTTGTCCCCAAAGCACCATCTAGTTCTAAACCATACCCACAAGAGCCTGTGGGTCCCACTCTGGCTCCTGCACACAAACTTGAGCCACTGCTGCCTCTTCCAGGATGGCCTCCCAGCAGCACCAGCTGCTCCATCAGCCCACTGCACCACACCCCTGAAAGAGGGTACCATCCTTCTTTACACAGGATATATCTCGTACACTTGGCTGGCTGTGAAGGTGCACCGCAGGCACCACCTCTTCTCCTGCCCAGGGGAGCAGGGCCCCGTGTAGTCCCACAGCCTGGGTGTCACTGGATGGGGGGAAGGATCCCAGTAGGAAGTGACAGTGGCACCAAGGTGGGGAGGGCTGGTGCATCTGCAGCAGTGCAGGGACACAAGGTCCTGCTGGGTGCCAGTTCAGCCAAGGCCCTACTTCTGTGCCTTTCCAGGCCCCTCAGAAGCCAGCTGAAGCGTAGCCCCCCATCCATAGCCTCGGGGCCACAGGCGCCCGTCACTCGGGATGTCTGCCTTCCCCTTTCAAGATGCGCCTCCCAGAACTTGCAGGGGGCGCTGGCCTGTCCACAGCCGCGCCCTCCTGGACCAATTCTGTACTGGATTCTGCAGTAGTTGCTCTATTTAGTTCTGTACTTGTCAGCATTGTGGGCAGGAAGCTGAGAGCTTCAGGTGGGCATCGGCCCCTCCCATCTCCTTCAGAGCTGGGTGTTCTTGGTGTAGATGGAGGCTGGTCCACGATCTCAGTGGGTGAAAGACTCCAGGCACACAGGGCAGGGTCGGTGGAAGACAGCCAGGCAGGCTGGCGCCTCTCGTGGGAACTGGCCACTGTGGCCCCGTCCCTCCTACCCTGACCCAAGTGTTGGGCCCTGTTAGGCCTGTGTCCCTTAGGGGTGGGGGTGAATCTAGAAATAGGGACTGTGTTCACTGTGCAGGGAGAAGGGAGGGAGGCTATTTGGAAGACAGGGACTGTGGGTTCCGGGGTGAGCCAGCTGATAGGCTCCTTCTCCCATGGTCCAGTGAGGCAGTGGGGACACAGGAGAGGGAGTCAGTCCCCAGTCTAGAGAAGTGAAGTCCTAGCAAGGGTGTGGGAAGAGCCTTAGGTTTGAATTCCCAGGCCCACTTCCAGACCCTGATTTTTAAAAACTCCCTGGGCCTGGCCAACTTGAGGCTGCTGGGTGGGGCAGGGACACTGGCCAGAATGTCTCTGAGGTCTGGAGGGGTCTGGGCAAAGGAAGAACAGAGTGGGGAACTCTGCCTCTGCCCATTGCAGCCCAATGACTCTGGCAGACTCTGGTGGGAGGGAGGCAGCCGGCAGGACTAGGGAGGGGAGGGAGGGATTGGCCTCCCCTGCCAGCCGCTCGGCCCCGGCTTTATTGTGAGCAGGAGCAGCCGCAGCGACTCTCCACATGCTGGCCCTCCCGGGGGCTCAGTCTCCAGTAAGCTCCCGGCAGGCTGAGCCCCAGCCCTAGCACTGATGCTTGGCAGTGACCACACCTCGGGGGCCCTTCTCAGGACTTGTGCTGCTGGCTCCTGGGGCCTTCCGGCTTTTTGGGCGGTGGGGCCACCGTCCTCGGGGCATCCAGGGCCTGCCTCCGGATAAGCTCGGCGTACAGCCCGCCTTTCTTCAGGAGCTCTTCATGGGTGCCAGCCTGGAAGATGGGAGGGAGGGGCGAATGGTTGCTCCAAGGCGTGCAGGCTTCAGAATGTTCCGAGGGCTAAGCCTCTCTATCAGCCATTGGGCCCACGGTCACGTAGGCCACTCTGAAACCAATGCTCAATCTGAAAGGAACCGCCACTGGCATGCTGCATCAGTTACTGCCACTTCCCTCCTTAGCTGAATTTTGGAAGAACATGATTCCCTGTCCCGCTTACAGAGCCCAAGGCTCCAATTCAGGATCCATCTCCCTGCACAAGCCCCTCAGCCTTGGCTTGAATGAGCGGCTATGAACCAATGCCACACAGCCTCTGGGGTCCTACTTCTGACTCCCTGCACAGGTTCCTTGGCGCTGCTTCTTCTGCAACTGATACCCTGGGCAGCCAGCCCTGTTCCTCGCTCACAGAACCATACTCTTTCTGAGTATGTTTCCTTTTTGTTTTTTTAAGACAGCGTCTCATTCTGATGCCAGGCTGGAGTGCAATTGCACAATCATTGTTCACTGCAGCCTCAACCTCTGGGGTCAAGTAATCCTCCCGCCTTAGCCTCCAGAGTAGCTGGGAGTACAGGCACATGCCATCACATCCAGCTAATTTTTTATTGGGTATTCTGTAGAGACAAGGTCTCACTGTGTTGCCCAGGATGGCCTCAAGAGATCCTTCTGCTTTGGCCTCCCAAAATGCTGGGATTACAGGCGCCCAGCTAGTACTTTTCCTTTTGATCCTGGGAGCTGATGGTGAAACTATACTATCCCAGGGGACAGAGGAAGAAACTGAGGGCCTGAGAGGCCAGGGCTTGGCTGAATGCAGGAACTCCTGACTCTACATGGGATGCTGCTTCCAGTATACAGCCCCGAAGGCCCTGGGGCCAGGCCACACCTTCCTGTAACTCATTGCAGCATTGTGCCACTGTTCGTGATGAAGCCATCCTCAACCCACTGATCCACGCCCCCAGGACGACTAACCTCCCAGACACGGCCATCGGCCATGACGATGATGCAGTGGGCCCCACGGACGGTGCTGAGCCGGTGGGCAATTACCAGCACCGTGCGGCCTGCACTGGCCCGGTCCAGGGCCTCCTGCACAACCCGCTCAGACTCTGCGTCCAGCGCGCTGGTGGCTTCATCCAGTATCAGCACTGTGGGCTGCTTGATAAGGGCTCGGGCAATGGCCAGGCGCTGCTTCTGGCCCCCAGAGAGGGTAGTGCCCCGTTCACCTGGGAAGGGAGGGACAGAGCAGGAGCCTGAAGCTGTGCACTTGAGGGTGGCCCACAAAGGGGCACAGGGTCCTTCCTGAACTCCCATCAAGATCCTCTAAGTGCCCCCCTTAGCACTGTGCACCCTCCTTCCTCTGACTCCCACCCCGCACTGTGCACGCTTGTCCTGCCTCTGACTCCCTCACCCCGCACTGTGCACGCTTGTCCTGCCTCTGACCTTCCACCCCGCATTATGCACCCTAGTCATGTCTCTGACCCCCCACCCCACACTGTGTACCCTCCTCCTGCCTCTGACCCCCCACCCCGCACTGTGCACACTCCTCCTGCCTCTGACCCCCCACTCCGCACTGTGTACACTCCTGCTACTGCTGGGTTGCCCCTGCACTGGCTTATCCCACCTCTGGGTCCCTCAGTCACTGTGCACACTTGCCCTGCCTCTGAGGGTGGCATGACACCTGCCAGGAGGGCTTGGTGCACTCCAAGGGAGTTGCCAAATGCCCCTCCCCAGCCATGGCAGTGCCTCAGGCCAGGATGACCCACACCCTGCCCTGTGCCTGCAGCTCCAAGCCACCTTCCCAGCCTCCCGGGTCTCTGTGGCTGTGGGGAACATCCAGCACCCAAACATGGGCTCTGGGGTCCAGTGACTCCAGGGAAGTGGGATTCGAAGCCCACAGAGGACAGCGTAAGTGGCAGCCTGGGAGCCAAAAAGAACCTCAAGGTGACAGCAGGGTGACAGGTCAGTAAGGACGCAGCCCCAAGAAGGCCCAAATGAGCAGAAAGTACTAGGATCAGAGACACAAGGAAAGTGCCATCCAAGAGAGATGTGGGAGAACACCCAGTGAGGACAGCTGGCATCTGGACAGTATATGCACATGGCTGGAGGAGCCATCTAGAATACGATGGCTGGGCTGGAGACACTGACCCCACAGCTCAGAAGGCTGGACTCAGACTGACCAGAGTTGAGAAGCTCAGGTATCCTTGCATCCTGAGAAGTGCTGAAACACTGTGCAACAGAGCCAAGACACTGGCCGAGAAACATGGCCCCGAAGGCTGGAAAAAGACCTGGGAGCTCCACACATCAAGCTGCAAGGTGCACGCCCTGCAGTGCCAGGCTGCGTGTTCCTAGTTCAGAACCACCAGAGCCCTCTCCTGGGGCCCATCCAGTCACCCCGATTCTAATGAGGAGAAACGACTTTAGAGATGAGAAGCTCAGGAAGGAAACAGGAGCCAGAGGGGGATGGACGGTGGAGAGGAGGCAACCCCCGTTTCTTCTGTTCAGTCTGGGGAAGTGGCGACTTTTTAGACTCAGTGAGGACTCCAAATACCATGCATCACTATGTCCCTGGCCAGGGGCCTGTCACATGCCCCCTGTCGCATTCTCCAGTTCCTCCTGGAGCCCGTCCTGTCTCTGCAGGCTGCTTGGTCTGCTGGTGCTAAACCACATTGGCCTGGACTCCCCTGTCCCCACAGAACAACTCTGTCCCCTTTGGCTGTGGTTCTGGTCTTCCCTGACACAGCTGTCTTTCTCCCCAGCTGTCCCTGCTGCCCTCAGTCCCGCTGGGCTGCTCACTGCTCCTGCGGAATCCTGTGTCCCAACGCCTGACCACCTGGTTCCCGGCAGACCCAAGCACCTACCAACGATGGTGTTGTAGCCCTCGGGGAAGCTGGTGATGAACTCGTGAGCATTGGCTTCCCGGGCGGCTGCGTACACCTCTTCATCGGAAGCTGCCAGCTTCCCAAAGCGGATGTTTTCCATGATGGTCGTCCCAAACAGGACGGGCTCCTGTGGGTGAGGGGTTATGGAGACAGAGTCCACAGAAACATTCTCTTTGCCCAAGAAACCTGAGGGGCTACCATGTACATTGGGACATTCCATTTGGTGGATTAGATTAGGATCTCCTGAAGAACGAGACGTTCAAAGTCAGAGGTGAAGTGAGGACACAGAGTGGCCCCCAAAGGGAAGGACAGGTTGACCTCCTACCAAGGACCCAGAACCCTCCTCAGGAGCAGGAGTGGGAGGAGCTGGCAGGGCGGGGTGCTGGGAACTGGGAGCTTGCATTTGCCTTTCTTCTGCACGGGCACTCTCCCTGCGGGACAGCAGGCATGCCCTCTTCATTCACGGCCCTCGAAGGGAAGGGTGGACCCTCGCTGGGCAGTGCCACCTCAAGCAGAGGGAGAACAGCTGTGGGCTCAGCAACTCCACCACGGGCTTCTCTAGACCTGGATGCTATGGGATTTTCGAGAATCCCACGGATTCCCCATCTGTGTAGACTGTTGTAAATGGGGACAAAGCGTCCCTGCTCTGGGAGACCAGGCAGAGCTGTGGCTGCTGCCGGGACAGGGATGCCTCATCCAGACAACAGCCGAGGACATGTGAAGAAGGCCAGGAGTCTCCTGAGAGCAGCAAGGGTGATGAGGTTGCAAAGAAAAGAAAACGCACCTGAGGACTAAGAGGGGCAGGGCCCAGGGGAGGACGGGCAGTGGGAGCCAAGGGCTGCCCATGTGGCCCCGCACCTGGCTGATGAAGCCGACAACCTGGCCCCGGAGCCAGGAGGGGTCAAGGGTGCGCAGGTCCCGCCCGTCCAGCATCACCATGCCTGCCGTGGGGTCGTAGAAGCGCTCCAGCAGGGAAGCCACGGTGGTCTTTCCTGGGGAATTGGGTTGAGAGGGCGGGAGGCCAGGGATTCTGGGGATTGTCCCAGGAAAGAAGGCCCCTTGTGGCAGTGGAGGAAGGGACCCCACCGGGGGGGCAGGGCTCACTGCTCCCAGCCTTGCTCTGAGTGGCTGCTAGAGAAGAGTCAGAGGGTGAGGAGAAGGTGGTGGGCTCCCCTTACCTCCCCCAGACTGGCCCACGAGGGCCACGATCTTGCCAGGGGGCAGCGTCAGGGTGAAGTCTTTCAGCACCTCGAAGCCGGGGCGGCAGGGGTAGCTGGGAGGAGCCGAGAGACCCCCAGTCAGACCAGGCTCCCAGCCCTTGTTGCCCGGGTCCCTCCTGAAGTCTCCCTGTAGCCCTCTGAGAGGGCCTGTTTATGGGGGGCATTAAGCCAGACCTCCACCCCCGAATCCTCTCGCCTCATCCTCAGCCCAGGGACCCATCCCCACACCTGCTCACCCGTGCTGACCTGAAGCAGACGTTCTGAAACGTGACGGAGCCACGCAGGTGCTCTTTGGGGATGCAGCAGCCCCCAGACAGTGGGATGCAGGGGCTCAGGGCCATGTACTCAAAGACCCGGGCGCCTGCACTCAGCCCCCGGACCACCTGTGGGAGGGGATCCAAAGTCCGCAGAGAGGCAGGAGTGGGGGTGACCACAGCATCTCCAGGGAGTGGCCGTGGCTCTGGGCTGGGGTCTCCCCAGCTCCTTTGCCCGCCCACACCCAGTCAACAGGCAACTCCCACAGTGGCACACACATGGCACAAACTCCACACCCCAGGCCCTCCACCCTACTGGCCACTCACCTGACCAAACAGGACAGAGAGGTTGGCCATGGACCTGGCAGCAGAAGGAGAGAGGGTTGGAATAGATGGGAACAAGAAGAGCCAGAGAGGAGGGGAAGGAAGCCATGGTGGGGTGGGGGAGCAAGGAAGCAGGTGGCCTGTGGCCAAACGCAGACTGCTCCTGCACCATGGGGGTGTGGAGCCCTGGGACGCAGCAACACCAGATCGCTGAGCCCTGGCTCCCTCCTTGGCCGGATGAGGATGACAGCTGTCCCTTAGCCCAGCCCAAGCCCCAGGAGGGGGTGCTCCAGGAGGAAATGGAAGTGAAGGCACAGGCCTCTGCGGGTGTCCTCCACTGCCCTGGCCTGTGGTCTGCAGGGTGAGGCCTGTGCACATATGTAGGGGTGATATCAGCCCACGAGGAAGGGAGTCCAGCTGACCCACAAACTCCCTGCTGTGCCCTGAGGATGCGGAGGCCGCCACCGTGAACACAGATCAAGGGTGTGTGGCTCACAAGGGGAGAGCAGATCTAACACTGCAGACGCTTGGGGAAGCAACGACTTCGGCTGACATTTAGGTGGAAAAAGTGATGTTACATCTTTTTGGAGAAAGAAGAAAACAGAAGACACTGGGTCACAGGGGAACTCTCGGGAGAACCCAAAACAAAATTCCCTGAAAAAAACTTTTCTCATGAGCTTGCCCTGCAGGTGAGTATACCCACGGTGTTATCTGTCTAGACAGTGGGTGGCCTCCTTTGCCCCGGCAGGGCTGGGGTAGGGCTGGCCGGCTGCCAGGAGGCTGGGGAGGAAGGTGAGTCACTGGTCCCTGACTGGCCTGGCTGACCCGTGACAGTGTGTGTATGCCTGGTCCCCTCCTTAAGAAGAGGAAAGACTGACTCCCCAGCAACCCTTCAGCTGCAGACTCACTTCTTCCAGCACTGGGGTGGGGGGTGAGTGGGAGGAGCCTCAAAACCCAAAAGGAAAAGGTCCCAGTGGACTCAGCGCAGTCAGCACTTGCTAAAGGGAGCGGGGAGGCTCCAGGCAGGAAGGAACCAGCCCAGTCAGCTATCTGTTGATGAGCAGGGGAACATTCTCCACCTGGCAAAGGGGCTGGGCAGCAACTGAAATTCAAAATGCACATGACTCACTGGAGTGTGATGACCCTGCTCTCAGGGGCCATGGGCTGTGGGCTACGGGCCTGTTCCCAGGTGAAGCCTGGCCCTGATTCTGATGAGGCGGCTGGGCCCCGCTTGCTGTCTGTCTAGGCGCCTCCCCATCTCCATCAGGAGTGCTGAGGACGGGCTCATAGGTTAGGCTGCCTGAGGCAGGCTAGGCCATCCTGCTCCCCTCTCTGCCTTCTCTCTGCTAGACCCCAGTGCCAATGCATGGGCCCTTGGCTTAGCTGGCAGGACCCAGTGGGAAACACACCAGCTGCTTTATGCAACAAACCCAATTCCCCCAAGGTGGGTGGGGAAGAATCTCCACATAGCCAGGGCTAGAAGGACCCCCAAGAGGATGGGTCTAGGGCCTGTGGCTGTGGGAGCAGCCAGCGAAACAGCACAAGCCCCTGGGGGTTCTTGTGTGTGTCATAAAATTGCGGGATGGCCAAGCAGTACGGTGAGAGGTAAAGTCAGAGTCTCAGCCGGGCACAATGGCTCACGCCTGTAATCCCAGCACTTTGGGAGGCCAAGGCGGGTGGATCACGAGGTCAGGAGATCAAGACCATCCTGGCTAACATAGTGAAACCCCGTCTCTACTAAAAATACAAGAAAAAATTAGCCGGGCATGGTGGCGGGCGCCTGTAGTCCCAGCTACTCTGGAGGCTGAGGCAGGAGAATGGCGTGAACCCGGGGGGCGGAGCTTGCAGTGACCCAAAATCGCACCACTACACTCCAGCCTGGGTGACAGAGTGAGACTCCGTTTCAAAAAAAAAAAAAAAAAAGTCAGAGTCTCAGGCCCTAAAGGGGAAGTGGGGGCCCCGAAGCGGGAGGGTTGGGGCTGGACAGTACAGCTACCCTCCCTACAGGGAGACTGTCCCACCATTGCCCACCACAGAGGGCTAAGGGGTGATTTTATCAAGGGAGCCACTGGGCTTTTCTTGTTTTTTTTTTTTGAGACGGAGTCTTGCTCTGTTGCCAGGCTGGAGTGCAGTGGCGCAATCTCACCTCACTGCAACTTCTGCCTCCCAGGTTCAAGCGATTCTCCTGCCTCAGCCTCCCGAGTAGCTGGGACTACAGGCGTGCATCACCACGCCCAGCTAAATTTTGTATTTTTAGTAGAGACGGGATTTCACCATGTTGGCCAGGATGGTCTTGATCTCTTAACTTCATGATCTGCCCACCCTGGCCTCCCAAAGTGCTGGGATTACAGGTGTGAGCCACCGTGCCCGGCCGCCACTAGGCGTCTTATGGGTCCTCAGGACTAAAACGACTGTCCTGTTCGGTGAGGCCAAAGCTCTGGTCAAGGGAAGTGGGTCAGCACTGAGCAGGGCAGGCAGTGGTGGAAGCAGCCTCCGCCAGGCCCCATCTCTGTCACAGGGAGAACACCTGAATTCCAAAGCCACGAGGGAATAGCCCCCTGGGCTGGAGGAGGGACGAGGCTGCCCAGGAGGCCTGAGCCCAGGACCAGAAAGGGTCTGAACGTGTTCAGATGAGAGAGCATCGAGCAGAAATGGGGCCCACGAGGGTGTCCGTGCATCTGCGGAAATGGGAGGAACATCTCTGTGGAAGGTCAGGTTTGGGGCTGAAAATGGGAGCCTGTCTCCATCCGCCTCCCCCTTCCTGGGACAGTACGCCCCGCAGGGAGGGCTTCCGATCCGGTGGACACCCACGCAGGGGTGCACCATGCAGCAGGGGGAGGACACATGCCTCACAGAATGGGGTGGGGGCCCGGGAGGAAGAGCAGGGGGCTTGTTGGGGAGGGAGGGGGCGGCAGAGGTGATGCACGGTTGGTGGAGACAGGTCTTCACCCTTTGATGATCTGTTGCGGCATATTTACTATCTCATTATTTACCATATTTATGTAGAACTGCTTTTGTTTAGCTTGGAAAGAGATCGGAATGGGGAGGCCCGCCTTGAGCTGTCTGGTGATTGGCTCTGGTCACCCCAGAGGCTCAACTAAGCGGGTGGTTTCGGACCAACGCAAAGCAATAAGCTATAAGGGTGGGGTGTGTGGGGACAGGGGTCAATTTGTCATCCCTGGAAGTGGCAGGCATAGGGAAGGGCAGCTCACAAAGCCTGTCAAGGATGGTCCTTCCATGCATAGAATGTCACAGCCTGCAGCGGAAGAGAATTCGGACAGGCTGCAACACGGAGGAAGCTGAGGACACAATGTGGAGTGACAAAACTCTGTCACAAAAGGACACAGTCTGACTCCACTTATAGGATGTCTCTAGAGTTGTCAAATCATAAGGACAGAAAGCGCAATGGTGGGTGCCAGGGGATTCACTCCGCTCTGCCAGATAAGAGTTCTGGAGACGGACGGCGGTGCCAGCCACACAGCAATGTGAGTGCACCCACTGCCAATGAGCCGCACACTTCAAAATGGTTAAAATGCTGCATTTTATGTTACGTGTACTTTACCACAGCTAAAACAAATTTTTAAAAACCTGTCAAGGAAACTTCTGGGTCCTTTGGAAGGCTGAAGATGACAAGCACCTGCCTGCTGCAGCACCACTGCCCCGGCCGGGAGGGTTGTTATGGGCCCTGAGGGGCTCTCTCTCCCCGACCCTATGCACCCCTGGGGGAGCTGGGCAGGCCTGGGGCTGCACAGCAGTCAGCCCCCAGAGAAGGCTGCACCCGTGTCCCCTGACCCAGCAGGGCTCTGGAGGGTGGCAGGGGGATCTGTAGCGATGGGAACGGCCCCCACTTACCTTTGTACTGTCTGGGAGGCCACCAGGAAGGACATGAGGTCTCCCCCTGTCAGCTGCTGTCCGGCCACAAGGGAGCCCCCAATAAACAGGGTACCCAAGACCATACCTGCAGGAGAGGGTACAGTGAGGGAGGACGAAGTAGGAGCAGAGGAAACAGCGCTGGGCCTGCTCCGCCAGTGCTGGCTGCGAGAGTCAGGTGAGGCACATGGCTGATCCCAGCCCTGGCTTCCTCCTCGGAAGAGCAAGTCGGGGTGGGCACGCCTCCATGGCCTCCTTGAGGGTGGCCCTGTGCGTTCCGCATGGGACCCCATAGCTGGGTTGGGACATCGGCACCCTCCCTTTACCTGCAAGAGTTAGCAGCTGGCCCGAGGCGAATGCAGGCAGCCAGCAGATGGAGGGCGGGCCTTTGCCTGCCTTGGCTGCTCCCAGCTCCTCCCCAGCCCACAAGTGCCCCTCCAACCCCCAACTGGCTCACTCACAGTTGAAGGCGATGTTGGAAAGCCCTTGGAACAAGGCGATGCCCCGGCCCAGCTCCTCTGCCCGGCAGCGGCATGCTTCCAGCTCTGCCCCGTAGCGCCTGGTGACAGAGGCCAGTGCACTCAGGAGGCAGCTGGGCTGGCACGAAGGGTGGGCAGGGTGTGGGGGGCATCTCTGCTTTGTGCTTGGCCCTCCCAGGACTCACTCCTCTTCCCGTTGCTCCATGGCGAAGGCACGCACAGTCCGGACGTTGCCCAGGGCCTCATCTGCTACGCCCATTGCCCTGGCGACCTGCAAGGAGTTCAGGAAACGGGACAAGGAGTCCAAGTTGGGGAGAGGGAGGAGTTCCAGGGAGTGGAAAGAGAAACGGTGTGGGGAGAGTGAGGAGGATGGTCAGGAATGCCGGTACCTGCTCCTGACACTGGCGAGACAATTTGCGGAGGCCGGAGCCCATCAGGGTGCCCACTCCCATCAGGGCTGGTGTGGCCACCATCAGCAGCAGCGTGAGGCGTGTAGACAGCATGGACAGGGACACCAGGCAGCCTGCCACCTGGGTGCAGCTTCGCAGCCCCTAGGGAGGGGGAGGGAAGGCGGGAGGCTACAGCGTCCGCACCATGACAGGAAGGATTTTTCCAAGGGTCAGCTGGCTGCAGCTCTGCACTCCCAAGGCCAAGGCCCCAGGTCTTGGCCCCTGGGAGGCCCAGTGACAGTCCACTGGTCACAGTACATAACCCTACCTAACTTGGCCAGTTTGGGTGCGAGCAGCAGGCCCCAAGGGGCCGAGTGAGAATGCTATGAACTGTGGTGTCCTTCCCCTAGACAAATCCCAGCTTGCTTCTCTTTCTGTTCTAGGAACTGAACAAAGAGAACCGCATGGCGGTACACCAGTGACCGCCTAGGCCAGTGTGTGGCACAATCCCGCAGCCACAGAGTCAGTGGGGGAGGATAAGGGGACAGCATTGGTGTTAGGTAGGTAATGGGCGTAGCAGACGAGGCCCTGGGCAACGTCCAGACTGTGCGTGCCTTCGCCATGGAGCAACGGGAAGAGGAGTGAGTCCTGGGAGGGCCGAGCACAAAGCAGACCCTCTGTGCATGCTCAATGCTTGTCAGCAATCCAGGCACTCTGGGGACAAGGCAGGCAAAGTGATTTTGCTCTTGCCAGGAAAGGCTCTTGTCTGAGTGCTTGGGAAGGCTTTCCAGGGAAGATTCGGTTTCAGAGCAGTGGAGAAGCAGCCTGTATTGATCTTGGACACTGCCTCTACACTTTCCTTCCATGAACTTCCATGGTCCCTCACCCACGGCCTCACCAGGCAATGGGCTTCTCGAGTCAGGGTGCGCCTGTCAGCCCAACATCAGGGCTGGGGCAGGCAGGGCTGGCCTGGCGAGTCCACGTGGGAAAGTGTGTGTGTGGATGTGGAGGGGCCACTGGGCCACTGACCTGGGAGATGACGAGCTTGAAGGATGACTTAAACTCCTGCACGTCAGTCGTCAAGCGGCTCACCAGCTGCCCTGTCTTATTGGCGTCAAAGAAGGCGATGTCTTGTCTGGCATGGGACATGGACCAACAAGCAGGGAAGAAGAGGGACACATTACTTCAGGATGAGGCCCCACCCCCAGGCCCCCTTGGACCATCAGTCACCCCAACTCTGCACCCTGCGGCTGGCAGTACCGGAGCAGGGAGCTGAAGAGGGCCCTCCGCATGTCCACAGCCATGCGCTCGCCAATGTGGGACAGCAGCACCAGGTACCCGAAGGTCAGCAGTCCCTGCGAAAGAGCCCAGTGCACTCAGGGATGCCTTGGGTGGCTCCTCGGCGGCCCCCAGCCCCACTCCCAGCTGTACCTGGACACCATAGAGGATAAGCAGGTGGGTGCTGAGTTTCCGGGACTCAGTCATGAAACTCCCCACGTGGTCCCTCGTGTACTTGGCCACAATCTCTACCAGCTGGCCCAGGAGCAGGGGGATCTGTACATTCACTAGTGCCGCACCCAAGGCCAGCTGGAATGGGGAGGCAGAGGGTACAAATGTTTTGAGTGGGGGTGCCACACTCCTCCCCAACCCCAGCCAGATCTTGGCCCTTCCTCTCCCACTACTGAGCCCTGCTCTTGTCCAGGTCGTGGCTGGTCATTTGGACCTACATCAGTGCCTCTCAGAGGTTCAAACCCTGGCTTCCAGCCCCCACAGACCTCTGTGCACCCAGCCACCCAGTGTTGATGCCCCTGGCACCCCTGGCACCCTGGCTAGCCCTCACTGCTCCCGTGAGCTCTCCCCTGAGAGGCAGCGAGGCAGGAATGCAATCCCTTTGTACCTCTGGGTCCTGCCCTGTCCCCAGGATGGAGAAGTGGGGAAAGCCTCACCACGATGGCTACCCCCAGGGCCAGCAGGTGGGGGCGCAGAAACTGCCAGAAGAGCTTCCAGTTAAAGCGAGACCCCACGACACGGGGTGTGGAGCTGGCAGGAGGGGCCTCTTCTGCCTCACAGAGGGCCACAAAGTAGAGGCGGGGACACTTACTCAGTACCACGGGGCCTAGCAGGGCTCCCCCAACCCAGCACCAGGCAGAGGGGCTCTGTCTGGGAGCTAGAGGGGCGCGAGGGAGGTGGGCCCAAAGCTGGGACCGCAGGTGGGCCACAGCCCGGAGGAGGGTGGAGCTGCGGTGGCCATCAGAGTACCTGTAAGGAGAAAGAGGCATGGATGGCTCAAGGCTCCAACTGCCCTCCAACTGACCAGCATACCCACGGGGCTCTGGCCGAGCCCTCTGGAAGCAGCACTTCTTCTTCCTTCAGGCCCTCACCCCTGCCCTTCCCAGGGCTCTTCTGAAGCAACTTCAGTTTCTAAGACAGACGTCCATGGGCAAAGTCACAGAGGAATGAGACGCTGAGCAAAAAATCGAGTCTTTTGTCTTATTCCCCTGGGCGCCTCTCAGGCCACAGCCAGCCAGCCAGGGTCCTCGCAGCCTCGACTCCAGGCTCTGACAGAATGACAGACTGAAGAACTGGATGGCACATTAGATGACCACACACTGCCTGGACAGGAAGGGGCCGGGGGTTTAAGGGACTATGGTGCAGAGGTGAGGAAAGAGAGCTGCTCCTGTGCCCGGCACGGGACTTGCTCACAGCAGCCACCAGGGCAGACATGGCTCCACCTCCCGGAGCTAATGGGCCACTTCCCTTGATCCTCACCAACCTGGGAGGGAGGTGCCATTATTCTCACTTGACAGATGAAAAAAATCATGTGGAGCTAAGAGAGCTGAAATAATTTGTCCCCAGGCTGCAGAACCGGGACGAGCAGGGAACCGAGTCTGCAGTCTGACTCCAGCACCCAGACTGTCTCTACTCTGCCAGTGTGCCGTGTCTTCCGATGTCCCAGGCCCGTTACCCCACCTCCCTTCCCCGGCCTGGGGCACCATGGACACACACTCCTTCTCTACAGCTGAAGGAGCAAACAGAGAAAAATAAAAATTCTAATAACTTATCTTGTCATCTTGAATAGGCCAATTACCTTCTCTTTCCTTCAGCTGCCGCATCTATAAAATGCTAACATTGATTCCACTATTCTAGACATTTTTTTAAAAATTTATTTATTTTTTTTGAGAAAGAGTCTCGCTCTGTCACCCCGGCTGGAGTGAAGTGGCATAATCTCAGCTCACTGCAACCTCTGCCTCCCGGGTACAAGAGATTCTTCTGCCTCAGCCTCCTGAGCAGCTGGTACTACAGGCACGTGCCACCACACCCAGCTAATTTTTGTATTTTTAGTAGAGACGGGGTTTTGCTATATTGGCAAGGCTGGTCTTGAACTCCTGACCTTGTGATCCACCCACCTCAGCCTCCCAAAGTGCTGGGATTACAGGCATGAGTCACTGCACCTGGCCTATTCTAGACATTTTGAACCTACTGTGTGCAGGTGCTCTGCTTGGGTGATGGAGAGGATGGAGATGAACATGACAGCTGAAGTAACTCCCCTCACAGTAGTCATGCTTGAGTGCAGGAGACTCACAGTTAACTGGCAATCAGAGGCACAAAACAGCTTGAAGTCCTGCTCCTCCTTCTCCTCAGAGGAAGTCAGGAAAGGCCTTCTAGGTGAGGCCTGAGGGGGAACAGGAGGCCAGGCACAGGTGGGGGTGCGCTATAAAGGGGAGAGCTCTAGGCACAGGGAAAGTAAGTGTGAGTGTCTGCAGTGAGAAACGATGGGAGAGAAGTTTCAGGAATTGTATGGCTGAAGCCTGGCCTACAAGAAGAGAGAAGAGACATGAGACTTGGGGGGAGGGGCAGTTTTCTAGTTCTTATAAAGCTCCTGGACTTGGGGGGCAATAAGGGTCGTGGTGATTCTTAGGCTGAGGTGTAACAAGATCAGGTTTGCATTTTAAAGATCACAGCATGGCCAGGTGCAGTGTCTCATGCCTGTAATCCCAACACTTTGGTAGGCTGAGGCGGGTGGATCATTTGAGGCCAGGAGTTCAAGATCAACATGCTGAAACCGTGTCTCTACTAAAAATTAGCCGGGTGTGGTGGTATGTGCCTGCGGTCCCAGCTACTTGGGAGGCTGAGGCAGAGAATCACTTGAACCTGGGAGGAGGAGGTTGCAGTGAGCCAAGATCGTGCTACCGTATGCCAGCCTGGGCAACGGAGACTCTGTCTTGAAAAAAAAAAAAAAGATCATAGCAGAGGGGTGTGGGCTGGAGGCAGACAGGACTGGTTGTAGGAAGCAGAAGTTATCCAGCCAGGAGAAGAGGGTGAGATCTAGAAGATCTAGATGAGGTTACTGATGGGGAAAGGCTTTAAAAAAGTAATAGTGTGAGCTTTTCTCTTTACCATCATGGCCTTTCACATCCCTAGACCCTTCTAATTGCAGTCTTCACCTCATCCTTCCCTTGCTATGCCTTTTGCCTACATGAGGCCTTCTCCCACCCCATTCCAATGTGCCAGGTTTTTATGTCCTGTTTTCCACTGTGTTCTTGTTTCTAGCATAAAGATAGAGATGCTTACTCTCCTTCTGCCTTGTGTAACTGTCCAGTTTTCCCATTACACCATGTGTTTCTGAAAGGCAGGAAATTATATCTTAGATAGCACTGGCAGAACTCTGGTACATAATAGATGTTCTGCAAATGTTTATGTTTGTTGAGCACATGCATGCCCTCATTAGAGGCGCAGGACAATCTGACCTAACTACTACAGGGTTTTGCAAATGTTTACACTTACTGTGGCCTACAAAGAAACATATCTTACATTGCAGCCCAGTATAATGAACACATACATACCACACAAAATGGAAACGCTTCACAAAATAATATTTTCTCTAATTCTTAACATGCCCCTTGCCTCCCCTCCCTTCCCCCTCCCCTCCTCTCCCTTCCCCTCTCTTCCCCTCCCTTCCCCACCCTTTCCTTCCCTTCCCTTCCTTTCCTTTCCTTTATCTAAGACAGGGTCTCACTCTGTTGCCCAGGCTGGAGAGTAGTGGCGCTATCTTGGCTGACTGCAACCTCCACCTCCCAGATTCAAGCGATTCTCCTGCCTTAGCCTCCCAAGTAGCTGGGACTACAGGCGCCCACAACCATGCCTGGTTAATTTTTGTATTTTTAGAACAGACAGGACTTCACCATGTTGGCTAGGCTGGTCTCGAACTCCTAACCTCAAGTGATCTGCCTGTCCCGGCTCCTCAAAGTGCTGGGATTACAGGTGTGAGCCACCACACCTGGCTAATTTTTGTATTTTTAATAGAGATGGGGCTTCACTATGTTGGCCAGGCTGGTCTTGAACTCCTGACCTCCAGTGATCTGCCTGCCTTGGCCCCCAAAGTGCTGGGATTACAGGTGTGAACCACTGTGCCTGGCCTACATTTACATTTGTTTATTTATTTATTTATTTATTTATTTATTTATTTATTTATTTGAGACGGAGTCTTGCTCTGTCATGCTGGAGTGCAATGGCGCAATCTTGGCTCACTGCAACCTCTGCCTCTTGGGTTTGAGCAATTCTCTTGCCTCAGCCTCCCGAATAGCTGGGACTACAGGCGCGTGCAACCACACCTGGCAAATTTTCATATTTTTAATAGAGACGGGGTTTCACCACGTTGGCCAGGCTGGTCTTGAACTCCTGACCTCAGGTGATCCGCCTGCCTTGGCCTCCCAAAGTGCTGGGATTATAGGCGCGAGCCACCGCGCCCAGCTTATATTTACTTTTAAATGGTACTGACCAACTGAATTCATTTCATAATCTATTGAAAAATACTGACTAATGAACACATATATACTTGAATATTATTTGATGTCTTTCCTTGGGTTTTTCTCTGGTTTAAATAATATCAACACCCTTCCTCTTTCCTAAGGACTGTTTTTAAACCTTTCAATAATTTAGCATGGTCTTTTTCCAGCTTCTTGCATTGTCTCCAAACTAACACTCTAAGAAAGGCTTGGTCATTGCCAAGAGCATATGGATTACTTCCCAGCACCAGGACTTCCAGCTCCAGCTTGATCCAGCTCTTGTCCTCCATCAGTCAGATGGGCTTTCCAAATGACACAACTCCATATCCACCTGCCCTTGGGAATCTTCTATGTTTGGCCCCCAAGTAATTCGTTGTAGGATTAGAAAGGACAGCCAGGTGAGGTGGCTCACGCCTGTAATCCCAGCACTTTGGGAAGCCGAGGCAGGCAGATCACCTGAGGTCAGGAGTTCAAGACCAGCCTGGCCACCAACATGACGAAACTCCGTCTCTACTAAAAATACAAAAATTAGCCGGGTGTGGTGCACGTCTGTAATTCCAGCTACTTGGGTGGCTGAGGCATGAGAATTGCTCAAACCCAGGAGGCAGAGGTTGTAGTTAGCTGAGATCACGCCACTGCAGTCCAGCCTGGGTGACAGAGCGAGACTCTTTCAAAACAAAAAAAAAAGGAATCAGTCCCTTCTCATAAAGCATTTACATTCCAGTTGTAGTTTCAGGGTCCTTGTTTGTTTCCCACCTGTCTATCTGTCTGTCTCTCTCTCGACCAACCTGTGTAGAGCGTTTCTCCAAAAACACACACTTACAAGTTATTAGACTGACTCTTTTTTTTTTTTTTTTTTTGAGACAGAGTCTCACTATCTATCACCCAGGGTGGAGTGCAGTGGTCGTGACCTCGACTCACTGAAACCTCCGCCTCCCAGGTTGAAGCGATTCTCCTGCCTCAGCCTTCCAAGTAGCTGGAATTACAGGCGCGTGCCACTAATCACGGCAAATTTTTGTATTTTTTGGTAGAGACGGGGTTTTGCCATGTTGGCCAGGCTGATCTCAAACTCCTGGCCTCCCAAAGTGCTGGGATTACAGGCGTAAGCCACCGTGCCCGGCCTATTAGATTGCCTCTTTATCCCTGCTGAAAATCTCTAGCTCTTCTTCGACTCACTTTGAATCCTGGGAGCACCACTACCTTAAATGTCTCTTGATACTAATAAGAATTTTCCTCCAAATCGCCCAATCAACTCGGGGTCCAGGAAAGCCGACCCCTGGTCGAGAGTGCGGACTGGGCGTGGTCACAGACCCGGAGCGTTCCCTCCTTCTGGCTGACACGCCGATGCAGACGCCGGCACCTTCTGCTGGCGCCTGGAGTGTCACTATAAATAACTGAGACCAATACCCGCGGAGTGACATTCCACCCCGGCAGGCCTGGCCTACAGCTCCCAGCAAGCCTCGCGCGAGCCCGCGGACTCCATCTCCCGGCGGGCCCGACACTGCCCTGCCGGCCGGTCAATGGCCCGCGCTGAGTAGGTTTTTCCCTTTTTACCTGACAGCTGAGAATGTCTGGAAGCGGAGGGGCACTAGCGGCCTGCCTGGGAATGGGCCACCCCGAATCCCGACCCGAAATAAATGCACCAGCATGCTGGGGCGCGAAAACAGGAGCAGCCGGCAATAGCACTTTCACCCTTATCCCATTGCGGGCTCCATGTTGGCTGCCGCCCCCATCCCGACAAGCCCCTCGCGCCTTGGCGGTGATTGGTGAAAAGACACATCAATCTCGTTTCAAGCTGTGACTGGAAGGTACGTTGTCAACCCCCTCTTTTCGGAACTGTGATTGGAGAGATTCGCCTACCCGCCCGACCCCCTGCTCTGGGCGGAGCCGAGTAGGAAGTGGGCCTGCCTTTTGCTCGGTGCGCCAGTGGGCTCCGAGTGACGTCTAAAGGGTGTGCGCCGTCCAGCCCTCCACGCTATGGAGTATCCATGGTAACGCGTCAGCCGCCGACCTCGGGCCATTTTCCCAAGGCTCGAGGATCTCTAGATGTCCCGTCATCTCGAGGGCGTGTAGAACGGGCTTTGGGGGAGGAATGAACAAAAATCGACTGGGAGTTTTTTCAAAACACGTACATAATACCCTGCCACCCACCCCGCTCTCCTAGGCGCGTCAGAACTGCTGGGACGTCTGTCACGTCCCCGGTGATTCTGACACTCTTGTCCTACGCCTCAGCTATTGAGAACTACTGGTATGGAGGTCTTGTAACTTATCAAGGCGCGGCCTCAGATCTCTGCCTCGCAGATGCCTTCCTCACCCGGGTCAGAATGACTTGCCTCAGGCTCTTACCAGAGTTTGCACCACTCACTTCTTCTCTGTAATTATTTGTTTGCGTATCTGTCTCCCCACTGGGCTGCCTCTTCTTGTTGGGTACTGGCTCTGTTTTATTTATCTGTCCTCTTCCCTTCCAAATGCTTGGCCAGGAAAAGTGCCCTTTATAATAAATCGACTTGAATTGGGGGTGGTGGTAGGGGGCTGTCAATGGGAATGAATTCAGGGTGAAACTAGGTAGGACAGTCTCCCAGGATTAGTTTGGGGTTGAGCTGGGGAGCTCCAGGTGTATAGGGAGGGGTCCTATTGTGACTATGGTGGAATAGCCATTATACTGAGTGACACTGGGTGAGTGAGGTGGGGGAGAGACTAGACAACACCCCACATAACCCACCTTGACAGATGTCTCAGAAAGATTATGGGAATTTCCTGGCCCCTCTGCAATATGGGATTCCATTTTGCTACCTCTAGAAGGACAGGGTCTTGTTTTCATAGCTCTGCCTTGTGCTCAGGTATAAAGGCATGCGAGACCTGAGCTACTACTACAATACCCCACACAGAAGGAGAAAAGCAGGCACATCTGGACTCAAGTTTTGTGGGTGAGTCCATGATTGCCTCCAGTGAACAATCTGAGAAGCACGGTGTCCGTCTCTCCATTTCAGGGGTACTGGTCCCAACATCAGCCCTTGGGCCTAAGCCCTAGAGATCTTGACACCTGGTGGCTGAGTCAGCATCTCAGTAATGGGCTTTAGAAGGAAACCTGATGATTCAGGGCCTCAAGAATGGCGTTGGGCAAGCCACCAGACCAGCTGCCTGGGTCTCCTCCTCCTTGTTAAGGTGACAACAAGGAACTCAGTTCAGCTCCTCCCTGGTACCCAAATTATCCTTCCAAGTCCCAGACTCAACAGCTGTCCTCCCTTCTGATTCAGCCCTGATGCTTTTTAGGGGGTCACAGAAGTTGGATCCAGACTTGAGATAATGTCACAGTTCAAAATTAAAAGGATGGAAACGGAATGGAACTTTCAGAGAACCCCAATTTTCTACTCTAAGCTCTCCAAACCAACTCTCAAATCCAAGACAGCTGCCTTTCCTTTCTTCACCTCCTTTTCTTAGTTTTCCCCAACTTGACTGCAAAGTCAGGCTCCCCTCTTCCCTTCCTTAGCCCCTCAGACCAATAAAACATGCAGCCTTTTCTTATTCGTTTTTTTTTTTTTTTTTGAGACGGAGTCTCGCTTTGTCGCCCAGGCTAGAGTGCAGTGGCACAATCTCGGCTCACTGCAACCTCCGCCTCCCAGGTTCAAGTGATTCTTCTGCCTCAGCCTCCTGAGTAGCTGGGACTACAGGTGTGCGCCACCACGCACAGCTGAGTTTTTGTATTTTTTTAGTACAGACGGGGTTTCACCGTGTTAGCCAGGATGGTCTCGATCTCCTGACCTCGTGATCCGCCCGTC
Source organism: Papio anubis (assembly GCF_008728515.1). Classification (NCBI taxonomy): domain Eukaryota; kingdom Metazoa; phylum Chordata; class Mammalia; order Primates; family Cercopithecidae; genus Papio; species Papio anubis. The sequence goes on from NC_044979.1 coordinate 8,219,892, forward strand.
TCGGCCTCCCAAAGTGCTGGAATTACAGGCTTGAGCCACCGCGCCCGGCCTTCTTATTCTTTAAAAAAAAAAAAAAAAAAAAAAATTATTTTTGACCAGGCACAGTGGCTTATGCCTGTAATACCAGCACTTTGGGAGGCCAAGGTGGGTGGATCACGAGGTCAGGAGTTCAAGACCAGCCTGGCCAAAATGGTGAAACCCCATCTCTACTAAAAATACAAAAAATCAGCTGTGCGTGGTGGCGCACACCTGTAGTCCCAGCTACTCAGGAGGCTGAGGCAGAAGAATCACTTGAACCTGGGAGGCGGAGGTTGCAGTGAGCCGAGATTGTGCCACTGTACTCCAGCCTGGGTGACAGAGTGAGACTCTGTCTCAAAAAGAAAAAAAATTATTTTGTTTTTTAGTTTTTGCACAGATGGTGGCTCCCTAAGTTGCTCAGGCTGGTCTCAAACTCCTGGCCTCAAGTGATCCTCTCGCCTGGGCCTCCCAAAGTGCTAGGATTACAGGTGTAAGCCAACATGCCTGGCCCCTTTACTTCTTCTTTTCTATTTTAGTCACAAAACATTTCCCTGCTGATCACTGTAGTGTGTGTGTGGAGGGAAGTGGGGGAGGTACACTCTTAAGAAACAAAATAGTTAACATCTTGGCCCTAAGATTTGTTGTAGAGATGGAGTCTTCTCATTGTGTTCCCCAGGCTGGTCTCGAACTCCTGGCCTCAAGCAATCCTCTTTCCTCGGCTTCCCAAAGTGCTGAGATTGATTACAAGTGTGAGGCACTGCGCCCAGCTACAATCTTTTAATAGGATATTTTTGGGGGGGAGTGGGAGGGCAGGCTCTTTCCCAGGTGGGAGTGCAGTGGCTAGATTTAGCTCACTGTAACTCATACTGTTCCAGTGTAACCTGCACCAAGCCATCCTCCCACCTCAGTCTCCTGAGTAGCTGGGAACACAAGCACATACCACCACACCTGGCTCTAACACGACTTTGCTTTTTGCTTTTGTCATTTTGGCTGCTGCTGTTTTTATCTTTCATTCATTCAAGATCGGAAGATGGAGATAATAGGAATCTTCTCATCTCAATGTGCTCTTTAGCCCCTCACTCTTAAACTGATGCCCCTCTCAGGTCCTGAGGGATTTGGCCTCAGGTTGCCCTGGAAGGGGTGTGAGTGATGAGACAGGTGACTGAGAGCTGGGACGCCTGAGGCCTGCCTAGGCTGAGTCACCTAGTATTGTTGTTGTCATTGTTCCTGTTGAAGTCCCAGCTCAGTGTCACAGACCTTTGTGGAAGCAGCAACAGCTCCCATCCTTCCAACCTTTCTGGAGAAGCTGTGGCCTGATGGTGAGCCAAATAGGCTGGGGGGGGAGAAGAGGGCGGCTGGGGCGGTGGGGAGACCTGGGGCCTGGATCAGTGCCCCTGCTCCCCATGCCACTGCCACCTCCTCCTCCTCCTTCATGCCGGGGACCTGGGGGAGGGAGGATCTCCATCTTCTCTCTGTCCCCTGCCCCTCATACAAGAAGTTCCCCCTCCTCATTTTCCCCTCCCACCCCAAGGCCCCCTTGCTCAGTGCTACAGGGGACAGGGGCTCAGCCTTGCCACAGTGCTCTCCCCACCCCAGCCACCCCCCCAACACAGGCTCAACCTGCAATGACACCTGCCTCTGCATCTCCCTCCTGGGGATCCCACTCTACCCCACCCCTGGCCTCGGCAACTCCCCCTCCCTCACACCAGTGCCCCCAGGACTCTCCTGGGCTGCGGGTAGGCCCTTTGATCCCTGAACAGGATTATGAGCGGCTGGAGGACTGTGACCCTGAGGGGTCCCAAGACTCACCCATCCACGGAGAGGAGCAGCAACCCCTGCTTCATGTCCCTGAAGGGCTCTGCGGTATGTGTGTGGGTGTGGGTGGGGGTGGGAGCAGGTTAGTGGTGCCTGGGAGCTCCAGTACTTACCGCAGGCTGGGCCTCTGGCAGTGGGTTGAGAACATGGAGAATTGATCACATACCAGGGGCCGACACTCTCCCCTCTGTGCCCAGGCTCCTGGCATCACATCCAGAACCTGGACAGCTTCTTCACCAAGATATCCTTTGTGCCAGGCCTGCAGAGGTGGCATGGGAAGGTCCCCTTGGAGCTGGCACTGTTCTTGGCAGGGAGACTCCATGAGGGTGTCGTGGGTGGGAGATGTGTTGGGGCTGAGGGGAGGCGTCCTCAGGAGAGGCCCCCCCGTGCCCCAGGCTTGTTCCTTGACATGCGTCCACATCTACAGCTACCACCAGCGGAATGGCTTTGCCTGCATCCTGCTGGAGGATGTCTTCCAGTTGGGGTAAGACGCTTAGCCCGGGCCCGGAACTTGGTCCCCTGGGCCCATGGGTTCCTCCTGTCATTTTGCTTCCTTAATTGTACCAGTTGCTTCCATCCCACACTTTCCCAAGCAGTCCAGGGGCTCAGCAGGGGCAGGGTGGGGGAGGATAACCATGGGCTGCTCTGGGGGCCGGGGCAGGAGCCCACCTGGCTGTCCCTGATCACTGCAGCATCCTGGCCTCCCCCTTCCTCCTGGCAGACAATTCATTTTCATTGTCACCTTCACAACCTTCCTCCTTCGATGTGTGGATTACAATGTTCTCTTTGCCAACCCACCAAGTAACCGTACGAGACCTGGGCCGTTCCACAGCAAAGTGACCTTGTCAGATGCCATCCTACCCTCAGCCCAGTGTGCTGAGAGGTGAGTGAAAACCTGGTGGGACCCTGGGGTGAAACATGGGAAGTGGATAGAGGAGTAGACAGGAGCCCCACTTTGTCCCGTGATCTAGATCAGCAGTTCTCAAAGCTTTTGGTCTTAGGACCAAAAATACACTTAATGCACTTTAAGTTGTACTTAAGTTGTATTAAGTTGTACTTAAAGTGTATTATGTGTATCTTTTTTTTTTTTTAGACAGAGTTTCACTCTTGTTGCTCAGGCTGGAGTGCAATGGTGAGGTCTAGGCTAACTGCAACCTCCATCTCCCGGGTTGGAGCGATTCTCCTGCCTCAGCCTCCCCAGTAACTGGGATAACAGGTGTGCACCACCATGTGTATTTTCTAAAGTAGAGACAGGATTTCACCATGTTGGCCAGGCTGGTCTGGAACTCCTGGTTTCGGGTGATCCACCCACTTTGGCCTCCCGAAGTGCTGGGATTGCAGGCGTGAGCCGCTGTGCCCGGCCTATTAAGTGTATCTTAATTAAAGTGTATTAAGTGTATCTTAATACAGTTAAAATTGGTTGAGAACCCTAAAAAGCTTTTGTTTATGGGAGTCGTATCTATCTACAATTTACCTTATAAAAAATTAAAATTAGGCCAGGCACAGTGGTTTACACCTGTAATCCCAGCACTTTGGGAGGCTGAGGCAGGAGGATTGCTTGAAGCCAGGAGTTTGAGACCAGCCTGAGCAACAAAGTGAGACACCATCTCTATAAAAAATAAAAATTAGCTGGGCTTGGTGGTGTGTACCTGCAGTCTGAGCTAAGACTAGTCAGGAGGCTAAGACAGTGACTGTCTGATCACTGCAGCATCCTTACACCCTCCTCCTCCCAGCAGACGATTCATTTTCATTGTTGCCTTCCCAACCTTCCTCCTTGAATGCATGGATTGCAATGTTCTCTTTGCCAACCAACCAAATAACTGTACCAGACCTGGGCCGTTATTTGGCAGGGAGATAGGAGCTATGATTCTACCGCTGCACTACAGCCTGGGTAACAGACAGAGACCTTGTTTCAATAAAAAGGAGAAAAAGAAGGAAATCATAGCTGAGAACAACTTTATAATGTAAGAGTGCGGCCAGGCGCGGTGGCTCATGCCTGTAATCCCAGCACTTTGGGAGGCCGAGGCGGGCAGATGACAAGGTCAGGAGATAGAGACCATCCTGGCCAACATGGTAAAACCCTGTCTCTACTAAAATATACAAAGATTAGCCAGGCGTGGTGGCGGTCATCTGTAGTCCCAGCTACCCTGGAGGCTGAGACAGGAGAATCACTTGAATCCGGGAGGCGGAGGTTGCAGTGAGCTGAGATTGTGCCACTGCACTCCAGCCTGGGCGACAGAGCAAGACTCCATCTCAAAAAAAAAAAAAAAAAAAAAAGTGCACGAGCACACATTTCATCAGTTGTCAGTGTGATGTGACATGTTCACGTGTCTTGTAGCCTCTGGAAAACTCCACTGCACACTCAGAGAACAAGAAGGAAAACATCAGAAAGCATTAGTATTATTTGGAAGAAGTTTGACACACTTGTGAGGGCCACTTCAGCTCCCTGCCCCCGCCCCAGGCCCTACTTTGAGAGCTGCTGGTCTGGCTGGATCCCCCTCCTCGTGACAGTTTTTCCTCGCTCCCGAAGTCTGGTCTGCCTGTTTCTCAGGCGCCCACCTTTCTCCCTCACTGCCCACCCAACCCCATACAGGATCCGCTCCAGCCCGCTGCTCGTCCTCCTCCTGGTCCTGGCTGCGAGCTTCTGGCTGGTCCAACTGCTTCGCTCAGTCTGCAACCTCTTCAGCTACTGGGACATCCAGGTGTTTTACAGGGAGGCCCTGCACATCCCCCCGGTGAGCTGGGTGGCTGTGTCTGTGCGGAGGGTGCCACGAGAGGGTGGACAGAGGAGAGGGGAAGAAGTGGGACTGTACAGATAGAAGGGCCAACTGGAAAGAGGGCAGAAAGAATGACGCCTTATTGACACCTGCTCTGAGCCCAGAATAATGTCAGGAGGGGGCTACCACCACTTAGAGAGCATGGCCCTTACCCTAAGGGAGTTTAGTTTATTTAGATGGCTCATATAAGATGACATATAGTTACATGTTTGTGCTAAAAACATTGCTTAGAGAAAGGACGGTCATCTGACTTTTCAGAGCTGGAGACATTTGGGTTGGGCTTGGAAGGGAAGGACAGGAGGGGTGGGGAGCACATTCCAAGCCCCAGTGCAGGAAGGTGGGGAAAAGCCATGAGCTTTTGGAGGCTGCAGCAGGGAGATGGACCCCACCAGCCTAAAACAGAGCCGTCAAAGCTATCCCCCCACCATTGCAGGAAACCACTGCATTGGCCTGTCACTGTCCTCTGCTTATGCTCTGCCCTTTGTTTCCTCGCTATCTTGAGTCTGCTCCTCCCTCCTCTGTATCTAAGTTCTTTCTTTGAGGCACAGCTCGAAGGTAGCCTTCTGCAGCTTGCTTCCCTTGCTCCCCTGGGAGGTCCGGAGCCCTCTGCACAGCCTTTATGTGCAGCAAGGGGAGAGGTCTTAAAAGGCCCCTGAGCCGGGGGGAGGGAGGAGGCCAGGGAAGTAGAGGTGGTGAGAGCGGAAGCTGGACCTCAGATCGGCTCTGGCAGGAGACTGCTCACCCGTCTCGTTCTCTTCTTCCCTTCTTTCCCCTTCTCCCCTGTTCCTTCCAGGGGAAGGGAAGGGAAGACACTGGGATGGACTGGAGAGGCCAGCCTGGGGGACTTGACTAACCTGGACTGGGAAAGCTGAGTGAAACTGGGCTGAAGTGAGGTTTGCAGCCTCCAAATGAGATCTGACAGTGCCCCACTGCCAGACGTGGACATAGCCCAGGTCCTGGAAAGGCTTCTGGTGACAGAGCTGAAAATGGCGCGGAGTTGGGTGGGACTGGGAGTATAAAGCATGCCCAGGCAGAAGGTGGGGAGGATTCTGTTCCAGAGTTGGTGGGTGCACTGGTAACGGGAAGGAGAGGTTCTCCCATGAACTGCTGGACTTTCTGTTTTTTTTTGTGTTTTTTGTTTTGTTTCTTTTGAGACAGGGTCTGGGTCTGTCACCCAGGCTGGAGTGCAGTGCTGCGATATCAGCTCACTGCAGCCTCTGATCCCCAGTAGCTGGGACCACAGGTGCACACCACCACACCCTGCTTTTTTTTGTATTTTTAGTAGAGACAGTGTCTCACCATGTTGCCCAGGCTGGTCTCGAGGTCCTAAGCTCAGGCGATCTGCCTGCCTCAAGTTCCTAAAGTGCTGGGATTACAGGTGTGAGCACCGCCCCCGGCCAGCCATTCTGTTTTGTGTGTACAACTGACGGGGCCTTAGGCCCTTTAAGGAGCTGAGAAGCTAGGTCCAACACCCGGAGGCGTCGCCAGGGAAGACATGACTACTGGCCACATGAATGGCAGGGATGATGAGGAACAGGACAGTTTAGAAGAGGATGAAGGAAGTAGGGTGTGCCCTTTTTAGTGACAGGGTTAAGGGAGGGCAGAAAGGGAAAGGTGGGAGAGGGGGACGATGAGGCATGTAGCTTGGCCCTGGCGAGTTTGTGGTCGAAAACTCAGTTTGAGGGTTTTCAGGCCACACACTTAGGGGTGTGGAGCTTGAGCATCACTGTGTAGAGGAATGGGGGTCGCTGGCTCTCATCAGTGCCTGTTTCAGGAGGAGCTGAGCTCGGTCCCCTGGGCAGAGGTGCAGTCTCGCCTCTTGGCGCTGCAGCAGAGCGGGGGCCTGTGCGTGCAGCCGCGGCCCCTGACGGAGCTGGACGTCCACCACCGCATCCTGCGCTACACCAACTACCAGGTGGCGCTGGCCAACAAGGGCCTGCTGCCGGCCCGCTGCCCACTACCCTGGGGAGGCAGTGCCGCTTTCCTCAGCCGCGGCCTGGCGCTCAATGTCGACCTGCTGCTCTTCCGCGGTCCCTTCTCGCTCTTCCGCGGGGGCTGGGAGCTGCCGCACGCCTACAAGCGCAGCGACCAGCGGGGCGCCCTGGCAGCGCGCTGGGGGCGCACAGTGCTGCTGCTGGCCGCCCTGAACCTGGCGTTGAGTCCACTGGTGCTGGCCTGGCAGGTGCTGCACGCCTTCTATAGCCACGTGGAGCTGCTGCGGCGCGAGCCCGGCGCGCTTGGGGCGCGCGGCTGGTCCCGCCTGGCGCGCTTGCAGCTGCGCCACTTCAACGAGCTGCCGCACGAGCTGCGCGCGCGCCTGGCGCGCGCCTACCGCCCCGCCGCAGCCTTCCTGCGCACCGCTGCGCCCCCCGCGCCCCTGCGCGCGCTGCTGGCCCGCCAGATCGTTTTCTTCGCGGGTGCACTCTTCGCCGCGCTGCTTGTGCTCACCGTCTACGACGAGGACGTGCTGGCCGTGGAGCACGTGCTCACCGCCATGACCATGCTCGGGGTCACCGCCACCGTGGCCAGGTGCGACGGCAGATGCCCGGGGAGGTGGTGTGTGTGGGTTTCTCTGATTTGGGGCCATGGGAGGTTCCCCCGCTTACCTCTCCCACCACTGGGGCCCTCCAGCCCTGCATCCCACTGCGCGTCCTCCTAACCGCAAGCCCCTTACCCGCACGGATCCCGCCTTTCAGGTCTTTCATTCCGGAAGAGCAGTGCCAGGGTCGTGCGCCGCAGCTTCTACTGCAGACCGCCCTGGCCCACATGCACTACCTCCCGGAGGAGCCTGGCCCCGGTGGCAGGGACCGCGCGTACCGGCAGATGGCGCAGCTGCTGCAGTACCGAGCGGTGAGGGTGGGCGCGACGGCTGAGGAGGAAGTTGTGGGGTCTGTCTGCGCAGAGGGCATTGGACAAACGGGCTACCCCAGAAGTCTAGGGAGTGACTGGGTGGGGAGGCTTCTTGCCCTGGCGAGGGTCGCTGAGGGCTGCTTGGTCCTGATAACGTGCGTGGGCCCCTCAGCGACCTCTGCTCAGCCTCACCGCTGCTTCCCCAGGTCTCCCTCCTAGAGGAGCTCCTGTCCCCGCTCCTCACCCCGCTGTTTCTGCTTTTCTGGTTCCGCCCTCGTGCCCTGGAGATTATCGACTTTTTTCATCACTTCACTGTGGATGTGGCTGGGGTTGGGGACATCTGTTCCTTTGCCCTTATGGATGTGAAGCGCCACGGCCACCCTCAGGTCAGAGCTGTCCCCTGGCCCTGGGGGGTTGGGCTGGGTGGGCGTTTGCTTGCCTCTCGGAGCAGACCTGGGTTCCAGCCCTGGCGCCATTGCTTGCTACCTGTACCGTTGAGCAAGTCACTTCCCTTCCCTGTGCCCTCGTGCCCTCATCTGTCAGATGGCGACAATGGCAATGTGTCCTCCAGAGCACAGCCAAGGCCAGGCTTGTGATGACACAGATAATGTCTGTATAGCCCATAATGGAGTTGCTGGCACATAGTAACGTCAGTAAATGAGAGCAAAGACCATTCGGGGACAAGGAATGGGCTTGGCCCATGGGTGGGGCTGAGTAAGGACTGGTGCCTGGACCAAGGCTGTCAGGATCACCCTGGGCAAAGCACTGAGGCTCAGCCCTATCCCCGAGCTGGGTCTAGACCCAGGTTCTGCTCCGCTGTTTTATTGTTGGATGAGGGTGAACAAGTCCCCATTGTGGTCTGTTTCCTTCACATGGAAGATGGGGCAGTGTTTCCTGTCCCACCTGGCCCCATAAGGCTCAGTGTTCTTAGCACCTGAAAGACTGTCCTTGCTCACAGTGGCTCTCTGCGGGACAGACTGAGGCCTCGCTGTCTCAGCGTGCGGAGGATGGCAAGACTGAGCTTTCTTTGATGCGGTTCTCCCTGGCGCATCCGCTCTGGCGCCCCCCAGGGCACAGCTCTAAGTTTCTTGGGCACCTCTGGGGCCGAGTACAACAAGATGCAGCTGCCTGGGGCGCCACCTCAGCTCGCAGCCCCCCCACCCCGGGAGTGCTCAGCAATTGCACCTCGCCCCTGGTGAGTGAAAGCCTGGCCTCCCCTTCTGCCCTCACCTCCACAACTCCTCTCCAAACCCTTCCCCTCTAGCCTAACCTTAGGTATAACCTGCCTCACCGGCCCCCCGCCCCCAGCCTGCTCTCCTGCCTTCTTCAGGCCTCCCTTTCCTCCCCACTCCCTTTCTGTCCTCTCTTCTGACTCCCTCTTTGGCTTTCCCTCTCCTCTCACACCTAGCCTGAGGCCTTCCTGGCCAACCTCTTGGTGCACCCTCTCCTGCCTCCGAGGGATCTGAGCCCGACAGCCCCCTGTCCAGCTGCAGCCACAGCCAGCCTCCTCGCCTCCATTTCCCGAATTGCCCAGGACCCCAGGTAAGGAGTGGAGACTGAGTTGCAGCGGTGTGGGGGCTGGGCTGATCCTCTAGGAGCAGGGAGCTGGGGCACTGTTGCGGGGATTCAGAAGGGGAGCCCTCTGGGGTGTGGCGGGAGGAGGTAATGTCTTTTGACCTGCTTCATGCTGTGTTCCAGCTCTGTGTCCCCAGGAGGCACTGGGGGCCAGAAGCTGGCCCAGCTCCCAGAACTTGCTTCTGCCGAGATGAGTCTCCATGCCATCTACCTGCACCAGGTGAGTAGAGCAGTGCCTGGAGAAAGGTGGGGAGAAGGCTGGTGAACAACATGGAGACTGAGGCGGGGTAGAGTCTACGGAAGGGTCTAGCAGAGTCGCAGGAGGAGGCTGAAAAGCCCTCTGCTTCTAGTCCAGGTGCTTGGCCCTGCCCTCCTTGGGGGCGGCCCTCATTCCTTCTCCTTTCCATGCAGCTTCACCAGCAGCAGCAGCAGGAGCCGTGGGGCGAGGCTGCAGCCTCCGTCCTGTCCAGGCCCTACTCCAGCCCCTCACAGCCACCCTCGCCTGATGAGGAGAAGCCATCCTGGTCAAGTGATGGTGAGGAGGGTGGGGCCTGCAGGGGATAGAGCCTGATGGACACTGGGCATCAAGGAATGCCCAGTTGATGGCCTTTGTCACCAGGCTCCAGTCCTGCCTCCAGCCCCAGACAACAGTGGGGAACCCAGAGGGCCCGGAATCTGTTCCCTGGAGGGTTTCAGGCGACAACAGATACCCAGAAGGAGCCTGATGAGGCCTCTTGCACTGACTGAGACGACTCCTCAGGGTCAGTATTGCCCTGTGAGGGGAGGGAAAAACAACTGCATAGGTAGTTGGTTCGGAGTCAGACTTGAAGCAGTGGGAGCGATGGTGGGAATTTGGGGTGATGTGGGGTGGTCATCTCTGGAACCTAGACCCCTGCACTGCTTGCCAACAGCCATCTCCTCCCACAGGTACCCTGGCTTCCGCAGCCACAGGAGATTGGAGGGTGGAGTGGAAGAACACAAGGAGCCATTGCTAGAGGCCCCATAGATGACAGGCCCAGGTGCTTTAGTTGGGCAGCACCTGGGAGTCAGTGAGGAACTCGCCCTGAGAACAGAGAAAAGGTAGGAGAGGAGATGCTGATGGCATCTGGAAACAAGTCTTAGAGATGGTCCCCACCCGGAAGGGATAAGGGGAGACACCCCCAACTGCAGTGTGTCCTGGAGCAGTTGCCTGGGAAGAAGTCCTCGAGTTTCCTCAAGGTAGGGGACAGAGGTCAAGGATGAGGCCAAGCTACATGGAAGGGTGACAGTGAGGCAGGTGGGCTTTAAGGCTGTGGATTCGTCACACTGGCGGCTGCCAGCGCACTTTCAGTTCCCTGGGGCTTGCAGGGGATGGGGACTTGTGAGTGGAAAGACGAGAGGGCTGATGTTTTTGGACTTCAGCATGGGTGTGATGTCTGAGGAAGTGGGTGTGGCTTCCCATCCTGTATGAAATAAGCAGTAAAGCTTGCTCACGGCTGTTGCACATCTCTGTGACTCTTGTTTCTGGCAGCCCCCACTCCTGGCAGCTGAGTGCTGCACCTGCCTTCTCGATCACCAGCCTGAGAACTGCACGGGGGAGCAGCCCAGACTGGCTGGAAGCCATGTTTTTAGAGAGCAGGGTCAAGTGGCATGTAGGACTCTCTGTCAAAAGAATGACCCCTTTCCCCCCCACATACCCACAACTGCACAGGTTAAAACAGAAATCTTGTCATTTGATAATTGTAATCCACGCCGGGCACAGTGGTTCATGCCTGTAATCCCAGCACTTTGGGAGGCTGAGTCAGGTGGATCACGAGGTTAGGAGTTCAAGACAAGCCTGGCCAAGATGGTGAAACCCTGTCTCTACTAAAAATACAAAAACTAGCCAGGTGCGGCGGCAGGAACCTGTAATCCCAACTACTCGGGAGGCTGAGGCAGGAGAATCACTTGAACTCGGGGGCAGAGGTTGCAGTGAGCTGAGATCATGTCACTGCACTCCAGCCTGGGTGGCAGAGTGAGACTCCCTTTAAAAAAAAAAATTGTAATCCACATGGGCTGGGTTAGGCACTTTAGTAGTTCTCGTAACATCTGGCACAGTCTCTTACAGTAAATCTTCAATAATAAATACTTGATTTAGAGATTAGAATTTACAGGTAAGATACTCCTGAGAGAGGTAAGGGGAATCTAACATTCGCCTAAGAAACAGGAAGCGGGTAGCAGTAGGCCCTGGGGTACCGCTGCTGGGAGGGGCCTTCCAGATTTCGGCGGACCCAGGCCAGAGGCAACAGGCATACAGAGGGAAAGAGGCGTTTTGCTCCTTCCTGGTGGAATAATGCTGAATCCTTGCAGCCTCTGGACAGATGTGGGAAGGCACCATCTCAAGAGGGGAGGAGCGGGGCTGGTCCTGGTCGGGCGGACCTGAGTGGGGCAGCCTCTCTCCCGGAACTGGAAGGGAAAGCCAGGGGGCTCTCAGGGGCCGTTGGTGTTGGTGTCGGAGCCGGGCGGGTCGAACGCCCAGGGCACTGCGCCCCGTAGCTGCCGCTCCTGCAAGGAAAAGCTCTGGGTGCGTATGCGGCTTGTCACCTCCTGGGTGCGCAGCGTGAGCCCGAAAATGTCTTCGTGGTAGCGTTGCTGATCCTGGCGTAAAAGAGCGCAGTGGATCAGAACCCGTCGGATACCTTAGCAGGAACCCCGCAAGCCCGGGGCCTAGTCCCCCGCCTCAGGCCCGCTCCGCTCCCAGCCCGCTCCTCCGCACCCGCAGCACGCCGATGACGTCGCCGGCCTCGTCCAGCTCCATGTCGCCCTCCGTCGCCAGGATGCGCTGCACGGTCTGCAGGACGTTGGTTGCCATGGTGACATCGCCGCAGACAAACATGTGGCCCCGCTCGAGGCACAGCACGCGGTGCACCTCCGCAGCCAGCTCCGTCCTCAGGATGTCCTGCACGTAGGTCTGCGGGAAGGCGGGGTTAGGGCGGGCCCTGGTGGGGGTGGGCGCAGGGGCGCAGCCCGGGGCTGCTGGCTGGCCCTGGGCGTGAAAGTCTACAGAGCGGGCCAGGTGGGGCCTGCATGCCCTGGGGCGGTGTCAAGAAGGGCAGAGCCAAAGGGGCGGGGCGGGGGGAGGCGGGCCTAGAGGGGCCGGGACACGAGGGTGGGCCAGAGTGTGCAGGGGTGGCTGAGTGGTCGTGGGAGGCCACGGAGGGCCATGGTTGGTGCGCTCCGCTGGATAGCGTGAGTCCTCCCCTCTCTCCCTATCTTCAGGTTACCATTGCGCGCTCAGGGTCTCACACCTTGGGGTTGTCAGGTTCCCGGGAGAAGGCGGTGAGGACTCGGCCAAACACCCCGCGCTGCTGGGCGTTCTGCACCTCGTCGCGGTAGAGATGGTCGAGTTGGGAGCATCGGCAGCCAAACACCAAAGTCATGGGAGTGGGCTGCAGCCCTGCAAGCAACCCTGCGCTTGGGAAGGCCCTTCTCCGAGGCACAGTGCTAGTGGGACTTCCCCACTAGCCACCCTCGCCCAGCCTGGCAGCCCAGCGTTTTGGGCTGAAGCTATTACTTTCATCTCCAAGAGGGTGCAGAATGCTTTCACAGAGACCCTGCACAACCTGATTTACAGAAGGAAGGGAAGCCCCGGTGAGGTGGTGGCCCCTGGTGGAGCTGCGCTAGAATGTGCGGCTTGGGACTCAGAATTCCATGCCCTTTGCACTGTGTTACATCTCAGTCCCCTTCCCTGCTCCCACTTCATATTCTCCCACACTTTTAACTCTCCTCCCAGTCACAGCCCTCTTCTTTTGATTGACAGACTACCCTGGGCACCCGGTGCTCAATCTGAACACCTTGTAGCATCCTTAGGTCTTGGACAGACCTTGGTCAGCTCTGGCACAGTCAAGAATCCACCTTGGGCAGTTCTTCTTTGAGTCTTAGCCCTAATCCCTTTGAAAATTCTATTTTCCTTTGTCCTTAATCCAGTCAACACCTACTATGTGCCAGGCACCAGGAAGCCAGACACACAGGGCCCAGCTCTTGCCTTCGGTACCTGCCCTCCCCTTGGTCTCAGGAGTGTCTTTTCAGCTTTGTGGCCTCTGTTTCCTGCTCTCTCTTTCCTATCTATTTCCTGCCTTCCAGTCCCACCGCTCTGTCCCTAGTTTGTGTGACTCCTTCCAGTCAGTCCTTTAGTCGCCAGCCTCACCTTTGCTCTCAATGTCATGCAGCCGCTCCTGCCAGAATCCCCGGAAGGGGGCAATGCCAGTGCCTGGGCCCACCAGGATGCAGGGCAAGCTGGGATCAGGTGGCAGCCGGAAGGAGGGAGCCCTGGCAGGAGAGACACTCCATCAGGTCCCCTTTGCCATCCCTGCTCCCCCATTCTTACCATGCAGGGTGGGTGGAGCGAGGAGGAACCAGGCTCTCCTGATAAATAAGTTGATATTCATGAAGTCCTTAAAGCAGTGTCTGGCTCATAGGAAGCATGATGGGTTTATTAAAAGAACTCTGGGCTGGGCACAGTGGCTCATGTCTGTAATCCCAGCACTTTGGGAGGCCGAGGTGGGAGGATTGCTTGAGCCCAGGAGTTCAAGAGCAGCCTGTGCAACATAAAGAGACTTCCCATCTCAAAAACAAAAAAAAACAAAAAAACTTCACCTTCTTTGAGTTCTTGGTGACACTAAGGCCAAGGGTGGTCTTAACCCTAACTAGTAGTTCTCCCTGGATTGAGTGAGGATTTAGTGACTGTAGTTCCCAGGTGCCATGCTGCCCAACATCAGACAGCCCAGGGACATAGAGAGGAATACAGAAGCTTTCAGAAAGCCACAGGGCCAGCCGGTTTGATCCAAGCTCTGGCTCTGGGAGCTGTAGTTTCAGGGCAGGACTCTGAGTCTGAATGAATGAGAGAGTCAAAGCTTAACCAGAGTTCTGAAGTGACCTAATGACACCACATCCTTGACATGTTACAGAGCTCCTTCCTGTTTCCTGTGACACCCCTCACCAGTGACACTCCTTACTCCTCACCAAAGCTGCCACCCTGACCCTGGGCAGCTCCCCGCCGAGTCCTCCATCTCACTTACCCCCGGATGAAGCAGGGCACAGGGTCTCCGGGCTTGAGTTGGCTTAGCCACGTGGAGCAGACTCCATAGTGCAGGGGGCCCAGCCCATCTGGGGGTGGGAAGGAGAGGCCGGTGAAGGACCAGAGAGGGGCCAGTCCCACCCCCGCTGTGGCCAGGCCTGCTCCTGCTCGTTGCCTCACCCTGGGTCCTGTATGCCAGCACAGCTACAGTGAGGTGGATCTCTCCTGGGTGGGTGCTGGGTGCTGAGCTGACTGAGTAGTACCGGGGTTGGAGCAGAGGCAGCTGGGTGAGGAGCAGTGGGGCAGGCAGTGCCACCGAAGGGAACTGCTCCAGCACCTCCAGCAGTGTAGGGCAGCGGAACCACTTCCACTCCTCGTAGCGTCGGGGATCCTGGCAGGGCAGGATGCAGTGGGTTGGGGGCCCCATAGCCCTTCCTAGTGACCTCCCTTCTTGTCCCCTCCCCTGCTGAGCCTCTTTAGGGTTTCTCCCTCCTTAGTTCAGGCCAATAGAGCTTTCTGTAAGACCTGGAGAATACAGCCATGAATTCCTCCCTGGGGAGCTGGGTCTTAAAGCACCAGTGCATGTCAGCCAGAAGAAAGTCCCGGGGGGACCTTGCATGGAGGTTTCCTGCCCCTGGGGCTCCCCCAGTTCATCCCGTCTCTCTAGCCCCTGTGCCTTATTGGGGTGGCCCCCAACCTGACTGAGGGCCTCCAGCTCCTGCTGTTCCCTGGGCTCTTCTGCCAAGGTGCTGAGCAGCCGCAAGAGCTGAGGGCTGGGCGGGGAGGTGATGTCCAGGAAGAAGGTGAGAGCCTGGCGCAGCGTGCATGGGGGCAGCCGGGGGTCCCGCACCCAGCCGGGGGGAGGGCCACCTGGGGATGGTGCACAGCAACCTCTGAGGACAGGGCCCAGCAGAACTGTAGTACCTGGGCTGATGTGTTTGGGTGACTGTTAGAGAGCCTGCCCTTGAGCAGCGGGGTGGGCCTGTCTGGGTAGCCTCAGTGTGTTGTGTGGGGGCCTCTGGCTGGACTGGATTGGTCTGGGCTCCTCTGCCTCTGACTCCACCCCCTTATTTTAAATAAAGCCCAGGCATTGATGTGGCAGCAAATAGCCCCATTGCCAGCTCCAGAGCAAGCTAGATTGCCAGGGGAGCTTTGGAGAGGAGCCCTGAGGGAAGGGACAGCCTTTTGGTGGGGGTGCATTTGAGGGTGTGGGGATGGTCCAGCAACAAGGCCAGCCCGGCAGTGAGCAGCACAGCCAGCTCTGAGCCCGCCTGCTGAGCTGTGGAGGAGGTGGCCATCCCCCGGGGCCTGAGCTCCTGGAGGCCTGGGGTTGGGGGTGGGGCTGGGCATGGGGCTGGTGTGCCCTGTTGCATCCCAGGCTGCCCCTCACCAGGGCTGCCCTTCTCCAGTTGCTCTACTGCCACGGGCTCGGTGGGCGCAGGCGGGTCCTCCACGCGGCTCAGCAGCGCCTCCACAAGGCCGGGCCGGTTGGGTGGGCAGACACCTATGTGGTCCCCCGGCTGGTACTGCAGCCCCTCCTGGCCTCCAGTGTCCAGGCGCACCAAGATGGTGGCCCTCCTGGGGGTGGGGAGAGGGGCACTTATGGGGAGTCAGAGAGGGGTAGGGGGTGGGAGAATGTGGGAGGAGGAGGGTCCAGGGTCCGGGTGTGCAGGACAGGGGTTGGGGGGCAGTAAAGCTGTCGTCCTCACGTGGACTTGCTGCTTTGCAGGTTTTCCACTGAGAGAATTGTAGCCTGGAACATCTTCCGCCTGTGCACGTGGATCAGACCTGGTGGCGGGGAGGGGCAAACGAGGCAGCCTGAACCAGGGAGCAGGGCCTGGCCCCTGAGTGCTTTAGTCCCGGGGTATGGGGTCCTCTGAGAACCAGCCGGGTGAGGGTGAGGCCAGGGCCCACCTGGCAGCAACTGCAGGCCCTCGGCCTGGGCGCTCAGCCGGTACCTCTGGCGCTTCCAACTCCTTTTGGGGCTGAAGATGTCTCGGGCAGCAGCCTTGGCATCCTCTCCCACACAGAAGGTCTCACAGGCGGCCTGCGGGATAGGCCGGTGAGGGCTGAGGACCTCCCACCACCAGGGGGCGACGTAGTGAGGAGCCTGGGCGGCTCCACTGCGTCTTGCTCCTGGGGGGTTGGCAGCCCCAGTGGCTGAGGCCGGCGCCAACGACAGCACCTTTTCCGCCAGCCCATTTCATGGATTCGCCGCTGGGCCCAGGGACCCAGCTGGCTCCTCCTCTGCATGTCCTGAATGGTGCATCGTTCCTTATCTGGTGAGTGTTAATCCCGTGACCCGAGAAGCACAGTGCTTGGCACACAGTAGCTCTGTGAAGGCATCTGTGTGTTCAGACCTGCATTCAAATTCCGACTCCCGTACTTAGAGTGACATGCCTCAGTTTCCCCATCTTTACACCTCATTGTGTTCTGGTGAAGATTAGATGAGATACTTTATGGAACGCCCTTAGCGTTCCATAAAGTGCGTGCAGAATTTAAGTGCTCCTGGGAAGGGACGAACAATTCGGGCGGCAGAGGGGATCCCACGGGGCAGACCCCTGGGGGGGTGTGGATCCTGTCAGGCACACAGCTGGAAAACTGCTGGGCCATTCCCAGGCTTGAAATCCAGGGCTCACCTGTGATTGGCTGAGCCTCATATCACCAAGTCCCGTTAATCTTTCTTTTGTGGTGCGTGTGAAGTCTTATATCTCTGCCTTCCTTCCTCGGCCCCCTCCCTCCCTCCCTTCCTTCCTATCTCCACTGTTGGTGCTCTGCTTAGCTCAGCCTTCCTGCTTCTGGTTCAGTGATGCTGTAATGGATCCTACACCTCTAAAGTCCTATTCCCAAAACCTTATGATGTGGTCTTGTCCCGCTCCAATGGCTCTTTTTGTTTAAATTCTTTAAGTCTTATTTTCCGTTCCCTTCTTCCCAATCGGGGCCTATGTGTTTCTGCAGCCTGACCTCCCCATCCCTGAGGTAGCCCTTCCTCTCCCCCTCCTCCTAGGATGCCCTCCTCCTCCAGTCAAGGCAAATCTGCTGAGCTCCAGCCTGGGCCCCGGGGGAGCAGCACTGCCCTGAACAGTGTGGCACTGGGGAGACCGAGCCCCTGTCAACTGCAGACATGATCCCCAGACAGGCAGTGCTGCCCCTGAGGAAGCCCAGGCTTAAAAAGCCATGGCTCCCAGGGACCCACCTCTCCTTGAGCTTGCTTGCCTGGCCCCGGACCAGTTCTGTGGTGCAGGCACCGCCCCAGGCTGTCTGGCCTCTGACTTCCTGTGGCTTCTGTGCTGGCCTCAGCTTCAGCCTTTGCCTCTGTCTGACCTTCTCTCCGTCCCTTCCTTCTCCCTCCATCCTGCCCATCCTGGGTGGGGTGGCCTGCCCTGCACCCCCTCCCTTTGTGCACCCACTCATGAGGCCCAGCCTGTGCCTAGCTGAAGCTCCCTCCTGCCAGGGCCCTGCCTGCTCGCTTTCGGCTGCACTTCTGCCTGGGCTAGGCACCCCCTGTGGTCGGCAGGGCCACATCGTCTTCTGCCTCTGACCCAGAAAAGCTGGCTATGCCATGGAGAGATGAGGGTGGATTTTGGGAGGAACAGTAAGGGACCAAAGAACCAGACAGAATCAGGACAGAGTGAGGCTGGAGGAGGCATCCCAGGTAGGAGGAGTCAGAACAGGGGCTGGGCTGGGCTCACCTGGAAGGCAGCCTGGGCCCAGCCGCGGAAGGCCTCCTCCTGGCCACACAGCTCGTCGCCCTGGCCCAGCTGCAGCAGCCGCTCCCCGCCCAGTTCCTCCAGCCGCGTGTCCACCGCACGAGCAAAGGCGCAGAAGTGGGGGTAGGCCCGGGAGCCCAGCCCGAACACACAGAACCTGGGGTGCAGGGGTTGTCACTGGAGCTCCTTTTGCAGCCCACGTTTGCCCAGGCAGCTTGCCCACCCATTGCACCCCTCTTGGTGAGGCCCCGACCTGAGTGTGCCCAGGGCCCCTGCACTGTCTGTGTTACTGGACTCCTTCCTCTTCCGCCGCCAAGAGGACACCAGTGGGTCTGAGCAGGAGATGCTGTTGAAGCGGATCTTATAACTCCTGGCAAGAGAGGACAAAGACGAGGTTGTCACAGGGCCCTGGAGATACATCCCAGGCCCAGGTGCAGCCCCAGGGACAGCCTCAGGGTCTCCGCCTCTGGGACAGGAAAGGCCCTGCCCTTGGGAGGGGCTGAGGGCCAGCATCCCAGGGGCTTCTGAGCCTGGGGCCCTGCCACACCACACCCCCATCTCTGAAGACCTCAGGACTGTCTCGGCTCTCAGAAGCAGGCAGGTCTGGACTGCCGTTCCAGCCTGGAAGGGAGGGCATCCTAGAACCCTGGCTTTTGGTGGGAAAACGAGTCGAGGCACAGAGGGAGGGCTTTTCAGACCCACTTTCTGTTTGTGTCTCCAAATGCCTCAGCTCCCCCAGCCCCCTCAAACTCTCAGCCAACTCACTTGTGCTGTTCCGGCCGAGGGGAGCTGTTGTAGGGACCGGACATCTCCATCAGGGCAGCTGCAAAGCTCTGGCGAGGGGAGCGTTTGCATCAGGGTTAGTTTTGTTTCATTTCAAACAACACAGAAGTTTAAAACTGTACCAGCTGACCCTCATTATTATTGATTCGTAACTTTTAATTTTTGTTTGTTTTGAAAATTTCAAAAGCGATCTGATGTTTTTGAAAAATGACATTACAGAAATGTGAAAAGTAATAAAGACCACCCCATCTTCCCTCCAGGCATATGCACCATTGACAGATGTTAACCTTCCAGCCCTTTTTCCTTGAACGTATGTGCATATTTATAGTATTTTTTAAAAATAAAAGTGGTACCATACTATACTTCCTTGTTTTTAATCAATAATTTTTTTTTTTTTTTTTTTAGATGGAGTCTCGCTTTGTTACCCAGGCTGGAGTACAGTGGCGCGATCTCACTGCAACCTCTGCCTCCTGGGTTCACATCATTCTCCTGCCTCAGCCTCCCAAGTAGCTGGGACTACAGGCGCCTACCACCGCACCCGGCTAATTTTTTGTATTTTTAGTAGAGACGGGTTTCACTGTGTTAGCCAGGATGGTCTCGATCTCCTGACGTTGTGATCCGCCTGCCTCGACCTTCCAAAGTGCTGGGATTACAGGTGTGAGCCACCGTGCCCGGCCTTTAATCAGTAATTTATTGCAGGCATCCCTCCAGGCCAATACAACAATATTGACCTAATTAAGTAGTATTGTTTTTAGATATGGGTCTTGCTGTGTTGCCCAGGTTGAGAGGCAGTGGCTCGATCATATTTCACTGTAACCTCGAATTCCTGGGCTTTAAGGGATTTTTCTGCCTTCCTAGTAGCTAGATCTATAGGTTTGTGACACCACTCCTGGTTAATTGTTAAATTTTCTGAAGAGATGGAGTCTCACTGTGTTGTTCAGTCTGGCCTTGAACTCCTGGGCTCAAGCAATCCTCCTGCCTGGACTTCCCAAAACATGACTTCATTCTTTTTAGTGGCTACATTGTACTTTACTGAGACTGAAGGGCAGCTGGGTGGTCTGGGAACAATGCGCCCTCAAACGCCCTTGTACCTGTGCCTCGCTCCCACTTTTAAATGCTGGGTAATCCTTAGAAGTGGAGTTGCCGAATCCCCACTTGTTGGGGCAGGCAGATATCCTGCAGCTGCAGGGGAGGGCACGGCTCTTTCCTCAGTCCCAGGTAGCAATGGCTAGGGCAAATCTTTCCTGTTTTAGTGGATTTCATGGGTGGACAAACTCTCAGTTCCTTTGGCAGTGTCCTGGTCACTAGCAGACATTGTGCAGGTTGCCCTCCTCAGAAGACCATGGCCCTGTTTGTGATGCCATGACGAAGCGGCGTGAAGCGGACCTCCCAGGGGAAGGATGCTGGAAGGAACGGCATCTGGTGCTCAACTGCAGATGCCTCTGGGTGCTGGTTCCCAGGTTCGCCAGAGTTAGCAAGCGTGATTTGAATTTCATTTTTGAATGTTTTGTCAACGTGCAACACAAGTCCAGAGGTGCACACATGTTGTAAATGTACAGCTCTATAGGTTGTCATAAACTGAACACACCTGTGAAACCGGCATCCCATCGAGAAACATTACCCATGGCTGGGTGCAGTGACTCACGCCTGAAATCCCAGCACTTTGGGAGGCTGAAGCGGGTGGATCACCTGAGGTCAGGGATTCAAGACTAGCCTGGCCAACATGGTGAAACCCCGTCTCTACTAAAAATACAAAAATTAGCTGGCCATGGTGGCAGGAACCTGTAATCCCAACTACTCGGGAGGCTGAGGCAGGAGAATCACTCGAACCGGGGAGGCAGAAGTTGCAGTGAGCCGAGATCACGCCATTGCACTCTAGCCTGGGCAACAGAATGAGACTCCATCTCAAAAAAAAAAAAAAAGAAAAAGAGAAGGAAAAAAAGAAACATTACCCGCATCCTAGAAGCCACCTTTGTGCCTCCTTCGTGTCACTGCCACCCCCACCCCAGTGACTATCTCCTCTCCCAATTTCTCACTCCATGGATTAGTTCTGCCTGTTTCTGAACTTTATATAAAGTGAATCCTGTAGTGCAGTGTGTATTCTTTGGTCTGGCTTTTTTTTTCTCTTCACATTTTTTTGAGATTCACCTGCATTGTTGTGTGTGGTTGTCTTTTGTTCACACTTAGTGCGATATGGCACTTGAATATACCAGAATTTATCCGTTTTTGTCGATGGTCATTTGAATTGTTTTCAGTGTGGGGTAGTACAAACAAATTTGCTATAAATATTCCTGTTCATATTTTAGTGAATATACCCCATTTTCTGTGAGCTGTATTCCTAGATTTGTTAAAAGTTTGGCATAAAATTACATACATTGAACTGCACAGATCTTAAAGGGCAGTTTAATTTGCTTTGCTGTTTGACAGTTTTATTTAATTTAATTGATTAATTAATTAATTTATTTTTTGAGACGGAGTCTCGCTCTGCCGCCCAGGCTGGAGTGCAGTGGCCGGATCTCAGCTCACTGCAAGCTCCGCCTCCCGGGTTCACGCCATTCTCCTGCCTCAGCCTCCCGAGTAGCTGGGACTACAGGCGCCTACCACCTCGCCCGGCTGGTTTTTTGTATTTTTTTAGTAGAGACGGGGTTTCACCGTGTTAGCCAGGATGGTCTTGATCTCCTGACCTCGTGATCTGCCCGTCTCAGCCTCCCAAAGTGCTGGGATTACAGGCTTGAGCCACCGTGCCCGGCCGACAGATTTGTTTTATTTATTTGTATTTTATTTTGAGTAGAATTCTTGCTCTGTCACCCACCCACGCTGGAGTGCAGTGGCGTGATCTCAGCTCACTGCAACCTCCACCTCCCAGGTTCAAGCAATTCTCCTGCCTCAGCCTCCTGAGTAGCTGGGATTACAGGTGTAAACCTGTAAACCACCACGCCCAGCTAATTTTTGTATTTTTAGTAGAGATAGGGTTTTGCCATGTTGGCCAGGCTGGTCTTGAGCTTCTGACCTCAAGTGATCTGCCCACCTGGGCCTCCCAAAGTGCTGGGATTACAGGCGTGAGCCACCGCGCCTGGCCTGGCAGTTTTATTTTTTAAAAAAGAGATTCAACATGCATCTACCCTATGACCTACCAATTCTACTCCTAGGTATTTATCCAAGAGAAATAAAAACATAAGCCCACAAAAGCCGGGTACAAGAATGTTCATAACAGCTTTATTCATAATAGCCCCGACCTGGAAACAGCCCAAGTGTCACCAACAGGAGAACGGATAAACAAACTGGGGATATTCACACAATGAATGGCACTCGGCAGCAGAATGAGTGAAATACTGAGTCATGCAACAACACGGGTGGGCCTCAAAAACAGACTCAGCAGGAGATGCCATAACACTGCGTGCTTCCATCTCGGTGCTGTTCTAGAGCAGGTGAAACTAATCTGTGGTGACAGACACTTCTGACAGAGAGACAGACTGGAAAGGGATTCACATGAGGAACTGATGAGGGAACTTTCCAGGGTGATGAAAATGTGCTATGCCTTGTGAAGGCTGTAGCTTATATGGGTGTCTATACACCTTTATGCTAAAAAAAAGTCAATTGCTGGTGCTATTTTTCTTTAAAAGGTAGGTCAGAATGGGGGCTGAAATGGACACTAAGGCAGCAAAAAGGCTTTCACCAGATTCAAGCTTGCTTACGATACTGAGGGCCTGGTGCAGTGGCTCACGTCTATAATCCCAGTACTTTGGGAGGCCAAGGCAGGTGGATTGCTTGAACCCAGGAGTTAGAGACCAGCCTGGGCAACATGGCGAAACCCCATCTCTACAAAAAATACAAAAATTAGCTAGGCATCATGGCATGTGGCTGTGGTCCCAGCTACTTGGGAGGCTGAAGTGGCAGGATTGCTTGAGTCTGGGAGGTTGAGGCTGCAGTGAGCCATGATCGTACTACTGCACTCCAGCCTGGGCCACAAAGTGAGACCCTGTCTCAAAGGAAAAAAAAAAGAGTACTGAGGAGGTACTTAGTGCTAATAAGGGCTTTAACACCTAGAAGCTGGAGCAGGTAAGACCCAGAAATGAACCTAGCCTGGGGCAGCTCAGAGACACCTACGCTTGCAAGAGAAGGCATTCAATGATGGCACTCTAGCTTTGTGTTTCTTTTTAAAAAGTGAAGTTATTTAATCTATGTTGGCATTGAAACAGCTCTCTATTTCTTCTTTTAAAAAAGGAACCTGTGGCAGGAGGATCTCTTGAGGCTAGGAGTTCAAGGCCAGCCTGGGCAACATAAATAGATTCTCAAAATAAATAAAACAAAGAAAAGAAAAGAAAATGCTGGAATAGTGTTGTACGTGTTGTAAATGTACAGCTCTATGGATTTTTACAAACTGAACACACCTGTGTAACCGGCATTCCATTAAGAAACATTACCCACATCCTAGAAGCCGCCCTCAGTGACATATCCCTATTTTTCTTGTTAGTGCCTGAGCACAGTCTAACCTCTTGGTCAGCCAGGACACGCCTTCCTTGTATTAAAAACTTGCACTGATAATGGAAATGACTTGGGGACGCAGTTCAGCAGATGTGCTTGTAGGCGGGCAGCCATGTGGATGGGCTAGGAGTGTGGCTTGTGTGGGGTTTCAGGCTCCAGGGGTCTCTTAGCATCATCTCCCTTTCCATCCTGGTGTGTGTGTGTGCGTGTATGTGTGTGTGTGTTGGGCAGAGGTTCCTGCCCAGTCACTCCAATTCTGAGTCTCTCCTCATTCCCAGCAGCCCCTTTCCTGGAAGCTCTCACCTCTCCATTCTCCGGGGGATCCCCATTCCCGAATGTGCTGGTTACCACCAGCACCAGCGTCTCGTGTTCGAGGGACACCACGTCATACTCATCCATACACAGGACCTGTGGGTGGGAAGACAGATATCCTGGGTTCTGTGACCCCCGGAGGCCCTGTCCTCCTCGCTCTGGCCTCCCTGGCAGTGCAAGATTCAGGCCCCAATTTGATCTCTAAAGACCTGTGGTTCCGGGTGTCAAGTCACACCTGTGAGTCCTGACTTTTAACACTTCCTGTCCTCCAGGGCACCCCTGAAGATACTGATAGAGCCCCCTCTTTCTAGCTCTCTGCTCCCCTGGGCTCAGCCCTACCCGGGGATCAAAAGCCTTCCGGAAAAGTCTCCCCAGCTGCTGTGCGTAGCTCTGGGCCCGGCCGGTCTCGGAGCCATACAGGATTGTCGCCTTCACTCGCTTCGCCATCACGGTGCCCATGAGCGAGGCAGAGATCTTCACGGCACTGCGGGAGAGGGAGGCGTGAGGGTGTCCCAGGTGCACAGAGGCAGGGCCTCCCCAGGCAAGGGTCCACTCCCCTCACAACAGGGTTTTGGGGTACTGAGTGGTGGGCCCAGAACACTGCTGGGGGCAGGGTCCCCCAGGGTGCATGGGGGAGGGCAGTGCTCCTGGGTACCCACTTGGCCACTTCTTTAAAGGTCTTCTTCCTGGTGATGCCGGTGCCCTTGGCCGCACTCCCCTTCCAGGGGTCTGGCTGCAGAGAGGTGATGGGGTTGGGAGGGGAGGTAAAGAAAAGGAAAGGTTAGAGGTCCCCAGGGGCTGCATAGAATTAGAGCTGGGCCCAGGCTGGCAGAGCCAGTTAGGGTGGGCACCTGGTAGCGGAAGGCTGGGGACAGGAAATAGTTGACCATCTCCTGATGGAAGACAGGAGTGAGGCTGCCCGAGATGGGGGGCACGATCCAGGCCCAGTCTGCAGGGCAGCCCCCCCTGGCCTTCTGCTCATTCTCCAGGTGCTTCATGAAGGAGGCTGTGGCGGCGTGGTGGTCCACAATGGTAACTTTGGCCAGCTGGAAGGGAGAGAGGGGGGAGAGGCTCAGACCAGACCCACAGACCTCGCCCATTCTCCTTCCACCACTCCTGTCACCCAAAACCACATGTGCCTAGGTTACCCCTCATCTAACACACCCTGTGTCTCCTCAAACCACAATGTCGCCCTCACCCCAAACTGCATCATGCATGGTCATGCTCCAAGTTCAACATGAAACAACAGCTCTAATCTCCAGCATCTATATGCCTGGCTCCCAAACCAAAGAGCCCACAGAAATTCTCTGCAGGCCCCTGTTTCCTCAAACTATGACTCCTGGTGTGCCCTCCATCCTAGTATTCGTTTCCAGGATCCAGTGGGTCCCCACAAACTAAAATACCCAATATGCCCTGAGAATCAATATGACTGGGCATGCTGTAAACAGCAAGGTCCCTAGCACACAGTAAGCCAGCCGCCAGATGACAGCACCTGGAATAGTACCTGCCCTGTCCCCGAACCGCAGGCCAGTGTGTGCCATGGCACTGGGACTATGGAACTTCTTCTGCCTGTCCAAATCCTTCCCCAGTTTCTAAATGGCTCCCTCTCCTCCAACCCCCGCCCCTGCTGCCCCTGTACGCAAACCCTTTGCCTTCCTGGCCAGTCTGGGCCTATGCACCTGGTAACTGTGCAGCACGGCCACGTTGATTTCCACCGCTGCCTTGTCTTTCCATAGAGACGAAGTTGTCCGGGTATCCAGGTCCATGCAGACAGCCACGTCCTGGGGCAGGAGGGTGTGTGGCGTTGGTAGGGACAGAGATGATGGGGGTGGGGTGGGGAGACTATCTGTTTCCCACGCATGGCTGGGAGGAGTGAGGTGGGTGGTGTCCACTGGGAGGCCTGGCTGTCGAGTGGACTGGTTCAGATTTTTGCCTGCAAAGGCACCTCAGAGCAGAGAGGGATCTTGGGCCAGTCACTCCTCAGCCCCGGGCTTTAATTTCTCATCTATAAAATGGGTCTTAACCTTTACCGAGTCAAGGTCCCCTTTGAGAATCTGATGAAAGCTCTAGAGCTATGGGTCCTATACCTGGAAGAACAACTACATGTTCACACCTACGCCCATGCCCCCCTCACCCACCTACTCACACTCACACCCACCCACAAACTCACACACTGACACCCGCCCACCCCCACAAACCCACAATTTCACACTCACTGCCTACACACCCACACTCACACCCACACCTACACCCACCTCTCTTTTTTTTTTTTTTTTTTTTTTTTTTTTTTTTTTTTTTTTTTTTGAGGCGGGTCTACAGCTGTGTCACCCAGGCTGGGAGTGCAGTGGGCTAATCTCGGCTGCTGCAGCTCAGCCTCCCAGGTCCAGGCCATTCTCCTGCCTCAGCCTCCGGTAGCTGGGACTACAGGCCCATGCGCCCGGCTAGTTTGCATGTTTTTAGTAGAGAATGGGGTTTCACCATGTGTTAGCCAGGATGGTCTCGGGTCTCCTGGTCCATCCATTCTGGTGGTCCCTTCCATTCCATTCCACCCTGGGCCACTCCACCCCTGGGCCACTCCTGCCATTCCTTCCTTCCCCCTGTCCATTCCACCCTGTCCATTCCACCCCGTCCCCCCCTGGGCCACTCCATTCCACATTCACACTCACCCCCATGACCCCCTGAGACCCATCCGTCCACTTAACATTCTTCCATTCCGGCCACTCTTATTCCACACCTCTCTTCCCATTCCACCCCTCCATCCCCCCCACCTCAGTGGTTTCCATTCCTCAGTTCCTATTCCCTCTGATTCCATTCTTCATTTCAGATGGGGCTCGGTTTCCTCACCTAGGTGGGTTCCATTCCATTCCATTCCTCCAGATATTTATGCTTGTTAAGGGGTCCCCTAATTCCTCGTGCCGATCTCAGTGCTCATGTACCAGCCACTGAAGGGGGCTGCGGGGAACTCCAGGCCCCCAATTTCCAGCAGCATGTTGGACACTGCTGGGAGGGCGTACCAGCGCAGGCCCAGGGCTGCAAACCACTCCAGCCTGGGGGTGTTGGGGTGTGGGATCAGCACCCTCTTGCAGGCCCTCCTCGAGAGGCTCAGGGATGGCCCCCTCCATCCCACCCAGTCAATCTCTTTGGTGCTTACGTAGGGTGCTCCAGGGGCACCTCAAGGACCAGCTCAGGGGGCAGAAGGAAGAGTTCTGGGGGCTCATCCGGGGCCTGCAGCAGCAGGGGCAGCACGTCAAAGCGACCGTTTCCTGGGGTCCAGCCATGCTGAATGCAGAGCTGTGGGGAGCGGGCCAGAGGGGGGCCTGGGGGCTGAGCCTCATGCCCTCCTCAGGGACCCCTCTGTCCACTGTCTCCTGCCTTCAACTCCAGGACCCCTCATTGACTGGGTCTCTGTGACCACCCAGGCACTCCTCCTTTGGCGTTTTTCATCCTTTATCTCACCGAGGCTCCCCTCTTCCTGCCTGGATTCCCAGAGCCTTCTCCCACTGGTTTCCTCATTCTCCACCTTGGGGACACCCTTGTTGGTGGTTCTCGGTGCCCACCTCGGTGATCTCGACGTTGGCTGGGTCCCCCCGCACAGAGCCGTCCTGCTGCCGGTAGCCCGCATAGCGCACCAGCTGGCTGTTCCAGATTCGGAAGTCTCCTCGGCCAGGGCAGCGCTGCGGGAACACTGTGATGGCCGAGCTGGCATGCATGGGGAAAGAGCTGGTCAGAGCCCTGCCTTCCCTGCCTCGGGGGAGAAGGCTGGGGCCTGGTGTGGTGGGGAGCACTCACCGAAGGTTGCCCCGGTTGGTGGCGTATTTGATGTGGTTGCAGATGTAGGTGAACATTTCCTGTGCAGACCTGCAGTCCCGGGCATCGAACACCTGAGCCAGCCGAGGCAGCGAGAGAGGAGGGTGAGGAGAGAGACGGGATCTTGAGTATCAGCCCCAGAGGAGCTGCTGATGAGGAGGCAGGGGCCATGGTTCACCCCATGGCGCCCTCCTGACCATTGGCATCCACACTGATCCCTTCCTGCCCTGCTCTCTGACATATGTAGCACCATCCGGGCTGCTCCTCATCTCCTCCCTGGGCCAGGTGTCTCCCCATCCCTACAGAAGCTGACTTGGTACCCAGTACAGAGGAGGGACTCAGCCTCTGTCAAACTGATGCTTGGGTTAGGCACTAACAGATGTCTAAGAGGCCACCTAAGAGTGTGGGCAGCAAATCCCCCATGATCCATGGCACTCAAGAAATGACGGGTGACCCCAGCCAGCCATCTGATTTTATTTGAGCACATGGATGGTAGGAAGGGAAGGCTGCACCAGGGGCCTCCTAGGACCCTGCTCATCCTGACATTCTAGGGCTTGGAGGAGCTGTCTTGGCTGGCTGAGTGGAGGCCCCAGGAGGAGGCTGGGAGGTCCCACTCTTGCCTGAGGGAGGGGGAAACATGTGCCAGTGACAGGGGCAGGGGAGTGGCAGGGACCAGCCTGGGGTCAAGGGAGGGACGCAGCTCTGAGTGGGGTCCACTATGGCAGCTCAGATGGATCAAAGTTGAGTTAAAGCTTTGAACAACTTAGAGTGTCAGGCAAGTGTCAGATAGGATTGTTTTTATTTTATTTGAGGCTCCTTTGGGATTCACTGGGCACGTGGCTTTATTTCAAACTCTTTGGCGGCCAGTGATGGTGAAGGAGGCCAAGGCCATGGGACCAAGTCCCCCATGGGGCAGCTTGCTTCTCTCAGTGCTGTGGTCACAGGCTGTTCCAGTAACCAAGGCCAGCCCCGAGTCTGTGGGCTGGGGTGTGAGGGAGGGTGCACGTCGAGGCAGGGGAACTGGGGGAGCAGCGGGTGTGGGTGAGGGGCTGTACTGGACTGGCCTAGCAGGAGAAGCCTTCTCCCTTGGGGGAGAAGCAGCAGCCAGGGCTTTCCAGGAGGCTGCTCCTGCTACTGACAGAACCGCCCAAGGAAGCTCCGCTCAGCTGTCCTCACCCCTGCAGCAGGTCTAGACTTCTTTCCCCTCCTCTAGCCAAGGCACTACCATAGGGCCTAATAACCAGGTCTTCACTACTGGGTTGAGGTTCCCCTGGGTGCTGAGGGTGGGGCGGTCCCCCTACCTTTCCCGTCTCTAAGGGAACAGGCAAGGATCTCCCCCACTGTTTGGGACCTCCAGGTCCCTGGGAAGCCTCAGGAACTGCCCCGCCACCCCGCTCCCCTTTTAGTAGTGCCTGGCTCTCTTGCTCGCTGGCCTCACCTGCAGCTTCCCCCACTGGATCCGGCCCACACAGCGGGGAGCGTTGCGCCAGGCCTGCTTGGCCCCGAACACGAGCTCGCTCTCCCTAAGCTGGTAGGTGCCTGTGGCTGCCACCTCGGCTTCCACCTCTTGAAGCCGCTGTTCGTGGGCCTGGGAGCCGCTCCTGGGGAGGAGAGGGGTAGCAAAGGGACAAGCAGGAAGTTGTGTGGGACAGGGAGGCCCTCCTCCAGGCTATGTGTGAGCGCTGGGGGAGGGCAGGAGGGGCTCATGTGGTGTTGGGATCTGGGAAGGGAGTAGGGGCGGGATCTAGGAGAGAGTGGAGGCATGGGATCTAAGGAAGAGGTGGGCATGGGGATCAGGGAAAGGAGTAGGCATATGGGATACAGAGGAGGGAGAAGGGGAGTGGGCATGGGATCTGGGAGGGAGGTGGGCCGCCAGGATCCTGGGGAAGGGAGTGGGCGCATGCAGGATCTGGGAAGGGGAGTGGAGTCCGAGGAAAGGTCCTCACTCGGGGTTTCTGGGACTCGTGGGTGGGAGGCTGTGGTCACATGGGAGGCCCGGAGCTGTAGTACTGGTTGATGAAGTCAGGCCACGGCTCGGCAGCTGCTCGGGGGAGCCGGGGCAGGGAGGGCCGGCCTGGTTTCGTGGAAATGCCAGGGGCAGGCGGCGTCTTTGGGGGCCGCGGGGCTGCATCCTGGGTCGAGGGGAATTAAAGGTCAGGCGGGAGCCGGGGAGCAGGGGTGGGGCAGGAACTCAAAGCGCTGAAATCAATCGAAATCAAAATCAAGATCAGATCAAACGGCATCAGAAATCAGACAAAAAAACATGTTGCCGAAAATCCATCAGATCAAAATCAAAATCAGATCAAAACGGCATCCATCAGATCAAACACGCGTCAAATCGGATTTCATCAAAATCAGATCAAAACTTTGCGAATATCTCAAAAAGCGTCAAATCAGTTCAAAATCAATCAGACATCAGATCAAATCAATAGAGCTTGAACCAGGGTGCGGGGGTAAGGCTGGAGGCTGAGGGTCACCCAAGTCCCGTGCATGTCCCTCAACTCCGCTGGTTCTTCCCAGTCCTCTCCTCTTTTTGGAAACAAGAGGCCAATTCAGAGAAGGGTGGCGCTTCCCTCTCCAGCCCCATCTGAGGCCTGGCCTTACCCACCCTTTCCCCTGGAGACGACACGGCAGGCCAGCCTCACCTGCTGCGCCTGGGCGCTGAGGGTGTCATAGGCGATGCTCCCCACCTCCCAGTTCTTCACACGAGGGAACTTGGGCCCCTCCGGGGGCTGGGTTAGCGGGGAGCTCGGGGGGCTGTTGGGAGCCAGGGATAGGGTCATCAGGAAAGGGTTTGTTTCCTTTTAGCCTCCCCAGATGTCACCCGGAGGCCACTGTTACAGCACTGGCGATCTCAAGGCCCACCTGCTGCATGCCTTCTGACGTCCCCCATGCCTTAGTAGGTAGGCGTGAGCTGTGCCTCTGTTTATAGACCAGGGTCCTGGGCCACAAGGGCTGCTGGTGCTGAGCTCCTGAGTCCCTGCCCAGAGGCTGAGTTTGTACCCCACCTGCAGCACCTGCTTCACCTCTTCTGGAGATGGGGTGTCCAATCCCCGCAAAGTTGCTATAAGCCCTACCCTGAGGGGGACAGAGCCTGGTGCTTGAGTAGAGGGAAGCCCTGCAGGGATTCCTCAGCCCTGATTTCCCTCCACACTCACACCCCCTCCTGACAGTAGCCCCTTGTGTGAAGGGAAGCCTCGCAGGCCTTATCACTTCCTCCCAGAGCCACCAGCGGCAGGGAGGAAGGGAGGGACTCAGGCCAAGGGTGCGCCTGAGCAGCAGGGCCCCAGCCCTCAGCCTTCCCCGCATAGCTGCCTGCAGCCCCAGCCTGCTCCCCTGGCCTGGCACCCCACCAGGCCTCTGGGTCCTTCCTCTCTACTGGGACCTCTGCCGCAGGGAGGACTCTTCTGGCAACTGCATGGTCCAGTTTTCGGGTGACAGCCACTAGGAGAGGGGGCTGGAGCAGGGGAAAAAAGCCTGGTGGCTCTGTCTTCTCAGTCCCCTTACCCCAAGGGCCTGAGTCTCCTGCCCAACTCTCTCCCTCTTCTGGGAGACCCCACCTTCTCACTCTCCTGTAACCACTGCTGTCAGCTCCTTTCTTCTCCGGCTAAATAATCATCGCTGTGGTTGAATGCTTGCTGTGAGCTAGAAACTTACTACCCCACAGAGTAAGTATTGCCGTATCTCCGTTCTACATAAATGGAGGTTCCGAGAGGTTAAGTAACTTGCTCAAACAGCTCTTGGCGGCAGAGCAGCATTCAAACCCTGGCCGGATTCTATAGCTGGCAACCTTACTCCCAGCTTTCACCCGCCGACTCTGATCCTGGTCTCCTTTCTGAGCCTCCCAGACTGTCCTGTTCTGTGCACACCGATAGCCCTTTTGCATTTGTGACCTGGCCCTCCTGGCTGGGCTACAGGTTCCAGACCTTCCCAGCCCCAGGCTTCAGGCCTTGACACCACCCTTGTGCCCACCTACTCCTAGCTGCCTGGCCCTTACCTGTGTTCTGGTGCTGGCGGGGGTAGGGATGCCGGGGCCCGGCTGGGCTCAGGGGCTGAGGTGGCTGGGCCCTGCTTGCCGCACAGCCCAAGGCCCAGCCCCAGTCCCAGGCCACAAGGTGGCCCAGGTTCCTGGGCCACGCTCTTCAAGTTGCCCATGTCACTGTGCGTCCACTCTGCTGCCTGCTCCAGCAGAGCCCTGGCCTTTTCCTTAGGAAGAGGGAGTGGACTGAGAGGAGGGGGCAGTGGGAGGGGGCTCTCCAGGGCTGGCCCTCGCCCCGCCCCTGTCCCATACACAATGGGACAGGAACAAGCCCGGCTGGGAGGCTCTAAAGCCTCAGCTCCACGCCCGCCGGCCTGGAGGGTGGGGGGCCGGACGCCTGGGTTCCGCTGTGAGGACTGAGGCTGATAAGTGGGACCCAGGTGTCCAGCAGAGCCCTGGGGCTGCAGCATGGGGGCTGGGGCATGGGGGAGTGGCAGGGTAGAGCCACCAGGGGGTCATAAACGCCCTTCTGTGATGTGGCACCAGACAGAAGGGCCTTTGGCCTCACCCCTGTGAACCTTTCCCTGAAGGGTCGGGCAGAAGGTGAGCACCCCTTCTGCAGCAGGGCATGGCATGGCATCCCACACTCTCAGTGACCACAGGGACCTCTAGGGTCACACAGGTTCTCTCCTTCACCTCCCCCTATACATACAAGAGCTCCTGGATCCCTACCCCTGAGTTCTTTTGGGTTCTTGGGGATAGAGGCCCAGCAAGGATGCAGTGACTTTTTGTCCTTGAGTCTGACATTAGGGTATCCCTTCCCCTCCCAGCCCCAATTTCCTGGAACCCCCACACCCCCATGACTCAAGTGGGGGACACAAAAGAGCAGGAAGTTGCCATCCAGGGCCTCCACCCCCACCCTGTCATTCAGTGACGCATGCTTCCCAGGGCTGCAGGTCAGCAGAGAGACTAGGGCCGAGGCAGGGTCAGCCGGCCAGGGGAAGAGCTTGATGCCTTGGTGAGAGCATGTGGGGCTAGGGAAACTACAGTTCCCAGAATGCAGGTGGGGCGTACCAGTGCTCTCAAAGCACTTCAGGCCAGAGTGCATGCTGGGGTTTGTAGTTCTGTGCCATCTTGTGGGGGCTGGAGAAAGGCCACTAGCTGGACATCTGGTCCACAGGGGTCGAAGCCTTGTGATTTTGAGACCTCAGAGACTGAGAGAAAATTCAAGAAAGAAACAGAAGCTGAGAGACTGGGAGAGGCAGAGACTGGGAGCGGCAGGCAGACAAACAAACAAGAGAATTTTTGTTGGCCAGACTCCTCTGAAAAGCAGTGGAGGATAAGATTGGGGTGGGTCTGGGTGGGGGGCAGGCAGGCGGAAGGAACGGGCTGTGCTCAGAGCTCTGGGGTCACACCAAGAAGGTGGGGTCTGCCAGTTTTGGAGGGTGGAGGGTGAAGGGGCCTCATAAGCGTGCAGAAGGCTGCTCCTGGACACTAGTGTGCCCTGCTGCCCCTGTCTCAGGAGGAGGGAGATGGAAGGGTGGCTTGGGCTTTGTCCCATGGCCCCAAGCCTGAGGCCCCACCCCACCCCACCACCTTGCCTTCCCAGTGGGGCAGGGGATGGAATGTAGCCCCTACTTTTCAGGCATCTTCTACCATGCTGGAGGAGACAACAGATCCCAAGTCTGGCTTCAATATTCAGCCACCACTTGAAATGTGCATGACCAAGGATGACTCATTTTCCTAGGTCCCGGTTAATGGAGCTGTGACTGGCATCCTTGGGGTCAAGGTGACAGCCAGCATCAGATGCTGACATCCTTCTGTCTTTTTTTTTTTAGACAGAGTCTTCCTCTGTCACCCAGGCTGGAATGCAATGGTGCTATCTTGGCTTACTGCAACCTCCGCCTCCTGGGTTCAAGCGATTCTCCTGCCCCAGGCTCCTGAGTAGCTGAGATTACAGGCACCTGCCACCACACCTAGCTAATTTTTGTATTTTTAGTAGAGACAGGGTTTCACCATGTTGGCCAGGCTGGTCTCGAATTCCTGACCTCAGGTGATCTGCCTGCCTCGACCTCCCAACGGGTTGGGATTCCAGGTGTGAGCTGCAGTGGACTGCCGTTGTCTTCTTGCCTGCACCACTGGCTGTGGCTTGTCCCTGTGGCCTCCTGACCCTTCCCAGGCCTTCCAGTCCCATCTGTGCTCCACGCTGTGCTAGATTCCTCTGGAAAGCAGGGCTTACCTTATGCTCTGGCTCTACCCAAAACCCTCAGCCAAGGCCAAAGCTGCTCCAACGCATTGGCCTGGCCCTCATTTTCCTCAGTGCACTGCTTGAATCCTCTGTTCTAGACAAATGGGCTTTCTCGTGTCTCCCTAATGGTCCTGTGCTTCCCTGCCCCTGAGCCACTACTGTGCTGTTCCCTCCACCTCTCCCTTCCCCCTTTGACAAACGAAAATCTTTCTCTTCCTTGAGGCCTAGCTTGGCCAGCTCTGGAGGTGCACCACCCATGCCTCCCTCCTAGAGAGCAGGTACCTGCTGCAGAAGGTGCTGGTGGCTGACAGCTTCCAGATGCCAGCCTTTAGTCCAAGGCCATGTGCTTCCCTGGAGGCTTGTGTAGGATATAATAAATTCCTCTTCTAAGGTTTTAGACTGTAAATTGTTAAGTACAATGAGTCCTGAGATTCTCTCCAAAGAACCAATGCATCAGTATGTTCAGCTCCCCTGTTCTTTGTTCTTCATTTTAAAGTCTAACTTCCATGTTCTCTTCATCTCCTTGCCCCTAGTTTCAGTAAACAACCCCCTCCTAGCCTCTATCACCTGCCCCAACCTGAGTCACCCCTGGTCACTTGCTCTGACCTGAGTCATCCTGAGTCACCTGTCCTGTAACCATAGTTCCTGCCAAACTGCTCACCCTGCCAATCCGGCTCGTACCCCTGCTCTCTTTAAAATAGCCAATTGCAATTAGCTTAGATTGTGTGGTCCAACCCTAGCCAACAGGGGAATGACACAGCAGTAGGGGCTACATGCATTAGGGATAAAAACCCCTTCCCTTCCCTTGTTCAGGTGTGCTCTCACCATTTCTCCATCTGTGAGATTCACCCTTCTCTAAAAGTAAAATTGCCTTGCTGAGAAAATTTATATCTGAGTGCTACTTCTTTTGTGGCACTGAAAAATTCTTTCTAACACTTAGACAGTAACTGAGCCCCAGGGCGTCTGTGGGCTTACCATCCCCTGCTGGGCTTATGTGAGGCCCTTCTTCTTCCCTCCCTTGCAGATGTGAGCCCAGCATTGTGGGCCAGATCCTGCCCCTGCCCGTCCCGCTCCTGCTCCCAGTCGCTGTTATCTTTCTCAGGCATTGCCCCCAGTATTCCTCTTATGCTTCCAACTCCTGGGACTCTGCTTCCTGAAGGACTCAACCAACACAGCCGCAGGATGACTCCTCTGTGGGGCCTTCCTTACGTCCCCTTCTCCATGCTCCCTGGGTGGCTGTCACCCTGTCCACAAGGCCCTGGGGACAGCTCTTTCTCTGGGTTCTCCTGGTTGTGATTTCTGAGCAGCTTGGTCTGTGGGTGCGGGTTCTCACTTAAATGAACCTGTGTGCTCTGGAAGACACAGGCCAGTTCCCCTCTGTGGGGATCCTCTGCTGGGTTGAGCTCCTGCACTGAGCAGGATTGCTTCATACATTGGCTTGTTTTGAATGGAGAGGGGCCACTGAGAAGGGAATTGGCTGAGGCTAGATGGGTCTGGGTGGGCAGAAAGAAGTCAATCTAGGTGAAGGGGAGGGGTCCAAGAAGGAGCACTCTGTGGCCACAGGGAGGATGGGTTTACAGTTCAGTACAGCCAGCACTGAAGGCTGAGGGTCACAGGGAGGATGGGGTCCAGTTCAGTATGGTCAGCGCTGAAAGCTGAGGGTCCGAGTAGGCCTGGATTGGGTTTGAATTGGGGTGGAGGATGCCATGGCAGGGTCTTAAGTAAAGGAGGAAGAAAAAGTCAAACAGACAGGAAAAGTCAGAGGTGAATGCTCTCTGGACAGGGGATTCCCTGCTTCCCCTTTCTTGGGCCGTCGCCAGTGTTGTCCTGAGTGTCCTGCTTTCCACCAAGGTGCTCTGATGAGAACAGCTGATTCCCCGCCCTGTCGGAGGAGGCCTGCCCTCCCCGGGGCTCTGCCTGGTGCTGGCCTGCTCTATGCCTGCAGCCCTGCCAGGAATGATGCCGATGCATCTTAGTGGCTGATTGCTCATGTTGGTAACCATGTTTTAAAGAGTACTTTCCGAAAAAAGTTTTCAAGGTTGGAGGTTTTGTGTTTGGCTGAAAGAATTTCCATCTTAAATCATGAGATCTGAAGCTGAACGGGCTTTGGAGATGATTTGGTTGGGAACTGAGCCCCCTTGTCCCTGACAGTAGCTGTGCTCCTGCCTCAGGGAGGGACGGCCCAGACCCCAGGGATAAGGTGACAGCCTTCTGTGGGTAAGGACCCCTCCCTGGGGGAGGGCTGTGCCCTGTGCCCCCTGCCCCCTCCACAACGCCGAAGAGGCGGCAAATCTTGCTCCTGCCTTCCCTCTCAGACCAGAGTGCTGTGTAGGGCTGGGCGGGGGACGCCTTGACCTTGGAGGGCTGTGCTGGGAAGGGAAGGCCTTGGGCCTGGGGTGTGTGCATGGGGGCCTGGGGGGTGAGGGCAGGGGTGACTGAGCGGAAGTCCCTGACTCTTTATAGCCCAGCCCGGGGCTGTTCAGTGTGAGCTGGAAGTACCCCACCCTTGCACTATGAGCAGCTTCCTTCCTGCCTGCTGGCAAGGACGGGGTGGGGAGCGGGGAAAGGAGGGAAGGGAGGCGGGAGCAGCGGGAGAGGGGCGGGGAACAACTGCCGCCAGGCCTCCCCCTCCCGAGGATGTAACTCATGCTGAGTTCTGGGGGGCGGAGACATTTGCTCAGCTTCCAGATTGCAGAATTGGTGCTGAACATTTGGTGAGGGCGTTGGGGCGGGTTCTGGGGTGCTAAGGGTTCCGGCCTGTGGAAGGGGTTGCGTGTCTGAAGAGGCTCCTGTGTTGATCCTGGGCGCCCCCTGGCAACCTCAGCCCTTCTTAAGACAGCCACATGAGGGCAGCAGAGAGCCGAGGAGGAGCGATTCCAGCACAGTCCTGGGATCAGACACCATGAAGGGAGGGGGAGACCCAGGGGATGCAGGGGGAGACCCAGGGGTTTGGCGAGGAGCCCACATCGGGTGGTGGGTCTACACCAGCCATCTGGGGTCCCAAGATGGCTCATTTGGGCCCACCCCCAGAGGAGCAGGTGCCTTTATTGGGACAAATTCGCCCCTCCCTGCTTCCTGCATAGACCACGTGGGGTGTGTCAAACTGAAGGTTCAGGAGGTAACTTCACATACACACATACACGCACACACATACATTCATGCATGCATGCACACTTTCTCACACATACATATATCCATGCATGCATACACACACATACACATATACACGCACATACATACATGCATGCATGCACACTCACACACACACATACATCCATGCATACTCTCTCTCACACACAAATGTTTCGAGGAACGTTTGACTTCCCCACAAATTCATATGTTGAGATCCTAAGCCCCAAGGTGATGGTGTTAGGAGGAGAGGTGTTTGGGGTGTTGAGGTCGTGAGGGAGGAACCTTCCTGAATAGGATGCGTGCCCTTAAGAAAAAAAACCCAGAGAGATCCCTCACCTCTCCATCATGTGAGGACACAGTGAGAAGGTGCTGTCTATGAACCGTGGGTCCTCACCAGACATGGAATGTGCCAGCACCTTGATCTTAGACTGCAGCATCCAGAACTATGAGAAATAAATTTATGTTGTCTTTAGGTCACCTGGTCCATGGTGTTTTCTTACAGCAGCCTGAACAAACTGAGACACACACACATACATCCATGCATGCATGCACTCTCTCTCTCTCTCATACACACACACTCTCAGGGCAGTGGTGTGGAAGGAAGAATCTAAACCTGAAGGTTGATCAAGGCCTGGAGATGCTCACATTTCCCTTGGGAAGGTGAAAGTTGGTCCAGACCCCCAGGAACCCCCAGAGGCTGGCAGACCCCTGCCACTGCCAGGGTAAGGTCTTGGGTTTCCAGGTCACTCAGTCTGGCAGCCAGGAGGCAGAAGCGTCTCTGGAAGAGGTTCACCAGGCTCTGCCCCAGGGAGCCCACCTGAGGGCGGGGTGGCATCTCCCCGTGCCCCCTCCCTGCTCCCCAGCTGGGGAGCTCCCCATCTCACAGTTCTGTAGTTGCCCATGGGTCGTGCATCCTGGGCTCCCTCACTGACCAGACTCCTCATCTGGGCCCTGCCCCTCCAAAGCTAATTTGGGCCAAGAGCATCTGGGTGGATATGAAGGCTTTCCCATCCGTGGGAACTTGAAATTTCCCTTTTTTGGCCGGGTGCGGTGGCTCACGCCTGTAATCCCAGCACTTTGGGAGGCCGAGGCGGGCGGATCACGAGGTCAGGAGATGGAGACCATCCTGGCTAAGATGGCGAAACCCCGTCTCTACTAAAAATACAAAAAACTAGCCGGGCGTGGTGGCGGGCGCCTGTAGTCCCAGCTACTCAGAGGCTGAGGCAGGAGAATGGCATAAACCCGGGAGGCAGAGCTTGCAGTGAGCCGAGATCATGCCACTGCACTCCAGCCTGGGCGACAGAGCCAGACTCCGTCCCCGCCCCCGCCCTCCAAAAAAAGTCCTTCTTTTTTTTTTTTTTTTTTTTTGAGACGGAGTCTCGCTTTGTCTCCTGACCTCGTGATCCGCCCGCCTCGGCCTCCCAAAGTGCTGGGATAACAGGCGTGAGCCACCGCGCCCGGCCAAAATTGCCCTTTATTCCGGGGATCCAGAGGGGGTTTCAGGAGCAGGCTGAGGCCTCCTGAATGCTCACAATAGGTGCCCTGTCTTGGGCTCTGAGGGCCCTACATACAAAGTCATCCTATCTGCTGAGGCAAAGATATAAGGTTACCTCGGACTTGAGATGGATGGTTGTCAGGGATCCATCTGACAGGCCTGCCCACTTCCTGCCTCCTCGTGTCTCCCTCTGCTGCCACCCCTCAGCCTGGCCCAGTTTCCTGGCAAGGTTGCTGTGGCACTAGGTCTTTTGGGAATCGGGGCTTTGAGCCTCAAGTGTGCCCAGCACGGAAATTCCATAGCAACTGTCACTGGGATCGTCTGGGCAGAACCCTCTTAGGTGCCCCCAGGAGGGGCTGGGCCCTGTCTCCAGACCAGGGTGGGAGGAGCAGCCTTTAGAGCCCCCTGCTGATTTGTGAGATGTGGAAATCCTGACTCCAAGCCCTGGCGAACCTTCAGTCATTGGTGACTTGTCTTTTTTTCCTGCTCTCCCCAAATAGATTACATGCCCCTGACTCCCAGTGACCTCCTAGAGGCGTCCCTGACATATTTGCTGTTGATGATAACCTGAGGCTTCCCTGGGGCTCCCAGGAAATGGGGTTCCCAGTCTGTTGTCTGGTTTCCCAAACACCAGCCCCGGCTGCTGCGCTGGGTACTGCTGAGCCCACCTCCTAGAGGAAGATGGTGTTCTGCCGCGCGGATCCAGAAGGGGGAGCTCTCAGGGCCTGTTCTTTTTCAGCGGGGAAAGATTGAATCCTCTCTTCCCGGACATTCAGCGCCCAGCATTGCGATCGGCCTCTGCCGTCACCTTCACACCCTCACTGGCTCTATGTGGCCCTGCACTGGACTGCTGGTCCCCCAGAGGGACAGAGATGAGGTCCTGACCACAATTCTCAGCTCAGCCAAATTCTCCCTAAGCCTTCCAACCTTGAGAAGCCTTCCCTTACACTTCTGGCTTTAAAACGATTCCTTCAGACCCTGAAGTCAAAGCATTCATTGTCTGTCCGCGCGCCGTGGCTCACACCTGTAATCCCAGCACTTTGGGAGGCCCAGGTGGGAGGATCGCGTGAGCCCAGGAGTTTGAGACCATCTTGGGGAACATAGGGAGATCCTGTCTCTATTTTACAAAAATGAATAACATTTTTAGAAAAAGAAAAAGCATTAATGGTCCGCACGACTTCTTAGACTTGGGAGCTAGGACTATGTAACTTCTCTTTTCAGCTGCCATTATTTGTATTTGGCTCCTGTAATATTGTCTAATCATAGGTGAAAATCTTGTCTTTCCAACCAATTGCAAATTTTGTAAGGCCAGGGACTGTACTGTATATCATATATTTCCTTAGGAGCATTTCTCAGTGGGGGGTACATAGAAAGCAATGGATAATTGTTTGTGGGTATATCAGAGAGATGATGGAGTGGGAGACCTGTTTTTTTTTTTTTTAAACGGAATCTCGCTCTGTCGCCCAGGCTGGAGTGCAGTGGCGTGATCTCTGCTCACTGCAAGCTCCACCTCCCGGGTTTATGCCATTCTCCTGCCTCAGCCTCCCGAGTAGCTGGGACTACAGGCGCCCGCCACCTTGCCCGGCTAGTTTTTTTTTTTTGTATTTTTTAGTAGAGATGGGGTTTCACCATGTTAGCCAGGATGGTCTCAATCTCCTGACCTAGTGATCCGCCCGTCTCGGCCTCCCAAAGCTCTAGGATTGCAGGCTTGAGCCACCACGCCCGGCCTGTTTTTGTTTTTTGAGACAGGTTCTCACTCTGTTGCCCAGGCTGGAGTGCAGTGGTGACATCACGGCTCACTGCAGCTGGGCATGGTGGCTTATGCCTGTAATCCCAGTACTTTAGGAGGCTGAGGAGGGTGGATCACTTGGGTCCAGGAGGTCAAAACCAGACTGGGCAACATAGTGAGACCTTGTCTCTAAAAAAAAAAAAAAAAAAAAAATGCAAAAATTAGCCAGGCATAATGGCGCACGCCTGTAGTCCCAGCTGCTTGGGAGGCTGAAGTGGGAGGATCACCTGAGCCCGAGAGGTCAAGGCTACAGTGGGCCGTGATTGTGTCACTGCACCCCAGCCTGGGAGACAGAGTGACACCCTGTCTCAGAAAAAGAAAAGTTAACAGCTAGCTGCAGCCTTGACTTACCCGGCTCAAGCGATCCTCTTGCTTCAACTTCTTGAATAGCTGGGACTACTGGTGTGTGCCATCACACCCAACTAATATTTTCTTTTTGCAGAGATGAGATCTCACTATGTTGCCTAGGCTGGTCTTGAACACCTGGGCTCAAGCCATCCTCCCACCTCAGCCTCCCAAAGTGCTGGGATTACAGGTGTGAGCCACTGTTCCTGGCCATGTAAGACCTATTTGAACCTGAGTTATCTTCTCAGGTCCTCGGTGTTGGCTGGCTCAGTAGCTGATGATCCTTGGGATGGGCTAGGATATGAAGCTACTGTTGGGTTAGCATTTTCATTCCAAGCCGGGGTAGGCTCTTAATTCTGCCTGATATTAGCAGAATGAACAGGAAAAGTTCTGGAGAGCTGACAGAGCCACCTCTGTATCTAGAGTGCTCTGGTCTCTCTCTCTCTCACACACACATATCTCAAATTTCTTTAGCTCTTGTTATATGTGGTATGTAATCCCCCACCTGGCTTGGTGTGGTGGAAAAATCACTTAACTAAGAACCAGGAGACACTATTTCATGTCCAGCTCCATTTCTAACCTGTGGCACAACCTTGAGGCAGAGTCCTTGTCACTGTGAATCTTTGTTTTATTGTCTAATATATGAAAGTGTTTGTTCCTGGCTCTAATATTTTATAAAGCAACATAAACTCCCAAAGTAAATCCTAAGAGTTGCAAGTGTAAAGTTCAGGGGTTTATTCACATCTTTTTCTGATGGCTGTCAGGGGAGTGAGGGAGGAAGGCACACTCTGAAAGCGCGTGAGACGTGGTGTTCTCGGCACTGACTGCCAAACCCAGCTCTTGTTTCACCCTGTGCTGCCTCCAGGAGCTACTGTCCAGCTCCAGAGGCATTTTCAGGATTTGGGGTGACCATCTAATGCACTGTGTCCTGAAGAGTGCCTCAGTCTTGTCACCTGGGCTGCCCTCCCTGGTTTTCTGCTGAGCCTGCCATAAAGTGTTTTCAGCACCTTGGACAGAGACAAAGCCCCAACCTGGCTGGAGGCATTGAGTAGCTAAGAGAGCTTGGGATCTCCTCCAGGGCCAGCTTCCCTGGCAAGGTAGCCCAAAGCATGTCTTGGTTCTTCATATTTTTTAATCCCTCAAAGCTACTCAAAAATAAATCCCCTAATATATGTCAAAACAGTGTACTAGTTCTGCAAACTGTCAGGGCATTATTTAAAACAAAACCAACCTATTTTCTAGAATAGTGTTAGGTACACATTAGGTGCTTAGTAAATACATTTAAAAAGGAATACATGCAAATTCAACCTCCAGACAAATGTCCCAGCCTCCTTATAATCAGATTCTTTCTCCCCATCAGCCCATCCTATATACTAATTCTGGAGCTTCCAGTACTTGCTAAGTTTTGGAGCCTCACTTGAAGCCCCTTCTCGTGTCTAAAAATCCAAGTCCTTAAATCAAAAGAACAGATGACTATTAAGTTTTCAGTCAGAGGAAACTGAAACTGGCCCCTTCTCTTTCTCATCTGGGGTATAAGTATAGATTGATGGGGAAACCCACACCTGACTCCTCTTTGGATCTTGCTTTATGAAGATGTTCACCACCTTCCTTTGTACCCAAGAAAGCCCT
The DNA here is from genome assembly GCF_008728515.1 of Papio anubis. Taxonomy (NCBI): domain Eukaryota; kingdom Metazoa; phylum Chordata; class Mammalia; order Primates; family Cercopithecidae; genus Papio; species Papio anubis. Next base: position 8,261,676 of record NC_044979.1, read on the forward strand.
TACCATGCAGAAGGACCAAAATCCCCCAGGAAGTTTTCCAAGCTACCCCAGCCCACCCAGAGCCCTCCTTCTTCTGAACAACCCCTCCATGTATCCTCAATGTCACCAGATTGTTCTTCTGACATTTCATTTCCAAGTTTTTTCATGTCCATTGGTTCTTTTCCCAGTTAGATAATGAGTTCCTTGTGTTTGTGGTTTCCAATAGATGCTACTGTGATGCAAACACAGCAGATAAAATGGGAGATTGATCAGTCTCAGGGGCTTCTATCTTGTCCTTAGGGGTCTCCTGCATCACTTATTTTTAGTATGACATAAATATGCGGGCTGGACTACTGGCTCCAAGCGCAGCCAGGATGAGAGAGCAGAGGCAGGAGGTGGAGGTGAAGATGGGTATTGAGGAGAAATGGAGGAACCACTCATGGGTGGGTGTGTTGCTGTGTGGAATTAAGGAATCACTCACTGCTAGAGCTGGAAGGGATCTCAGAGATCAGCTTGTTTGGTCTCCTCATTTTACAGGTAAGGAAAGTGAGATTTAGTGGTACTCCTAAAGTTACACAACAAATGGGCCCTTTTCCATCACCTCTGACCCGGTTCAAGTGTTGGGCGTCTTTCCCTTAGACTATTGTATTGCTCTATGTGGCAGACGATATTTTCCCAAGGTGGTCGTGCCAATACATATGCTTTTCTTCCAGTGTTACAGCAACACTCCTCCACTGAGAGGTGGGGGTCTATGTTGGTTCTCCTTGCACCTGATGGGCCACGATTACAGCAGAAGTTGCTTTATGTGATTTTTTAAGGCTAAGTTACTCAAGGTAATACAGCTGCTGACTGGACTTCTCTTGGGACACTGGCCCTTGGAACACAGCCACCATGCTGTGAGGGAGCCAAGTGGCCACACAGAAGGGCTTCATGTAGCTGTCTGGCCCCAGTCCTAGCTCAGGTCCCAGCCAACAGCCAGCACCAACCACCGAATGTAAGTAGATGAACCTTCCAGTCTCTAGTTTGGAGTAAAGCAGAGAAAAGTGGTCCTGGTGGAAACTACCCCAATTGCAAATCCATGAGCAAAATATATCCAGTTAAGCCACTGGATCTTGGGATGGCTGTTACACAGCAATAGGTAATGGAAAAACCTCATATCCACCTCATTTTCTCCAAACTATTTTACATGTGTCATTCAATCAATAAACCTTTTTTGGATACCTACTCTTTGCCAGGGTCTGTAGAAAGACAGACACAATATCTACATTCGTGGATTCTGCATTCAGCTGCCACTACTGTTTCCTTACTCTTTCCTGCCACTACTGTGTCCCCTTTGCAGACAGAATAAAATTCATAGTCCTCAGCCCTCTGCAAATGGTGCCAGCCTGCTGCTCCACTGCCACCACTTCAAACTATTTTGTCCCCAGACCCAATCTCCATTCTCCTTTCTTTATACATCTTTATGTTGTCTCTTCTATCTGCAATGCTTCTGCCCTGCCCCATCTCCAACCTTCAAGGACCTGCTCTGAAATCTCCTTCAGAGAGACCTGGCAAGGCCCTCCAAGACTCCTCCAGTTGAAATTAACTGACACCTCCTCGTAATCCCACAGCACTGACTGCAGACTGCAGTTTCTGTCTGCCCACCGTCTCCTCAAAACTCACTAGACTGTGAATCCCTGGAGGAGGGATCCTGGCTTATCTCTCTTGTCCCTCAGCAGTGTCTGGCACAGAGCCCAGTACTTAGAAAGCCCCCAGTAAACACTTGTTGATGCAACTAGTAGCAGAACCAGAATTAGAAGTCAGATCCCCCGAATCCTAGTCTCCAGGGCCTTACTTGCTTCTTTTGACATCACAAAGGCAGGGAAAATGTCCCACCAAACGTGGGGATCAGGTTGTCCAGAGAAGACCTTGGAATGTGCCAGGGGTTGGCGGGATTGCTACATGTGGAGCTGCAGAGGCGATGAGTGAAGAGAGTCCTGGCTTCTAGCTAGGGGTTTCAGGCGAGTTCCTTCCTTCCATCCTTTCTTCCTTCTTTCTTTCCTTCCTACTTCCCTTCTTTCTATCAATAAGCCCTGATCATCCACTTCTGGAGGGGAAACATGCTGTTTCTTTGATTCTTTTCTCCTCCAACTCCAGTTCATATCTGAAAAAAATCTCTATTCTAGGGACCAGTTGCACAGAAAAACAAAAAGCTCCACCATGTTCAAGCATCAAGGGACTGCTCATGCTGTTCTTCCTCCCCCAGGGTTTCCCAGGAACCATTGCTCTGTAAGCTGTCTCTCCTGTGCCCAGCTGACTGGAACAGCTTCCCAGTCCCCTGTGGGTAACCCCAGGCTCTCCTGGGCCTGACTTTGGTGGTGTCTTGCCTGGCCTGCTCCTTGGGGGACCTCTGGCAGAGCAGGCTTCCATTTCTCTTTTTCCTTCCAAGATGTCCTGGCTCCACGCCTTTGGACTGAGCAGGAGCAGAGAGCAGGGTGGGCAAGATGCTTTCTGCAGACTTTTCTCCCTAAATTGTTTCTTTTTGGGAGCTGGGAGGAGCCTAGATATCTCACTGTAGCCTTTCTCTTCCCTCAGTCACAGGCAGGGTGCGGGAGAGCTCTTCCCAGGAATGGTCTCTGAAATGGCTCTTGGAGCTGAGATGGGGGTGGGGCAGATTCTAGAGGCTTAACAGCCCAGCTCTTGGTATTAGGGTTGGACACTTTTCTCTTTGTCCCAGATCTGGGGGTAGCAGAGGTGGGAAGTTGATGGCAGTGGGGGCTTCTCCATCAGCTCATCTGAAGGCCCAGAAACGTTGCTTTGGGGAGAGCTTGCCCCTTCTCACAGCTTCTCTTCCTCAGCTCAATTCTTGAGTGTGGGGGCGGCTAAGTGGGTCTGCCTTCAGGCCTCCAAGGAAGTCAGAAATCTACATTCGGCTTTGACTTCTGAGTATGTGGAGTGGGTTGGGGGGAGAGAGGGAGAGAGGGAGAGATCTGGCTCTCCTCAGCTTGAGGGAGCAGCTCTCTTCTTGCCTCTGTGCACAGAAGGAGGGCTACCCTGTGCCTGGGCTCCTCTCTGTTTGGGAGGATGAAGGGCTCCTCTGACTCCTTTGTCTTCCCTTTGGGATAAGAGCAGAGGCCTGCCCCAGCAACGTGGGTGCAGGAGTGGAGGACAGCTGGCCAGCTCAGATGAGTGGCTCCTTCCCTTCAGGGACTGGCTCTCCCTCTCCTTTGGTCTGGAGAGAGGGGGAGACCACAGATGCCCCTTTCCCTTCTCGCTCTCCCATGCCCATTCTCAGCTGCTGGCCTTTGCTCACTTTCTCTCCATCCCCTGGCCTGGACAAGAGGACACTTCAATCATACATGAATCATCCTGGATTCATAGCAGGCAACCCAGCAGCCAGGGGTGGCCATGGGGCGGGGCGGGGGCTGGGCCAGTCATGGACTGGGTTCTACCTGGAACCCAGATGTGTTGATGCACCTGATGCCAAGTCACCAAGGAGGGGTAGCCTGTGCTGTGGAAGGCCCTGGGCCCCCTGGGGGGTGAATGAGGAAACTGCTGGCAGTGGAGAGGGCCTAAGGAATAACTGCACAGGCAAGAGCCTCTGGACTTTTTTAGAATCAGCTGGTGGAGCCACCTCCTTCTCTCCCACTGGCTGCCTCCCTGAGTCACTGCCCACCCACCAGCAAATAAAAAAGAGTGTCATCTGCTGGCCAGTGGCCCCATTTGGCCCCAGTGTTTGCATCTTTTTGCTCCTGGGTGGAAGGTGAGAGTCCGGGTAGGGTGGTCTCACTATGACAGTTCTTTCTGCGCCTTCCTCCTTTGGGACTCCGCTTCCTTCCCTGTCCTTTGTTCTTCCCCTCCCCCACAACCCGTGATGGTTCTCGCTGGTGACAAGACCCAGCCCCTGCTCCAAGGACAGAGGCAGCTGCAAGCCCTCAGGAGCCCCCACATGGCCCCATCCATCTAGACAGGTCTCTGATCCGGCTGCAGGGAGGGGACCCTCGGCTGTTCAGCTGCGACTCCTCCCTCCCCGCCCGCCCACTCAGCTGTCAACACTCGCCTCCCCCCCCTCCCCGGCCTTCCCGGGCCCCTGCCTGACTGCTAAGTCCGAGGACATTGCGCCCGGAGACCCTCACTCAGACCCATGCAGGCGATGAGCAGGCGGCGGGCAGACACCCCGCCTGCCCTTGAGCATCCCCAGGCCTCCTTGCCTAAATAAGGGAGCCGCAGCTGGAGCGAGCCAGCTGGCCGCGGGGAGGGGCCTGCGGCTAGGCCAGGGCTTTCCGAGGGGCTGGGCCGCGGCCACCGCCGCAGGGCCCCGAGCCCGCCGATTGGGCCTGCAAGGCTGGCCCCGGGCTGCCGGGGGAGGGCGGGCCGCTCGCACACGGGGATCCCCTGGTTGGAACTTCGCGCTCAGGGACCTCTCTTTGATCCCGCAGCTAGGAGGCCGCAACTGCTGTCAGAATGTCCCTCTCTGTGCGGCTTCTCTGCAGAGCCCCACAGAGGGCTGTGTGTGTGTGTGTGTGTGTGTGTGTGTGTGTGTGTGTGTGTATGTGTGTGTGTTGGGGCAGGGGGCGTGCCTCTTCTAAATTTCACCCTCCCTTATTTAATTAAGATCTCTGCTGGTCTGGGACCTCCAGATTGTTTTGCTTTTCCTATTTCCAGGGTCTCCCTTGACCCCGGACTCGTCTTCGCAGGGCCCAGGCCTTGCCCGGGTCACCCACAATAGGCACTGAGCGCATGCTGTGTGTACCAAGCTGGTGCTCGGCGTGGTGGGGAACCAGGGCATAAGGACCGGCCTTTTCCCTTCAAATCAGGTTTCTTAGCCGCTAATCTGGGGTGGGGGTGGAATCCCTTCCCCCCTCCCGGCCGCCTACAAGCCGGCCATCACACCTGTCCTCACGGTTCCCCCTGCCTAAGGGTCCCTTCCCCCTCTTCGGGGCGCGCGAGTCCCGGGGGCTCCTTGGCAGAGCAAGGGGCTGGCGCTGGGGGAGCACTCGGCGCGACTCAGCCAATGGGAAGGGCAGGCGCGAGCGGTGGGAGGGGGGAGAGGGCGGCGCTGCGGGCGCGCGGCAGGCGGGAGGGGGCCGGGAGGCGGGGGCCGGAGCCGGAGGGGTGCGCGCCGCATTAACCCTTCCGCGGCCGGGCCGAGCCGCAGGCGCTGCCCGAGCCGCGGGCGCCGGAGCGGCTGTCGGCGCGGCGGCAGGCGGGAGCCAGGAGCCCGGGGCTCGGGCTGGCGGAGCGCAGCGCGGGGACGCGGCGGAGCTGGCCCCGCGGCTCGGCGGGGGCCGGCAGACAGGTGTGCCGGCGGCGGGCGGCTGGCGCTCAGGCGGCTCCAGGCCGGGCCCGGGGTCCGGAGCTGGGAGCCGGGAGCCGAGCGAGGACCCGGCGCCCGCAGTCCAGTCTCGGCCCCGCCCGTGCTCGGCTTGGCCGCGGGGTGCGGGGACCACGGCCCGGCCGGGCCACCCGAAGCCTAGTGCTGGGCCGGGTCGGGCCGGGGTGGGTGGGTGCCCGCCCGGCCCGCCCATGGGCTCAGGATGCCGGTGCGGAGGGGCCACGTCGCGCCGCAGAACACCTTCCTGGACACCATCATCCGCAAGTTTGAGGGCCAGAGTGAGTGGGGGAGGGGGCTGGGCGGGGAGGGGGCTCTGGGGGCGGGCCGAGCTCTTCCGAGTGTGGATGGGGGGGCGTGCCCGGGCCGAGTCCATCGCCAAGTGCGAGTCAATGGAGCCTGGTGGGCCCCAGGCTCTAGCGGGGGGCGGCTGGGGCAAGGCTTGGTGCACCGGGGCCGTGGGCATCGGGCCAAAGGGCTTGGGGCGGGAAGCTCAGCTCAGGCTTTTGGGATCAGAGAGTGTGTGTGACACGCCGAGTGTGCAGGGAAGGGACGTGGGATGGATTGTGCAGGTGTCCCCAACTCTGGGTGCCTGGACGTGGATGGGGCTGTGTGCAAGGGCATAAGAGTGTGTATGACCCAAACCCTGGGATCCCGAGAGTCCAGCGGGCACACTGATCTTGCCAGATCTTGACTGTGTTATGCCTGAGGGACTAGAAAGCCATGGATGCAGGGTCAGCCCATAATCTCCTCTTGTGTGTGTGCCGTGTGTATGACCCCGAGCCCATGTGTCACCCACGAGTTAGACCCTGTATGGGCGGTGGGGTGGTGCCTTTGACAAGGCTGTGAGCTTGTGGGGTCTGTGGAGACAGGGTGTCCTGGTGCTAGAGCTGGGCTTTGAGGGTAACCAGCTCCCTGTGGTACCCTCAAGTTGTGGTTTTCTTGCCCTGGGCACTGTCACCTAATTCCCTTATGGGGACCGGGACTACAGCACCCCTAATGCCTGCCTGATAGGGAGGCTTCTAGAAGGGTCCCAGATTAGGCAAATGTCCTGGGTGTGGGTTTGCACCCAAGCAGCATTCATGTGCCTGTCCCTAAGGCTGCATGAGCCACAGTGGGTGTGACTGCCAAGGGCCCTGGGAGTTGGGAGAGGATGACATTCCTTGCCCATGACCCTGTGAGCACAGGACAACGCGTGCTTGTAACCGTGGTGGCGGGAAGGAGGGGTCATTCCAATGGTCAGTATTGTGTGAAGCTGAGGAACAAGATGATCCTGAGGGGGTGGAGACAGTGACACTGGTTGAGGGCCTCCCTGAGAGGTGGGGGTGGGCCCAGGGGGAGGCTGTGGGCGGGCCCATGGGGAGGTTGCGAGGGGTATGGGGGAGAGCTGGCTTCTAGCCCTACCTTTGCCACTGACTGCCATGTGACCTTGAGTGACTCTTCCCTCTTTGGGTCTCAGTTTCCAGGTCTGTGGAGGAGGGGCAGGCTTTCTGTCCCATCCCTGTATTCCAGGATCTCAGTGAAGGGTGTGTGTGGGGGTGGGGCATGCCTTCGAAGAAACTTCCTCTTCTCTCGGAGGCCTGGGACAGAGGACAAGGGGTGATTTTTCTTCTATGAAGCTGAGGTGTGTGGCTGGGCCTCTGGACTGCCTTGGACTGTGGCAGAGCTGGAGGCTGAGTTAGGGGGTCTTTTCAGGTGACAGGAAGCCCTGACGTCTGGAACTGATGGCTGTCTAGGAGGTCTGGGGGTGCTTGGGAACTGGCCAAAAGATGACCCAGTTCCAAAAAGCAACTTCCTGGGGGCCAGGGGAAGGGAGAACTGAGAAAGGTGGGAGGAGGCCAAGTCCCAATGGCCTGGGCCTACCTCAGGGTACCCTGCTGCAGCCCATCCTTGCACGTAGGATTGCCTAGGGCTGTAACCTGAGGGCTTTGCCTGCTGGGGAGGGAAGGGGAAGAATTCCAACTGCTACTGAAAGCCCCAGCATTAAAGGCCAAAGTGGCCAGAAACTTCTGTTTAGAAAAAGCTCTTATCCCAGGAGCATCTTGCCTGGCACAAGTGAGGCTGCTGCCTGCCTGCTGCTCACTCGCCAGCCTGGCTCTTGGGGCAGGCCTGTAGTCGGCGAGCCAAGTCTGGCCGAAATGGAACCATGGGGGTGCTCATCCTGGATGAGGCCAAACTGAGGAGGGCCTCACATCCCTGGGCAGGTCCCCTATCTTGGGTCTGTTTTCCTACAAGTGGGGCCAAAGTCTCAGGCCCCTCCCAGGCTCCAGGTATTTCCAGGGTTTGGAGCTGCAGGTCCCTGTCTTTGCTTCCTATGACCTTGGGTTTCTGCCTGTGACCCTCAGCTTATTCTTCTGCCTCTGCCAGACCAAGGTTCAAAAGCTGGCTCTGTCCTTTACAAGCTGCAAGACTTGGGCATGGTGCCGAACTTCTCTGGAGTCTTGGTTTCTTCATCTATAAAAGGAGGATAATGACACCTACCTTATGGGGTTGTCAGAGGACCAAATGAGATGCAGCGTCCTAGGTGTTCAACGTGTAACTTCCCTCATCCTCTCTGGCACACCCACCCCTCAGCTCCTGACTGTCCTTGCGGGGTGGGGTGCAGAAGTTCCAGGGGTTACTGACCTGGTAGGATCCTCAGATAATTGGGGAGTGATTTTCTAGGGAGCCTCAGGATAAGGAGTGGCTCAGGGAGCGCCCCCCAGTCTGGAGAGCAGGGAAATTAAAAGCAGAATCCAGTGCAATCCGGTGCAAAGGGAATCCTGGCCGCCATCTCTGGCCTTTCCCAGGCTCCCTCTCTAGGCCCAGTGTTTATCCCTCCGCTGCGGCTGCTGACACGCGTTGCTGACACCCGCCAGGCTGGCCTCAGCCTCAGGCACGGAGGAGGCAGCAGGCTGCTGGCGGCCTGCCCGGGGGAAGCCACGCAGCCGGCCTGTGGTCCAGGCGGAGGAGGGGGCGCGCCGCGCGGCCGGACCAGGCCAGGCACCTGTATCGGGGCTCAGGCACAGCTGCCTTCACCCCCTGCTGGGGACCCCAGTCCCAGCCATGCTTCCTGTGGCGGGGAGTCCCCGGGCGGCTGTGTGTGAGTGGAGAATGTGGGGAAGGGCTGGGAGTCCCCGATGCTGGGGTCCCCGCTCACGCGCACTCTCCTCCCCGCCCCCCAGGCCGTAAGTTCATCATCGCCAACGCTCGGGTGGAGAACTGCGCCGTCATCTACTGCAACGACGGCTTCTGCGAGCTGTGCGGCTACTCGCGGGCCGAGGTGATGCAACGACCCTGCACCTGCGACTTCCTGCACGGGCCGCGCACGCAGCGCCGCGCTGCCGCGCAGATCGCGCAGGCACTGCTGGGCGCCGAGGAGCGCAAAGTGGAGATCGCCTTCTACCGGAAAGATGGTAGGCGCGGGCCGGGGCGGGGCAATGACGAGGGGCGGGGTCAAGAGGGGTGGGACCACGGCGAGGGGCAGGGTGCGTGGGGGGTGTGGGGGCGGCTGGAGAACGCAGCGAGCCCGGGCAATGTTCTGTGGGGGCGTGACGCGGGCTGGGGTCCTGCGGTGTGCCTGTGGGAGGCGCGGTTCTGGGGCCTGCACCTCACTCTGCTGAGATGGTTTTCAGGGGGACAAAGGAGTTGCTAGGCTGTGGATCTGGCTCCTCTGGTCCTTTTTTTCCCTGGGCAGGTGTGGGCACTTAGAGCAAGTTGGACTAGAGTTAGACCGAGCTGGGATGGCAGGTACATGCGTGGATGGAGGTTAAAGGTCAGGCTGGCAGTTGGGCGCTGACCTCCGGCCACAGGCCCCTAGCTGCCTTAGGGCAGTTGGTGCCAGGTGACAGGTCTGGGAGATGTCACGGAGGGACAGGAGGGCTGCAGGACTCTGGCTTTCTCTGCTGCCCCCCTCCTGCCCTGAGCTTCAACAGCACCTGGGGGAAGTGAGTGCCTCTCCTGCAACCTCAGTTCCCTTTGTCTCAGCTGTCGAGCGCCCTGCCCTGCCACCCTCTCCTGCGCCAGGTGTCTTTACTCAGCCACCGCCTTCCAGAACAGCTGCTCTGGGCTTCCGGAGAGCGGATAAACAGAGCCCGGGGTGGGGCTGCTCCCACACCGTGAATGCCCTGTTGGGGTGGGCTCTGGTCAGGGTGGGCAGAGCAGGAGGACTGGGGTCCCGCGGGCAGAATCCTGCTACAGAGGCAGCTCTAGAATGCGTGCAAACCTTGCTGCTTCCTAGCGTGTGTCCCATAAGCATTTGCTCAACGCCTGTGAGCCTGGCAGGCGCTAGGCTCTTGGAGATGGGCAGGACAGACGAGGCTCCTGCCCTCAGGGAGCTTGTCTGCTGTAGACAGTGAGCACACTCTGTTTTCTGTGTGGGACCAGGCCAGCCAGCCCCATGTACCAGCCCTGTGTGCTCAAGGTTGTCTGGGGTGACCCTGCAAAGCCTTGCATCCTCCGGGCTGTGCTTTTGCAGGCGTGCACAGTCTGTGGCATCACTGGACAGCACTAGAGCGGGCACGGTCCCTGCCTCCTGTGGAAGAAGGTTTGCTCACAGCTAATCAGGATTCCAACTGGCAGGAGGCAGGGGCTATGAGGCTAGACTCAAACCCTGAAGGCAGTGGGTGGTTTCTAGGGGCTAGACACTGGGTCAAATGCTTTACTTCTCTTATCTCATGCACTCTTCACAACGCAGGGAAGTAGACACTACTATTGTCTTCATCTTGGGGGATGAAGAAACTGAAGTTCACACAGTCACATAGCTAGAAAATAGCAGTTGGGAACGGAGCCCACATCTGTCTGACCAGAGCTCTGTGCGCTGTGTTCTGTTACATATTGAAAACGATACCAGATAGTTACAGGTCTATCTGTACGCTGTACATTATCTCATGTGAAATTTTACTTTAAAAGTTTGCCAACCACAGGTGTAATGAAGGGACTACGAACCCGTAAGTCCTGGGTTTGTGTCTAAGACGGTGCTGGAAATTATACACTATTGGACAAGTTGGTTGACTTCCCTGGGCCTTTTTCTACTTCTGGGGTAACGTGTCTCACTTCGGACCTTCACAAGGGTGCTGGGCTTTCATAGAGAGTGCCTGCCACGGGCCGTCCTCTGTAAACACGGTGCCAGTTCCACTACGGATGTAGCTGTGCTGGGGATTTGGCCTCTTGGCAGCAGAGGCCGAGGGCTCTTCCCTTTGGCTGTGGTATGTGTGGAGTGCTCTTAGGCGGAGCTGGACCTCCCTCCTGGTCTAGGCTGGTCCCTTCTGGAGAGGATGACCATGGGCCCCCTTCTGCAGAAGAGTTATTGTGGGATCACCTAATCCAATCCATTCGAGTTGCAGGTGGAAGGATAGAGAAGCAGAGGTCTGATGACCAGTGAATCAGTGGAAGGAGTGGGATTAGAACCCAGGTCCCCGGCCCAAGTTCAAACTTGTCCCCTCTCCAGGTTACAACTCCAAAACATGGGGCTGTGACCCAGAAAACTCTATGCCAGCCATCTCTGTCTGTCCCCTTCTTCACTCTCATCTAGTTTCCATGGGGCTCAGGTGTCTCCTGTTGGCCAACAGGCTGGCCTGGAGCTCAGCCACCTAGGACCCCATGTATCCTGGCATTCTAGGCCTGGGGTGATGCAGACAGATTTCCTCAGCCTCCACTTCTTCTGCCTTGAAACACTCCGTCCCTCCTGTGGTCCCGGGGCCTGGCTTGGGCTGCATGTGTGCATGCCTGTGTGTGTACTCACACATGGGTGCAGTAGGGAGGTGGAGGTGAGGAATGCCTGTGCCACCCCTTGTTTCTGTCCAGGCCTTTCTCAGGGTCTCTGCCTGGGCCAGCCCCGGGTAGGGGGGAGCTGGGCAGGAGGTGGAGCCTTCTGCTGGCAGGCGCCGCCGTGGACAGCTGTGCTGTGTTGGTGCCTCTAGCCTTGCTCTGCGCAGTGTCAGGGCCTGGAGCCAGACAGCCCCATTATTTAGTTGCTGGGACTGCTGGGAGGTGGGGATGCTAGACTAGGGGAGTGTGGGCTGAAGGGAGAGACACGAGGTGCCTGGGGCTCACTAGCCCTGTGCCCCTTGAAGTCAGGCCTGGGATTAAGGTGGAATTGGGGCTAGAGCCCAGTGGTGTGAGGCTGGCTGGTGGTAACATCCCCACAAGGCCCTGGGGAGGCACCCCAGGCAGCAGGTGCTGGCTGTGTCCACACCTGTGCTCCCACATCGCTATGGGGGCTGTGGCTCCTCCTCTGCCAGTCCTCACAGAGTCCCTTCTCTCTGTCCCCTGCATCCTCTCTGCTCTTTGTTTCTGCCTCTGCTCCCTGCTTCCCTGCCACTGTGCTCAGCCAGCCTGACTGTGCCCACCTTCTCGGCTCCTCTCCTGCTCCGCACATCTCCCTGCCTTTGTCTCCTGCCTGCCTGGTTGACTCTCTGTCCCTTGGTCTTTATCTCCTCTCTGGTGCCACCCCCTGTCTTCTTCCCTCGCCTCAGCATCCCGGAGCCTTGCTCCTTGCCTCTCCCCCTCTCTCCCATTGTCCCCCACCCCTTGGAGCCTCTATCTGGAAGGCTCTGTCTGACTGCTCATACCTCCGACTGGCCTGGCCTGGCTCCATGTCCCTGTGTCCCCGGGAGCTTGTGCGTGGGTGGGGACGGGGGTGTCTCTGGAGAAGAGTCTATTGGCTTCTCCACTCCAGCTGCAGGCCGGTTGCCATGGTAACAGGGTCAGAGGGCCCCCACTGCAACAGCTGATGCTGTGGCTGTTGGGAGGGGGTGGGGACCTGCTGTCCAGGCCTGCTCCCCAGTGCACTGTGCCCAGGGCCTCAGAGGTGGCTCCACACCCAGTGGGCTTCTGTCCTTGGCCTTGGACCCCAGCCTCCCAGGTGCTCCGGCAGGCCTCAAGCCTCAGACTGCCTTGAAATCCTCAGTACCTCCTGTGATCAGCCCCACTCCTCTGGGCCTCCTGCCCTTCTCCATCCCCCAAGGCCATCTGTCCTGTCTTCTTCCTCGCCTTCCTTATCCCTTCCTGTGCCCATTCCTTTAAATCAGATGCCCTGCTCTGTCACCACCACGCCTCACCTTCTCCCTCATGGCTGACCCCTCCCCAGCTCAGACACCCACTCTTTGCTTCTTTTCAGCCGCCTAGGTCTGAGCTGGGGATGAAAGAAGCTTTTCCTCGAAGGGAAGCCTTGAGGCTGGGAAGGCAGGTGGGACAGGGATTGGTGCGTAAGTGGGTTTTGTCTTCTTGAGATAGGAGGTAGACCAGAGTGATCCCAGAGGACAGGGCTTAGACACAGGAGCATTTTTCCTGTGGGACTGAAGCTATCAAGGGAGTGCCCTTCATCCTGGGGACAGGGATGTTCCTATCCTTTTGGCCAAGGCCTGGTGCAGCCTGGAGACAGGGCCAAGTGGGAGAATCTGCAGGGCTGCCAGATGCGGGCACAGGGGCCCGGGGGTCCGTGGGGGCCCTGCCTCCGAGCAAGTTGCCTCTTGCCCTATAGCACCTTCCCTCCACATTTCCCTTCTCCAGCTGGATCAGAGGCCTGTTGGAGGGGCTCCACAGGGGTCATTCCTGAGCTGTGGCTGTCTGTCCTGGTCTGCTGGGGCTGCAGTCTTCCCATCCCAGGCCTGCTCCAGCGGTGAGGCAAGCATGACACAGTTGAAGGGTGCTATCTACTTCTCCACCCACCCTGGGGTCTGGAGAGCGGTGGGAGGGCGGCTTCTCCGTGTTGCGTCTTCTGCAGCCCCCGGAGAGGAGCTATGTAAATATTTGTGAAGAGCTGTCTGGGATGGGAGCAGAGTTTGATGGTGGCCTTGGGCTCTGGGGAGGGGGGCCGTGGGGCAGCAGAAGGGCCAGCTTGGGGGTGTGCGATGCGGGGAGACTGGGCCTCTTCTCTGCCCAGAGGTGCCTTCCTGGGTGGGGTGATTTTGGAGGTTCCAAGAAAGCCCATCACGTGTCGGTATTTCCCTGAAGGGTTCCTGAAACCCCTCCCTTAGAGAACTTCTGCGTTTAGAATGCTCCTTTTTCTTTAAAAACACGTTGTCTCTCATTGCCCACTCCCAGTATAGAGACAAAAAGTATTTAGCCCTTTAGTGTGAGGGAGTTTAACAGAACTTCCCTCCGGACGTGGGCAGGAGGGCAATGGGAGTCAGGGTCAGTAGAGGAGGGAGGGGTGCTGGGACAGGTGATGAATGTGGGGGGCTCCCCTAAAGTCCCCTCCATCCCCTTAGTCCTGCCCATGGAGATCTCTATGCTGTGGCCTGTGGTTGGCCTCAGATAAACCCCTCTCCTTTTTGGGTGCTTGTCCAGGATGAGAAACACCTTTAGGAGCCAGGCAGCGTCTTCCCCTTGGCCCTCCGCCTCCTGCAGTGCTGGAGAAGTTTCCCTGTCTGTCTCCCCCCACCAGGCCTTGAACTCTACGCGGGTGGAGAACAGCCCATCTGCTTTGTTCTGTTGTATCTGTGTGCTCAGTGCACAGCGGGAGCTCGGCACATGTTTGCTGAATGAATGAATGAATGGGGTGGGCAGTGTGCTGTGTCGCAGGAGCCTTTCCTAGGAGTCAGGTGACTTGGCAGCAGTTTCCAGCTTGGTTACAGACTTGCTGTGTCTGGGAGTCCTCTAGCCTTGCTTCGTGTGGAGGACATTGTGGGGCACAGGAGCGTCTGGGGGCTCCCAGCTTCTTCACCCTCAGAGGTGGACTGAGGAGGATGGGGTAGGGGAACAGAGTCTTAGAGCTGCCACAGAGAGCACGGCTGAGGTGGGGGTGATGCCACCTGACCAGCAGCATAAGGCACTTTTTATTGTTGTGACTGCACTTTATAGTTTGCAAACTGGGGAGCCGTGCTTTACCTCAGATGGTCCTCATGGCCCTGGGAAAGGCAGGATTCCTCTCCAGCACTTTACGGGAGGGAAGTTCTTGCTTAGAAAGGCTGAGGCACTTGCCCAAGTTTACCCAGCTGGCGGGTGCCTGAGTGGGAACCCGAGCCTAGCTGTCTCCTCCCTGCCCAGCGTGGAATGCCGCTGCACCAGCTCTCTTGCCTCCAGAGAGCCCTCTCTGGGGCATGATGGGCTCAGGGCCTTAGGAAACTTGGATTTTAGCTGGGGTCTGCAAGCCTCCATTCCTCGTTTGCTAAGTGGAATCACAGCACCTGTCCCTGAAGCACTTTGGGGTGTGAGGGTGTTCTGGAATGAGATGACAGACACCCACAAAGCAGCGTGCAGTGCCAGAGCTCATTCTCCTCCCCATGAAGCAGGGTGTCACCTAAGTGGCTGCAGCTGCTAGCCCGTGCTGTTGCAATTGTGGGAAATGAGCCTGATCCAGGGCCTCAGCACCCCTGCTCCTACGGTGCACCCCACCCCACCCTGCACCCTGCCTGCCTCACCCCTCCCTCCCAGCAGGCTGCTGCTGGCCCCAGGTCCTGCCTCTCCCTCAAATAATTGAAACCACAGAATTTGTGTTACTGCTTTTCCTTTCTCTTTCATTGTATTCTTTCCTTTTCCCTTTTATCTCACTCTCCAGTCTCATTACCCTCCCCATAGGCAACCGTTCAAATGTACTTACTGTGAATGTGTTGCTTGCATATGTCCTTGCAAATGTGTATTTTGTCTGGATAGATGCATATAGATTTAATTTATGTAAATGATATTGTGCTATATGTTGTATTTTGGTGTTCGCTTTTCTTACTTGGGAATATGCTTTAAGTCCAGCTGGGTTGCTGTTCGACATCTTGTCTGTAGCTGTGTATTCTGCGGCATGTGGCTGCCGCGCTTCACCTGCCCACTCTCCCGGGGAGGGACCCCACAATGTCTCCAGCTCCCAGCCACCATACATGAAGCTATAGTGAATATCCTTGGACATGGTCTCTTCTGGACTTGGGTGAGGATGTCTGTGGGATACACGCCCGGGAGAGGAATTGCTGGATCGCGGGACATGTGGACACTTAACTAAGTACTGCCATGCCTGTCATCACCCTCCTTCTCAGAGCTCGAGATTCCCATACCCGCATATCTCTGCCACTCGTGACATTATCTACCTTTCTAAATTTTGCCAATCTAATAGGTGAAAGTGATTTCTTGTTGCTTTAACTTGCATTCCTTTGATTTCTATTGAGTCTGAGCATCTCTTAGGCCTGGTAGCCTCTTGGGCTTACTTTCCTGTGAATTGCCTGCTTATGCCCTTTGCTCATTTTAATTTTGATGTTGCTGTCTTTTGTCCTTGTTGATTTGCAGGGGTTGCTTGTGTACTCTAGAGATACAAATGCATACTGTGAAACGTTCAGTGTATTCCAGATTTTAATTCCTTATTGAACTGGAAAGAGATATTGCAAATATCTTCTCCCATTCAGTCTCTCTTCAATTTATCCAACAAAGGTACTTTACTTTGATGCAAACAAAGTCATTGATTTTTAGCTTTGTTTGTACTTTTGAAGTTTCTCAGGCTGCAGAGGGTCTCCATTTTCTTCTGTTCTCTTAATTGTTTTGCTGTTCTCAGTTAGGTCTATAATCTATCCTGAGACTACCTCGTATGTGGTGTCAAGTAGGGATCGAGTTTTATTTTTTCCATGTAATGTGCCAACTTTCCCAACGCATCTAGTAAACAGTCTGTTCTTTTCCGCTGAATTGTGGGGCAGCCTTTATCAGGTTAATCTCCCACATAGCCATGAGTCTGTCCCTGTGCTCTCTGTTCTGTTCCAAATATTTATTTACTGGCCCTTGCATTGATACTAGCTTAACAAAAACCTATAGCCTTCCATATGTCTTAGCGTCTGCTGAGGCAAATCCTCTCTCTTCATTCTGTTTTTTAAAGGTTGACATAGCTATTTGTGGATCTCCTTTGTTCTGCATAAACTTTATTTATTTATTTTTTGAGACGGAATCTTACTCTGTTGCGTAGGCTGGAGTGCAGTGGCATGATCTCGGCTCACTGCAACCTCTACCTCTTGGGTTCAAGCAATTCTCCTGTCTCAGACTCCCGAGTAGCTGGGATTACAGGTGTGCACCACCATACCTGGCTAATTTTTGTGTTTTTAGTAGAGACAGGGTTTCTCCATGTTGGCCAGGATGGTCTTGAACTCCTGACCTCAGGTGATCCGCCCTCCTTGGCCTCCCAAAGTGCTTGATTACAGGCATGAGCCACTGTGCCCGGCCTCCCTTTTTCTTCATAAACTTTAGAGAAAGTTAACTGAATTATTGGAAAGAAAATCCCCACTAGATTCTTGATTGGAATTAGTTTGGTTCTATAGATTAATTTGGGGAGAACTGACATCTTTGTATTTGTCCCACTCAAGAGCCTGGATTGTCTCTCCATTTACCAGATCAGTTCTGTATTTTTTGCTAGTTTAAAATTTTGTTTCCCTTTACCCTGATTCCAACAGGGTTCTTGTGCCTTGGTCAATTCCTAGAAACTTAAGGTTTTTGTTGCTATTGTAAAAGACGTATTGTTTTTGACTATATTTCCTAATTGCTGTGTAGAAAAATGCTTTATATTTTTGCAGGCTGATCTTGTTTCTCACAACCTTACTGAACTCTCTGATCTAATTAGTTCTAATTGTTTATCTGTTGATTTCTTGGTGGTCTCTAGGCAGGTGACCCCATCAACTGCAAATGATGCCAGTTTTCGCTGTTTGTTTGGATCATCGTCATGTGTTTTGATGCTCGAATGTTCCACCTGACTTTTTGGGGGTTTTTCATTGGCACTTGTATGTGTTTGTTGGTGCTTCACAGGGTCCTGTCTGTGTGTGGGCGGGGCAGGGGCAGCAAGTCGATGAGGAATTATAATTCTTGGGTTTAAGCTGTGGCTCATGGCAGAGCTGGAATTGGGACAGGGCTTTATCAAGGCCTTACCACGCTCTCTGGGGTATGCTAGGAGCTGAGACAGAGCACAGATCTAGAAGCCTACAGACCACTCACTAGAGGAGACCCCAGAGTGTCCCCTGGTGGACACTGGCAGCTGTGTGCACCTTCACTGCCCTGTGGCAAGCTGTGTGTGGGGTCACAGTGAAGGGGGGCTGAAGGGGACTGAGGCTCAGAAGTCTCACACCTGGTGCAGTTCCTGCTTTTGCCGCCTTCCCTTGGGTTCCTGGGTGGTCGACCTCTGTGTTCCATGAAAACCGATGACCACGTTGAATTTTGCTTCATCAAAAAGGCACCTTAATTCCCATGGTTGCTCCGTCTGCTGTCCAGACTCAGGCTGGAGGGCACCACGGGCTTGAAATGGGCAAATTCTGTTGTGACAGGGTGGGCTGTGCCCCTGGATCTGGAAAGGAGCTGAGAGGGTCTGTCCCCACCTGTCATGACTGCAGATCACCACCCCTGAGTCCACCCTCAGTTCTTCTGCAACTGCCAGTCCTGCCCTGGCCTCAGGGCTCTGACCCAGGTGGACGGGGAAGCCCGGCCAGTGTACAGTGGCCTTCTGGACGAGGGGCATTGTTTGGAAGAGTTTTCCAAGAGCAGCGTCCATGTGGGTCAGACGGAGCAGTCAAGGAAACTTTTCTAGAGGGGGTCCTAGAAGGCTGGGGAGGAGCTGGAGGGAAGAGGAGTGGGGGCCATGGGGAGCAGGAGGGAAGGGGTGAAGCTGGGGTGCAGCTGCCCAGGACTCACGTGCCTGTGCAGGGATCTGTGGAGAGCTGCTTCCTGGCATCAGCGTGCCCTTGTTTCACCTTCCCAGGCTTCTCAGCAGGAGGGCAGGGGGTGGGACTTCCAGTTCGTGCACCACCGGAGAGGCAGAGCCGGGCCCCAGAGCTTTAGAGAAGCTAGAGGACAGAGATCTTCTGAGGCCATTGCCATGGTCTGGGGCAGAGATGGCTCAGTCATGCCACATGCAGTGGATTTGGGTGGGTCTAGAAGACTACAGAGGCCCCTGAGACCCTATAAATGATCCCATAGATTGCTGGCTGGGTCTCAGGCTGGAAGGGGTGGTGGAGGAGTCTGTCTGGAGATGCTGCTTCTGTGGGGTCAGGGTCTGAGCTTGGGGCCCCTCAGCCTTGCCCTGCATTTCCCAGATCCTGGAGGCAGGAGCTTAGGACTGGTCTCTCTCATTTACCACACACACGCGCGCATGCACATGCACACACACTCTCTCTCCCTCTCTCTCTCTCTCTCTCCCTCTCTCTCTCATTCACTGGTTGGCCTTTCAGGCTCCCTAACTCTGTCCCCTGGGCCTGCAATGTCCCTGGCCTTTCCTAGGCCCCTGGCTGCCCATGAGAGCTGTGTTAGTGACACGGTGGCCCCCTGCCAGGAGCGGCTCCTGCTGCATCTTCCTGTCGCCGCCACCAGGCTAAATATAACCTGACACTGCACAGCCCTGGGCGGCTGCTCCGGAGACAGCTTCTCTGCCTGGGGGCGGACAGGCCGACTGGAGCCCCAGCCTCCTGCCCTCAGCGTGACTTTGGGCCTGCCCTGGGCACAATTCCTCCTGCTCCGAGCGAGGCAGGGAGGTGACCAGGTTGAGGATGGCTGCCTCCCTGAGGTCACCTTCCCTGCAGGGACCCAGCACCCCGCCTTGTTAGAGCTCTGGATGCTTCCACAAAGCCATCTGTCATCTCATCTGGCACCCAGTGCAGGAATCACTTGTCCCCGCAGTACCCGCAGGGAGCCTGAAGCTCAGGGAGGTGGGTGACCTGCCCACAGCCAGAGCAAAATAGAGGGAGCCCAGGAGCCACCATGGCTGGGGCAGAGTGGCTTGGCTCCCCGGGGCTCCTCCACCTGTCTGGCTTGTTCCCTCTTCTTCCCTCTTGCCCCATGCATCGAACTGGGGTCCTGTTGGATGGGTGGTTCACTGGGGGCAGGTGCCAGGCGTGTCTTGTTGGTCATGGTGGCTCAACACTTCGCGTGCATGGATGTGCTCAGTGATTTGCAGAGGGCTGGGAGGAGCTGCCTGGGAAGAAGCTGTGATGACATCTCATTTACAGAGGAGCGCATGGAGACTCTGACCCCAGAAGGTGCCCAAGGCCACTCAGGGCCATCTGCAGCCTCTTTTTCCCCACCTGGTGCTGACATGGGAGATAAGGCCTGTCCCTGCCACAGCCAAGTGTGGCTCCTGCCTGGGCCCTGGTCTAGGCCAGCGGTGCCCAGAGGTAGGGAATTGGGTGGAGCCCCTGACCTCAGATGGGTTGGGATGCTGGGCAGGGACAGTGCCCCCCACCCCAGGTAGATTGCTGGGTGTGGATTGGCACCAAATGAAAGCAAGTCGGCGTTGTGTTCTGAGAAATGATGGTCACCTTCTGTGGCAGCAGGATGGCGCTGTACCTGCCGTTCCGGGATGTGTCCAGGCCTGGCTCTCCTGCTCTGCACTGAGCTGCATGGCCTCTGGAGGCCTGCTGGGTGGTTGGCCTGCCTGCCTCACCCGGGCCATTGGGCCCAAAGGCATGGGGGTTCTAAGGAACCATGGAGCCTGTGCAGGGATGGTTGCGTCCATGGGTGCCTCCCCTTTCAGAGGGCCCAGGAAACAGGTCTGGGCCAGGCAGGGGGTACCTTCTCACCCAAAGTGAGGTGTCTTCAGTCAGCTCTGGGGCTGAGGCTGGGGTGGGAGTGGGGTTGGGGCTGGGGCTGGGGTGGGAGTGGGGTTGGGGCTGGGGCTGGGGTGGGAATGGGGTCAGGGCAGAGTATTCTGGCATCAGCCACATGAGCCAGGCTGGCCCTGGGGCCTCTCATTGCTAAGCTTCTTCCACCCTTGTTTGCCTCTCTTCTGTCTCAAGCTTATGGAGACCTCAAGCCAGGCTCTGAGCTTCACATATCTTAGGCCGTTTCACCCCCACAGCCCTGGGGGGTGGGCAGGATCACCCTGTGTTGCAGATGAGCGCCCGGGGGCTCTGGGCTGGTAAGTGACTGGCCCAAAGTCATTCTAACGCAATGTGCAGAGGCCACTTGACTCCACAGCCCATGCCCCCTCCCTTTGAGACTGGGAACTCTCTCCCCTGTTGCACCCCCTCCACCCTCCTTGTCTGTCCTGGCTGCCCCCTGAGTGCTCCAGTGCTGGCTGCCTCGGGAGCGTGGGCTATGCCTGCCACGGAGTGGCTCTCAGCGGAACTGCAGCCTGCAGCAGCTGGGTCCTTCGTCTCTGTCCTGGGGAGCTGAGCCACTGGCAGGAGCCAGGGCGAGTAGGAGGGAGAAGGGAGCAGAGCGAGGGCCTAGGGGTCTGGAGTAGGTGGGCACCGGGGCAAGTGAAGGCACTCCCACCCCCCCCATAACCCAGCCAGTGGTGGGATGGCATCTGGCTGGGAGGCCTGGCTGAAGAGCTGGGAGCAGGTGATGTGGCAGTTCACAGAAGCCCCAGCCGACCCGGCAGGGTGGTCAGAGGCAGTGCCTCCAAGAGCCCAGGCCTATCTGGGGCCCTACTTTCCTTCCTTCCACATCCCCTTGACGATTGCTAGATCTCCCCCGCCTTGGCCCCTGCCTTCGGGCAGGGCTCCAATTCACATTTTTGGAATAACCAGGCCTTTGACAGGGTTATTTTGAAAGGAAAAATTTCTTGAATCTCGACAAAGGAAGAGGACCAACAGACACTCCTCTCTCTCTCTCTCTCTCTCTCTCTCTCATGTGTTTAAGTGTGAGGCACAGGCTTGTGCTGCAAGGTGGTATATACCTAGAGTTTCTGTGACCCTGGCGAGGGGTTTTGAGATGTGGGGTCCAGGACTGGGTGGGCTTCAGAATGCCATTCTGGGCTCTCTTGCTGAGCAGCTTGAGCTGAAGAGGGAACGGGGTGCTGAGGTCTCAAGGTTGGAATTTCCGGGGCCCTGTGCTGGGGACAGAGCCTCCAGCCTATTCTGAAGGTTGGGTTCATCTTGGCTCCAGACTCTAGGTTTCTCTGAGGCAAGCTCCCTGGTGAGGACTTAGGTTCGAGGGCCTGGCTGGCTGTGGTCCCTGGGGTGGGTGCTGGGTCTCCAGGGCTAAGGCTTCCTGGTCTCCGGCCTCTCTTCAGTCCTGGTGAGGCGCATCCCTGTTCAGGCCGCTGCCGGCCATCACCATATTAGGGCATAAACTCCAGGCAGGCTGTCTGGGTGCCAAATGGTCTCCAGCTGGGCCCAGCCCCCTGCAGCTTCCAGCACCACAGCTGTGTGTCAGAGGCCGGAGGTCAGGGGACAAGAGTGGCTGCTGCAGGGAGACCCAGACAGAGCCCCGGAGCTCAGGGCCCTTGGGCAGAGCTGTGAGGGTCTGGGATGTGGTGAGTGGAAGGGCTGTGGGGTGGGGCAGAGAGCCCCTTCACCTAGTGCCATCCTGTTTAAGCTGGTTTCAGAGGACCTCGTTTCCCTAGATGAATCCCCAGCTGGTTAGAATCCCTGAGCCTGGCCAGCATCTGCTGTGCATCAGGCCCTTTCCACCTGGCCTGCTCCCTGCCTCCCCAGCACACAGCCCCTTGGCCTCACTGACAGGCTTCAAGCACCAGCTCCAAGTCCCAGGGGTGGCGCCGCCTCCAGGTTGCCGGCCTCTGTTGCTGGCCTCTCCCTTGACTCATAGCACCACCACCATCGCCCCTGCTGTGTGTTTGAGATCAGGAGTAGGGGTAAGCCAGGGAGGTTCTGGGAGGTAGAAAGGTGAAGAGAGGCTGGGTATGGTGGCTCACACCTGTAATCCTCGCAGTTTGGGAGGCTGAGGCGGGCAGATCACTTGAGGCCAGGAGTTCGAGACCAACACAGTGAAAACCCCGTCTCTATCAAAATATACAAAAGTCAACTGGGCATGGTAGCCTGCAGCTGTAGTCCCAGCTACTTGGGAGGCTGAGGCAGGAGAATCCCTTGAACCTGGGAGGCAGAGGTTGCAGTGAGCCAAGATCATGCTGCTGCACTCCACCCTGGGCGACAGAGTGAAACCCTGTCTCAAAAAAAAAAAAAAAAAAAAAAGAAAGGGAGGCTGGGTTGCTAAGATGGAGCGGGACTGCATGGTTCATCACCCTCGCCTCTCCCCCATGCCTGCAGCCTCCCTGTCAGCATGGCCTGTCACTGACACAACCAGTCAGTGCTGGCCCCAGGGCCTATGACTCTAGGCGTTAGGCACTTCGGTGGGGACGGGAGACACTGGGAGGCAGAGAAGACAGCTGAGCAGAGGGGGAGCCGAGAGGAAGGAAGAGGCTCCCTAGGGAGAGTGGGAGATGAGGAGCCTGCCTGGTGGGTCCCTGGGGGGCCATAGAGGAGCTGGAGCGGAATGTTAACTGCCTTCTGGTTTCATTAGGGACTTCCTGCGAGCGGGAGGTTCTGAGCTTGGCCTTAGGTGGAACTGAGTGCTTGGCCTAAAAGGGGCTCCTTCAGAAATTGGCACGGGAGGGCGTGGGGCCCATGTGCTCAACAGGGAGCTGAGGGAGACCAGGTGCACTTGGCCTCGGGGACTGACCTCATCTGGTACAGGTCCTTTGGTGGACAGAGAGAGACTAGAAAAGAAAAAATCAAAGATCAAGAGAAATGTGAGGCGAGGTGAAGATGAAAGATATAGAAGCAGTGCTTCTTAGACTCTTTGGTGAAGGATCAGTTTTCTTTAATGCTAATATGTTATAGGCTGGTACATCTGTGAAATACAAGAGCACATGCGTGGATATTATGGCGATGCCAAATTGCTGTAAAGTTTTTGAAACTCTTGCTTTCAACGTCTGTCCTTATCTTGTGTGCTGACACAACGGCTGGTGCTGATCTAGAGAGAACAGAGACAGAGACAGATAGTAACAGCTAACCGTCTGTAGTGTGCAGCATACGCCAGGCATTGCCTAAGCACTCAGCATGTGCTGACTTGGTTAATCTTTATAACTCATGAGAAAAGAATTATATACACTATGTGTATCGCAACATCATTGTGTACCCCATAAATATGTACAATTATTGTATCAATTAAAAAGTTAAAAAAAAATTTTTAAAAACATTATTCTTCTTCCCATTTTATAGATAGAAAAAATGAGGCACAGGGATGTTAAATAATTTAGGAAAAAATGCATAAGTGATTAAGTAGCAGATCTGGGCTATGAACCCAGAGATCGTAGGCCTTAAGTCTGTGGACTTAAGCACTGTGCTACAGCGCCTCACGTGAGGGAAAGGCAGAGGTGCTGGGAGGATATGAGGAAATGAGATAGGGAGGAAATGGGATCAAAGAGGGGAAGAAGGATCATAGCCAGCATGAGAGAAGGTGCACCTGGGAAAGAGCTAGATAAATCACACAGGCAGAGAGAGGGGTAGGGGAGTCCAGTAGCAACAAGCTGGGGCAGACAGATTGAGGGGAGCCATAAGGGTGGCAGGCACATGGCCGGGTGGGGGATCAGAATGGGAGATCCTGGAGAGGAAGGGCCATATGGGGAGGCAGAAGTGGAAGGGTCCGCTTGGGCTCCAGGCTTTCTGCTCTGCCCACTGAGAGGGTGCCAAGGAGACTATGTTCTCCCACTCCACAGGGAGCTGCTTCCTATGTCTGGTGGATGTGGTGCCCGTGAAGAACGAGGATGGGGCTGTCATCATGTTCATCCTCAATTTCGAGGTGGTGATGGAGAAGGACATGGTGGGGTCCCCGGCTCATGACACCAATCACCGGGGCCCCCCCACCAGCTGGCTGGCCTCAGGTAAGTGTACTTGCTTTAGGGCAGGCTCAGGGGTTCGTGGTCTCACTTCTCTGGGGCTGTGAGCTGTCCAAGGTCAACACTGTGCAGGAAGGGAGGATGTAGTGGTTGGGTGGGGGGGTCCCTTTGGAGGTGGGAAGTGAACCCTGTACCCTGGCCCAGGATGGACATACGGGGGTGGAGTGGCAGGGCCCAGAATCACAGGTCCTTGGCATGGGCTAGCACCGTTTCCTTAGCCTCACCTGTTGGGCTTCCAATCCCAGCATTCCCTGGGAGTGGTCCTCTCTAGTCTGACTTGAGCAGCCCAGGAGTGGGGAACATGCGGGGAACATGACCACCTGGGAGCAGCTCCTTTGCACAGTAGGAAGCTGTGTCCCATGGACTCAGCTCTGTGTAGTTTCTGCCATCTGGTCCTTGTTCATGGACTGGCCAAGTTTCCTGGGGGTCCTGGCTAGCTGAGGAGAGGCTTTGAGGGAATGCCCACCTGGGCTGGACCATCCCCTTGACAACAAAGGCTCTGAGCCCCCTCCTCTGTCAGGACGCCCTCTTTGGCTTAATTTTAATCTTTCTCTCAGCATCATGACGAAAGTGCTCACCTCTTGGTTTCTCACGCTCTAAAATGACAGTGTCAGTAACACTGGCCCTGCCTATTCATCGGATGCCACCCCGAACGGCAGGGCCCCTGGCGTTGCTTCACCCACTTAGGCACAGGCCCTACCCACTGGCTATGTGACCTCCGGAGAGTGACATGACGCCTTTGTGTCCACACTTCCTCATGTCTAAAATGGGGACGCTGGCACCCAGCGGCCGGTGTGAGAGACAGGGATGATTTATGGAATCCGCCCTGAAGTGTCGCTTCAGATACGGCTTTTTATGATGACTGGATTCTAGAATGATTTTTGAGACTCGAGGTCAAAATATTGTGCATGGGAGCGGGGATGGAGGGTTGCCCGTTCCCCTCTTTCCCTTACCCAGCGGCTGGGGCTCTATTTCCCAGGCCTTGCCCACTCCAGGGCTGCTCGCGGTCCTCACGGCCACATGCCTCTCCTCTTCCGCAGGCCGCGCCAAGACCTTCCGCCTGAAGCTGCCCGCGCTGCTGGCGCTGACGGCCCGGGAGTCGTCGGTGCGGTCGGGCGGCGCAGGCGGCGGGGGCGCCCCCGGGGCCGTGGTGGTGGACGTGGACCTGACGCCCGCGGCACCCAGCAGCGAGTCCCTGGCCCTGGACGAAGTGACGGCCATGGACAACCATGTGGCAGGGCTTGGGCCCGCGGAGGAGCGGCGCGCGCTGGTGGGTCCCGGCTCTCCGCCCCGCAGCGCGCCTGGCCCGCTCCCATCGCCCCGCGCGCACAGCCTCAACCCCGACGCCTCAGGCTCTAGCTGCAGCCTGGCCCGGACGCGCTCCCGAGAGAGCTGCGCCAGCGTGCGCCGCGCCTCGTCGGCCGACGACATCGAGGCCATGCGCGCCGGGGCGCTGCCCCCGCCGCCGCGCCACGCCAGCACCGGTGAGGGCGCCACGGGACCCGTTCCGCCCCAGTCCACGCTTTCTCGGCTGCCAGGCTTGCTGCATTCTCGGCCCTCAGCTTCCGACCTTTCCACTACGTCCTGGGTGCCTGGGAGATGGAAATCCCATTAAGCACTTATTTAATTCCATTAAGTGGCGTGTTGCGCTATTAAATGTCCATTCATCCCATTACATTCTTCCACTCCCAGAGCCCTGGTGGGCCCCTTAGAGCTGGCTGTCCCGGGACGGCCTGGAGCAGGGATGCCCTGGGCAGGAGACGCGCCCGGCCTCCGAACACCACCTGGCCCTCTGCCTGCCAGTGTCCTGGGGCAGACCGTTTCCTCTTCCTCTTCCTGGTCACAGGCTGTCTCCTGGCTGCTTCTTTAGAGTGGTGCGGGGGGTCTGACCTCCGTTGTTTCTTGTGACTCCCCTGGACTTCCAGGGACTCCTGATTGTGCAGGGCCTGGTCTCCACTCTTGGTCTGTGGGTGGCCTGCCTGGCCTGGGGCCTCTGGCCTGCTGGCCTGACCATGTTGCCTCTCCACCTAGGGGCCATGCACCCCCTGCGCAGTGGCTTACTCAACTCCACCTCAGACTCCGACCTCGTGCGCTACCGCACCATCAGCAAGATTCCCCAAATCACCCTCAACTTTGTGGACCTCAAGGGTGACCCCTTCTTGGCTTCTCCCACCAGTGACCGTGAGATCATAGCACCCAAGATAAAGGAGCGAACCCACAATGTCACCGAGAAGGTCACCCAGGTAAGTGCCCAGTGGCTGGGCTCTCCTCTCACCTTGGAGGAGCTTGGAGAGGGGGTGGGAGTGGGCTGTGCTCCAGAGCCAGGTGGAGGGAGCTAGCCAGTGAAGGCCTCTTGGAGGGAGGCAGACCTGAGGGCTGGGGTTGGCGATCTATTCCAGAGCTGGGGTTGTGGGAGAGGGGACAGTCTGAGAAGTTCTGGAGAGGGGACTGGGGGGGCCTGGGGAAGGGCTGGGGACAGCTGATGGGGAGGATTGGTGGATGGGGTGCATGCCTTCAGGGCACAGGGTGAGGACAGGGCAGTTGAGGCTGGGGGCGTGAGAGGGCCAGTAGCAAAGGGGGAAGGTGGCCTGAGGGACATGAAACGTCTGGCTGCAGGGTGTGTGAAGGGAGTACTAGGGGCCACGCCAACTGGGAGGCTTCAAATGAGAAGGGGTCACAGAGGTCAAGGACAGGAGGCTCTTGATTCTTCTAGGCCAAGGTGATGCACCAGGCAGAGGGTGGGCCCTAGTCCTGTGGGGATGGCCAGGATGGCCTCGAAGGGCCCAACTATGTCCCCAAAGCATGGGAGAAGCAAGTTTTCTTCTCATGGGGAGGGGATTGGATGGGTGGTTGGTACAAAGATATGGAAGGGTCAGGTCCCTGAATCCTGGACCAGAGAAGACCCCTCAGCCTTGGGGGCATTAGCCAGCCTAGTCTTCTGTCCCCTCCTGGGTTTGGGGTCCTCCTGGCAGCAAGAGGACCTGCGACCCCTCCATGGCCTCATCCACCCCACACCTTAGCCTTTGGGGGCTAGGGGTGGGTGGGTTAGGAGTGTGGATACCTGCAGTGAGTGAGAAGCCTGGGATAATGTGGGGGACTCCTGTCCCAAGCTGTCCTCTTCTGCCGCTTCCACAGCAGCTGCCTGGGTTGGCCCATGTGAGGGAGCTGCTCTGCTACCTTGGCAGCCTCCTGGCCCTGCTCCCATCGCCTGGCTCTCTGGGTCCCCGCCAGGTCTCCAGCCCATTGGCCTTGACTCCAGAACATTCCCCCTTGCCCCAGGCCCTTATCTGGCCACCTACCCCTCTCTCCCTCCTCCCTTGCCTCTCTCTTGGTTCCCACCTGAGCCCCTGGCATCTGCTCTGCTCCTGTGCCTGCTGCATGTGCCCGTGAGTTGCGGTGGGTCTGTGCATGTGCGCCTGTATGTGTCGGCAGGCGTGTGTGTTCCTGCCAGTCACCAGCAGTCTCTCCATCTCTGGGTGTCTCTGTCTGACTCTGGCTGGCTCAGCACTGGACCGGCTGGGCGGGGGTGTCAGGGAGACCATTAATCTGCGGTGACAGGCCCGGCTGCTGGCGGAGGGGGAGGGGCTCAGGCTGCGGGAGCGCCGCTGCAGGAGCCTGGGCGGGCTGCGGGGGAGGGGGCCGCTGGCCGGGCACCGGCGGGGCGGGGGAGCCCAGTGTGGCGGGGTGGGGGTGGGGAGGAGGAGGGGCCGGCTGGAGGAGCCGAGGTTCCGAGTGCGGCCGCTGCTGGGCTGGCGGGCAGGCAGAGCGCAGCACCCTGGCAGCAGGGCCCACACCACGGGGCCATGGGCAGTTCGAGCCAGGCAGGCTGCTGTCCATGCTTACTGCCAGGGTGACCCCAGCCCCGGGGCCCAGCCCCAACCACCCTGGCTTCATGCCAGAGGCTGCCCTGGCTGCCAGTCGGCCAGCCTTGGGGGTGCAGCCTGGGCTGGGACTGCTGCTGGGGTGCAGGTGAGGCACTGGCCGGGCCCTCAGGCTCCAGGGCAGGCAGGCTGCAGGGCGCCAAGTCGTCCATGGCGGCGCCAGCTGGGAAGGCGAGCAGGACAGGGGCTCTGCAGCCCAGGGCCCAGAAAGGCCGGGTGAGGCGGGCAGTGCGCATCTCCAGCCTCGTAGCCCAGGAGGTAGGTGACACCCGGTCCTTCCTCTTCTTTCTGGGGCTGGGGCACTGAGGCAGGTGGCTGGCCCGAGGGCTCTGGCTCCAGGCTGGGGAGAGGGCTGCTGGGAAGCAGGAGGCTTTGGGAGCCATGGGGCCTGGCCCTGCTCACCCGCGCTTGGCTCCTGCTTTCATTCCCTCCCAGACTGGGCTTACATAGTTTCCCTTGCCGGGACTTCCCCTCCCCTGTGGCTGCCATGGCCCACAGTCCTAGAGCTCAAAATGCAAAGTGGGGAGATGACAGGAATGAGACAGATGCCCAGAGAGATGGTGGGGAGGCAGAGTGGGGAGAAGGAGCCCACGGGCAGGACTGTGAGAAGCCGGCAGGCAGCAGCTGGGCCTGGCATGGAGGCACTGGGGCTCCCTTGCTCTATGTGCTGGGGTTGGACCCAGTGGGCAAGGGAGGCTTGTGCTGTTTTGGGGGGTCGAGGAGGCTGGAATATGCGGAAGCCACTGTGTGGGTGGTGAGGGTGCGCTGGGCTGAGGCACCTGGCTCATCTCTTCATGGGCGGCCGAGGTGTGGTGACTGGGCCATGCAGTACTCTGTTACCTCCTGGGAGCCATCCAGCAGCTCTCTTGTCAGAACCTGGGGTGGGCTTGGGCCAACAGTGGAGGAGGAATGGGAGGTGGCTCAGGGCTGAGTCTGGGAATCCCATCCCTGCCCCCACCGCCCCACACCTGAGCATTCTGCCTTGGCTCATATGCTCTTTCCAGCTGGGGCACAGGTACAGGTAGGTCTTCCCACCCACAGCTGAGGAGCCAGGGTTTGGCTTAAGCAAGCCAGCTTCAGTATTCTATAGGACAACAGGCTGGGGGGACAGACCTGGCCCAAGGCCATAGGTGAGCTGGTGGCTGAAGAGCTGGGACTGGCCCCTGTCAGGATGAGGTGTGCCCCGTGCACGTGTGAGTTTGTGCCCTGGGGCAATGTTGCTCATGCTGTGTGCAGACTCAGGGGTAGGGTAGGGTCACTGCTGTTAGGAGTGGTCCTGATACCTCCGACCAGAGGCTTGACCTCTCAGGCACAGAGAAGAGTCCTATCCAGGGGCAGCTACCTTCTTCTGCCCCCTTGTCAGCAGGGGCCTGGCCAGTTGTTTTTTTTTTCCAGTCCCCACTTGATCACTGAAGGGCCGCCCACCCGTAGGCAACTGCTCTCTGCCTTAAGGAGCTGGGTACTCAGCAGGTAGAGCAGAAATGGAGCCTGGGAGCCTGTCCATGTGTTCCCTCCCTGCCTAGCCCATCTGGTACCTCTGGAAGCCCTGTGTCCACCCCAGGGTGGTCAGATCTTTAACTACGACCCATCTTAACTTCTAGTTATTTCCTCTAAGGAGATGTTCTCCAAGCAGCACCATGTGTGAAGGTGTCTTGGGCAAGCCCAGCTTGAGTATGAAGGAGTCTTTGGGACTCATCCACTATGGCCTCCCCAACCCAAAAGCCTGAGACTGTGGGGGCCTGGGAGTTGGTGCTTCTGGGAGCAGGGCCAGCACCTCTGGAATTCATGGGGGCTGGGCAAGGCCTTGGGTTCAGCTGGCTGCCCAGGGATGGCAGGGAGAGCTTGGGGAGGGGGCTTTTGGGTTGAGCTGCATGTCTGAGAGAGGATTCTAGGGAGACCCAGAAGCGTCTGGGATTGTGGAGAAGCTGGCCGGAGCTCTTCTTAGTTTGCCTTGGGAGCAAGAGGGATGTGCGTGCTGTCACCGGGTCTGGATGGCCAGCCTGCCTCTGTCTGATGAGTGTGAGTGTGGACGAGGCAGAGTGTGAGCGTGAGCTGGTACAGGAGCTGTGTGTGTCACTGCTGAGCAGTCCCTGTATGCACGTCTCTCTGTGTAAGTTGGGTGCCATCTCCTCCCAGCTGGGCTAGGTCTTCTTTGTCCCTTTGTAAGAGGGTGGGAGGATGAGGACTGTGGGCTGTCCCTGACCTGTGTGGAGAGGGGTCTGAGGGAGCGAGGTATACGAGTGAAGGTGGGGAGTGTCTTGGTCTTTCCTCATCCTGGAAGGGCAAGGGACCCAAGACTGGTTGCCTGGTGTCCTCGGGCCTGTGGCATGAAGACAGGCTGGTAGGAACTGCAGTGACTACCAGTCAATGGATTGGGACTGTGGCTCCTGGGGCCGCTGCCTAGGCTGGGAGCTGTTGTCCTTGGAACCCGTTCTGGTCTGAGACTATGGCGTGTGTGGTTGGGGGTGTGGGCCAGTGTCTCAGGACAGTCACAGAGGCAGGTCTGCATCTGCATTGCCGGTGGGGAGCAGCACTGGGTGTTCCTGCTGAGTGTCCTGAATCAACGTCTGCCGGGAACTGTTGGAACTGTTTGGAGCTAGTCCTGTGCTGTGTGTCATTTTGGGAACCATGATGCCCAAACCTGGGGGTGGCTATTTGCTGTGGTCGCTTGGCTGAGGGGTGGGCATTCTGATGGAAACTTTTTTGGCCTTCTGCTCACTCTGCTTGGCCCCGGCAGAGATGTCATTGCTCCTGCCCCCGAGGTCCCATGGCCTGCCTCACCCATGCTTCCGCCTTCCCCGTGTGCAGGTCCTGTCCCTGGGCGCCGATGTGCTGCCTGAGTACAAGCTGCAGGCACCGCGCATCCACCGCTGGACCATCCTGCACTACAGCCCCTTCAAGGCGGTGTGGGACTGGCTCATCCTGCTGCTGGTCATCTACACGGCCGTCTTCACACCCTACTCGGCTGCCTTCCTGCTGAAGGAGACAGAAGAAGGCCCACCTGCTACCGAGTGTGGCTATGCCTGCCAGCCGCTGGCCGTGGTGGACCTCATTGTGGACATCATGTTCATCGTGGACATTCTCATCAACTTCCGCACCACCTACGTCAATGCCAACGAGGAGGTGGTCAGCCACCCCGGCCGCATCGCCGTCCACTACTTCAAGGGCTGGTTCCTCATCGACATGGTGGCCGCCATCCCCTTCGACCTGCTCATCTTTGGCTCTGGCTCTGAGGAGGTGGGGTTAGCAAGGAGGCAGGTGGTGCGGGGAGAGGAGAGGCCAGGAAGGTGGTGGGAGGTAGTGGGGTGGAGGGGGTGGCGAGGAGGACAGATAAAAAGAGAGAGAGAGAAACAGAGAAAGACAGTGGTAGAGAGACATGGTGGCAAGGCAGCTGCAGAGGCATGGTGGGTACCCCAGCAAATCTATGCTCCGCCTCTCCATACAAGCTCCTCGAAGGTTGCAGAGGGCCACACAAGACACCTTTTTCCTAATTCATCCACCCTAAGGGGCCATTATTTTGTAGCTACACCAAAGTGCCCTAGAAGCTGGTGAGAGTGGGCAGGCACCCTAGAGTGATCACTGCACCTTTCAGTGCCCCTGTTTCCTCATCCGAACTATGGGGGCTGCCTCGGTCTCAAAGCTAGCAGTAAGATTAATGAGACACATGTGCTGGGTCCAGCGTGGGCTTCAACTCTTAGGAGGAGGGCCTAGGATGTCTTTGGGGATCTGACCTCTGATGCCTGCTCTGAGGGCCACAGCACCTCCCCTCTTCCCTTGCCCCGTCAACGGAATGTGCCCCTTCCCTGTCCCTCAGCTGATCGGACTGCTGAAGACTGCGCGGCTGCTGCGGCTGGTGCGCGTGGCGCGGAAGCTGGACCGCTACTCAGAGTACGGCGCGGCCGTGCTGTTCTTGCTCATGTGCACCTTCGCGCTCATTGCGCACTGGCTGGCCTGCATCTGGTACGCCATCGGCAACATGGAGCAGCCGCACATGGACTCCCGCATTGGCTGGCTGCACAACCTGGGCGACCAGATAGGCAAGCCCTACAACAGCAGCGGCCTGGGCGGCCCCTCCATCAAGGACAAGTATGTGACCGCGCTCTACTTCACCTTCAGCAGCCTCACCAGCGTGGGCTTTGGCAACGTCTCTCCCAACACCAACTCAGAGAAGATCTTCTCCATCTGCGTCATGCTCATTGGCTGTGAGTGTGCCCAGGGGCGGGTGGCGGGGAGAGCCCACGGTGGAGGAACCCAAGATGGAGGAAACTGAGGCTGCTAGCCGGGCCAGAGTGAGGACCCTGGGACTTAGAGACTCCAGGGGCCACCATCGTGACATGGTTTGGGGGCTGGGTCACCAGGGCGGGGACTACTGAAGGGTGGAGTGTGCTGGAACGCAGATTTACAAGGGCATCTCGTGGGCATGTCGATGCTGAGACTGAGACACTGACCTGGTGCAGGGCCTGAGCAGGGTCCCTGTGGGTGGGTGGGGTTCCCGCAGAGGCTGACAGCCCCACGTGCCCACGCCCCCAGCCCTCATGTACGCTAGCATCTTCGGCAACGTGTCGGCCATCATCCAGCGGCTGTACTCGGGCACAGCCCGCTACCACACACAGATGCTGCGGGTGCGGGAGTTCATCCGCTTCCACCAGATCCCCAACCCCCTGCGCCAGCGCCTCGAGGAGTACTTCCAGCACGCCTGGTCCTACACCAACGGCATCGACATGAACGCGGTGAGGCCACCAGAGCGTGGCCAGTGGGTGGCAGGCTGGGAAGAGTAGGGTGGCAGAGGGGAGCCTCTTGGCACAGCAAGCAAGTCTCAGGCGGTCACAGTCAGCAGTAAGAAGGACCCTGGAGGCATGCTGCCCCTTTTTGTCCGTGAGGAAACGGAAGCCCATGGAACCCCTTCTCTGGAGAGCTCCCCTTTTGGGGTAGGAGCTGTATATCACACAGGCGATGGGGTTAAATCCTTACAACAGCCCAGGGCGGGAATAGTCTCTATGCCTTATAAATAAGAACATTGAGGTCTGGAGCCCAAGGGTGCTCAGCCAGGGGTGGTGAAGCTGGAGTGGGGTCTCAGGTCCTTCCCAAGACACTGGGCCGCCTGATGCTTCTGAGATCTCCCAGGCCTGGAGAATGAGATTTCCCTGACATAGAGGGGTGGGATGGTGGAGTGGAGTGTGGATTGGGGGGTCCCAAGGGAGGGTGTGCTGAGCTGCCCCCACCCTGCCCCCAGGTGCTGAAGGGCTTCCCTGAGTGCCTGCAGGCTGACATCTGCCTGCACCTGAACCGCTCACTGCTGCAGCACTGCAAACCCTTCCGAGGGGCCACCAAGGGCTGCCTTCGGGCCCTGGCCATGAAGTTCAAGACCACACATGCACCGCCAGGGGACACACTGGTGCATGCTGGGGACCTGCTCACCGCCCTGTACTTCATCTCCCGGGGCTCCATCGAGATCCTGCGGGGCGACGTCGTCGTGGCCATCCTGGGTATGGGGTGGGGGGCGGGCACTGGACTGGAAATGCCATCTGCAGCCTCGAGAGGTGTGAGCCCGCTGAATATGCAGTCACCAGGGCTGTGGACCTGGGGCTGCCTGCAGGGTCACTGGGCTCCTTTAATTCATCTGAACTCAGGCCCTCCAAGCGGGACCATGAAGAGCAGCCCCACGTGGGGTGGGGCTGCTGAACTCTGGGGTTCCCACATTCTTCCCTTCAGGATCCACCACAAACAGACACTTTTTGCTTCCCTAAAGTAGGATCAAATCTAGATCCTCCAGCCTGGGCAGTAGAGGAAGAAATGCTAGCCTGGAAGCTGGGCATTTGGTTTCACTAAGGGCCATGTGGTTCCCTGCAGCCTCATGCCCGGCCCCATGACATATCCAAAGCAAAGGGAGTCCTGCCCCCTCTCCCCACTTCCTTTCTACCCTGCCTGTGCACAGTGGGTGGGTTGTTGGTGTGTCTGGACACTGAGGACTTCCTCCCCTCTGCCTGTCCTTCCCTGGGCCCTGCGTGCCTCAGGGCAGATAGAGCAAACTCTTTCGACCATGGTTTATGGTAGGACATTTTAGATTTTGTTTCTCAGCTCTGTACAAACACAAATACACACTCCCACACAACTAAAATCAAAGTTTCACGACATAACACTGGGCCTTATTACATGTGGTACCTTCTAGCATTTCTGTTCTGTGCTGTGCTAAGCTATGCTACTGTATGTTCTTTCAGTAAAAAAAAAAAAAAAAAAAAAAAAAAAAAAAATGCTGGTTTTGATTTACCACTGTGTTCTGATCTTTGGTTTGAAGAACATTGCTTACAAGGGTGCAGTGATTGGCTAAGAGGGTGTTTGGGACATGGGGTTTGTGGTAGTTCTGCTGGCTGGGTCTCATTTGCTGGGAGACCCTGGGCTCCTGGCCCCTTCTGCCGGCCCCTCTGGCACTGTCCTGCCTGCTGGGAGCTGAGGGAGGGTGGGCTGGCAAATTGCTTCCCTGGTTGTGTGGGTTGGGGGCCAGCTGGCAGGTGACCCAGCTGAGGGGACATGCTTTGCCCAGGGTGGGGATGCCGGGAGAAGGTGCCTGCTGCCTGGATGCCGCCCCCCGGGGCTGAGCTCCCTGTCCTCTCTATGGCCTCCAGGGAAGAATGACATCTTTGGGGAGCCTCTGAACCTGTATGCGAGGCCTGGCAAGTCGAACGGGGACGTGCGGGCCCTCACCTACTGTGACCTACACAAGATCCATCGGGATGACCTGCTGGAGGTGCTGGACATGTACCCTGAGTTCTCCGACCACTTCTGGTCCAGCCTGGAGATCACCTTCAACCTGCGAGATGTGAGTTGGCTGCCCTGAGCTGGACCCCATCCTCCTGCTTCCAGCTGTGTGGCTGCCCCTTTGCTGTGTGACATTGAATGTGATGCTTCTCTGTCTCAGTTTCCCTATTTGTCAAATGGTATCATGGAGCAGGCTATAACAGCCCCAAACTCAGTCCTTGCCTGGGGCAGAGGTCACACTGGGGGCAGGGAAGGGTTTCCCCAGAGCTGGGGCGCCCAGCCCTACTTTTTCTATGTTAAGGAGGGAGCTTGGGGCCTGACCCTGGTGGGGCAGGAGAGCACCGAAAGAGCCCTGGCACCGAAAGAGCCCTGATACTGATTTTGGTTCCAGACCAACATGATCCCGGGCTCCCCCGGCAGCGCGGAGTTAGAGGGTGGCTTCAGTCGGCAACGCAAGCGCAAGCTGTCCTTCCGCAGGCGCACGGACAAGGGTGAGGCGGGGGAGGGGAGGAAAGGGGAGGGCGGGGCCAAGGTGAGGCTGGGAGCTGGAAGGCGGGGCGGGCCGTGTCTGCTTTACCCAGGTCTCAGACCTTCCCATCCCTTCCTGCAGTGTGCCCACTCCACACCCCAGCTGTCCAGGTGCTGCCCATCTTTCAGGGCCCCTGCGGCTGTCACCTCCTCCAGGAAGCCCTCTTCCACCCTCCAGGGCAAGCCTAGGGTTTTTGGACCTCACAGGGCTGTGGTCTCTGAGCGCTGCCCTGAATCGATGAGGAGGAAAGAATATAGGACAAAGGAGGGCCAGGGAGTCAACAATGGGGCTGAGGCCCCGCAGTCCCAGAGATCCCCCAATCCCCAAAGCACCATTGCCAGTGCTTGGGCAGTCAGGGGGTCCTGGGAGTTCTTGGTCGGCTTGACAGTGGGTGCAAGATAGCAGAAGCAGCAAGTGGGGAGGAACCAGGGCGTCCTGCCGAGTCCTCTCCCAGGCTCCTGTTCCCTCCTCCACCCTTGCCCCCTCCTCTCTGGTCCCCTCCCCTCTCTGAGGCCCATTCTCTGTTTCCCACAGACACGGAGCAGCCAGGGGAGGTGTCGGCCTTGGGGCCGGGCCGGGCGGGGGCAGGGCCGAGTAGCCGGGGCCGGCCGGGGGGGCCGTGGGGGGAGAGCCCGTCCAGTGGCCCCTCCAGCCCTGAGAGCAGTGAGGATGAGGGCCCAGGCCGCAGCTCCAGCCCCCTCCGCCTGGTGCCCTTCTCCAGCCCCAGGCCCCCCGGAGAGCCGCCGGGTGGGGAACCCCTGATGGACGACTGCGAGAAGAGTAGCGACACTTGCAACCCCCTGTCAGGTACTCCAGGCGTGGGCAAGGGAGGACCTGGGTGGTGGGCGAGGGAGGACCGGGTGGGGCAGCGGCGGGGCATCTACCCCGCTCACCCGGCTCTGCTTTCCGGCTGCAGGCGCTTTCTCGGGAGTGTCCAACATTTTCAGCTTCTGGGGGGACAGTCGGGGCCGCCAGTACCAGGAGCTCCCTCGATGCCCCGCCCCCACCCCCAGCCTCCTCAACATCCCCCTCTCCAGCCCGGGTCGGCGGCCCCGGGGTGACGTGGAGAGCAGGCTGGACGCCCTCCAGCGCCAGCTCAACAGGTGAGGGAGTGCAGGTGGGGTGTGGGGGCATGCCCTGGAGTCTGGTCCAGGTCCTGGCGGTGTTGTCTGGTAGAGGGAGAGGGCCTGTCTGTGTGTGCAGCAGCTGGATCCCCTTCTTCCATTCCCAGCCGAGCTGGGGGCTGCCACACCTCTAGCACAGAGGGCCTGGGTTGACCAGCTGCCCCTCCCCTCTCCCCTTCCCCACTCCTGGCAGAGGCTGTCACTGGTGTCCCCACTTCCCTGAGCATCCCCTGCTTCCTGCCCCAGGCTGGAGACCCGGCTAAGTGCAGACATGGCCACTGTCCTGCAGCTGCTACAGAGGCAGATGACGCTGGTCCCGCCCGCCTACAGTGCTGTGACCACCCCGGGGCCTGGCCCCACTTCCACATCCCCACTGTTGCCCGTCAGCCCCCTCCCCACCCTCACCTTGGACTCGCTTTCTCAGGTAAGCTCCAGCCCTGCTTCCTCGATGTACCCCTTCCCACTTGTTCCCCGATTCCAGCCCAAACCTGCTTTGCTGCCTTTCTACTGGGCTCTGTGGCCCAGCCTCCCTGAACCTTGGCCTGCCCTCCTCCCATCCCTGTTCTCCTGGAGGAAGGCTGCCTCAGGAGCTGCAGGCTCAGAGTAGGGCAGGAGAGTCCCCCGTCCAAAGCCCCTAGACAGCTGGGTGCAGGGAACCTGTAGGCTCAGTGGCCCGCAGCTTCATTCCCCTAGTGTCCACAGCGTCCACCGCTAGACCCCTGAGCATCACCTGAAGAGCCAGCTCCAACTGTAGCGCCTGTGTCACGGCCATGGGTGCTCTCCAAGGAGAACTGACTGAACCTGAGGCCTGGAGGTGGAGGCTGCATGCCAGAATGTCTAGGGACAGGGTCCCGGGTTGCTTCTGTGAGCGACACTC
Source organism: Papio anubis (assembly GCF_008728515.1). Taxonomy (NCBI): domain Eukaryota; kingdom Metazoa; phylum Chordata; class Mammalia; order Primates; family Cercopithecidae; genus Papio; species Papio anubis. The sequence goes on from NC_044979.1 coordinate 8,298,638, forward strand.
CCTGGTCTCACTGTCCTGCCCATCTTTGCCTTTGGCACTGGCTGTCACAGGGTCATCTTGAGGGTGCCTGGCATTTCCCAGGGTGCAGAGGACAAGCCTCCAGGGGAGGACTTCCTGGGCCTGCTTTGCCCCTCTGTTAGAGATGGGCCTAGGTTGCCCCTTGTCCTCTCCTGGGTGGACCTGCATGTTCCTGGCCTCTGCAGGATGGCGGTGTCTGTGCCACCCTCTGTGTCCATGGGGACTCCTCTGGCTGCCAGAGGCGGCCTGGGATCTGCTCCCTCCCCCCTTCCCTTGGCATCCGCTCCCCCCTCCCATATGCTGCCTGCTCCTGTTTGCAGACACCAGGGCCCACGTCAGCAAATGTGCCAGTCTCGCTTCGCAGCCGCCCCCGCAGAGCTCTCACCAGCAGACGCTCAGCACCCACAAACCCCTCCCGCCTGCCCCAGCCCTCTCCCTGGCCTTCAGATGCCTGGCCGCCAGCCTGCCTCTGTTTCTAGGTCTCCAAGTTCTTTCTGGATTGCAGGAAAGAATCTTGTCTCTTTTTCTGTCCCAGCTTCTGTCCCAACACAGAGACTGCTTATTCCAGGTTGGGCTGGGCTCAGCGGCCACCTATCCTCAGGAAGAGACAAGGGCCTAGGGTTTTCCCTGCTCCCGGCTCTCTTGTTTGGCTCCTGCTCTTGGAGAGTGCCTTTCTCTACTTCCCACCTTGGTGCCTTCCCTTGGTGGCCCCTGTCCTGCTCTCACTACCTTGGCTCTTCTCCTTGTCCCCTCCAGCTTCTCTGCCCACCTGACTCTCCTCTCGGCCCTCCTATCCTCCTGTCCATCCTCTGTCCCCAGCTTCTCTTGCCCCTTTCCCTCCCATTCCTCCTTCTCCATGGCCTCTTCGCCTGCCCATGCTGTGTGTATTGCAGGTTTCCCAGTTCATGGCGTGTGAGGAGCTGCCCCCGGGGGCCCCAGAGCTCCCCCAAGATGGCCCCACGCGACGCCTCTCCCTGCCGGGCCAGCTGGGGGCCCTCACCTCCCAGCCCCTGCACAGACACGGCTCGGACCCGGGCAGTTAGTGGGGCTGCCCAGTGTGGACACATGGCTCACCCAGGGATCAAGGCACTGCTGGGCTGCTCCCCTTGGAGGCCCTGCTCAGGAGGCCCTGACCGTGGAAGGGGAGAGGAACTCGAAGGCACAGCTCCTCCCCCAGCCCTTGGGACCATCTTCTCCTGCAGTCCCCTGGGCCCCAGTGAGGGGCAGGGGCAGGGCCGGCAGTAGGTGGGGCCTGTGGTCCCCCCACTGCCCTGAGGGCATTAGCTGGTCTAACTGCCCGGAGGCACCCGGCCCTGGGCCTTAGGCACCTCAAGGACTTTTCTGCTATTTACTGCTCTTATTGTTAAGGATAATAATTAAGGATCATATGAATAATTAATGAAGATGCTGATGACTATGAATAATAAATAATTATCCTGAGGAGACTCCAGTGGTGCTGGGAGGGTGTAACTGTTACTTGCTGTATCCTGTGTTCATGTCTGGACATGTACAGGTGTGCCTGCACAGGAATCTGGGTCTGTCTGATTGCCCAGGCCCACAGGGCTGCCCCTACATCTAGGTCTGGGTGTGTGCAGTGGGGGTGCTCCCTGGGGGCTGACACAGGTCATCTCCAGGGATACAGAATCTTGTCTCTGTAGGGCCCTGGATTCAAGATAACAACCCCCGGACCACATGCATTTAGAGGCAGTCCTGATGGGACACCAACCTGGCATCTAGCCCTTGAGGGCCATGTGCCTCTGCTGGGCAGGGCACCCTGGCTCCCACAGCGGGCTTCACACTGACTGTGGAAGCAGCCCCGCACTTGTCTCCCTCACCCAGTTCCTGAGCTCACGTTGACCCTAACCTGAAATTGGTCTGAGTCCTGGCCCCACCCCCACCCACAACTTAGCCTTATCTTGTCCAATACAACTGGGCCCTGGCCACACGGGTGACCCCAGCCCTGACCAGAGCTCACCTGGTGTCTGGCTGCAGATGGACCTCACTTGTATCACCTTGGTCCCCTGTGATCCTGGATCTCAAGAGGAGCTTCCTGAAGAGGGTACAACCTTCAGGGTGACTCATTCCCATGACTGGGGAGCAAGGCAAGGCAGACATCTTGGGGACAGTGAGGGGTGTGTGCGCAAGTGCCTGCTTGTGCCTGTGTGTGTGTACGTGTGTGTGTGCATGTGCTGCTGGGCTCGTGAGGACACGCAGCCCCTGGAGGAATGCGGTGCAATGACTGCGGCTGGTGTGGAGAGCCAATGGGCGGCGGGCAGGCTGAGCCCAGCTGGGCCGGTTTGCAGGCGGGGAGCTGCCAAAGGCCTCTAGAGACCTCAGAGCAGCTTCTCGCTGAGTCCTCAAAACCTCTGACCCTTGGAGGTGGATTTGTTGACTGTTTTAAAGATAACTGTGCCATTCTCACTGCCCATGCCTGGGTGGGGCAGGTGTTGGTCTCTGAGCAGCCTGGAAGGTTCCCTGTGCCCGGAGCAGGCAGGAGAGAAGGAAGGGATCTCCCTGTTTCCAGGGCCTGGGAGAGATAGGGAGAAGGAAGAGATCCACACACAGGTCAGAGGGGAAGAGGGGTGACAGGCATGCCGGGCAGAAAAGACAGGTTTGTGCATCAGCATCTGTCCCACGCATGTACACACATACACATGCGCATCAGGATCTGTGCCACACATGTACACACATGCACATGCGCATCAGGATCTGTGCCACACATGTGAGCTTGCTTCTGCTCATGGTTTGAAAGTTTAACACAGGCCTTCCTGGTTGGTTGATGTGACTGTCACTGCAGGTGGCGGTCTAGCTGGGGTGGCCTAGATTTGGTGTCAGTGGGGTGTGGCTCTGCTTATGGACTCTGGAGCCCAGGGCAGGAGACAGACCCAGGCAGCGGCTTATGGGGAGCAGTGAAGGTACACACGAAACTCAACGCTCTTCGCGTGCTGGACTGTAAGCTGAGCCAAGTCCTTGCTCCCTGGTGCTGTCTCATCCTTGTCATGGTCTGCCCTTGTCCTTAGAGTGCCTTCATCCTGGGAGTCTGCCTGACGCCCACTACTCCGTGTCCAGCAGCCGGACTGGGTGTTGGGGGGCACGGAGAGGAGAGGAAGAAAGGGCCCTTGCCCCCTCCTGGCTTTGTAGCAGAGGTGCCACTGGTTATTTCTTTGCGGCACCATGCCAGCACTGTGGTCAGCTGCCTTCCCCTAGGTGAGGGCCCTGCCTGGGCGTTGGCATCTGGTGTGGATTTTGGTGCTCCTGAGGAGTGAATGCATGTGTGGGAGTGTGCATGTGCCTGTGCTCAGGATGGGGTCTGGGCCCAGCAGAGGGCAACCTGTCCATGCTGGTCCTTGATAGAAATACATAGGTGACCCAGAGTCAGTTGTTCAGTCTGGATGGGCCAGGCTGCCCAGATGCTCCTTGCCAAGTCCCTGCCAGGACTCCCCTGCCAAGGCTGGAGAGTGGGTGAGGAGCAGTCACAGTGGCTGCATTTGCCAGGTGGTCCCTGGATCCGGTCTGCAGCTGGGTGCTCTGCCCTTGTGTCCTGAATCCCTACTCTAGCGGAGGGTATGTTAGCATCCACATGAGGACAGTCAGTTTCTGGCTGGTCCAGTGACTGGCTGGAGGTCACATCCCTAGTTGGTGGCAGGTGCGTCTGACTTCAGATTCTCCCTACCCATCCTCCGGCCTGCACTGTCCAGCCACAGGCAGCCCTGCTCCCTGGCTCCTCCCCTCACTTGGGCTCCCAGAGCGACAGGAAGTTTGGTGGTGAGGACAAGGGCAAGCTGTGGTGGTGCAGTCCCTCCCCTCCTGCAGGGCTGGGCACCTGGCTGTTAAGGGTCTGTCATCCAGGGCTGAGGGTTTTTCCAAACCAAGAGAGCCAGAGGGTGGGATGGGAGCTGGAGGGGCTGTGGCAGGAGAGGAAGGGATCTATGCGGTTGTCAACACCTGGTGGAAGCCTGGCATAGGGTTCCAAGCTGGAGTCTGGTTAGGGGCTGGGAGCAGGAATGGAAGGGGGAGGGCGGCGCCGCCTCTCTTGCCCCCACCTCCGTGCTCAGAGCTCCAGGTGTGGAGGGATGCCCAGCCTGCCTGTCCAGGTGCAAGCTGGTCTCCAGCACCTGTCCTTACCTGAGATCTCATCCCTGCTCAGCCGGGCAGTGGCAGCTCTCACATTTCATTGACAAATAACAGCAATGGATATTTCCTGAGCACGCCCTTTGCGGCAAGCATTATTCCAGCCACCTGAAACCAAAGCCCCAGAGACTGAGTGACTCGCCCAAGCATATCCCGCTGCTCAGAGGGGAGCTGGAATGTGAGCCCAGGTGGTGTGAGTCACACGCCTGCTGGTCCTGAAGGGACAGATGGACTTCTCCCCCTTGCCTGAAGGACAAAGCCCTCCGTGCCCGTTTTGCACAGAGGTTCTCATCTTTCTTTCCAGACTCACCTGCCCTCTCCCCTCCCTGCCGTGTGCCCTGTGCCGCAGCCATGCAAGCTTCTGTCCTGGTAACCATGTTCTTGCATCTGTCCATCTTGCCCTCTTCTTGTGATACAGACTCCTTCATCCTTGGTGTGGAGAGACCCTTCTATCTTCCCAGTCCTAGCGTGGACGTTGCTGATCCTGAGGCCTTCTGCAGGCTTCTCAGCCAGTTGTGGCACTCACTGGCACCTGTGTTAGGGGCTCCCCACATCCTGCCTGCTTGCTTGTCTGTCCTCTGTAAAAGGGAAGGGCTGAATGCTGGTCAACTTTTCGTCTCTTCCCACCCAGCATCTAGCATAGTGCCCAGCACCTGATGTGGCCATTAGGAAGCCCACAAGACCCCATGTTTGAGATTTTGCACAGAAAAGGGAGATGTCTTCTGGACAGAGTTGGCTGGGCCAAAATTTGCTTCTGTCCTCGGAGGTCGTTTTCTTCCCAAAGGCTTGGCCTCCGGATTGTGGCTGCCTCCCCTGCCCACCTCCCCAGGGAGCATAAGCCCCACTCCTTCACTGGCAATGTGGCTACAGATGCTTGTATTTTTTTTTTTTTTTTCACTTTAGCACAACCAAGGTAAATATTAAATATTTGAAAGAGAATGATGGGAGCAGTGGGGAGGACAAACCAGAGACTTGGGCCAACAGCCTCAAGACCATTCATTTTGTAGAATGAATGTTGGTGCCTGTCCGTGGCTGCCCCAGTCTGGAGGCTTGTGGGCCCCCTCCTGTTCTCATGCTCTGGGATACCTCCGAGGTGGAGCTGGGGATACTTTTTTTGCAGGGGGGTTTACTCTCAGTTTCCAGTTTCCAGGTGGCCTCTGAGTGGAGGGCTCCAGCTCACCGTCTTCTGGGTGGCTGTTCATTTGTCCTTCGATGGTCAAGGCTGAGGGAGGTTACACTGAGGGCTTTACAGTTCCAGATTCAGGTCTGTGGGATCTACCTTTTCCCCTGGTGGTGGACAGTCTTCTGGAAACTGAAGCCTGGTTGAACTTGCTTTTCAGTGAGAGCTTATACTGCTGTAGGAAGAGGTATTTCCTTGTAGGAGTCCTGGCAGCTTGACAACACAAGGACCATAAGAGGACACATGTGGTGTGTTAGTTTCTCTCAAGTGCTCAATGATGTCGAAATAAATGGAAAATGCAGGGCCTTCCAAAGTGACTGTTTTGAGATATTTTAAGATAATTGTATATCATTTAAGAGTGGTTAGTGTGAAAATTGATTTAGTAAAAGATTAAATAGTAACCATTTTCTTTTTTTTTTTTTTTTTTTTTTGAGACGGAGTCTCGCTCTGTCACCCAGGCTGGAGTGCAGTGGCCGGATCTCAGCTCACTGCAAGCTCCGCCTCCCGGGTTCACGCCATTCTCCTGCCTCAGCCTCCCGAGTAGCTGGGACTACAGGCGCCTGCCACCTCGCCCGGCTAAGTTTTTTTTTGTATTTTTTAGTAGAGACGGGGTTTCACCGTGTTAGCCAGGATGGTCTCGATCTCCTGACCTCGTGATCCGCCCGTCTCGGCCTCCCAAAGTGCTGGGATTACAGGCTTGAGCCACCGCGCCCGGCCAGTAACCATTTTCTTAAAGCTGCATATATACATGGTATTAAGCAATAAAAACTCAATTTAAGGCTGGATGCGGTGGCTAACGCCTGTAATCCCAGCACTTTTGGGGGCCCGAGGCAGGTGCACTGCTTGAGATTAGGAGTTGGAGACCAACCTGGGCAACATGGCAAAACCCTGTCTCTACAAAAACATACAAAATTTAGCCAGCATGATGGCACGCACCTGTAGTCCCAGCTACTCGGAGGCTGAAGTGGGAGCCTGGGAGGCGGAGGCAGAGGTTTCAGTGAGCTGAGATCGCACCACTGCACTCTAGACTGGGCAACAGAGCCAGAACCTGTCTCAAAAACACCCAACCCTCCCACCCCCAAAATTCGGTTTATCTTGATCTTCTTATTACAGTAGCATTTTAAAGAAGGTGCTTCTTAATCGCTTTGAATTACTAAACATCCAAGTACAATTCAAGTTTTTTTCGGTGGTTGTTAACTTTTGTCTTCCAAAAAAAAAAAAAAGAGAATGCATTCTGAGGCATTTGTTTAAATAATCAGCTTCATTATTTTATATTAATAATCACACCTTATAAGTGAGTTGGAAGTCTGCAAGAGACATTGCTAAGAAACCAGAGTAGAAGAATTTAGCATGATCCTCTTACCATTATTTTAAAATTAGCAATAGCATAAGGTCTGGCTGCAAAAGACTTAGATGCTAACTGGCAAGAAAATCAGTCATTAGGGAAACAGTCTGGAGAGGGCTCTCACAGCAACACAACCATATGTGACAGCTCCGCTTCCCCTTTCTGCTCTACCAGGTGATGGCAGCCAGATAATCAGTTGGAACTTGCTGATTAGGGACACCAGGAAGGTCAAATCAGGGTGGTCTCCTGGTCTTAAGCAGCCCAGGTGGAATGGTAGTCTTAGCAGAGGGGCTTTAGTTAATGTCAAGTTGCCTTGGGTGCCCTGGGATTATGACTCTTCCGCTGGCAAGTTTGGCTTTCTGTGGGGCTCTAAGTGACCTTAGGGAAGACTTATTCTCAGGCTGGAGAAAGGAGCTTGGAGGAATGAGGATTAGGCAACATGGCAATGAGCGAAGGGACTCAGCTGTCCTCCATCCTCTGGCCCTGGGGGAGCTTTTTCTTTCAGATACTGAGAAATGGGTTGAGCCCATGTGCCTAGTGCCACCCCATGCCTCTGGGGATACCTGAGGGGCAGGGGCGAGGCTTATGTTCTGAGTTAAGGCACCTGAGACATTGGAGTCAGCAGGCACTGGCTCCTAAGCATGCAGCTGGTTCCTGTGCCTGGGAGGATTGCTTTAGCTCAGGAGTTCAAGACTAGCCTGGGCAACAGGTTCTTAAAAAAATTTTAAAAATTAGCTGGGCATTGTGGCATGTGCCTGTAATCCCAGCTACTTGGGAGGCGAAGGCAGGAGGATTCCTTGAGCTTAGAAAGTTGAGGCTGCAGTGAGTCATGATTGCCCCACTGCACTCCAGCCTGGGCAACAGAGCAAAATACCCTGTCTCCAACAAGAAAAAAAAGTGGAGGGCCGTTGTGAGCACTGGGGAAGTTACCTCACGATACAGGCTAGAAAACAACTTAAAAGATGATCCCAGACCTTCAAGCCTTAAGTTCTTGGCCACCCTGTCAGTGCCATCCTCACTGGTGACCTTTTTCCTAGTCCTCCCACAGCCATTGGGATGCTATTCAGATGCATCTGATGAACCCCAGGGAGGAATTAAAACATGGCCCTGGAAGGGAGGAGTGGCTGCAGTATGACTTCTGTTTTGGTTAGCAAGCAGTTTTTCCATAATAATCATTAGCGATCATAATGAGGCATCACGTTGCAGAGATGGGGAGCTGGCGAGGAGGAGAGGAAGCTGCAAAGGAACCGCGCTGAACGGGAGGCACAGAACCTCCTGGGAGAGCAGAGCATGCTGCAGATCTGAGGGTTGGGCTGGGCTCGACTCAGCGGCTCCTGTCATGGTGCCCTCAAAGGCAGTCCCGAGGGGCACAGGAAGTGGTGCGTGATCATAGGCTGAGCTGTTCGGCTCAGGGCTCACAAAGCCGAGGTCTTAGGAATATCCCTTCCTGAGCCAATTAGCTTCCCACTTGCCGAGGCAGCTGCTGCAGCTCTAGCCCAGCCTATCCTCTTGTAACCTCAGGCATCAGGTGAAGGATCAGTGTTTGGAGGGGACAGCAAGTGCCATTGCTTATTAGAGACTCAAGTCACACTGGACATGACTGAGGAGGTGTTGGGGCACAGCGTTGCTTGCTGAGGACAAACTCCTCGAAGTTTCCTGCTAACTTTTCACCAACTGGTAAACGTTGAATGTTCTAGGTAACTGCCAAATTTGTGGTTCAGAAATGGAAAAAGTGCAGAAAAGTTGAAAGTGACTTTAGCGAAGAGGCAGCTCCTTTGGCTGAAGTGCTTGATGGGTTGGATGTAACTGAGGCAGCAGGACAGACACGCCTCTCTCCTCAGCATCCCTGGTGAGTGGCGTCTCCTTGGCCCTTGGCCTTGGGTTAGCCCCGCAGCTGTATCCGGTGCTGGTGAGACTCCTGTCCAGGTGGCCTCACTCTAGCAGAGCAAACTGGGCCTTTGGGTGCTCACCATGCCCGGGATCCCCTGTGGAGACTTTATACCCCAACCCAGGGCAGGAGAGCTTTCACTTAACATGTTTTCCGTGAGCCCCACCTAGAGTCACAGAAAGTCACCAAAAGTCCTGAGAGAGCACAGTCCACTTCATTGTTTTTCAGTGGAGGAGAATGAGGCTCAAAGTTGCTCAAAGCAGGAGTGTCCAGAGCAGCACGGCCCCTCACTTCCTGTCCTGCTGCAGGCTGCGTGGGATGCAACCTCACCCTTCAGCAGCTCATAATTTAGCTGGGACCACATAAGAGAAATAAAAGAAAATGACTATGGCTTCACTTTTATGAAGTGCCCAACAGAGCTGCTTTTATTCCTATCCAAGTCCTCCTCATTCTCTAAGACCTGGCTCCCTGCAGCCCTCTCCATAAAGCCTCTCCAGGAACCCTTGTCAGTCTACAGCAACCCTCTGTGGCATTGCATGACATGCAATGCCACTGTCCTGTAACTTTTTTTTTTTTTGATGGAGTTTTGCTCTTTTTACCCAGACTGGAGTGCAATGGCACGATCTCATTGCAACCTCTGCCTCCTGGGTTCAAGCGATTCTCCTGCCTCAGCCTCCTGAGTAGCTGGGATTACAGGCATGCGGGACTATGCCCAGATAATTTTGTATTTTTATAGAGAGGCGGGGTTTCACCATGTTGGCCAGGCTAGTCACGAACTCCCGACCTCGGGTGATCCACTCCCGCCTTGGCCTCCCAAAGTGCTGGGACTACAGGTGTAAGCCACCACGCCCGGCCCTGTAATAATTTTTAAAAATTAATTTATTTTTTTTAAGAGACAAGGTCTCCCTCTGTTGCCCAGGCTGGAGTGCAGTGGTGCGACTATGGCTCACTGCAGCCTCAACCTCCTGAGCTCAAGTGATCCTCCTGCTGTAGCTTCCTGAGCAGCTGAGACCATAGGCGTGTGCCACCACACCTGGATAGCTGAAAAACAAAAATTGGTAGAGATGCAGGTTTTGCTCTCTTGCCCAGGCTGGTCTCGAACTCGACCTCAAGCAAACTTCCGCCTCCGCCTTCCAAAGTGCTGGGATTACAGGCAAGGGCCACCGCGCCTGGTCCTGGTAATGATTCTTAGTTGTAAGAACCATGTGTTGTCAATAGAGCTGGATTTGGGAACACCTCTTTAGTAGGACTGATACTGAATATGGATAATGGTGCTGAGAAGACGCTCTTCTCAATAATAACATGTGCCCACTGCCTGACTTCTTGTCTGAGCAGAGGCATGTTTTTGCAGCCCTATCCACAGAGGGGTTCCCAATGGGGCTTCCATGGAGGTGGCTAGGAGGCCAGCTGTCTAAAAGGTGGGGGAAAGAGCTGACTGCCTGCGTTTTCCCTTATTCAGCTTCCCCAGTTTTCTTTCTTTTTCTTTTTTTTCTTTTTTGAGACAGGGCCTTACTCTGTCATCTAGGCTGGAGTGCAGTGGCGTGATCATAGCTCACTGCAGCCTCGAACTCCTGGGCTCAGGTGATTCTCCCGCCTCGCCCAAGTAGCTGGGATGACAGAAGTAAATCACTGTCCCTGGCTTGTTTTCTGAATTCCTGCTTTCCTTCTTGGCTGTGGGGTGCCACCTGACTTGCGGGAAGGAGACTCAGCGTCCTGCTCCTCACTCCACCCTGTGTTAGTCAAGGAGAGCTCATTATTTGGGGGTGCTCGCTTTCTTGGAGGGCTCACCTCTCTGTGATGGTGCCACTTCTTGCACTCCTTTCTTCTCATAAGGAAGCTGGAAGCTGCCACCTGTAAGACCAGGGCCACGTGTGAACTATAGCTTGGGAGTTAGGTAAACTCAATTCAGAAGCAGTTTCCTCTTAGAGCTACCTATGTGCGGCTACCTGGTTACCTGAGATTCTGACCTCACCTATGTCCCATGGCCAGATGGTAGGCTCCAGGATGACTCTCAAAGGACTGAACTTTCAGGCTGGGCGCAGTAGGTCACGCCTTTAATCCTAGCACTTTGGGAGGCTGAGGCGGGTAGATCACCCGAGGTCAGGAGTTTGAGACCAACCTGGCAAACATGGTGAAACCCCATTTCTACTAAAAATCCAAAAGTTAGCCAGGCATGGTGGCGGGCGCTGGTAGTCCCAGCTCCTCAGGAGGCTAAGGCAGGAGAATTGCTTGAACCTGGGAGGTGGAGGTTGCAGTGGGCTGAGATCACACCACTGCACTCTAGACTGGGTGACAGAGGGAGACTCCATCTCAAAACAACAACAACAACAACCAAAAAAACCCAAAGGACTGAACTTTCAGTTCTTACTGCAAAGGCCGCAGGGGCAGAGTTTTCTGGACTGGAAGGATGTCCACTCTTTGCTCACAGCCTGACTTTGATATTGTATTCTCTGTGGTCTGAGGAACTTACCAGTGTAGTCTCATATCATAGTAAACCTGTTATTGAGTTGTTTTCATTTTCAGAAATCATGAAGGGACACATTTGACCCACATAGAGGAGAAATCCACAAACGAGACTCTGAGACTGGCAGGGTCCCAGTTGCCTGCTAAGTTCTCAGGACCAGGCTGATGAAAATTCAACTTCATTCATTCATTGATGCCTGATAGCAATGGTGCAGTTGTGAATGGAGGTCGCTCCTTATAAACTGGCTCTGGAGGATGGGGAAGAGACTTGGTTCTTGGAGATGCAGCCGTGAGAGCTTCTGGGAATGATATGGAGGGAATAACAGTTTCTTGACACCAGCACCTGGAGGAGTGTGAGGGGCCAGGATGGACTCTGGATAGACCAGTCACCATACCCAGCACAACCAGCACAACCAGATAGCCATGTGCTCCTGGGCCAGAGGGAGACAGAGGGACACTGTGCTGTGGCCCAGATGTAAATGATGGATTTGCTCTTTTTATATTTATTTTATTTTATTTTTTGAGACAGAGTCTCACTCTGTTGCCCAGCCTGGAGTGCAGTGGGGCGATCTCAGCTCATTGTAACCTCCGTCTCCTGGGTTAAAGTGATTCTCTGCTTCAGCCCTCCTGAGTAGCTGGGATTATAGGCATCCGCCACCATGCCCGGCTAATTTTTGTATTTTTTAGTAGAAATGGGGTTTCACCATGTTGGCCAGGCTGCTCTAGAACTCCTGACCTCAAGCAATCCTCCTGCCTCTGCCTCCCAAAGTGTTGGGATTATAGGCGTGAGCCACCATGCCCTGCCAGATCTTTTTGTATTTTAAAGTGAAATTTAAAAGCACAGGTTAAGGGTTAAAATTATGAAACAGACCTGCTATAAACCAAGTTATTTTGGGGATAAATTTTCCTGGTTGCTGTTGTGGAGAAGGTGGAATGTTTCACCTTTGGTGAAATAAACTAGAAATGTGCTGTTAGTCTTGTCTACCTAACACGACTATAAATTCTTTGCAGCCAGGGCTGAGATTGCGGTGATGAAGTGAGGGTCTGTTTGAGGAAGTCTGTCTCCAGAGGTGTGCACGAAGGACCAGCAGCAGAGTGGCACTGCCCGAAGGTGTCTTCATGAACATCCCTGTCCCTGAGGATTGGAAATAGAAACCTGGGGTTTTAATTCTGTCCATTTTTGTCATTGTCACAGAGCTCAGTGAAAGCTGACTGGCTAACTGAAAATATCTTGAGAAAACTTACCAAGCGATAGATCACTGGAAGCTGGGAGGGGCACAGGATCAGGTGCTGGGGAGCTGAGAACGGCAGACTGGGAGGCTCTTGAGAGCACAGGGCTCCGTCTGTTTACCACGCAGAGCAGGAGATGGAGCTCCGGAGGGAGTAAGTGGCTTGCCCAAGGCCGTAGAAATAGAGGCAGGGCCAGGTTTATGACACAGTTGTGGCCCCTCAATTCCACAAATGCAGAACTATGATGCTCCCAACCCTTGGAACATAGCTTTGTAAAACTCATATTTTTCTTTTCTTTTTCTTTTTTTTTTGAGCTAGGGTCTCCCTCTGACAGCCAGGCTGGAGTGCAGTGACATGATCATAGCTCACTGCAGCCTCAATCTTCCTTGGCTCAAGCGATCCTCGCAACTCAGCCTCCTGAGTTGCTGGAACTACAGGTGAGCACCACCATACCCGGTTAATTTTTTTTTTTTTTTGTATTTTGTAGAGTCAGGGATTCACCATATTGCCTAGGCTGGTCTTGAACTCCTGGGCTCAAGTAATCCACCTGCCTCAGCCTCCCAAAGTACTGGGATTACAGGCGTGAGCCACTGTGCCTGGCCTGGCCTGTTCTTGGGTGCAAAGGTATCTGATGCGCTGGGCGGCCTGTGCGTGGGGTTCTTTCTCCAGGGTTGGAGGGGGATGGTGTGGAGCCCTTCAGCTGCTCCCATCCATTTCCCCAGAAGGTGTTATGCCTTTGAGAAGAGGGAAACAGTGGAATCTGCTTCAATCAATATTTATTTGGATAATCAGCATCTGGCTGGAGCTCCCAGGCCCTCGCCCTACCCATCTCTTCACTTCTCTGGCTCCCAGTCATAGGCCGGAACCTCAAGGGAGGGCGAGGACAGTCTCAGATCAGAAGGAACAGGGCCAGGCTGTCTTGTCCTGCTCTTATGTCCAGGTGGGCATGTCTTTCTTCCAGTCCACGGTTTTCAGTCAGGGGTGATGTTGGCCAGTCTGGTCTTGAACTCTTGGCCTTACGTGATCCACTCTCCTCGGCCTCCCAAAGTGCTAGGATTACAGGCATGAGCCACCCCACCTGGCACACTTTTGAGTCTTTAAGGGTATCCTGGGAGAGATGAGGCCCAGTGGTGAGAGGGAGAAGGATCCAGAGACGTCCATGGCCTATGAAGACGTGCAGACAGCAAGGAATTATTTTTTGGTGGGAAATGGCCAGTGAATATTTAGGAAAATTGATGTTCGATATTTAGTGTTAGGTTGCCTCCCCCCAGTGGTTCTGTTACCCTCCTAGTCTTCAGTAAACGCTTGTCACACACACTGTTGTGTGTTAGTGGTGCTTGGGGCAGTAGAGGAGGGGACATTTCCTGGAGGACACAGCTACACACTGAGCAGAGGCAGGATAGAGGGAGGTGGGCAGGAGCTGGCCGTACCCCCACATGGCTGCAGTCTGCTCCCAGCATGGGTGATGCTAGGACATTCCCTTGGCCCCCAAACATGCTAGTGAAGGTGACTTTACAAATTTTTTATTTAATTATTTATTTATTTAATTATTTATTTCTGAGACGGAGTCTTGCTCTGTTACCCAGGCTGGAGTGCAGTGGCGTGATCTTTACTCATTGCAACCTCTGCCTCCTGGGTTCAAGCGATTCTCCTGCCTCAGCCTCCCGAGTAGCCAGGATTATAAGTGTGTGCCACCACGCCCAGCTAATTTTTGTGTTTTTAGTAGAGATGGGGTTTCACCATGTTGGCCAAGCTGGTCCCGAACGTCTGACCTCAAGTAATCCACCTGCCTTGGCTTCCCAAAGTGCTGGGATTATAGATGTGAGCCACTGTGCCCAGTCCCACTCCAAAAATTTTTAAATTTTAATTTTTTAAAACTTACTTTAGGTTCAAGGGTACATGTACAGGTTGGTAATGTGGGTAAATTGCATGTCACGGGGGTTTGCTGTACAGGTTATTTTGTTACCCAGGTAATAAGCATAATGCCTGAGAGGTAGTTTTTGGTTTGCACCCTCCTCCCATGGAAGGTGACTTTTTTTTTTTTTTTTTTCCGAGACAGAGTTTTGCTGTGTCACCCAGCTGGAGTGCAATGGCAGGATCTCGGCTCACTGCAACCTCCGCCTCTCGGGTTCAAGCGATTCTCCTGCCTCAGCCTGCTCAGTAGCTGGGATTACAGGTGCCCACCACCATGCCCGGGCAACTTTTGTATTTTTAGTAGAGATGGGGTTTCACCATTTTGGTTAGGCTGGTCTCGAACGGCTGACCTCAGGTGATCCACCTGCCTCAGTCTCTGAAGGTGCTGGGATTACAAACGTGAGCCACGGTGCCTGGCCAGAAGGTGACTTTTTAAGGGGTTTGCTGCGAGGAGTGGGGCAGACAGGCCAATCTCCATATCATATGTCTGGGCCCTCCCCACAGTAGACACATGGGTTACGTATATCATCACAACTTTTGTGACCACAGCTGCTCATTGCCTGCCCCAATATCCATTATTCTTTTCCTCTTCAGTAGTGGAACCTCCAATGTTGAGCTCATCCCATGGCTTCCCAGAATAAAGAACATTCACCAGCCCCCTTTGCAGCTTGGTGTTGCCCTGTGATTAAGCTTGGGCCAGCAGGATGGGAGTGAAAGTGCCATATGTAACTTTTGGGAAGTGCTCTTTAAGGGAGGAGAGTTTCTCCTTCACCTCTCCTCCTCCTCCCTGCTGACTGAAGCGTGAGGTGTCACTCTCAAGACGGATGAGCCACATGGAGAAAAGCTCCCAGGTCTTTAACAATGGAAGAGCTTCCATACTGTGCTGACCGCCCAGCTGCTGCCCGCTGGCCTGAGGCAGTCAAGAGAGGTAGGAAGAGGGGTGTATGGGACCAGCCACACTGCCTCCCTTCTCCAGCACTCTTTTCTCTGCCCTGAGCAGAGGAAGGCAAAAGGGACTCTTTCTGGGTCTGTGGATTAATCACAAGCCACTGGCATTCATAGGATGCTTGGGACTAATTCCAGAGCTTATTCATGGCTGTTCTGCCCTGAATTCATGGCCATTAGCCCCTCTTCCCTCAGCTTCTGGCAATCCCATACCAATCTTTCTTTGCATAAGCTTCTTATCAGCTCTACACCTGTTACAGCTGCTGGTCATCTGGTGTCATGATGTATCAGCCAGTGTGCAGTCATAAAAGCAGACATTACTCCAGATATTTCAAAGAGAATTTAGTGCAGGGACTATTGGAAACATGGGCTACACATGTGGAAGAAGAGCTGTCACAGTGAACAGGAGGAAAAGGTGATGCCAATAGGTCAGGAAGCTGCCACTGCCCTTCGGAGAGAGCCCACGACACACACTGCTGCTGCTGGAGAGCTGCCGAATGCGACCGCTCTTGTGGTCCCCATGAAACCACCAGCGCTGCTAAAAGCCACAGTAGCCTGCTGCAGTTGTGGCAGAAGCTTAGTGGCTCCTCTCCTCTCCTTTTCTCTCCTCTCCTCTCCTCCTCCCTCCCTCTCTCTCTCTCTCTCCCTCTGTCTCTCTCTGTTTCTCTCCTCTCCTCTCCTTTCCTCTCGTCTCCTTTCCTCTCCTCTCCTTTCCTCTCCTCTCCTCTTCTCTCCTCTCCTCCCTCCCTCTCTCTCTCTTTCTGTCTCTCTCTCCATCTCTCTCTCTCTCTCCTCTCCTCTCCTCTTCCCTCCTCTCCTCCCTCCCTCCCTTTCTCTCTCTCTCTCTGTCTCTCTCCTCTCCTCTTCTCTCCTCTCCTCCCTCCCCCCCCCCCCCCCCCTCCCTCTCTCTCTCTCTCTCTCTCTCCCCCCCCCCCTTTCCTCTCCTCTCCTGTCATTGATTCTCATTGGTGAAACTCAGCCAGAGCCAGTTGGTGAGGGAGTCTGAAATGTAATTTTTACAATTCAGAGGGAAGTATGGAAAGGAGTGCGGGTGTCAGGGCTAAAGGCCAATAATTGGCTCATGGAGGAAAGTGCTCAGCTTTCCAGGTGAGCCTCACCCCTTGCATTTTTTCATTTTTGAATTAAAATGTGTTTTTACTGAGGAAAATTTAAAATATATGCAAAAGCACTAAGAACAGTCTAATAATCCTTTAGGTATCTATCACATAACTTTAACAATGATCAATTCATATCCAATCTTGTTTCCTCACACCCTCCACTCGCCAACACCAGATTATTTTGATGCAAATCCCAAGCACCATATAATTTCATCTGTAAATATTTCAGTTTTTCTAAAAGATGAGGACTCAAAAAATATATAGCCACAATAGTTTACCACATCTAAGGTAGAGTAATTCCCTGATAT
The DNA here is from genome assembly GCF_008728515.1 of Papio anubis. NCBI lineage: Eukaryota > Metazoa > Chordata > Mammalia > Primates > Cercopithecidae > Papio > Papio anubis. Next base: position 8,315,178 of record NC_044979.1, read on the forward strand.
CATCAAATATCCCGTTAGCAATCAAACTTCAGTTGTTTCATGTATCTATATCTCTGTATACGTATATATACACATATACATATATTTTATAGAGACAGGGCCTTGCTATGTTGCCCAGGTTGGACTTGAACTTGTGGGCTCAAGTGATCCTCCTGCCTCATCCTCCCAAGTAGCTGAGAATACAGGCATGCACCACTGCATCCAGTTTCATATATTTTTGAAATAGTTTTCTTTATTTGAACCAGAAACCAAATAAGACCCATACATTGTAACGAGTAGATATGACTCTTAAGTACCTTTAATCTATGGGGTCCTTCCTGCATATTTTTCTTTGTGTTTTGTTTTGATTGAAGAATCTAGGTTGTTCATGCCTTAGAGTTTTCTACAATCTGAATTTTGCTGATTGTATCCTCATGATGTGGCTCAACGTTACAGGGGACCAACAGGTCTTGGTTTTACCCGCTGCTAAAACCAAGCAAGTCCTGAGCAAACCGGAATGGTTGGTCACTCTGCATTTTTCTCTGTCACCTGTATTTCTCGTAAGTTGGTACTTAAACCTAGAGCCTTTATCACACCCAGGCTTCAATTTTTGGCAAGATAACCCTAGTTAGTGGTGTGTTATTCCAACAAGGGACACAGAAATAGCTGGCTGCCTCTCTTTTTGTGATTTTAGCAGCTATAAACGATGGTTGCTTAAAATCTATTAATTCATTACAGGTTGCAAAATAGTGATGTTCTAATTCTATCTTCCTTTTTCATTTATTAGCTGGAATTCTCTTATAGTGAGAAATGAACTCTCAGCAACTCTTTGGTTACCCAGAAGTAAAGTTCATAGAGTAAAGGCAACATAAACAAGCAGTTCATTCCCTTTATTTGCTACCTTTCAAGATATGGTTCCCTGACATCTCCCCAAAGTGAAGAATGAGTTTCCTCTAGCGGCATTATAAACTCATAGGCTGGAAAAAGAACACAATGTATTTCAATCCTTCGTAGTTATTATCCTTATTGATCTCACATGTTTCCATCTTTGGCCAGAGGGAACTTATATTCAGGTTGCTTCCTGAGTTATTTTGACATGACCCTAGTAGGTTTTTCTTTTTCTCCAAACACAGCTTTATTGAGGTGTAATTGACAATCAAAGGATTGCACATATTTAATGTGTATAATCTAATGAGCTCGGACATATGCAAATGCCCCTGATGCCATGTCCACAATCAGGGTGAAAGATCCAAAACCTCCCAGAGTTTCCTTGTGGGCCCTTGGGTGTGTTAAGAATACTTAGCATGCGATCTTGATAGCTTCCTTGTTTTATGATATTACAAGATGTTCCAAACCAAATCATTTTGTACATTTCCTGTCCTGATCTTGGGAATAGCCATTTCTCCTATGAGTCTTGGTTCTTTTTAATAGGAACTATATTTATAGCTAGGAGTTCTCATTACTACTAGACTGGTCTAGGTGCTTTCAATGGCTGTAGCTAGGAAATAAGCATTCCTTTTAAGACATTATATATGTGTTCATGCTGTTATCACTAATTCTAATTCACAATGACAGAGTTTTAATTTAACCTCATTGATCTTACATCTTTATCCCCTTTTTCCCACACTGAAAATCCTGACTCTTAATGGCACCAATATCATTACTCATTGGCTTTATCTCACAACAAACACACTTGCAATAGTCTCAGAACAGTAATACCAACCACCACAACTAAGACCATGGTGACTGGAAATCTCTCTGTGATGTTTTTGAAGTTCTTTTTGTCCTTAATATATCCCACTAGGGATGTATAGTGAAATTACTGTGTTTAAGTTGGTTGGAATAATTCCTTCTTGCATGGTTATGTTCTGTAATTATGGTTTATTTGTGTAATTTCCCTTTTCATTTTTAGGACTTGCTTTTTAAGTTTAATTCTAAAGTTGAATCTACAAAGCAAAGTATATTCAAAGAAGTCTCGTTTCTATGCCTGTCTACTCCACTCCTCTCCCATAGATAACCGTTAAGGTATTTTTGTTTGTCCTTTCAGCATTTTTAAAAATAAGCAAGTGTATGTATGTATGCCTCTAGTTTCCCTACTTGTGTTTTTTAGATGAATGAAAGTGTCCATACGTACTTTTTTCTTTCTTGCTTGATCCACTGAGTATCTGGAGAGGAGTCCACATCAGTAAGAAGAGATGCGCCTCATTCCCTCACAGCTGTGTAGTATGTCATCATTTGGATATTGCTGACTCAAACGGTCCCCTGGTGGTTGCCATTTGTTTCCAGTTCTTTGTTGTTATTACAAAATTCGCTACAATACATAGCCTTGTGCATACATCTTTTCATATTTTTGCTAGTATATCTTTGGGAGGAATTCCAAAATTTGCTGAGTCAAAGGTTAATGTATATGTAATTTTGTAAGATATTGCTAACGTTCCCACCAGCAATGTGGGACTACTTCTTTCTTTAACCTCGCCAACAGACTATGCTGTCACACTTTTGGATCTTTGCCCAGTTTGATAGATGAGAAATGGTATCTGTGTCTTTTTAATTTGTATGTTTCCATCACAGGTTGAATTCCCTGGGAGCAGACTCTGAGACAGAGACTGGAAGGAGGGAGAAGAGGGAGGACTGGGTAGAGGGACAAGTCGGGCTGTGACTCAACCTCAGCAGAGAGCCCAGCTGAGCCCACAGTGACCTCTAGGACTGGCAGGGCCCTTCAGAGATGCTGCGTAGGAATGACGGGCCTGGCTGTTCTATCCCTGTGTTAATCCATCACTGAGTGTGGGCTGCTCTGGAAGGAGGTGTGACCTTTGGTGAGGCAGTTTTTTTCCTGCCAAGGCAAATCCATGGGAGGGCTGACAGCAGAGGGCCATCCTCTGGTGGCACTTTCCATAGACAGGGATTATGACATTCATTTCAGAAGGACAATCTGGGGGGCACATCACAGCATCCACCCTCATTGCTTAGTTTGTCTATAATATCTTCTTTAATGATTTTGTTTTCTACAGGCTATCTATCTATCTATTTATTTATCATCTATCTATTTAATCTATCTATGTATCTATGTATCTATCTATCTATCATCTATCAATTATCTACCTATCATCTATCAATCACCTATCTATCTCTATTATCTATCTATGTATCTATGTATCTATCTATCTATCATCTAGCAATCATCCATCTATCATCTAGCAATTATCTTTGTATCTATCAATCAATCAATCATCCATCTATCTCTGTCATCTCTCTCATCTATCTATGTCATCTCATCTATCTATCTATCTATCTATCTATCTATCTATCTATATCTATCTATCTATCTAGTTGATTTGTCTTGGATTGAGACAGGTGTGTTAAATATTCTTGTTTTTTTTTAAAAACAACACGTTTCTGTATATTTCTCCTGTCATCTCTTATATTTTCTGCTTCATGACAGTTGTTGCTAAGCCACTGCCATGAGACACTAAGTGGTACTTACTGTCAGATCTCCAGCATGATTGCAGACTTGGGGATTCTGTAGCCTCCTTCTGTGTCTCGTTTAATGCTGTCTCGTCTGAATCCTACCTTGTTGAATATCAAGATGGTGACTCATAATTTCTTTTAATTTTTATTTGCCTATTATATCTTTTGATTATATTGAACATTTTGAGACCTTTTCATTTTTAAACTTTTGCAATCTCTTTGTATTAGTATTGCCTCTGATACATAGTATAATATTGGATTTTTCCTTTTAGCCAATATGGATACATTTTTCTTCTAACAGCTGAGTTAAGCCCCATTATATTGATTGATCTGATCTGTGTGTTTGACCTCAGTTGTCACATTGTTTTATTATATATATCATTGTATACACATATCTGTATCTATATTGATATATCAATGTGATCAATTTTATTAGCTTTCTTTTGGTGTTTAGAAGGTTTGAATTTTTGTTCTAAAGAATACCTTTATTCTAATACCTTTATATGACACTTTTAGCTTCCTAGTTTTTGTTATTTTCTATTAGTTCCCTACTTCGAGCAACATTAAAATTGGTTAGTAACATCTTCTCCCTCCCTTGTCTCCTCCAGCATATATTCTGAAGCAATACTCTTTGACTTTCTGTTTCTACCTATAAGGCAACCAGCAAGCTTGTTTTACTTTTTATCTACTTTCCCCACTCTGTCCCCTGTTTTCTTTTTCTCAAGGGATGAGGTCTCTCTCTGTCATCCAGGCTGGAGTGCAGTTGTGTGATCAGAACTCACTGTGGCCTCGAACTCTTGGGTTTATGTGATCCTCCTGCCTCAGCCTCCTGAGTAGCTGGGGCCACAGGTGCCACCACCATGCTGGACTCCCTCCCAGATTTTTGACTGCTGTAATCTATCTACAATGTCAGAACACAGCTATCACCTTCTACATGACTGCCCTTATAATTATCGTTTCATCTTGGCACTGAACTTGCAGCCAGTCTTTGTATGAATGGCTTTCCAGTCATTTGTGTTGTCTGAAGCTTGTTCTTCAGTGGATTTTTCAGTAAAAGTGCATGAGAGTGACACTCCCTGAGTTCTTGAACATTTGCAGACATAACTAAGACCTGTCTATAGCCTTTCCACTTAAAGGTTGTCTTGGCTCACATTGTCTTTCCTTGAGTACCTAAAATATTTTACTCCACTGTCTTCTGATATAAGGCATGGCCATTGAAAAATCTAGATGCAATCTATTCTTTCCTCCACTTCCTTCCATAAGTAACTTGGTCTGTTAAACTGGACATCCAAAGATTTTTCTCTTTTCAAAATGTGAGAGTCCCACTAGCATATGTCCCAGTTGGCGGTCCTGTGACGACTTTCCTAACTGTACAGTATGCTTCCATATCCAATACAGGATGCAGTTTTAAGTATCTTTATTTCAGGAAAATTCTAAGTTTAGTTTTCCATATTATTCTGTTCTGTGGCTTTTGTTTTCTTCTTGGGGATTTTTATTATATGAATACTTCATCCTCTTAGTCCCCCTCCTGTTACTTTCTCTTGTATTCTTTTCATTGCTTTAGTCATACATTTTAACGAAAACGTTTTTCTTTTTCATCCTTTATTTCATTTAAGACATTATCCACTACGTCTATTTGCACCGACAGTTCTTCTAATTTAGACTTCATCTCTAAAATAATTTTTATTTCACATCTGAGTTTCTTTTCTCTTTTCATACTATCATTTTATTTCCTTATTTTGGAGCTTTTCTACTTCTGACTCATGATGGTCTTCATAGCATCCATCACTTTGTGTATTTTTGTTCATTTTGAAATATGAAGGGCCAGTCTTTGTTTGTGCTTTGGCTGAGTCATTCTGGTTGGTGAGCCTTCATTGTCTGTAGGATATTATTTGTCTCCTCATCCCTTTTTTCTCAAATTAGCTTAGAATGATATTTATGTGAAATTATTTCCCACTGCTCATGCTTAAGAAAATGAATTTTCTGTACTTTTAGGGGAGAAGGTTGGGCTAGGATAACTGTTTTTGGACTTTATGACTCTAGAGTCTGGCTTCTGTTCTTTCACTCGGGGTTAGAAGATACAAACCCCACATTCTGAGCACTCTCTCTCCTCTGATCTCCTCCTTCACTTTAAACTGGACGTTGTCTTCTCTTCGTCCCCACTGGCCCCAACCCAATCAATTCACATTCTTTTCTGGGCAGTTTTCCCCCAGTGCGGGATTTGGACTCAGAAGGGAGCTGTGGTGTGTCCGTGTGCCGGTTTCCCAGGGTCCAGGTCACTCCAGCACCGTTCCATCTTACTGAGTCCCCTTGTTCTCACCTCTGACTCGGCACCTACACACCCCCCACCCGGTGTTGGCGGGGCCTGCAGGGAGTCCCTGGACACGCACCAGATGGGCTGTGCTGTGATGATCCCCGGGCCCAGCAGAGGCCCAGCTGGTTTTCCTGCTTTTCCTCCTTCCTGCACAACTGTTTACGTCACGCTGCTCTTGAAGCTCTCAGCAGTTTGCCTGGACACATTCATATTTTGGGTTTGTGAGTTTTTGGGGACGCCTTGTCACCCAGATTTGTTGTGGATATTCTCCACAGATCTACAACAGGAAAAGTTTTCAGGAAGGGTTCTGGTTTTGCTATTCTGGCTCTGTTCTCTTTTATGTGGCGATGTGGGGATATATATACACACACACTTTTTTTTCTTTTTCTTTTTAGAGACAGGGTCTCACTCTGTTGCCCAGGCTGGAGTGCAGTGGTGCCATCGTAGCTCACTGCAGCCTCAAACTCCTGGGCTCAGACAATCTTCCTGCTTCAGCCTCCAAAGTAGCTGGGACTATAGGTGTGAGCCACCATGCCCCGCATTGATTTGAGGATATTAAACAAATAAGCAGCTGTGGGCCATTAATATCCATATCCGGTCCTGTTTATTAATTGAAATTATTAAGACATTTTAGGTGTAATATATACATGGTGATGTTAACGAAATGCTCGTTAACTACTGTATCTTATGTGCTGGAAATGTTGTATTTAGGGCAATGTGTCCAAAGGGCACCGACTGAGCAAACATAATAAGGATTTCAGAGTTGAATTAAGTTTTCTAGGGCTGCTATAACAAACCGCCGCAAACCTGGTAGTTTTAATTGGCAGAAATGGACCTTCTGGCAGCTCTGGAAGACAGGAGTTGGAAGTGTTGGCAGGCTGTGCTCCCTCTGAAGGGTCCAGGGAGGAGTCTTCTCGCCTCTCCCAGCTTCTGGTGGTTGCCAGCAATTCTTGGCATCTTGATGACATCTGCAAAGGCCTTATTTCTAGAGAAAGCCACGTCCACAGGGACCAGGTGGACATGGATTTTGGGAGACACGATTTAACTCAGCACAGGGGTCTTAGGTTAGGTGATTATACAGTAGGGGGACTTCCTAGATAAAGAGGAACAAATATGTTCCAGAAAAAGACTCAGGAGACCTAGACCCAGCTCTTCCAACCTGTGGCATCAGCAAGATGACCACTGAATGCCTATTAATGAGTTTCTTTTTAGAAGCCTGAAACCCTCCTGTAGGCTGAGAAGGAAACGAGTCAGAATAGGTGCCAAGAGCTATAAATTTTCTCTGTCTGGGGTCATTATTCCATTGCCTACAGGCACATACTTGGCAGCTCAAAGCAAATCAGTCACATTTACCAGTCCAGGTGGATGCATCGGTTATTTAATTAATTGGATGTACATGGTTCAGGGTCCTAGCTCTTGATGGGTGCCTGCCAAATTCTTGGCAGTCTAGAAATATCCCAAAGGAACTTTTCTGACTTATAAATAGAATTGTTATAATTACACATGCCACCCTTGTTCTACCTCCAAGCCTACATCTCATCAGTGTATTTTAACAACAACAACAACAACAACGGCAATGACAATGAACAACAGCAGCAACCCTATTCCAACTCACCATATCTGGACAGTGTTTAACGTCTTTAGAACATTACTAGCTGCTTCACAGTGAATATGGAACAGTCTCTTAGCTAGTTGGCATGGTCCTATGCATGATTAATATGCTCTTTGTCTTTTTGTATCATTTTTAAAAGATTTGAGGAGCTTCTCCAGGAACTTTAATTCTACTGGACACACACTGAGGTAGTGATATTGACACCCAAGGTAGGATAGAGTTAGCTGTTTATTCCCCAAAGATCACAGTTATCCAGTCTGTTGCACACTGTCCTCCACCATTCTCAACAACTTTCTATTCATTCTCCACTAATGTCATACCAACTTCTCACCAGCCTCGCGAGTCAGCCTCCCAATTTTGTATTACCAACTGGTCATGTCTCAACCGAGGGCCATTGTCCTCAGCAAGGCCTTTTACCTGTATGTGGAGCATCCTCTTGGGACTTAATGAATAGCGATTTGAATCATTTTTGCACTTGCATCTATCCCTGCATGCATCTTTCTATTTCTGCATATCTTTTCATACGTCCTTCTCTCCTGCTGGCCTTCTCTTTAATTCTCCTTTTCCTCTGGTAATGAGATCTGTCTAGTCTACTATCCTTCTATTCCTTTCTCTAACAGGGGTATCAAGCAGACTTGACTTGCAGACAATAGAACCAACTCTAGCTGTTTAAGTCAGAAAAGGATTTAATACAGAGAATTAAGTGCCTATAAAATTGTTGCCAAATTGGAAGACTGTTTCTAGACCCACTCTCAGAACACCACCAAGGAACTGGCAAGGGAACTGCTCCCTTTCCCATCAACCAGGAATTGGGCACCAGAATCACCCACTAGCTGCAATCCAGGATCAGGAAGCCATGGCTATGCCTGTTCCTCCCCAAACACAATACCATTCATTGCAATCTGCAGGCAAAAATGTTGTCACAATTGTCGGTGGAAAATGGACGCCTACCATACTGCTGCCTCTTTTCCTACTTAACTCGGTTTTTGAGATCTAGTCTATGGGCATGCACACTTTACCTGGAAGAATGGATGGGCTGGAGTGAAGCTCAACAGTAATTCATGGGCAATGGAAAATATTTGGCCAGAGACTCAGAGGCTTGGCAGGGACACAGATGGATGACTGGTGGTAGAACAACCTGAGGAAGAGGGAGGTGGGTGGACCCTGAACACGTGAGGATATTTGTGTCCCATGTGAATACTCACTTCAGAAGAGGCTCTCAGTAAACGCAACCCACTCTGGACATTGGTCAGTCTCCTCTGCTTCCCCCTCCCCTCCGCTTCCCCCAGCCATCCCAGTGATCTCTCAATGGGCCCATGTACAAAATGCCTGTGGCAGCAGAGACAGAGGCCCAGATTTGGGCTCAATGCTGTGGATTTTCCCTCACCACGTCGAATCTGCATCCTGCTAGCACTAAGTGCTCAGCTTCTTCTTTTTTTTTTTTTTTTTGAGATGGAGTGTCCCTCTGTTGCCCAGGCGGGAGTGCAATGGCATGATCTTGGCTCACTGCAACCTCAGCCTCCTGGGTTCTAAGCAATTCTCCTGCCTCAGCCTCCCGAGTAGCTGGGACTACAAGCGTGCACCATTATGCCTGGCTAATTTTGTATTTTTAGTAGAGACAGATTTTCACCATGTTGGCCAGGCTGGTCTCGAACTCCTGACCTCAGGTGATCTGCCCACCTTGGCCTCCCAAAGTGCTGGGATTACAGGCGTGAGCCACTGCACCTGGCCTCAGCTTCTTAATAAGTGTCTTCTTGACCATGAGAGAGACACTGGAGGGACATTTGCAGGATTCCACTGTCTGGCAATGTCCTCAGATCACCTGAAGTGCTGGCCTGATGGAGGGAATGGACTGTTGGAGACGCATTCCGGGCATGGGCCTGCTCATGTCACAAGGCCCAGGCTGTCGCTCTCCTCTGTTGTTTTCCCAGCTCCCTAAAATTTTCACTCTCCAGTGTGTCCTATGAACCATTGTTCTTCTGGTGATAAAGTTCAAGGTCAACTCATTTCTTCCCCTCACTCTACCTCCGTATTAACTGAAGCCTTGCTCTCTGTCTTCTGAACACATTTTTATTAGACAACACACTTTATGTTGGAAGTTGCAGAAACCCAACTCCAACTAGCTTATGCTAAAAGGGAATCTGTTGGCTGCTATAACAGAAAAGGGCAGGACCTTACTAGTTTTAGGTTTGGCTGGATTTACATGCTCAACTGATGCCCTTAGAGCTCAGTCTGTCTCCAACTTTGGCTCTGCTTTACTCTTGTTGGGTTCATTCTCTGGCACTATCTTTCTGTGGCTTTAAGAAAGCGACTGGCAGCTCCAGGTTGTGATCTTTACAAATGCAGCTCTCTTGAGGAAAGCCCTGTCTCTCTTAAATAGAAATAACCAGACTGGATGCTGAGGCTCACACCTTTAATCCCAACATTTTGGGAGGCCGAGGTGGGAGCATTGCTTGAGCCTAGGCATTTGAGACCAGCCTAGGCAACATAAAGAGACCCCATCTTTACCCCCACTCCCCCCAAAAGAAGAATTAGCTGGGTGTGGTGGCATATGCCTATAGTCCCAGCTACTCAGGAGGCTGAGTTAAGAGGATCACTTGAGCCCAGGAGTTTTTGAGGCTGCAGTGAGCTATGATAGTGCCACTGTACTCTAGCCTGGGTGACAGACTGAGACCCTGTCTCTAAAGAAAAAGAAATAAAATTAAATCAGCATCATCAAATGGAAAATTGGCCCTGATTGGGTCATGTGCCCATCCTTCTTGAATTAATCTAGGATGTGCCATGTGATTCTTCCTTTGTGGGGTAGTTGAACCATGCGAAGCTGTGTGAGGGGCAATTTCCAAAAGGAAAGAGAGCTGGGCCGCTGGAACATAGCAGAGCCCACTGTGATTCTGCGTTTCCTGCCCCTGCCATTTATGCCACAAGTGCGTTTCCTCTTCTTCCTTTAGCCTGAACCTGCACTTCTAGCTGCTCATGTCCTATTTCTTGCTGGTGAGTGTACCCATATTTTCATACTTGATTCACTCAGACAACCACCATCTAGGTTGAGAAATCGAACTCACCTGCCCCCTAGAAGCTCCTGTGTGATGCTTCCTGATCATAATCTGTCTGTGAAAGACAAAACAAAAATACCTTTAGAAAGTAATAGCAGGAAACTAGAAGCACTAAATCTAAAGGAAAACATTAGTTCATATGACTACACTAAAATGAAGAATTACTGTTTATCAAGAGACATCTTTAGGGAGTACCCAAACGAATTACCACAGTGACGAGGACATGTCACAAGGATACAGGAGCCAGCCCGAACGAGCTTCCAGTGGCCAAAGCTGGAACAATTTGAGCAGCAAAGTAAATAACAACAGTACTGAATTACAAACTAAAGAATAAAATAAATGAGTACAAACCGATATAAATGCATGATTGAGTATGTAAATAAAATGGGAAGAAGGGATAAGTCTTCCATACACAAGAATTCTGAAGTAGGTAGACACTCCTCCCTCCAGAAATATGAGTTTCAGCATGAGCTAGACTTAGGGACTTGCTTCCAAAGAATGGAATGTGGAAAGGCGAGAAGAGTCACATTACAGTGGGAAAGCCTTAACCAAATGCTCAAAGCTAATATTCGTCATGATGAGCCATGCTGAGATCACGTGCCCTAGATATGAAGTGAGGAGAAGGTGCCTCTCCTCTGTGGTTCACCTCTAAACACATATGCCCAGTCTAATCGTCCAAAGACACCAGACAAGCCCAAAATGAGGGACATTCTACAAAATACTTAATCTTCAAGTGTCAAGATCCTAAAAAAGGACTAAGAAACTGTCACACTTGGGAGGAGGAAATTGAAGGAGACATGACAATGAAGTGAAATGTGGTGTCCGGGATTGGATTCCGAAACAGAAAAAGGACGTGAATGGAAAGAGTCGTGTAGAGTGAAGGGTGTTTTGTTTAATTAACAGTATTGTACCACTGTTAATTCCTCAATGTTGACAAAGGTACTGTGGTAACTTAAGATGTTAACATTAGGGGAAGTTGGGTGAAGGCTATATGGAACTCTCTGCATTATCTTTGCAAATTTTCTGTAAATCTAAAATTATTCCAAAATAGAAGTTTATTAAAAACACATCTGTCTGACCAGGCGCGGTGGCTCATGTCTGTAATCCCAGCACTTTGCAGGCTGAGACAGGCAGATCACTTGAGATCAGGAGTTTGAGACCAGCCTGGCCAACATGGGGAAACCCCATCTCTACTAAAAATACAAAAATTAGCTGGGTGAGGTGGCTCATGCCTGTAATCCCAGCTGCTCCGGAGGCTGAGACAGGAGAATCACTTGAACCCGGGAGGCAGAGGTCGCAGTGAGCCGAGATCACACGGCTGCACTCTAGCCTGGGCGACAAAGTGAGACTCTGCCTAAAACAAAACAAAACAAAACAAAACAAAACAAAACAAAACAAAACATCTGTAAGAGAAAAAAAGCTGAGTCACAGAGGGGAAGAAGATATGTGCAGTGCACATAACCTACAAAAGACTCCTATTCAGAATGTACAGAGTCCTTACAAATCAATATGAAAAAGGCACTGGAATCAATAGAAAAATGAGTAAAAGAACAGAACAAGCAGAATAGGAAAGCCAAATGGCCAAGAAACATGAAAAAGTGCCTTGTCTCATTAGGGAACTGTGCGTGAGTTATTTTTAAAAATATTTGTTTTGTGGCTGCATTTCTTCTTCGCGCATTCCAATTTTGTGGGAGTTGGAGCTCCTCTGCCTTCCTTCATAGCTGTCACTTTCTCTCTGTTTGCCTTTCGTTTCTCTTGCCCGTCTAATCCGTTTCCCCATTCTGGGTTCCGAAGTACTTTCTCGTGCTGCTTCCAGTTTTGTCTTCATTTTTGTGATGATTTAAATTTTGATTCTACTCTTTCCTGGGTTTTGCCAGCTTTCTTTTCATATCCTTCTGTTTTCTCACCATCTCTTTCTCGAGCTGTTGCTTCATTAAGTTTAAAAAATTCATGGCAAAATATTTGGATATGCTTTTCATCTGTTCATTGCAACACATTTTTGACAAGTGTTTTTTATCTACCATTTTTCTCTCATTTTTAGGCTATAATATTTTTGTATAGATTGTGTATAGATCTAAATATTATCCTTCTTTGAGGCAGACAAGTTTTTCTTGGACCAGATATTTGCAGGAGGTTCGTAAGAGATAGGGGCCGGAGCCATTCTAGGCTGGCACAAATGAACCTGTGAATTATATATTTATTTTAAAAAACAGAATTTAACTTACTCTTTTCTCCACTCGGCAGGGCTAGGAAGGCGAGGAGCTGTCTGTAATGCAAAGTCTTTCCTCTGCTGTTGCCATAAGGTGTGTGTTACTTTCATATTTGTAGTAACAAACACTGCAAACTTAAAACAATTTACATTTGGCTTAAAATAACACAATTTTATATCTTACAGTTCTATAGATCCAAAAGGGGTTATAGTGGGCAAAATGGGTTATGACCCCTTTTGGAGTTCCAGAACTGTAAGATATAAAATGGTGTCAGGATGTTTACAGGGCTCTGTTCCTTCTGGTGGCTCTGGGGGAGAATCCACTTCCTTGTCTTTTTCAGTGTCTGGAGGTCACCTGCATCCCTTAGCTTATGGCCTGGCCCTCCATCTTCAAAGGCATAAACACAGCATCTCCAGGTCTCTCTGTCTTGGACATTCCTGCCTCTCATAAGAACCCCTGTGATTACACTGGGCCCACCTGGAAAATCCAGGCTAATCTCAGCATCTCAAGATCCTTCATTTAATCATACCTGCGAAGTCCCTTTTGGCAAGTAAAGTCGTGTGTTCACAGGTTTTGGGGGTTATAATGAGGACATCTTGGCAGGGGCACTCTTCTGCTACCTCAGGGGTCACAGTCTGGATTAGGATGCTTATTATATGTGTCCTTGGGTCAATGCCTGAGGAAGGGAGGAGGGGAAGCAGGAATGGGCAGAGGCAGTTGTTAGGCTGGGATGCAGCCTGACAGCCTCTGCTCACCCATGAGGAGGTCCGGGACCGAAAGGAACAAGAGAGTTGTCCTGGGTTGGGCAGATGTGGTGGACTTTGATACTTCTGCTTCCATCAGTCTTTGGATATGGGTTGAACACAGGCTGGTGTGACCTGGATGAACAGTGGTCCTCATCTGAAGAAGCCCTGGCAAGGCTGACAGCTCAAGGCTGTCCCTGACGGCACTTGCAGAAGGTGGGACAGGTCCTTTCTCAAAGCAGGGTTTGAGTGGCGCATCTCCGTGGGTCCCCTTCCCTGGGACAGACTGCTTCCTACGAAGAGGGCTCATCAGTGTGACTGCACCTTCACCTGCCTCTGCTTCTCAGAATCCGATTTGGTTTCAGGAGGCCCCCTGGGGTCTGCCTCCACTGTTGGAAGTGAGGAGTCCCAGGTTTTCTCTGCAGGTTGTACCCTCATTCTCCTGAGCCGCCACTGCCAAGACCTCTCTCCTCTCATCTTGCATGCGCAGTCTTCACTCCATTTAGAGAGGATATTGTTCAGAGACTTATCTGTCTCCTAGCTTCGTCAAGTATGGCCACTGTGTTTTGGTTTTCCTTTCTGCTCCATGGTCCAGGGCAATTTCCAAGAAGGTAAGGGTCCAGGGCAATTTCCAAAAGCCATCTCACACCATAGGATCCAAACTGCTCTCTCCCCTTCTTGGAGAATCACCTTCTCTCCTCTCTAGGAGGATAGGAGGCACTGTGACCTGTGCTCTCTCCTGCACCCCACCCTCTGCCACTCCACTTCAAAGGCACACCATCCTTGCAATGCACAGTCCCAAAAATCCATGTGGCTGGTGCCCTCTGGGACTTGCCCCCTCTCCTGGATGATCCTGACTTCTCGTCACTCCATTCTTGGGGCACACACATCATGGTGAACATAACTTGCAGGCTCCCTCCATCTCCACCTCGCTGTAGACATACCTGAACTCCATCCTGTCTTGGCCTTAGCTGCATGAGGCTTCTGAGACCCCAGACTTCGCATTTCCCCACTGGTCAGCACTTCCTGCATCTTGATCCTGTCCCTCACCTCCCTGATCAGCATTCTCAGGTTCAGGTGTCCTTCCCTCCCTGATTGACCCAGTTCATCCCCCTGGTGTTGCTACACTTGAGCCCTCATAACTTTTCAGCTACTTCATGAAATTCTAGCACTTGGACTTTAAAATGGGACTTACATGTCCTCTAGGTCAACTTGTGTTTGTGGGAAACAGCCTCCAGCTTTCTGTGTGGTGAGCAAGGGGCCCGGGCGTGCATGGCCTGGGCCTGGGTGCGAGGTCATGTTTTCTCTGGCTGGAGGATGCTCCTTCAGCTCTCTCTTGGCTGATGGGATTGCAGAGTGGACAGGAGTGAGGTATAGAGGAGAGCTTTGAACATATAAAGAAGTTCTTTTGAGTTGAGTTCTCTAGACAGGGTTTAGGGGAGGAAAAAGAATCCTCAGCCAACAGAATCAATTTGGGACTGTCCTCTTTGAAGAAAGGGAGTTAGCATAGAGAGGGGGAAACATTTGCCTTGGAGTTGGACTGAACTGGGTTCAAATGTGAGTTCCAACATGTGCTGGTTGTGTGACTTCAGAGCCATTGCTTAAAGGACCTCATTTATTGCACCTGTAAAGTGGTAATCACAGGATCTCCCCATGTGTGGTTATGCAATATAAAGGATATGTGAAAAGCTTGGCAAGTGTTTAGTTAGGTTAAGCCATGCTCATTGCTGTAGTAAGCCAACTCCAAAACCTCAGAGGCTTAACCATGGTTTATTTCGCATTAGGGCAAGGTCCCAGGCAGCGCTCCTCCATGCTGTGACAGGGGTCGAGTGGCTTACATCCTGTGGCTCTGTCCTCTCAGCAGGCCGCCTCTGTAGTGGCTGCCACGTGGAGAATGGCTGCCATGTGGAGACAGAAGAGACACACCAGCTTGGAGCTTTGCTTGGAGCCAGTTTCATGGCCCCACTGAAATGCACGGGAGGCCAGGAAACACGAGGGCGACTGATGGGCTGACTCACGTATCTTAGTTCTTTACTCCACAAACATGACAGCATTTTGCCATTTTCCTTTGAATGAGAACCCCATAACAATTCCTTTATCTAATCCCACGGTGGCTTCAGATGTCCCATTAGAAAAAGGGGTTCACACTTTCACACTCAGGCCCAGACTGGGACCAGGAATGTGATGGTGAGGCCGGCAGTAAGGACATTTTTTTTTTTTTTTTTTTTTTTGAGACGGAGTCTCGCGCTGTGTCACCCAGGCTGGAGTGCAGTGGCGCGATCTCGGCTCACTGCAAGCTCCGCCTCCCAGGTTCAGGCCATTCTCCTGCCTCAGCCTCCGAGTAGCTGGGACTACAGGCACCCGCCACCACGCCCGGCTAGTTTTTTGTATTTTTAGTAGAGACGGGGTTTCACCATGTTAGCCAGGATGGTCTCGATCTCCTGACCTCGTGATCCGCCCGCCTCCGCCTCCCAAAGTGCTGGGATTACAGGCTTGAGCCACCGCGCCCGGCCGACATTTTTAAAAAAGATGTCTAAATTTGTCAGAAGGAGAAAGGAAACCAAAAAAAGATGGGAGAAATTTAAAACTCTGGGGGAATAAACCTGGACCGGTGGTGAATGCACTTTCCTTCCTGCTGGAATGTTCCTTTGAATCCATGCAAAATGAAAATCCCCTGTACCACAGCCCAGATGGATGGACCCCAGTCCAGGAACAGAGCATGCTTGACTTCATTGGACAGTGCCTGTTGTAGGCAAAATCTGTCTTCTAGTGCCTTCCATGTGTTGGTCCTGCTTCTCCTTCCAGCTGCTCCATAAGCCCAGCCCCTGACAATGACTCAGATATGTTAGGCAAATGCTGGGGTCCCCTTAACCTTTTCTTATCTGGGCAAAACAACCCTTAACACTGCAGCCACTCCTGGGAGGGTAGAATTTTGAGATGCTGGCAAGACACAGCAAGACAGCCCTCACTGGCCCAACATCGCTGGCTTCATGAGTCTGCAGAGCTTAACCCTTGGCTGCCCCTGTGGGGACAAAAGAAAGGCCCCCAGGAGAGCTTGGTTACTAGCATTAAAGCAAATGGCAGGAGACAGAGTGCCTTCTAAGGCAAAGGTAAATCAGAGGTGTCTTTAATAAAGCTAAATAAATAAGGCTAGCAGAGGAAGGGTGACTTGGGGATAGACACCCCACAAAATGGGGAGTTCGAGAGATGAGTGTTGACAGTGTCTGCCCAGCACTGTCTGGGGGATGTGGAATTTGAGTGTCATGAGCATCCAGGCTGCTGGAGCGCTGACCTCTCGGGCAGGGAATGTTGTCAGGCTGCGTCATAGCATGGGGGAGATGCCCTCCAATGTTAGCACCTGCCATGAACCTGATTCCATGTTCACAGGCAATGTTTAGTTTAACAATTTTACATCCTAGTTCCCTGATCCTGAGAAGGAGAGTGTTCTGGTGGGAAGGTCATTCCGGTGGTTGGAGTGGGAACAAATCCACTGGGCCCTGCTTCATCTATCAGTCTATATTGCAGGCAGGAACCATTCTCTGCTAGAATGATTCCCCGCGGGGGCTTTGCACCACTGACAGTTACCACTGTTATCTATTTTCCATTCTTCCCTGTTAGTAGAATCCATGTGCCAGCTAAAATACTCACCCTGCAGACCCTCCTGAAGCTCAGGGGAGAGCTGTCTGCCGTAGTTCTGGCCAATGCCACGTAGGCGGAAGTTTATAGAGAGTGTGTCCTTTTTCAGGATAACAAAGGTAGAGCCTTACTGGAAGAAACATCTTTGCCCTTCCCATTTCTTTCTACCTAGAACATGATTGTGAGGCCTGGAAGTGCAGCAGCGATTTTGTGACAGTGAAGACAAAAGCCACACTCAAGGATGTCAGAGAAAGAAGAGAGAGGGGGGCTCTGGCTCCTTGGTGACATCCATGAGAAGCTGCCCCAGCCCTGACTTGCCTTGCTGTGGACATTGTAGAAAATAAGCCCCTGTCTGTTTAAGCCAGAGTTGGTGGTGGTCTTCACTGATGCAGGTACCAAGCAGAGTTTCTGGGCTAGCAAAGCTGAGACAAGATCCTATAATGTAGTTAGTGCACAAGGTGACGTGTCTGCGAGGTCCTTGGGGGTCTTCCCCTCGGATACTTCTCAGTGTTTTTCTGATCATAAATATAATTCACATACTTAGTGAAAATTCAAATGAAACAGTGAATTTTAAAGAATAAAGAAACAAATTTCCTTAAGCCTACCACACAGGGATAACCATTGTTTACACAGTAGTGAATGTCCTCAGAGATATCTGTAGGTCTAGTCTATATAGATAATGCATTTTAAAAAACATAAATAGGATTGCATTTTGAAACTTGCTATTCACTCAACAGTGTATTGTGAACCTCTTTCTCGTGATTTTGATAAGAAAATCCATTCTGAATGTTGTCTGATTGAAAAAATATCTCTATTATTAATGTTAGCTCTTTTCATACTTAAATACTATTATTTAATCTATTATACTATAATTTAGCTGATCGATTCTCAGTGGGTACTGAATTTCTGGTATTACGTGTAGAGCTGCTGTGCAGGGTCTTGAGAGAATGTCCTTGAGAACTTCCTGATCGCCTCTCAGGGAGCATCTCCGGGAGTGGGTTTGCTGGCTCAGAGGGCTGCAGGCATGAGGGTCTCTCACTCCCTGGCCTGCGCGGCTTCCCGCTGTGAGGTCCCTGCTCATGCATTGTGGGATGTTTCTGGAGATGGTCCCGGCTTTGCTGACTTCTTCTATATGTCTGCACTCTCTGGTTCAAAAGGACCCTGAGACAGCTCAGCAGTAGTTTAATCACTGCCATTGCCCTGACACATGCCCCGTGACAGCTATTCCAATTCCCGTCCCACTTCTTAAGCCCCCAGTCCTACCTTTCTGGAACCAATCTCAGGAAGATTTCCTTCTTTGAAGATCCAAATTAGGCTAAATTTGAGCTCAGTGTAAAAGGCACTCTGCAAAAGGTTTAGCTTTCTAAGAAAAGCACTAGTCAGAATGCATTTTCTTTACAAAATCCTTTTATTTTCCAATAGAAGGGGTACCGAGTGGGTGCCGAGACACCACCTCCAGTGCGTTCAGCCTCCCTTTTTGCAGGGTGCTCTCTGTACAGTGAGCTCGTCTGTATCCAGCTCTCCACATCCTCCTCCTCCCAACTCAGGGGAAAGTTGGTCATCCACAGGGACTCTGTGGCTGTAACCCAGTCCCGCTTTCCTCCTCCAAGGTGAGCTGCACCCCTTCTTTTTGCCCAAGTTGACTGACAGTGATCACAATGGATCTCAGTGTCCTTGTCCTCATTAGGGGAATTGCAAGCTGGCTCCCTCTGTCTTGTAACAGAAATATTGTACAGTAGCCAGCACGCAACCTTTTCTAATGAAACAATGTAAGACATGAGGCTGAAGAACATTCTGTGCCCATTGTATTCACTTGTTATATTAATAAAATGCACTAAGTATATCATGCCATCAGGCTATCCTAGGCCTTGGAGTACCAGTCTATTTAGCAGCGATGGTTTTCAAAATCAGCACATGCACAGGTGGAGGAAGTGTTGTAATTAGCAAATAGGCAGGGGCCATCCCCCAGCCTGCCACTTCTGCAGGGTGCTTCAAGTGTCCCTGGCAGGTCAACCCTTTCTTCCTTTCCTCCTGGATAAGAGGAAAGGGAGATTAGATTCTAAATCTCTGGTTCCTGGCACTTTGTCCCTTCAAATATGTTAATTATTCAGTTTCTCTGAGTAACGAAGAAGCTCCCTCCATGAGTGTCCCCTTTACCGTGAGAAGCTTGCCCTGGGCTCCCTCCCGATTCTCACCAGATTTCCTGACAGTAATTTCCTGACACACAACCCTCTCTGCTTCTCACATGTGTGCTCTTTCATGAGCAGCCTGGCTCAGCTCCTGCACTGTCTTGAAAACACACCATTGACCGCCCCCCTCGACCTGGAATCTGTGTTCTCTCCAGCCTTCGACATCTTCCATTGCCCCCTCCTCCAGCTCCCTGAGTGCAGTCAGTGCCCGCCTGACTTGCAAGACGACTTCCATTCCCTTCCTCTTCTCTGCTCCGACCATTCTTCCCGGTCGCCTTTGTTGGCTTCTTTTTTTTTTTTTTTTTTTTGAGACGGAGTCTTGCTCTGCCGCCCCGGCTGGAGTACAGTGGCCGGATCTCAGCTGACTGCAAGCTCCGCCTCCCGGGTTTACGCCATTCTCCTGCCTCAGCCTCCCGAGTAGCTGGGACTACAGGCGCCTGCCACCTCGCCCGGCTAGTTTTTTGTATTTTTAGTAGAGACGGGGTTTCACCGTGTTAGCCAGGATGGTCTCGATCTCCTGACCTCGTGATCCGCCCATCTCGGCCTCCCAAAGTGCTGGAATTAGAGACTTGAGCCACCGTTTCTCCTCCTGTAAAGGGCTGATGGCCCCCCAAGGTTTCCTCTGTGCCTTGAGCTCATTCCTGTCTACATCTAGTTTGAAGAGCTCAGGCACGTGCACAACTTCCTAAGACATCTGTGGGAGGATAGCTCCCAGGCCCGTGTGTGTGGCAGGCTGTGCATGTCTCTGTGTGTGCATGTGCATATGTGTGTGCACATAACAGGATGTGTGTGTGCATGTGTGTGTGTGTGTTGAATTTTCCGATGAGTGGGAGTGATGTAACTTTCTCTCTGTTCCAGCTATACTGGCCTCCTCACGGGTCCAAAAACAAGGCGAGCCTTCTGTCACCTCTGCCCCTTTTTCTGCAGAAATGCTCTTTCTCCAGGCGTCCCCATGACTCTCTCCTCATCCCTTCTGGTCTCTGCTCCAAGGGCACCTTGTGGAAGACTTCCTGACCCACTCTCATAAAATAGCGACCTCATCTGCTGACCTTTAAAATGTTTCTCCATAGCCCGTACCACCACTTGACGTCTCTTTCAAACACACACACACACACACACACACACACACACACAATTTATTTCTTTATTGTCTGTCTCCACAAACTTAGAAGCTCCTACTGAAAAAAGATTTGTCTCCCCGGAAGGCGTACAGCAAATATTTGTGAATAAGTGAATTCTCATTAACGCCTGGTAGGAGCAAATCTGTTGAGAAGGTTATTAGCTGCAGAATTCCCTCTTCTCAGTTTAGGAAGAAAAGGATTGATTCGGGGTTTGTGGTAGATCATAGGATCTTGGAGCTTGTGGAAGAAACAGACTCAAGAATGAGCTTCCAACAATGACTTCCCGCATGATACCGCAGACCAGCCCCTTGCCTCTGCCTCAGTGAGGAATTTCTAGAGCAGGAAGCCCCATCAGCCACCAGCTTCAACAGTGCACAGCTTCTGCTACTGTCTACAATGGGACCTCTGCACTTTCCCTCTTCCCCACGTAACTCAGGTCTAAATCTAAGTGTTGTGGGGCCATATGTGGTTAGTGGAATCTAAATCCCATGTCCATCATGTCCATTCCCTAACAATAAGTGAGGCTTGACAATGTGGGCTCCTCCCCACCCTCCAGTGTTAGGAAGGCAATGTTCACATGGGGAAGAGGTGTTCAAAACATTTTGGGGACTGGGCGTGATAGCTCACGCCCATAATCCCAGGACTTTGGGAGGCTGAGGCAGGTGGATCACTTGAGGCCAGGAGTTTGAGACCAGCCTGGTCAACATGGCAAAACCCCATCTCTACTGAAAAACACAAAAATTAGCCGGGTATGGTGGTGCATACTCATAGTCCCAGCTACTCAGGAGGCTGAGGTGGGGGATCACTTGAGCCCAGGAGGCAGAGGTTGTAGTGAGCCAAGATGGTACGTGACAGAGTGAGACCCTGTCTCCAAAAAAAAAAAAAAGATTTTGGGAAGGCTGGGGCATAGTGACTCATGCCTGTAATCCCAGCACTTTGGGAGGCCGATGCTGGAGGATCACTTGAGCCCAGGAGTTCAAGACCAGTCTGGGAAACACAGTGAAACCCTGTCTCTACAAAAAATAAATTAGCTGGGTGTGGTGGCACCTGCCTCTACTCCCAGCTACTTGGGAGGCAGAGGTGGGAGGATCGCTTGAGCCCAGGAGGTCGAGACTGCAGTGAGCTATGACTGCACCACTGCGTTCCAATCTGAGCGACAGAGAGAGATCCTGTCTCAAAAAAAAGACAAAAGATTTTGGGAGCCATGAATGACAGATGCCAATTATATATACTTTCCTAGGTTTTCCATTCTGATGGGATTAAATGTCTCTGTCACTAATTTTAATTTTCTATTAGCTTTCCTTTCTTTTATGTTCTGTTAATGCTTAGGCAGTTTTTTAAAAAACAGAGACGAGGTCTCACTATGTTGCCCAGGTTGGTCTTGAACTCCTGAGCTCAAGTGATTCTCTTTCTTTGACCTCCCAAAGTGCTAGGATTACAGGCATGAGCCACAGTGCCTGGCCATTAATGCTTAGTCAGTTTTGGACATTGCAAATTCCTTTTTCTAATCAGGCTTCCATATGTTAGTTTTGTCTATGGTATTCTTTATTGATTGATTGATTGAGACAGGATCCTGCTCTGTCGCCCAGGCTGGAGCACAGTGGCACGAACATGGCTCGCTGCAGCCTCAACTTCCTGGGCTCCAGTGATCCTCCCAGACTCTCTCCAGTAGTTGGGACTACAGGCATGCGCCACCATGCCAGGCTAATTTTTGTATTTTTGGTAGAGACAGGGTTTTGCAATGTTGCCCAGGTCATCTCAAACTCCTGAGCTCAAACAATCCAACCACCTTGGCCCCACAAAGTGCTGGAGTTACAGGTGTGAACCACTGACCTGGCCTTGTCTACAGTATCCCTTAAATAGAAATTCTTTTTGCCCCTGAATGGCCATAATAAGTTAATTTTTTACCTACAGTAGGTCCTTTGGAGTGCTGAGTTGTATTAATTAGATTTTTTTAAAAAATAAATTTTATTGTGTATATTTAAGGCATACAACAAGATGTTATGAGAGCTATGTAGATGGTAAAATAATTACTGTAGTGAAGCAGAGTAACATATCCATCATCTTATATCAGCACTCATTTTTTCTGGCAAGAGTAGTTACAATATACTCATTTAGCAAAAATTCTCAATATGATACACTATTAGTAACCAAAGTCCTCAGGTCTGGATCTTTAGATTTGTCCATCCTACATATCTGCTATTTTGTGTCCTTTGACTCACATCTCCCCATTTCTTCCTCCCACCTTACCCCTGGTAACCACTGTTTTATTCTCTATCTCTGTATATTTGCCTTTCTTTTTTTCTTTTTTAAGATTCCACATATAAGTGAGATCATATGATATTTGTCTTTCTGTATCTGGCTTATTTCAGTTAGCATAATGTCCTCCAGCTCTGTCTACGTTGTGTCAAATGGCAGGATCTCCTTTATAAAGCCTAATTAATATTCCACTGTGTATACATACCACAGTTTCTTTATCCATTTGTCCATTGACAGACATCTAGGCTGTTTCTGTATCTTGGCTATTGTGAATGATGCTGCAATGAACTTGGGAGTGCAGATATCTTTATGAGGTGATGATTTCATTTTCTTTGGGTATATGGCCAGTAATGGGATTGCTGGATTATAAGGTAATTTTATTTTAAATTTTTTGAGGAACTTCTATATTGTTTATTATAATGGCTAAATGAGCTTATATTCTCACCAATAGTGTACAAGGAAGGTTACCCTTTCTCCACACCAACACCAACACTTGTAATCTCTTGTCTTTTTGGTAATGGTCACCTTAACAGATGTGAGGTGGTATCTCATAGCGGTTTTGATTTGCATTTCCCTGATCATTAGTGATGCTGGGCATCTTTTCATACATCTGTTGACCATTTTTATGTCTTCTTTGGAGAAAGGTCTATTCAGGTTCTTTGCCCATTTTTAAATTGGATTGTTTGTTGTTTTTGCTATTGAGTTGTATGTGTTTTTAAAAGGCATTTTGGATATTAACTCCTTATTAGATATGTGGCTTACGAATATTTTTCCCTAATTTGTTGGTTGCCTTTTTTTTTTGTTGTTGTTGTTGATTGTTTGCTTTGCTGCGCAGAAGCTTTTTAGTTTGATGTAGTCCCATTGATTTATTTTTGCTTTTGTGGCCTGAGTTTTTGGTGTGGTATCCAAAAAGTCATCGCCAGGGCCAATGTCAAAAACTTTTTCCCGTTTGTTTTCTTCTGGGAGTTTTATGGTTTCAGATCTGACGCTTAAGATCTTTTATCCATTTTGAGTTGAATTTTGTGTGTGGTGTAAGATAAGGGTCCAGTTTCATTCATTTGCATTTGGAAATCCAGTTTTGAATATAAATTCTTAATTTTTATATAGTGAAAACATCAAGTTTTGCCTTATAGTTTGTGCCTTTTAGGTCTTTCTTATGAAAGCTTCCCTGAATCTAACCCCAGGTATTAAATATATGATTGTAATTTTTTCTATAGGCTTTACAATTATATCTTTCGGAGTAAGATCTTTAATTCACCAGGAACCCACCTCTGCATATGGGTGTGGTGGGAATCCAACACCGTCCACCCCCTTTTAAGAAGTTAGTTTTCTCAACAATCATTTGCTACACATGTTCTTCTTTCTACACTGACTTGTGGTGACTTCTCTGCCATAAACCAAGTTTTTGTACACATATGGGTCTGTATCCAAGTTCTCTATTTTGGTTTATGATGCCAGCACTTTACCTTCTTATTACTATGATTTTTGGGTTATCTTCCTTCTGGTGAGATACATTCTTCTTGGCTCATCTGGGATCTGTGGAAGGGTGAGTAAAAGCAAATCTTTCTGTCCTTTTCTTCGGAGTCCCCAAGCTCCACAGTAGTCAAAATGAAAGAAAAATACTGGGCCTCTGACAGCCAGTTAAAAGAGACTAACGCGGCTGCTGGACTTAAGACACGGAGGATGGCCAGAAGATGAAGAGGGCAGAGACACGATGGGACAGGACGACCAGCTGCAGAGAGGAGTACCCTCTCCGCTGACAGCTGCAGAGATGACCAAGGGGCAGAGAGGAATACCCTGTCTGCTGAGAGCTGCAGAGATGACCAGTGTGCAGATAGGAGCTACTCTGTCTTCTAAGAGCTTCAGAGACCTGCAGAGACCTCTGAATGACTTGCCTGCAGACAGGGGCCATCCTCTCCAGGCCTCCTCTGCTGACAGCTGAACACTCAACGGAGGACCTGCCTATAGAAAGGAGCTACCCACTCCTCTGAGCTGTTCTAACACTAAATAAAACTCTTCTTCTTTACCCACCACTTGTCTGTGTACCTCATTCTTCCTGGACACAGGACAAGAACTCGGGCAAAGGTGCCGTGGCCACAGATGTTTTCAGTCAGAAAATCGACACCCCAGATATCCTGTAACATCTTTTAAAAAAGTACGATAGTAATTTCAGAACTTTTATTCTTCCTTTTAAATTTATTGCATTCCTAAAAAAGGACAGTTGGAATTTGATTAGGACAACAATTGTGGTAATAGTTGGGTAGAATTGATACTTTTATATTAAGTTGTCCAATCCAACAACATAGATTATTCTGTTTATTTTGATCCTCTTTTATCTCCTTTATTAGAGGGTAAAAATTTCCTTTACAGAGGACTAGTGTATTTTTTTTTCAGGCATTTCATAGCTTGTGTTGCTATTATGAAAGGTATCCTGTTTTCTTATATGTATATATGTCTTATTTTCTCCTATATATTATAGGTGGTTATTGTGGTGCAGAGAAAGTGTTATTGATCTTTGTAAGTTGACCTTACATCCATCTAGCAGCCCTGTTATTAGTTTTAATAATTAGTTGAAATTTCTATGTAAATTTTCATGTAGTCCACAAATAACATTTTAATCTTTTTCCTCCTTTCAACTTCTACACCTCCCATTTCTTTTTCTTGTTTTATAACATTGGCCCTGACTCTGGCTCTTCGTTACATAGTAGCAATGCTAACAGGCACCTTATCTTCTTGACAATCTAAATGGGGATGTTTCTAAAGTTTCTCCATTGGATGTGATATTTGCTGGGGGTTTTGGTATGTGGTCTTTAAAAGTTGAGGTGATTCTATTCAAATTCCAGTTTTCTGAATTACTCTTTGGCTGTTTGCCACGAAGGGCTGCCTGTCGCCCATACGCTTGGCCCGCAGAGCACAGTCAGGCTTCCGCCGGGCCAGCACATGCACCTCCGTGACTTACAGGCTGGTGGCTTACGAACAGGATGTTACTCCTCCCGGGAAGCGTCCTCCACCACTGTCCTGGAGGGAGATAGCTCTGCCCAGGTGGAGGAGAGTGATGACGCCCTCCTGTGACACTCAGACACCCCATGTCCACCTGTGACCTGTGGTACACAGGCGGGAGGGGTCACTGAGAGAAACGACATTGGCTGTGAAACAAGGTGAGTTGGCCTCAAGGTTGGGACCTGCCACGTACTAGCTGTGTGACTGTGAACAATTCATTCAACCACTCTAAACCTCAGCTTCCACATTTGTAAAATGGGGAATCTAACTGTCCTTGGGGAAGCCACGTGGTAGTTTGTTAAATAAAATAGCCAGCGAAAAGTATTTAGCAGAGTAGTAAGTGTCCGCTATCGTATTAGTAATCCATAAACGAATATCATTAACACATTACAAGCAGGGTAAATGCTCTTGATAAGAAGTTAAGCAAAAGCTTCTTGATAAGAAGTTAAGCAAAAGTTAAGTCGACATTTGTTTTAAAATTTGCATAAGTAAAAGACTGAGGAGAAATAGATTGAAATGGGGGATGGTAGGTGATTTTTAACAGTCTCCTTTATATTTTTATGTGTTTTCAAATTTTTCTATAGTGAGCACATGATTACCTCATAAATCTCTGAAACATGTTTTATGGAAACAGAAAGCCCAGTGTGACTCAGCAGTGCCAAGGCTGCCAAGAGAGCTGGCTGCAGCCCAGCCGCTTCAATGGAAACAGCGCCCGCACCTGGAGGTCCTGGGCCTGCCGCCCTGGGCCCTGGCTGGAGCCTAGCTACACCAGCAGTTTGTTTAGCTCTGGGCATAGGTAGCCATGGAGACCCTGAGTGCCACGGTGGAACAAGAATGTGGCGAGTGTGCGAAGGCCACAAAATCTACAGGACAAGAGGGCTGAGAAAGCCAGGAGGGGTGATGTGGGATGGGAAGAAGCAGGGAGCCCCCTGCCTGGTAGGGGAAGGGGGGTGGCAGAGAGAGGCTAGAAGAAAGAGGGACAGAGACAGACAGAGAAAGAGAGAGAGAGAGAGAGAGAGAGAGATGGAGAGAGAGATGGAGAGAGAGATGGAGAGAGAGATGGAGAGAGAGGAGGAGGTGAAGGAGAAGGAGGAGGAGGAGGAGGAGGGAGTCCCAGTGTGAGGAGGGGCTTCTGCTGTGGCCGTCTGACCTCAGGGCCCATCTATTACTTTCCCTGTGCCTGGCCCCAGCATATTCTGGGCACTGCCCTCTCCGCTCCGCCACAGTGTTCCTACAGGTCCGTCCATTGCCCCATGGTCCATGGTCCTGGGCCCTGAGATAGCTTTCTGGGGAGTCTGCAGACTGGCCTGGGAATAGAGACTCTCTCAGGCTGCAGGGCCTGCAGTGTCCTCAAAGGCCATGGCCCTCCAAGTGGAAAAAGGTGAGAATGAAATCAACCAGTTCAGGCGTGAGCGCCCGGACAGCTCCTCCCAGAGGCAGGTGTCTGCCCTTCTCCAGGGTCTGGTTGTTGAACATTCCTTCACTGGGCTCGACTCCCAGGCATCTTGGCAAAATCATCTCCTTTTTCTTGATCTTGTTCAAGTTGAAGTTTTATCACTCGCAACCAAAAAGGTCCTGAGTAACACAAAATCACTGGTATCAGTGGGAAAGGGGGGCCTGAAGGAGAGGCTCCATGAGAGGGTGACCTGGGAAAGATATTGTAAAGGTGTGGCTCCTGGGGGTGGGGGTGGGGGTGGGTGGTGGGTGGGGCCCCAGCTGCTGGTGCTGGGTGCGCACATGCTCTGTCTCTCTGTCTCTCTCTGAGTCTCTGTATCTCTCGCTCTGAGTTTTTGTCTCTGTCTCATTTTCTCAGCTGAGTGGAGACGCTGGCCCCCTTTCCCAAGCTCCCTATTTTGCCCTGTCTCCTTCACTGTCTGCTGCTGACCCGCTGCTAATATGCTCTGCCCCAGCAGCCTCCCCACCCTGCAGCCCACCTGTTCCTGTCCATCCACGACCACTCCTGCAGGCTCAGGAACAAGCTGGGCTTTGACACATGCCCTCGACTCCTACTCCCTCGGTAACGTTTCCCAGCCCCACCCCGCAGTCCAGCTGTCCCACCTGGGTCCCAATTTGGAGGGTGGCAGTATATCTGTGCCCAAGCTTGAAGCCCCCTCCTTCCTTAGGTGTGCCCTGGATTCTCTGAGCTCTGGTGCTTTAACCTCTGGGGTCCTTCCTGGATGTGCCTCTTCTTTCAAAGCCTCCTACCTTGGCCCTGATTTAGACTCCTATCATCTATTGTATGAAGATTTTCTGTCTCCTGCATGATTTCTCTGTTCTTATTCCTCCCTAATCCCCCCCCCCCCCACCCTGCTGTCATCACGGCAAGCTCACGGATCTCTTCGTGCCATTGCCATGCAGAGAGCCCTGCCAAGGCCCCACCAGCTGTGCAGTAAACCCCAAGGTTGGGCCCTCTCCAGGCTCAGCCGGGCAGCTGCCCACCTGCCACATTTTACTCTAGGCACCCTGGACTATTACAGCTCCCGGCACAGAATGCAGTGATGCTTCTCAACTGTGTGCCTTGATCAAGCTGTCTCCCTTGGTCGGAACGCCCCCTCCACAGCTCCCCAAGCCTGGCTCACTCTGATGCATTGGACCTCTGCCAGACCCTCCCCTCGCCATACCCCAGAGAGGACCTCTGCATTGACACCACGATTTCTAGTTACTTTCTCACGAATCAGTGCTTCCCACTAAGCAGCAGGGGCCTTGAGGGCGTGGGGCCTCTGATTTCACCTCTTTGTAGTGTAGTCCAGACATTCAATACACAGGGACTCAGGCCTCACCAAGCAAGAAGGGGATGGGCCGAGGCTGCCTGGGCCGGGCCCCGGGGGCTGTAAGGGTGTATGCAGTGCATGTGCAGTGTGGCTAGGGAAGGCGCTCAAGTTTGCTCTGCAGAGGCTTGGCTGCAGCAGCAGCCCTTTGATCCCCGAGTTACATACCTTGTCCTGGGCCAGTTCTTCCTGCTCTGAAGCTGGGGGCAGGGACAATATCACAGAGTAAGGCCAGAGTGGACTCTAGAAACGTGTCTCTAAACTAGGAGACTCCTCCATCCCACCCAGAGTCCAGGAGCAGGCTAGGGTCCCCTCCATCCAGAAAGAAGGTGCCCTCCCCCCAGCAACTGGAAACATCAGAGTCAACTGGAAATCCAGGTTTACCAAGGGCCTGCTCTGTTCCAGATCCCAGAGGTGCAGGTTCTGGAGGTGTAAAAATGAGCCAGGGGGTTTCAACCCAGCGAAGCAGAGAGGCAAGTGAGGCCAGGGGTGAGAGCAGCTGGGTAAGCACAAGGAAGAGGCCCCAGGTACCCGCAAGTGCTCCATGGCACAGAGCCTGGGTTCTGACCGGAGAGGGAGACAGAGTAAGTGCAAGTGCATAAGGGCATGAGGTGATTCCCGACTGTGACAGTGAGGGCAGAAGACAGGGCTATGGGGGCTGGGTCCCCGTGGAGAAAGTCTCTTTGGGAAGTGACATTTGAACTGGATGCACTGGGTAAAAGGCCAGGAGAGGCAGACACAGAGGAATCAGAAGATGCAAGGCCCTGAGGTGGAAACAAGTTTTGGTGTGGCTGGAAACGGGGATGTCATAATTTTGTAATGTTGCCCAGGCCAGGTGCAGTGGCTCACACCTGTCACCCCAGTGCCTTGGGAGGCCGAGGCAGGAGGATCACTGAGCCCAGGAGTTTGAGACCAGCCTGGGCAAGATAGTGAGACCCATACTCTAAAAAAAAAATTAGCCAGGCATAGTGGTGCACATCTGTAGTCCCAGCTATTTAGGAGGCTGAGGTGGGAGGATTGCTTGAGCCCAGGAGTTCAAGGCTGCAGGAGTGAACTGTGATTGCACCACTGCACTCCATCCTGGAAGACAGAGAGAGACTCTGTCTCTAAAATAATAATCATAATAACAAACAGCTCTCAAACTCAGTGCATCATGACAACCAGTGTTAATTACTTTCATACTCACAGGTCTCAGATGACTGTAATTTGGCTGATCCAGGATAGGTGTGGCTGGATGGCCCTGCCCTAGGCTGTAGGTAGCCTGGGTTTGACGCGAGTTCAGGTGGTTGCACCGAGTTCATCCTGGGGCATAGCTGAGGCTCTCTGGAGGAAGCTCTTCTTACCCTGGACTTCAGGAGTGCAAACAAGGAGCCAACCCATGAGAGCGCATGGAGTACTTCTGCTAGTTCCATCCTCCAACATCTCCAGGGCCAAAACATGTCAGGTGGTCAAGTCCAACATCAATGAGCAAGGAAGTCTGTACGGGAGAAGGTGAGTATTAGCTGAATAGTAATAACCCAGACTCTCATCCGCCACCTCAGAGAGGCGCTGTGAAGAGGGAGGGAGTCACTGCCTGGTTTGTGCACACGGTGAACGCTTACCCCATGCTGACTGATATGTGGAGGATGTAGCTTACCCCATGCTAATTGAAACGTGGAGGATGTAGCTTACCCCACGCTAACTGATACGTGGAGGATGTAGGGATGGGTCAGATTCTCAAGGTCTTGATAAATCACGTTGAAAATTTTGGGAGCCATGGAGGCTTAAATCAGAAGGGTTACAGGGTTTGATTTGGTTTTTAGAGCAACCCCTCTGGAAGCCACGTTGAGGTTGGTCTGATGGAGGCGAGACTGGGGTCTCAGGGTGATGAGCAGTAAGTCATCATGGGGAAGGAAAGAAGGAATGAATTCAGGAAACGCTGGGAAGGTGGAACCCAGGGGTAGATGGCAGAGAGGTTGTGTGGAGGGAAGCGGTGCCTAGGCTCTCGGTTCTTGGCTTGGGTCAAAGGATACGATGATAGACCTTGGGCTGGGGAGCACAGGAGGAAGGGCTGACCTGTGTGGGGTAGAGGAGGTGATGAACCGGCTTAGAGATGTGGAGTATGAGGTTCTTACAGGACATTTAGGTAGAGGCACAGGTCTTGGAGTGTAAGAGAAGAATCTGGACATGGGACATATATTTGGGAGTCAAATCAGTTAAGGGGCAGGCAGGAAGCAGACCCCAGTTATTGAGGTTTCCAGGAATGAAAAATATGCCGGGTTGGCACAGAGAAACTCCAGTGGCACATATTAACATGTGGCCGATGTCGCCGTGAGACAGCCATCCTCACATTCTTCTTCCAAACTAAAGCCTGAAATTGCGTGGGGGTAGCAAAGCCCAGCAAAAGAGCCTGGCCTCCAGCCTCCACGGCTAAGGCTTGGCCAATGAGTTGTAAGAAGAAGTGATGTCTGTGAATTCCGGCAAAGCACAGTGAAGGTGGCCATACCCTTCTCTGTCCCCTACTCCATCCTACTGCCTGACTTGGATGAGATGGCTGGAGCTCTGGCAGTCACCGTGGACTAGGAGGCTGGGGGCCACATCCCAGGTGGAGGCCGTGAGGAGGAAGGAGGCTGCATGCCCTGGGCCTTCATGGGGCCCCTATGCCACTCAGGACCGTGTTTACAGAGAAACACGACTGTCTCTTGTTGAAGCCGCTGTGAACACACTTTTCTGTTCCATTCAGCTGAACTAGGTTCACAGGAAACCACTGTGAGTTTGCAGTTCTTGGTCAAGCCTCACCCCGGGGCCATTCCAGCCTCTGTTTTCTCCGCGGGATTAATAAGAGGCAGCCATGCCCGGTCCAGTCGCCGCGAGGTGTTGTGCGCCACCTGGTGGTCGCGTGGCAGACAGCAGTCCTCCAAGCGAGACAGCACCAGCAGCTAAAATGCAGCAGTCTGCACCTCAACCCCAGCCCATCTTTTAGCCAATGACAAGCCAAGTGCCCCAGAGTCCTGCATGGCAGTGGACGCTGACAAGAACTCCAGGAATTTCAGATTGCATGGAGCTTCTCGGCTCAGGTGTGTTTTCGGAATCAACTGGGGGCAGTTTCCAAGTAGCCGGCTGGTGGTCCCTGCTCCTCCTCGCCCAGGTAGCGAACTTCTGTACTAAATAAAGGATTCTAAGTGACCCCTCTTCTGCAGCCTCTGGTCTCAGAGCAATAGAGAGAGCTGAAGAGAAGGGAGGGAGATGACTCACTGCTTTACTGAGCAGGAAATTAACACCAAGGGAGCCTAACCTGGCTGCAACCTGGAAAAATTGATTTGTGGTGGTTTGAGCAGTGGGCAAAATGGGTTTATATGGGCGAACTTATTAATATTTCCTTCTGCTGACCGCGGATACGAGCTTGAAATGGCCAACAGTGAAGAAAATAGAGACCAAACTGCACAAATGAGTCTTCATCTCATTGAAGTTTGAGAAATTGCACAGGCTCGTGGAGAGACTCCTGGTGCCAGGATATGCAAGTCTCCATCCAGTTTGGCCACTCTGTGTGTGACCCGGGGCCGTCCTCTCTCTCGGGCTCCCTTTGCTACATGAGGTGGCCGGAACACTGCCTGGGTTTTGAGGCCAAGGGTTAGTAGGTGTTGGTGAAGAGAAAGGGCCCCCAGACTAGGTGAGGGAACCTCAGTAACCTCCCCCTTTCCCAATCATCCTTTTCTGAGGCCACCTTCATTTGCTACCCTATCCTAAAAGGCCTTGAAAAGCAACAGGCTCTGCAGACATCTTCTGGTTTCCTCTTCTTTCTGTGAAACAATTGAGTCTCTCTCAGCTTTTCTCATTTGCATCCCCACCTGGCAGCTGAAGAGCCGCAAACAAAATAGCACCTGCTTTACATGAAGAGGAAGTGATTGGGGCTGGAGTGAGAGGTGGGCCCAGGTCATAAGTCCTTGTTTGTTTTCTTCTTTCCTCACTCTGCTTGGTGGGTTCTTCGTGGTCCTCTGCAAAGAGGGTTTGGGAATGGCGGGTATCTCTCTCACTCAGAGCCAGCCCCTGCCTCTCCTCTGCACTGCTCCTGAGCCGAGGGTGGGTGTGGGAGTGCCCCCAGCACTTCTGTGCTGGAGCAAATGGACTGGATCCCTCCCCAGCCCCAGGGTCTCTGTCTCTCGTGAGGGGCAGGTGGCCGTGTGTTTAACAAACCTCTCCCTCCTCGGTGTACCCTCTGGTCCACAACCAAACACACACAGGGATGTCCCAGGTAACTCTGGAAGTGTCCCATCTCTGGCCCTGCCTTCTGGGGTCTGTGAACTGCAAATTGCTAGGTGGAGGGATCTGCCCATCCCAAAGGGCAATTTCCAGGGAGAGCGATCTGTCCACCCCAAGAGGTGTGACCAGAGATCCTCCTTCAGGAGATGAACCCCACAGACATGACTTTGGGTCCAAGCACCATCAGTGCCATTTCCTGGGGCTGCATGGCTGGGAACCAGTTTGCCAACCAATTGGAGCTAGAAAGGGAGGGGGCAGGGCCGAAGTGGAGTCTCCCCCTTTCCTTTCACTGCCTTTCCACATGCTGTGTTGGTCCTGGGTCTGTTTGTCCCAAGACCCTATGCTCGTCCTCTCCCTCCTCTGCCCTGTCTTGTGGGACAGACCCCACCAAGTGGTGTCTTCCACACTGCCAGGCTCACACCCATGGGAGGCCTGAGCGTGAGACAGAGTGGGCAGGACCTTCTCTCCCTTTCTCTCCAGCTGCGACAGACAGGCCCCCAGGGCTCCCAGCTTCCACTGGTGACCTGGCTGCAGGGTCTGGGAACACCACACCCTCCCTCTGCCCCTGCCTCTCTGGGCATTGCTGTCTCTGGAGTACCCACCCTGTTTATCTCTTAGTTCACCCATATTCCCAGATTCCAGTTCCCTGAAGTCTAGTGTTTCTGTGCTAAGTCTCCCAGCAGTCTCTGATTCCCAACACCTATGTCTTGCTAGATCTTCCTTAATCACACTGGCGCAGATCCCACCATAGTTTTTCAATTGTGTTTGTGTGTGAAACAGGGTCAAGTTCAACCAACATCCGACATCCAGTTCAGTTTTTCCTCTCCTCCCAGGTCTGCTGGACCCCAGGTCCAAGGCTCCTACCCTGGGGAGGGGCAGGTCTGGCCGTCCCCTCCTCTCTTCCTCTTCCACACCTGCTGATGCTCCTGGGGCCAGGCTGGAGGGGAGGGGGCTTGGAGGAAAAGTGGCCCCGCTGGCGTGGCCATTTTTGCTTACGTGGGCCCTTGGGCTCTGGGTGGCAGATATGCAAACTCTGGCTAAGCAATCACGAACCCACAGAAAGTAGTAAAAAGGTGGTACCATTTTACATTCTCACCAGCAGTGTATGAAGGTTTCAATTTCTCCACATTCGTTTTTTTTTTTTTTTGAAATGGAGTTTCACTCTTATTGCTCAGGCTGGAGTGCAATGGCATGCTCTCGGCTCACTGTAACCTCCGCTTCTCAGGTTCAAGTGATTCTCCTGCCTCAGCCTCCTGAGTAGCTGGGATTACAGGCATGCACCACCACGCCTAGCTAATTTTGTATTTTTAGTAGAGACGGGGTTTCACCATGTTGGTCATGGCTAGTCTTGAACTCCTGACCTCAGATGATCTGCCCTCCTCGGCCTCCCAAAGTGCTAGGATTACAGGCATGAGCCACTGCACCTGGCCTAATTTCTCTACATTCTTAACAACACTTGTTATTGTCTTATCGTTTTCATTTATAGCCTTCCTAGTAATGGGAAATGGCATTGCTCTGTGGTTTTGGTTTGCATTTCTCTAATGACTGGTCATGTTGAGCATCTTTTCATTTGCTTATTGGCAATTTGTTTATCTTCTTTGGAGACATGTCTATTCAAATGCTTTGCCCATCTTTAATTGGGTTGTCTTTTTATTATTGAGGGGTGTGTGTGTGTGTATGTATGGTGGACACTAGACTCTTACTAGGTATATAAATTTATAAATATTTGCTGCCATTCTTGTTGTCCTTTCACTTTCTTGATAATGTCCTTTGAAGCACAAACGTTTTTAATGTTGATGAAGTCAAATTTATCTATTTTTTCTTTAGTTGCTTGTGTTTTTGGTGTAATAGTGAAGAAATCATACCCTAATTCTAGGTGTTTCAATCTTTTTATTTTTATTTTTATCTTTTAATAGACAGGGGCTCACTCTGCCACCCAAGCTGGAGTGCAGTGGCATAATTATAGCCCGCTGCAGCCTCAAACTCCTGAATTAAGTTATTTTCCCGGCCGGGTGCGGTGGCTCAAGCCTGTAATCCCAGCACTTTGGGAGGCCGAGACGGGCAGATCACGAGGTCAGGAGATCGAGACCATCCTGGCTAACACGGTGAAACCCCGTCTCTACTAAAAAAATACAAAAAACTAACCGGGCGAGGTGGCGGCGCCTGTAGTCCCAGCTACTCGGGAGGCTGAGGCAGGAGAATGGCGTGAACCCGGGAAGTGGAGCTTCCAGTGAGCTGAGATCTGGTCACTGCACTCCAGCCTGGGTGACAGAGCGAGACTCCATCTCAAAAAAAAAAAAAAAAAAAGTTATTTTCCCATCTCAGCTTCCTGAATAGCTGGAACTACAGACATGTACCTCTATTCCTGGATTAAAAAAAATTTTTTTTTAGAGAGGGGGCCTCACTATGTTTCCCAGGCTCGTCTCAAACTCCTGGGCTCAAGTGATCATCCTGCTTTGGCCTCCCACAGTGCTGGGATTACAGGCGTGAGCCATCATGCCCAGCCTATAGTTTGTATCTTGATCTTGCATTCTGCAAATAGAGATAGTTTACTTCTTCCTTTCCAATCTGAAAGACCTTATTTGATTTTCTTCCCTAATTTCCCTGAATAGAACCTCTGGGACAATGTTAAATAGAAGTGGTAAAAGTAGAAATTTTTATCTTGTTTCTGATCTTAGCAGGAAAGCATTCAGTCTTTCATCATTAAGTATGATCTCAGCTGTGTGTGTGTTTTTTGTTTTTGTTTTTTTTTTTTTTGGTTGATGAAGGTTCCTTCCATTTCTAGTTTGTTCAGTGTTTTCACCATGAAAGGGTATTGAATTTAGTTAATGTTTTACTGCATCCATTGAAACGATCATGTGGGTTTTGTCCTTTATTCTACTGATATGATGTATTAAATTAGTTGAACTTTGGATGTTAAACCAACCTTATATTCCTAGGATAAATCCCAGCTGGTCAGGGTGTATAATCCTTTTTATATACTGCTGAATTTTGTTTGCTGGTATTTTGCTGAGGATTTTTGTGCCTATATTAATAAGATCTCTCTCTCTATATAATATTTATATCTATTATAAAATATAATACATATATTTTATAGAGGCAGGATCTCACTCTGTCACCCAGGGTGGAGTGCAGTGGTGCAATCATAGCTCACTGCAGCTTCAAACTCCTGGCCTCAAGTGATCTTCCTCAAGTGATCCTACTTGGCCTCCTTTCAAAGTGCTGGGATATAGGCATGAGCCATTGCGACTGGCCTTGTAAGAGATATTGATGTGTAGTTTTCATTTCTTGTGATATCTTTGTCTGGTTTTGGTGTAGGGTAATACTGGCCCCATAGAATAAGTTGGAAAATACTCTGTTCTCTTTTATTTTTTGGAAGTGTTTGTAAAGGATTGATCTTAATTCTACTTTAGAGTTTGGTAGAATTCACCAGTTGAAGCCATCTGGACCCGGGTCTTTCTTTGTGGGAAATTTAACACGACTGATTCATTCTCTTTACTTGTTATAGGTCAATTCAGATTTTCTGTTTCTTCTTGAGTCATCTTCGGTAGTTGTGTCTTTCTAGAAATTTGTTCATTTCTTCTAAGTTGTCTAATTAGCTGGCATACAGTATTGTTTTATAATCATTTTTATTTCTGAAAAGTTGGTGCATTAGTTGCTAGGACCTCCATAACAAAGTATCACAGATTGAGTGACTTAAACAACAGAAATTTATTTTCTGGCCGGGTGCAGTGGTTCATGCCTGTAATCACAGCACTTTGGGAGGCTGAGGTGGGCAGATCACTTGAGGTCAGGAGTTTGAGACCAGCCTGGCCAACATGGTGAAACCCCATCTCTACTAAAAAAAAATACAAAAATTAGCTGGGTGTGGTGGCACGTGCCTGTAATCCCAGCTACTTGGGAGGCTGAGGCAGGAGAATCGCTTGAACCTGGGAGGCGGAGGTTGCAGTGAGCTGAGATCAAGCCACTGTACTCCAACCTGGGTGACAGAGCAAGACTCTGTCTCAATTAAAAAATTAAAAAAAAGAGAAAGAAATGTATTTTCTCATGATTCTGGAGGCTAGAAGTCTAAGATTAAGACCTTGGCAATTAATTTCTTCTCAGGCCTCTCTCCTTGGCTTGTAGATGACCATCTCCTCTCTGTGAACTTCATATGGTCTTTTCTCTGTGCATTGTCTGTGTCTTAATCTTTTTTTTTTTTTAATAAGGACACCAATTATTTTGGATTAGGTCCTCCCAAATGATCTCGCTTACCTTAATTACCTCTTCCAAGGCCCTGTGTCCAATACAGTAATATTCTGAAGAACTAGGGGTTAGGACTTCAATATATAAGTTTTGTTTTTATCGGGGGAGACACATTTCATCACATAACAGTAGTAATGTAATAATGTCCCCTTTTTCATTTCTGATTTTGACAGTTTGAGTCTCTGTCTCTCGCTTTTATCAATCTAGCTAAAAGTTTGTCCATTTTGTTGATTTTTTTTCAAAGAACTAACTTTTGGTATTATTGATGCTCTTTATTTTTTTCTGTTCTCTTTATCTCTGTTTTAATCTTTATTATTTCTTTTCTTCTGCTTGCTTTACCCTTAGTTGGCTCTCTAGTGTTTTAAGGTGGAAGGTTAGTTTGCTGATAGAAAATCTTTCTTCTTTTTTAATATAGTTATTTATAGATAAAATTTTCTTCTAAGCACTGCTTTAGTTGCATCCTGTACTGTGTCTTATATATTGTGTCTTCATTTTCATTCATCTCAAATATTTTCTAATTTCTCTTGGGATTTCTTCTTTGACCCATTGTTATTTAGGAAGTATGTTGTTTAATTTCAATTTACTGTGAATTTCTCAGATTTTTTCTGTATTGATTTCTTTTATTTCATGTGGTGAGAGAACATATGTTATATGGTTTTAATCCTCAGCAATTTATTGAGGCTTCTTTTGTAGAAAATGGTTTATCCAACCAGGTGCAGTGGCTCATGCCTGTAATCCCAGCACTTTAGGAGGCCAAGGTGGGTGGATCATGAGGTCAGGAGATTGAGACCATCCTGGCCAACATGGTGAAAACCCCGTCTCTACTAAAATACAAAAAATTAGCTGGGCATGGTGGTGCTTGCCTGTAGTCCCAGCTACTCGGGAGGCTGAGGCAGGGGAATCGCTTGAACTCAGGAAGCAGAGATTGCAGTGAGCTGAGATCACACCACTGCACTCCAGCCTGGTGACAGAGTGAGACTCCATCTAAACAAACAAACAAACAAACAACACACAAACAAACACACACCAACAAAACTGAAAATGGTTTATCCAGAGAATGTTCCATGTGCACTTGAGAAAAATTTGCTTTCATTGGGTGGGGTATTCTGTAGACATTTGTTAGGTCTAGTTGGCTTATAAACAGTCTTCTATATTCTTGTTGATCTTCCTAGTTGTTCTATTCTTTACCGAAAATAGGGAATTGAAGTCTCTAACTATTATTGTTACATTGTCTATTTCTTTTTTCAATTTATTTTAGTTTAGTTTTATGTATTTTAGAGCTGTGTTAGTAGGTGCATTTATGTTTATGATTATCATATTTCCCTGATGGATTAACTCCTTTTGTTATTGTAAAATGTTCTTTATCTCAAGTAACATTTTTATTTTAATGTCTATTTTGTCTAATATTAGTATAGCTACTCCAGCTTTCTTATGGTAAATGTTGTATGATATATCTTTTCCCATCCTTTGCTTTTTGGCCTATTTATAATTTTGAATCTAAGATTCATCTTGTACAGACAAAAAATAGTTAGATCTTGCTTTTGTATCCAGTCTGATAATCTCTGCCTTTTGATTAAATTGTTCCATGCCTTAACATTGAACATTGTTTTTAATATAGTTGGATTTACATCTGCCATTTTGCTATTTGTTTTCTGTATGTCTTTTGCTTCCTGTATTTCTCCTTTATTGCTTTCTTTTGGATAAAGTGAACATTTTCTAATGTAACACTTTAATTCCATTAATTTTTTTTGTCTGTATATTTTTCTTTTTCTTATTTTTTAATTTCAGTGGTTTTGGGGGGTACAGGTGGTTTTTGGTTACATGAATAAGTTTGGCAGTGATTTCTGAGATTTTAGTGTGCCCATCACTCGAGCAGTGTACAGATAGTCTTTTATCCCTCATCTTCCTCCCAACCTTCTCTCCCAAGTCCCCAAAGTCCATTATATCATTCTTATTCCTTTGAATCCTCATAGCTTAGCTACCACTTATAGGTGAGAACAAATGGCATTTGGTTTTCCATTCCTGAGTTATTTCACTTAGAGTAATGGCCTCCAGCTCCTTCCAAGTTGCTGCAAGAGACATTGTTTCATTCATTTTTATGGCTGAGTAGTATTCCATGGTGTAGATATACCACATTTTCTTTATCCACTTGTTGGTCGATGGGCACTTAGGATGGTTCCACTTCTTTGCAATTGCAAATTGTGTTGCTATAATCATGCGTGTGCATATGTCTTTTTCATATAGTGACTTTTTTTTTTCCTTTGAGTAGATAACCAGGAGTGGGATTGCTGAATCGAATGATAGTTCTACTTTTAGTTCTTTAAGGAATCTCCTTACTGTTTTCCATAGTGATGGTACTAATTTACATTCTCACCAGCAGTGTAAAAGTGTTCCTTTATCACCACATCCATGTGAACATCTATTGTGTTTTGACTTTTTAATTATGGCCATTCTTGCAGGAGTAAGGTGGTAACTCATTGAGGCTTTAATTTGCATTTCTCTGATGATTAGTGATGTTGAACATATTTTCATGATTGTTGGCTGTTTGTATATCTTATTTTGAGAAATGTCTATTCATGTCCTTTGCCCACTTTTTGATGGGATTATTTAATTTTTCTTGCTAATTTGTTTGAGTTCCTCGTAGATTCTGAATAGTAGTCCTTTGTCAGATGCATAGTTTGCAAATATTTTCTCCCACTCTGTGGGTTGTCTGTTTACTCTGCTGCTGACTATTATTATTATTTTTGCTGTACAGAAGCTTTTTAGTTTAATTAAGTCCCATTTATTTATTTTTGTTTTTGTTGCATTTGCTTTTGGGGTCTTAGTCATGAATTCTTTTCTTAAGCCAATGTCTAGAAGAGTTTTCCTAATGCTGTCTTCTAGAATTTTTATTGTTTTAGGTCTTAGATTTAAGTCTTTGATCCGTCTTGAGTTGATTTTTGAATAAGGTGAGAGATGGGGATCCAGTTTTATTCTTCTACACGTAGCTTGCCAGTTTTCCTAGCACCATTTATTGAATAGGGTGTTTTTTTCCCAATTTATGTTTTTGTATGCTTTGCCGAAGATCAGTTGGCTCTAAGTATTTGGCTTTATTTCTGGGTTCTCTGTTCTGCTCCATTGGTATACATGGGTACACCTGCCAATTTTTATACAAGTATCATGCTATTTTGGTAACTATAGCCTTGTAGTATAATTTGATGTTGGGTAATGTAATGCCTCCTGATTTTTGTTGTTGTTGTTGTTGCTTACTATTGCTTTGGCAATGTGGGCTCTTTTTTGGTTCCATATAAATTTTAGAATTGTTTTTTCTAGTTCCATGAAGAATGATGATGGAATTTTGATAGGAATTGCATTGAACCTGTAGATTGCTTTATGCAGTATGGGCATTTTCACAACATTGATTCCTTCCATCCATGAGTATGGGATGTGTTTCCATTTGTTTGTGTCATCTATGATTTCTGTAAGCAGTGTTTTGTAGTTTTCCTTGTAGAAATCTTTCACTTCCTTGGGTAAGTACATTCCTAAGTATTTCATTTTTGTAGCTGTTGTAAAAGGGATTGAGTTCTTGATTTGATTTTCAGCTTGGTTGTTGCTGGTGCATAGCAGTGCTACTGATTTGTGTACATTGATTTTGTAATTTGAGACTTCGCTGAATTTGTTTATCAGATCTAGGAGGTTTTTGGATGAGTCTTTAGGGTTTTCCAGGTACATGATCATATCATTGGTGAACAGCGACAGTTTGGCTTCCTATTTTCCAATTTGGATCCTCTTTATTTCTTTTTCATGTCTGATTGCTCTGGCAAGGACTTTCAGTACTATGTTAAATAGAAGTGGTGAAAGTGGGCATCCTTGTCTTATTGCACTTATCAGGGGGAATGCTTTCAACTTTTCCCCATTCCATTCAGTATGGTGTTGACTGTGGGTTTGTCATATATTGCTTTTAATACTTTGAGGTAAGTCCCTTTTATGCCTATTTTGTTAACGGTTTTTTATCATAAAGCAATGCTGGATTTTATAAAATTATTTTTCTGCATCTATTGAGATGATCATACGGTTTTTGTTTTTAATTCTGTTTACGTGATAGGTCACATTTGTTGACTTGAGTATGCTAAACATTCCCTGCATCCTTGGGATGAAACCTATTTGATCATGGTGGATTATCTTTTTGATATGCTGTTGGAGTTGGTTAGCTAGTATTTTTGTTGAGGATTTTTGCATCTATGTTCATCAGGGATATTGGTCTGTAGTGTTCTTTTTTTGTTATGTCCTTTCCTGGTTTTGGTATTTGGGCGATACTGGCTTCATAGAATGATTTAGGGAGGATTCCCTCTTTCTCTATCTTTTGAAATAGTTTCTGTGGGATTGGTACCAATTCTTCTTTGAACGTCTGATAGAATTCAGCTGTGAATCCAAGTAGTCCTGAACTTTTGTTGTTGTTGGCAATTTTTTTTTTTTTATTACTGCTGAAATCTCACTACTTGTTGTTGGTCCATTCAGGGTTTCTATTTCTTCCTGATTTATTCTAGGAGGTTTGTATATTCCCAGGAATTTATCTATTTCCTCTAGATTCTCTAGTTTGTATGTGTAAAGCTATTCATAGTAGCCTTGAATGATTTTTGTATTTCTGTGGTATTGGTTGTAGTATCTCCAGTTTCATTTCTAATTGAGCTTATTTGGATATTCTCTTTTCTTTTCTTGGTTAATCTCATTTAGCTGTATTTTTTTAAAGTTTTTTCTTAGTGGTTGCTCTAGGCCTTACCATACACATTTTAACTTATCAGAATCTGCTTCAGATTATACTAACTTAATTCCAATGAGTTATAGAAATGCTACTCTTATATATCTCTATATTCTGTTTTCATTTTGTGTTATTATTGTTATACATATTATATCTATATATGTTACAAACCCAAAAGAACATAGTTATAATTTTTACTTTATGGAATTCTATACCTTTTAAAGAAGCTGAGAGAAGAAAGGAAAGCAAGTATGTATTTATAGGTTTTGTTATATTAACCTTCTTATTTATCATTTTTGACTGTTTTTATTGTACCTATGGATTCAAGTTACCATCAGCTGATACTTCCTTATTCCAATGCAGCTTTGCTCCCACCTACTGGTTTTGTGCTATTATTGTAAAATAAATACATTTCTATATGTATAGCACCACCAATACAATTTAAACACACACACACACCCCACAATTGCTTTTAAAATTAGTTAAGACAAGAAAGAAGAAGAAATATGCGTTTACACTGTTGTTTTTATAATTACAAAATTATCTACACTGGTGCTCTTTATGTTTTGTTTGTGGGTTTGAGTTACTGTCTAGGCCATTTGCTTTCAGCCTAAAGAATGTCTTTTGCTATTTTTTGTGAGGTAGCATGCCAGCAAGGAATCCTCTTAGTTTTTGTTTATCTAGGAATGGTTTTATTTTACTTTCATTTAAAAAAAAACAATATTGCTGGATATAAGATTCTTGCTGACAGTTTTTTTTTTTCTTTCAGAACTTTAAATATGTTATCTCACTGCCTCTGCCTTCATTATTTCTGATGAAAAGTCAGTTGTTAATCTCACTGGGGTTCCCTATATGTGACTAGTATTTTTCTCTTGGTGATTTCAATATTTTCTTTATGTCTTTGGCCTTCAACATTTTTAAGACGATGTGTCTGGGTTGAATCTGTTTTTGTTTCTCCTAATTGAAGTTTGTTGAGGGTCTTGAACATGTGGATTAATGTTTTCCATCAAATTTGGGAAGTTTTCAGGCATTATTTCTTAGATTTTTTTTTCTGTTTTCTTCTCTCTCTTTCTTCTCCTTCAGTTACTCCTATTATGCATATTTGGTATGCTTAATAATGTCACACATTTCTCTGAGGCTCTGTTCATTTTTCTTTCTGCTTTTTTTCTCTCTGCTTTTCAAATTGCATAATCTTTATCGCTCTATCTTCAAGTTTGCTGATTCTTTCTTTTGCCCGTTCAAATCTACTACTGAGCTCTTCTAGTAAATTCTTCATTTTAGTTATTATATTTCTCAACTCCAGAATTTCCATTTGGTTCTTTTACAAAATAATTTCTGTCTCTATATTAATATTCTCTATTTGAGTGGACATTGTCATAACCTCATTCACTTCTTTAAGCATAGTTTCCTTTAGTACTTTGACCATATTTATAACAGCTGCTTTGATGTCTCTGTTAATTTCCCTATCTGGGCCCTCTC
The DNA here is from genome assembly GCF_008728515.1 of Papio anubis. Lineage (NCBI taxonomy): Eukaryota > Metazoa > Chordata > Mammalia > Primates > Cercopithecidae > Papio > Papio anubis. Next base: position 8,358,231 of record NC_044979.1, read on the forward strand.
ACAGAGTTTTTGTTGCCTGTTTTTTTTTATTCTGTGGGTTATACTTTTATGTTTCTTTGCATGTCTCATAACACTTTGCTGTTAAAATCTGATCATTTTAGATAATATATTTTAGATAATATATTGGAGCAACTTGGGATACTGATCCTGCCTTCCTCTCCCTCTACTCCTTACTACTGGCCAAGGCTTCTTGTTGTTTTTGGCTTGTTTAGTGATGTTGCTGGACTATTTTGTGAAGTGTATTTCCCCATAGTGTGAAGCCTCTGATTTCTGGAGCACAGCCTTAGGTACGTGTACAGTCAGTCACCTGGGGTGACAGAAGTTTTAACAGGCCTCTCTTTAATTTTCACATTTCCTGATCTTTTTGCTGAGCCATCAGTCTCTGGTGGTATCTCACCCAGCTGTCAGAGTACACTAATTACTGGCTGCTTTTCTATTGTTTTTCTATAATACCTGGAGTATATAATGCTTCACAGTATGATACAGATAAATTTGGGTCCCTTTGTGGGATTGTTTTGAGTCCAGTCTTTGGGGTTTGTTCTGACAGTGGAAGGACTCTTCTTAGCTACTTGTTTTGTTTTGTTTTGCTTTCTTTGGTAAACTAGCTGGCCTGCAGTTTAGCTTATTGTTCTCATGGAAATACCAGCATTATCACATTATCTTTATTGTTTACCACCAAAATCTCATTGTTTTTGAGAGTTCCCTTATGCTTGAACTTCCCCATATCCTGTTTTAAATCAAGTTAGTTTTTTGGGGGTCGGGGGAGAGCTTCAGTACTCGCTGTTCTTCTGTGCCTCTTCCTTTGGGCAAAATCTTTGAGTCACTGCTCCAGACCTGGGGGTAGGGGCTGTGGCTGGCTTCTCTCAGAGCCCTCCTGCTTTACACACCAGGGCTCTGGGTGGTGGCAGTAGCCTCTTGTCTTCTCAGGTTGCTGCTCTAGCATGGAACTTCTGATCCAAAGGCAATTGGGGCGTCAGTAATTTCAACCTGCATCGCCTGGGGTAGTCTCCACCTATGAGTGGGGACTGGGTGGAGGAGAGAAGCTTCCATTCTCTCTGCTGCACTCATCTACAATTTAGCCTGTGCGAAATGGGGGCTCAGGAATGCTGGTGGCCTGACCCTTCTGGGGAGCCATTGTATTCCTTGACTGGAAGCTGGGTGGACAGGGAGCCATGTTTTCCTGGCTACATCCATCCAGAGTGGAGCTTCTGTTAAGTGAGTTGGGGGGATGGAGGAGGGAGGAAGTGAGTCACGGCTCAAGTGTCATAGATTCTCATTGTTCTTATTGGGAACAATTTCCAGAGACTTTAAATGCTTAAAAAATCATTTAACTAGATATGAGTGTTTTGCTAGGGAGCTGGTCTGCAGAGCTCCTCATACTATCATTCTGGAAGTGGTCTCTGCTTTTTTCCTTTCTTCTTTTTTCTTTCTTCCCTTTCTTTTTCTTTCTTTCTGTGTGTAGTTTTTGTTTTGTTTTGTTAACCTATGAATCAACAGCAGAAGATGTCAGATGTAAGGAATGATGGTAGGATGTGGGATGCTGTTAGTAGGTATACCAGCTGATGTTGAAGACACTACTCTTACCAAGGAAAATATGATCAGAATAATAAATTTTTAAAGTATAGTGAACAAATTCTTCAGTAAGACTGAAGGTTAAAAGTAAAAAGTTTCAAAGCAATACTTTTCTTGGCTCTTCTTTATAAGAATTTATTGTCTAGTGAGCTACTAACCCTTTTTCTTTATGACTTGATTGCCCCCCCCATGCTAAAATACTTGCTATTTTACTTTTCCTTTCACTGACATTTATATTCCTTTGTCTTTTAGTAGTTTTACAAGCTTTGAAACAATGTTTGGACAATTTTAAAAAGTAAAAATAAAACAATGCTAAGGATAAAATGATTGATGTTTTAAATATATCAGCTGCTATAAGGCACTTTGTCCAATTTTCATAATAATTTTGTCTTCATTGTGTTAAGAGCAAAGATTTAAGATTTACTTTCTTAGTGCCATAAAAATAAGAGCTATTCAGCTGGGTTTCTGAAATATTAAGTGCAATGCAAAAGTTTGTTTGCCTAATATCCCAGGATATTTTGCCAAAATATCCTTCTCCAGACCACAGCCACATCTTCCTACTAGATTCCTGGGCAACTAGAAACAATGGTAAAGGAAAACAAGGTCACACTAATTTTTTTTTTTTTTTGAGACAGAGTCTTGCTCTGTCGCCCAGGCTAGAGAGCAGTGGCACAATCTCGGCTCACTGCAAGCTCCACCTCCCGGATTCATGCCATTATTCTGCCTCAGCCTCCTGAGTAGCTGGGATTATAGGTACCCACCACCACGTGTGGCTAATTTTTTTTTTGTATTTTTAGTGGAGATGGGGTTTCACTGTGTTAGCCAGGATGGTCTCAATCTCCAACCTCGTGATCCACCCGCCTCAGCATCCCAAAGTGCTGGGATAACAGGCGTGAGCCACCGCGCCCGGCTAAGGTCATACTAACTGTTAGCTGGGAGTGGATCCCAAACCTGTTGAAAGAACCCACCAGCTTTCCTTTAAGGAGGTAATGCCACAGACCACAGCAGATTGAGGGTTATTCTGCGAGCTTCCACTAAAGTTAAAACATGTGTGGAAGGGACAGAAGAGAGGATAACAGGTTTGCTGGCCTGTTTACCACTTGGGGAGATGTGGAAGCATGATGAAGAAGAAAAAGAATCAAAAGGACTGGGGCTCATCACAGGTGGGAATAGTATAACATTAGCTCTTCATTCAGAGCCACGGTAGAAAAAAGAGAGAAAACTGCATCTGTGGACTGAATTATTCCTCTCAGCCCTCTACCCCAGTGTCTCTTCTTTTTGGGAATAGAGTAGAAAGCCAGGGAAATGGTGGGGATCTAGGAGGAAGCAGGCGTCTCCTCTGACTTGCACGTCCCCATATTTCACTGTCCTTTGGTAACTCACTGTGTTTGACAGCCACCTCTGTGGTCAGCCAGGGGTGCAGCTGCTCCTCTTGGTAGCTAATGGCCATAGAACACCAGGGGCGTCTTAAAGCCCCTTCTGTGATCCCTACCACTGCTCCTGGGTATACTCCCAGGGTCTGTTACATGGGTAACATGCACTTCACAGCAAGATCTCCTGGAATGGGTTAGGACAGGAATATTAGGCAATTGCAAACCCATACTTCCCAGCATTCCTGTCTTCAATTGTGGCCAATTACATAGTTATGGCAGCCTTGTATTGTTACAATACAATCTTCCTCTGTGCTTAGGAACCTCTATGGAGATGGTTGTGTTACTTTAACCAAAGACAAGAGAAGACTAATCTGCAGAATTAAAACAATTCCCTAGTTCAACAAATCGGTGCTGCTTTTCTTGCCAATAGGAGACGTGTTTGTATTTCTCCGTGGAAATCCTTGGGGTAAACATGTTGCTTGTTCTTCCAATAAAGAATTGAACCACCAGAGGGCCTCAGGCGACTCAGGAGGTTTGGGAAGAGACAAAGACACATGCTTAGAGGGGCTGGAGAAGGCGAGGGAGAAGGAAGGGAGCCAAGTTAAGCATGTGACTGACCAGGGGCTTTGGAAAAGACAAGCCCTGCAGGAAGGCAGGCATGTGGCCATTCTGTCTGTAGCCTCCTATTCCTCCCTGCTTTCCCCAGCTGCATCTACCTGGATCCTGAATTTGAACCAAGTGGTCCAAACGGCCTGGTCACCTGAGCATCCACTCTGCAGGAACCGCAGGTGAGGGCGGGGTGGTGGGGTAGGGGGAGCTCAGCGGCGCCATCTAGCGTCCAGCCAGCGGTGGCTCTGGGAAAGCTCATTGTTTTCTTCTCCAGAGGAGGAAGGGAAGATTGGTCCTCAGCGCCTGGACGCCTAGTAGACGAGAGGGGATGACATGATGAGTAAAATAAGGAGAGGAACACGCCAAATCCCCTTTCATAATGATAGGACCACGCCAAATCCCCTTTCTTTTTAAAATTTGACATATACTCTTGAATATATATGTATTCTTATAAAATATGGTTATCTGGCATGTATTTATGTATATTGATATAAAGCTGCATATTTAAAAATAGTATTTCTTTCATCTCTCCATCCCTATGGTCTTCGTTGTTTTCAGTAAAATGATAATTTCTGGATTATTTAGATGTTGCTATTATGATCTAACCCTTGAGTAAGGGAAGTTGAGAGCTGGTGAAACATTCCTGTCAATATTTGTTCATGCCATATTTCCTTTGAAAGAGTTTGCAGATAAAGGCATCAAATAACTGAAAAAGTAACAAGTTTACCATCTTTTACTTGAGAATTTGTATATGTGTTTTTAAGAAAGCTTTTTAGTTTTAGCATAATTATAAACTCACAAGAGGTAGCAAAAAGAGTACAGAATTCTGTGAACCTTCAACTGGATTTGTCCAATGGTGACATCTTGCAATGGACTGAGTGTGTCTCCCCCAAATTCATGTGTTGAAATCTTAATCTCCATGGTGATAGCATTAGGAGATGGGGCCTTTGGAAGGTGATTAGGTCATGAGGGCAGTGCCCTCATGGATGAGATTAGTGCCCTTATTAAAAAAAAGACTCCAGAAAGCTCTCTTGTCCCTTTTACCATGTGAGGACACAGCGGGAAGATGGCCAGTCCTTGCACCAGGAGGCAGGCCCTACCCAGACACTGAAGCTGCCAGGGCCTTGGTCTTGGACTTCCAGCCTCCAGAACTGTGAGAAATTAACTTATGTTGTTTATAGGCCACTTAGCTACGTGTTTGGTTATAACACCCTGAATGGACTAAGATACAGATAACTGGAGTACAATGTCAAAACCAGAATATCGACATAAGTACACACTACTGTTAACTAGACTACAGAAGTTATTTGGTGTTCACTGCTTTTAAACCTGCACTCATCTCTCTTTCTCTGTGTGTGTGTGTGTGTTTGTGTGTGCATACAGTTCTATGCAAGTTTATGTCAGGTGTTTTTGTCAGGTGTGGATTTGTGTAAGCAGCACTTCAGTCAAGATGCAGAACTGCTCCGACACCACAAAAGAACTCCCTCTTGCTACCTCTTTTTATTAACATTCATGCCACCACCCCACTCCATCCCCACCCCCTGGAAATCCCTAACGTTTTCTCCATCTCTGTTGTTTTCTTATTTTGGGAATGCTGTCTGAGTGAAATCATATTGCACGTGACATTTGGAGTTTGGCTTTCTCCCCCACTAAGCATACGCTTAGCGACGTCTGTGCTGGTTGTTGCATGTATCAGTTGTTTATTCCTTTTCATGACTGAATAGTATTTTATTGTGTCAGAGTTTGTTAAACTATTTATACACTGAGGGACATCTGGGCTGTTTCATATGCTGTTATGAGTAAAGCTACTATGAACATTAGCATGCAAGCTTTTGTTTGAATGTAAGTTTTCATCTCTCTGGGATAAATGCCCAGAAATATCATTGCAGGGTGATATGGTGAGTGTTTAGTTTTATAGGAAGCTACCAAAGTATGTTTTCATTTACATCAGTAATGTGTAAGTGAATCAGTTTCTCTGCAACCTCACCAGCATTTTTAAATTTAACTTTTCTAATTGGTGTGTAGAGACATCTCAACGTGGCTTTAATTTGGATTTCCCCAATGACTGTGTGTGTGTGCGTGTGTGCGTGTGTGCATGTGTGTCGTGTGCATGTGTGTGCGTGCTGTGTGTGTGTGTGCGTGCTTGTGTGCGTGTGTGTGTGTGTGTGTATGCTCAGCTGATGGCTCAAGCTGTTAGATTCTTCAGGGTCTATCTCAGCTTTTGAGTGAGGCTCTGCTTTTCTCTGGGTGGTCCCGAGTCAGTGACTGAGCCGAGTGACAGTTCAAGGGCGGGACCATCTCTGCCCCCTACAGGAGTCCTTCCTCACGCCATCTTGGTTCTGGCCCCTTTTCCTTTTCTTTCCCACGTGTTAGCTCCACAATAAATCTAACTCCATTTCAGCATCTCAGTGTCGGCTTCCTGGAGAACCCAACAAGTACAGCATGTTTCTTGGTGCTTCATGGTGTACATTCAGTCCATTTGACTCATCCATTCCTCCAAGGATGGATACTGAATTTCCTTCCAACTCCCACTGCCATGACAAATGCTATGACGAACATCCTTGTTCTCATCCCTTCATAGTCCTGGGGGAGAATTTCTTTCAATTAGGTATAATTTGTAGTGTGCTTTCTGAGTCATAGAATGTATGTATGTTCAATTTCACCAAGTACATGTAGGCTATGTTACAGAAAGGCTTCATCAGTCCACATTTCCAAAGGCATGAAACCCACCTTAGACCCATGTTTGTGTTCCTGAAAGTCCTGCTTATATTTGGTACTAGATAATTTTCTAATTTTGATCATATCTTGATATATTTGTTATTAATTTTTTTTCTATGAATTACTACTTGCTTATATACTTTGCCATTTATAGAATGGGTTTCTGACTTTTACTTACAGATTTGCAGAAGTTCCCTATATATTCTAATTATGAATCCTTTGTCAGTTTGAGATGTTGAAAGTATCTTCTCCCTCTCAACTTTGACTATGGTTTCCTTTGTTGAATAGAAACCTGTAATCTTAATGAAATCAAATCTGTATTTTTTTTTTTTTTTACCTTGTGGTTTATGATTTTTAGGTCTTGTTTAAGAAAATTTCCACCTTTAGGTCACAGATATTTTCCTACATTTTTAGTTTCACTGTTTATGTATAGATTCTTACTCTAGCTGAAGTTCATTATGTATTATATCAGGTAAGGATGCAGTTTTATTTTTCTCCACATTATGGGAGCTTTCCCCACTATAACCTACTAAACAGTCAGTTTTTTCCTGTTTATTTGTAATTTCCTTATATTCATGGGTCTCTGAGCTCTTTTTAGTTCCATTGGTCTATTGGTCTACTCTTGAGCCAATACCATGATTAAAAAAAATTTCCATGGCTTTATAGTGTAATTTAATATTTGATGGGACCAATCTCACTTCTTTGTCCTTCTTTCGGAAAAATGATTTCACCATTTGTGAACCCATTTTTCGTATGTTTTAGAATAAATTGATTAACCCCTAAAAAATTCTAGTTAGGATATTGATTGGGATTGGAATTATAAAAAACATTTGAGGAGGATGGATATTTTTACAATGTTAAGCCATACTATCAAAGAGCATGGGTTATCTTTTTATTTATTCATATATTTCATTACATTATGATCTCAGAACATGGTCTGTATGCTTTCAATTCTTTAGAATTTGAGACTTCTTTTAAAATCATTATTTGGTCAGTTTATATGAATGTTATATGTACACAATATACACATGCATTCTTTGGTTTGTGGAGGGTTATATATAAATATGAGTTTATTAAATGTCTTATTTAGATAATCTATGTCTCTGCTTGTGTTTTTGTCTACTTGATCTATCAGTTCTGAGATTTATGTACTAAAATCAGCACTATTGTTGGTTTTCTTCTTCTTGCTTGAGATTATGTTGTTAGATGCATATATGTTATGTATGTTGTATCTTCTTGGTCTATTATTTCTTTCATCAAGATATACTATACCTCTTTCAAGCAGATACAGAAGTAGAGAGAAGGATATAATGAACCCTTTCAAATTCATCATCCAGCTTCAACTATTCATGGCTACTCTTATTTTGTCCATACTACACAAACTCTTCCACACCCCTTCTACTGGATTATTTTGAGGTAATGACAAATATAATATCATTTAAAAAGTAAATACACTAGCATCTATCTATAAAAGATAAGGAATTCTTTTTAAACATAATCACAATATCACCATCATACCTAAAATTAACAATGATTTCTTAATACCATCAAATATCAGTGTTCTAATTTTCCAATTGTCTTATAAATATTTCTATGATCTTTACTTAAATTAGGATCCTAATAAGATTCATACCTTAAAATTAGCTGATATGCTTCTTGAGTTTCTTTTCATCTGTAGGTATAACATATCTCTATCTCTTTTGATATTTCCTGGCTATGAATTCTATTTAGTTATATATTAGGATGGCTACCATTTTGTAATTAAACTTTTTAAAGATTTCAAAAACAATATATGAGTAAATGTTCATAAAACATTAAAACACCTGTGAAAGTATGTTTTTTGTTTATATAAATAGAATTCTACAATGTTTATTATTCTGTGACTTGCGTTTATCACTTAACAACAAATATTGAAACATATACTTTTTAAAAAATCACAGCTTTATTGATATACAATTCACACACTATACAATTTATTCTCTTGAAGTGTACATGCAGTAGTTATTAATATATTTCCAGAGTTGTGTGTCTATTGCCACAACCAATTTTAGAATGTTTTCATTACGCCTAAAAGAAACCCTATATCCAATTCTCCCCAATCCTCCCAGACCGTGGCAACCACTAATCTACTTTCTGCCTCTATGGATTTGTATATTATGAACACTTCAAATAAATAGAGTCATATTCTATGTGGTCTTTTCGTTTGTCTTCTTTCATTTAGCTAATGTTTTCAAGGTACATCCATGTTGTAGCATGTATCAGTATTTCATTTCTCCTTATTGCAAAATAATGTTCCATTGTTTGGATATATGACATTTTGTTAATTTAATTATCAGTTGTTGGATATTTGTTTTGTTTCAACTTTTTGACTGTTATAAATAATGCTGCTATGAACATTCATGTACAACTTTTTGTATGGACACGTGTTTTCATTTTTCTTGGACACATACCTAGGGGTGAAATGTCTGTATTCTATGGTAGTCTGTAGTAGTCTGTCTAACCTTTTGAAGAACCGCCAGACTGTTTTCCAAAGTAGCTGCACCATTTTATATTCCCACCAGCAATGTATGAAGTTTATGATTTCATCACATCCCCACCAACACTTGTTGTCATCTGTTTTTCTGATTATAGTCACCCTGGTGGGGATGAGGTGGTATCCCATTGTGGTTTTGATTTGCATTTCCCTTATAGACTAATGATGTTGAGCAGCTTTTCATGTGATATTGGTTACTATGTATCTTCCTTGGAGAAATGTCTGTTCAGATCCTCTGCCCATTTTAAATTGGGTTACCCATATCAGATATATGATTTGCAAGTATTTTCTCCCATTCTGTGGGTTGTCTTTTCATTTTCTTAATGATATCCTTTGAAGCACAAAGGTTTCTACATTTTGATGAAGTTCATTTTATCAACTGTTTTCTTTTGTTGCTTGTGCGTTTGATGTTATATCTCAGAAATCACTGCCTAATTATGGCAAGGTCATGAAGATTTATGCTTACATTTTATTCTAAGAGTTTTAGCTGTTACATTTAGGTCTTTGATTCATTTTGAGATAATTTTTATATATGATAAATACTAGGGTTCCAGTTTCATTCTTTTACATGTGTATATCCAATTGTCCCAGCACTGTTTGCTGAAAGTCTATTTTGCTATTGAATTGTTTTGGTAATCTCATCAAAAGTCAACTCTAAATGTGAGGGTTTATTTAATTAATTAATTAATTCTGAGACAGGGTTTCACTCTGTCACCCAGGCTGCAGTGCAGTGGTGCGATCATGGCTCCACTGCAGCCTTGAACTTCTGGGCTCAAGCCATTCTCTGCCTTAGCCTCCCAAGCAGTTGGAAAAACAAGCATGAACAACCATGCCTGGCTAATTAAAAAAAACTTTTTGTTTTTGAAGAGACAGGGTCTCTCTATTTTGATCAGGTTGATCTCAAACACCTGGGCTGAGCGATCCTCCTGCTTCAGCTTCCCAAAGTGTTGGGAGACCAAGTTGGGAGGCCAGGTTCCCAGGAGAATGGGCCCTGCAGCATCACACACAAGTGCATGGTGATCATTCTGCCAGTCCTTGCCTTTCTAGGCCTGGGAAGCTGGGGACTGGAATGCTGTTGCCACTTGTTGACCTCACCTGCAAAACACAGCATCAGCAAGGGCAGAAAGGCAGTTTCAGCATCCCTTTCATCTTCCAAATCTTGCTCAAATGCTCCTGATTGGTAGGAACTAATTCTATACAGAGCTCTAGATATAAAGCATTCTGGGAAATGGAGAGTTTAACTTTCTAGTTGCTGCAGACAGGAAGAAACATTAGGAGGGAAATAGAATAGAGGTTAAGGAATCATCCATCATATTTGCCATGAGTCCAGTGACTTGGGAAATGGCTGTTCTCAGTCCTGGTGAGACTGTCCAGAATTCTGTCTCCATTTCTTTCGCTGAAATGTAGAGATATAGAAAAGATTTGCATTGTGAGCTAAATTGTGACCCCCTCAAAAGATGTATTTGAGTCCTAATCCCTAGTTCCCATGAATGTAACCTTATTTGGAATTAGAGTCTTGCAGATGTAGTTGAGTTAAGATGAGGTCCTACTGGAGTAGGGTGGGCCCTAACCCCAGTGACTAGTGTCCTTATAAAAGGAGAAACGCAGAGACACAGAGACATCCAGGCAAGCCATCCACGTGAAGAGGAAGACAGAGATCTGAGTGATTCATGAGCCATCCTTTAAATCATCACCTGTATCTGTATTGCCTCTCAATGTACAGCCAGGCCAGTAGCTACAGGGAACTCAGAATATTCAGGCTGTGCTCTCAGTTCCCTGCTACCTCCTACTTATGTCCATACTTCCTCTCTTGGGGACAAGTTTCCATCTCAGCAGGGGCTCAGTGAAGGCTGTGGTGATATTGGGATGCTGGGTTAGGATCATGGCTGGGGCAAAGACTTTTTTTTGATATAGGGTCTCACTCTGTTGCCCAGGCTGAGTGCAGTAGTACAATCACGGCTCATCGTAACCTCTGCCTCCAGGGCTCAAGCAATCCTCCCACCTCAGCCTCCCAGGTAGCTGGGACTACATGCATGTACCACCACATGCAGCTAATTTTTGTATTTTTTTGTAGAGACTAGGTCTTGTCATGTTGCCCAGGCTGGTCTCAAACTCCTGGGCTCCAGCTATCTGCATGCCTGAGCCTCCTGAAATTCTGGGATTACAGGCATGAGCCACTGCACCTGGCCTCGGGGCAAATACTTTGAAACCCATCCAGAAAACCTAGCCCAGATCCTGCATGGGCAGCAGCAAGTCAATAGAACACAGGTCATTCACAGTAACATAGAGAGAGGGGACAAATTCCAGACTTTTCTGGATCTTCAAGATGTCCCTCACTCTCTGTAACTTTTCTGGGCTCAAGTGCACAAGCTCTATGATTGGTCTTAGAGCTTAAATACCTGTTACAATGCAACTGTTAAATGTCACCATCAAACTCAGTTATTGACATCCTAAACTATTGCTGTGGGCTCAGAGAAGGGACAAGAAACAAGTTTTTTTTGAACATGTTAAGAGTATAGCTGGGCATGATAGCAAGCACCTGTAATCCCAGCTATTCGGGAGGCTGAGGCAGGAGAATCGCTTGAGCCCGGCAGGCGGAGGTTGCAGTGAGCCAAGATCGCATCATTGCACTCCAGCCTGGGCAACGAGAGTGAGACTCCATCTCAAAAAAAAAAAAAAAAAAAAAAAAAGACTACTGTTTTCAAACCTGGCTTCTCTCTCAGAAAGATCTGTAGAGCTTCCCGAAAACACAGTATTCAGGACCACCCTTGGATATTCTGATATGACTGGTGTGGCATTGGTGTGGCATGAATCAGCACAACACTAGGATCCTTAAGAAGGCTGTGTAGGTGACTCTGGTGCGCAGCCAGGGGTGACACTGCTGGGATAGAGAAGGGCAGCAAAGGAAACATAGAAATGGATGCTCAAGAATAAGCATCACAAATCAACAGAGGGCAACGGGGTGAGAACTAGGGGCAGTAGGAACACAGGAACCAGAGTGGACAAGTGCTCTTGGGGATGGACGGGGAAGGCTCATTCCACCAGAAGCTGGTCGGAAGCACAGGGGCTTTTGAGCATTGTGGCCTGGGATTTTTCCTCCTAGTTGTGAAGGGGCCCTGTTGCAGTGTGGCTGGAAGGTTGTTGGTTTTTGACAATTTCCCCCTTCCCAACAGGGGTAGGCCACAGGGAGAGGAGCGTCACAGATCTGCTTCGAGGCTCAGCCTTTGGATGTGCACTGCTGCCAGTTCTTGATTATTAAATCCCATTGTGATGGAAGCATCGTCTGGTAATATCCAGAAACTCCTCTTTCATCAGAACTGGGAATAAGTAAGGCGGCCGTGGGTGAATTTCAGCCTCTGATTTGTGCGTGGGAGCTGAGGGGCCACTGAATGGCTGAGCAAATCTTCGTTGTGCATGGTCGCTATCACTAGAAAGCCACAAGGTCGATGACCAGGGTGACTGGAAAGGAGGTAGATTAAATAATCCCCTGAGATTTTGGAGGAGTGTGCAGAGCAAGAAATTGGATTTAGCGTAACTTCCAGTCTCTTTTTTTGGGATCCTGTTTCTTGGATTGTCACCTGCAAGTGGCCTTATCCAGCCAGACCACAGTGCATGCAGTTCTTCTAGGACAGCAGATGCTTCAGGAACCACAGAATGTGGGGCACTTGATGTCCCTGGGATAGCTTGGTGCCTCTGTGCAGACCATTGTCCAGAATGTCCTTCTCCCTTCAGTTGATGTTAAAGCTCAAACTCTACCTCCTTTTAAAAGTTTTCTGTGACTTTCCTTGAATGAATTAGGAGGGACTTTCTTCACTATTCTTGAGTTATTCTTTACATTACTTTTTCTTACAGAAAAACAAGCTTCTAGAAACCAGAGACTATTTCTTTCATCTTCGTATCCTCAAAACCTAGAGCAGGCTCCAATCCATAGCCATTTAGTGTTTGTTGAATGAATGAAAGAGCCAAGTCATCACTGACATGTAAGTTGTGAATGTATATTCACACGTTCTAATGAGTGAGGCTGTGACACTGTGAAAGAAAGAAGACTCTGCTGCGGGGCCGAGTAGTCCTGATGCGTCGCTGGAGGTCGTATTTGATCATAAGGCTGGTGCCTTTCAGAAATGACAAGAACAGGACATACATGTGCCACTTTCTCCTCCCACACCCACAGCAGAGTTTTCGAACTCACTATAGTATTGTTATTTACTGAGCCTTGTTGTGAATTCGGAATCTTTTGTGACACAGCCACTACAGGCAGCTTAATGATGAAAACTAGGATGAGAGAGGAAAGCTGTTTTCCATCAAGAGCATGTTCTCTTTTGCTGGCAAGTATGGATATTGTGGTGAAAGGAGAACATTTTTACCTTGAGAGCAGAATATAAGGAGTTTCTAAAGTGGCAGGTAAACTGGAGACACTGCTCCAAGGTGTAGAAAATTTAGGAGACTGGAACCAAAGACAACTTTTCAAACATGATTGCAGCTCCAGCAGGGGTAGAGCTGCCTTTACTATAAAGGAAATGAGTCATGCAGTGGCGGTTCTGAACCATGGCCCCTCTCACTCTTTCACTGGTCCTCCCATTGAGATGTGGGGTCTATGTCTTCTTCCTTTCCATTTAGGTGCAATGGTGACCACTGACCAATAGAGTATGGCAGAAGTAGTCATGGGATTTCTGAAGTTAGGTCATAAAAGGTGTGCTGCTTCCTTCTTGTGTGTGAGAACGCCCATCTTGAAGCCCTGAGCCTCCATGCAAGAGTTTGATTACTTGAGACCGCTATGCTGTGAGGAAGCCCCAGCCCCGTGGGGAGGCCACACATAGGTGCTCGGTCTATAGTTCTAGTTGAGCACAGACCAGTCCAGATGCCAGACATGTAAGGGAAAAAGCTGCCAGACAATTGCTGCCTCCAGTATTAGTATCCAAGATACTATCAGCTTCCGAGTCCTCCCAGCTGAAGCCCCAGACATCATGGATCAGAGAGAAGCCATCTCCAGGGTGTCCTGTCTGAATCCTTGTCCCATTGAGTTCATGAGCATAATAAAATAGTTGTTATTTTATGCCACTAAGTTGAGGTGGTTTGTTATGTAGCAATGGATAACTATAACATGGAATCAGCTCTTAGGCAGTGACGGGGGATCTTGTGAGTTTTGCAAACCAATGCTTGGATGCCCTAGCAAATAAGCATGAGGGTTTAGTAGGCAACCTTTTAACATCTGGGCTAAGTTCTTGGATCAGACATCTGAACCTAATATATATATATATATATATATATATATTTTGAGACGGAGTCTCTGTCTCCCAGGTTGCTGGAAATGCAGTGGCTGATCTCAGCTCACTGCAAGCCCATTCCCGGTCCACGCCATTCTCCTGCCTCAGCCTCCCGAGTATTGGGACTACAGGCTCACCACCCCACCAAGTTTTTTTTGTGTGTGTGTATTTTAGTAGAGACGGGGTTTCACCTACAGTGGTGGATGGTCTCACCTCCTGACCTCGTGGATCCACCCTGCTCCTCGGCCTCCCAAAGTGCTGGATTATATTTGAGCCACCGCGCCCGGCCATATATTTTTAACTTTTAAGTTCACAGTGCATGTGCAGGTTTGTTACATAGGTAAATTGCGTCATGGGGTTTGTTATACAGATTATTTCATCACCCAGGTATTAAGCTTAGTACCCATTAGTTATTTTTCACTGTCCTCTCCCTCCTTCCACCCTCCACTCTCTAACAGGCCCCAGTGTGTGTTGTTCTCCTCTATGTGTTCTCATCATTTAGCTCCCACTTATAAGTGAGAACATAAGGTATTTTGGTTTCCTGTGTTAGTTTGCTAAGGATAATGGCCTCCAGCTCCATCCATAACCCTGCAAAGGACAAGATCTCTTTCTTTTTTATGGCAGAATAGTATTCCATGGTGTATATACATCACATTTTCTTTATCCAGTCTATGATTGATGGGCATTTAGGTTGATTCTATATCTGTCGCCCAGGCTGGAGTGCAGTAGTGCAATCTTGGCTCACTGCAACCTCCGCCTCCCGGGTTCAAGCGATTCTCCTGCCTCAGCCTCCCAAGTAGCTGGGACTACAGGCGCCCACCACCACGCCTGGATAATTTTTATATTTTTAGTAGAGATGGGGTTTTACCATATTGGCCAGGCTGGTCTCGAATTCCTGACCTTGTGATCTGCCCGCCTTGGCTCCCCAAAGTGCTGGGATTGTAGGTGTGAGCCACTGCACCTGGCCGATTCCGTGTCTTTTCTATTGTGAATAGTGCTGCAGTGAACATATGTGTGCATGTGTCTTTATAATAGAATGATTTATATTCCTTTGGGTATACACCCAGTAATGAGATTGCTGGGTCAAATGGTATTTTGTCTTTATACACCTGATGTGTTTTCATGAGATATCAGATTCGTCCTGGCCTCAGCCATTAGAAATTCCAGGTTATGGGATGTAACCCCCTTGAAGTGGCCCCAGGACAGGGAATCCATGCAGTTCAAAGTAGCAGGTCAATTACCAAATGTATGACCAAAAATTATGAATGTCTCCCCCTAACTGGGAGAGGCACAGCAGTTCTCCCTGCTGAGGAGGGTCCGACAACAGGGACCTGAGTGTACGTGGTGCTCAGGGAGAATTCACTGCCCAGGCAGAGCTGACCTTCCAGGCCTGGGGAGGCTGTGTGCTTGGGAATGGCAGAGTCGCACATGGACAATCATTGAGTGAGTCCACAGAGGCCAAGCTCTGCCTACTTGAGGGTTAGACCAGGCTTCCAGTTTTTTGTTTAAGAAGTGGCATCTTGCTATGTTGCCCAGGCTGTGGGCTTGGACTCCTAGGCTCAAGAAATCCTCCTGCTTCAGCCCGCTGAGTACTTCCAGTTTTTATTAAGAAACAGAAGATGAACATCTGAGGATATCCCCGCCTCGGCACAGGAGCCCGCAGGCCTCCCTGTCTGTCCCTCTGGGCTGTCACCCCTGTGACTGTGGATATCTTGAGGTCAGGGACTTCGTCTTCCTCGTCTTTGTGTCCCAGGCCAATTACATTCTACTTAAGGGAAGGAGGAACAGTGAGAAATGCTGAAAAGTAGAAGCTGGGGTGTCAGGGAGGGAGGGGGAAAGTAGTACCCGTGAGGACCATTCGGGATGGGGCCTGGGAGGAAGCGGAGGCGCCCTAGGATTCTTGGGGCTGCTTTCTCAGGGGTGAGGTCAGGTCCTTCTGCCATCTTGTTAGGGGTAGATGGTGTTGGGGGATGGCACTGTGGTGGCTGCAGGAATGGCCAAAATAATTATTTGGGGCGAGATGCAAAGACTCAACAGGGCAGGGAAGTAAGAATGTGATTTGAGGCTTGTATTTCTGAGGCTCTCAGCTGCTAATCACTCAACAAGGACTGCCGAGTGCCCGCTGAATGCACAACACCAACAAACAACTGTGAAAAGTCACCCAGGTAAAGTAAGCGATACCTTTGGTCTTCCAGCTTTCCTCGGTATGGTGGGTGATGACAGTCACACACCCACAACTCAGTGTGTAAAGGAGCCCCTGAGCCTCTGGTGTCCTCCACCCCCTTGAAATGTTTATCAAAACCACACACACTCTTCCTTTCTGTCTTCTTGGAGGAAGAGAAAGGCTGGAATCAGTTCTGTTGAATTGTCCGGTTTGAAAAGATCCAGGACCCTGCCCCACATGACCTGACTCACCTGCTCCTGCCTCCCCGTCACTGGGTCCTGGTTCTGCGGCAGGCCGTGGGTGACTGAGCTCTGAGCAGGGCTGGGAGGGACAGTGTCAGATCCCCCATCTGTTTGCTTGTCTGCTTTCCTCTCTCAGTGCTCCCCCATGATAGAAAACTCCACATCCATTGTATTGGCTCCTATGGCTGCTATAAACACCGTACCACAAACTTACTGGCCTCAAACAACACCAATGTATTCTTTTACCATCTGAGGTCTTCAGGGCCTTGTTCCTAATGGAGGCTCTGGGGGAAAATCTGTTTCCTTGTCTTTTCCAGTTTCTAGAGGTCGCTTGCATTCCTTGGTTTGTGGCCCCTTCTGTCATCTTCAGAGCCGGCAGTGTGGCATCTTCTCTCTGCTCTTCTCTCCTGTCTCCCTCTCACAAGGGCCTTGTGATTACTCAAGCCCACCTGGATGATCCAGGATAATTTCCCATCTCAAGATCCTTACCTTAATCATGCCCACAGAATTCCTTCCTTGAGCATGTAAGGTAACAGATCCACAGGTCCCAGGGATCATGATGTGGACATCATTGGTGGGGGGTGGAGGGCATTATTCTAGCTACCCCATCCATCCTGGCCAGCTACTAAAGTACCACACATCAGCAATTAGAGTTTCGTTTTTCTTTCTTTCCTTCCCTCTGTCCTTTCCTCCCTTCCTCCCTCTTGGAAAATTTAGATTTCAGTTTTTTGAGTAGGTAATACATTCCGACGATTCAAAAATAAAAATAACATAGCACTGGGGCAAGAGGCTGTGTCACCCGGGTTTCTGTAGTCAGTGCTTTCCTGGGCCATGTGCCATGGCCAGGACACTTGGGGCTCCCTCAGCTCCACAGGGAGGGAGGAGACGCTCCTTGCCTCGTCCCCATAGCATCTGGCCAGGCCACTCTGCTTTCTTCCCAGCCTCTATCTCCCTACCTGGCCAGCCCGTGGCCCGGCGCTCTCCATCATTCCCCTTCTGTCCCCAAAAGCAAGCAAACAAAGCAACAACAAAACCCCTAACAACTCAATAGAAAGGTTTCCATGGAGAAAGCCTGCCCCATCCCTGTTCTCATCTACCACGCTTCCCTGTAGTCTACAGGGAGACCAGTCTAGGGAAACTCCTGTCCTTTCTCACACAAAGTTAGCATGCTGTCTGTATTATTCTATGCCTCTTCTCTTTTGCTATGGCCTGAAGTTTTGCTCTGTCAGGACACAGAGTATCCTCATTTGTGTGTTTCTTTTATAATCACCTAGAATTGCACTGTGTGATTGTGCCACAGTTTATTCAACTGGGGTTTTCTACAGATGAGCAGTTGGTTGTTTCCAGACTTTTGCTGTTACAAACAATGCTGCAATGAATCACTTTGTACATATGTCTTTCCTGTATTTATAGATGGATCTTGGGGATAAACCCCCCGAAGTTAGGCCAGTGTGCCAATGGATAAAGGCATGGTGATCTTGCTAGATCTCCCTGTAGCATCTTCTCTATGATTGTGCCATTTTGCAAGCCTGTCACTGACACTGGAAAATTCCCTTGCAGCCTCCCCAAGAGAAAGTTGTCAGTCTCAGATTTTTTTTTTTTTCTTTTTTTGAGACAGGGTCTCACTGTGTCTGTATTGCCCAGGCTGGAGTGTAGTGGTGTGATCTCGGCTCCTCGGCTCAAGAGATCTTCCCACCCAACCCCCTCTGTCCCGGGACTGCAGGCGTATGCCACCCTGCCTGGCTAGTTTTTTGTATTTTTTAGGAGAGATGGGGTTTAACCACGTTGCTCAGACTGGTCTTGAACTCCTGGGCTCAAGTGATCCTCCCATCCTTCCGCCTCAGGCTCCCAAAGTGCTGGGATTACAAGCGTGAGCCACCATGCCTGGCCAGTCTCAGATTTTAGAAAAACCAAACTGACAGGTACAGGATTTCAGCGAGCTTCCTTTTTATTAGTAACGCTGGCTTTTCTGGGCTGCAGTAGACCAGTGTGAATAAAGTGCATGCCATGTGTGCACGTCTATGTGAGTGTGTGCATGTCTGTGTGTGTGCATATCTGTGCGAGTGTGCATGTCTGTGTGTGTGCACATCTGTGCGAGTGTGTGCATGTCTGTGCGAGTGTGCACGTGTGTGTGCACGTCTGTGCGAGTGTGTGCACGTCTGTGTGAGTGTGCACGTCTGTGTGTGCACATCTATGCGAGTGTGTGCACGTCTGTGTGAGTGCGTGCACGTCTGTGTGTGTGTGTCCTACACACATGGCCCTGTGCCTCCCCACAAGAAGCAGCACACAGAGTGAAGCTCTGAGGGTTTATTGTCTGCCCCAGTGAGGCTCCTGGGCTTCTTGGGAGGAACTGGGGGCAGGGGCTGGTCACACGGGTCTGTAGGTCCCATTGTAGCTAAAAGGGGGAGGCATCGAGCAGTCCCTGTCCTCAGGGATCCAGCGCTGGACGTAGTTGGGGCCGTTGTCCCGAGGCCACACGATCACAGTGTCTCTGGATGCCAGGGAGGGGTCCTCTGGGAAGAAGTTGAATGGCCGGAGCAGGAAGCCCACGGAGTTTCCAGGTGTGGCTGTGTTGGGAATGTCCTCTGAGTGGGGGACGTGCAGGAAGCCCACCGTCACCCAGGCCACCAGGTCCTGCAGAAGACAGGGTGGGCTTCAGTGGGCAGGGCTGAGTACTGACCACTGGAGGCCACTCTAGCCTTTGATCATTTGCAGTTCTGCCTGCAAACTTGCTGAATTCCTCTCCAGCCCCTTTTTAAAGAGATGGACAGCTCGGTTGTGACCTCTGAACTTGCCGTCCACACAGCAAGGCACAGCTCCTGCAACTGGGGACAGATCTGGGCAGAGGGTGGTTGGGACTCCCTGATGGTGATGAAGATGGTCCTGGGCTGAGCTGGAAGGAGGCACGGCCAGCACTGGGCAGGGCTGGGGACAGGGCAGTACCTCATTTTCAATGTTCTCGTTGTTGTGAAGAAACTTCTCAAAGACCACGGGCGGGTCCCAGGGGTCGTTCTGGTGGTAGATGCTGCTGCTGCACAGCTCTGACTCCCGGTACTTGGTCACTGCCAGGGGGTACCTGCCAGGCAGAGGCGAAGCAGCTTGGCTCAGGGGCCTGGGCTGGCCCCCCTTAGCCCCACCCAGGGAACAGCTTCAGGGTCAAAACAGAGGAAGATGATTGCCTTCCCCAAGATGAGAGATCATCTCTCCTGGGAGCCGGCAGGACGGGCTGCTGTTAACCAAGGTTCAGGTGATTGTCAGGAGTTCTCCCTGCCCTCCTCCCCAAATACACAAACTCAGGCCCAGACGAGCAGGCAACCCTTGCACAACACAGGTGTGAGCTGCACGGGTCCACCTTCTTTCTTTCTTCCATTTTTTTTTTTTTTTTGAGATGGAGTTTTGCTCTGTCGCCCAGGCTGGAGTGCAGTAACGCGATCTTGGCTCACTGCAACCTCCACCTCCCGGGTTCAAGTGATTCTCCTGCCTCAGCCTCCCGACTAGCTGAGAATACAGGTGCCCGCCACCACATCCAGCCAATTTTTGTATCTTTAGTAGAGACAGTGTTTCGCCGTGTTGGCCAGGCTGGTCTGGAACTCCTGACTGCAGGTGATATGCCCGCCTCGGCCTCCCAAAGTGCTGGGATTACAGGCGTGAGCCACCACGCCCAGCCACAGGTCCACTTTCACTTGGAGTTTCTTCCACCTCTGCCACCGTGAGACAGCAAATCCAGCCCCTCCTCCTCCTCCTCAGCCCACTCAAAGTGAAGGTGACGAGGATAAAGACCTTTGGGATGAGCCACTCCCACTTAATGGATCGTAGATGTATTTTCTTTTCCTTAGGATTTTTTTTTTTTTTTTTTTTGAGATGGAGTCTCGCTTTGTCGGCCAGGCTGGAGTGCAGTGGCGCGATCTCGGCTCACTGCAAGCTCCGCCTCCTGGGTTCCCACCATTCTCCTGCCTTAGCCTCCCGAGTAGCTGGGACCACAGGCGCCCGCCACCATGCCCAGCTAATTTTTTGTATTTTTAGTAGAGACGAGGATTCACCGTGTTAGCCAGGATGGTTTTGATCTCCTGATCTTGTGATCCGTCCGTCTCGGCCTCCCAAAGTGCTGGGATTACAGGCGTGAGCCACTACACCTGGCCAGGATTTTATTAATAATTTTCTTTTCTCTAGCTTACTTTATTGTAAGAACACAGTATCTAACACATAGAACATATAAAATATGTGTTCATGGAATGTTTATGTAAGTGGTAAGGCTTCTGGTCAACAGTAGGCTATTCGTAGTTATGTTGTGGTGAAGTCATAGTTATGCTTGGCTTTTTTACTGCATTTGGGGGTTGGCACCCCTAACCCCCACATTGTTCAGGGTCAGTTGCACACAGATATACACATACATACACAACACGCATGTGTGCCCAGATACAAAACCACATAGACTCAGAGCCCCATAGACACAAACACAGACAGACACAGACACACACACTGAGGGGAGCCCCTGACCCTCCCCCAGGCCCCCTGGGTCTTCCTCACCTTGCCCAGGTGATGGCCTGCTCCTCCTGCCAGCCTGGGGGCAGCACCTGGTCAGCCATGGAGTGGATCTGCAGGCGGTAGCTGCGCTTGTGGCCCCAGGGGTTCTCCTGGGGGCTGGTAAAGAGCAGGTACCGGGGCAGCTTCCTTTTGAAGCGGAAGGCCGCCTGGCGCTCCCGGGAGTACCGCGTCTCCTCCAGGGTCGGCTGGACAACGCGGTGTCTCGGGCTCCAGGGGTTGGTGATATTTTCTAGCTTCATCTGCAGTGTCTGGAAGCTGTTCTTGGTGCCTGGAGGTATGCAGGGCGAAGGAGAATGAGAATCAAGCTGCCGGAACTAAAACCTCCTCATTCTGCCCCAGGATCTCCATCCTCCACCACATCCAACAGCCAACTGTCTAGAATAACCCGGATGTTGGGGGATGCCCTGGGCAGCTGTGGTGATTCCATTACCACTCTGGGAAGTTCCTCTCAAGAGCTGTGCTCACGCCCATCTGCTGTGGCTGCAATCCCAGAGAAGGGGCACCCATTTTTCTCCAGGCATGTGAGGCTCTGTCCAGAGAGGTGGCTGGGGCTGAGGGGTAGGAGCTGCCTGTCTGGTCCTGGTGGCCTTGTTGGGTCTGGTGGCATCAGTCATTCTACCCATGCCATTCTTTTATGGTGACATCATCCGGGAGACACCCTGAGTATTCCCAGATGACACTACATTCCATCTCAGAGCACTAGACAGTGACATTTCTTACCCTCCTAGGCACTGTCACCTCCCTTGCCCCACTCACAGTCCCCAGGGTCAGAACAGGGTCCACACTGTTGCATCTAGGGCAACCCTCGGCAGTGTTTGCTTTCACCATTTTTCAGGGACACACACATTTCTAGCTTTAGGTTTTACAGAAGCAGGCTTGGCAAATGCTCCTAACTTTCCACCACCAGGGAGTTACAGTGTCGTCTCCTGGGAGTTTAAGTTATTGGTTGGATGCAGACGCTTGAACGGGAGAGTCTTGCTTTGAGTCCTACCTGCTACATCCAGGTCGACGCGGTAGTGCACCAAGTGAGTGTGCATGTTGCCAATCAGGTGGGTGTGCAGGCGAGTGCCGTG
Source organism: Papio anubis (assembly GCF_008728515.1). Classification (NCBI taxonomy): domain Eukaryota; kingdom Metazoa; phylum Chordata; class Mammalia; order Primates; family Cercopithecidae; genus Papio; species Papio anubis. The sequence goes on from NC_044979.1 coordinate 8,380,324, forward strand.
GCGCAGCCCCTCAGGAGTGTAGAAGGTGGCATGGACGTAGCCAGTGGCATGCATCTTGGCCTCCATCACCCCGTTGGGGTAGAAGATGAAGTCCCAAATGTAATCATAATTGTAGACAGTTGAAGTTGTCCGCAGCACCAGCACCTGGCCCTTCAGCCCGGCATAGAAGTTGAAGCCACCTTTAAAGTCGGAATTAAAGTGCCGCCGAAGGGGCACCCCTGTGGGCATTTCAAAGAGGCAGAGGGCTCGGGGATAATGGACCGGGTCATCGGTGTCGTAGTAGTGGAAGGTGTCCAGGTAGGTGGCAGTCTCCGGGCAGTCGATGCCGGGGGCTAACTCATGAGTGAGGCTGCCCAGGCCATAGCCCACATCGAGGTACTTGGTCTGCATGCCTGCAGGTGTGTGTCCTCCATACAGGGCCACTGCCTCTTGCACGCTGACCTCATAGGCAATGCGCTCTCCACCAAACTGCACGTTCAGGACCTGCAGCCCGGAGGAGGAGCGCAGCCGGAAGGCAAAGCTCCAACCCCCATAGAGCACAGCATTGCCCTCCAGCCTGAAGCGAGGGCCGTGGGGCTGGACAAAGCGGGGGCCGCTCACATGGATGGGGCTGGGGAAGTCCCCGCGGGGCTTGTGGGAGGAGAAGAGGGGCGGCTCCTCTGTGCTCTCATGCCCCTTGCCCCTAGGCAGTGGGTCCTCCAGGACCACCACGTCCACCTCTCCATCTGCATACTTCCGAGCCAGTTCCTCTGGGCTCCCATAGAACTTCCCGTTGTACCACACCTGCTCCACGGCCCAGTGCCGGGCATCTGTGCTCCCATGATCCACGAGGAGCTCCAGCCCAGTGGGGTGCAGAAAGTAGCCTTCTACATAGCGCTGTATGATGAGCCAACTGCGGCGCTGGCCAGAAGCCATGCCCCGGGGGGCCACGTCGGTGAAGGCCAGGCATCTGTCATGGCAGTCTTGGAATGAGAAGCCTGTGGTATTGAGGAAGAACTGATGCAGGGGCTTGGTGGCTTCCTGCACGGTGTGGCTGAGGAGGGCATACTCTGCTGTGGAGACGGGCCTCGATGCCCAGGAGGACTGGTGCCCAGGCCTGGGGGACAGTGCTCGCAGGTAGCGGGGCCCTGGCAGGGGCCCCACAGCAAACTCAGTGATATTCGGGTGCTCCTGGTCACCAAAGAAGATGACGGCACGGGCTTCCCGCACAGGCTGCCTTTCGCCTTTATCCAGAAACCTCAGCACATGGTGCTTCTTGGGCAGCAGCATCTCGATGAGAAACACAGTGTTCTTGGTCATGGTGGGGGCCCTAGAGGGCTGCAGCCTCAGCTCCTTCTTGGACCAGAGGAAGCTGTGCACTGCTTTCAGCTCTTGGTTGCTCAGGTCTGAAAACACCCCTGCCTTCCTGTGCAGAGTTCCCAGGGAGGGCTCCGCCATGGCCATCTGCAGCATCAGGATGGCAGCCACGGCCCAGCCCAGGGCGGGGGTCGCTCGCTCCATTGCTCTGGAATGCAGTAGGGGAGATGAACTTAGTTGTCTTATGGGCAGAAATGGGCTTCCCTCAGGTTAGGGCCATGGAATTTTCCTATGGACTGAGCTTCCTCCCCTTGCCCTGCCCCAAGCTGGAGGCTGTCCTGGGGCAGCTGGGGTCCCATGCATAGTCCCCAGTGCTGTCGGGCATCTGTCTGCATTCAGCCATTTTATTTCTACCCTCTCCTCACTCTGTAAACGTCCTCCAGTCCTGCGGCCTTCCTTACTCAGGGGAATGCTCTTGTTTTTGTGCATTATCTCAGCCAGGGGCGCCGTGAGTCACAGAGGGCAGGCTGGGCCCCTGCCCATGCCCCCAGGTGCTTCTTGTGTCCTGGAGAAGCAGATGCCTGTATTAACAGCAAAACTACATTTCTGACACAGCAAATTCCTTTTAGGTAGATAGATTTTGAAATTTAGTGTAGAAATTCAAAGGTAGGCTCTGGAGTCAGGCTGCCTGAGTCGAGTCCCAGTAACCCGTGCCACTAGGACTTGCTGTGTGGCCTTGGGCACGCTGCTTAAACTCTCTGGGCCTTCATGTTCTTAGTTATAAAATGAAAATAACAACAACAGTGCTTAGCTCCTAGGGTTGTGGATATAAATCAATTAAACAGTACATATAAAGTGTTTGTAACAATGTCTGCCATATAGGAAATGCATGAGAAATGTTAGCTGCTCTTCTTGTTAAATGAAAGACAGGCTATCGACACCAGCACATTCAAAGTTTTATGCAATGTAGAGTGATTCAGGTGTGACTAGGCTGCAGACTGATGGCTTTGGGGGTGAGGTGGAGGTGCCCAGTCCTGCCCGGCCTTCTTTGTGCCCCATTCAGCTCTCTTGTTCACCCAAGGCTACGCGGAGGGGACCTCAGGGAGGGGTTCCTCTTAGGGAGATGCCTTTTCCTTTCTCAAGGAGGGTGGGTCAGGGTCTTCACCTCATAACCTCATAACCCCATTCCCTAAGCAGCTGTAAAATCCTGTGCTTGTAGCTGCGAGCCTCCTGCAGGGCTGGGAGACATGGTGGCCACAACTCCGTCTTCCTGTGTGCTGTGTGCGAAGTCTCTGGGAGACTGTAGCTCTCACCTGTTGCGCTGCTGCCGCAGAGGCTGGCTGGAATTAGCTCCCAGTCTCAGTTTCTCCAGACCCTAACTTGTCCTCCTGGGTACTGTGGGCCCTTCCTGGAAGGCTGCCGTCACCGTGAAATTTCCCTACAGAAACACTGCCCTCGCGGCCTTGCACCCCCTTCCTCTAGGCTCTGGGTTGACCTGGGAGCCCCACTTCAGGATTCCTCCCTGTCTCAGCTGTGCTTTTCACTTCCTGCAAGCAGTGCCCGAGGCACAGACACTTGACTTACAAGGTGGATGCACGAGTGGGTTGGACTCTGAGAGATCCTTGTTTTCATAGGTAGTGGCCTTTTTCTCCCTAAATCAGAAGCCCTGGGGGTAAACCTGGAGAAAACGCGTTCTCCTGTGCAGACAGACAGGTAGCAGAGAGTGTTAATCCACTCCTGTCTCAGACCTCTGCCTGGCCCAGCCTCCTCCCAGGGGGTCCAGGCTGTCTGCAAGGCAGGCCCCGAGGATTTCACCTGGAAAGTCGGTGGCGCAGGGTATGAGGCGGAACAGGTGCAGCAGCTCCACTTTGGGTGTATCGTGGAGTGTCCCACTGAGGAAACCTGACCATCATGAGCGTTTTTCATTTCTTGCTTTTGTTTTTGGAAAATGGGTTTACACATCACATTTCCGAAGCACAAATGTTGGGAACACAATCCATGTGTTAACTAGAGGCCCTGTTTTCCTGGTGGCTTTTTTCCTCCAGAGAAGCTCAGCTGCACATCGTCCCTCCCCACCCGACTCTGGGCCAGCGTCACATCCGTTGCCACATTTTGAGGTCAGCTGAAACCCTACACTGCTGAGGAGCGCTCTGTTTTTGGCCCCAACTAACATACTCATTTCTCCACTAGTCCCCTTAGCACTTTGTATTTAATTTGTACATGATGGGCAGTTCTTGATTCATAGATAAATGAAAGGTGTTGGCTGGGCCCGTTTTATCACCGGATGGCTCTCTAGCCCTGGAGGCCACGGTCAAGGCTGATCTGAGATGTCCTTCTTCCCCTTTCCCATGCCCCCCTCCCCAAGGGCTCTCAACTTGCCCTCATTTTGCTCCATGGTCATGGCCTCTCATGGGGACGTCTCTCTGGTTGCCTTGTCTTGCCCTCTGGTGCTGGCAGAAGACCCTGGAACCCACATGATCTTGGGCTCTCAGAGGCCCTGCTCACCTGGATGGAGCAGGTGAGGCAGGGGCTGCAGGTGGAACTCAGAGCCAGCAGGAAGAATATGAGGTGAGTTCTTGTGTTCTCCTATTAAATATTGGCCAGGCCTCTTTTTTTTTTTCTTTCAATAGACTATTTTTTTTTTTTTTTCCTGAGACAGAGTCTTGCTCTGTAGCCCAGGCTGGAGTATAGTGATGCGATCTTGGCTCACTGCAACCTCTGCCTCCCGGGTTCAAGCAATTCTCCTGCCTCAGCCTCCTGAGTAGTTGGGATTATAGGTGTGTACCACCATGCCTGGCTAATTTTTTGTTTTTGTAGAGATGGGGTTTCACCATGTTGGTCAGGCTGATCTTTAACTCCTGACCTCAAGTGATCCAACCGCCTCAGCTTCCAAAAGTGCTGGGATTACAGGCATGGGCCACCGGGCCTGGCCCCAAATGGACTTCTTATTAGACTTAAAATATATATATAGAGAGAGTCAGGATCTCACTATGTTGCCCAGGCTGGTCTCAAACTCCTGGGCTCAAGCGATCCTCCCACCTTGGCCTCCCAAAGTGCTGGGATTACAGTAGACTTTTTTTTTTTTAGTAGACTTTTAAAAATAGACTTTAATAGATTTCTTAATAGACTTTATAAAGTCTGTTAAAAGTCTTTAAAAAGTCTATTAAAAGTCTTTTAACAAATTTTATAAAGTCTAGTAAAGTCTTTTAATAGACTTTTTAAACAGGAGTTTTAGGTTCATGGCAAAACTGAGCAAAAGGTATTGAGTTTCTGTATACTCACAGCCCCTATACACTCAGCCTCCCCATTGTCAATATCCACACCAGAGCCGTGCATTTATTACAGCTGAGGGACCTGCACATCACTCTCACCCGGAGTCCACACTTGACATCAGGGCTCACTCCTGCTGCTGCATATTCCGTGGGCTGGACAAATGGACAATGACATGGATCCAGCATTAGAGTAGCACACAGAGCAGTGCCACCTCCTCTGTGCTCCACCTCTTTCTCCTGAACCCTGGCATTCACTGCTCTTTGTATTGTCTCCATAGTTTTGCCTTTTCCAGAACGTCCTGTATTTGGAATCTTACAGTCTGCAGCCTTTTCAGGTTGACTTCTTTTGCTTGGCAGTGTGCATTTAGGGTACCTCCATGTCCTTTCATGGCTGGGTCTCCTTTTTTACAACCTCTTATCCCCATGTTTTGTTTTGCTTTTCCAGGAAGGAGAAAGATGTAGAAGAGACCTTTGCTTTTCCCAGGACAAACCTCTGTCCCCATGTGCGGTGGCAGTGGGGGTGGTGGCTGGCGGTGGCAGTGGGGGCGGTGGCTGGCGGTGGCAGTGGGGGCGGTCGCTGGCGGTGGTAGAAGTGATGGCTGAAAAGCAGTAGCAGTGAGGGCGGTGGCTAGCGGTGGCAGTGGGGTGGTAACAGTGAGACCTCAGGCAGAGCAGGGAAGCCCTCTCCCCGCTTACCCTCCTCTCTGAGCTTTCCTTGCTCCACCCTGGCCAGCTGTTGCCTGCCACCAAGCACCCGGGCACCTTCTGTGATGTGCTGGGCTCCTGCCCTCACTTCCTGGCCCTCCTCCCTCATGCCAGTTCTTCACCCTCCTCCATTTTCTCCCTGCTTTTTGTTTGCCCACCAGGTCAGCCCCTTCTTGACTCTCCCGAATACCCATCAGAACGCACCTGTGTGCTCTGCTCCCAGTTCGCTCTGCTTCCAGCCTTTGCCCTTAAGCTGATCTCTGACTCCTTCTTGAAGTCAATCAGACCCCGCCCTGCAGGGAGGGACCAGGTGAGGCCTGGGCTGGCCTATGGCTTGGGAGATGCCTCTGTGGGCAGCTACAGTGGCGTGAGGGGGTGTGAGGAAGCTGACTGTGCAGCACACATGTTCTGAGGCCGTTTCTGGACAAGTGCCGCCTTCTGCAATAGTTTGCTTTGGCTTCTCTGTGACGAGCCATGCAATGCCACAATCTGTTAATTTAGGTGGCATGTTTTGGAGGCAGAGATAAGGACAAGGGGCCATTTCCTAGCTGGTAGTCTTACCTGAAGCTGACAGATGGACCAGGGCAGGGGCTGATAGAGGCTGGCACCTACAGCAAAACAGAGAATTCAATCACACCTAGAACAAGACACCAGAGGCAGAACCGTTTGGGAGGAGCAACCACTCAAGACCAGTTGCAAACCTTGGTGGCTTTTTAACCATCTTTGGGACCCTGACCAGATTCAGAAAGGAGAAAGGACTTGGCAGGGAGAAAGCTGGCCAGGGGTTAATGATTGCTGACAGTTAGAGATAGCACTCGGGCAAAGACCGTATCCTGTCAGTTGTTGGCTGCTTGCCTTTCTTAAGGAGGTCCAGGCCTGGAGAGGGGCAGCGCTATATACAAAGTTGGAGCTAGGAGGCCAGAGGTCACAGCTCACAGATGTCCTGTGGCTAAATCTTGATATTTTGCTTTCAGAAAGTCACAACCCGTCAAAGCTAATTTGAGAGGATCTAGAGACTGAGATTGTTTCCATGAAACCACAGAGAAGAAACAGAGCCACCCGCGCCTGCACCAGGACCTGCAGGGGCTGTGCCAGGGAAGCTCACTCGATTAGATCTTCATGGGAATGAAGCCAACATCATAGCTTTTGTCCCTGATTATGGAAGGTGGGTTTGCAAAAAAGAAAATTCTACTATTTTCTGAGGGAGGGCCATTGGTCATAAGGGGCCCTGGTGAGGTCCTGATGGCTTGGGCAACCCCAACCAGATAGGGGAGAACGTTCATCTCCAAGTGCTGGCCCTGCTTCTGCCACTGGCTGGTGGTCTTATACTTGACAGTCATTAATTCATTCAACAAATGTTTATGGAGCAACCATTCTGCATCAGGGAGACACAGCAATGAACAAACAAAACCAAACCCTCTATGGAACTCACATTTCAGTGAGGAGGGTATCCAGCAGTGAAGCTTGTAAGCCACCAGAGCAGACCTCCTCACTGGGACAGCCGATGACAGGGGCTGGCCCTGGGTTGGCATCTCAGAACTGAACTTTCGGGATCCTGCCCCGCTGTGCCGGCCTGCTGACTGTTTTTACAGACAATGTGATTTGTGAACACCTGTTTCCTACTGGGGGTCTGGAATCTTGTTAGTTGTGGTAGGCAGAGGGTGTGCCTACGTGACCAGCCCCAACCTCTGCCCCAGCTCTGAGCTTCTACTTCCCTGGGAGACGCAGGGTGCAGGGTATGCTCCGTGCAGCCTTCACGGGAGGGAGAGCTCAGCGAGTCTGTGCCCCGACCCCTCCAGACCCTGCTGTGTCCTTGCTGTGTCTTGGCCGTGGGTATAACTGTCTGTTTAGTCTGGTGACTCCTAGTGAAGCTCTGACAGGAGAGGTGCCATGAGGTGTCACGGGTGTTCACAGAGGTGTCCTGCAGGTGTTGGCAGCAAGTGGTGACACAGTGTGTTCCAGAGGGGTACATGCTCAGGGGAAAACAGAGCGGGGGTGGGGTTAGACATGTGGCGGGGCAGGTGGGGGGAGGTGCAGGGCCAAACCTTTCAGAAAGGGGACTCCTCTTCTCCTCAATGTGGTGAAGGAGTGGGCCACAAGGATGCCTGGGGGGGTTGCATTTCAGGCTGAAGGAGCAAGGAGTGCAAAGTCCCCGATGCAGAGTGAGGGGACTGCTGTTGCCAGGGGCAAGTGGTGGGAGATGGGTTCAGAGAGTGACCAAACACCCTGGGCCTCCAAGGCTGTCACTGGGATTTTACTCTGAGCCACCTGGGAAGCCTCTGTCAGGTTTGTGCAGAGGCCAGAACTGACCTGCCTCTAGCAGGTGCCATCTGGAGGTGCTGGGGGAGACAGAATGCAAGAACGAAGGCTGCAATGATGGCAGGAGCAGGGAGCAGGCCAGGAGGTGGTTGCAACAGTCTTGGTGGACGAGGCTGGTTGCCCGGTCAGGGCTGCAGGGGTGGAAGTGATGAGAAGTGGCCAGATTCTGGATATAGCTGGAAGGGAAGCTGGGCAGGGGATTTGCTGAGGGCTGGGATATGAGACTTGAGGGAGAGGAGTCAGGTGTCCCCAAGTTCGGGCAGAGGTTCTGCTCTGCTGGGGCAGACAGGAGCTGAGTCAGGATGCTTCAGTGCGTGAGCATGGCCGGCTGCTGGCTGAGCCCAATTCTGGACTTCGATGCTGGATCCCAAGGCACATGAGGGGCAAGGGTGGAGGGAGCCCCAAGGAGACCTTTCTGAGGAGTCAGAGACCAGGGCTGGGTCCTCCAGGCGCTCTTTGTGTTTTCGCTGACCATGCCTGGCCGTGCTGGCCAGCTGACAGCTTCCCCGTCAAATCCTACATTCCTCCCTCCCTGCAGCTGTGTCTGGCAGCTGGAGTGGGGCAGTAGACACAGCAGAAGTCCTCCTTCCCCATGGCTCTCTTTAGTAGCTACCTCACGTTCTTAAAGAAGAAAAAAATCAAGAGGCCAGAAAATCAGGAAGCAGAAGTTAAAATCTGTTGCTGATCTTTGAAATAAAGAATTTGTGTTGGTAGACATGTGACCTTGTGTGGTGCAGGGATGTGTTTGTGTTAAACCATTTTGGTGACTATGACATTCCAGGTGCATACTGGACGTAACACATAGGATTTCAGAAATCCCCAGAACACTCATAGCCTCTGTGCAGCCCTTTGCTGAGCAAAATTTTGGAACGAAATACAACAGCATGCTCACTGGCATGGGATATAGAGCCAGAAGACCTGGGTTTGAATCCAGGTTCTACTTCTTTTAGTTGGATGTTATGTGGGAAAAGCAGTTAACTTTTCCTTTTAGAGAAGGTGATTTTCTCTGGTGTTATGATTTGATTTCTTGGTTTTTAATTTTTGTGTATCTGTTGTATGTTTTTTGATTTGAGATTACCACAGGGCTTGCAAATACTCTTATAATCTATTATTTTAAGTTGATAACAACTTAACACTACTTGCATAAACAAACAAACTAAAAAGTAAAAAGAAAACTAATAAAGACTTACTCTTTATCTTTGTTCCCCTACTTTTTTTTTTTGAGACAGCATCTCACTCTGTATCCAGGCTGAATCGAGGTGCATGGTGTGATCTCGGCTCACTGTCACCTCTGCCTCGGGGCTCAAGTGATTGTCCCACTTCAGCCCCCAGAGTAGCTGGGACCACAGGCGTGAGTCCCTATGCCAGCTAATTGTATATTTTGTAGAGGTAGGGTTTCGCCATGTCACCCAGGCTTGTCTTGAATTCCTGAGCTCAAGCAATCTGCCCACCTCTGGCCTCCCAAAGTGCTTGGATTACAGGGGTGCCCTCTGGGATTACAGGCATGAGCCACCATGTGAGGCCTTCCCCCACTTTTTAACTCTTGATGTTTCCATTTATATCTTACTGTACTGTCTATGTTTTGAAAAGTTGTTACTATTTTTGACTGGTTCATGTTTTGGTCTTTCTACCTAAGAGTAGTTTACACACCACAGTTACGGTGTTATAGTCTGTGTTTTTCTGTGCACTTCCTAATACCAGTGAGTTTTGTATCTTTAGATAATTTCTTATTGCTCATTAACATCCTTTTCTTTCTGATTGAAGTACTCCCTTTAGCATTTTTTTGTAGGACAAGTCTGGTGTTGATGAAATTCCTCAGCTTTTGTTTGTCTGGGAAAGTACTTCTCCTTCCTGTTTGAAGGATCTTTTCACCAGATACAGGATTCTAGAGTAAAAGTTTTTCCTTCAGCACCTTAAATGTGTCATGCCACTATCTCCTGGCCTGTAAGATTTCCACTAAAAAGTCTGCTGCCAAATGTATTGGAGCTCCATTGTATGTTACTTGTTTTTTTTTTTTTTTTTCTCTTGCTGCTTTTAGGATCATTTTTTTTTTAAATCCTTGACCTTTGGGAGTGTGATTATTAAACGCTCTGAGGGAGTCTTCTTTGAGTTCAATCTGCTTGGTGTTCTATAACCTTCTTGTACTCAGATCTTGATATTTTTCTCTAGTTTTGGGAAGTTCTCTGTTACTATCCCTTTGAATAAACTGTCTACCCCGTCTCTTTTTCAACCTCCTCTTTAAGGCCAATAACTCTTAGATCTGCCCTTTTGAGGCTATTTTCTAGATCCTGTAGGTGTGCTTCATTTTTATAATTTTTTTGTCTCTTCTGGTGATATAATTTCAAATAGCCTGTCCATTCTCACTAATTCTTTTTTCTGCTTGAGCAGTTCTGCTATTAAGAGACTCTGATGCATTCTTCAGTATGTCAGTTGAAATTTTCAACTCCAGAATTTCTGTTTGATTCTTTTACATTATTTCAATCTCTGTTAAATTTATCTGACAGGATTCTGAATTCCTTCTCGGTGTTATCCTGAATTTCTTTGAGTGTCTTCAAAACAGCTATTTTGAATTCTCTGTCTGAAAGGTCACATATCTCTGTTTCTCCAGGTTGGTGCCTTATTTAGTTCATTTGGTGAGGTCTTGTTTTCCTGGATGGTTTTGATGCTTGTGGATGTTAGTCAGTGTTTGAGCATTAAAAAGTTAGGTATTTATTGTAGTGTTTGCAGTCTGCGTTTGTTTGTGCCTGTCCTCCTTGGAAACACTTTCCAGGTATTCAAAAGGACTTGGGTGCTATGATCTAAGCTGTATCTGCTTTAGTGGGCACCCCTAGCCCAGTAACACTGTGGTTCTTGCACACCTGTAGAGGTGGTCTTTGATAAGGTCCGGAAGATTTCTCTGGATTACCAAGCAGAGACTCTTTTTTCTTCCCTTACCTTCTCCCAAACAAATGGAGTCTCTGTCTCTGTGTTGAGCTGTCTGGAGCCAGGGGTAGAGTAACACAAGCACCCCTATGACCAACACCACTGGGACTGCACTGGGTCAGATATGGAGTATCAGCACAACCCTGGGTCTTGCCCAAGCCCTGCTGTAACCACTACTTGGCTACTGCCTATTTGCTCAAGGCCCTAGGGCTCTACAATCAGCAGGTGGTGATGCAGCCAGGCTTATATCCTTCCCTTCAGGCTGGTGAGTTCCCCTAGGTCCTGAATGGGTCCAGAGATGCCATCTGGAGCCATGGATGGGAGTCTAAAACCTTAGAATCTACCTGTTGTTCTATTCTACTGCAGTTGAGCTGGAACTCAAACCACAAGATGCAGTCCTTCTCATTCTTACATCCCGTTTCCACAGGCAGAGGAGCCTCACTAGGCCCATGGGGAGTACGGCCAGACTACCACTGATGCTCAGTTGAGGACCAAAGGAGCTTCAGTCAGCTTGTGGTGAATGTTGCCAGGCACAGGAACTCATCCTTCAAGACAGTGGGCTCCCTCGGCCCATGGAGTGTACAGAAATGTCCGGGAACTAGGGCCCGGAATGGGGGCCTCACAGCCTTTATCAGTGCCCTAGCATACTGTGGCTGAGCTGGTATCCACAATGCAAGACGAAGTCCTCTTTACTCTTCCGTCTCCTCTCCTCAAGCAGAAGGAAGGGATCTCTTTTGGAGCTGTGTGCTGTGCTGCCTGGGGTTGGGGAAGGAGTGGCGCAAGCACTTTCTTAGATACCACAGCTGGTGTCTCATGTGCCCCACCAGGTCACTAACTCCAAGCCCAGTTCAGCGCTAGGTTTTGCCTAGGAATTGCAGTCCTTGTCACATAGACTGCTCCTCAAGTTCACTCACGGTCCCAAAGCACTCCAGCCAGTGGGGACGAGGCTTGCTGGAACTCATGCTCTGACCGCTGGACTGGGTGAGTACCCTCTGGGCAGGGCTGGTTCAAATGTTCTCTCCATGGGTGGGTGTCAGCTGAGTACAGCTCAGTTTTGCTTTCTGCTGTAACATAGCAGCACTGAGATCAATGCAAAGCCTCACAGTCGTGGCATTCTCCCTCTCTCAAGTATACATACAGATTCTCTGTGCTACATAGCCACTGCCAGGGGATGGGGAAAGGGTGGCATCAGCAACTCAAGACTGTCCTTCTCACCCTCTTCAGTGCCTCTTTCAGCAATATGAAGTCAAAACCAGGCACTGTGAGTGCTCACCTGATTTTTGGTTCCTATGAAAGTGCTCCTGTTGAGTAGATAGTTGTCAGATTTGGTGTTCTTGAGTAGAGGTAGAGATATTTGGTGGAGTCCTTTATTCTGCCATCTTGCTCTGCCTCTAGGGTAAAGAAGTTAATTTTTTAAACCTCAGTTTTCTCATTTGTGAAATGGGCACAATAACAGATATGAAGGTGTGACAAAATTGTTGGCATCAGATGAGGTAAAAGGTATGTAAAGCATCTAACTAATGTTTTTGACACATAGAAATCACTCAGTAAAGGTTAGCTATGATGATAATGATGGATACAGTTGGGGAGGTATGAATGTGGGTAATACAGAGGACTCCAGGGGCCCTGAGATGTGCTGAGTGTGTGTGAGGGCTCCTTGACTTTTCTCCTTCCCTTGCTCCATAAGATCAGAGAGTTGGTTTAGTTCACATCTGTCTTGTTTAGTTCACATCTGTCTTAGTAACAAGCCAGTTTCCCTAAAGGCTTTTCATTCACCCCCCTCTCTTTTCAAAACTTTTATTTTTCTTTCTAAGTGTTCTTTTCCTTCTGCATGTAAGTTGTTGGTCATCTCAGGATCAAAACTTCCAGAACCAGCTGGCTTTGTAGCCAGCCCTGGGCTTGGACCTGCTCACTCACTAAGGTGGTACCTTCCAGCCCCCTTTACTGATGAGATGGCCCTGTCAATCTGTAATTTGTCAGAGATACCACTGGGAAGAAATAAACCCAAAAGCATAATGAACCCGGGAAGTCGAAGCCGGAGCCGAAGTGAGCTGTGATTGAGCCACTGCACTCCAACTTGGGCAACAAAAGGAGACCCTGTCTCAAAACAACAACAATAGCAACGACAACAAAGACTGCAATTTCCTTCAAGATACAGCAGTTGGCTCCTTGTCAGTATCTAATTGGCTTTGAAGTTCTTCCTGTTCTAATTCCTAAATAGCTCTGGATTTCTCTCCAGTCTCACAATCTTTACTATCATTGTCTACATCAAGGATTTTCAACCTTGGCACCATTGATAGTTTGAGCCTGATCATGCTTATGGGCCTGTCCTGTGTGCGGTAGGACATCTAGCAGCAACTCTGGCCTCAACCCACTAGAGGCCAAAAGCAGCCACTGCCTATCAGGACAACCAAAAATGTCTTCAAACATTGCCAGTCATTTCCTGGGAGGCAAAACTGCTGTCCTGCTGAGAACTTCTGGTCTACATTTAAGCCCCTGTGATTTGACCTGGAAACTGCAATTGCCTCCAGACGCCCTGACTCTCCTCCTGAGCACCTCCAATCTGCCCTTCATGCTTTTGCTGGAAGATAGAGCTGACCATGCTCCCTTCCTCCCTCTGGTGGGTTCTAGTTGCCTATTGGATAAAATATAAACTATTTAATTTGGCATTAAAAACCTTTTACAGCCTAGCCCCAGTCTTCCTTTTGTTCTTGGTACACACTGCCTCACCCTGTGCTTGAACTATTTCAAATCATGCCAGGTTCACCGGGGCCACCTGGCCTTTGCCGGCTTTGTTCCCTTTTTGCAAGGCTCTCTGTCTTCTTATTTTGGGAGCAAGCTCTTGCTTCAAGGCTCAGCACCAACTACCCGCTACCCCTGCTGTCCCAACCCGCTTTATGTCTTCCACATAGCTGTCTTGTCCTCTCTGGTTCCAGAGCACTTGCCCGTCTCTCTTATTGCACATGTCATATGGCTTTGTAACTATTTGTTCACAAGTCTGTCTCTTATACTGCTTCCTTGAGGTCAGGGATTCTTTTTTTTTTTTTTAATACTTTAAGTTCTAGGGTACATGTGGATAACGTGCAGGTTTGTTACATATGTATACTTGTGTAGATTCTATCTTAATTTATTCAGAACCACAGAGACCAACACAGTGCATGGGATACAGTGGATGCTCATTTTTGGTTTTTGGAGTGAGTTAATAAACAGATGATGTGGACAAGGAAGATGGAAGAGATGTTAGGTACCTAGACGTGAGAAAAGTTTTAATTTCCATGTGGCATTTTAAGAAAAAAACATGCTAGGTAACCTGGTTTCAAAGGATGCTATTAATTCTCAACTCAAGGGAAGAGTATACAACAGGGCAGGCTCCTTAGGCCGAGGCCAAGGACAACTGGGAGTGGTCTGAGTCAGCACCAGCTCCTGGCCATGCGGCTGTGCAGTCTCCCAGGGTCTCACACTCAGAAAGACTCTCTACTTGGCTTAACGCTCCACTGTTGTCTTTAGATTCTTAACTTTTGAACAAGGGGCCCTGCGTTTTCACTTTATACTGGGCTTTGCAATTTATGTAGCTGGTATTGGCTTGGGTTGAGAAGGTCGGGGAGAGGGGACAGGGCAGTGGGCAGTGAACTAGCCCTTGCAGGGAATGAAGTTAGATGAATAGGTTGATAGGATGAGAGCTGCCAGGCCAGGTATCAGCAGGCATCAGGAAGAAAGGCCCCAAGCAGACTGGTGGCAGCAGCAAAAATGTAACAGGTAACTGAGGACAAAGTCTCAGATGCCTATTTCTGAGCTTAACCCTTGCTGGCTCCAATTTCTTTCTGTTATGATTTTCTCTTTTAACCCCCTTCCTCTTCTACAACTCCCCATTGGCAGAAGGAATGAGTGCTAGACAGGGGGTAATTTCTTTAAAATCAAATGCCCCTTTGCAGTGACACTGCACCTGGGTCTGGAGGGAGGTTGAGAACTGAAGAAACAAAAGGGGCTGGTTGACATTTGCACCTGTGTGAGCACCAGAGGAAGCCCTCAGGCTATTTGAAAATCCACCTCCAGGCTGCAACCAGCACCATGAAAAATCAGGAGAGCCTGGCAGCTTCTTACCACTGGAACTTCACCAGGGGCTCTTTCTGCAGCTTAGGGACTTATTTTTTCATTAAAGGCTGTAGGATTTTATAAATAGCAAGAAAAAAACCATGGTATTAGCATATATTATTTACCAGAGTAGAGGGATGGATGAGGCCCAGGCAAATAGTTAGGTCAGTAGCCAGCCCCAGAATTGGGGTCTAGGGCTGGGAGGGGCTGGGCTTGGAGAACATCATGAGATGAAGCTTTGAGAGCTGCAAGCCAGGTTCCAACCTTGCTCTCCATTTGATTTGTGCCCAAGGTTGGCTTTACAAGTTTCAGTCTGTGTGAACTGTGCTAAGGAGAAGTGAAGCTGTGCCCTGCATCCATGTTAATGGAAGGCAGGCCTTGCAGGCAGGTGACACTCAGGGGGACACGTGGAGGCCATGGTCAGTTATTCTCTGCAGTTAGCAGGGTCCCTTTTACATTAACTTGAGAAATTCTGGGTCTGGTTAAGGAACGAATAACAAGGAGCATGCCTGCCATCCACTGATGGCCCTGGCACTCCTGTGCTGGGGACTTGTGCACATGATCTTGTTCACTCCTGGAGATGACTCTGCACAGTAGGCATCGTTCCTACTACACTAAAGTTGCACAGCTAATAAATGGCACAGCCAGGATTTGAACTTGGGTCTCTCTGGCCCCCAAACCTGCAGCAATCACGGCATTGCTTCCCTGTGGTAGGTAGTGTTAAGACCTACAAGAGGCATTTCTTTCAAAGAGTTGTGGGGGCAAATGAGAACTTTTCTCTGCCAATGAATTATGTCCCGAGCCCTTAACTTTCTCTGCACCCTTCACTGCCATAGGCAGCCCTCCTAAATCTGCTCCTGGAAAAGGGCTTTTGTGTCTACGCTAGGATGTGTGTTTGAGAAAAACGACTCACTGTGTCAGGGAGCATGCTATGCTTACGCGTGTGTTCGTGTAAATTTTTTTTTTTTTTTTTTTGAGATGGAGTCTGTTACCCAGGCTGGAGTACAGTGGCGCCATCTCAGCTTACTGCAACCTCTGCCTCCTGGGTTCAAACTATTCTCCTGCTTCAGCTTCCTGAGTATCCTGAGTAACTGGGATTACAGGCACGCGCCGCCACACCCAGCTGATTTTTGTATTTTTAGTAGAGATGGGGTTTCACCATGTTGGCCAGGCTGGTCTCAAACTCCTGGCCTCAAGCCATCCTTTCACCTCAGGCTCCCAAAGTGTTGGGATTACAGTTGTGAGCCACTGCGCCTGGCCCATGTACATATTTTTACATAACTTTAAAAATCTTCTAACAACTGTTAGACCCTGAGTATATCTTTTACCATCTCAGTGGCATTGTAACTTATTCTAGAAGGCAGGGCTCAAGCATGATAAATTAGCTTTTTGTGGGGCTTAAAAAGTTTTTGCACCCCAACAGTTGTGCTGTGTCTGATTTGAAGCCATTGGAACCTGTCCTGTATAAATCCCAATTCTATGCACTGGAAGTCTCTTCTTAAAGCTTATACCCTACTTTCTACTCAGTGGCCCCAGCAGGTGGTGGGTTTGATGAGCCCTCAAGCCATGGAGAAGTTTATTTGATGAAGGGGCACCCCAGGCCCACTCTGAGCAGGCTCACAGCCACAGAGACAGGAAAACTGAGATAGTGTCTCTGATTGTACCTACGGAGCTCACATGGGTGGGGGGGTGACTGTGACCACCATGCCAACATAGACTGCACTGCTCATGGTACACAGCCCGTTTTAAATGCTTTATGAGTGTTATCTCATTTCACCTTCCCAACAATCCTCTAAGAAAGGTGTTTTTCAAACAAGAAGCCCATCCCTGAAACATCCTGAAAAATTACATCCCTGTAATTGTTCTTTGTCTGCACCACGTTCTGGGCCAGCCGCACCCAGAGTCTCTGGAGAAGAACCCCGTTTTCTATAGCATAGGTGTCTTGACTAAGCCCTTGCTCCAGCTCGTTAGTAAATGATTTCTAGCACCCTCAGGATACAAAGCCAATGAGGGTTTGAGCTACCTAAGAACAGTGAGCCTTATGCCCAATTTGAGAAGGAAGAGGTTTTATTCTCTCATGGGTAGGGTCCGGGGGTAGTGGAGCAGCTTGTGCTGTGTCTGATCCCCATTTTGGATGTGAGTCTCCAGCAGGAGAGCTTCTTGCCACTGGGGATTTAATGGTGCACTGGAAGGAGCTCCTGGTGGTTTTGGACACTGAGGAGGTTCCTCACTCAAGCTGGTCTGCTGGACGTCCACCAGGTCCCCTGAGGGACGACGTTGACTGCACAGTGCAGGAGAATAATGGACATTGCCTAGCATGAGCATCCAAGTGCCTTAGCAGGTTGTCATTGCTATGGACGTGATTCAAGGTTTCTCTCGAGTGATAGAAGGAGCTGATGAGCTGGTTTGGGCTTAGGAGATTTGTGGGCACTCAGGGTAGAAAGACCTCTGCCATGGGGCTCCAAAACTTTCCACAGAAGCAGGGTCTTGGCTAGGCTGTGCCTCTGGGTTATTAGGTCAGCTCATCCCACTTAGGTTCCTATGCCACCAATGTCTCCAAGTTTCACTAATCCCTGGGCTTTTCTGTTGCTCTGGGAATGGGCCATATGCTGCTTCTCCTGTTTTTTTCTGTCTGTGACTGATGTGGGCACAGGATGCCCAGAGGCTTGAGCTCCACAACATTCCTGGGTCTCACAAGCATCCACCTCCCTGCTTTGTCCTGAGCCCTTCACTGTGTCCCTGTTCTATAAAGGTTTTTGTTTCTAAGGGAGGCAACCACAGCCTGGAAGCCCGTCTCTGGATTTCACTGCCTGGGAGGTGCTGACTGAAGGGAGTCATGCAGATCCTAAGGAACCTCAGTGGAGGCCCCGTGGAGCCCCTGCAAAGCCCCCAAAGCCCCATGCCCTGGACCAGAGCCATCGTGGGCTGTTCTCCCCACTGGCTGCACGTTGGAATCACCCAGGCAGTGTTCCTAACTATTGGTGCCCCGGGGTCCCACCTTCGGATTCTGATTTAGACAGGGGGACCTGGGCTTGTAGGGTGTTTTTAAAAGCTCCCCAGTAGATTCCGAGGTGCAGGCAAGACTCAGAGCCATTCATGGAGCAGCTCCATTGATAAAAAGGAACTCAGCGCAGGCACTGATGGTACTTGGAGAAATCTGCTTTGCTTTTTTTTTTTTTTTACTTGACATAACTTGTATGTTTTTATTGTGTGAAACATGTTTTGATATACATATACATTGTAGAATGGTTAAATTCAGCTAATTAACAAATGCATTACTTCATATAGTTATCACTCTTGTGGTAAGAGCACATAATGTCCATTTTCTACATTTTTCAAGAAGAGAATATATCGTCATTAACTATAATCACCTTGCTATACAACAGATCTCTTGAAATTTATTCCTCCTAACTAGCTGTAATGATGTATCCTTTGACCAGCATCTCCCCATCTCCCCACTCCTTTCTAACCAGCCTAGCTTCTACTTCTATGAATTCCGTTTTTTTTTAGATTCCACATGAATCTTGATGAGTGAGATCATGTGGTATTTGTCTTTCTGTGCCTGGCTTGTTTCACTTACAGAATGTCCTCCAAGCTCATCCTGTTATCACCAATGGCAGGATTTCATTCTTTTTTTTTTTATGACTGAGTAGTACTTCATGTGTATACATACAACACATTTTCTTTATCCATTTGTCGTTCGATGGACATTTAGGTTGATACCATATTTTGGTTATTGTGCATACTGCTGTAATAAACATGGGAATGCAAATATATCTTCAACATACTGATTTCAATTCATTTGAATATATACCTAGTAGTGGGGTTGCTAGATCATATTGTAGTTCTATTTTTAATTTTTGGAGGAACCTCCATACTGTTTTCCATAACGGCTGTACTAATTTACATTCCCACCAACAATATATAAGTGTCCCTTTTCTCCACAGCTTTGATGGCATGTGTTAGCTTTTGTCTTTTTGATAATAGCCATAATAGTGAGGTGGTATCTCCTTGTGGTTTATTTGCATTTTCTTGATGATTAGTGATGTTGAGCCTTTCTTCATACACCTGTTGGCCATTTGTGTGTCTTCTTTTGCAAAATGTCTACTCAAGTCTTTTGCCAATTTTTCACTGGGTTATTATTATTATTATTATTTTGCTATTGAGTTGTTTGGGTTCCTTATGTATTTTGGATATTAACTGCTTGTCGATGTATACTTTGCAAATATTTTCTCCCAGTCTTTAGGTTGTCTTTTTTTGCTCTGTTGGTTGTTTCCTTTATTGTGCAGAAGCTTTTTAGTTTGATGTAATTTCATTTGGCTCTTTTTGCTTTTGTTATCCATGCTTTTAAGATTTTATAAAAAAAAATTATTTCCAAGACCAATGTTGTGGAGTTTTCCCCCTAGGTCTTCTTCTAGTCATTTAATAGTTTTGGGTCTTGGATTTAAGTCTTTAATCTATTTTGAGTTGAATATGGTGAGATATAAGGGGGAATTTCATTTTTCTGCTTGTGGATATCCAGTTTTTCTAACATCATTCTATTGAAGAAATTGTCCTTTTTCCATTGGCTATCTTGGCACTACTGTTGAAAATCAGGTGGCTGTGAAGGTGTAGATTTATTTCTGGGCTCTCTATCCTGTTCCATTGGTTTATGTGTCTGTTTTTATGCCAGTACCATACTGTTTTGGTTACTATTGCTTTGTATTATACTTTGAGGTCAGGAAGTGTGATGCCTTTAGCTTTGTTCTTTTTGCTTATTTTAGCTTTTTGGGTTTGTGTGTGTGTGTGTGTGTGTTTCCATACAAATTCCAGGATTACTTTTGTTATTTCTGTGAAGAATGTCATTGGTGTTGTGATATGCCTTGCTTCTAAAAGTTAAACAGCAAATTCTCATTAAGTTCAAATTTTTCATCTTTAAAATACTTGATTCTAAGGAGCTGAAATTTCCACTTGTTACTCTTGTTGATGGAGCAGCCTGGTCAGGATCAAGTATCACCAGCACCTAGTGAGGCACTGTCATGGGCTGAACTGTGTCCCCCAAAATTCATATGTTGAAGTCATACCCCTAGTACCTCAGAATGTGACTATATTTGGAAATAGGGTCTATAAAGAAGTAATTAAGATGAGGTCATTAGGTGAGTCTTAATCCAATATGTCTGGGGTCTTTATGAGAAGAGGTAATTGGAACACAAACATGCACAGAGGGATGACCATGCGATGAGGAGAACACAGGGAGAACACAGACATCTGCAAGCCTAGGAGAGGTCTCAGAGGGAACCAACCTCGCAGATGCCTTGGGCTGAGGCTTCCAGCGTCTAGAACTGTGATAAATAAATGTATGCTGTTTTAGCCTCCCAGTTGTGATACTTTGCTCTGGCAGCTCTAGCAAACAAATATGGGCACCAACCAACCAACCATCATAGTCACATGGAATCAAGGCTCAGATGAAAGGACCTGACAGGGATGTAGGAGGAAGAGGAAAGGGGAGCAGGTAGGTCTTAACTTGAATCTCTGTACCTCCTACCACATTGGCCAGAACAATGCCTGGGCTTTGGGTTGTAATTCACTGTCTCTGGAGTTACGTTTGCTGTCTTTGCTGCCTCTGAGGGTTGAGCTAAGCAAACACTTATTTAGGCAGGATGAGCAGGTGAAGGATGAGGGTCCACATGACCACCCAGTCTGGACTCTTGGGACCTTCCCAGTTGGCAGGTTCAGGAGTTTTCTTCAGTATAGCTTTTCCTTTAGTCCACCTTGGTCACGTTGTAGCCTGTAAAAAATGAGGCTTGTGGCCGGGCACAGTGGCTCATGCCTGTAATCCTAGCACTTTGGGAGACCAAGGCGGGTGGATCACGAGGTCAGGAGTTCGAGACCAGACTGCCAAAATGATGAAACTCTGTCTCTACTAAAAATACAAAAATTAGCCGGGAGTGGTGGTGCGTGCCTATAATCCCAGCTACTCAGGAGGCTGAGGCAGGAGAATTGCTTGAATCCGGGAGGAGGAGGTTGCAGTGAGCTGAGATTGAGGCACTGCACTCTGGCCTGGGTGACAGAGCGAGACTCTGTTTCAAAAACAAAACAAAACGAACAAACAAACAACTAGGCTTGTGAGACCAAGAAATCTGATTATTGGTGTTTTTCCACTTGTGGGAAAAATGTGCCTAATGCATTTGTATGTCAGTCTACTTATTTGTTTATCTATCTATCTATCTATCTATCTATCTATCTGTCTGTCTGTCTATCTATCTATCTATCTATCTATCTATCTATCACTAATGAAAAGATCATACAAAAATATTAACAATGGTTATCTCTGGGGTGTGAAATTATGGGTAATTTTTGTCTTTTTGTTATACTTTTCCATTTTCCCCAGCTTTCTCCAATGGGCATGTATTTATTTTTATAATCATAAAAAAGCAATAAAAAAGTCTATAACCAAAATACGGTGTTCGAGAAGCCCAAGTTCTTGATGAATAGTGTACTCTGAAAAAAGGCATATAGTATATGGCAAAGACAGGGAGAAATTCCATCAAAATATTCTTCTTAGTTGTTGCTGGATTGTTAACCTCTTTAGGCTCTAGATTAGCTCAGAATGAGAACATTTAGCAATCTCAAAGCCTATGTTGGAGCCAGTTTCACAGTGAAGCAAAACCCGTACCCCAGGGCACAGCTAAGTCTTTGTGCTGAGAGGGAAACAATGGCACATATGTCCCAGAGAAAGAGGCAGCTCATAATTCTTTTCCCTGGCAGCCTATTAAAGCTTCTCAGATATTGGACTAAATTTCATCCTTCCTCCAAGAAGAAGTGGACTTCCGTGTCCTTGAACAAAACCCAAAATAAGTTATGGATATAAGCCAGCAGCTCTTCTCATGGATTGGAGAGCCAAGAGTCACTACTTGTCTGTCCTCCACACTCAGGTCAGTTTTCAGAACAAAGCAGATTTCTCACTCCAACTGGAATGCAAAGAAACCAAGGCTTTGCTGGCCAAGGGCCATTGTGTCATTATTTAACAAGTTCTTTCATCCTTTTATGCCCCAGTTGAATCAGATGCAAATTCTGTGCCCAGCACTGTGCTAAGTGCTTCATGTGTATATTTTATTTACTCCTCACAATGACCCTGTGAGGGTCATCAGATGACAGATGAAGAAGTGAGAATCGGCTGGGCGCGGTGGCTCACGCCTGTAATCCCAGCACTTTGGGAGGCTGAGGCGGGCAGATCATGAGGTCTGGAGATCGAGACCATCCTGGCTAATATGGTGAAACCCCGTCTCTACTAAAATACAAAAAAATTTAGCCAAGCCTGGTGGTGGGCACCTGTAGTCTCAGCTACTCGGGAGGCTGAGGCAGGAGAATGGCGTGAACCCAGGGGTGGACCCTGCAGTGAGCCAAGATCGTGCCACTGCACTCCATCCTGGGCAACAGAGTGAGACTCCGTCTCAAAAAGAAAAAAAAAAAAAAAAAAAGAAATGAGAACCAAGATCTCATTGGAAGGGAGAGTGGCAGTGCTTCCAGAGCTGCACAGCCACACTATACTGACCTTGCTGTGGAGATACAGACATGAAAAGCCCTGGCTGTGCTCTGGGGAGCATGAACTGGAGTGTGTAGAGTCAGATGTCCTCAAGTAACGGTCAAGTAAACAAGTAAGGGTCATAAAAGGGTCAGGTGCAGAGAGCAAAGTATGTAAGTAACGGTCAAGTAAACAAGTAAGGGTCATAAAAGGGTCAGGTGCAGAGAGCGAGGTATGTACAGGGCATGGAGGCGGGAGTGCACCAGTTACCCAGGGAGGGGCAGTGGTTTGTGAAATGTTTCCCAAAACAAATGACCTTTGTACTGGGTCTAATGAGGCTGACAAGGGTGACTGATTTCTGTGTGAGGGGAATAGATGCTAGCAGTGAGATTATTACAGAACAAAGGAGCAACCTCAGCAGCAGGTTCAGAAGCACAAAGATTGACACCCACTCTCAGCATTGGACATATATCATCTAGGCAGAAAGTCAACAAAGAGACATTAGATTTAAACTACACTGTAGACAAAGGGACCTAACAATTTCCTGAACATTCTAACCAACAACTACAGAATATACAGTCTTCTCATCAGCACGTGGAACATTCTCCAGGATGGACCATATGTTAGGCTTCAAAGGAAGCCTCAACAATTTTTCCAAAATCATATCAATTATCTTCTTAGAGCACAATGGAATAAAATCAGAAATCAATACAAAAAGGGAACATTGGAAACTATACAAATACATGGAAATTAGACAACATGCTCCTGAATGACCACTGGGTCAATAAGAAATTAAGATGGAAATAAAAAATATTCTGTGAAAGAAATGAAAATGGAAACGCAACATACCAAAACCTGTGAGAAAACTAAAAGCAGTGCTAAGAGGGAAATTTATAGCAATAAATGCTTCCATCAAAAAGTAGAAACATTAAAATTAACAATATAACAATGCAAGGTGAAGGGGCAAATGAGCAAGAAGCAAGATAAGAAGTAGAGGTTGAGCAGCCAAAACAAAAAGGGAGATTAGCCGGGCATGGTGGCAGGTGCCTGTAGTCCCAGCTACTCTGGAGTCTGAGGCAGGGGAATTGCTTGAACCAGGGAGGTGGAAGTTGCAGTGAGCCAAGGTCGTGCCACTGCACTCCAGCCTGGGTGATAGAGCAAGACTCTGTCTCAAAACAAAAAACAAAAAACAACCAAAAAAAACCCGATAATACACCATGATCAAGTGAGATTTACGCCAGGGATGCAAAGATGGTTCGACATATACAAATCAATAAATATGATACATCACACCAACAGAATGAAGGACAAAACCATATGATCATCTCAATAAATGCAGAAACAGTATTTGATAAAATTTCTGATAAAAATTTTTGATAAAAATTGGTAAAATTTATAATAAAAACTCTCAACAAACTAGGTATAAAAGGATCACACTTACAATAAAAAAGACCATATATGACACGTCTATATGAATGAAACGTGTCATTTGCAGCAACATGGATGGAACTGGAGGCCATTATCTTAAGTGAAATAAGTCAGGCACAAAAATACAAATATCACACGTTCTCACTTATATGTGGAAGCTAAAAGATTTGATCATATGGAGGTAGAGAGTGGAAATATAGAGAACAGAGATGGAGGTAGAGAGTGGAAAGATAAAGAACAGAGACTGGGAAGTGTGAGTCTGGCGAAAGGGGGAGGATGAAGATGAGGCAGGATAGGTACTCAAGGAAGTTACCATGTCCTTGGGATTTGGCAACCTTGATGACCACACAGTCAACACAATAAGCCCCAGCGTTCACACTGCAGCCAGGCTCATTCAAGCAAAGCTGTCTCCAGTAGAGAGTTTCCCCTGTAGAGAGCATGAACATTCCGATTTTACCTGTCCTCAGACTGACCCTTTGCTCATTATAATAACAAAAAACACTCCTGGTTGGAGATGTAGGGTGCTAATGAGACATGCAATGGACGAACAAGCATGTACAGGTACTGCACATGTGCACCCAGAAGACCACCCAGAATATGCTTCCTAACAACACCATTTCCCATCCCCTCATGAATAATCAGGTAAGCCTTCGATAAAGGGAGTCTCCCTCAAGTAGGTCTTTGCTATCTCATCCTCACGGGCAGCCCACCCTGACTCCCCTCTCTGGACATCCTGTCTATTCTGCACCTAACTTTCAGGGTATTCTTCCTCCTTTGCAATAAATTGCTCTATGCTGCCTCTCCTTTGCTGTGTGTCTCTTGTTTAAATTCCTTGAAACTAGGAAGATAAGAACTGAGGTTTCACAGCAGCCATCAACAAAGAGAAGTGGGTTAAAGCGTATAAATATACAGTTAGATAGAAGGAATAAATTCACTGTGTGATAGCAGAGGAGGATGACTATACTTAACAAAATGTATTGTACTTGGGTGACGGACACCCGGGATACCCTGGCTTGATCACTGTACATTGTACATAAGTAACAAGTTTTCTCATGTACCCCATAGATTTGTACAAAAACAAAAAAACACAAAAACTGGAAGCAGCCTGGAGTCTGTCAACAGGAGAATGGATGA
This sequence comes from Papio anubis, assembly GCF_008728515.1. NCBI lineage: Eukaryota > Metazoa > Chordata > Mammalia > Primates > Cercopithecidae > Papio > Papio anubis. Next base: position 8,404,996 of record NC_044979.1, read on the forward strand.
ATAAGGGAACTACCTGATTGTGGCCTATTTGATGGAATATTACTCTGCAATAAAAAGGAACAGACTGAGACTGATACATGCAGCGTAGATGAGTCTTCACGACATTGTGTCAAGTAGGAGAAGTCAGATTCAAAAGATGAAGTTCTTTCCTGAGCACTTACTACATGCCAGACACTATACCAGGTATTTGCAGGATGATGCCATCTATAGGAAGTTCTGAAGAGGTAAAAAGAACAGTGGCTGCCTCTAGGCGTTGAGGGTGAGAGCGGGACAGACTGGGAAGAGGCATGAGAATGTTCTGGGGGTGATGGTAATGCTCTCTTGCTGGGAGTTTGGGTCGCACAAACGTATGCATTTGTAAAAACTCATTAAATGTGCATGTGGTAGGCTGAATAATGGCTCTCCAAGAGGGTCACATCCTGATTCCTGGAAGATGTGAATATATTGCTTCACGTGGCACAAAGGACTCTGAAGACGAGATTAAACTAAAGATCTTGAGATGGGAGATTATCCTGCATTATCCGTGTGGAACTGATGTAATCACAGTCTTTATAAGAAGAAGGAAGGGGATCAGAGTGAGTAGGAGATGTAACTATGAAAGCAAGAGGTTGGTGATGTGAGGAAGGGGTCATGAGCCAAGGAGTGCTTTAGCAGGTGAAAAAAGCAAGGAAACAGATTGTGCCTTCAGAGATACCAGAAGCAGCCCGCCCTGATTACACCTTGACTTTGGCCTGGCCAGACTGATTTTGGACTTCCAAGATAATAAATTTATGTCAGTTAAAGACACTAAGTATGTGGTGATTTGTTACCATAGCAAGAATACTAATACACTGCCTCTAATATTTGTGCATTTCATTGTATGTTAATTTTACATACAATTGGAAAAATTTCATGTATGTTAATTTTACATACAAAAGGAAAAGAGAACTGGAAACAAATTTGGAACTCTAGTTAATAATATGCATGCTGAAGCATTTAGGGGTAAGTATGCAGATGTCTACTATTTACTCTGAAATGCATAAAAATGGGATGGATAAATGAATTGATACATGATAAAGCAAATACAGGAAAATATTAATTTTATGTCTAGATAGGTATTCCCTTATACATTTTTAAAATTTTATTTTTGAAAATTTTCATAGTAAATGTTGAGGGGCAAAAGGCAGAGGCTTGGCCCTCGATGGTGTTTAGGAATTGTGAGTAGTTCTGCACAGTTAGGTTGTCTGTACTGGGGTAAGAGTAGTTGGCTCAGCTAATCAGAATGCTGGAGGAGTAGGGAAGGAGATGTGGAGGGAATTTAGACTTTATCCTGAAGGCAATGAGGAGCCAGTGCAATGCTTTAAACAGGGAGGTACAGATCAGGATTTGCATTTTCAGCTGTCACTGCACAAGTCACACCTCTGACTGAATTCTTTGAACAGCTGCTTACTTGATTTGAATGCAGGTCATTCAAAGAGAAGTTAGGGGTTAATTCAGCTTTAGTCAAAGGGGTTCCTCCCTCTGTGTTTGCCTCATGATTGGTAGTGGGGGACAAATCTGGAGGTTCTCTCATCAACAGGTACAGATCTGAAAGCTGAGAGTTTATAAGAAAAGGGCAGTTAATTCTAGTCTCATCTTTAAGGCTTACCTGTTCTTGGGGGTAAACTACATGAAGGAAAAAAATATAAAACCTTTTTATAGAACAAGTAACTGAGGTGAACCAGGAGTCATAAAGTCTGGCTTCAAATCTCAGTTATGACATTTTCTAGCTGTGTGGCCCTGGACAAATTCTGAACTTCTCTGAGCCTTAGTTTCCTAGTTCAAAAATGGAGAAAACACTAGTCAGGGCCTCATAGGGTTGCTGTGAGGATTCTAATAAATGAGGTCAAAGTAGTCACCACGGAATACCTGGTATATTGCCTGCCATGTAGTCGGTACTCAAGAAATGTTCAGCATTTTCATTATTGTTCAATAGAAAGCATGGAAGCAGAAGCTTAGCATACTCCTGGCTTACACCATTCCTCCCCTATCATGAAAATGATGATCAACTGCATACCTTTAGTCTAGACAATTCTGAGCTTCAGACTCATATCCCCATTTTCCTTATGGGCATTTTTCTTTGCCTAGCCCACGGGTACCTCAAACTCAACAAACTACAAGCAGAACATATTGCCCCCACAGGTTTCTGTGCCTTCCTTATCATGGGGAATGCCATCATAAGCCCCCAAATGCTCCAGCCAGGCATCTGAGAGTCCTGCCAGACTCATATTTCTTCCCCTCCCGGTCGCACCCAATGCCCCAGCAAGTTCTATTTCCTGAGAATTCCTTCACCTATCTCCTGCACTCCATTTCCACCCGTGTTGTTTTGGATTGTGCTTTTGCTATGTTTTACCTAAATTCCTGCAGTAGATTCCTACCGGCTTTCCTGCTCCCAAACTTGTCTCCTCCAAATATAGTCTGTCTGCCTCTGCTAGAATGACCTTTCCACAGTGGGAATCTGGCCATTTGCTACCCTGCCCAAGTCCTCCAGAGGCCGCCCACTGGGATATGTTGGCTTCTGTGTACTTCTAGGGTCTGACCTCTCATCAGTCTCAGCAATGTCAGCCTACCTAAGCTCCTATTTCAGCACACACCCCTTGCCTGGAACACTCTGCCCCTTCCAACCTTTGCCTGGTTGCTGCTGACTGATGCCTCCCTTGATCATCTTCCTCTCTCCACTGTGCCCCTACCTGGAGCTGACCTCCATCATAGCCCTGGCCTCCTAAGATATCCACGGACTGTAACCTTTGCCTGTTATCTCTGCATGGCCAATGCTTAGTGCAGTAGCTGGCAATTGTAGGTACTCCATTGTGAATGGAGTTGATTCCAGGATCAAAGGAGAGTAGAGTTGAAGAAAAAGAAAAGTCAGAAAAGTCAGTTAGGGTCCTGCTAGGAAACGGCATTCTCAGAAGGAAGAATATCGAGTTTCATGAAGAGACTATTTACAAAAATGAGGCAGGGGCAAGGACATCACCAGGGGAGGTGAAGCACCTTGAGGCCAAGCGCAGTTGGAAGCCATTTTCACCCCTAGGTAGGCGAGAAGAGGCAAGGAGAGGGCATGGCTAATACATCGGGGGAGACTTGCAGGACACAGTCACCCGACCAAGTCGGTGGCTTTTGGCAGAACAGTGCCAAGCCAGGCCGTGCTCCGGCACAGAGGAAGCCAGGGGAACAGATACTTTGATCTCATTCCTTTCTTTTGTTTTTGTCTTCAGGGCTGGCCACATACTCTGTTGGGAAGAAGGCTCAAAATGGAATCCTCTCAAGCAGACCCGCTTTGGTTTCCACCCCTCTATTCTGAGAACCCAATCTCAACCCATGTGTTCTGCCTTCAGGCAGAAAATGTCAGAATCATAGGGAAGACTAAGCTGAAAAAAGAATTTGGAGTTCCAAAGGAATTCTGTGCCACCTGCCATCTGGCAATTCCTTTGCCCAGGTAATGGCATGACAGTAAAGACACACTCTGTTCTGAATAGGCAGAGAACCGGCTTGGCCCAGGACTTAGGTTGAGGTGGGTAATGTTCGAAAAGACCCATTCGCTAGGGCACCTCAGGTAAGGCACAGAAGCCTTTGCAGGTGAGGCTGCAGGGAAAAGAAAACGCACGGGAGACAGTCCTGATTCCAAGAGGTTACAATTGGTTGGGGAGGCAAGGCAGCCACAAAGAAACCCAACATGTTGGGCCAGGTGGGTGCTTCCTTAGGACAGCACTACCTATTTGGGAAACAGCTGTAGAAACAGATGGGACAATCCTTGTCCATTGAGATGGGGTCAGAATGACTGCACAAAAACATGGCTACCCCGAGTTAACACAGCAGCCAACACTTGCCCTCCTTCCATGTCCACCAGGCAGGGTGGAGGAGCTTGTTCTTTCTGCAACCTGACCCTTCAGAGGAGGTGAAGCACAGGGCTCCCAGAGGCCGCCCTTGTAGGTCCTAGCGCAGCGGGGTGACGCTGGGGCAGGAGGGCCCTGGGATTGGGGTGGAGGAGGGCCACAGGGTGGCGCCAGCTCCAGTTCCACTTCGGCTCCCAACCCTCAATTTCTGTCTGTGGCCCGGGGACCTCAGCCTTCTCCCCAGCCACCTTGCTGGCTGGCCCTATCTTCCCAAGGTCAAGTCAAAGAACTAAAGTGTGTAGGGTCATGTCCTCCCAGTCAGGGAGCCGCCATATCTTGGTATCCAATGGACAACCTGCCTGCCCGCTCACTCTCTAACAGCCAATGATGAGGGAGCCTTGTACTAAGCCCCGCCTCCCCGCCCTGGGAATGCGCACAGTGCCACCTCGTGTCCCAGTAGCGCAGCTTTGGTGAGTTCGGAAACACTCCTGGTTTGGAATTCACTCAGCAAATATTTAATGCGTGTGTGCTGTGGCCAGGTAAAATGCCAGGTGCTATCTTCCTCTACATGGCAGGGACAGACATATGTTCCTCAAGCTCACTGGGGATAGCACCGCCTTTCTAAAGTTCCTCTCATCTATTACCCGGCCTCCAAACCCGGTGGTCCTTTTTGAATTCAGCTGTGGCATGGGAGTTCATACTCTCGGCTTCCTTTACTGCGTTTCCCACTCTTTCTGTCTTCAAATTATTGAAGTCAAAATAAAAACGTAGAGACTGAGCTCTAAATTTAACAGTTTATTTGGGAAGAAAGGATTGCCACTTGGGACACACAGGCACACCGTAAGAACAAAGAGAAGGCTGGAGATTTTGCCAAATGTTACCCATTGCTCTTTGAGAAAGTTCATTGGCACTAATAAGGCTCTGGGGAGCTGGCAAGTTCCAACTGGTGGGCAATGGCATTGGGCAAAATCAGTCCTAGAGCTGCAGCAAGTTATCTCAGCAGCAGTAGATAAAACTGGTCTCAGGTTACAATAGTTGGTTTCAGCAGTTAGACATGAGGAGAATTACATTCTTGGAGCAATGCTATCTTTCCTGAGTGCTTTTCCCCCTGGCTTTTTGACTTTGCTTTAGTTGGGTATGACAAAAATGACCCAATTCATTTGATCGACTTTCGCAAACATTTCTGGAACTAGCGGCATCCCTGATGTTGGTTTTATTTTGTTCTCCTTGAAAGTGTTACCGTGCAGCTCCAGGCTCTTGGTGTCCTGAACAAAGAATTGGACAAGATACACACAGATAGCAAAGCAGCAAAAGTGTATGACACATAGTATTACACTTTCAGAGAGTGGAGAGTGGACTGACTTCTGAGAAATGAGATCAACGTCAATTTGGTGTACTTTGAATTCATGTATATATTTTTTCTCTTCTCTGGCCAAGACTGCCTAATCTCCAGCCAGTGTCTGCCTTCTGATGGACAGGTGGGTTGCTTAGTTATTTAATACTTTGGCCCTTGTGCGCTTGCAACTTTTTGTGAGTCACCTCCATCCCATAATTTTAAGTACATGCATAGTATGCAGTCCATATGCATGAACTTTAAGTAGCTAATTACCATACGGGAACATTTTAAGTATACTTTTTCTGTCTAACGTGCATAGCCATCTCTGAGGTGCTGCCCATGACAAGTTTGGTCTGGATCTAGCTGGTCATGTGGGCTCCTTACTCAGTCTTTAAAAATCTCATTTTTGTTTTGGCTGCTCAGCCTGTGCTTCTTATCTCATTTCTTGCTCATTCGCCCCTTCACCTTGCTTCTGCTCTCATGTTCTCACTCATTCTTCCTGTATCCAGTCTCTGGTTCCCTCTCTACCATCTCCTGCCTCAAAAAGTGCTGCTCAGCATATAATTTCTCTTTGTAAATTGTGGTTCTTGATTTTGGGAAATGAGTTTCCACCTTGCTGAACTTCTTAACTAGAGAATACTGTTGGGGTGTGTCTACATCTATGGGACACTACTGGGATCCCTTGAATCCTCTCTCGAGTCTAAAAGAGGGACATTGTTACTTAAAGGCGGTGGCCGTTTAGCTGTCTCTCCTAGATTTGGTTCATATAATTTCTGATTTTCACGTCAGATTATAATCTGTAAATTCCTACTCAGGTCACTGCACCACTTTGATGGAATTTTCATTCCCTTTGTCTTTAAGATTTGTCTAAAGATATTTGACTTTGACAGAATTTTTGGGTTCTTTAGTTTTCTTTTTAATTATAAAGTATACATACAAATGAACATTAAGCATATAGAGTTGTGTGAATACTTATAAAACAAACTTAATGTATCACCAAATCAAGGAATAGTTCATTGCCCCAGAAGCACCCCCAACCCCCTAATAACAACCCCTCCCTTTCTCCCTGTCTCCAGAAACGAGCCATATAATAACTCTGGTGCAAATTACTTTTTTGCTTTTCTCTAGATTTTTTTCTTTTATGTAGGCATTCCTAAAGGATGTAAGTTGGTTTTGTCTATTTTGAACTTTCTATAAACAGGGTCTTACTGAAGAGAATTTTTTTGTCTTGTATATTTTTCTCAATTTTATGTAGTTGTAGGTTGTTCATTAACATGTAATTTTCTGCTCTGGGAATTTGCAACAATGGGTGTATCCATTCTAATGATGGTGGATGTTAGTCTTGTTTCTAGTTTGGGGATATTATGAACAATGTATTTCCTTTTTGTACACATGACCTTGGTAATTTGTGTATCTGGGTATATACCTTGAAATGCACTGGTGGAGTCATAAGTCATATATTTCAACTTTGCTGATTCATGCCTGTTTTTCAAAGTGGTTGTACCAGTTTACATTTCTGCCAGCAGTGTACAAGAGTTCCTATTGCTCCACATCCTAACCAGCAGTTGGTATTGCCAGACTTTAATTTTTGTGGAATATTGTGGATTTAGTTCATGTTATCTTACTGAGGTTTTCATTTGACTACCTGGTTTATTGATGAGGTTTATTGATGAGGTTATTACTCTTTCAGGCTAAAGATGGTATGAATTTCCGGTATTCCAGAGGAAGCCATTTGAGCTTCCTCTTATGTGCTGTGTCAGATCTTTGGCATTTTTTTCTGTTGGGTTGTCTGCCTTAATGATTTATAAGAATTCTTCATGTGAAATTGCTGGCATTTGACCATTTTTGACTTACAAAAAATGGCAGTTTCATAGGGTTCAATTTAATACCTTCTGGATATTGGTCCTTTGTTAATTATGTGTTGACTAAATCAGATTATGTGGCTTATCTTTTCATTTCCTTCCTTCATTTTTTGAGAATCAGAAAATTTTAACATTAGTGGATTTGGACTTATCAGTCCTTTTCTTTATGGCTGGTGCTTTTTATATCTCGTTTAAGAAATCCTTGTCTTTGGGGCTAAAGGTGACCAGATTGTGCTGGGGAACTGGAGCTGTGTTCTCAGGGCATTCTGCTTTGGGCCCTGGGTCACACTGCCTCTGCTTGGGAGGAGGCAGATTTCTCTGTGCCCCTAGCCTTGACTGGGTGGGGGAGGGAGGAGAGGCCACTCCTGGGCTCCTTGTAGGGTAGCACTCATGTTTCCACGAAGATCCTTTTCTGCAGATTGTTTCCAAACCATTCTTTCAAGTGCAGAGGGCCTTCCCAATGAATTGGCAGCCCTGCATCTCACTGGGCCAGGGTTGGGACAAGACTAGGCCAGCATCATGGTGGATGCTTAGCTAGGGTGGACTGTGACAGGGTTGGCTCCAGTTCAGAACTGGAAAACCTGTTTCCTGAGTTTTGTGTCCTAGAGCCGATGAGATGGGACAAGGAGAAACTGACCGAAGACAGTGAAGCAGTAGGAAAAACCCCGCCTGCCCTGTAATTCTGGGGCCTGGGGGATGTAATGGTGTGATTGTGACCAGTGGGCTGGAGCAGAGCAGGTAGCCTGGGGCGTGCCAGACTTAAGAGTGGAAAATGTCGTGGCTTCTTGGCCCTCACTCCTCAAAGTCACTGTGGGTTGGGGGAGGCAGGGGACTATCCAACCTTTTCACAGTTCCCTTTCCAGTGCTGACAGTGCCTGCCACATGAGAGGTATTAATACATATTTGTTCAATCAATGAATTAATATTTTTTGAAGAATTGCATGAAAGAGTTAATGTTTTCTTTTCTAATTTTTTCCCTGGGGAAAACTTTTTGTAGCCCCTAGGTGGCAGAGTTAATCACATGTAGCTGGCTTGTAAGAGATAATTCAGATATGGAACCAGGCTTTTGCATTTAAAATTCATCTTCTTCTAATTCTGTTTTTGAACTTGTTAATCATTAAGGTCCTAAGAAACATTGGCAGAGTAAAACTGAAATAAAGACCTGATAAATTACTTTCTCAGGCTAAAGATGATATGAATTTTTCTTCTAAGTGCTTCTAAATCAGTCCTTTAATGGTTAGGTTGGATGTAAATTCTTATCACTCTTCTCTCAGATAAATGAATGTCAACCGGTTTTTAATTTCTGCTGGAAAATAGTCTTTTACTCTTAGAATCTGGCAACCTCCTTTGTGTCTTGTGTCTGGAGGATCAGAGTCTGGGAAAGCAGCTCCCCTCCACCCCACTTCTCAGGCCTTTTCCCAGCTTCCCTGCTTCTCTCCCCACAGCCACCCAGCTTCTCTCCCTGCAGCCACCCTGCCCCCTCCCAAACTGCCTCGGAAAGTCCCGTGTCTCTGGTTTTCTTTTCTGTAGGAAATCAAATGTCGTGCCACTGCAACCTTTCATTCAAAATAAAAATTCAAAAGCAATTCGTGTATTTGAAAACACATCTAAAGCCACAGGCTTGAAGTTCCTGTTTTGATGGGGAAAATGAATATTCACATCTGGAGATAACTTTGGGATGTTGAGATAGAGACAGGCAAATGCATCTCAGACTCATTATTAGTTTAGATTCTTATAATTATCAATTATCATTATAGCAAAACTGATCTTTTCTTCTGTGTACAATTTGTGATTTTTAACATATGTACAGATTCATGTAACCAACACCATGATCAGGATAAAGAACAGTATTGTCACCACCCAAATCTTCCTTGGGCTGTCCCTTTTTCAGTCATATGCTCTTCCCAGCCCTAACCACGGGGAACCATTGAGTTGTTTTCCATCACTATAGTTTTTCATTTTTGAGAGTATCATATCAGTGGAATCATGTAGTGTACAACCTTTGGGGACTGGCCTCCTTACTTCAGTGTAGTGACGTTAAGATTCATTCATGTGATTGTGTGTGTCCATAGTTAATGCCTTTTATTGCTAGTAGTATTCCAGTGTATGGATGGTCCTACAGTTTATCCATTCACCCATGCGAGGACATTTGTGTTGCTTCCAGTTTTTTGGTAATTATAAATGGAGCTGCTATAAACACTCACATACAGATTTTTGTGTAAACATGAGCTTTAATTTTTTAGGGTAAATATCCTGGAGCGTGATCACTGAGTCATATGATGTAGGGTTAAATTTGGAAGAAGCTGCCAAAGCATTTTCTAGAGTGACTGTACCGTTTTGCATTCTGGCCAACATCCGGTATTGTCTGTGTTTTCTATTTGACCTGCTCTAATTTGTGTGTAGTGGCATCTGATCATGGTTTTAATTTGTATTTACTTAATGCCTAGTGGTGTTGATCATTTTTTCATGTAGTTATTTGTCATCCGTGCATCTTCTTCGGTGAAGTGTCTAAGTCTTTTGCTCATTTCTAAAACTTGGGTTGCTTGCTTTCTGTTGAATTTTGAGAGTTATTTATATATTCTGGAGAAGTTCTTAACCAGATATATGGTTTGCAAATTTTTTTTTCTTGCATATAGTTTGTCTTTTAATAAAGTATTTTGTAGATCAAGAGTTATTAATTTTGATGAAGTCAAATGTATCACTTTTTTTATTTTGTGAACTGTATTTTAGTGTCATGTCTGAGAACTTTTCGCCTAACCTCAGATCAAGAAGATATTTTTCCTGTGTTTTCTTCTACAAGTTTTATGGATTCATGCTCTACATTTAGGTCTATTATGCCTTCTGTATTAATTTTTCTGTAAGCTGTGAGATTGATGTCAAGGTTAATTTTTGCATGTAGATGTCCAGTTGTTCCAGCACCATTAGTATTGTTGTCTTTCCTTATCAACTCCAGGACACAGAATTTGGGAAACAGGTTTTCCAGCTTGGAGCTGGAGTCAACCCCTGTTCACATTAGTTGAAAAGACTATCCTTTTTCCATTGAATTGCTTTGGTACCTTTATCAAAAATCACTTGGCCATGTTTGTGTGACTATTTCAGGACTTTCTTTCTATCCTGTTCTACTGATGGATGTGTGTCTCTCTCCACCAGTACCACAATGTGTTGATTGCTGTAGCTTTATAGCAACTCCTAAAACATGCAAGAGTGTTTCCACCAATTTTATTCTTTGTCTTCAAAATTGTTTCAGCTGTTGTGGTTTAGTTGCTTTATTATATTCATTTCAAAATCAGCTCCCCTCTCTCTCTTTCTCTCTCTTTCTATATATGTTTATATGTATATTAATATATACATAAAATTTCTGCTGGGATTTTGGTTTGAATTGTGCTAAATTTATACAAAACTTTGGGGAGAATTGACATCTTTACTATGCTTAATCTTCCAACCCATGAACACAGTATGTATCTCATTTAGTAAGGTCTTATTTGATACCTTTCCTTAGTATTTGTTTTCATCATACAGATCCTGTAATATTTTGTTAGACTTACATTTAAGTATTTAATTTTTTGTAGCTGTGGTAAATATATTTTAATGTTGCTTATCAATTGTGCATTGTGAATATATTCAAGTACAGTTGTTTATTGTGTGTTGACTTGTATCCTGTGACCTTGATAAAGTCACTTATTAGCTGTAGGGCTTTGTGTGTGTGCAAATTCCTTGGGATTTTTTATATAGGCAATTATTGTCACCTAAAATAGGACAGTTTTTCTTTTTCCTATTTTATCCATATGCCTTCTTCATTTCTTGCCTTACTGTGCTGGCTAGGACTTCCAGTATGATATTGATTGAAGTGCTGGGAGGACTCATTTTTTTCTTTTCCTCTATCTTAGGACAAAGCATTCTGTCTTTCGCCATTAAGTACAATGTCGACTGCAGGGTTTTCATAGATGCTCTTTATCAACTTGAGGAAGTTTCTCTCTATGTCTAGTTTACTGAGACTTTTTTTAAAAAAATCATATTTTGATGTTGAATTTTGTCAAATGATTTTTCTGCATCAACTGATATGATCATGTGGTCTTTCTTCTTTATACTTTTCGTGGGGGATGGTCTGTAGCTTTTCCTTATTTGTACTGTCTGATTTTGGTCTCAGGGTGATGTTGAGCCCATAAAATAAGTTTGGAAGTTTTCCTCTTCTATTTTCTGGAAGAGATTATGTAGAACTAGTGGTATTTCTTCTTTAACTATTTGGTAGAATTATCCAGTAAAACCATCCAGGCCAGGAGATTTCTTTTTCAGAAGATTTTTGCTATAAATTCAATTTCTTTAATAGATGTAGCACCATTCATGTCAGCTAATTCATATTGGATAAGTTGGTATTTCATGGGTTTTGAGGAATGAGTTTATTTCATCTAAGTGGTTGACTTTCCATGTATAGAGTTGTTCATAATATTTCCTTATTATCCTTTTAGTGTATGTGGGGCTTGTAGTGATATCCCCCCATTTCATTCTGGATATTGGTAATTTCTGTAGTTTTTCTTATTTTCTTTTTCTTTTTCTTTCTCTTTTTGGACAGGTTCTCACTCTGTTGCCCAGGCTGGAGTGCAGTGGTGCTATTGTGGGACTCACTGTAGCCTCAATTTCCTGGGCTCAGGTGATCCTCCCACCTCAGCCTCCAGAGTAATTGGGACTATAGGTGTGCACCACCATGCCTGGCTAATTTTTGTGTTTTTTGTATAGGTGGGGTTTCGCCACATTACCCAGACTGGTCTCAAACTCCTAGGCTCAAGCGATCTACCCACCTTGGCCTCCCAAAGTCCTCGGATTACAGGCACGAGCCCCCATGCCTGACCAGTTTCTCTTATTGTAATTTTTTGACATTCTTACTAGAGATGTATCAATCTTTTCAACAAACCCGCAGTTGTTTCATTGATTTCCCTAATTTTTTCTGTTTAATCATTTATCTTCTTTATAATTTTCTTTCTTCTATTTTGCTTTGAGTCAATTTTGAGTTTATTTTGCTCTTTTATTTTAGTTTCTTATAAAATTTTAGATTATTGATCTAAGAACTTTCTTATTCTTTTTTTTCTGCATCTTGGTGATCATATTTATTGGAAGAGCTTGAGAAAAATGAAAATAACATTTTGCTTAAGAATTTGTGAGTTATCTGCAAATCAACTCATTCCAGGCGTGGAAGAATCCCGGAATTATTTCTTAATATCAGAATGTATGCAGGTTTCTCTTTTGAATGTCTTGCACATTTAGAGAGGCCACTGTACAAAGTCTCCTGTTTTCCATACAGGACAAATTCTTAGTTTCAGCCAACTCTCAGTGTAGGGGCAACCAGGACAACGCCATCTCCCCGGACAAAGAGCATTGGAATATTCCGTTTCGTTGATTTATGTATCTCTTCATATGTTTCTTCATCAATTTCTATAGTAGTTACAGTTTCTTCCACATCTCCCAAGATCATATTTAAATGTTGATCATAAGCATGTAGTCTGCCTCGAAGCTCTTGGTCATTTCTCATTTTCACATCGATTCACTCATCTAGGCTGAGCCTGATAAGATCCAGGGGCTCCTCTACAGTGTTGGTAGTTTGTTGCTGGTCTGCATCGTCTGCCATGTTTCAAACCCTGCCCTTATTCTTTTCTCATACAAATACTTAATGCTATGAATTTTCCTCTAAGCACTTCTTTAGCTGTATTCTACAAATTTTGTTAGGAAAAATTTTCATTTTTGTTCTGTTCAAAATATTTTCTAATTCCCTTGAAACTCCTTTGATCCATGAGTGATTTAGAAATATGTTGTTTAATTTTCAGGTGTTTGGAGATTTTCCCATTCCTTTTCATTTGTTGATTTATAGTTCATTATGGTTAAGGGAATATAACCTGGGTGATTTTAATTCTTTTAAATTCGTTGAGGTTTTTTTTTTTATGACTGAAGACATGGACTGTCTTGGTGAATGTTCCATGAGCACTTGAAAAGAATGTGTATTCTGATATTGTTGTGGATTGTATTACAAATGCAATGAGATCCAGCTGTTGATGGTGTGGTTCAACTCTTCTGTATCCTTGCTAATTTCTGTCCACTCATTCTATCTATTACTGAGCGAGGAATGTTGTGTCTCCAGCTATAATTGTGGATTTGACAACTTCTCCTTTCAGTTCTATCCACAGTTGTTCCATGTACTTGGAAGTTCTGTTGTTAACTGCTTGCACCTTTAGGATGATCTTTTTGAGGTGAAAATTTATTAATTAGACTTCTGTCTGGCAGTGAGTGCCAGAATATGTAAACGAACCCAAGTTTTTTTCACACATCAACATCTAGGCAGGCAGCCCAGGATTAGTATGTATGTTGTGCGTAGGTCACACTCTGTCCTGTTGCTCTTCAGTGAATGGATACTATTCCTAAATCACCTCATGGCCCAAGATAGCTTGCTCTAGATCCATGTTTTTTTTTTTTTTTTTAGACGGAGTTTCACTCTTGTGACTCTTGTTGCCCAGGCTGGAGTGCAATGGTATGATCTCGGCTCACTGCAACCTCCGCCTCCAGGGTTCAAGCGATTCTCCTGCCTCAACCTCCCGAGTAGCTGGGATTACAGGCATGCGCCACCACGCCTGGCTAATTTTGTATGTTTTTTTTTTCTTTTTTCTTTTTTGAGATGGAGTCTCGCTCTGTCGCCCAGGCAGGAGTGCAGTGGTGCAGTCTTGGCTCACTGCAAGCTCCGCCTCCTAGGTTCACACCATTCTCTTGCCTCAGCCTCCGGAGTAGCTGGGACTACAGGCACCTGCCACCACGCCCAGCTAATATTTTTGTAATTTTTAGTAGAGACAGGGTTTCACCATGTTAGCCAGGATGGTCTCGATCACCTGACTTCGTGATCCACCTGCCTCGGCCTCCCAAAGTGCTGGGATTACAAGTGTGAGCCACTGTGCCAGTCCGGTCCATGTTTTAAATGAATCGCTTCATTCAAAACAGTTTTTTTCTATCAATTTGGCTTGTAGCTACTGTCCGCAGCAGCTAACAGAGGTCTGGACAGAAGAACAGCAGGACATCCACTTGCGTGGGTCCCTTTGGGGTAGCCTTGCCATTGGGGTCAGATTTAAGGCATGGCTTCAATGACACAACCACAATGTGAAAGTTTAAGAGATTTTAGTAGTTGCAGACCCTGGGGGCTACATAGCATGCCTGGAGGTCAGGGAGCACAGGCAAGGACAGAGAGAAAGGGATCCCTTTATTGGGTCCAGGGCATTATTTAAATAGGTTTCCCACAGGGAGTTTTAGTTGGTGGATTTAGAGCAAGCAGGCATGAGTTCCAGGAGCATGCAGAGGTGGTCACTGAAGCGTGTCTGCACAGTCGATACAGGGTGTGGGGGTCAGCAGGGCTAGTGGAGCAGGGTATATGCAGTTGACCCATAGTGAGCTGGTCACCAGGAGGCAGTTGTATAAGGCAGCTATCTGGATTGGCCACACAGGAGAACTGGGATAAAGTATAGAACTGGAAACTGTATTGAGGGTAACTGAGCCCTGCTGCTGGTATGGGAAAGTCCAGTTAATATTCAAAATTAATGCTGAGACAAATAAAATTATAAGCATTCACTATAGTGCTGCTATCACACCTGCACTCCAAGCATCAAAAGAGATCATGGGGACAAAGGACACCTCTCTCTTAAAGGATGTTCCCAGGACATGCACATACTGTTTCCTCTTAAATCTTATTGCTTAAAATTAAGTCACCAAAGGAGGCTGGGAAATCTAGTCTCCATTCCAAGAAGCTATGTGCCCAGTTTTTTTTCCGGGGGACCTACTACAAGAAATAAAGGAGGAAAGAATGAAAATTGGGAGAACAACACCAGTCTCTGCCAAAGGCCACTTCATGGCCTTCTATGGTGTCTGCATAGTCAGTCCCACTGATGATGTATATAGCTCTGGTTTTCCTCATGCCCATTCTAGAAGTTTGAACAAAGGAGATTATATTCCCATTTGGGGACTCTGTTATATTTCCTCTGAGGTAGGGAGGAGGAATTGTTATATTGCTTAGGATTGTCTTGGCAATGTGGGCTCTTTGTTGGTTCCATATGAACTTCAGTTTTTTCCAATTCTGTGAAGAAAGTCATTGGTAGCTTGATGGGGATGGCATTGAATCTATAAATTACCTTGGGCAGTATGGCCATTTTCATGATATTGATTCTTCCTATCTATGAGCACGGAATGTTCTTGCATTTGTTTGTGACCTCCTTTATTTCATTGAGCAGTGGTTTGCAGTTCTCCTTGAAGAGCTCCTTCACATCCCTTGTAAGTTGGATTCCTAGGTATTTTATTCTCTTTGTAGCAATTGTGAATGGGAGTTCACTCATGATTTGGCTCTCTGTTTTTCTGTTATTGATGTATAGGAATGCTTGTGATTTTTGCACATTGATTTTGTATCTCGAGACTTTGCTGAAGTTGCTTATCAGCTTAAGGAGACTTTGGGCTGAGACGATGGGGTTTTCTAAATATACAATCATGTCATCTGCAAACAGGGACAATCTGACTTCGTCTTTTCCTAATTGAATACCCTTTATTTCGTTCCCTTGCCTGATTGCCCTGGCCAGAATTTCCAACACTATGTTGAATAGGAGTGGCGAGAGAGGGCATCCCTGTCTTGTGCCAGTTTTCAAAGGGAATTCTTCCAGTTTTTGCCCATTCAGTATGATATTAGCAGTGGGTTTGTCATAAATAGCTCTTATTATTTTGAGATACATTCCATCAATACCTAGTTTATTGAGATTTTTTAGCATGAAGGCTGTTGAAATTTGTCAAAGGCCTTTTCTGAATCTATTGAGATAATCATGTGGTTTTTGTCTTTGGTTCTGTTTATGTGATGGATTATATTTATTGATTTGCATATGTTGAACCAGCCTTGCATCCCAGGGATGAAGCTGACTTGATCATGGTGGATAAGCTTTTTGATGTGCTACTGGGTTCAGTTTGCCAGTATTTTATTCAGGATGTTTGCATTGATGTTCATCAGGGATATTGGTCTCAAATTCTCTTTTTTGGTTGTGTCTCTGTCAGGCTTTGGTATCAGGATGATGCTGGCCTCATAAAATGAGTTAGGGAGGATTCTCTCTTTTTCTATTGATTGGAATAGTTTCAGAAGGAATGGTACCAGCTCCTCTTTGTACCTCTGGTAGAATTTGGCTGTGAATCCATCTGGTTGTGGAAATTTTTTGGTTGGTAGGCTATTAATTATTGCCTCAATTTCAGAGCCTGTTATTGGTCTATTCAGAGATTCAACTTCTTCCTGGTTTAATCTTTGGAGGGTGTATGTGTCCAGGAATTAATCCATTTCTTCTAGATGTTCTAGTTTATTTGCATAGAGGTATTTATAGTATTCTCTGATGGTAGTTTGTATTTCTGTGGGGTCGGTGGTGATATCCCCTTTATCATTTTTTAGTGCGTCTATTTGATTTTTCTCTTTTCTTCTTTTTTAGTCTTGCTAGCAGTCTATTTTGTTGATCTTTTCAAAAAACCAGCTCCTGGATTCATTGATTTTTTGAAGGGTTTTTAGTGTCTCTATCTCCTTCAGTTCTGCTCTGATCTTAGTTATTTCTTACCTTCTGCTAGCTTTTGAATGTGTTTGTTCTTGCTTTTCTAGTTCTTTTACTTGTAATGCTAGGGTATTTATTTTAGATCTTTCCTCCTTTCTCTTGTGGGCATTTAGTGTTATAAATTTCCCTCTATACGCTACTTTAAATGTGTCCCAGAGATTCTGGTACGTTGTGTATTTGTTCTCATTGGTTTCAAAGAACATCTTTATTTCTGCCTTCATTTTGTTAAGTACCCAGTAGTCATTTAGGAGTAGTCATTGTTCAGTTTCCATGTACCCGTGTGGTTTTCAGTGAGTTTCTTTATCCTGAGTTCTAATTTGATTGCACTGTGGTCTGAGAGACAGTTTGTTGTGATTTCTGTTCTTTAATGTTTGCTGAGGAGTGCCTTACTTCCAATTATGTGGTCAATTTTGGAATTAGTGTGATGTGGTGCTGAGAAGAATGTATATTCTGTTGATTTGAGGTGGAGAGTTCTGTAGATGTCTATTAGGTCTGCTTGGTGCAGAGCTGAGTTCAAGTCCTGGATATCCTTGTTAACCCTCTGTCTTGTTGATCTGTCTAATATGGACAGTAGGGTGTTAAAGTCTCCCATTATTATTGTGTAGGAGTCTATGTCTCTTTGGAGGTCTCTAAGGACTTGCTTTATGAATCTGGGTACTCCTGTATTGGGTGCATATATATTTAGGATAGTTACCTCTTCTTATTGAGTTGTTCCCTTTACCATTATATAATGGCCTTCTTTGTCTCTTTTGATCTTTGTTGGTTTAAAGTTTGTTTTATCAGAGACTAGGATTGGAACCCCTGCTTTTTTTTGCTTTCCCTTTGCTTGGTAGATCTTCCTCCGTCCCTTTATTTTGAGCCTATGTGTGTCTCTGCACGTGAGATGGGTCTCCTGAATACAGCACACTGATGGGTCTTGACTCTTTATCCTATTTGCCAGTCTGTGTCTCTTAATTGGGGCATTAAGCCCATTTACATTTAAGGTTAATATTGTTATGTGTGAATTTGATCCTGACATGATGTTATCTGGTTATTTTGCTGGTTAGTTGATGCAGTTTCTTCCTAGCATCGATGGTCTTTACAATTTGGCATGTTTTTGCAGTGGCTGGTACTGGTTGTTCCTTTCCACATTTAGTGCTTCCTTCAGGAGTTCTTGTAAGGCAGGCCTGGTGGTGACAAAATCTCTCAGCATTTGTGTGTTTGTAAACTATTTTATTTCTCCTTCACTGATAAAGCTTAGTTTGGCAAGATACGAAATTCTGGGTTGAAAATTCTTTTCTTTAAGAATGTTAAATATTGGCCCTCACTCTCTTCTGGCCTGTAGAGCTTCTGCCAGAGAGATCCACTGTTAGTCTGATGAGCTTCCCTTTGTGGGTAACCTGACCTTTCTCTTTGGCTGCCCTCAACATTTTTTCCTTCATTTTAGCCTTGGTGAATCTGACAATTAGGTGTCTTGGGGTTGCTCTTCCCAAGGAGTATCTTTGTGGCATTCTCTGTATTTCCTGAATTTGAATGTTGGCCTGCTTTGCTAGGTTGTGGAAGTCCTCCTGGATAGTATCCTGAAGAGTATTTTCCAACTTGGTTCCATTCTCCCTGTCACTTTCAGGTACACCAATCAAATGTAGATTGGTCTTTTCACATAGCCCCATATTTCTTGGAGGCTTTGTTTGTTTCTTTTTACTCTTTTTTCTTTAAAGTTTTCTTGTTGCTTTATTTCATTAATTTGATCTTCAATCACTGGTACCCTTTCTTCCAGTTGATTGAGTCAGTTACTGAAGCTTGTGCATTCGTCCTGTCGTTCTTTTGCCATGGTTTTCAGCTCCATCAGGTCATTTAAGGTCTTCTCTGCACTCTTTATTCTAGTTAGCCATTCGTCTAATCTTTTTTCAAGGTTTTAAGCTTCCTTGCGATGGGTTCAAACATCCTCCTTTAGCTCAAAGAAGTTTGTTATTACCGACCTTCTGAAGCCTGTCAACTTGTCAAAGTCATTCTCCATCCAGCTTTGTTCCATTGCTGGTGAGGAGCTGCGATCCTTTGGAGGAGAAGAGGCGTTCCGGTTTTTAGCATTTTCAGCTTTTCTGCTCTGATTTCTCCCCATCTTTGTGGTTTTATCTACCTTTGGTCTTTGATGTTGGTGACCTACAGATGGGATTGTGGAGTCAGGTCTCTCAGCTGCAGGTCTGTTGGAGTTTGCTGGAGGTCCATTCCAGACCCTGTTTGCCTGATCAGAACAGCAAATATTGCTGCCTGATCCTTCCTCTGGTAGCTTCATCCCAGAGGGGCACCTGCCTGTATGAGGTGTCAGTCGGCCCCTATTGGGAAGTGTCTCCCAGTTAGGCTACACAGGGGTCAGGGACCCACTTGAGGAAGCAGTCTGTCAGTTCTCAGAGCTCAAACGGTGTGCTGGGAGAACCACTGCTCTTTTTGCAGCTGTCAGACAGGGAGGTTTAAGTCTGCAGAAGTTTCTGCTGCCTTTTGTTCAGCTATGCCCTGCCCCCTGACCCCTGGAGGTGGAGTCAACAGAAGTAGCAGGCCTTGCTGAGCTGTGGTGGGTTCCTCCCAGTTCAAGCTTCCCTGGCTGCTTTGTTTACCTACTCAAGCCTCAGCAATGGCGCATGTCCCTCCCCCTGCCAGGCTGCTGCCTTGCAGGTTGATCTCAGACTGCTGTGCTAGCAGTGAGCAAGGCTCTGTGGGTTTGGGACCCTCCTAGCCAGGCATGGGATATCATCTCCTGGTGTGCTGTTTGCTAAGACTGTTGGAAAAGCACAGTATTTAGGCGGGAATGTTCCATTTTTCCAGGCACAGTCTGTCATAGCTTCCCTTGGCTAGGAAAGGAAAATTCCCCGATCCCTCGTGCTTCTCCGGTGAGGCAATGCCCCACCCTGCTTTGGCTCACCCTCTGTCCAACCAGTGGGCTGCACCCACTGTCCAACCAGTCCCAATGAGATGAACCAGGTACCTCAGTTGGAAATGCAGAAATCACACATCTTCTGTGATGATCACACTGGCAATTGCAGACCGGAGCTGTTCCTATCTGGCCATCTTGGAACGCACCGACATTCTTGATTTTTTGATCTTCTGTGTCAAGTTGAGAATTGGCCAATCAAATACTAACAAAACTCTGGTGAGATTTTGATTTGGATTGCACTGAATTTATGCATAAATTTGGAGGGAGATGCCATCTTTACAAAATGGAGTCCTCCCATCTATGAACATGGTATGTGTCTTTTTATTTAATTTAGGTATTCATTAATGTTTTTCAATAAAGTTTTATGATTTTCTTTACCAGTCTTGAGTATCTAGATTTATTTCTAAGTATCTTACAGTGTTGTTGCTACTGTAAACTAAAAAAAATTTTTCCTTAAAAAAAGCCAGCAAGGCATTTACTTTCTGTCGCATAGAGCTGTTCAAAGGTAAGTATCCAGGATTGGTTGGGTGTATTCAATTATGTTGTTGAGGGTCCAGCCTCCTTTGTCTTTTGTATCATTTCCAACTTGTGGCTATTACCTGCTTAGCCACGAGATGGCTCCTCCAGTGCCAGGTATGGAGTCCTGATTCCTGGGAGAAGGCGAGGAAGCAGAAAGCAGAAATTAGGGAAACCAACCAATTCTTTCTGTTCCCAGTGAATTCTCTTGACTTCTCATTGGCTGAGAGTGTGGGTCGTTGCAATCCTCAGTTGCAAGGAAGGCTGGCAGTAGCGACTTAAAAACAAAACAAAACTGGATTTCTGTCAGTAAGGAAGAGAGAATGATGATTGGATTGACCACGAGTGGTCTCTTTGTTTCTAGCAATGCTCTTGAATAGAGCCATACTAATTTGTTTTTTTTCCCCCATCCTTTTGCTATCTTTCTGTACCTTTGCTTTAGTTGTATTTCATGTAAATAGCATATGGATGAGTTTTATAAAAATACAGTCTATGTTTCAAATGGACTATTTTATCCATTTATATTTATTGCACTTACTCATAAACTTAATTTATAATCATCATTTTTTTTTTTTTGCTTTCTATTTATTTGTGTCACTTTAAAAAATATAGTCTTGCAGATCATTTAAGGGCTCAGTTGAAGGTAAATTTTTCCAGGCAGAATTTGCATTTGTTTCTGACAGGTGTCAGGGGTCACTACCATCTTGAGGACCTTTAAATTATTTTCTCAGGGTTTGGCGGCTTATTCAAGGAGTGGGAATTCCATCCCTAAGTCCATGTTAGGGCTGGCTTGTATTCATGAATCTTCATCTGACTCCTATCACCAAGAGTTTACTTGTCATCCCCCTCTATGGAGTGGATTTTTTCGCAATTCTTCTCTGAAAGTGAAGATGTATACTGGGTCCTCCACTGTAACTCTCCAGCTTAAGTGGCTCTAGGCTTCATTTATTGTCTTTCACATAGTTATTAAGTGCAGTTTTGGGTTGCAAGAGGTTGGCAGATGCCCTTAGGGCAGTGTGCAGGAAAGAGTTAACACAGAGAGTCACCCTTTACAAGGTTTTGCTACCCTTGGTTGTCTTCTAGGAATTGGGCTTCTGGAATGTTCCTATGCTGATAAGGTGGTTTTGTGTGCCTGTGTACTAAATTTCACTCTATCAGCTTGCCTAGACTGTACAATGTGATTTCAGGTGGACACCTGCTTTTCCTCTGGGAGTCTGGAATTGCAGTAGCTGTGCAGGTGGAGGGAGTGCCTATGTGGCTAGCTCTCAATAAAAACCCTGGTCTTTGAGTCTTAGGTGGGCTTCCCTGGGCAGAAACACTGCTGTATTACTGTGTAGCCTCTCACTGTGGGAGGATATAGGAAGCCTGTGCCCAGATTCTTCCAGAGTCCACCTAATGTGTTCTTTCCCCACCTTGTGTGTCCTTTTACTATAATATAACTTAGCCATGAACACAACTACATGCTGAGCCCTGTAGGTCCTTCAAGTGGAACACTGAGTATGTGGGTGGTTGTGGGACTAACACAGGCAGATACTGGCTTCCACTCTGAATTCTTGCCCCTACTTCTTCTATAGGCTTTGATGGCCTCCATCTTTTTCTTGGTTCATAGTCATGAATTTAAAAATACATGATTCATATTTTATACAGCAGTTTTAGGATTTTTTATGGATAATTTGTAAGGTTTCTATTTTGTCATATTGTTGGATGTCCTTTCTTTATTGTTGGATGTCCTATCAATGTTATGTTGTCTACTTAATCTTTTCAAACAGACAATAAAAAAAAAATCTAATTCTTAAATTGCCAAGCATTCACCTTCTTAAATGTTAGTGGTAGGGAGTGGGCTCAGAGTCTCAGCCCCGTTCATCCTTTATTCCTAAGCCTTTGAACCTACAGCCACAGGACCAGCCTCAAAGAGGTTCTAGCTCCAGGGCCAGCAGCTCTAGCCTGAGGCAGGAGGTTGGGGAGCTGTGGGAGGGTGTCTGAGGTTTGCCGTTGGCTCCTTCTCCACTTCCTCCTCCAACCAAGAGAAATTCCCTGGAATAACTAAGCGAGAACCTGGGAACAATAACATGAGAGTTTATTATCACATGACTGCTCAGGAGGGGACATGAAGCGGAGCAGGATGGGGAAGGGATGTAAGGAATGGGCAAGTGCTGCTGGAGCAGGGTTGTGGCCATGGTCATGGCAGCAGGATAACTGGGGATGTTGAAGAGTCTCTTTTCCCCAGTCTGGTTCTTCCAGCAGTCAGATGCAGGGATGCGCAGTGCAGAAGCACCAGGCGCTAATAATCAGGAGAGGCATGGCTAGATTCAGCTCACTTCCAACATCTCTTTCTGGTGTCTTTTCTAAGGGAAAAGGAAAGGCAAGACAATCGTGAGTGGGAAAGAAAGGGCGGAGTCTTTCCTCCAGGGCAGCTTAGCTCTGCAACTACCAGAATCAGCTGCATGGTACCTGATGCAAAGGTATAGCATGGATATGGACTTCCCTGGATTCCTAGGCTCTTTGACTTGGGGGCCACTTGGTTGGGGATAGGGGCTTTCCGGGCTGGGCCACCACTGGGTAGAAAGACAGGCATGATAATAGTTGGGACTTGAGTCATGAGCCCCTTTTTCCTCCCCAAACTGTCCACTGTCCATTCCTGTCTCCTTTGAGCAGCTCCACTGCCCCAAACACACAGGCACACACTTTAGGGACTCACCCCTTTGGTTGGGAACTTTCTCCAGCAGTACAGCCACAGAGGGGCCAAAGATGCCAGAAACAGCAGAATCCAGACACCCAAGAGCATGGCATGAAGGGTACGGATTAAGGCCTGGGGACAGAGGGCCAAGGCCATAAGCACCAGGATGACAACTGCCTTCCTGCTCTGTCCTCATGCTCCTTGTTGACCTGGGAAAATCTCTACCCCTTTATCTTCAAGTTTGTGGCTTCTGGAGGGGAAGTCAATGCATTTAGTGTGCAGAATGCAGCTGGAAACCCCTCACATTGGGCCTGCGTCCTCATTCACACAGTGACAGGTTTGGGCTATGATTTGATTCCCTGATAACCTCCAAGACTTCAGAGGATCAAGGGAAACCATGCATTTAACACCTTTGCAGCACTTTGCACACTTGCTATATTGGTTCACTTATTATTATTTTAATGCTTGTATTGCCCACTAGTCTGTAATACCCTACAGGAGCCATTTCTGTTTTGTCTGATGCTTTGTCCTTGGTGACAATACTCAAGCTTGGTGCAGAATAGGTAACAGCTATTTCTGGTGGAGAAGCTGACTCTTGCCCCTCGCCTGGCCTGGCTATCCCTGCCCCACCTGCTGCTGCACCTTCCCCTTGGCCACCTACCTTTAGCATGTACAGGAAGGAGGTACACAGGTGTAGCCTTCTGACTTCTTCTGGACTGTCAGTGGGGGCTGGGGTGATCCAGCCACTCGAGGTGGAGATGTGGCAGATACTGTCGTAATAATAGCCATATCGGAAATCTTCATTCCAAAGTTTGAGGGCAGCGATGGCTGTGAAGAAGGCTGCTAGCGCTAGCAGAGTCCTCAGCAGGGCCTGGGGAGGAAGGAGGCAGAGAGAAATCTTCATGTTTCAGTCTCTCCCAGAGTCCAATCGGGGGAAAACAGGGCAAGGCTCAGAGAAGCCTGCAACAGGGCAGGAGATTGGGGTGGCCTCCAGCCTGAACCTGGTCCCCTCCCATGCCCTTCCCTGAACTTACCCAGTAGGTACCACCCCGTTTCTCATAAATGAAGGCAGTAGCTCCAGCTAGCACAGCCTGGGGAGAGATTGAGCCAGGAGCAGGCTTAGCACAGGAAATGCAAGTCCCCTCCGATGAGACAGCCTCCATGCAGCAGGCCCTTCCCTAGCACACTCAGCTTGGGCGGGAGGTTTCATGCTAAGCTTTAGTACCCATGGTAAGATAACTGCTGAGAGGGTGGAGCCCGATCCAACTCCTGAGGCTACAGAAGGCCCTGCTTTAGTGACACCTAAGAGCTGTGGTCAAACCAGGTGTGAGCTCCTAAACCTTCCTTTTTAAACAACACCAAGTGCTTTATGAAAGTTCCAGGGATGGTGGGATCTTGTGGATAAAAGTCATAGGGTGTTGCAGAAGCTCTCAATAAAGGATGAGTCTATACAGAGTGGGCACTATTAGGTTTAGAAGCCTGTCCTAACAGTGCCCAATGATCCACTCAGCTGAGCTTGAAGAACAGGAAATCTAGTATATCCCAGTGGACAGGTGGACCTGAATCCTGTTTGGCTAATTCTGTAACTAATCTGGGTATTTTGCCATGGGGTGGGTGAAGGTGATTACTCTTGGCTTCTCTCAGTAAATACAAGTGTTTTACTGCTATTCTGAGGGTGTAGGTACCATGACCAGCCTACCCAGCTCCTGTGCAAACTGCACACACCCATCTATGGACAATTCCTGGGTTCCCATTGTGTGCAGGGCCTGTGTAGGACAATGGGAATAACCAGGGGGTGATGCTTCCTGGGGGATCACATACTATCCGGCACGGTCTGCCTCCCCCATCTCAACGCAAGTATCCAGAGATGAGCAGGTCCTTAGATCCTTAGTTGACATTAACTGTTGAAGGCAGGAGAGGCGGCCAGCCTGGTAGGAGCAGCACTGGGCAGGGTATGGGAGAGCAGTGTGACTAGGACATGCCACTACTGCCCTCAGCTGTTTGCTCATCTGAACAGGCAGGGAATGGGCCTAGATAATCAGATCTTTCCGACTGCCAGCATTCTGTGGCCCCATGTTGGAGGAAGGCAATCAGGACAGCAAGGCTCCACACTTCTCACAGGCAGTCAAGCACTGTCCTGCTCTACTCACCACAGCCCCTGTCCAGATGGCAGCTCCCGAGGTGACCAGGAGGGTATAGTCGCGGATGTAGAAAAATCCTCCCAGGACTGCACTCAAGATCCCCAGCACAATCTGCATCACCTGAAAGACAAAGGACCCAAGATCCCAGCTCCGAGGTGGAGCCGCCACTGCAGGGATTAACCGCTAAAACCCCAAAAAGAGAGAGAGAGAGAGAGGAGAAGAGAAAGGAGAAGAGGAAGAGGAGGAGAAAGAAGAAGAGGAAGGAGGGGGAGAAAAAAGAGAAAGGGAGGAGAGCCGGCCCATCCTGAGTTTGGCCGAGAGGAAAGGGCTCCACTGATGGGGACTCCGCACAGTCGGTGGCTCCTCCACACCCGTTCAGCCCAGAGCCTCCCCTTCCCAGGCTCTTACTGAAAATGCCAGAGAATCACATTCCTAAGTAAGAAGACACAACTGGCTCGGTGTCCTGTTGAGAGGGAGGCTGGCAGAGAGTGCTGCTGCGGCAGGAGGTGGGGAGTCCCTCCTGCCACCCCACGAGGCAGGCCATCACACTCACCCACGAGGCCACCAGCAGCCGGCTGCTGCCCCTGGCCTGGGTGGTCCGGGGCTGCAGTGCAGAGCAGCAGGTCAGCAGGAGCTTGGCCAGGGCAGACTCCTGGTGGATGTGCACATCGACGTGGGTGGGTTGTGGGGCCTCCAGGGCCATCTCATTACTGTCGGCTGTCTCCATTGTCAGGGACACCGTGTGTGAAGAAGGCAGCACCAGGGAGGAAGGGCTGTCAGAAGATTTTCGCAGATTTCACTGGAGCTGGGGAAGTCAGGGACCAGTGGGTCACCGAATGAATGGCTGTCCTGGTCACAGAGCCGCACCCCTGCCCCCTCAGGAGGGGAGTGTGTGTAGCAGAGGGGGCTGCTGATCATGCTGGGGCTGCTGCGACCGCTGAGCCTGCGGGAACCTCACCTTTCGCCCCAGATCTGCTCTGTCCCCCGCATCCTCCTCCCAGGGCCCAGGCGTCTAGGTCAAGCAGCGCCCCACGCCCCCACCCCTCACCCCCTCCACCTGGGCTCTTCCTGAGGTCTCCCCTCCACGGTCTGCAGGCTCTGAGACAGGACCGAGCCCTTGGCTGCCTGTGGAGCTCCTGTGGCAGCA
Organism: Papio anubis; assembly: GCF_008728515.1. NCBI lineage: Eukaryota > Metazoa > Chordata > Mammalia > Primates > Cercopithecidae > Papio > Papio anubis. Next base: position 8,431,024 of record NC_044979.1, read on the forward strand.
GCCGCGCCCTGGCTAGGCTCCGGATACCCCCCTGCCCCCGCCACCGCCGACCTCCAGCTCCACAGACCGTTGCTCACGCCCGACGGGTTCACGCAGGGGCCGCGGGGCAGTGCGGAGAGAGGTCAAAAGCGGGGGCCGCACCTGGCCTCCTCCGCAGTCCCCTCCCTGCAGTCTCATCCCTGGGTGGGGGTCCCTCCTACGCCCCTCCAGCTGTGCGGAGGCACCTTGGGGCGCGTGCGGAAGGAGTCCCGGGGGCAGCCAGGAGTGGGGCGCTGCCTCACCTGCGCTCCTCGGGACCTGCGGGCAGGCAGCGGGAGGGCTGGGGCGCCGGCTGGGGCGCCGCCTGGAGAAGTGGGTTGAAAATTGGAGGTGGAGGCGGGGGTGGAGGCGGGGGTGGGGTTGAACTTCAGCCCCTCGGGTTCACGGCAGGCTGCAGGGCCTGGGGTCCGTCTGGGGTTCTCCCGCTGCGCGAGGGTCACTGGGCTCTGGGGAGCTGGGAGCGTGCGCGGGCGGACGGCTCTGGGAAAGCCCGTGGGGTGGTCCTCGCCTCCAGCTCTGCCCAGCCAGGGCCGGCGTGCGAATGTGGGCGAGTGGGAGCGCAGGGGTCGCGCGGGGGCTCGGCCTTCTCCCGCCAGGTCCGCTCCTCCGGGCGGAACCCCCCTGCCGGACCCCGGGGCCCGCAGCTGGTTTCGGGAAACTGCGCAGCCTGGGCGGGGCCTCAGCCCCCACCCCTGCATCTGCCATCTCCGCCCTCCCGTCGCTCCCCTGCTCGGGGTCAGCTCCTGTCCGCTCTGCTACGCTGCCGGCTCCCGGAGGACGGCAGGTGAGGCAGGGACCCCGCGGGCCGGGAGACCCTCTTGCCGCAGGACCCTCTGTCACGAGGAGTCCCCAGGGCCATGCCCCCACCCCGTCCCGTCCACAAGACATCTTTCTTCCTCCATCCTGGTTTCCAGGAGAACTCGCGTAGGAGGGAGGGACAGCTGGGTGCAGGTGTTTCTCCCCAGGAAAACGGCTGGAGAGCAGGAGGAGAGGCTTGGGGCTGGCGCGTCCCCTGCACTTTCCGCCACCCGCACGCCTGGACCCTGGCTGGAGCCCTACGGTGGGGTGGCTCCTGGGACGGGGCCAGGGCGTGGCGGGGCTGCCGGACGCTTTCCCCAGTCCCGGGGCACGGGAGGAGCTGGACAGAGGAAAGCGTTCGGGGCAGCCGGGAAGAGCCCACCACCTACCAGGCGTCGGGCGGCCGGCAGGGGGAATCTCTGTGGTGCCAGCCTGGTTCAGATCCGACTCCTCAGGAGGGGGCGAGGCAGATCTAGGGGTTGGCGTGGGGTGGGGGAAGCAGTGGTCCTGGGGGCCCGGAGATAGCTGGAACCTGAGGTGCACTCAGGGCGAGGCCTGGGCCCTCAAGGGAAGGTCTGGCTGGAATCTGGGGCTGGGCTTCGTTTTGTGGGAAGCAGTCTGATGTGCATGTGCGGAATTGTCTAACTCCTGTCGTTTCTAACCCCAAGGAGGCCAGGTGGGTGAAAGAGTGAAAGTGCTTTGAAAAGTAGGTAGAGGACGAATGGCAGGTGTTATTAGAATTGTTAATATTATTTGATGTAAACTGTGATACTTAGCCAGGATGTCCATTAGAATTACCTAGGCAGGATTTATTTTAGAGCCAGGCAAGCTGATTCTAAAGTGCATGTGGAAAAGTAATCTAGCAAAAGTAGCCATGACAATTCTGAAAGAAAAACCACACGAGGGGATTGTGAAACAGCCCAATTAGCATTAAGCTCCAGGTTAAAATTGTGGTAATGATGCCTAGCCCATGAGACACGCCAATGGGCAGAATATAAGGCCTAGAATAGGCCTACATTCCTAGGGGAACTTCGTTTCTGCTCAGGAGAGAATTTTAAATCACTGAGAAAAAGAGGATGTATTCCACAAATGGAACGTATCTTTCAGAAGTTAAACATCGAATGACAGCAACAGAACTTGGATCCGTGTCCCAACGGCCAAAGTTGGTCACGCAGCTCCCAAATTCCAGATGGTCAACATTTAAAAGTTACAACTGAAAGCATAAAGCCACTTAGAAGAAAATGTGGAAGATTATTTTATAATCTTGAAACGGGGAAGTCCTTTAAAAGTCTAAGAGCTAGACACCGTAAATAGAATGAAATAGAATATGGATTGTATGAAAATACAAGCAAGGTCAAAAAATAAACTACAAATTGTAAAGAAACATTTGAAACTTATATCACAAATGGTAATTTTGTGAATAGATAAAGAACTTCCATAGAAAAAAATCAAAACGAAACAAGGACATAGGATGTGAATAGAGAGCTCACAAAAGAAGAAACAAAAATGCCCCTTAACGTATGAAAAAACAATCAACCTCACTCATAATAAGAGAACTATGGGCCAGGCGTGGTCCTGGTGGCTCACACCTGTAATTGCAGCACTTTGGGAGGCTGAGGTGGGAGGATTGCTTGAGTCCAGGAATTTGAGACCACCCTGGGCAACAAAGCAACACCCCATCTCTCTCTCTAAAATATAAAAGAGAACTGGCCAGGCGCGGTGGCTCACACCTGTAATTGCAGCACTTTGGGAGGCCGAGGTGGGTGGATCAGGAGGTCAGGGGATCGAGATCATCCTGGCTAACACAGTGAAACCCCGCTTCTACTAAAAATACAAAAAATTAGCTGGGCTTGGTGGTGGGCGCCTGTAGTCCCACTTACTTGGGAGGCTGAGGCAGGAGAATGGCGTGAACACGGGAGGTGGAGCTGGCAGTAAGCCGAGATCGCTCTGCTGCACTCCAGCCTGGGCGACAGAGTGAGACTCCATCTCGAAAAAATAAAATAAAAAAAATAAAAATAAATAATAATAAAAGAGAACCATGGATTAAAAATATATGCAAATCGTTACAGAAAGCAAGTTAGTGGTTGCTCATGGCCAGTGGTTGGGGTTATTTCCTGAGAAGGGGCTTTAGGGAACGTGTTGCAGTGTAGGAATGTCCTATATCTTGATTGTAGCTGTAATTGCACAAACGTATAAATTTGTCAAAACTCATTGAGATATACATTTAAAATGAAACATTTTATTACATAAAATTGATTAAAATCAATGCATTTTTCCCCATATAAAAGGAAAAGGATAAAAGAGTTTGCCTCCTGCGTGTGAATTGCTACCACCTCCATGGAGGGTAACTGACAATATCTTCTAAAATTGCAAATGCGCATTCCAGTTGCCCTGCCAATTCCACATTGTCTGTAATGGAAAAGGATTGGAAATAACCTAAATGTCTGCCAATAGGGAACCACTTAAATAAATTATAAGAAATTCATACTCTTGAAATATATGCAGTTACACAAGTGAGTGAAGAAGCTTTTGTGAAAGTTGTCAGAATCATAATCGAGTCACTTGTGTTAAAAAAAATCTGAAAATTAGAGCCTGAGAAAGCCCACAAGGCAGGGTTCTCTTGCGTAAACACCTGGTAACAAAAATCGTCACAAAGGACTCTGTAAAATGACAACCTTACACAAAAAAATACTTCTGTGAGGACATCCACCAGCAACTGCCTGTCTAACCCTGGACAGGTGTCACCCTTGTTATTGATCCTTGTAGCCAAGGATGATCATCTCAAAGTGATTATGTAAGTCTCCCCATTTTTCCTTTAAAAACCTTTGTCTTCTTTTACCTGCCTGAATGTGCACACGATTTACTATGGTAAGCATATTCTCGTTGTAATGCCCTATTCCAGAATAAATCTCATTTTCTTTTGGAGAACCTCTCTCTGTTATTTAGGTTGACGCTTTTTATGGACTCATGTAGGGTTATTCTAAAAACATATGATCATGTGAACACAGCGTCATGCAAATGAGTGTGTATAGTGTGCTGCTATTTGTGAGGAAAGGGGGGAGAAATACTTTTTCACACTTTGGTATGCAAAAATGTCATGGTAGGATTTATAAGAAACCGATCATATTACTTTCCATCTGCAAGGCAAATAGGTGGTTGAGGGAAAAAGATGAGAGATAAGGTTTTAAAGGTATATATAGCCTTTGGTATCTCTTAACATTTTTATGTGTAAAGTATTTTGTGTAAAGATATATATACAGATATACTAAGTCACTAATCACTGAGGTCACTGTGACATTGATATCTGCATTGGGAAGACCTTTTGGATCTTGACAAAGACACTGTTTTTTTTTTTTTTTTTTAGGATGGAGTCTCACTCTGTTACCCAGGCTGGAGTGCAGTGGCAAGATCTCAGCTCACTACAACCTCAGCCTCCCGGGTTCAAGTGATACTCCTGCCTCAGCTTCCTGAGTAGCTGGGACTACAGGTGCACACCACCATGCGAATTTTTGTATTTCTAGTAGAGAAGGGGTTTACCACATTGGCCAGGCTGGTCTTGAACTCCTGACCTCAGGTAATCCACCCACCTCAGCCTCCCAAAGTGCTGGGATTACAGGCGTGAGCCATTGTGCCCATCTGGGATCTTGACAAAGACACTATTTATCTCCTTTCACCTGTGCTGTGTATTTTTCCCTCACCTAGTTCCCAGACCTCACTTCTGTATGTCTTCTCCCTGACAGGCAGGATGACCCAAAACACGGTGATTGTGAATGGAGTTGCTGTGGCCTCTACGCCATCCCAGCCCTCCCACATCAACGTCCACATCCACCAGGAGTCAACTTTGACACAACTGCTGAAAGCTGGAAGTTCTCTGAAGAAATTTCTTTTTCACCCTGGCGACACTGTGCCTTCCACAGCCAGGATTGGTTATGAGCAGCTGGCTCTAGGGGTAAGACTGGGCTGGTGCAGGATAGGAGGGCACATTAACGAGGTGATGAGGTCAATTAAAATATGGAACCAAATCTTCAAAATTAAAACATTTTATTTGGGAGCAGATAATTGCAATTTGGGGCATACACACAGACCAGGTGGTCTCCAGTACTTCTTTGGAACAAAGAGAAGGTTAAAGGTTTATAAAAAGGAGAAATGTTACATATTGCCCTTCAAGAAAGATCATAGGTTTTGGGGAGCTGGCGAGCTCTGATGGGTGAGCGATGGTATGGGTAAAACGAATCGTAGAGTTGTAGCAAGGTCAGAAGCTGTAGATAAAGCTGGTTTCAGGTTGCAGCAGGCAGCTTCAGCAGCCTGATTTGTAGAGAATTACATTTTGGGAGCAACATTTTGTGCCCCTAGTGCTTTTTGCCCCTGGCCACTCGACTCTGTTTTAGTTGAGTGTGACAAGAATGACCCCATTTGTAGGCTCAGCTTTCACAATGGAAACTCTCCTTCTTCAATAGGATGCAAAAAAGGAAAGTGGGTTGAATTTCCATGAGAGGGACATGAGAAATCACTATTTGTATCTCATCCTGTGTAGGAAAAAGTTGTAAGTATCCCCACAGAAATTTGGTTGAAAAGGAATAATCGACCTCCTCTTTGGTGCAGAGGAGTTGGTCCCAGCCAGAGGTGGGGCAACAGGAAGAAGAATCTAGAGGCTGTTAATTCAGTTTCATTGACCCAACATGGACTGAGAGCCTACAGGTGCAAGGCAATGTGTTCAGCACTTCAGGCCAAACTACAGAGAGAATCCCTGGGCTATATCTAAAAGTGCTCAGTGACCATCAGAAGAAACAGCAGCTACACTAATGACTGGAACTAAAGGTAGATCAGGCGAGGGAGAAGCACATCTGACATCCTTGAGGGCAGGAGAACCCTGCATGGAGAAGGAATAGGTACAGACAGAGGTGGAAGATGGACAAAAAAGAATTCCAGGTTAAAGAATAACAGGAGCAAAGGCAAAGAAGCCGGAAGGCATAGGGCAAGTTCTATAATGGTTAAGAGTAAAGAAAATGGGCTTCAAGAATGGGTGATTTGGGGCCATGTTGCTGAGAACCTTGAAAGACCAGGGGTGGAGTCTGTCCTGAATCAGCTTTGACAGTGAGAAGACTGTGGATGGATTCTGAGCAGGAACCTGCCTCAGAGTCAGGAGGCATCCAGGTGAGAAGGATCGAGGGTCTGCACTTGCATAATCATAGCAGGAATGGTGAGGAGACAAAGGAGTCCCTGTCCTTCGCAGACCTCCATGGCATGGGAGTGAAGGGATGTGGGGGATAAGGGAAGAGAGGCATCCACAGCATACAGAGGGTTGAAGTGTGGGTGACCAGGAGATCAGAGCCCTGAAAGTCAAGAGGAGCAGACATTTGAGAGATGTGTGTGTGTGGTAGTTGGTGGGGGGTGTGGGATTTGGATGTGACAAATTCGAGATGCTGGTAGGATGTGCAGGTGGTTCGAGAGACGTGTGTGTGTGTGTGGGGGGTAGTTGGTGGGGGGTGTGGGATTTGGATGTGACAAATTCGAGATGCCAGTAGGATGTGCAGGTGGTGACAATTGGGTTTTCCAGGAAGAAGAGGAATTCTCTTCTGAGTTGGAGTTGGGTGTGTGAATGGCTTTTTGGGGTATGACACCTATGGAATGAAAAGAGGGGGAGCAGGATTGGGTAGGAGGAACCATCAGGCTGCAATGCAGACTCTGCCAGGCCAGTGGGGAGCTTCCAGGCAAAGGCTGCCCACTGCAGGAGTTCCATACTGGGTGGAGATGACCTTTGAGCCACTGTCTTGCTTAGTCATTGGCTGGGGGGGCCCTCCTCAGCATGTGTCTTCAGCTTGAAAAATTAGGGTGACCCTCAAGGAGCTGACAACTGTAGGCTGTCAGCAATCAAACAAGCCCTTTCTTGAAGGGGGTCTTAAAAGCACATCTTTGTGTCTGCCACAGAGCCCTCAAGAGTGTGTGTTTGGATCTGAAGAGAAAGGATAGGCCAGAAGCTCAGGTCAGGCTGGGGATTTGGATGGGACAATGGGACCTCTGAAGGAGAATAGGGGGAAAAAGTGGGAATCTTCAGTGGGATGAGAAAGTGTTGAAGTTGGGGAAAAGTGATGAAGGATAAATAGCCAAGCCTATGAGAAAGGTGAGGGGAGACCCAGGCCAGTGCTACTTCATGGATTTTAAGGAGACAGAACCTTCCAGAATCAGAGCTGTAGAGAGGTTAAGGCAGAGGAAAAGGAGAGGAGAGCCACCTAGATAGGAGCCAGGCAGCTGCTCCCAGGGCAGCTGGGGCACGTGGGCTCACAGGAAGGGGTCTGGTTTCTCATTCTGTCTTGCAGATGACTCAGATATTGCTGGGGGTTGTGAGTTGTGCTCTTGGAGTGTGTTTCTGCTTGGGGCCCTGGACTGTGCTGCGTGCCTCAGGCTGTGCCTTCTGGGCGGGGTCTGTGGTGAGTAAGGAACAGGCTGTGAGCCCGGAGGGAGGCAAGTTGTGATGGGCAAGAAGGTGCTTATAGATCTGGGTTGGGGCTCTGGGGAAGCAACCAAAGCCTCTGGGGCCAAATGACCTTTGGCCATGAGGAAGCTGCCCTAGGGTGTAGCTGAGACCCTGTCACTTCTCTTTTTCTCTTGAAGACAGGTGGGAGAGGTGGGGCAGGTGTAGGTGGAGTCCTGTCTCTGTGGCAGAGTTCTTTGTCTTTCCCTGGGATCCTGCTTCACATTGGCTGTTCTGGGAACTGCTGGTGGGAGGGTGATGATAGACCAATTCAGAAGAGTAAACTGGAGGCCTTTTTCTGGTGTCTCTTTTCAGGCGATCGCAGCAGGAGCTGGGGCCATTGTCCATGAGAAGCACCCGGGCAAACTTGCTGTGAGTCTTGGACACCCTTTCTCCTCCACCTTGTTCACTGACCCACTCCTGAGTTCTGCTGCATTACCTGTCTTCTGCCCTTTGGTTGCCAATATCTTGGGGTCTTTCTTGGAGGGGAGGAGAGGGTTTCCTGGACAGGGGCTGGGGAAGAGGAGATGGCTTTGAGGCAGGGACCTCATGACTCTTCCACTGATTGAAGGAGCCTGTGTCTTGACCCTCTTTCTCTTCCAGGGCTATGTATCCATCCTGCTCACCCTGGCAGGCTTTGCTACAGCTATGGCTGCTGTTGTCCTCTGCGTGAATAGCTTCATCTGGCAAACTGAACCCTTTTTATACATTGACACCGTGTGTGATCCCTCGGACGTCGTCATCCCTACCATTGGGTACAGATGGCAAAGTCAAGAGAACCAATGGCAGAAGGAGGAGTGTAGAGCTTACATGCAGATGCTGAGGGTGAGCAGGAGTCATCCAGTCTTTGGGGACCCATCACAGCTCTTTGTTCCCAGGGAGCTGGGGGCGCTGGAGGAGAGAGATGTAGGCTCTTTAAGCTTGGACCTCATGCTGAGTCTTTCATTCAGGAGGTTTTAATGTAAGCTGCAGACATTTCTCAGACCTCATGATATGAAGATCCTCTGAATCAAAGGGGATGAGGAACAAAGAGGAGATATTTCAGAGAGGAGATAGTGGGCCACTCTTCTGGCTTTTCTGGTGTGTCGGTATCCCAGTTTTCCATTACTGAATTAAAAACCACCCCAAAATGTAGTGGCTTAAAATTACAACTTACTATTTCTCACGGTGCTGTGAGTTGGCTGGATTCAGACGAGCCATCCTCACTCACGGGTTTTCTCATGCAGTTACAGTCAGATGGGGGGGAAGTTATCCAAGTGCTCGCCGAGGCTGGGGGTCTGAGATGATGCAGCTGCATGGTCCAGAGTTCAGTGGGGGCTGTCAGCAAGAGCCAGCGATCGCTTCTCCACGTGGCTTGGGCTTCTCATAGCACAGAAACTGGATTCCAATGGGGAGCACCCTAGTTGCAAGCATTTCCGGAGACAGAAAGTAGAAGCTGCCAGACCAGCTAAGGGCTACCCTGTCACTGGATAGTGTCACTTTCACTATGGCCAAAGCAGTCCTAGGCCCTTCCAGATTCTAGGGATTGAAGGAATAGTTTCCACTTCTTGACAGGGAGTGATAAGGTCACTCTGCAGACAAGCCAGTGGGATGGAAGCTGTGGCTGGACACACAGTCAGCTGTGGTGGGAGCAGCAAGCTGGATAGAGTCAGTGCCTGGGTGGGTGGAGAGGGTAGTGATGTGGCAGCATTGGAGTAGCTGATAGCTGACTATCTTTGTTTTTCCCTTATCTCCAGAAGTTGTTCACAGCAATCTGTGCCCTGTTCCTGGCTGTCTGTGTCTTGAAAGTCATTGTGTCCTTGGCTTCCTTGGGAGTGAATCTTCGAAACTTGTGTGGCCAGAGCTCCCAGCCCCTGGTGAGTTGTCGGGCAGGGGCCGCTGGACAGTGTGAGTCTGGGTGGTGAGTAGGAGTGCAGGTAGGAGTGCAGGGTCAGGGGCACCCGAACCTGAGGCTTGGCTGGTCCCCCTCAGCTTCTTTCCATATGCAACTCTCCCCTTTGCTGTCGGGGAATGTGGCCATCACCATGGTCCTGGGCCAACCCTCGCTGCCCTGTGCCTCTCTGCGCCCTCCTCTGCTCTGATCTCCCCACTCTCCCCTCTGCCCTGTCCCAAGTGTTCGTCCCACTCCCCTTCCTCTGTCACCTTGTTTTTTTTTTTTTTTGCCTAATCTGTGTTTCCTGTCACCTTTTCCTTTCCCTCCTCCTTTCCTCTTTCTGCTTTCTGAGTTCTATGATGCTAACTCTGCCTGCATCCTTTTCCCCGAAGGATTTCTTTTTTCTTTTTTTTTCCAGAATGAGGAAGGATCAGAGAAGAGACTACTGGGGGAGAATTCAGTGCCCCCCTCACCCTCTAGGGAGCAGACCTCCACTGTCATTGTCCTGTGAGCCGCCAAAGACCCCACCGGGATGCCCGCATGTCTCTGTCTGGGGCAGCCCAGGGCCCCCACTCCTGGCTCCTCATACTCGCCTCCCCTATGGCCGCTGTCCAGATCCTCCTCCTTTCTTGTCCCCACATCAGCACCTGCTGTTCCTGCTCCGGGGTTCTCAAGTCCATGAACAGATATTGTTGCATTTTCCACAGTGCTGATTAAACATAATAAACAATCCAGAAAAACAATTTTGCCCAGAAAGACATGGTTTCTCTTTGTTTATACACCTTGTGCGCCGTGAAAGGCCTTTCTTTGTGTCGCTATGTATGAGGTTAAATGGGAGCTGACTTATCCCATTGAAACACTGTCCCAAGAAGACTAAATTTAATTATGTTCTGCTCTACATCCCAGGTGGCAAAACCCCTTTTTATGATTTTATTCAATTCAGTGTAAAGTGGAAGGAAGTCTAGTGGGCCTAGAATCTTCTTACCTGCTGAGATTGTCTGGGCTCCGACGACCTCAGCCTGTAGACTTGAGAGAACTGTGTGGAGCATGGAACGAGATTTTTGCCCCCTCCCTCCCCATCTTCCTTCCTTTCTCTTTTTTTGTTTAGCAGTAATTAGTGTTGGTTCTGTCTCTTTTCCTCTCTCCACACCCACATAAACACCATCCTTAGTCTTCTTTCCTTTCATTATAAATGATAGCGAATTGATTTTGACTTTTTCCATTTTCTTTATATGTGAAGACATAAATATATAGATGTAAGCATTTCTCTAGCTGGAAAGCTGGTAGGGGCTTATGAAATCTCCATGAGGTCAGTTTCATGACTTAGCAGCCCCACAGGGCTGGTCTTCAGATCCAAGCCGATGGGCTGCAGGGCCTGCACCTTCCCTCTTGGCAGAGTGGTATCACAGAGGTGCAGAGCTGCTGCGCTGGGCGAGACCTGCTCCTGCACAGGACTTGGACTGGGGGCCTGTGCCGAGGGCGGTGCTGCGGTGCTGCTCTCCCTGGGGCCCTCACCAGCTTGTGCTTTACATAGAGGCTTATAAAGAAGCCTGTGAGACAGGAGTGTGTTCAGAATATGTGCGGGGTCAGCTCATTACATCCCGAGGGGCAAATCCAGCTCACTATCGAATTTTGTAAATAAAAATTTATCTAAACACAGCCACGACCATTTGTTTACACATGGTAGCTGTTTTTGTGCTACAAGGGCAGAGCTGAGGAGTCTTAACAGAGACTGAATGGCCCACAAAGCATAAATGGCCCACAAAACATTTACTAGTAGGCTTTTTACATGCAAAGTTTGCTGGCCACTATGTAGGAGCTTGCAGTGTAGAACGTTATGTTCTGTTTCGTGGTTGAGGGGCGTGGAGTGCTCAAGAGCCCCTCCCCAGGAGACCCAGCCTTGGATGAGCAGCAGGTGTGAAGTAAGCTGGTTTCCTCATTTCCCAGGGTCCAGAGCCCACAAATCATCAGGCGGAAAAACCTGGGCTCAGAACCATTGCAGTCCCCATCCTTCTCTCAGTCCCCAGTAAAGAAGACATTAGAATCTCAGAGGAATTTGGAATCTCCTGAACCTCAACATTTATTTTACCCCCAGTGATGGAGTAATGGAAGTCCCCAATTCTTTGCTAAACAGGCAAATGTAAAGTAGCTGAGCCCAGAAGCCAAGCTGGGTTGAAGTGGATAATGTGGAAAGAGACCCATTAGCAGGGCAAGAACCTACGGGGCCTCACTTAGCCAGGCTTCAGGGAATACTCAACCCATCAAAAAATGTGGATGGCCGCCCTTCCCCAGGTCTCATGTTTCCGCACATCTTGTGAGCAGTGGCACTGGCTGCCTTTTCAAAGATGTTCTCACCTCCTAGTGGGCAGCCTTGGAAAATAGTGTCTTCTTCTGGACCAAAGGACAGGCATGATTGCCTGTTATAAAAGAATCAGATGCCTCAAGCTCAGGGTTCCTCTTCTAGAACCCAGCACACTGGGTGTGCTGGTGTCACCTGCAATGCCTCTTTGCACTGTCTGTGGGATCTGGGGTCCTAGAACCCAAGCAAAATGCTGCTACTGTGACCACTGCTATTGCCATGTGTAATAAATTGTTCTTTGTCACAGCTCGGGGTTTTGTGGCTTCTACCAGCATCCATGAAACTGTGGCAGACTGACTTGCTGACCTGCATGTACAGTTAGATCTCAGACCCTTCACTGTTCCTGACTACCGCGTCCTGCTATGTGCAGGGTTATGATACACACAGACTTAAGAGAGAGCTTCTAACACCAAGAAGTTTACAGTCTGCTTAAGAGGCGAGGCATAAACCCTTTACTATGAAGAACGAATGTTACTTGACTGCCGAGTTAGCGATGCATGAGGCAGGAAGGTGGTGTGCTTGCTGAAGAACTGTAGGAAGACAAGGAACATGAGAAAGGAGAATGCAAAGTAGCAGACACTCACTGGCAGAGCACCCTGAGCTTGCTGTTGCTCACGTCATGAACAGCCAGGAGAACGCAGAGTGGGCAGAGCTGCTCATACCTCAGTGTCCATGGGCACATTTGATAGGACTGAGTTACTTGCCCACTCACCACCCTGACTCCAAGGAACTGTGGCCAAAGTTGGGGCAGGGGGATTGTCTTTTAGTTGTCACAAATGTTGACATTCAGGACTCCATCTACAAAGATCTCAATCTACACTGCAGCGTGGACAGAGGGCTGGTCCTCAAACCTGGAGAGTACCAGAGTCCTTGAGGCAGGAGGGAGACCATTTCGTGCTTCTGGGGTAGGGTGGGAGGTGGTGGGCATGAGGGGGTTCAATCTGTGTCCCCTCCAAATTCATATGTTGAGGCCTTAACCCCTAGTAGCTCAGGATGTGACTGTATTTGGAGATAGGGTCTTGAAAGAGGTAATTAAGTTAAAATGAGGTAATTGTGATGGGCCCTTGTCCAATATGTCTGATGTCTTTATGACAAGAGGCAATTAGAATGCTGACAGGCCCAGAGGGAAGGCCACGTGAGGACACAGGGAGAAGATGGCATTTACTAGCCAAGGAGAGCCTTGGAGGAACTCTGCTGCTGCCAAATCTTGGACTTCGGCCTTCCAGAACTGAGAGAAAAGAAATTTCTCCAGTTTAAGCTCCTCAGTCGGTGTTTTGTTATGAGAACCCTAGCAAACTCAGACACTGGGAGACAGGAGACAGCGTGGGACAGCCTGGGAGGGGGATCAGGTGTGCCCCAGCACTACGTTTTCAAAATCCCTTCCTTGTTTACTGTTGAGGAGCCCTTTGTGCAGCTCCCGGGTTCCCCACAAAGGGGTGCCTCTCATGGTGTGGGACCACACCTGCCTTTGCCACAGCTGAAAGCTGCAGTTCCCAGGAGCTGGTGTTCCTGGCACATCACCCTGAGGTCTCATCACATCCTCAGGCCACTGTCGCCCTGTGTTGCCGGATCCCACCAGCCTCTCCTCTCCCTCCACATCTGACTCCTCAGGGTCTCCAGGACACCTCCCCACCCCCTAAGTGCTGCCTGGGGGGCACCCCACCCCCTTTGTCTTCACAACATCTCTTCTAGCATAATCTCTATCATCACAGGCATTTCTAGCACAGTCTCTTCTGGTATAATTTCCAGTAAATCTCCCAGGCTTTTCCGGTATAATCTCTTCCGGGAGCTCAGACGCTAACAAGCCAGAAAGAGCAGCTTCTGCTTTCTGCTTTGGATTTTAGCCAAAACTGTCCGAGGCGGAGAGAGAGAGGCTTCTGAAATGCCGTTTCCATCAAGGGCCCAGCTATGCGGTCAAAAAGAGGAAGTAGAAATACTTGGAAATCTGGGGCCACTGAAGTCTGTTTGTCATCTTGTCTTGATGACCTTGGGGTGCTGACACTTGCAGCTCCTGCTGAATGTCCTCTCTGCCCCCGAAGCAAGGCCCTGCCGCTCTGTTCTGGGACCTTTTCTTTCTGTTTCCACGTAGGGCAGATGACTCTGCTACCCCCGAGTGGGGCTTTGCAGGAGCTGCCCCGTCTCACACTGGGCATGTCTGTTCCTTGGGATGTGTCACTGGAGCAGATGAGGTGAAGGAGGGAGAGACTGGCCAGGGAGAATGAAGGAGCAGTAGAAACTCTACTCTGTTCTCTATAATCATGAGGGCTTTGGGGGCAGGGCACGGGATTCTCTGTGCAGGTCACACTCCCCACGGGATGGCTGACCTGTTGGCACTAGCAGAGCAGGTGGCATGGGGACACACCTGGTCCAGACTGGAGGGGAGGGAAGATGTCACAGCTTCTGGGCTTATAATCTGGAGCGTCTCCATGGACTGGGGGAAGGCCTGAGCCATGTTTTTCTTGTATTCAGCCTCCTAGGGGTTATTAACAAATATTCAGTCAATAAGCAACAATGTTTTTTTTTTAGAGACTAGGGGGTGAAGGTTGATTTTTTTCACTTCTATATTCTGTAAAAGAAAAAATTTGGCAGTCAGTGGTTGGTTTCAATTCTTGCTGCTTAAGGTGTGATCCACTGGCCTGCATGAGCAACCCTGGGAACTGGCTAGAGATGCAAAATCTCCTCCACCCCAGACCAGCCAAGTCAGAACCTGCATTTTCACAAGATCGCAGGCACTATATGTGCTTCGTACATTTCGAGGGGCACTGGTATGAATATTACAGCTAGGTGGTTTCAGGAAAGAATTCAGATACAGAACAGGGCTCTTTGAATTTAATCTCTTTGTTTTCATTCTTTTCATGAACTTGTTAACCTTGGAGTTTTACAAAATAATTCTAGTGGTGGCTGGACACGGTGGCTCATGCCTGTAATCCCAGCATTTTGGGAGGCCAAGGCGGGTGGATCACGAGGTCAAGATATAGAGACCATCCTGGCTAACATGGTGAAACCTCATCTCTACTAAAAAAACAAAAATTCGCTCGGCATGGTGGTGCTCACCTGTAGTCCCAGCTATTCGGGAGGCTGAGGCAGGAGAATCGCTTGAACCTGGGAGGCAGAGGTCGCAGTGAGCTGAGATCGCGCCATTGCACTCCACTGGGTGACAGAGTGAGACTCCGTCCCCTACCCCCCCACCAAAAAAAACTAAAAACTCTAGTGCTTTTGAAATACTGAAATTAAAAGTAAAAAGTGGCCTCTTTCCTCACTTTCCTTAGCTGAAGACAGTATTAATTCTCGTACTTCAGTGTCTCTAAGTGAGTCCTTTTATGACTAGATCCAGTAGCAGTTCTTTTCCTTTTTTTATTCTGGTAGACAAATGTCAACTTGGTGGTTTTCTTTTTTCTTTTACTTTGTTCCCCCCGGATTGTTGTTGCACAAAATGGCCTCTTTCTGCCCCGCAACTTCTGTATTTTTCCCCTGGAGATTCCAAGCCTCTGTGTGAAGATGGTTTCCCCTCTATCTGACCCCTCTCCCGGCCCCACTTCCTCTATTCCTGTCTCCCCTGCTGGTCCTCTCCCCTCTCCCCTCCTGTGAACAGCCTTAGAAGTCTGAATCTTTGTGCTCTGTAGAAAGTCAGATGTGACGCTTCTCCTTTCTGCTTCTGTTTACTTGGAAAAGCTGACAGCTATTTGTCTCTTTGCACAGCTCAGTCTTGGTGGTAAAACTGCACAGACACAGATGGGCAGAACTTCATGGCCCTGGCACGAGGGCATGCAGAGAATCTCAAGTCTATTTGTGTGCAACATATTTATTGAAGGATTTAAAGCCATTCAGAGTATAAACAGGAAATGATTCTTCTTCTTTTTTTTATTTTTTAGTAACTTCTTTTAATTGCATTTTGTCAACTCACTGATTCCCCGTCGGATCTTGGGTTCTTTAACATCAGGACCAGATTCTAGATTTCACAACTCCGTCATTACAACGGTCTCACATTCAGTGTTCTAGGGCCCAATCCTTTTCATGTTAAAAACTGCAGCTATCAGCTGGGTGCAGTGACTCATGCCTGTAATCCAAGAACTTTGGGAGGCCGAGGCGGGTGGATCACGAGGTCAGGAGATCGAGACCATCCTGGCTAACACGGTGAAACCCCGTCTCTACTAAAAATACAGAAAAATTAGCCGGGCATGGTGGCACAGGCCTGTAGTCCCAGATCCTTGGGAGGCTGAGGCAGGAGAATGGTTTGAATCCAGGAGGTGGAGGTTGCAGTGAGCCGAGATTGCGCCACTGCAATCCAGCCTGGGCAACAGAGCAAGACTCCATCTCAAAAACAAACCAAAACAAACCAAACCAAAACAACAACAAAAAAAACCCTGCAGTTATCAGATCCTGGTTTGCCTCTCTCCCAGAGGAGACTCAGATTGCATGGACAGGGAGGAGCTGGGGAGGGAAGTGTGGTCAGGGCTGACTCCTCTTCCCCGCTGCTTTCCCACTGGTCTTCTCACCCAACTCCAGCTGAGATAAGGAAGAGGGATGCAGGGCAAGGTTTCCAGAAGTGACTGGCTACAGGAAAGCTGCAGAGGGAGTGGTGTCTGGGCTTCGCGTTCAGAGCCTTTGCTCACGTGATGTGGGTGATGGATGGTGTCTAATTTTGTTGCTCAGTGTGGGAGGTACTTGGGAATTACCCTGCCCTCTCTACCTTAACTGCCTGGGTCAACCAGGAAAACCTCCCGGAAAAGTATTTCCAGAGGAGGGGAATATGAAATGGCAGAAAGGAGAGGACTTTCTTGTAGTGGGAAAATTCTTTTGATCACCTCTTGCCCCTGCAAAAACCCAGAGTCTGCTTTTACAGATGTTTCTAGAGGATGGCATAAGGCCCTGTGGTCTCAAACTCCACAGAGAAAGCCTGGAGCATCAGATCCAAAGAAGCACTCACACAAAACATTGCAACAAAGTGTTGGGAAAACTGCTATCTTTACAAAAAAATTCCCTCCTGAAGTAGGAATTCACTTTCACTAGGTGTTGCTATGAACTTCAGGATTTATCTCATTTACCTCCCTCCCCTGACTCCTCACTTTCTTACTGGTTTAACCTATTCCTCCCATTTCACCCCCAAAAACGAGGTTTGTTCACTTGCCAAGTAATAAACGACTTTTAGCGGGAACTCAGGTTTTGATTAATAGGAGGCTTTGTACTTCGTACAAGTGAGGAGAGCACTGCGGTTATTCTCCAAAGCCATGCCTCCCCGATGGAAAGTGACAAGAGGGCTTATGGGACAGTGGAGAGGGTGCGTCATCGTCATCACATGCAGAGGATTCTTAGCTGCATGCAGTAAATCTTCATGCCAGCACATAGGTCACGTATGATGAACAGGAAACTGTAACTTCCCCAGGTGGAGGTTTTAGCATGGTCATGAGCAAAGTCCACTCAGGTTCATCTATTTTTTTTTTTTTTTTTAAGAGACAGAGTCTCACTCTGTTGCTCAGGCTGGAGTACAGTGGTGTAATCATAGCTCACCACGACCCTGAATTCCTGGACTGAAGTGGTCCTTCCACCTTAACCTCCCAAAGTGCTAGGATTATAGGCATAAGTCATCATACCTGGCCCTGCAACTGACTTTTGAATGCTGATTTTGTATCCTGCAACTTTGCTGAGTTTACTTATTAGTTCAAACAGATATTTTGTGTGTGTGTGTCTGCGTTTGAAATCTTTAGGGTTTTCTACGTATAAAATTATGTTGTCTGAGAACAGAGATACTTCTGCTTCTTCCTTTCTAGCTTGGATGCCTTTTAATATTTTTCTTGCCTACTTGCTCTGGCTAGAACTTCCAGTACTATATGTTATAGAAGTGGTAAGAATAAGCCTCCTCATCTCATTTCAGATATGAGCAAAAAGGCTTTCAGTCTTTCACCATTGATGTTAGCTGTGGGATTTTTATATAACAATATTTTATTTAATTATATGTTTTGTGATTTTTAAAAAAAATTTTGACTTCATGTTTGTTGGAACTTTATCTGTGGGATATATTTGGAACCTAGATTGATTTTCAGAGAAGATTTTAGTTTGTTTCTGCCAGAAACCTGGGATCACTATGAGTTTAGGATTTAAGAAATTCCTAGATTGAGATTTTTTGGTATCGTAAGTTTAGGCTATAAATTCTACATGTTTTTCAAAAGATTTCTAATGGATTTGAGCCCATAGTGCACATGCTATTTTTTTCTCCCTTTCTTTCTCACTCTCCTAACTCTGTCACTTGTGATCTCCAGGATCATCTCCAAAATTAATGACCTGTATCCACATCCTTGTCATAGTCTGCTTTGGGGAAATCTAAACTAAGGCAGGCCCCAAACCTACATGTGAGCTATAATGCCCACAGTTTCTCAGGAGAGTCTTTCCTTTCTATCCAGAACCAAGGTAGTGTCTTTGCCTCAGTTTGTTATGGACGAAATTCTTTTGGGGTTTATTTTTCTCTTGAAAATATAATTTTTTTTTTTTTTTTGAGACAGAGTCTCACTCTGTCACCCAGGCTGGAGTACAGTGGCAAGATCTCGGCCTACTGCAATCTCACCTCCCAGTTTCAAGTGATTCCCCTGCATCAGCCTCCCAAGTAGCTAGAATTACAGGTGCCCACCACCACACCCGGCTAATTTTTGTATTTTTAGTACAGACGGGATTTCACCATGTTCGAACTCCTGACCTCAAGTGATCTGTCTGCCTCAGCCTCCCAAAGTTCTAGGATTACAGGCGTGAGCCACCGTGCCTGGCCAGAAAATAGAATAATTTGAATATCCCAGTTTCACATAAGCACCTAAACTGTTTTCCACCTGTGTTGTCACTCAGTTTTTCTTCTGTCCTCCACGTAGTCATGAAAACTCAAGTTTTTAACAAGTTAACAGAAATTGACATTTGCTCTTAATGAATTTACAAAAGTTTAAAATAACGATTTGTGTCCAGAATTTTCTGCTTTTTTGTAGTAAGTATTTTTTAAGGCTTTCGGGCTACTGCATTGCTAGAAAATGAATACTTGAGTTACATTAGATCATATTTATTTCTAATTTAATGACATTGTTATGTTTAGATGATTTAGGCCTCCAGACCTCCATATTTTTTACATGAAAGCCTAAGTCTGTCTTGAAAGTAACAGCTCTGGGGCGGAGCAAGATGGCCGAATAGGAACAGCTCCAGTCTCCAACTCCCAGCGCGAGCGACACAGAAGACCGGTGATTTCTGCATTTTCAACTGAGGTACTGGGTTCATCTCACTAGGGAGTGCTGGACAATTGGTGCTGGTCAGCTGCTGCAGCCCAACCAGCGAGAGCTGAAGCAGGGCGAGGCATCACCTCACCTGGGAAGCGCAAAGGGGAAGGGAATCCCTTTTCCTAGCCAGGGGAACTGAGACACACAACACCTGGAAAATCGGGTAACTCCCACCCCAATACTGTGCTTTAAGCAAACGGGCACACCAGGAGATTGTATCCCACACCTGGCCGGGAGGGTCCCACGCCCACGGAGCCTCCCTCATTGCTAGCACAGCAGTCTGCGATCTAACCGCAAGGCAGCAGCGAGGCTGGGGGAGGGGCGCCCGCCATTGCTGAGGCTTAAGTAGGTAAACAAAGCCGCTGGGAAGCTCGAACTGGGTGGAGCTCACAGCAGCTCAAGGAAACCTGCCTGTCTCTGTAGACTCCACCTCTGGGGACAGGGCACAACTAAACAACAACAAAAGCAGCAGGAAACCTCTGCAGATGCAAACGACTCTGTATGACAGCTTTGAAGAGAGCAGTGGATCTCCCAACACGGAGGTTGAGATCTGAGAAGGGACAGACTGCCTGTTCAAGTGGGTCCCTGACCCCTGAGTAGCCTAACTGGGAGACATCCCCCACTAGGGGCAGTCTGACACCCCACACCTCACAGGGTGGAGTACACCCCTGAGAGGAAGCTTCCAAAGCAAGAATCAGACAGGTACACTCGCTGTTCAGCAATATTCTATCTTCTGCAGCCTCTGCTGCTGATACCCAGGCAAACAGAGTCTGGAGTGGACCTCGAGCAATCTCCAACAGACCTACAGCTGAGGGTCCTGACTGTTAGAAGGAAAACTATCAAACAGGAAGGACACCTACACCAAAACCCCATCAGTACGTCACCATCATCAAAGACCAGAGGCAGATAAAACCACAAAGATGGGGAAAAAGGAGGGCAGAAAAGCTGGGAATTCAAAAAATAAGAGCACGTCTCCCCCAGCAAAGGAGCGCAGCTCATCGCCAGCAACGGATCAAAGCTGGACGGAGAATGACTTTGACGAGATGAGAGAAGAAGGCTTCAGTCCATCAAACTTCTCAGAGCTAAAGGAGGAATTACGTACCCAGCGCAAAGAAACTAAAAATCTTGAAAAAAAAGTGGAAGAATTGATAGCTAGAGTAATTAATGCAGAGAAGGTCATAAATGAAATGAAAGAGATGAAAACCATGACACGGGAAATACGTGACAAATGCACAAGCTTCAGTAACCGACTCGATCAACTGGAAGAAAGAGTATCAGCAATGACCAAATCTACGTCTGATTGGGGTGCCTGAAAGTGAGGGGGAAAATGGAACCAAGTTGGAAAACACTCTTCAGGATATCATCCAGGAGAACTTCCCCAACCTAGTAAGGCAGGCCAACATTCAAATCCAGGAAATACAGAGAACGCCACAAAGATACTCCTCGAGAAGAGCAACTCCAAGACACATAATTGCCAGATTCACCAAAGTTGAAATGAAGGAAAAAATGTTAAGGGCAGCCAGAGAGAAAGGTCGGGTTACCCACAAAGGGAAGCCCATCAGACTAACTGCAGATCTCTCGGCAGAAACCCTACAAGCCAGAAGAGAGTGGGGGCCAATATTCAACATTCTTAAAGAAAAGAATTTTAAACCCAGAATTTCATATCCAGCCAAACTAAGTTTCATAAGTGAAGGAGAAATAAAATCCTTTACAGATAAGCAAATGCTTAGAGATTTTGTCACCACTAGGCCTGCCTTACAAGAGACCCTGAAGGAAGCACTAAACATGGAAAGGAACAACAGGTACCAGCCATTGCAAAAACATGCCAAAATGTAAAGACCATCGAGGCTAGGAAGAAACAGCATCAACTAACGAGCAAAATAACCAGTTAATATCATAATGGCAGGATCAAGTTCACACATAACAATATTAACCTTAAATGTAACTGGACTAAATGCTCCAATTAAAAGACACAGACTGGCAAACTGGATAAAGAGTCAAGACCCATCAGTCTGCTGTATTCAGGAGACCCATCTCACATGCAGAGACATGCATAGGCTCAAAATAAAGGGATGGAGGAAGATTTACCAAGCAAATGGAGAACAAAAAAAAGCAGGGGTTGCAATACTAGTTTCTGATAAAACAGACTTGAAACCATCAAAGATCAAAAGAGACAAAGAAGGCCATTACATAATGGTAAAGGGATCAATTCAACAGGAAGAGCTAACTATCCTAAATATATATGCACCCAATACAGGAGCACCCAGATTCATAAAGCAAGTCCTTAGAGACTTACAAAGAGACTTAGACTCCCATACAATAATAATGGGAGACTTCAACACTCCACTGTCAACATTAGACAGATCAACGAGACAGAAAGTTAACAAGGATATCCAGGAATTGAACTCATCTCTGCAGCAAGCAGACCTAATAGACATCTATAGAACTCTCCACCCCAAAGCAACAGAATATACATTCTTCTCAGCACCACATCGCACTTATTCCAAAATTGACCACATAATTGGAAGTAAAGCACTCCTCAGCAAATGTACAAGAAGAGAAATTATAACAAACTGTCTCTCAGACCACAGTGCAATCAAACTAGAACTCAGGACTAAGAAACTCAATCAAAACCGCTCAACTACATGGAAACTGAACAATCTGCTCCTGAATGACTACTGGGTACATAACGAAATGAAGGCAGAAATAAAGATGTTCTTTGAAACCAATGAGAACAAAGATACAACATACCACAATCTCTGGGACACTTTTAAAGCAGTGTGTAGAGGGAAATTTATAGCACTAAATGCCCACAAGAGAAAGCAGGAAAGATCTAAAATTGACACTCTAACATCGCAATTAAAAGAACTAGAGAAGCAAGAGCAAACACATTCGAAAGCTAGCAGAAGGCAAGAAATAACTAAGATCAGAGCAGAACTGAAGGAGATAGAGACACAAAAACCCTCCAAAAACTCAGTGAATCCAGGAGTTGGTTTTTTGAAAAGATCAACAAAATTGACAGACCGCTAGCAAGACTAATAAAGAAGAGAAGAGAGAAGAATCAAATAGTTGCAATAAAAAATGATAAAGGGGCTATCACCACAGACCCCGCAGAAATACAAACTACCATCAGAGAATACTATAAACACTTCTACTCAAATAAACTAGAAAATCTAGAAGAAATGGATAATTTCCTGGACACTTACACTCTTCCAAGACTAAACCAGGAAGAAGTTGAATCCCTGAATAGACCAATAGCAGGCTCTGAAATTGAGGCAACAATTAATAGCCTACCAACCAAAAAAAGTCCAGGACCAGATGGATTCACAGCTGAATTCTACCAGAGGTACAAGGAGGAGCTGGTACCATTCCTTCTGAAACTATTCCAATCAATAGAAAAAGAGGGAATCCTCCCTAACTCATTTTATGAGGCCAACATCATCCTGATACCAAAGCCTGGCAGAGACACAACAAAAAAAGAGAATTTTAGACCAATATCCCTGATGAACATCAATGCAAAAATCCTCAATAAAATACTGGCAAATCGGATTCAGCAGCACATCAAAAAGCTTATCCACCATGATCAAATGGGCTTCATCCCTGGGATGCAAGGCTGGTTCAACATTTGCAAATCAATAAACATAATCCAGCATATAAACAGAACCAAAGACAAGAACCACATGACTATCTCAATAGATGCAGAAAAGGCTTTTGACAAAATTCAACAGCCCTTCATGCTAAAAACGCTCAATAAATTCGGTATTGATGGAACGTACCTCAAAATAATAAGAGCTATTTATGACAAACCCACAACCAATATCATACTGAATGGGCAAAAACTGGAAAAATTCCCTTTGAAAACTGGCACAAGACAGGGATGCCCTCTCTCACCACTCCTATTCAACATAGTGTTGGAAGTTCTGGCTAGGGCAATCAGGCAAGAGAAAGAAATCAAGGGTATTCAGTTAGGAAAAGAAGAAGTCAAATTGTCCCTGTTTGCAGATGACATGATTGTATATTTAGAAAACCCCATCATCTCAGCCCAAAATCTCCTTAAGCTGATAAGCAACTTCAGCAAAGTCTCAGGATACAAAATTAATGTGCAAACATCACAAGCATTCTTATACACCAGTAACAGACAAACAGAGAGCCAAATCATGAATGAACTTCCATTCACAATTGCTTCAAAGAGAATAAAATATCTAGGAATCCAACTTACAAGGGATGTAAAGGACCTCTTCAAGGAGAACTACAAACCACTGCTCAGTGAAATAAAAGAGGACACAAACAAATGGAAGAACATACCATGCTCATGGATAGGAAGAATCAATATCGTGAAAATGGCCATACTGCCCAAGGTTATTTATAGATTCAATGCCATCCCCATCAAGCTACCAATGAGTTTCTTCACAGAATTGGAAAAAACTGCTTTAAAGTTCATATGGAACCAAAAAAGACCCCGCATCTCCAAGACAATCCTAAGTCAAAAGAACAAAGCTGGAGGCATCACGCTACCTGACTTCCAACTATACTACAAGGGTACAGTAACCAAAACAGCATGGTACTGGTACCAAAACAGAGATATAGACCAATGGAACAGAACAGAGTCCTCAGAAATAATACCACACATCTACAGCCATCTGATCTTTGACAAACCTGAGAAAAACAAGAAATGGGGAAAGGATTCCCTATTTAATAAATGGTGCTGGGAAAATTGGCTAGCCATAAGTAGAAAGCTGAAACTGGATCCTTTCCTTACTCCTTATACGAAAATTAATTCAAGATGGATTAGAGACTTAAATGTTAGGCCTAATACCATAAAAATTCTAGAAGAAAACCTAGGTAGTACCATTCAGGACATAGGCATGGGCAAAGACTTCATGTCTAAAACACCAAAAGCAACAGCAGCAAAAGCCAAAATTGACAAATGGGATCTAATTAAACTAAAGAGCTTCTGCACAGCAAAAGAAACTACCATCAGAGTGAACAGGCAACCTACAGAATGGGAGAAAATTTTTGCAATCTACTCATCTGACAAAGGGCTAATATCCAGAACCTACAGAGAACTCAAACAAATTTACAAGAAAAAAACAAACAACCCCATCAAAAAGTGGGCAAAGGATATGAACAGACATTTCTCAAAAGAAGACATGCATACAGCCAACAGACACATGAAAAAATGCTCATCATCACTGGCCATCAGAGAAATGCCAATCAAAACCACAATGAGATACCATCTCACAACAGTCAGAATGGCAATCATTAAAAAGTCAGGAAACAACAGGTGCTGGAGAGGATGTGGAGAAATAGGAACACTTTTACACTGTTGGTGGGATTGTAAACTAGTTCAACCATTATGGAAAACAGTATGGCGATTCCTTAAGGATCTAGAACTAGATGTACCATATGACCCAGCCATCCCATTACTGGGTATATACCCAAAGGATTATAAATCATGCTGCTATAAAGACACATGCACACATATGTTTATTGCGGCACTATTCACAATAGCAAAGACTTGGAATCAACCCAAATGTCCATCAGTGACAGACTGGATTAAGAAAATGTGGCACACATACACCATGGAATACCATGCAGCCATAAAAAAGGATGAGTTTGTGTCCTTTGTAGGGACATGGATGCAGCTGGAAACCATCATTCTTAGCAAACTATCACAAGAACAGAAAACCAAACACCGCATGTTCTCACTCACAGGTGGGAACTGAACAATGAGATCACTTGGACTCGGGAAGGGGAACATCACACACCAGGGCCTATCATGGGGAGGGGGGAGGGGGGAAGGATTGCGTTGGGAGTTATACCTGATGTAAATGACGAGTTGATGGGTGCTGACGAGTTGATGGGTGCAGCACACCAACATGGCACAAGTATACATATGTAACAAACCTGCACGTTACGCACATGTACCCTAGAACTTAAAGTATAATAAATAAATAAATAAATAAATAAATAAATAAATAAATAGAAAAAAACAAGAATAGGCCACGCACGGTGGCTCAGGCCTGTAATCCCAGCACTTTGAGAGGCCGAGGCGGGTGGATCGCCTGAGGTCAGGAGTTCGAGACCAGCCTGGCCAACGTAGTGAAACTCCATCTACTAAAAATATATATAAAAAGAAATTAGCTGGGTGTGGTGGCAGGCACCTGTAATCCCAGCTACTAGGGAGGATGAGAGAGGAGAATTGCTTGAACCTAGGAGGTGGAGGTTGCAGTGAGCCAAGATTGTGCCACTGCACTCCAGCCTCGGCAACAAGAGTGAAACTCCGTCTCAAAAAAAAAAAAAAAAAAAATACAAGAATAGGCAAGTGTGGTGGCACGTGCCTATGTAGTCCCAGCTACTAGAGAGACTGAGGTGGGAGTATCACCTGAGCCCTTAGGAGGTCAGGGCAGCAGTGAGCCATGATGGCACCATTGCACTCCAGCCTGGATGACAGAGGGAGATTCTGTCTCAAAAAAAAAAAAAAATCTACCTGGCTCCCTTCACTAGTTTGCCGAAAAAATTAAATTGAATTACTCCAGACTTACTACATAAACCATCTTTCAGTATGTATCTTGTCAAAGTGGGTAAAATAATACTTATATAATGATGTAATTTGTCTTTAGAAGTAGCGTAAAAATGACTTGCAAAATAGCTGTTAAAAAAATTGAAATCTATTATTCAGTTTTCTCAAAGAAATGTACATTTTAAAGTCATTGACAATTTCAAGATTAATTATCTTCCTGAAGGGAGATAACAATAGAGAGCAATTATAGCTAGAAGTTGCAAAACAAAGAATTTATGATTTTTCAATTATTGATCTATGTGTGTGGTTATTGTTTTACCTTTTATTTAGCAGTAAGTTGTGTTTAACATAATCTGATTCTTTGACACTTTAAAGATCTGTCAAGTACTTTTGTCACTGCTTTTGCCTTGGTTTTTGCTTTTGGATTGCCTATTCCTGATTAACAGAAGCTTGAAGTCTCTGGTTTGGAAGTGAATCAGAATGCTGTTGTTTAATAGTGGGACGCTGAGCAGTTGACACTTTGCTGGGCTAACATCTTTTCAACGAAATAATTATATCTATTGCACATCAATCACTTGACATAACCAAAATAAAACCAGCTAAATTAAAAAATTAAAAAAAAAAAAAAAGAAAGTAACAGCTCTGGTGGCTGGCTGTTTTCTTCTTCACCAAACATCTTCTCAGTCAGGACAGATAACTGCCAAGCCTGGCACTTCTGGAACTTTATCCTACTGTCTAGTCTTTTGTGCCCTCATCACATGCCCGTTCCTGAAGGCAGCCCAGGAACAGAGAGAAACTAGGATCAGGTTCATGAGCCTGGAGAGCAGCATCTTACGATTTTGTTTCACTAATTTGCTGATCTCTTCCGCAGCCCAGAAAATTTCCTTGTGAAGTTAACAAAATCTGGGAGGCTGCATTCAGAAAAGATGACATACACACTGACTGGTGGTTGTGGAGATAAGGATGGGAGGGTGCATGAGTGGCTTCAATGGGCCGGTGAGTCAGAGAAGGGTCTGTATGGTCACTGACGTGGGGCTAGTTGAGATGTCCAGGGGGCTCCCACATCCTAACCCTGCACCAGTTCTATGTCAGTGTTTGTGGTCCTAGTAGTCAGATGCAGGGATATGAGACCATGCTGAGGCTGCAGGAGCCAGGAACCCCGGGAGATGGGCCTTGCTCTTCTTCAGCAAAAGTAGGGCTAGATGCCTCTTGTTACGGTTCCTTCTAGAGCCTTTTGTAACTGGGAATGTGTGGAATTGGGGGTGGGTGGGTGAGAAGGATGAATCCTGAATTCTGAGCTAGGGATAAAGGGCAAAGGACACTGAGCAGGCTCTTGTGATAATCCTGGCAAGCACTGATGTGCTTTGGACCATGATGGTGGCAATGGAAGTAGCAAGTAGTGACTGGATTCTCAATATATTTGGGCAGCAGAACTTACAGGATTCCCTAACAGAATGAATGTGGGTTGTAAGAAAAGAAGAGGAGCAAAGGACAGCTTCCAAGTTTTTGGCTCAAAGTATTGTTAATTACCAAGACATGGAAGACAATGGAGGGAACATTTTTAAATGACAGAAACCAGGAGTTCAATTTGGGGCATGTTAAATATGAGAGGATTTTTAGAGATCAGGTTGAGATGTTGAGAAGGCATTTGGACATGTTAGCCTGGAGTTTAGGAGCATTTGGTATATATAAACTTGGAAGTCAGTGATAAATTGTAATGGCAAACAAATCCTCCGGCCTTGTATATACAAGAGAGATATTAGAGGGAGTTGGGAGGACAGCTTCTAAATATTTTTTGGATGAATCAATAAATGGAATGAATTATCTTTTCTAGCTGTATGTGGAGTTTGTTTAAGCCATTTGTATTGAACAGTTTGCAAAGTGATCAACAGGACAGATTTGGGGAATAATCGAGTAGGCCAGGTTCTCAGTGTGAGCTGGGAGAACATTCGTATCCGGAGATACTGTGAAATCATCTAGGGATTTTCTCAAGTTACACCACCATTCTTGGTTGAAATTTTTGTGGTGGGGAAATTTTTTTTGAGAACCATCGAGTTAGTGTTAGCGTAGAATATCACAAGAAATGGCCCTGCATCCATTCTCTTTTCTTCTAATAACAGCCCTAGATTTCCGTTTTTGGACCTACCTTTTCCTTTTTATCAGGCTAAATGTTCATGGTGGGGCTCTGTCCTGAGTTCCAGGGATAAAGCCTGTGACCCAAACTTAAATCAAACTGCAGATCACTTTCCCCAGGCCATAGAGATTGTTTCAAATGTGGGCACATGGCCTGAATGGGTCCCATCAGAGTAAATCTTAGGGCTTCTGGGTTATGCCACCAGCACTGGCTCTTGCTTTTCTCACTGAACTTGAACTTTAGACGGATGTAAGCTGGAGCTGTGGCAGCCGTCATTACCCCGTGCAAAGTCCACTTGGAGCTGCCAAAGACCACCCCAGGAGCTCCAGAATGAAGACAACCTGGAAGGCGGAGCTGACAGGTGAAAAACAAAAAACAACTCACACCTGATTGTTTTGCTTGAATTCTGAATTCAGCAGTGCTTGAAGCCACATTGAGTCTTGACCATTTTAGTATATGATCATTAAGCAACCTTTTGCTTAAGACACACGCAGTTGAAAGAGGCCCAATTTATAATAGGCTGAGAGACAAGGTACAGTAACTAGCACTTAAGTGGGTTATCTTGGCTCTAGGCCCCAGCTCTTTAGGTGCTGCACTCAGAGGCTCCTGGGCAAGGTATGTGTCTGGGGTGACCCCAAGTGCACTTGCCAATCTGAACTAGGAGGAAATACCATGTAGTGGGGGAGAGGTGAGTGTGGCAAGCATTCAGATACTTTGGGGGAACTCACTTTAAGCAAGTGTTCTGTTCCTTAAAAAGCTGCAAAAAACTGAAGTTTTGCAAATGTATATATACATATACATAAAATGTATAGTTTATTTTTCTTAGATAATTCACTCTGTAGACAAAATCCAGGTGGAATAACTTAGTGCCTGTGAACGCTGAATCCCCAAGAGTCTATCTTAATGTCGGTGCTAGAGAAACAGAATCAAATCAGAATTCTACATCCTATTTACCTCTTAATACCTGCACTCTGCAGCTGAAAAAAGCATGAAGAAGTTATTTACGTACTCATCTCATTAAAAAATAAAGCAAGGCTGGGCGCGGTGGCTCACACATGTAATCCCAGCACTTTGGGAGGCTGAGATGGGTGAATCATGAGGTCAGGAGTTTGAGACCAGCCTGACCAACATGGTGAAACCCTGTCTCTACTAAAAATCCCAAAATTAGCTGGGCATGGTGGTGCGCACCTGTAATCTCAGCTACCCAGGAGGCTGAAGCAGGAGAATTGCTTGAACCTGGGAGGTGGAGGTTACAGTGAGCCAAGATCGCGCCACTGCACTCTAGCCTGGGTGACAGAGCAAGATTCCATCTAAAACAAACAAAAAAAAGCAAACACAACTCAGTGTGTGGAGAGTGCTATGATTTATTTTAAAAGCGCGGGTAGTGGTGGTGGGGAACAGTATGGACATTTCTATTGTAACATTCATATATTGCCGAAAAATCTTGCATTCCTTAAAGATTTCATGTTAAAAACAACAGACTTATGAGAGAGTTATGGTTGGATCACATTGTTGAAAATTAGTGCTTTGTGAAGAGCACTAACAAAAGCAAAAAACCTGTCTTAATACAAATATTAGTACAATGAGAGACAAGTTAAATTTCTTATAAATGTAGAAACACTGTAGTAAAAAAGAAAAAAAGAAACCTCTTTACTTTTAGAAATAAGGTGAAGTTAGCTTGAGGAAAGCGCTGTAAGGAAGAGTGAAGTCAGTTGAGTCACGGACACAAATGCAAAATGTGCAAAGATGAGCCAGAAGCATGGAAAAGCACCTCCGAGACAGAAGAGAACTGATCCAAGAGAAAGGAGAGGGGAGTGGGCATCACTACGGCCGGAGGGCGCCACCTGCCGGTAAGAGCTGAATAGTGAGCTTCGTGTTTCTTGGGCTAAAACATTGTACAGTACAGTGTATAATATACAGTATAGTGTATAATATACACTAATGCTGCCTCTACGTTATACTGCCATCATTCCCCTAATTTATCACTCCTTTATGAGTAAATTTGGGTTGCAAAAACTTGTGTAACGTAACATTGTATATATTCTTTGCAATATATGCAAATACACACAAATATGTAAATATATGTTTATTTGTTTGTATATGCATAGGTTACTTTCAGATGGAAACACCCAAAGTAGCAACACTGACTGCCTCTAGGGAGGGAAACCGAGCATCTAGAAGGTGAGGTGTATGTGAGGACACTTTCGAGGTGTAGCCCACCTGTATGCTTTGAATATCCTCTAATCAAAAAGATAATTTAAATAAAATCATTAAAATTTTTTAAAACTGAAGACTTCCCCTAGATCCTTTCTATTATCTTTAACTAGCACCATTCTGACTTTATGACTAAAGCTATCTGCTTTGGTCATTTTACTTCTTTAAAACGAGACAAGCATGTGACATCCTAGGCTCTATCAAATGACCTGGTTCTCAAGAGAAGCCGGAGTGCAGTCAGGACAAGGCACACAGCCCTTTACAGGAAGAACTGGGCAATCTATCTGGTGAGAGAGACGCTTAAATAGGGCTGTGACACTGCACAACAAAGTCCCCTTTTTTTGACATTATGGGGGTTGAAACCCCTGCCTGACAGACTCAGAGTCCTTAACCAGACTGCCCCAGCAGGAAGAAGGGTACCGGGAGGGTTTCCATGAGGGCAGAGGCAGCACATGTCTGACTGCCTACTCCATTTGCAAGGACGAATGGAAAGCCAGGGCTCGTCATACAGGTGAACAGTAGAAGACTGCCTGAGCTGATGGAAAAACAGACCCTGAGAACAGCAGAAGAGGAGAAAGTCCAAATAGCATCTTCAGCGAGATTAAGACTACAGTTTACGGCAGTGTTGGCATCTATAAACAATAAGAACATGCTCTATAGAGAGACAATTAGAAGACAAGAGTTACTTAGAGATTGAAAATATAATTGCTGAAGTTAAAAAACCCTTTATTGGCCGGGTACAGTGGCTCACACCTGTAATCCTAGCACTTTGGGAGGCTGAGGCAGGCAGGTCACTTGAGCCCAGGAGTTCAAGACCAGCCTGGGCAACACAGAGAGACTCTGTCTCTACAAAAAATTGCAAAAATTAGCCGAGCATGGTGGCATGTGCATGTAGCCTGGCACTACATCCCAGCGACATGGGAAGCATAGATGGGAGGATCACCTGGGCCCGGGGAGTGTGAGGCTGCACATGGGAAGCATAGATGGGAGGATCACCTGGGCCCGGGGAGTGTGAGGCTGCAGTGACCTGTGACTGCATCACTACACTCCAGCCTGGGCAACAGAGTGAGATTCTGTCTCAAAATCCAGAAAACAAAGAAACAGAAACAAAACAAAACAAACAAACAAACCACCCAAACTAAACTCCCCCCCGAAACCCTTTACTTAGAAAATGATGAAAAAGAGAAAGTGGCATAAATATTAGTGAAAAGTTAACCATTCAAGAGGGCAATCTGAGATTGGACATCCACTGGCAGGCATTTCTGAGTGAGAACAGAAGAAAGAGGAAATATGAAGCCATGGGGAGGGAGTTGCACAGAGTTAAGGAAGACTTTGGTTTGCAGAGCGAAAAGGATTGCCTAATGCGAGCACAATAATAGGAAAAAAATACTTAGACTCATATATATGAAATGTCAGAACACCAAGGATAAGAAGACTCCAGAACTTAAACAACAACTGCAGCAATAATAACAACAACAGCTAGGTCACTTACCCAGGTGTAAGAACTAGATTGACATCAGACCTAACAGAAGCTGGATAACAAACAGAGCAATGTCCTCAGGATTTTGAGAGAAAATAATTTTGGACTTGAATTTTGAAATTCACTTATGCCAGGTATCACTGCAAGAAGGGGTAGGAAAAATAAAAAATTTAAAAATTGTAAAGAAACCCCCAAATAACATAGAAATTGGACACATTTACTTCAATTATGCATAAATAAGTTCCCAAATTACATTGCGCTAGTGTGCACCAAGATTATCAATAAATAAATGATTCCTCTTTCTTGAATGACTTTAGTAAACATTGGTTGTTGTCGCAGCTTTGCATCTGTTCTGCTCCTTCCTGGAGCAGGCCCCCGATTTTTCTTTGGAAACATTATTCCTCCCTCCTCAGTCCTTGGGTTTTAAGTGACTCTAACTTAATCCCGTTTGCACCACAGGGACTCGGTATGCTTTATCCCTGGAGCTGCAGTGATGGGTTCAGATATGGGTTTGTAATCCAAGGCTGTCCCATAAGACTCAGTCCTGGGATTTTTTTTTTTTTTTTTTTGTAAATTAAAAAAGTTTTTATCAATACATGATATTTGTGCATATTTATGGAGTATATGTAATATTTTATTAAATGCATAGAATGTGTAATGTCAAATCAGGGTATTAGGGATATCCATTACTTGGAGTATTTATCATTTCCATGTGTTGTTGAAAACATTTAAAGGCTTCTTTTCTAGCTGTTTTGAAACATACAATACGTTATTGTTAACTATAGCCACCTTGCTCTGTTATCGAACATTAGAACTTATTCTTTCTATCTAACTGTATGTTCGTACCCACTGACCAACCTTTTTTCACCTTCCTGCCCTCTGCATCCTTCTCAGCCTCTGGTATCCATCATTCTACCCTCTACTTCCACGTGATCAAATTTTTTGAACTCCCACATATAAATGAGAACATATGGGCCAGGTGCGGTGTCTCACGCCTGTAAACCCAGCACTTTCGGAGGCGAGGTGGGTAGATCACTAGAGGCTAGGAGTTCGGGACCAGCCTGGCCACGTGGTGAAACCCCATCTCTACTAAAAATACAAAAATAAGCTGGGCATGGTGGCATGCACCTGTAATCCCAGCTACTTAGGTGGCTGAGGCAAAAGAATCACTTGAATCTGGGAGATGGAGGTTGCAGTGAACCAAGATCATGCCACTGCACTCCAGCCTGGGTGACAGAGCGAGATTTATCTCAAAAATAAATAAATAAATAAAAAGAACATGTGATGTTTGTCTTTTTGTGCCTGGCTTATCTCACTTAAAGTGAAAAAAAAAATATGTATATGTATATGTATGTATGTGTATATATAGGAGTATATATAAAATCTTATGGTGTGTATATATTTTTATATACACGTACACATATGGGTGTGTATATATAACATATGTATGTATATAAACACACCTATATAAAACATTTTCTTTATCCACTCATCAGTTAATGGGCCCTTAGGTTTGTTTAATATCTTTGCAGTTGTGAATTGTGCTGCAATAAACATATATGTGAAAGTGTCTTTTTGATATAATGACTTCTTTTCCTTTGGGTAGATACCCAGTAGTGGGATAGCTAGATTGAATGGTAGATCTACTTTTAGTTCTTTAAGAAATTTCCATACTGTTTTCCATAGAGATTATACAAATTTCCCTTTTTACCACACCCATGCCAACATCTATTGTTTTTTCCCCCCAACTTTTATTTTAGCATTAGGGGTATGTGTGCAGGTTTGTTGTACAGATAAATTGTGTGTCATAGGGATTTGGTGTACAGATTATTTTATAACCCATGCAATAAGCATAGTACTCAATAGGTAGTTCTTTGATCCTCACCCTCTTCCCACCCTTCTCCCTTAAGTAGGCCCCGGCGTCTATTGTTCCCTTCTTTGTGTCCATGTGTGCCCAGCGTTTAG
This sequence comes from Papio anubis, assembly GCF_008728515.1. Classification (NCBI taxonomy): domain Eukaryota; kingdom Metazoa; phylum Chordata; class Mammalia; order Primates; family Cercopithecidae; genus Papio; species Papio anubis. The sequence continues at coordinate 8,464,128 of NC_044979.1, forward strand.
CTCCCACTTGTAAGTGAGAACATGTGGTATCTAACTTTCTGTTCCTGTGTTAGTCTGCTTAGGATAATGGCCTGAAGCTCCATCCATGTTGCCACAAAAGACATGATCTCATTTTTATGACTGCATAGTATTCCATATGCAGGTATATATGTAGCAATTTTCTTTATTCAGTCTACCATTAATGGCCTTCTCGGTAGATCCTAGGTCTTTGCTATCACAGATAGTGCTGCGATGAACGTATGCATGTGTGTCTTTATGGTAGGATGATTTATATTCCTTTGGGTATATACTCAGTAATGGGATTGCTGGTTCAAATTGTAGTTCTGTTACAAGTTCTTTGAGAAATCACCAAACTGCTTTCCACAGTGGCTGAGCTAATTTACATTCCCACCAGCAGTGTATGAGCGTTTCCTTTTCTTAACAACCTCAAGCATCTGTTACTTGTTGACTTTTTTTTTTCTTTTTTGAGAAGGAGTCTTGCACTGTTGCCCGGGCTGGAATGCAGTGGTGCGATCTCAGCTCACTGCAACCTCTGCCTCCCAGGTTCAAGCTATTCTCCTGCCTCAGCCTCCCAAGTAGCTGGGATTACAGGCACCCGCCACCATGCCCAGCTAATTTTTTGTATTTTTAGTAGAGATGGCATTTCACTATGTTGGCTAGGCTGGTCTCAAACTCCTGACCTCATGATCTACCCTCCTCAGCCTCCCAAACTTTTTGACTTTTAATGGTAGTCATTTTGACTGGTGTGAGATGGTATCTCATTGTGGGTTTGATTTGCATTTCTCTAATGATTAGTAATGTTCATTTTTTCACAAGTTTGTTGGCCATGTATATGACTTCTTTTGAGAAGTGTCTGTTCATGTCCTTTGCCCATTTTTAAATGGGTTTTTTGCTTCTTAATTTGTTTAAGTTCCTTATAGGTTCTGGATATTAGACCTTTGTTGGATGCATAGTTTGCAAATATTTTCTCTCATTCTGTAGCTTGTTTGTTTACTGTGTTGGTAGTTTCTTTTGCTGGGCAGAGGCTCTTTAGTTTAATTAGGTCCCATTTGTCAATTTTTGATTTTGTTGCAATTGCTTTATCATCTTTGTCACGAAATCTTTGCCAGGGCATATGCCCAGAATGGTATTTCCTGGGTTTCTTCTAGGATTTTGTAGTTTTAGTTTTACATTAAAGTCTTCGATCCACCTTGAGTTGATTTTTGCATACGGTGAAAGGAGGAGGTCTGGTTTCAATCTTCTGCATATGGGTAGCCTGTTATCCCAGCACCATTTATTGACTAGGATATCTTTTCCCCATTGTTTTTTCTGTTGACTTTGTTGAAGATCAGATGGTTGTAGGCATGTGGCTTTATTTCTGGGCTCTCTATTCTGTTCCATTGGTCTATGTGTCTGTTTTTGTACCAACACTATGCTGTTTTTGTTACTGTAGCTCTCTAGGAAAGTTTGAAGTCAGGTAATGTAATGCCTCCAGCTTTGTTCTTTTTGCTTAGGATTGCTTTGACTAGTTGGGCTCTTTTTTGGATCCATATGAATTTTAGAATAGTTTCTTCCAATTATTTAAAAAGATCATTTGTAGTTTGATAGGAATAGCATTGAATCTGTAAATTGATTTGGGCACTATGGCCATTTTAACAATATTGATTCTTCCTAGCTATGAGCATGAAATGTTTTTTTCATTTGTTTGTGTCATCTCTAAATTCTTTGAGCACTGTTTTGTAATTCTCATTGTAGAGATCTTTTACCTCACTGGGGTTGAGAATTACAAAACTCTCCTTGGTGAGGGAGGTGAAAGATATTTTATTGAAAGGTATTTGAAAATGCCTAGGTATTTTATTTTTTCTGTGTGTGTGTGTGTGTGTGGCTATTACAAAAGGGCTTGCATTCTTGATTTGACTCTTAGCTTGGACGTTGTTTGTGTATAGAAATGCTACTACTTTTTTTACATTGAGTTTTTATCCTGAAACTTTCTTAAAGTTGTTTGTCTTGAAGCTGTAAGAGCTTTTGGGCAGAGACTATGAGGTTTTCTACATATAAAATTATATTGTCTGAAAACAGAGATACTTTGACTTCCTCTCTTCCTATTTGAATGTTTTTTATTTCTTTTTCTTTCCTGATTGCTCTGGCTAGTACTTCCAGTACTATGTTGAATAGGAGTGGTGAGAGTGGACATCTTTGTTTTCATCTCCCAGTTTTCAGAGTGAGAGAGAGGGAGAGAAAGGGGAGAGAGGAGAGGAGGAGAGGAAGGAAGGAAGGGAGGGAGGTGGGAAGGATAAGAAGAGGGAGCAGAGGGGAGAAGGAGAGGAGGAAATGATGAGAGGGGAGGAGAAAAAGTGTGGGGAGAGGGAAGGAGAGGAGAGAAGGGTAGGAGGGACAGGAAGGAGGAGAGAGAAGGAGGGAAGGGGAAGAGAGAGAGAATCTGAGCCATGACTAAAATCTAGGAAAAATATTTGGACTTTGGTCATGTGATGAATTGCCTTTTTGGCTTAGGCTCAATAGAAGTTGAGCTTCGCTTATCTGAAACAGAAGGCATCTTGACTGATTCAATAGCTTTCCTAGAAGGAACTAGAGACAAAATTGTAAAAAGTACAAAAATGTTGCCAAGCAGACAGAATCAACAACGCTGACTATAACTGTGGCAAGTGGACCAAAAACCACACAACATTTATAAAAGCATTCCAGGGTTCAGAAAGTTATCCAAAGATATCCCTTCCCAATTCCGGGATTGGACATAATTGCTTAAAGGTGCATAAAACTTCTTAGAACAGCAGTCATGATGCACAAATTGTAAAAACGTGTAAAACCAGTGACTGAAATGAGTGATTTTAACATTTTTTCATATTTTTATTGTGGACATTTAATATTTGTTTTAATTTTTAGTACAGTATTTTCCTTCTTGTTTTTTCTTTTTTAAATTTATTTTTTACTTTTAAAAATTTGTACAAGTCTATGGAGTACATGTGAAATTTTGTTACATGTATATAACATGCAATGATCAAGTTAGGGTATGTAGGGTGTCCATCTCATGAGTACAGTATATTTTTGTTTCACTGTAATCACTTTACTCTGCTACTTAACATTGAATTTATTCCTCTACCTAAGTGCATGTTTGTGCCATTTAACCCACTTCTCTTCATTATTTCTAACTTTGTCTTTCCTTCCACCCACCTCACCCCACACTCACCTCCCAATTTGCAAGTAATTTGTCTTAACAACTTATGTCTGTTTAGAGTCTTCTCTGTACTAATTTAGTTATACTTTGTGTGTGTATGTATATTGAGGTATAATTGGCATACAATGAACTATACACACGTATTTAAAGTGTACAATTTAATAAATTTTGACACATATCCATTGGCCCCCCCAAAATATCCTCATGACCCTTGTCAGTCCTTCCTCTTGACACTTCTCACCCCCATCCCTGGGTAGCCACTGACTTGCTTTTTGTCACTATAGAATAGTGAGCATTTTCTAGAGTAAGTGGAATCACACCATATATACTATATGTACTCCTTTTGTTTGTTTGACTTTTTCCACTGAGCATAATAATTTTGAAGTTCATCCATGTTGTGTGAATCAGTAGTTCATCTCTTTTTGCCGAGAAGTCATATTGCATTGTATAGATATGCTATAGTTAGTTTATCCATTCACCTGTTGGTAGATATTTTGGTTATTCCCAATTTTTGCCTATTACAGATAAAGCTTTTATGAATGATCAGGTATAAGTCATTTATGAACACATGCTTTCTTTTCTCTTAGGAATATACCTAGGAGTGGAATGCCTGAGTCATATTATGGGTGTGTAAGATTACTTTTTAAGAAACTGACCAATTGTTTTCCAAAGTCATTGCACCACATTTTTTTTTTTTTTTTTGAGACGCAGTTTTGCTCTTGCTGCCCAGGCTGGAGTGCAATGGTGTGATCTCGGCTCACTGCAACCTCCGTTTCCTGGGTTCAAGCGATTCTCCTGCCTCAGCCTCCTGAGAAGCTGAGATTACAGGCACCTGCCACCACACCCGGCTAATTTTTTGTATTTTTAGTGGAGACGGTGTTTCGCCATGTTGGCCAGGCTGGTCTCGAACTCCTGGCCTCAGGTGATCTACCCGTCTTGGCCTCCCAAAGTGCTAGGATTATAGGCGTGAGCCACTGCGCCCGGCCAATGGCACCATTTTATATACCACCATTCCCTCCACATCTTCACCAACACTTAGTGTGGTCAGTGTATTTAATTTTAGCCATTCTAATAATCTTTTTTAGTGCTGCATAATATTTCCATGATATGAGTATACCAATATGAGTATCCCTACTGATGCACTTTTACCTCCCTTCCTATACTTTTGCCTCCAGAAACAATTCTGCAAAACCAGACTATACTAACTGGAGCTTTTATTGCCATGAGATGGAGTCTTTGGAATAGGGTTGATGCATTGAAGTGCATAAATATTTTAAAATAAAATAAATCTTATCTAGAGCTTTCTTAAAAGGCTGTAATAATTTACATTTACCAACAATGCATTAAAGCATCTTTTGCCTTTCTTCCCAACCTCACCACTAATTTTTATTTTATTTATTTATTTATTTATTTATTTGAGATGGAGTTTCACTCTTGTTGCCCAGGCTGGAGTGTAATGGCACAATCTCGGCTCACCGCAACCTCCACCTCCTGAATTCAAGCGATTCTCCTGTCTCAGCCTCCGGAATAGCTGGGATTACAGGCATCCACCACCAAGCCCGACATTTTGTATTTTTAGTAGAGACGGGGTTTCTCCATGTTGGTCAGGCTGATCTCGAACTCCAGACCTCAGCTCACCACTAATTTTTGTCAATAGTATATAACTTTTGGCAATACTTTCAAGTTGTTTTGATTTTCATTTCCTTGATTATGAAGTTGAACATTTTTTCACGCATATTGGCCATTGATCGTTCATCTGTGAACAGTCTAAGGATGTTGCGCATTTTTATTTTTGTGAGCTTTTTTGGTAACATAGATTTTAAAATTTCATCTTGAATTTTTTTTTTTCCCTTAGAGATGGGGTCTCACTCTGCTACCCAAGCTGGATTTCGTGGTGCAATCAGATCTCACTGCAGCCTACAACCCCTGGCCTCAAGAGAATTTTTTTTTAAAATCTTTAAATTTGCTTATGGCATCTTTGCCATATTAAACACTTTAAAGCCACCTTTTCTTTTATAACTTCTGGCTTCATATCTTGGTTAACAAAGTACATCCAACTCTTGGCTTGTACCTATAATTTCCTGTATTTTATCTTAAGATTTTCATGTTCTTATTTTTTTACAGACACAAATTCAATCCTTCTTGGATTTTATTTTATTTTATTTTTTATTTTTTTAGATGGAGTCTTGCTCTGTTGCCAGGCTGGAGTTCAGTGGCGCGATCTCGGCTCATTACAACCTCCGCCTCCCGGATTCAAGCGATTCTCCTGACTCAGCCTCCCGAGTATCTGGGACTACAGGCAGGCACCACAACGGTCAGCTAATTTTTGTGTTTTTAGTACAGATGGGGTTTCACCATGTTGGCCAGGATGGTCTCAATCTCTTGACCTCGTGATCCACCTGCCTCAGCCTCCCAAAGTGTTGGGATTTCAGGTGTGAGCCACCGTGCCCAGCCTCTTGGATTTTTATGTAGTGTGAGGTAGCAGCCCAGCTTTACTTTCTTCTAATTGGAAAGCTGTTTTGTTCTCACCACTTAACTAAATAACCCATTTTCCTCTGCTTTGTCATACATTTATTCCCATTATCAACCAGGATTCATTATGTACTATGTATATTGTCCTACTGATTTATTTGTGTGTTTTATGCCAATGCCAGACTAAGTTAAGTTCAGGCATTTTTTTTTTCCCCACAAGGGAGACTTAAGAAAGCATATCTAATTCCACACACAAAAAGAACAGATTTCAATTGGAATCTAATTATGTATATATCCATTTTGGAAGAATGTATATTTTCATAGTGGTATTTTCATACAAGAACATGGTATGTTTTCCTGTTTGTTCAGATCTTGTTTCATGTTTTTCAATATGGTTGAGTTATATTTATAGTTATGTATATCATAAATATATATAAGAGTATATGTACAGCATAAAGTTCAATAAAACCATACCCAGTTTAAGAAGTAGAGCATTGCCCTTTGAAGCTTCCCATCTCACCTCCATGAGATCCTCTCCCTCTCACCAGGGTATTATTACTATCCTCTCCTTTGTGTTAATCATTCACTTTTTTTTCTTTTTCTTTTTTTTGAGATAGGGTGTTGCTCCATTGCCCAGGCTGGAGCGCAGTGGTGCAATCATAGCTCACTGCAACCTTGACCTCCTGGGCTCAAGTGATCCTCCCACTCTGGACTCTTGAGTAGCAAGATCACCTTGTGCACCACCTCACCTGGCTATTTTTTTTTTTGTAGAGACAGGGAATCACTGTTTTGCCCAGGCTGGTCTCAAACTCCTGTCCTCAGGAATCCTCCTGCTCTGGCCTCTCAAAGGGTTGGGATTATAGGCGTGAGTCACCACGCCCAGCCCTCCCTTGCTTTTCTTTATAGTTTCTTATCACCTATGTCTGTTGCTCTAAACAATATATAGTTTTAGTTTTTTTCCATGGCTAACCTTGTCAAAAATGGAATCAGATTCTGTATTCTTCTGGGAAAAGAACGGTTCTTCCTTGGTTAAACATGTATATGATATTTATTCATGTTGATGCAGGTAATTGTATTTTGTTCATTTTTCCTGCTGAATATCATTCCACTGTGTTGGTATTCTATAGTTTGCTTATCCAGTGCACTATTGATGAATATTTGGGTTGTTTCTAGCTTTTTACTGGCATGAGTCTTCTTACAAAAATATCCTTATGCATTCATGTAAGGTTTTCTTTAAGGCAATGGTCTTCAAACATTTTTTACTTCTTTATTCACTAAAGGAATTTTTAAAAAATCTAGGTCTTCTCTTGAGGATTTTAAGCTGAACTTCTAAAATTTTTTCCTCATGAATATTTGCAAAAGATGTAATTTCTGGCACATTGTAGATATTAACATTTTTAAATGAAATTACTTCTTTTAAAATTATTTTAGATATAATACAAATAACATAGCAATTGGACACCAATCTTCAGCTATTTAAAAAACACATGAGCAAGACTTTTTCTAACAGTCAGAAATTTTACCTGTTGCTTTTTCTCCTTGACTGTCCATTTACTTCCCCACAGAATTGGATCTTGTGATCAATGTTTATGCTTCAGAAATCTTGGTCACCCTAGCATCTTTTTCTATCACAAAAATAAATATAGAACTTGAAAAAAATTCTGTGGCCACAGATACTTAGTGTGAAAAATTTCTTTCATATTTAGTTATTATTAAAGCATGGGGGGTCAGTAAAAAATAAAATAAAATAAATTATCAGTATACAATTGATCAAAGTACATACATGTATCACAACATTTGTAAAATAATTTATCACTACCTTTTTAATTTTGAAAATGCATCTCTCAGTGGGATGGATGAGGCTTCTTTTCATTTATTTCATGCATGCACTATGACGTCACTCTTTGCCAGAATGAGACAATGTTCAGCATCAATTCTATTCCTATTTTTTGTTTTCATCAGTGCAAAAATTGAGAAACCTTGTTCATATAAATGAATCAATAGAAATGTAATCAATTTTGTTATGATAATGCCACTCAGTTCTTTGTACTCCTTCCAAAATAAATGCCAAAACCACATAGTGGTACCTCATTAATTTTTAATAGTCTATTGATGGATATCTCTGTCTTCCTTTTTGTTGAAAACAAAATAGGGGAAACTGCTTGACTTGCAAAAGGATTTAATGGCCAGTCATTAGAATCACTCAATTTCTCGATATCTGAGAAGTATACCAAAAAAGCTTTATCAAGACATATCGAATGACTATAAATTGTATGTCTTACTCTTTCACTGAAAGGTTGAAAAGTATCCCATTTAACCCATTATATCTAAAATATTTGGAAAAATTGAATTATTATTAACTTTGATAAACCTTTGTCAATCTATTTAAAAAACTTTTTAAGTGGAAAATTCTAAATACGAAGAAGTAGAAAAAATAGTGTACTGAACTCAATGTATCCATCATTAGGCATCAACAGTTATACACGGGCAATCTTGTTTCATCTAAACCCTTATCCTTTCTACTCCTAGTTTTTATTATTGTTTTTATTTTTTGAAATAGGGTCTCACTCTCTCACCCAGGTTACGATGCAGTGGCATGATCACAGCTCACTGCAGCTTTGACTCCCGGGCTCAATGGATCCTCCTACCTCAGCCTCCTGAGTAGCTGGTGCTGCCGTCACCTTCCGCTAGTTTTTTAAAAAGTATTTTGTAGAGATAGGTCTGTGTTGCCCAGGCTGATCTTAACTCCCAGGCTCAAGCCATCCTCCTGCCTTGGCTTCCCAAAATGTGGAGATTATAGGTGTGAGCCACCATACTCAGCTCCTTTTGAAGTTTTTGACAAACTTCCCAAGATTAATTTCTAAATTAAGCCTTTTTTGTTGATCTTGAACTAACTTTGGGATTTTTGAGATGGGCTCCTGGAAAATGTCAAAGAATTTATCTCTCACCTTGTAAAAGAGGGACATTAAACTAATTAGCTTACTTGATGTACTAAATTATGTGGGAAGCATTGTCAAGTATAAGTGATGTTTAGCTTTCTTTATGTTATATTTATATGGGCACATGTTACTAATAAGAGTGTTTCAGAAATTAGACAAAATTTGTTAAAATTTGTCAATACCCTAGCTATTCATGATATGTCTGATATAATGTTATCAATCAGAATTCTACATCTTATTTTACAATGTTGTATGTCACAGAAATAACCAAATTTCCTCGTCAATTAGATTGTAAGAAACTCTCATTAGATATTTAAATGTGATGACTTAAAAATCTTTTATCATTTACATGTTATTTTACTTTGATGTTTTCTTAAAAGCTTTTGCAAGCACCTATGGTCAAAATTTGTCTTCAAAGAGATTCATGGAAAAGACTCCAACAAGTACAGATTTCTGATAACTTTAAGATCACACCATTGGCCTGGGTAAGAATTTCCGGAACTCTAATGAAGAAACTGATTGGTTTGTAAAACTGTTAACCCGATGTAGGGCAAAAAGAAAATTAATTGGATGGAACTAAATGAACTGATGAAGAAAAACGATGCTTTAAAAAATTACCTTTTTTCAAAACATTGCTCGTTCTTTAATATTTTGTTTTCCAGTTCTGAGGAAACGTTTTCTCTTTTCTCCTAAGCTATAGCTGACCACAATCTGGTAGATTATGCATTTGTAAACAGAAATAAAGCATTTAGTTTTTTTCCCTACCTAATCCCTCCAGAATTTGAAAATGATCAGTGAGTATTCTTATATTCATGACAATAGTTGTTTGTATAGGTCCAATAAGAGTCTCTTCTGTTTGTACCAGCACACAGTGGAAAACTGGTTATGCTACCAAAACTTTGGAATGTAACTTTTAGAATGTCATAGAATCAGAAATGACCACACAGTTTTAAGAAACTAAGGTTGACTTTGTGGGGCCAATAATGCTCCTTAAAAAAACCCCAGCTGGTACCTTGTTCACAAAGTCGCTAGCCTTACAGTTGAGTAAAGAAGATAACTTTCTCGCAGGCCCAGGAGCCGTAAAAATATTTTGGAGACCTCGAGAAGAGAGGAACTCACCCAAATCTAGAGGTGTTACAGGCGAAATCTAATGACAAGCTCTTGGCTTGGCTTCCTAGACTTGAGAGGCTTTTAGATGATTCCTTATTAACAGTTCCAGCAAAGCAGACTTAAAAAGAGCCTATACGATCAATCACTATTCTTGCTGCATTATGTGAATAATCAAGACAAGTTTAAGTGACTAGATTTATTTTGTAAAAAAATTAGTCTTACTATGATTATGTTTGGTAAAAATGGGAGTGACTGTGGAGAGAAAAATTACATTAAAAAAACTATAGTATACCCATTATTGGATTCTAGTACTGTTCATTGTCTTTGAGGTTTTGTTATCTATTTGTAGAATGGATTAGATATTAAACTCTAATTTCCTCCCATATCTGGCAACAATCTTCAAGCTAATGTTTCATGTTTTTCTCCTACTCTCTTGACTTGACATCACTGAAAACTGAAGCTGCCCTTTTCCTGAAACTTTGCAAGCTGAAACTGGATGACTTGATATAAACTTCAAAGAAATCACTACCACAGCTCACGTATAAGCAACCTTTGTGCCCGTTACTGTGTAGGCCATTCAGAAAGTCCACTGGAACACCCAATGACCTCACCAGAGACATTCAAACTGCAAATCAGGAAACTGATCAGAATTACCACTGCTTATCTTCACTCTCTATCTAAAGATGCTTTGAGCCCAATCGATAGTACCCTTACCAACTGATTGCCCTCTGGACTCAAAAGCCGGGCTTATAACTTGCTCTAAACATTAACCTTTATTTTTTTTTGTTTCCATATAAATGCCTCTTATCGTTTACACTGTGAAGTCTCAACTTGGATGGCAGCCCATCTGCAACACGGCCTCCTAAAATGAGACGCAACTGTTCAACTGAACTGAACTATTTTCAGGACTAAAGGGCTGTGTCAATAAGATATGGGGAATATTTGTTCTTCTATGTGTTCCAATCCGTGTTTTTCTTTCCCTTCACTGATCTCTTGTTTCACAACTTCCAACCCAAATCTGCTCACAGCTACTAACTTGGCTTTTAACATATGAAACTTTCTAAAAGTAAAGTTTCAAATGGGAAATGAAGAGGCTCAGAATACACTACCCCAAAATACGTCACTCAGAACACATCATCCCCAAATATGCCACTTTGGCATCAGAATTATTTTAAACTAAAGGCACATAAAAACAGGAGGTGCAAGAAGATCACTCTGACCTTCACCGTTCTTTAAAAGCCAGAGATGAAATTCCCATGTGAAAGATGTCCTCCCTAAACCAAGAAGAAAGTGGTATTCTTATCACCAAGGATGGGAAGTTGAGGCTGATATGAATCTGTACAAGCATCCCTTATCTTCCTATATCTTCCTAATTACTTATCTACCCAGTTATTTACCCTAGCACAAGCCCCTTTGCCTTGTTATATTTTCACAATTCAAGGCATAAATGTTTGACTCTAGCTGCTGCTTTGTGTCTTCACTTCCCTATGAAGGCTCTCCTGCCATAAAAGACTTGCATTAAATAATTTATATGCTTTTCTTCTGTTGATTTGTCTTATGTCGATTTAATTCTCCAGGCCCAGGCAAAAAAACAAACAAACAAAGAAAACAAAACAAAAACAAAAACAAAAAAACCCCAACAACAACAACAAAACCCTAAGAGAGGAGGGGTAAATTTTTGCCTCCTCTTCTGCACTTTTCAAATGCTCTATCCTGTTTTCACTTCTTTACTTTCTGGCACTATAAGGTGTTCCAGGCTCATCTTGTATTTATTTTCCCTGTCCTAGCCCTGGAATCACCCGCTTCTACACTTCTTTAAGGAGTCCTGGTTCCTTTCATTGGGGAATGGCATTTCAAAATCAAGATCTGAGTGCCGGCTGTGCTCATTGCTACTGGTGTCACTGCTTGTAGTCTCCTCTCTCTCAGTGGGCGCAGCTAGGCAATCCATGTATGTATAACTGACCCATATATGCACACATATTATATTTTTGTATCTATTAAAAATAAATCAACCATGAGTTCATGCTGATATTTCTAACTCCAGTCCAGCATCAGGATTTATTCTAGCATTATCTCTGCTTATTTGTAACTTCTTTCTGACAATGAGAAAAGTGGATCTCATAGCTTACAATATACTTAATTATTTTTGAGCCCAAGTATACCATAGGTTTAGGGTTGCTTGTGAAAAACGAATTTACCAATGAGAGTATGTTGCTTCTGTACCATTCTTTTTGTCTTTGGCCTGACACTCTCTAGTCAAAACATTGCTTTACAAAGTCACTTAGGTCAGCTGCTTTCTTGTCCCCTAACTTCTGTATGGTTATGTTTTTTTTTTATTTGCAATACGGTTAGATTCATTTTAGCAGTCTGCTTTTCATCTTGGATTTCCCCAAGATCTTGGTTGATTTTTTAAAAACTTGCATAAAGCAAAGTTTACCCTTTGTGGTGTATAGGTTTATGGGATAGAGAAAGGCATAGAGTCACGTGTACAACAGTACAGTTTAACTCAGAACAATTGGATCCCCCAAAAGTTTCCTAATGAGGCCCTAAAGTGGAGCATCATTTCATATGACTCCCCCAACTCCAGGCAACCGTGGATTTGTTTTCTATTTTGATAATTTTGCCTTTTCCAGAGTCCCATATAAATAGAATCATTCAATGTGTAACATTTTGGATTTTCTCTCATTGAGCAAAAACAATTTCAGGTTCATTCATGTGTTGTGGGTTGATACTTTTTATTGCTGAATAGTATTCCATTGTCTGGATATACACCAACTTACTTACCCTTTCATCTGTGAAAGACAGCTGAGATGTTTCTAGCTTTTGGTTATGAATAAAGCTGCTGTAAACATTCAGGGCCTGGCACGGTGGCTTACGCCTGTAATCCCAGTACTTTGGGAGGCTAAGGCAGGCGGATCACCTGAGGTCAGGGGTTCGAGACCAGCCTGGCCAATATAGCGAAATCCTTTCTTTACTAAACATACAAAAATTAGCTTGCAGTGGTGGTGCATGCCTGTAATCCCAGCTACTCAGGAGGCTGAGGCAGGAGAATCATTTGAGCCCAGGAGGCAGAGGTTGCAGTGAACTGAAATTGTGCCACTGCACTCCAGCCTGTGAGACTCCATCTCAAAAAAAAAAAAAAAAAAAAAAAAAGTCAGGTACAGATTTTTCTGTCGGCGTAAGGTTTCAGTTAACTTAGGTCAATACCTTGGAGTGGGACTGTGGGGTCACATGATAAGTGCATGTTTAACTTTATAAGAAATTGCAAAACTAGTTTCCATTTATAAGAAACTGCTATACTATTTTCTGTTCCCACTGGCGATGAATGAGAATTCCATTTGCTTTCTCACCCTTGTCAACACTTTAGCCATTCTAATAGGTGAGTAGCAGCATTTCACTGTGTTTTGATTTGCACTCTCTAATGACTAGTGTCGTTGAGCATTTTTTAAAATTGTGGTAAAATATACATACCTAAAATTTACTATTTTAACTATTTTAAAGTGTACAGTTCAGCGACAGTAAGTGCATTCACATTGTCGTATAACCATCACCACCTTCTGTCTTCAGAACTTTTTCATCTTCTCAAACTGAAGTTCCATACCCATTAAACACCAGATCCTCATTTTCCCCTCCCTCCATCCTCTCCCAACCACCATTCTAGTTTTTGTCTCCATAAATGTAACTACATTAGAAACCTCAGATAAGTGCAGTCATCTAATATATATAGTAATATATATAATATGATATAATATACATAATATATTATGCATATAATATATATAATGTATTATATAATATATATAGTCATGTTTTATATATATATATATACATACACACACATATATATATATATATAGAGAGAGAGCGACTGGCTTATTTTGCTTAACATAATGTCCTCAAAGTTCATCCATGTTGTATTAGGTTGGTGCAAAAGTAATCGGGGTTTTCCCCATTAAAAGTGATAGCATGAGTCAGAATTTCCTTATTTTTAAAGGCTGAATAATATTCCATTGTATGAATATATCATGTTTGTTTATTCATTCATGTGTCAATGGACACGGGTTGCTCTCGCCTTTTGGCTATTGTGAATAATGCCGCTATGGACACAGTGTACAAATATGTGTTGAAGTCTCTGCTTTCACTTCCTTTTTTTTTTTTTTGAGACGGAGTCTCGCTCTGTCTCCCAGGCTGGAGTGCAGTGGTGCGATCTCGGCTCACTGCAAGCTCCACTTCCCGGGTTCAAGCTCCACTTCCCGGGTTCACGCCATTCTCCTGCCTCAGCCTCCCGAGTAGCTGGGACCACAGGCGCCCGCCGCCACGCCCGGCTAAGTTTTTGTATTTTTGTTTTCGGTAGAGATGGGGTTTCACCGTGTTAGCCGGGATGGTCTCGATCTCTTGACCTCGTGATCCGTCTGCCTCGGCCTCCCAAAGTGCTGGGATTACAGGCGTGAGCCACCGCACCCGGCCTCTGCTTTCACTTCTTTTGGGTGTATACCCAGAAGTGGAATTGCTGGATCACAGGTAATTACGGTTAATTTTTTGAGGAATCATCATACCGTTTCCACAGCAGCTGCACCATTTTACATTCCCACCAGCAATGCACAAGAGCTCCAATCTCTCTCACATCCTTGCCAACACTTGTTATTTTTTTGTCTGTGCATGTGTGTTGATAATAGCCAACCTAATGGGTGTGAAGCAGTATTTCATTGTGGTTTTGATTTGCATTTTGTTAATAGCTAGTGATATTGAATATCTTTCATGTGCTTATTGGTCATTTGAATATCTTCTTTGGAGAGATGTTTATCTTGATAAACCTTTTTTGGAAGTTTATTAATTTTTTCAACTTTTATTTTAGATACAGGAGGTACATGTGCAGGTTCGTTACACGGGTGTATTGCATGATGCTGAGATTTAGGGTATGGATCCCATCACCTAGGTAGTGAGGATAGTACCCATTAATTTTGTCAACCTTTTCAATGATCCAGTTTTGAGGTTCTATTATTTTTCTCTACTATTTTTTTCTGTTTTTAATTTAATTACTTTGTTTTTGTCTTTTCTCCCCTTTCTGCTTGCTTTGAGTCTACTTTACTCTTCTTTCTCTAGTTTATTAAGGTGAATGCAACAATTAATTTTTTGAGGTTTTTCTTCTTTTCTGATATAAGCATTTAATGTTATAAATTTTCCTTTAAGCTATCCTTTAGCTTTCTTCTATAAATTTTGATTTGCTGGCATTTTATATCCACCTATTTAAGCATATTTTAAAAATCTGCCTTGAGATTTCTTGTACTCAAAGGTTGTTTTCAAGTATGTGTTTAATTTTCAAATCTTTGGACAATTTCTAGATTCTTTCTGTTACTTATTTTGAATTTAATTCCATTTTGGTCTGAAAAGATACTTTATGTAATTTCTGTTCTTTTAGATTTGTTAAGGTTTGTTTCATGGCTCACAATATGCTCTATTCTGGTGAATGCTCCATGTGCATTTGAGAACAATGTGTGTTCTGTTGTTGATTGAAGTGTGCTATAGGTCAAGTGTCAATAGGTCAACAGTGTCATTAGGTCAATAGTGTCAATAGGTCAAATTGGTTGACAGTGGTCAAGTCATCAACATATTTAATGACCTTCTAGCTACTTGTTCTAGCCATTACTTAAAGAGATGTGTTAAAATCTCCAACTGTAATTGTAGCTATTCATCTATATCAACTTTGGTTCTTTCAGTTTTTCTTTAAGTGTTTTGAAACTCTATTGTCAAGTTCATATACATTTAGGATTGTTATGTTACTTTGGTAAATTGGCATTTTAATCATTATGTAGTATTTCTTTTTATCTTTGATAATACTCTTTGTTCTGAAGTTTAAAAATTTTTTATTTAATTTTAATTTTTATTAAAATTTTTTTTTATTATACTTTAAGTTCTAGGGTACATGTGCATAATGTGCAGGTTTGTTACATATGTATACATGTGCCATGTTGGTGTGCTGCACCCATCAACTCGTCAGCACGCATCAACTCGTCATTTACCTCAGTTATAACTCCCAATGCCATCCCTCCTCCCCATAATAGGCCCTGGTGTGTAATGTTCCCCTTCCCATGTCCAAGTGATCTCATTGTTCGATTCCCACCTATGAGTGAGAACATGAGGTGTTTGGTTTTCTGTTCTTGTGAAAGTTTGCTGAGAATGATGGTTTCCAGCTGCACCCATGTACCTACAAAGGACATGAATTCATCCTTTTTTATGGCTGCATAGTATTCCATGGTGTATATGTGCCACATTTTCTTAATCCAGTCTGTCACTGATGGACATTTGGGTCGATTCCAAGTCTTCGCTATTGTGAATAGTGCCGCAATAAACATATGCGTGCATGTGTCTTTATAGCAGCATGATTTATAATCCTTTGGGTATATATCCAGTAATGCGATGACTGGGTCATATGGTATTTCTAGTTCTAGATCCTTGAGGAATCGCCATACTGTCTTCCATAATGGTTGAACTAGTTTACAATCCCACCAACAGTGTAAAAGTGTTCCTATTTCTCCACATCCTCTCCAGCAGCTGTTGTTTCCCAACTTTTTAATGATTGCCATTCTGACTGGTGTGAGATGGTATCTCATTGTGGTTTTGATTTGCATTTCTCTGATGGCCAGTGATGACAAGCATTTTTTCATGTGTCTGTTGGCTGTATGAATGTCTTCTTTTGAGAAGTGTCTGTTCATATCCTTTGCCCACTTTTTGATGGGGTTGTTTGTTTTCTTCTTGTAAATTTGTTTGAGTTCTTTTTCTTCATCATTCAACTTGATAAAGCTTCTTCTTCTTTTTTTTTTTTTAACATGAGTATAGCTATTCCAGCTTTCTTTTAGATATTGTTTGATGGTATACATTTTTAACATTCTTTTATTTGTAACATATTTGTGTCTTTATTTTCAAAGTGAGTTTTTCTTAAGGCAGCATATACATAAGTCTTGATTTTTAATAATATCTGAAAATTTCTGTCTCTTAATTGGTATATTTTGATCATTCACCTTTAGTATGGTTATTATATAACTGAATTAAAATCTACCATTTTCTTAGCTGTTTTTTATTTAATCCATCTGTCCTTTATTTTTTCCTGCCTTCTCTTGAAGTAATTGAGCACTTACTGGAATTATGATTCTATTTCATCTCCTTTATTGATTTATTATTTGTTCACCCCTTTAAAAAGTTTAGTCCTTGGTACAGGAGTTATATGTTTTTAATTAATTAGAGTGTATCATTAAATAATACTGTATCTATTCACAGATAGTTTAAGGCCTCAAATTATCATAGTCCCACTTCTCTGCTATTACATATATTATACATATAACATATAATTATTAGGCTACATATCTCTATATTATTAGATATTAATATCTATATTCTATCTATCTATCTATCTATCTATCTATCTATCTATCTATCTATCTATCTATGTATCTATCCATCTTGGGAATTAACTGAGAGATATAGATAAGCCAAAGGCAGGCTTAAAACAAAACAAGGGCCGGGTGTGGTGGCTCATGTCTGTAATCCCAGCACTTTGGGAGGCTGAGGTGGGCAGATCACGAGGTCAGGAGATCGAGATCATCTGGGTCAACATGGTGAAACACCGTCTCTACTAAAAATACAAAAATTAGCCAGGTGTGGTGGCGCCTACCTGTAATCCCAGCTACTTGGGAGGCTGAGGCAGGAGAATCGCTTGAACCTGGGAGGCGGAGGTTGCAGTGAGCCGAGATCGTGCCACTGCACTCCAGCCTGGTGACAGAGCAAGACTCCGTCTCAAAAACAAAACAACAAACAAACAAGCAAACAAGAAGTAGCTAGATAAAGAAAACATTGTTAGGTGAATCATGAAAAATAAAAGCATTTATTATGAACCATAAAAGTCATACAGAGTAGCGGTATAAAAGATGATCTACATCTTATGTTAATATAAGGCTTTTATTATTATATGAGACTCACTTCACACCTTCATATTATTCATATAATTTTAATCTAATGACAACTTAGTCATCTTGGCTGTCTCTCCAATGTATTATATAATAAGTTCTTATAGGGTAGGGAGTTTACCGTATGCAAGTGACCCTTGTTCTTCTCTCCTACCCCTTTCCTCCCTGTTTTCCTCTTCCCCTCTTTCTCACTCTCTTCTCTTTTTATCCCTTCTCACCTCCTTTCTCCCTATCCTACATTCTTTTACTCCCTCTTTCCTCATCTTATTTTTTTTAATCTCCCCCTTTTTTAAATTAATAGGTTTTATTTTAAAAAGCAGTTTTAGGTTTACAGAAAAATGGGAATGATAAATACTGGGAGTTCCCCTATACTCCTCACCGTCTGCCCCAACAATTTCCCCTATTAGTAACATCTTGCCTTAGTGTGGTACATTTGTTGTAACTGATGAGCCAATATTGATAAATTATTATTAATTAAAGTTCATAGTTTACATTAAAATTCAGCCTTGGTGTTGTATATTCTATGGGCTTTGATGAATGTGTAGTGACATGTATCTACCATTACAGTATTATACAGAATAGTTTCACTACCCTAAAAATTCCCTATATTCCACCTATCCATCTCTCCCTCCATCCCCTGGAACTGCCAGCAACCACTGATTGGTTTACTGTCTCTGTCATTTTGTCTTTTACAGAATGCCATTTAGCTGGAATCATACAGTATATAGCCTTTCAGATTGACTTAGTTCACTTAGCAATATGCATTTAAGTTTTCTTTATGCTTTCTCATGACTTGTTAGCTCAGTTACTTTTTGATTGAATAAGATTCCATGGTCTAGATGTGCCACACTTTATCCATACACCTATTGAAAGACATCTTGGTTGTTTCTAAGTTTTGACAATTATGAATAAAGCTGCTATAAACCTTAGTGGGCAGATTTTTGTGTGGACATAAGTAATATATTTTTAAATAATGGGATGAGAAAGGAGAGCTTTCTAAGAATGACAGTGCCATAAAAAAACATTTGTTCAAATTTCCAGACAGCAAAAAAGTCACATTGCAAACTTAAGAGACAAACAGCAGGGGGTGGTATTTGCAAAATATGTGACCATAGTTGACAGTTCTATTTTTCAGTACACTGTGAACTTAAAGGAGATAAGATTCTCAAACTCTTTGACTATTTTATTTTATTATATTTTATTTTATTACCTGCATGTCTGTGGTAGGAGAGAGACATATCAGTGATTCTCTTTAGATTTGTCCAAAACGTCTTATAGGAATTTAAACCTGTTAGGAACTACCAGATTTCTATTTACATCTCACTGTTAGGAAAACACATTTTGAAATGAAACCACCATAATTCTACAGACTTTTAGAGAGGAAAAGTTATAACTATTATTATATGAAAAGTTAACATTACGATATTAATATGAGAGAATATTTTGGAAGTCAAATGCAGCTTTCATTGCAAAGTGCGAATTGTATATGTTATCTGCGTTAGAACCACCTTCCTCTCCAAACTAAATCAAAGAATCAAGAGTTACCCGCATCTCACTCTCTCACTTATAATTTCTTTAAAAACTGAATCCATCTAAATGCAAATGTGCAAGTAACTGATCCAGCTCTGCTTCATTCACCTGAGAAAGTTCCCGGAGAGGAGCTCCATGCCCTCCCGCTCCCACCACCACAACACAGAAGCTCCCAGCATGACCAGGGCCATTCTCTTCCCTTCTCCCAAGCCCCTTGTTAAGTGCTTGTCACTTTGGCTAAATCACATCATGAATGGGGTTAGATGTCTTCCTGGTCCCTGTGGAAATGAAATCCTCCTGGGTGGGGAAATCTCCTAAGCCTGGCCCCCCGCCTCAGGTCAGAGCACAGGTAACATGAGGGCAGGGCATTTGGCAGAAGTAAGAGGGAGCCATAGAATGTTTCAAGCAAGATGCCTGCTCCTTGTGCAGTGGAACACCGAGAGTGCCCTTGGGTTCAGTCCTCACTGCCATCTAGAATTCAATATAGGAAACTCTCTTGGCCAGGCTCACACCTATAACTCCAGCACTTTGGGAGGCTGAAGTAGGTGTATCACTTGAGCTCAGGAGTTCAAGACTAGCTTGGGCAACATAGGGAGACCCCATTTCTTAAAACAATAAACAAAAATAAGAAATTGTCTTTATGGTGCACTGCAGATGGTGGCTGGGAGATGTGTATATGTTCAGCCTGGGCCAGTAACAGGCAGCTGTTGGCCAGCCCTGGGATGCAGCCATACTCAGATGTTTAGTGGCTTTTCTGGGTATCAGTGCTCCTGCTAATTCTGGTAAAAAGATTGTTTTGCATAAAAGCATCACAGAGGTGTGGTGGGAAAAGGAAGTAGAGCTGTTTTACAAACAACTTCTTACCCTGGCTGTCTCTCAGCGCTTTGAGTCACCCACTGAGGGCGGCTTTGTACGGAAACCCACACACATTGTTATTTTCCTGTTCTCAGGAACATGGTCCCTTTCTCTCTAGCAGACCAAATTTGTGGCCAGGTTTATCACGTCTCATTGCTCTTGTGTTTTTATAAAGGGCCGGTAAGCCAATGAGAGAGACTGCCTAGGAGAGGGAGGGTTGCTCCGAGGCCATCTGTAGACCTTGTAAGAAATTCCAGGACCTGGAAGGTAACAAGGCTTGTTTTGTTTTCTTTCATTTTCTCTTCTCTCCCCCACCCCCACCCTCAGTTCTACTAGTAACAGTCTGTGCCAGCCTGGACAAGACACTTGGTCTTTCTAAACCTCAGTTTCTTTATTCCTGATTTAGGAGAAAAAATCATATACCCTAAAGTCCCAGATATGTGCCAACTGAAAATATGACTGATACTATATTTTTAAGAACCAAAATCTGGAATAGAATGAGCTCAGATGGTACCCCTATGGTGATACGAATGAGCTTATTTCTTGTGTTTGTGCAAGAGCATTTTCATATATGCACGCAGTGGCTGCTGCACCCCCTATGTGGGTACACATATGGCTTCCCCCCAAATTGCAGGACAAGGAAAGATCACCTGAACATCCTTCCCCCACCCTGGTCTTCCCCAGAAGTTATAGGATAGTCTTTGAAGAACAGGCTGAAAATTCACCTTTTGATTTTAATCTTATTTTATTCCCATTGCCTTTTGTTGTTGATTATACCACTCAGCTTGATGGAAGTAGTTTCCATTTTAAAGACTGGAGAAAGATTTCAGGAATAAGACTCAAGATGAACTGCAGTTTTTTTTTTTATATATATATATAACTGTGTGTATATATATACAGTTACATTTATGCATACATTTTTCAAAGCAGTTTCAGGTTTACAGAACAATGGGAATGAAAAATACTGAGAGTTCCCCTATACTCCTCACCGTTTGCCCCAATAATTTCCCCTATTACTAACATCCTGCCTTAATGAGGTATTTATATATATATATAATATATATATTATATTATATTTATATATATATATTTATATATTATATTTATATATATATGAAGAATTAGTTAAAATTAGTTAAAATTTATATATATATGAAGAATTAGTTAAAATTATATATATATAAAAATATATATATTTATATATATATATGAAGAATTAGTTAAAATTAGTTAAAACCCCGCTGTTAGCAAGAATGAAGTCATAGATGGCAAGGGCTTCATTACTAGGCAGTTACCCTGACTCATAACCCTCTAACTGGCAGATCCTCACAGCTGCACATTATGTTTCTCTAATCAGCATGCCATTTATCTTTTGGAAACTCCAGTGAGGGAAATAGAAAGAATGTTATTGCTACTTTTGGCAAATGAGAGTAAGATAATCTGTCCAAGGTCAACCACTAGTTTCAGAGCATTTCACAGTTTTTCCAGTGGGGATCTCCACCTTCCCCTTCTCCACCACGCCCCTTACAGTGGAGGGAACCATTCTTTACTCTCATTAGCTCAGAGATGATGCTCTTTCCCAGTTTGAGGCAGGAGCTGTTTCCTTCCTTCCTTCCTTCCTTCCTTCCTTCCTTCCTTCCTTCCTTCCTTCCTTCCTTCCCTTCCTTCCTTCCTTCCTCCCCTTCCTCCCTTCCTCCCTTCCTCCCTTCCTCCCTTCTTTCCTTCTCCTTCTTCCTTTCTTCCTTCCTTTCTTTTTCTTTCTTTCTTTTTGAGACAGGGTCTCGCTCTGTCACCCAGGCTGGAGTGCAGTGGCGTGAGCTCGGCTCACTGCAAGCTCCAGCTCCTGGAGTTCAGCTTCTGGGACTACGAGCCAGCCACAACGCCCATCTAATTTTTTTTTTTTTTTTTGTATTTTTAGTAGAGACGGGGTTTCACCGTATTAGCCAAGATGGTCTCAATCTCCTGACCTCAAGCGATCAGCCCGCCTCGGCCTCCCAGAGCATTTTTGTTTTTATTAAAAGAATAAAAGGTCTTATCCAAAATCAAGTATCATAACCATTAAGCACAGATGTATCTTTCTAACATTTCCTAAATTCTCAATGTTAATCATGTGATAGGGAAAAATGACCAAAATGCTCAATTTCTGCAATAATGTCACCTATATGACTCACTGCAACCTCGGCCTCCTGGGCTCAAGTGATCCTCCTATGTCAGCCTCCTAAGTAGCTGAGACTATAGGCCTGCACCACTGTGCCAGGTTAATTTTTGTTTTGTTTTATGCTTTGGTAGAGATGGGATTTTGCCATGTGGCCCAGGTGATCCTCCAGTCTCGGCCTCCTTCCCAAAGTGCTGGGATTACAGGCATTAGCCACTGTGCCTGAACAGGTTAAACTGGTCCAACCATATTCCATGGGTGAGGCATTTAATACCATTTTAAAATGAATTAATGGAAGGATTGATGGATATAAGATGAGTGAGGTGAGTTGATGGCCAACCCAGAATAGGCATTTTTTTTTGGAGGGGGCTATGATAGTGCGGTCCAGAGGGCTGGTGTGGCACTTGGGTGGGGTTCTCTGTAGTGGTGGTTTGGGCTAGGGGGACAGCACTGTGACTGGAGAGGAAAAACTCCTCAATAAAATAATTGAGCAAAATGAGAACAATCCTGATGCTTCTGAGAAGCCCCCTTTTCACTTCTCTTTCTGTTCAGGCTGGATTCTGAGAGAAGAGCAGCAATTTCAGGTTCTCGTTTTTGGAGGACATGGCCCGCCACCAGTCTCTTGGCCAAACACAGCACGTGAATAGCCCTGCTGCACACAGTCCCGGAGGGCTGACCCCTCTCAGCACACGGGGGCAGCCGCAGATTCAGGCCCTACAGGCACTCAGTTTGCCCCGAAACACGTGAAAAACCTGCCATCTCCCTTTGATATCCTTTCACCCCCTCAGTCTCAGGTGCAGACTTGGCCTCATGTCACTGCTGCTTTAGGAAATCCTGGAAATCTTAGTTTCCTGGTGGTTAAAAGGGGTAGATGGTATTACAAGATCGCCAGGTCCCTGGCCTCCCCAAGTTTAGGAATATCCGCTTCCAAGTCCACGCGCCCCTCTTCGGCTCTTTCAGCATTGCCTCATCTTCCCCTCGCACACCTCTCCAGGCACCTACCTGGTACCACCAGTTTTCCTCTGATGCTCAGGAGTCCCTCCTTACCGGCCCTGTATGGAGACCCACATTCAAGACAATCCAGAGAATCAGCCAAGCACATGAGAAAACAGAGAGTCTTGAGTTCAAAACTGTCAGCATTGCAAACAAGATGGCTTAAAAAAATTGTTGGTTTTCCCATTTGCTATCCCCCTTATGCAATCACATCTTTTTTTTTGACAGTACGAATTTTATTAAATATTATTCATCAAAACTGAGAAGTTTTCTACCATTACTTTTCAAGATATTTTGTCCCTTCTCTTTGTCCTCCTCTTCTGGGATTCCTATTTGATATATGTTGGTACACTTGATGTTCTCCCACAGGTCTCTGAGATTCTATATATTTATTTTAATCCTTTTTTCCTTTTTAAAAAATTTTCTTTTATTTATTTATTTATTTTCTTTATAAGTGGTAGTTTATTTACAAGTTTTTTTTACACTTTATGTTCTAGGGTACATGTGCACAACGTGCAGGTTTGTTACATATGTATACATGTGCCATGTTGGTGTGCTGAACCCATTAACTCGTCATTTACATTAGGTATATCTCTTAATGCTATCCCTCCCCCCTCGCCCCACCCCACAACAGGTGTGTGATGTTCCCCTTCCTGTGTCCAAGTGATCTCATTGTTAAATTCCCACCTATGAGTGAGAATATATGGTGTTTGGTTTTCTGTTCTTGCGAAAGTTTTCTGAGAATGATGGTTTCCAGTTGCATCCATGTCCCTACAAAGGACATGAACTCATCCTTTTTTATGGCTGCATAGTATTCCATGGTGTATATGTGCCACATTTTCTTAATCCAGTCTGTCACTGATGGACATTGTGTTGATTCCAAGTCTCTGCTATTGTGAATAGTGCTGCAATAAACATACGTGTGCATGTGTCTTTATAGCAGCATGATTTATAATCCTTTGGGTATATACCCAGTAATGGGATGGCTGGGTCAAATCATATTTCTAGTTCTGGACCCTTGAGGAATCACCACATTGTCTTCCACAATGTTTGAACTAGTTTACAGTCCCACCGACAGTGTAAAAGTGTTCCTGTTTCTCCACATCCTCTCCAGCACCTGTTGTTTCCTGACTTTTTAAATGATTGCCATTCTAACTGGTGTGGAGATGGTATCTCATTGTGGTTTTGATTTGAATTTCTCTGATGGTGAGTGATGATGAGCATTTTTTCATGGGTCTGTTGGCTGTATGAATGTCTTCTTTTGAGAAGTGTCTGTTCATATCCTTTGCCCGCTTTTTGATGGTGTTGTTTGTTTTTTTCTTGTAAATTTGTTTGAGTTCTTTGTAGGTTCTGGATATTTGTCCTTTATCAGATGAGTAGATTGCAAAATTTTTCTCCCATTCTGTAGGTTGCCTGTTGACTCTGATGGTAGTTTCTTCTGCACAGCAAAAGCTCTTTAGTTTAATTAGATCCCATTTGTCAATTTTGGCTTTTGTTGCCATTGCTTTTGGTGTTTTAGACATGAAGTCCTTGGCCATGCTTATGTCCTGAATGGTATTTCCTAGGTTTTCTTCTAGGGTTTTTATGGTTTTAGGTCTAACATTTAAGTCTCTAATCCATCTTGAATTAATTTTCATATAAAGAGTAAGGAAATGATCCAGTTTCAGCTTTCTACTTATAGCTAGCCAATTTTCCCAGCACCATTTATTAAATAGGGAATCCTTTCCCCATTTCTTGTTTATGTCAGGTTTGTCAAAGATCAGATGGCTGTAGATGTGTAGTATTATTTCTGAGGGCTCTGTTCTGTTCCATTGATCTATATCTCTTTTTGGCACCAGTACCATGCTGTTGTGGTTACTGTAGCCTTGTAGTATAGTTTGAAGTCAGGTAGTGTGATGCCTCCAGCTTTGTTCTTTTGGCTTAGGAGTGTCTTGGCAATGCGGGGTCTTTTTTGGTTCCATATGAACTTTAAAGCATTTTTTTCCAATTCTGTGAAGAAAGTCATTGGTAGCTTAATGGGGATGGCATTGAATCTATAAATTACCTTGGGCAGTATGACCATTTTCACAATATTGATTCTTCCTATCCATGAGCATGGTATGTTCTTCCATTTGTTTGTGTCCTCTTTTATTTCACTGAGCAGTGGTTTGTAGTTCTCCTTGAAGAGGTTCTTTACATCCCTTGTAAGTTGGATTCTAGGTATTTTATTCTCTTTGAAGCTATTGTGAATGGGAGTTCATTCATGATTTGGCTCTCTGTTTGTCTGTTACTGGTGTATAAGGATGCTTGTGATTTTTGCACATTGATTTTGTATCCTGCGACTTTGCTGAATTTGCTTATCAGCTTAAGGAGATTTTGGTCTGAGACGATGGGATTTTCTAAATATGCAATCATGTCATCTGCAAACAGGAACAATTTGACTTCTTCTTTTCCTAACTGAATACCCTTGATTTCTTTCTCTTGCCTGATTGCTCTAGCCAGAACTTCCAACACTATGTTGAGTAGGAGTGGTGAGAGAGGGCATCCCTGTCTTGTGCCAGTTTTCAAAGGGAATGCTTCCAGTTTTTGCCCATTCAGTATGATATTGGTTGTGGGTTTGTCATAAATAGCTCTTATTATTTTGAAATACGTTCCATCAATACCGAATTTATTGAGAGTTTTTAGCGTGAAAGGTTGTTGAATTTTGTCAAAGGCCTTTTCTGCATCTATTGAGATAGTCATGTGGTTTTTGTCTTTGGTTCTATTTATATGGTGGATTACGTTTATTGATTTGTGTACGTTGAACCAGTCTTGCATTCCAGGGATGAAGCCCACTTGATCATGGTCGATAAGCGTTTTGATGTGGTGCTGGATTTGGTTTGCCAGTATTTTATTGAGGATTTTTGCATTGGGGATATTGGTCTAAAATTCTCTTTTTTTTAAATTGTGTCTCTGCCAGGCTTTGGTATCAGGATGATGTTGGCCTCATAAAATGAGTTAGGGAGGATTCCCTCTTTTTCTATTGATTGGAATAATTTAAGAAGGAATGGTACCAGCTCCTCCTTGTACCTCTGGTACAATTCGGCTGTGAATCCATCTGGTCCTGGACTTTTTTTGGTTGGTAGGCTATTAATTATTGCCTCAATTTTAGAGCCTGTTATTGGTCTATTCAGAGATTCAACTTCTTCCTGGTTTAGTCTTGGGAGACTGTAAGTGTCCAGGAAATTATCCATTTCTTCTAGGTTTTCTAGTTTATTTGCATAGCGATGTTTGTAGTATTCTCTGATGGTAGTTTGTATTTTTGTGGGGTCAGTGGTGATATCCCCTTTATCATTTTTTATTGCATTGATTTGATTCTTCTCTCTTTTCTTCTTTATTAGTCTTTGTAGTGGTCTATCAATTTTGTTGATCTTTTCAAAAACTAGCTCCTGTATTCATTGATTTTTTGGAGGGTTTTTTGTGTCTCTATCTCCTTCAGTTCTGCTCTGATCGTAGTTATTTCTTGCCTTCTGCTAGCTATTGAATGTGTGTGCTCTTGCTTCTCTAGTTCTTTTAATTGTGATGTTAGGGTGTCAATTTTAGATCTTTCCTGCTTTCTCTTGTGGGCATTTAGTGTTATAAATTTCCCTCTACACACTGCTTTAAATGTGTCCCAGAGATTCTGGTATGTTGTATCTTTGTTCTCATTGGTTTCAAAGAACATCTTTATTTCTGCCTTCATTTCATTATGTATCCAGTAGTCATCCAGGAGCAGGTTGCTCAGTTTCCATGTAGTTGAGCATTTTTTTGTTGAGTTTCTTAGTCCTGAGTTCTAGTTTGATTGTACTGTGTTCTGAGAGACTGTTTGTTATAATTTCTATTCTTTTACATTTGCTGAGGAGTGCTTTACTTCCAACTATGTGGTCAATTTTGGGATAAGTGTGATGTGGTGCTGAGAAGATGTATATTCTGTTGATTTGGGGTGGAGAGTTCTGTAGATGCCTATTAGGTCTGCTTGGTGCAGAGTAAGTTCAATTCCTGGATATCCTTGTTAACTTTCTGTCTTGTTGATCTGTCTAATGTTGACAGTGGGGTGTTACAGTCTCCCATTATTATTGTATGGAAGTCTAATCTCTTTGTAAGTCTCTAAGGACTTGCTTTATGAATCTGTGTGCTCTTGTATTGGGTGCATATATATTTAGGATAGTTAGCTCTTCCTGATGAATTGATCCCTTTACCATTATATAATGGCCTTCTTTATCTGTTTTGATCTTTGATGGTTTAAAGTCTGTTTTATCAGAGACTAGGATTGCAACCTCTCTTTTTTTTTGTTTTCCATTTGCTTGGTAGATCTTCCTCCATCACTTTTTTTTGAGCCTATGTGTGTCTCTGCATGTGAGATGGGTCTCCTGAATACAGCAAACTGATGGGTCTTGACTCTTTATCCAATTTGTCAGTCTGTGTCTTTTTTTTTTATATACTTTAAGTTCTAGGGTACATTTTCATAACGTTATTGTGGAAAGCAGTGTGGCGATTCCTCAGTCTGTGTCTTTTAATTGGACCATTTAGTTCATTTACATTTAAAGTTAATATTGTTATGTGTGAACTTGATCCTGTCATTATGATATTATTTGGTTATTTTGCTTGTTAGTTGATGCAGTTTCTTCGTAGCATCGATGGTCTTTACATTTTGGCATGTTTTTGCAATGGCTGGTATCGGTTGTTCCTTTCCATGTTTATTGCTTCCTTCAGGATCTCTTGTAGGGCAGGCCTGGTGGTGACAAAATCTCTAAGCATTTGCTTGTCTGTAAAGGATTTTATTTCTCCTTCACTTATGAAACTTAGTTTGGCTGGATATGAAATTCTGGGTTGGAAATTCTGGGTTGAAAGTTCTTTTCTTTAAGAATGTTGATAATTGCCCCATGTTACCAAAGCCATCTGTGGACTTCTTCCCTATTTCAGCCCCTTGCTTCCTCCAGAGATAATAACTCCATTCACAATTTCATGTTTATTATTCTCTTGTTTTATAAACTGGTTTTATCTCATATTTATATATTTATAAACAGTATATTATTTGTTTTGCTTGTTTTTAGCTTTATGAAAAATGAAATCACATTATATATAGTCTCTTATGATTTACATTTCTACTTTTTGCTATGATTTATACATTTTTTGTGCATGAGTCATAATTTGTTATTTTTCAATGCTATATGATATTTTATTTTTTCAATATACCAAAATGTATTCATCCATTTCCTTATCCAGCCTCTTAGCATTATTGTGAATAACACTGCTATACACATTTCCTATATTGTTCTCCTGGTGAACATGTGCAATAATTTCTCTAGAACCTACTTTTGAGTTAGATTTCTGTGCCATAGTGTAGACAAATGTTTAACTTTACAAAATAATAACAAATTGTTTTCCAAGATGTGTGTCAAATTTGCTTTCCTGTCAGCAGATTCCAAGTGTGCCTATTGATCCTCATGCCTGCCAACATTTTGTATTGATAATTCTATTTTTTCAGATATATAAAATGTTATTCCACAAAAAAAAAAGAATAAAAAGAATGTTGAATATTGGCCCCCACTCTCTTCTGGCTTGTAGAGTTTCTGCCAAGTGATCTGCTGTCAGTTCAATGGGCTTCCCTTTGTGGGTAACCCGACCTTTCTCTCTGGCTGCCCTTAACATTTTTTCCTTCATGCCAACTTTGGTGAATCTGACAATTATGTGTCTTGGAGTTGCTCTTCTCGAGGAGTATCTTTGTGGCATTCTCTGTATTTCCTGAATGTGAATGTTGGCCTGCCTTACTAGGTTGGGGAAGTTCTCCTGGATGATATCCTGCAGAGTGTTTTCCAACTTGGTTCCATTTTCCCCATCACTTTCAGGCACATCAATCAGACTTAGATCTGGTTTTTTCACATAATCCCATATTTCTTAGAGGCTTTGTTCATTTCTTTTTACTCTGTTTTCTCTACACTTCTCTTCTCGCTTCATTTCACTCATTTCATCTTCAATCCCTGATACTCTTTCTTTCAGTTGATTGAGTCAGTTACTGAAGCTTGTGCATTTGTCACGTAGTTCTTGTGTTATGGTTTTCATCTCTATCAGTTCTTTTATGGTCTTCTCTGCATTGATTATTCTAGTTATCCATTCATCCATTCTTTTTTCAAGGTTTTTAGTTTCTTTGCCCTGGGTACATAGTTCCTCCTTTAGCTCTGAGAAGTTTGATCAACTGAGGCCTTCTTCTCTCACCTTGTGAAAGTCATTCTCCGTCCAGCTTTGTCCATTGCTGGCGATGAGCTGTGTTCCTTTGGAGGGGGAGATGCGCTCTGATTTTTTGAATTTCCAGCTTTTCTGCACTGCTTTTTCCCCATCTTTTGGTTTTATCTGCCTTTGGTCTTTGATGATGGTGATGCACTGACGGGGTTTTGGTGTGGGTGTCCTTTCTGTTTGTTAGTTTTCCTTCTAACAGTCAGGACCCTCAGTTGCAGGTCTGTTGGAATTTGCTTGAGGTCTACTCCAGATGCTGTTTGCCTGGGTATCAGAAGCAGAGGCTGCAGATGACAGAATATTGCTGAACAGCGAGTGTTGCTGTCTGATTCTTGCTCTGGAAGCTTCGTCTCAGAGGTGCACCCAGCTGTGTGAGGTGTGAGGTGTCAGTCTGCACCTAGTAGGGGATGTCTCCCAGTTAGGCTACTTAGGTGTCAGGGACCCACTTGAGCAAGCAGTTTGTCCATTCTCAGATCTCAACCTCCATGCTGGGAGAACCACTGCTCTCTTCAAAGCTGTCAGACAGGGACATTTACATCTGCAGAGGTTTCTGCTGCTTTTTGTTTAGCTATGCCTGTCCCCAGAGGTGGAGTGCATGCCACATTTTCTTAATCCAGTCTGTCATTGATGGACATTTGGGTTGGTTCCAAGTCTTTGCTATTGTGAATAGTGCTGCAGTAAACATACATGTGCATGTGTCTTTATAGCAGCATGATTTATAATCCTTTGGGTATGTACCCAGTAATGGGATGGCTGGGTCAAATGGTATTTCTAGTTCTAGATCCTTGAGGAATTGCCACACTGTCTTCCACAATGGTTGAACCAGTTTACAGTCCCACCAACAGTGTAAAAGTGTTCCTATTTCTCCACATCCTCTCCAGCACCTGTTGCTTCCTGACTTTTTAATGATTGCCATTCTAACTGGTGTGAGCTGGTATCTCATTGTAGTTTTGATTTGCATTCCTCTGATGGCTAGTGCTGATGAGCATTTTTTCATGTGTCTGTTGGCTGCATAAATGTCTTCTTTTGAGAAGTGTCTGTTCATATCCTTTGCCCACTTTTTGATGGCATTGTTTGTTTTTTTTTTGTGTAAATTTGATTGAGTTCTTCATAGGTTCTGGATATTACCCCTCTGTCAGATGAGTAGATTGCAAAAATTTTCTCCCATCTGTAGGTTGCCTGTTGACTCTGATGGTAGTTTCTTTTGCTGTGCAGAAGCTCTTTAGTTTAATTAGATCCCATTTGTCAATTTTGGCTTTTGTTGCCATTGCTTTTGGTGTTTTAGACATGAAGTCCTTGGCCATGCTTATGTCCTGAATGGTATTTCCTAGGTTTTCTTCTAGGGTTTTTATAGTTTTAGGTCTAACATTTAAGTCGCTAATCCATCTTGAATTAATTTTTGTATAAGTAGTAAGGATGGGATCCAGTTTCAGCTTTTTATTTATGGCTAGCCAGTTTTCCCAGCATCATTTATTAACTAGGGAATCCTTTCCCCATTTCTTGTTTTTGTCAAGTTTGTCAAAGATGAGATGGTTGTAGATGTGTGGTATTGTTTCTGACGGCTCTGTTCTGTTCCATTGGTCTATATCTCTGTTTTGGTCCCAGTACCATGCTGTTGTGGTTACTGTAGCCTTGTAGTATAGTTTGAAGTCAGGTAGCGTGATGCCTCCAGCTTTGTTCTTTTGGCTTAGGAGTGTCTTGGCAATGCGGGGTCTTTTTTGGTTCCATATGAACTTTAAAGTAGTTTTTTCCAATTCTGTGAAGAAAGTCATTGGTAGCTTAATGGGGATGACATTGAATCTGTAAATTTCCTTGGGCAGTATGGCCATTTTCATGATATTGATTCTTCCTATCCATGAGCATGGTATGTTCTTCCATTTGTTTGTGTCCTCTTTTGTTTCATTGAGTAGTGGTTTGTAGTTCTCCTTGAAGAGGCCCTCATATCCCTGTAAGTTGCAAGCACATCTTTTAAAAAGGTCACCCAAATATTCTTGAAAAGAAAATAATCTTCCTTGGAAAGATGAGGTTTTTGGGTCTTTTTTAAATTTTATTTTTATTTTTTATTTATTTATTTTTTTTGAGACAGAGTCTCACTCTGTCTCCCAGTCTGGAGTGCAGTGTTGCAATCTCGGCTCACTGCAACCTCCACTTCCTGGGTTCAAGCAATTCTCCCACCTCTGCCTCCTGAGTAGCTGGGATTATAGGCATGGACCACCACGCCTGGGTAATTTTTGTATTTTTAGTAGAGAAAGTGTTTCACCATGTTGGCCAGGCTGGTCTAGAACTCGTGGTCTCAGGTGATCCATCCACCTTGGCCTCTCAAAATGCTGGGATTACAGAGATGAGCCACCACGCCCAGCCAAAAAGACAGATTTATGTTCAGGTTTGCTCTTTCTCTGAGTATCAGTAGAAATAATCAGCTATCGGTCAGGTTTCTCCAGAGAAACAGAAACAACAGGATATATCTAGTAAGAGATTTATTTCTAGAAATTGGCTCATGTGATTTCGGGGGTTGGCAGGTCCAAAATCTGTGGTACAGGTGGGCAGGCTGAACATTCAGCCAGGAGTAGACACTGCAGTCTTGAGGTGGAATTCCTTCTCTGGGAAATCGGTTATTGCCTTAAGACTTTCAACTGCCTGGGTGATTTCCCTCTATGTTACAGAAGGTAATCCTTACTTTGCATTAACCACATCTGCAAAATATCCTCATAGCAACACCTGGATTAGTGTTTGGTTAGACCATTGGGTACTATGGCCTCGCCAAGTGACACATAAGAATGACCATCACACTCAGTTTGAAGGGCCCTCTCATGGATTGCAGGATGACAGAAAATGCTTTGGTTTCTATCCAAAACATCAGCACTTGCTTGGATGTAAAGGCAAGGCTTGAGTTGTGTCATCAGAGCTGTGGGTGGATAACTCTTATTTGAATTGTGTGTACTGTGGGACAGACTTTGCAACCAGATTAGATTAGCTTCCATGGGACCTGGCTAAAGAATAGAGAGATTCCAGGAAGCAGTACTGGTGTTAAAAATACCCTCAGGCTCAATTACAAAGAAATTACTAGGGAATTACCTCATAGAAAGTGAGTTTTGACATTTAGTACTTCCATGAAAATGATTCCAAAATTATTTATTTATTAATTTATTTTCCCTGCTAAAGTAATCACTGGCCAATTGAACTGTGTCTGTGTTGGGGGGCAAGGAGCTAGATACCATCATATGTGGCATGATCCCAAGGAACATTAGAAAATTGATTTATTCCAAAAAGCGTTTTTTATTTATAAAAATATTTTATTTGAAAATTTATTTTTGGAGACTATAAATGGTTAAATTCCAAAATAGTAGTAATACAGAATTTTTAACAATATTTTAATATTTCTTTTTACTCAAGTCCGCCTTTGTGTTTTTCTTTCCATAAGCAAATACACTGGATTAAAGCAACAGTACTCTTATCTTCAAGTTCAGTGCCTGAGTTTCTTGAATACTATTTCCATTTAGAGTTTAGTAATTACTTAACTTCACATTATTCTGTCACAAATGATAATCTATATATAATCCTACCTATATAGTAAAAATCATAAAACTATTATAAGCCAAGTCAACAGAATTTATAAAGTTAATATAAAACAATAACTATATGGATACACATGTACATTGGTCCCTATTAGAACTATGCCAACATGACAAGCATTATTTAAAGAATGGGTTTTTTGGGCATAGAGAAGTGAGGGGTCACTATCATCAAAAATTATTAGGGAGATTATAGGTAAAAAGAAATCAGCCTATGATTTTAACTAACTAAAGGAGGAAAAGGGAGCACGTCATCACAGCTGATGTAGTTGGGAAAATTCAGTTACCATTCTATCACAAACTGGTTGACTACTTCTAGAGCTCACAGTCAGGCTCTTCAGGCATTCTGTTACTCTCTCACTAAAAGTTTCCTTACATGGGACATAAAGCTACTTTTATGATAACAACAGAATATTACAATGCTGTTTAGTCATTAGCAAGCAATAGAAAAACAACTTGGAAATTGGGGGAGCCACATAGTCTCATTACCCCTGAAGACAGGGGCCAAAATGAGTCATTAAGAAACAGTATTTGATCAACCCAAATGCTGATCCGTGATAGATTGGAGAAAGAAAACGTGGTACATATACACCATGGGTTACTATGCAGTCATAAAAAGGAATTAGATCACGTCCTTTGCAGGTATATGGATGAAGCTGGAAGCCATTATCCTCAGCAAACTAATGCAGGAAAAGAAAACCAAACACCACATGTTCTCACTTACAAGTGGGAGCTGAATAATGAGAACACACGGACACAGGGAGGGGACTAACACACACTGGGGTCTGTCGGGGAGGGTGGGGTGGGAGGAGGGAGAGCATCAGGAAAAATAGCTAATGCATGCCAGGCTATTAGGTGGCATGGTGATGGGTTGATAGGTGCAGCAAACCACCATGGCACACATTTGCCCATGTAACAAACCTGCACATCCGGCACATGTAATCCAGAACTTAAAATAAAAAAAAGAAAAAGAAAAAGCAGACAATATTCAAAGAGCACTGTAGTATCTAACGTGATTTATAAAACAAGAAACGTGCAGCAATTTTCAATGAAAAATGCCATAGTGTTTGAAAACTAGGAATGTTTTGGTGCTGATTTTTATCAAGGTGGTACACCAAGTCATTAAATTGGAACAAATTCCAAATTCACAATTACTTGCATCACCTCAGTTTACTAATCCAATAAATGACAAAAAAAGACAAATAAATAAAACAGCATTGTAGAGCCCAGCAGCTTTTTTTTTTTTTGGCTCCCTATGGATAAAATCTCCACTTTGCCCATAGTTTTACCTAGAAATCCAGTTGTAGAATCAAATTGTGAATCCATTTCAGCTAATAATTTATTTTGGGTTTTAACTTCATGGCCTATTTCAATGGAAAAATATTTTATAACAGTTACTTTGCTTCTCAGACTTTCAGTGAGTCTCTTGTTTTTTTCTTCACAGGCACTATACCCACTATTAGCATAGCCATCGTTCCCAGAGTTGTCAGGAGGTACTCCTTCACCCAGGCCTGCATGCTTCATTCTGCTAGAGGAGAGAGGGAAAAGGTGGGCGCAAGAGGGTTGGGTGAGTGGGAAAGAGTTAGGGGTGACCTGGATCACACCTTCAGTACCAGGGCCCCGTGGAACACTAACTTCTTCCCCTAAAGCGCCAAGACATCAGTCCAAAAAGTATTTTTTCAATTGACCAGGCATAGGCTCCGCAATTCTGCAATTAGGGACTCACTCTTTAGCATTAATGCCTTGAGCCTGTTACAAGGCAACGCACTGAAACTTTGCACACAGCCAGGTCCTCATGTTGCTTTGGAAAGGGTTGTATAGGTTTTTCATAGTAGCGAAGTCTGAGAAGTCATTCTTCTGTGGGGCCTGGGTGGATTTTCTACCTGAGCACTGGAAGTAGGAGGTAGGAGGTAGGAGGAAAGGTATGGTGGGAACAGTGCAAGGAGGTGAGGGAGCTTGATGAGAAGTGCCCCTGGGGTAGTGACTGGTCCAAGACTGAGGTAGGAATAGGGAAGCACCAATCCTCTGTAGCATAAGGCATTAATCTGAGCCCAACAAATCAGTTCTTCTCTCCAATTACTGGATGTTCATGCCCCTACTCCCCACCCCTAACCTGGACCCATGACAATCTCCTACTCTTAGGGTAAGCAACTCATCTTGGTGTGTCTGGGACTTTCCCAGTTCAGCACTGAAAGTCCTTCAATCAGGGAATCCTCGCAGACCTGGGTCAACCAGGATGGTTGGTCACCCTTTGCACCACCATCGCCGTGGAAACATAGGGGAGAATTTCTTTTGTGTGTTTATCAAAGGGGGATGCTTTGCCGGGCACACTTTAGTTTGGGTACCAGCCCTGAGACCCTAAAAGTGGACAAGAACACATGACAGCCAGATGTTCAGTTGGAAATGATTGCTGACTTTCTTGATCTGGGTGGACAGCATCCATCAGCCTTCCCTGCCTTCCATTCACTGCCTCCCATTAGCTAAATACAGGTGCTGGGAAACGCAGGCATGTGGTGCATTCTGGGGCTGCCTGTATGTTAAATACAGGTGCTGGGAAACGCAGGCTTGTGGTGCATTTTGGGGCTGTCTGTATGTTCTTCAGCAGGAAGCCCAGGCTACTGCTGAGAATACCTGAAGTCAGCAGACCTGGGTGTTAGTCTCAGCTCATCCCTTAAATAATGTGTGACCTCAGCAGGGTTTTCTTTTCTTGCCTCAATTTCCTCATCTGTAAAACGTGATGCTTTGTGTTGGATATCACATCCGCCTCCAGTGTGAGCAATCCATGTATGTTTTCCCCTCTAGGATAAGATAGAAGGGCTTCGAATGGGTGGAGAAGGTGCCTTCTGCACGGGCAAGGGAGCTGCACTTGGTAAAGCTCTTATAAAGGTCAAGGGTTGTAGACGCAGAACTGGGGGGCAAACTTCCCACCTGGCAGTGAAAGGCACAAGACTGTATTCACCAACGACAAAGAAAACACATTTACCCCCAGAAATACAGCATATTAAGCTCTTAACTGCCATCCTCTTTTCAGTGAGGACAAGATTTTCCAAACAAAACTCTGATCGTGAAAAATAGAGATCAGCTAGGGATGGGAGAGGGAGAAAGCATGAGATGGACCACGCAGTGGCGGAGAAAACGGCCTCCTCCTGGCCCCACCCCAGGCCCTCAGGGTGGGAAGTGCATCGAGGGAAGGCCAGAAAGGGGCAGAGCTCAGCAGTCCCAAAGGGGAAGAGCCCTGGAGCTCTGGCCAGCTGGGTAATCCCACAAACACTGTGTGAGTCCCTCCATTCTCTGTACGTGGGGTCAGGGATGGGAGTGGAGCTGTGGAGTCCTCATTGACCCAGGGTGCCAGTGCCTCTGGATGCCTTTGCCTTCTGTCTTTTGGTGCCTCCACCTCAGAATGCAGTTTTTACATACTCACTCTTCACCCACTCTCACAGGCTGAGGACAAGGCAGGTTGGCTCCAGGATCACTGCTGCTGCTGATCCCCCTGGTGGGCAAAACAGGCTGAGGGAAAAGTGCCACAGGGAACAGCATCCTCGGCCAGCTCGTGTTTGAGTCCAAGCTGGGGGCCCAGTCAGTAACCAGGACGTGCCAGGTGGAGACAGGAACATGGAACAGGAGGAAAGTCCTGGTGGTTGACATGCTCTCCATCTTTGAGTCAGAGGTCCAGACTCAAGAGCTGTACAAGAACATTGGGAACTGCTACCTGCTCTCTGCCCCGGGGCCCCACGTGCTGCTTCTGGTGATCCAGCTGAGGCGTTTCACTGCTTAGGACATGGTGGCAGTCAGGAGGGTGAAGGAGGTTTTTGGGGCAGGGGCCATGAGACATGTGGTCATCCTCTTCACCCACAAAGAGGTCTTAGGGGCCAGGCCCTGGATGACTATGTAGCATACATGGACAACCATAGCCTGAAGGACCTGGTGCAGGAGTGTGTGAGGAGATACTACACCTTCAACAACCGGGCCACCGTGGAGGAGCAGAGGCAGCAGCGGGCACAGCTCGTGGCTGCGATCAAGAGGCTGGGGAGGGAGTGAGAGGGCTCCTTCCACAGCAACGACCTCGTCCTGGATGCCCAGCTGCTCCAGAGAGGCAGGCTGGGGCCTGCCAAGAAGACTACGGGCAGTACCTGGCCAGTGTGGAATGGCAGGTGGAGAAGCAGAGGTGAGAGCTGAGGGAGGATGAGAGTAACTGGCCATACAAAGTGCTCCCCAGAGTTAAACAGCAGATGCTTTCTTAGGTTGTCATGTCTGCCTTTTTATTACATGTGGTTTGATTGTTCTTGCCATTTTAATGAACTTGTGTATCACTTGTGGACACTGAGCATTTTAGGTGATTTCTACAGCCTGCCTTTTTTCTTTCCCAGAGTTGCCATCTCTGTTTATGTGTCTATCGCCCTTTGCTTGCTTTTTACAGAATTTCACTCCCAATTTATCTTCCTCGCAACAGACATATCATCAATTTTCCATCCAGTGCTTTTAGATAAATAAAATATTGGCTGGGTGTGGTGGCTCACGCCTGGAATCCTAGCACTTTGGGAGACCAAGGCGGGCAGATCACTTGAGGTCAGGAGTTCGATACCAACCTGGCCAACATGGTGAAACCCTGTCTCTACTAAAAATACAAAAATTAGCCACAAAAATCACTTGAACCGTGAGGTGGAGGTTGTAGTGAGCCGAGATTGAGACACTGCACTCCAGCCTGGACGACAGAGTGAGACTCTGTCTCAGAAAAAAAAAAAAAAAAAAAAGAAAGAAAGAAAGAAAAAGAAAAACTAGTTTTTTTTTGTTTTGTTTTGTTAACTTGTGAGTGTAAATCATAAACTGGCTGGGTATGGCCATGGAATATTTGGTGGCTTGCAGGAAGAAAGGTGCTTGGCTACGAGGGTCTGAGAATGTCTCACCCTGGGCCCTGCTTTCTGCATTCCTGATGTCCAGGGGAGAAATGTGCTATGAGACAAGCTGCTGGCAGAATTCCTTACTTTATTCATAGATATGCCCAGATTTATTCGCAGGCTGAAAAGATGATGCCCTGCCCCCACCTCAGAAAGCAAGGATGGCGAGGTCAATCTGCTGAACCAAGTAGGGGACCCTGGAGGTGTGGAGGAGGCTGGAGGACAAGGGGCTGGACTTGAGGGAAAGAGAGCAAGGGGTTGCAGTGGCCAGATGGGGCCTGCCTTAGGGAAAGCAAGGAGAGCAGCTGGGAAATGCAGGACCTGGGATGTCGTGGAGCAGGAGTTTTTAGGGCCACAGAGCAGAAAACCTGTGCTCAGCAGACTATATGGTAGATGTCCCAGCTACTTATCTCAACTTTGCTGCATAGACAAAGGCCACTATGGATGAGACTGTAAGTGATGTGCAAGGCTTTGATCCCTAGAACTTCATGAGCACTGAACTCTGAATTTCATGCAGTTTTCATGTGTGAAGATAAAATGTTATTTTTCTTCTGATTTCTTCAACCATTTGGAAATGTAAACACCCCTCTTAGCTCATAGCTGTACAAAACAGGTGGCGGGCCAGATTTAGGCTGAGGGCTGTCATCTGTTTCACTGATTTCCCATTGTTGGCCGGGCTGCACTGCAATGCCACATCTCTAACCCCAAACTCAGTACCATCCAGGACAGTGACATGTGATGTCCGTGGGAATTTGAGGAAAGGGTGGTGGTCCCCATCTCAATGGCAGTAAAGAGAAGAAGGCAGACATGGGGCTCAAGTATGGGCAGGTTGGGAATTCAGTGGAAACAGGTAATCAGATGAAGAGGAAGTCCCTGGGTCCCTCCACCACACCTTCTTCTTTGTGTTCGGTAAGGGAGACCTGCAGCCGTCCTGGAGAGGCCATGGCTGGATGGGCAAGTGACTACTGTGGGGTGAGTCTGAGGTGCTCGGCTGTGATGCCCCTTAGCAGCATCTTCCAGCTCTGCTTCTGGCAATGAAGCTCCATGTCTGGTTCCATGGCATTGACTCCTGCATCCTCTAGCACAGAACTGATTCCAAACATGTGCAGGGAGTGTGTTGTGTGCCAGCTCCCTAAACCCTGGGAACCCTGAGTTCTCAGACCAAGGACCACCTCCTCAATGCAGTGTTCCCAAACTGCTCCAATGAGCTTGATTTAGTTCAGTCCAGCTTCACAGACATTTATGACGTTAGTACTGAGGGTCAGGGTCAATGCCTGGCACCAGGAGTGTAAGATAAAAAATAACAGGATTCTGCTCCCCAGGAGACTGTGGGGTGGAGGAATGAAAGCACATAAAAAGTGGGGCTGTAGGAGAAGGTTTCTTTTGGAAGCAATGTCAGCAAGAAGGAGACCACGGCAGGCTCTGCAGAGGCTTCCTAGACGGAGAGATGCTAAGCTGACTGGGAACATCCTTGCCTCTTGGGGGAAGTCACTGGAGGCTGAGGGGCATGTAATTAAGGAATGGGATGGGAGTCAGCACACAGGAGGAGGGGTGCATGGGGGGCTGGAGCTGGGGCTGGGTGGGGATGGGGGTTCTGGGCCTCATTCTCAGGATTCGAGGGTGCCTCCTGGAATCCTGGCCAGAGGCTTCTAAGCAGGTTGGTGTATCTTGGGAAGATCAGGTGGCAGCAAGAGGCAGCTGGGTTGTATGAGTATAAGCCTGGAGACAAGGATAACATTCAGAGGAAATCAGCACCTGCACTCCAGTAGTAGCAGTGGTGATGGACAGGACAGATTCGGGATAGCTAAGGAGGTGCCCCGCGGTGTGGTCACTGATGACAACATCGGGAGGGAACTCACCTCTGTCCTGGGTGACTTTGAAATGTGGCTTCCTTCACTGCAGCAGCCCCGCAGAGGAGGAGTGGGCTGAGTTGAGGGAGGCAAAGACTGCACATAAGTGTGGTGACCTTGAAGCCTCCGGAAACTGGTCCAGTACGTGTTGTCTGGGCTCTCCCTCCCTCCAGGGAGGCACTCTTGATGGACATAGCCATGATCTTAAGAAAGCATTACAGAGCGGCGCTGCCAGAGTAGCCTCCTTCCAGTGGGGGGATTGCCCATTCCCGGGTCACCTGGTCCACACTCCCTCTACTAACAAGGAATCACTTTCATGGTGAGCAGGATTGCCTGGTACCCAGCCAACAGCCTGTCCCCCACCCCAACCCTGTGGACATCGACTTCCAAAGAAATAGAGCTGGAGAGCTGATCCAAGGACCTTTTACAGTGGAGAAGGAGAAAGGGTTTGGTTAACCTTTCTCATGTGTGAACGTTTGCCAAAGTGATTCCTTGCAGAGCACTGAAATGTGAGCTGTGTTTCTCTTGGGCCCCTGGCCAAACTGAGAAGAAAGCACAGAGAAAGCCCTGCATAGAGGGCACCCCATTTCCTTGACCCTTTCCCACTCCCATTCGTCAATGCAATCCAACTGAAAGTGTTTTGCTTTACTCAGAGTTCAGGGAATGTCCACTATGTGGCAGACACTTCAGTAGGAGCAGGAGGTTCTTCCTAATTTTAGGAACAAGAAAAGCCAATCTTGTTCCTTTGTTCTGGATGCCACTTGCTCAAAGGAAGCATGTAGACTGGGAAGTTCCAACAGATTGAAAGGATAAAAAGGAATGTGGAGAAATTTTCATTACTTTGAATGTTTTAAAATGCAGGTAAAAGAGACCCGGAGCACAAATAGCTTAAATAAGTAGGAAATTTATTGGCTAACACAACTGGAAATGCAGAGATGGGGCAGGCTGCAGGGCTGGTGGCTCAGGGCTCAGGTGGCCCCAACTCTCTGTGCTGCTCTGAGGCACTGCGTTCAACCTCAGGTTGGCAGCACAAAGCTGCTGACAGTCCCAGTGTCACACCCAGACCCCACAATGCCAGGGACAAAGATAGGTTCTATCTAATGAGAGATCTTCCATCCCCACCTCTGCAGACTTTTACTCACTTATCATGGACCTGCATGGGATCTCGGGCCCGTTCCTGAAGCAGTCATTGGCAGAGAGAGTGGGATAGTGTTTATAGCAGCCAGGCAGCCTTGGAGTGGAGGCACACAGCTCCAAGTCTATAAGGTAGAAGGGGAAATGGGAGCTGCACAGACAGCAAGCAGCGTGCTCCACAGACCATGAGGATCCGAGTCTGAATTGGTGATTATTAGAACAATGACGCCATGGAGTGATACGTTAGAAGTGCTCCAGGGTCCAGAGATTTAAATATAATGAAAGATGAACAGAAAAATAATTAAAAAAAGTATGCTGCACCAAAAAAGAAAAACAAAAATCTCATAATGCAAAAGCATCAAGTGTTTGACTCTGAGGAGCGCCTTGTATGCCCAGTTACTCTCATTCTCCCTCAGCTCTTGCCTCTGCTTCTCCACCTGCCATTTCACCTTGGCCAGGTACTGCCTGTAGTCTTCCTGGCAGGTCCCAGCTCCAGCTCTTTGGAGCAGCTGGGCATCCAGGAAGAGGTTGTTGCTGTGGAAGGAGCCCTCTCGCTCCCTTCCCAGCCTCTCAATCACAGCCAGGAGCTCTGTCTGCTGCTGCCTCTGCTCTTCCCCAGAGCCCCGGTTGTTGAAGGCACAGTACCTCCTCTCGCACTCCTGCACCAGGTCCTTCAGGCTGTGGTTGTCCGTGTTTGCTACATAGTCATCCAGGGCCTGGCCCCCTAAGTCCTCTTTGTGGGTGAAGAGGATGACCACATGTCTCATGGCCCCTGCCCCAAAGACCTCCTTCACCTTCCTGACGGCCATTGTGTCCTGAGCAGTGAAACGCCCCAGCTGGATCACCAGAAGCAGCACGTGGGGCCCGGGGGCAGAGAGCAGGTAGCAGTCCCCAATGTTCTTGTACAACTCTTGGGTATCAGCCTTTGACTCAAAAATGGAGGGTGTGTCAACTACCAAGACTTTCCTCCCATTCCATGTTCCTGTTTTTGCCTGGCACGTCCTGGTCACTGACTGGGCCATCAGCTTGGACTCAAACACGCGCTGGCCAAGGATGCTGTTCCCTGTGGCACTTTTCCCGCAGCCTGTTTTGCCCACTAGGATAATCCTCAATGCCGGTGGTGTTGCAAACAAGTTATCTTCTGATCTACCTGTAGAAAAAGAAGTTTTGTGTCTTACCAAGTTAATGATCCTTAAGAATGTTAGGTCATTGTTCATGGATATCTCATAAAAGCTATGAACCTCCTCCCCAGAATGACAGACATGTTTATGTGTGTATAGAAGTGTGCATACAACTGTAGGTGAATCTTGCATGTAAAAAGCCTCACTGGAAGCCCATGCTTGGATCCACAGCCAGGAGTCAGAACTGTTGCATTAAGGGGATGCATTAAGCACTTCATCTGGATTGTGGCAAATAGAGCTTTCCTGAAAGAAAATGGTCCTTGTGTTTTCCCCTGCATGGTGTTTAGGCTAGATCCATGGATAATTATTAGAAGGAGGGAGGGGATGAGTAGTTACAAGTGAGAAAATACAATTACTTCTCTTTCACCCACATATTTCCAGGCACACTTGTAAAAACACACTCCACACATTCATCCAAGCCTTGAGGGTCAAGCAGGTCTCCACTGGCAGATCTATAGTGACCCCTGCCGGGGGTCAGCTGCCTGTCCCTGGGTCTGTGCTCTCTGGATAGGGAGTGAAATGTTTGAAATTGAGATGACGTAGGTTGTAGTTAATGTTAGGGCAACGTCTGGGAGATGACCCTAAGGTGGATGGCTCAAAAAGGTAGAACATAAGCTCAATAGAAGCATGTGTGTTGAAAAGCTAATCTATGCGGCTGATGGAAGCACATGAAATTATAGCAGAAGTGGTGTTGGAGAGGGTGACACTGTGGCAGGAACTAAAATCTTCAAGGCACAAAGAGGGGAGAACCTGCGGATTTCTGGAGCCCAAATGAATTCAAAGTGCACTTTAGGCTCTTAAAAATCTATTATTTTATTCCTCCCACTCTGGGTTGGTTCTTCCTTTTCTTAA
Source organism: Papio anubis (assembly GCF_008728515.1). Classification (NCBI taxonomy): domain Eukaryota; kingdom Metazoa; phylum Chordata; class Mammalia; order Primates; family Cercopithecidae; genus Papio; species Papio anubis. The sequence goes on from NC_044979.1 coordinate 8,507,030, forward strand.
GTTATTCTGTGGTGTTTTGTAGCAAGCACAATGACTAAATCCCTATGGGGACGTTTTTTGTTGTTTTGTTTTGAACTGTTAGCAGACAAAGAAAGAGAAAACATATTCACCATTATGACTCGGTTTCCTTTCCACATTTCCCACACACCTAGTGCAGGGAGAGCATCACACTATGGGGTGTGTGTGTGTGTGTGTGTGCACGCGTGTGTGATTGTTTGATTAGGCACAAGAGGTATGGCGAGGTAAAAAATGATGGTTGCCTTTATCTTCTTCGTTTAAAATGAATGGGTTTCTGCCACTGTGTTTTAGATGGGGGTAAGTGGGGAGAGAATTGTGATTCTCCCAAGCATCTGGGGCTCTTGAGAACTTCAAGACTTTCTTACCTTCAGCCATAGCTCCATATTTGCCCTTCTGGAATCCTTCCATTCTCTCCTGGAATAAAAACAGGAAAAGGATAAAAAGCAAACGTCCGTATGCGAGCTGGTAGAGTCTGAGAGCACCTCAATTCAGACGTCTAAGAATAATTATCCTCAGATGAGCCATTTCCATCACTAATTTTCTAACTCATATTTTGCTTTGAAACATCTGTAAATAACTTTAAGCAAACCAGGTAATGTTAGGTTATGCTAAAATAGTGCACTATTGCTTCCCTCCCCTCAACTTAACAGAAAATCAGGAAATATTTGGAAGCAAATCAGTTGATTATCTCCCCCAACCAGAAAGGCATGAAATGAAGAAAGCATTCTTCTATGGAACAAAGAGTGAGTGTTAAAAAAAATTGAAATTACACTAGGCAAACTTACCAGAATAGAGAAAAAAATTGCCTTGCTATAAATAAGATTGATTTATTTGAAGTAGTGGAAACTTCCAGTCCTAGAAAGTCTTTGTGTCAAATGGGTATTCCAGTGGCGGAGAGGAAATTACAAGGTACTTTCCAATGGGAGGGTGGAAGTGGGGATCAGGTACACAAAGAACTGACGTGAGAGGAAATGGTGCAGGCGGACTGGTATGACCGCCTTCCCATCCTGACAGTTGGTGGAGAGGAGGTAGTGAGGTGATTGAAGAGAAATAATCAACTTCAGGCCAAATTCAAGAACAACTCATTCCTGCTCTGGGTTTCCAGCACTGCGTAACAGCATTGGGGATGTATATCTTCCACCTGACTGGATATTGCCAAATATGACTCCCAGGGAGTCGTGCTAACTCCTATTTGCACCACCCATTTATAAGAAGTCCCCAGATCTTGACAGGCACTTGGTAATATTACACTTTTAATTTCCTGTCATCCTTATGGGCATTAATAAGGATGCCTTAATTGACTTAAACTTATATTTTACTGATTATCATTAAATTAAAAACAGTTTTCATGGTTTGCTATTTTGGTTATTTATAAACTTCCATTTTTAATAACTTCTGTGATTTCTATCTTTTCCACATTTTTCTATTCATTCAGTGGATCTTCTTGGCCTTTAGGTCAATCAATCTATTTTTGTATTATCAGAATATATTAAGACAGCTTCCTGCCTCCCTCCCTTTCCCTTCTTTCTCTTCTTCCTCCTTTTCTCTTCCCCCTCCCCTCCCTCCTTTCTTTCTTTTTCTTAAGCCCAGAGAAGAGTATTCTCTCTCCTACACCCTTTCTTGTCTCTGGTAAATTATGCTTCTGGCTTTTGCTAAAGCAGCACCAGTTCCCTGACATCCTCTGAGGTTTGGAATCAACAAAATGATGTGGTAAGGGTCAAGAGGACAGTGGTAATGATGTTGATTATGAACATCGTAATTGTAATAAACCTCTGTGCAGACGTTTATAATTTTCAAGTTTATTTCATCCTTCTTATTTTAATTGCTCTCTCAAATTCCCTGTGATGTGATCAAGACTGGTCTTAAAACTTCTATTAAAATGCAAGGAAACTGAGCATTAAATGACCTGCCAAAGGTCACATATTTACAATGGAGCTAGCATCAGGAAATGGCTCCTTTTGCCTGTGTATTGTCCTTGATTCCATAGGCGGAAAAAGAGACTATTCCAAAAAAGTCAGCAAACCTCTTGGACCATGTGTACAATGCTGCCACCCCCTGGTAAGGAGACAAATTAATTGGACAGCTGGAAGACTACCGTAAAACCAACACACAGAATTTTATTGCAAAATCTTGAGTGCATTTCTTATAAAAGATTATTCAAAAATAAAATTGTTGGTGGCAGGAATTTCTCTGAATTGGGGTCTTTCCTTTTAAAACAGCCAATTGCCTGTCACAAAAGCCAGTCAGACTCTGTTATGTCAGGCAATGAGCAGCAACAATAGCTCTCCCAATCCAATCTCTCTGAGTGGATCAGGCTGCATTGAGGAATATATTTTTTGGAAGATATTAACAAATAACAAAGTGTTCACAGGTGAGTCAGAAAGGATACTGATGGCAATGCTAAAATGAGTCATGGAGAAGATTATAAAATAACTGAATAAAGCGTGGTGGACACATCGTAGGCTTGAAGGAAAGTGATACGTGTTGGTCTACAGGGCAGACAAAAGTGGGGGAATTGAGAATGAAGGCAGATATCTTCTCCAAACGAAAAATTTTACCAATAGTCCCACGAATGAGACCAAAGGTCACGAGAGATTGGAAGGCAGTGTGCAAGCAAGAAAGTAGCAGCCTCTGGCAAGCCGGTGGGAGGGTCCAGCTCAGGGAAAAGGGTGAAGCAAATGAACAAAATGCATGTTCTGATTTGAAAATTGCATGAACCTGATTTTACTATGAGAAGAGCTTATTTTAGCAAATCACAAGAAAGCAGCCTCGTCCATACTATTTTAGAAAAGATCAAACCACTTCTTGTCTTCTTTGTTCATAAGTATTTCCTTCACCCGTCTGCCCCAACCCATATATTTCCAGGTATTGGAATGATGTGTTTTGCGGTTTGGTCACTGTGGTTCCATGGCATGTCTCTCACATAAAGTTTGGCTGACAAAGGGATTGTTCACAGGTGCCCCAAACATGAGCCTGTTTCCCTACAGTGCATCCTGCAGGGTGTCACAGGAGAAATGTGGGAAATCTAGGGGAGCATGGGGTAGTTTTCTGAAGTTGAAAGTCACAAGAAAAGGTCCACTCAGGGGTCTTGTTTGGAACATGAGGTTCCTGGGGTGGGAAAATATCCTACACTTGCCCTGGGGAGCCCTAAGAATCCATCCTCAGCTCCCAGGCTTGTCTGAGACATAGTGCGTGTCTGGCTGGTCTGGGACAGGAGAAATTAGGAGGGTAAATTTGAGAAGAATGCCCCAGCATGCTAGGGGAGATGGGGAAAGCCTGTTACCCTCTGGGAGCTTCAGTTTCCCCATCGGTCCCACTGGTGAGAGGATCAGTTCAGCCTTACTCCCTGAGAGTTTCATGGAGATCGACTTGGCTAAGTAATGGGCAATGGGGCAGCAAAGCCCGCTGCCCGGGACTGGGCTGTGAGTGGAGGCGCAGATTCTTTAGGCTGTGCTCCACCAGCTGCGCACCTGCTGATGCCCGCAACACTCACCACCATTGCCCCGTTTTACTGACCAGGGAACCCAGAAGTGAGGGGATCTGTGCAAGGTCACGTCAGAAATGAACAGCTGTGACCAAACTGTGATCCTTCTGATTCCCCAAGTCTCTGTGAGCATAAACCCAGTTCTCCTTACCAGAAACGGCTGTTGTGCCCTGTCCTCCAGGGTGGCGGTCATGTAGGCTCTGGCCGGCTGGTCCTCTCTCAGGAAGGTGAAGTGACAGCAGAGAGAGCCCTGCTCTGTGGTCTGTGTGTCGGGAGGCTATTCGCAGGGCTGAGGGAGGCTGAGCAGATGCAGTTAAGGAGGAGCCACGTGCAGGGGCTGAAAGCTCCACGACTCAGCTGCAAAAAAAGAAAAGTAGAGATTATGGAGTGTGCCCCCCACACCCATGTGGACTAGGACACCCTGGTATTGGCTGGAAACTGATTGGGAACAAGCCCCTGAAAACCAGCCGAATGTGCTGCCTCCTTCACGGGCCACTTCCTGTCATGAGCCTGCCCTGGGACAGTGTGCCCCGTGCTATTTCCTTTTTATTTTTGACTGTTTCAAGCAAGCAGTATTTGGAAGAAGGAGATATGAAGGAAATTATAGACTCTCCCACTTCCAAGTTCAGAAAAGGCCCCTGGTGACTGGAAAGTTCTGGGCAGCAGCTGCTGCCCTCAGCACCCATCACTGGGGCACCTGCTCCTCCCAGCACTCTTGGGCCCCTTCTCACAGGCTCTGCTTCTGGAAAGCTTCTGCTAACCAGGATCAGAAAGGCACTCTGGTCCACAGAGGACCAGAACAAGCCCTCGCAGGGTTTGACTCTTGGCTTGTGACTTACCCTGGCAAGCTGTCTGCCACGTGATGGAGCCCTCCCTGTGGGGACATTGTGGAGTCCATGTGTCAGTTTATCTGGTAAGGGTTGAAAGCAGGGTGATAGAACCTCTATTTTTGAACTGATTGGGAAAGCAGTGGACATAAAGCTGATTGCCATTTAAGATTAGAGCAGTGGACATAAAGCAATTATGAGACGGAGAACACAATGGGACGTAGGCAGAGGGCCATCAGGGCCAAGAGAATCCCCACATCCCTCGTTGTTGACATTTGAAGTGGAGCTTACAGTCATATCATAACAATTGTCTAAGACTTGATGGGTGAAACAATTTTAAACAATCCCCTGCCAGCCTAGAAAACCTCTCCACAGAGGCAGAAGAGAAAGAAAATAATATTGAACGTGCATTGAACCAGAATGTGATCTGGATCCCAGACAATCCAGGAAGAGATTGCAAAGACGGAGAGGGATGTCACCTGGTCATATAGCCAGGCAGGTGCCACCCATTACACATGTGTTCTCAAGCTAAACCGTAACTAGTACTCAAGTAAGAGGACTTGACAGTACCCTTTGTCATACATAGTTCATCCTAAACTCACTCAGTAATCATCTGTGTTAGCTAATTGTCCTTTTCCAGAGGAAAAGGAAACTTCTCATATCCTCTATGGCAAGAGGAAGATTTGCAACTCAGAAAGGTGCTGGCAGATGTCAGGCTCCTACCGAAGTTAAGTTAGGCTCCTAAATTAGGCCCCTGCTTTCCCACGGAGACTGGGAGGTGGGGACGCTACCTTCCCTGATGTTTGCGTTTCAAAGGGATGGCTTCCAGGTGCTCTAAAGACAGTCCTGGGCTGTCAAACAGCTTTTAAAAAGATTGCATTACAAAGGGTGGAGAAAGAATTCACACTTACAAGCTTTCTAAATAAAATACTCTAAGAAGGGAGGGGTAATTCTTTTCCACGTTGTTTTTTCCCCAGAAAAGAGAATTAACATTTTTTCCTTATATTTGACTTTTATTGGTCCTTACACTTTTAAATTCTTCAAGGACTTTCAAGCTAGTCAGCACTCATAATTTGTGTGAATTGAGCAGAGCAGGGCAGGAAGTGGGCTGTAATCTGACCAGGATTTCACCCTTATTAGATAGGGACCAGGTACTCCCCCAGCAACTGCCTGGAATCCCTAAAAAGTTTGATGGACAGAGTTCACATCAAAATCTTATAGACACTGAGGGGCACCGATGCTAACCATTCTTATCAATGTAGCAAATTCACTTCATTCTAGTGACATCTTCAAACTCCCTCTCTTCTTTCCTTGTGGTTTGAACTATTCGCAAACGTTATATTTATCCACTTAACTGGGTGCTCTGGCACCCCAGCTAAGGACTGATTTTCTGCTTTGAGTTCTGGTCTCTAAGTCTTATCTTTTTTTTCTCTAGTAGTTCCCAGGCTCCTCTTATGGCTCAAAGAGACCTCAGAGAGTCAGTGATGAAATGTGTTAACTGGTCTCTATCAGTTTTCTGGATGAGATCGTGGGCTTTATAGAGGCCAGGGACTGTCTTCAGGTCAGGATCTTGCTAGAACTTAGCCCTAAAAAGTGCTCAAAAATACTTACCGAATAAATGAGTAAAACATATGACTTAAATGCTCTAACTCTTCCCTCATGTCCCCCTTTGTAGTTACATTTAGTGCTAGCAGAATAATCTTAGGTAGCTACTTTCAGAAAGCAGGACTGTAGAAATTCATATATATCCAGATATGAAAGTATTTCCAAAACTAGACTCTTTGTGCCTTTTCCCACACCCTCTCTATTCCTCTGTTCAGATTTGCAAAACAAACAAACAAACAAACAAACCCCCAGGAAACCTGGGACACCTAGGAAGTGTCCATTTTCCTTATCCTTCTGTTCGACACCAAATTCAATACCTTTTCAGCCTGGACAGAGACAGTTATCTACCAAACCTGACATAGTACAAAACGTGATGAATCATTGCTGAAAGCAGGTCTCTATCCATCCCCAGCCACCTCTGCTATCCCTGTTCTCGCTCTGCGATGCTCCCTGGTGCACAGAACTGGGCACGCTGAGTTGCAACTCATGCGCTCTAGTTATGTGATGAAGTTTCTGGAGTTCTGAGCGCAGTAGCCATCTCAGGGTAGATACCTGTAGGCTGCCCTGAGAATCAGCTTTATTAAGCTGAGGAGATGCCAAAGCTCCATCTCAGAGACATTTTGGGCAGCCACCTTCCCTATCAACTTGGAGTGATTCAAGGACCTCAGGGTTCACACCTTGGACCTTCTGTTTCAAATGGAAGATAGACAATTATTGCCTTCTGATGAAGAAGGAAGGAAGAATAAGGGAAAGAGGAGGTGCGACATTTACCACTTTCTCTGGGCTGAGGTCCTAGGTGACCAACCGGCCAACTTGCCCTGAATTTGACTGGATTTAGTACTACAAGGCCCACATCCTGGGAAACCCCTTAGTCCCAGTCAAATTGAGCCTGTTGGTCACCACATGGTCTCCTAACACTTAGTCATGCTTGCTCTCTTTCACCATCTTGCCTCTGTCTCTTCATCCATCATCTCACCCTATTCCACGAAGGTCTCCCATGAACATGACTAGTAGGAAATGTGGAAATGAAACCCCAAGCCAGAGTTGGGAGGGGCTGAAGCCAAATGCTGAAGTGTGATTTCTCTTCCTTGTCTGTAGTCACTCTAAAAAAAGTTCTTTCTTGGAACTTTTTTAGAACATTGTGTTCTTATGAAAATCAAAGAGCAGATAAAAGTTGCTGAAAAAAAGTATTAAAATGCAGGCATTTCTGTATTATCAACATTATCATTTCCTTTGTTTCTGGACAAGGTCATAGCTACTCTTTTCAGAGCTGAGAGGGGCCAGGTCAGGGGCACCTAATTGGAGGTGAAAAAAGGAGCCTCCTGGATCAGGGTGTTCTACAGAGACCACACCTGCTGAAGAGGCTTCATGAGGGTGGGGGGCGGGGGGCAGAAATCATCTAGGGGTGAGTCCAGGAGGTAGAGTTGAGGATTCAGAAACATCCAGGTCAATAAAAGGGGCAGCTATTTGAGCCCACAGTTGACACACAACATGGAAGAAGGATTAATGTTGCCATGAAGTACACTCTAAGTATCTAAATATTGCATATTTAAAGCAAATTTACCCTATTCTCCTGAGCCTTTGCACACTAGACCCAATGGGTGGTAAGCCCAGACAGCACCCATGGGAAGCAGACAAAAAGCTACCCTCTTAAGGAATCTGAAATCTTATTACAGAGACAAGACTTACGCAAATGAAAGACAATGAGTAAGGGTCCTAAATGAATGTTTTGGACAAGTGTATTTCATACACCCCATTATAGAGCATTAAAAAATGAAATAGAGCAGAAGAGAAACTATCAAAATTAATCACACAAAATGTAAGTGTATGTAAGTTCTGGGAAGCAGTAAAAAATTGAGGGTCATGGTAAAAAATATATGAAAGCACAGTTTTAGACAATGTATTAAGCAGGATTTGGGGAAGAAAGGAGGTCAAAACGGACCAACTCAAAGGAGAAAGCCCTGAAGTGTGGAGTAGAACTTGGACATGTGATCAAGGTTGACAGGGGGTGAGGAAGGGGCCCTTTGAAGTGGTTATTTTAAAGGAAGCAGAGAGTATGTAGGTGTCAGGGCAGGACAGCACCTAGAGCAGGTGTAAGAGCTTTTTATCATGACCTCTGGAGTTGTCTGGGTAGCTGATGTCTGGTTGTCTAATTCTGTAGCATTGCATTTAGAGTAGACCCTTCACCCATTTAGTTAGCCCAAAAGGCCAAGAGGGAACAGCAGGGACTGAGTGCATGCCCTGATGCTCTCCTCTAGTTGTTTATTGGATGGGTTAGATGAGGTCCAGATGGGATGACAAGGTCCCTGGAGATTTCCTGGCTGGCACCTTGGAGGACTGCTCCTGTTGCATCTGGAGTGGGGTGGACCTTCCTGAAAGCCTAATGAGACCCTCCCCTACCCTGACATTATCACCTGCAACTGAATGTCTCTGGTGAGCGTCTTGGGATCCACAAGCTGATACCTTCCTATCACGAATGTTTCTGAGCTTGCTGAGGTATACCCTCACCAGGCTGATTTCCTTTTGAGTCATTACATCGGAAATTCTCGGCCCTTGAGCTGTCAATCAATTATAGGTTTGTTGAGATATTTTCCCCCTCATCCCTCAGAGGGGAGACAAAGAGCCCCTCAAAACCCCAAGGTGGCTCAAGGTCTGAGATCAGTTGCCTCTGAGGTTGAGGGCAGCCTCTTCTGTTTACACACTATGCTGTAACAAATGTTACCACGTGGACATCAACATGAAAAAGTTGGGAAGCTCTACTTTTGATGAAAAAAGTATAATATACCAAGTTGTGCTGTCTGGGTCTTGTTTTCCTTCTGTCTGAAATTACTATTGACATTTGACATCATGAGGTATCAGAGTTACCAACAGGCACTTCTGTAGGACTGACTCAGGCTTCTTGGGGTGCACATTGTCTTTTAACATATCCCACCCCAAGATCTCTGGTTCCTCCCCTCCTGAAGCTATCAGACCTTACACACAGTCAGGAGATTGTCAGATTCTGCCCCAGGCAGTATTCTCAAGCTGCTCCATGGTCTCTATCAAGTCCAGGTTCTCCTAGACCCAGGACATGAGGTTCGTGGCCTGGGGATGCTTCTGTGTCCTGGGAACCTGAGCAAGGACCACAGTGACTGCATATTTGCTTTTTCAGAGAAGGAAAATCACAGCAAGAGCAATGATAAAAAGTGGAGGCAAAGCTAATTCCTCTGCTGAACATGTGAAGGGAGTTGATTTGCACAAGAAGTGTTAGAATCAGTTCAGTGACAACATAAGAAGTCATACCTCCTATGGCTTTTCTATGAAAACTATATCCTGTGCTGCCATAAGCTTCTTGGAGACCTGCATGCACACATTTGCCACTTGAGTTTAACCCAGTGAATACCTGAGTTGTGTGGAAAGGAAAGGAAAAAGGCATAGCCACAGAAGGTGAGAGCTAGAAGAATCTTGGGGATCATCTAAACTAGTCCTTTTCTCCCCCTTATTACAGATAAGGAGACTGCAGTCCAGAGAAATGGTTTTCAGAAGATCATATTAGTTAATTTTAGTATATAGTGTGAGATGTAAACCAAGTTTTTTTTTTTTGCAAATGTATGCCCAATTTTTTATTCCATCAACTTATCTTGCAGGGAGTATCCTTTTTTATTAAATTACTTTGGTGCTCTTTCAAAAATTAATTGATCATATACATATAAGTCTATTTCTGAACTGTATTCTGTTACATTGATCTTTATGTCTGATCTTCACCAATACCTCACTGTTATGATGATGGCAGCTATATATAAATCTTGTGATCAGGAAGTGGAAATTCTCTTTTTTCTTTTTCAAAATGGTTTTGGTTTTTAAATATAAATTCTAGAATCAGCTTGAAAAATATATAAGAAAATCCTTCCAGATTTTGATTGTGATTGCATGACTGTACAGATTCATTTGGAAGTAACGATATCTGAATAATATTGAATCTTCTGATTCATGGACATGGTATAATATTGTTCCAGTTATTTAGGTCTTGTTTGATTTTTCCCATCAATGTTTTGCAGTTTTTGTAAAAAGCTTAGATTAATCCCAATATTTTATAATTTTAGTGGTATTATAAATGACATTGATGATTTAATTTCAGTTTCCTGTCATTCATTACAAGTATGCAAGAATATAATTGATTTTTGTATGTTGACCTTGTATTTTCTGACATTGTTAATTTATTAGTTCTAGAATTTTTTTTGATTCTTTGAGATTTCCTTCATAGAAAATTATGTCATCTGCAATTAAAACAGTTTTTATTATGTTCTTTCCAATCAGTGTGCTTTTAATTTCTTTTCTTTGCCTCCTTTCACTGGCAGGATCTCTATCAAAACATTAAATTGGAGTGGCAATGAGGGACATTCTGGCCTTTTCCTGAACTTAAGGGAATGTATCCAGTCTTGCACCTTCCGTATTCTTATGGATTTTCTGTCTGCATGTTTTATTGATTACTGAGAAATAAGGTTTAAAGTATCCAAGTATAATTTTGGATTTGTCTATGTATCTTTTTGGTTTCTTTAGTTTTGCTTCATGTATTTTGAAGCTTTGTTTTTAGGTACAAATATTGTAAGGATTGTTATATTTTTCTGATACATTAACACATTTATCATTATGTAACGTCCATCTTTATCCTTGACAATATTCCTTGCTCTGTAGACTACAGATCTATGTTATATTAATGTAGGTACTCCAGCTTTCTTTTGATGAGTGTTTTCATGATGTTTATTTCCTCATTCTTTTACTTTTAAGCCATCTCTATGATTGTGATAGGCGGAATTGTAAGGTGAGCTCCAAGATTTCCATAAACTAGTATACATGCCCTGGATAATCTCTTCCCCTTTAGTGTGGGAAGACCTGTGAATAGAAAAAATGCCATTTCTATGATTGGTTTACATGGTAGAAGTGAAGGGATTTTGCAAATTTAATTAAGTTCTCTAATCAGCTAGTTTTGCATTAGTTAAAGGGGAGATTTTTCTGGGTAAGTCTCACCTAATTAAAAGAAATCTTAAAAGCAAGAGATACTTCCAGATTTTAAGAAAGCAAACATTCATGCTTTAAACTGCCTACGAATATATGGAGAGGGGCAGCCTCTAGGATCTACCCACAACCACAGTCTTTCAACCACAAACAACTGAATTCTGCCAATAACCCGAATGAAGTTGGAAAAGGACCCTGAGCTCCAAATGGCAGGATGGGTGATACTTTGATTTCAGCTTCACAAAACCCTGAGTAGAGGATCCACCTAAGCCATGTCTTGACTCCTGTGCTAGGCTGTTTTTACATTGCTATAGAGAAATATATGAGACTGAGTAACTTATAAATAAAAGACATTTATTTTGGCTCACAGTTTGCAGGCTGTGCAGGAAGCACAGTGCTGGCATCTGCTTCTCGTGAGGGCCTCAGGAGGCTTCCAATCATGGTGGAAGACAAAGGAGATCCTGCATGTCACACGATGAGAGTAACAGCAAGGTGTGGGGGAGGTGCTACACACTTCCAAATAACTACATCTCACTTACTGCTGTGAGGACAACACCAACCCTTCTATGAAGTATCCACTCCCATGACCCAAACACCTCCCACCAGGTCCTGCCTCTAACATTAGAGATTACATTTCAACATGAGAAATGAGGGGCCAAACATTCCAAAAATATCAACTCTTGATCCACAGTAATAATTGTGTGTTGTTGTAAGTTTTCACATTTGTGGTAATTTGTTATGCAGCAATAGAAACCAATTCAGTCATTATATTTAAAGTGCATTGTTTTGTAGATAGCATATGGTTGAATCTTGTGGTTTTCTTGTGGTTTTAACCAATCTAAATGGATTCAATCTACCTATAAAAATTTCAGGCCACTTCACATATATTTTAAGAAAGTTACAATAGTGTACTTGCAATTCATCTTTCCCATTTTTGTGTTATTATCTTTGTAAGCTTTTACATATTTTATAACTTCCCTAATACACTATTACTATTTTTGTTAGAGCTATACAATGTAAAAGAAATTTCTTTTATATTTGTATTTTTTTTCCATTTCTAGGGCTTTTCATTTCTTTGTGTAGATTCAAATTTCTGTCTGGTGTCATATTCATTCCTTCTGCCTGAAAAACTTCTTTTAAACTTTCTTATAGTGAAGATAAGTTGATAATTAATTGTTCCAGCTTTTGTTAGTTAGATTCTTTATTTCACCATCATATTAGAAAGATTTCTGCTGACTGAATATTCTGGGTAGTTTTTTGTATTTCGGTATAATAAAGATGCTATTCAATTGTGTTCTGAATTGTAGTTTCTGACAAAGAATCAGCTGTAATTTTAATATTTATTCCTCTAATATAATGTCTTTTTCCCCTAGTTATATTTAAGACTTCCTCTTTATCATTGGTTCTCAACAGTTTAAGTATAAAATGTCTAGATTTTCTGTTTTGCTTTGTTATGTGTTTACCCTGCTTGGAGCTCTCTGTTTCTTGGATCTGTAGTTTGATGTCCTTCAATACTTTTAGAAAAGTCTTAACCACTACCTTTTCAAATATTTCTTCTGTCCATGCTCCTTTTCTGACATGTATGTTAAACTGCTTGATATAATTTCATAACTCCTATATATTGTTTTCTCTCATTTGTTTTTCTCCTTTTGCTCAGTTTGAACGATTTCTATTAACTTATTTTCAAATTCACTGATTCCTTCCTCAACTGTGTCAAGTCTACTGATGTAACCCCTAAGGAATACTTCATGTCTCATAAAATGTTTTTAATTTCCAGCATTTACATTTGACTCTTATAGTTTCCATCTCTCTGTTGAAATGTCTAATCTTTTATTACATGTTGTCTACATTTTTCATTTCATCCTTTAGCATAGTAATCATAATTATTTTAAAGTCCCTGTCCCACTTCTGGATTATTTTTGAGTCTGGTTCTGTGGATTGTTTTGTCCTTTCATTATGGATTATTATACTTTTGCTTTTCTGAATATATTATAATTTTCTTAAATTGTAAATATGCATAGTAGGAAAGTAATTGGGATAAACAGTATTTATACCTAGAATGGTTATGCCTCTTGTTCTGTCAGGCTGTTAGTGTTCAGGTGAGTCAATCTAATTAAGAGTTGAACTGGGTTGGGGTTGTTGCTATGGTTACCTTCAGTGCATCTTAGGTTTTTAATATGTTTAGTGTTGCCTTGTGCTTAGGTGGGGACTGAAATGCCATAGGGCTTTACCTGGTGTTCCTGTTCCATTCACCCTCAGATTTCAGTCATCTCTGCATAACTCCACTTCACAGAGGGTTGTTCCAGGCTTTGACCCTTCCCTATAGTAGACTGGATTGGTTGTTAATCTCCCAGTATTTTTTAGATATATGGCAAGGGCAGGGAAGTGTTCTTTGTTGTTCCTACATAGCTTCAGTCTTAGGCATGGCCTATGTGCCTGGGCCTTGGGCGCTGGGCTTTCTCTGTGATCCTAACCTTCTTCTTAATGGCAGCTGTATTCGTTAGGGTTCTCCAAAAATAGAGAACCATTGTGTGTGTGTGCGTGTGTGTGTGTGTGTGTGTGTAGAATTGGTCTGCATGATTATGGAGGCTGAGAAGCCCCATAATATGCTGTCTGTGAGCTGGAGAACTAGGAAGGGTGATGGTGTAATCCAATATGAGTTTGAAGGCCTGAGAACCAGGGAAGCTGATGATGTAACTCTCCCAGTTTGATGCCAAAGGTCCAAGAACCAGGTGTGTGTGGGGGAGGTTGTTGGTGTAAGTCCAAGAGTTCAAAGGCTTGAGAACCAGGAGCTCCAATGTTCGAAGGCCAGAGAAGACGGATGTCCCAGCTCAAGAAGAGAGAATGAATTTGCCCTTTGCTGCCTTTTTGTTCTATTTGGAACTTCAACTGACTAGACGATTTCTGCCCATATTGGTGATGGCAGAACTTCTTTACTCGTTTGAATCTACGGATTCAAATGCTAATCTCTTCTGGAAACACCTTCACATACACACACAGAATAATATCTTACTAGCTATCCGGGCATCCGTTAGTTCAATCAGGCTGACACATAAAATTAACTATCACAGAATCCAGGCTGTTCTTTGTATATGTGTAATAGAAGTCTTGTACAGAACAGAGGTGTTTTTTTGTCTCTTTTTAGAAGTCAGTTGTCAGTCCAATTTTTACTCCTTTATAATATCTCTTTTTTTCTGCTTTAAGTTTATTGGTTTAATTGAATTAGTGGATTGATATATTTTATCTGTTCTGGAAATTTCTCATGTTTTCATATATTGTCTTAACTCCTGTGTTTCTATTCCTTTTTTCTTTTTGCCTTATCTCTGTGAACCTGTGTTTTTCTATTCTTTCAGAATGATGATTAATATGTTAAAACTTCTCACTCTTTTCTCTATATTGCTTACCCTCTCTCCACATTGCCTATCTATTTGGTATCTCTGGGCTGCATTCCGGATTTTCTTCTACCCTGATTCTCTCTTCAGCACTGTCTAATCTGTTAAATCTGTCCACTGAGTTGTTAATTTCAGTTGTATATAAGTTCAGGTTTGTGAAGGAGGAAGCACCAAAACTGGATTAGATGTACAAAAAATTTAATGGAGGCAGAAGCAGGTAGAGGGAAGGATAGCCTTCAGACCATAATGATTTGACACCTGTGAAGGGAGAGTGGGAAGAAAGAAGGTTTGGTTAGGAAGAGTCGTGAGCAGTGCGGTTCCAGGAAAGATTCAGCAGCCAAGGGGGAGTCTTTGAGCCAAGCCGCCAGTTAGAGGAAGCTCATTTCTTTCCAGGAGGAGCCTGAGTACCCTCACCATTTCAATGTGCTAGCTCACTGGCTGGGAGCAGTCTGCAGGTGGCATGCCTTTGGCACAAACATGGTGGTGGGTCCAGAGGGGCAGCAGCAGGGCCATTTACCAATCATACTCGCCAGAGCTGGTGATGTGGGTGGCATGTTTTATGGCTGCCATATTCCATTTGTCGATTCTAATAGTTTTATTTGGTATGTTTGCAAATGTATCATGTCAGTTTTATATTTTCCTATTTTCAGAAGACATTTTCAAGATTGCTTAAAAACTGTCTTAGAGGGCCGGGCGCGGTGGCTCAAGCCTGTAATCCCAGCACTTTGGGAGGCCGAGGCGGGTGGATCACGAGGTCAGGAGATCGAGACCATCCTGGCTAACACGGTGAAACCCCATCTCTACTAAAAATACAAAAAACTAGCCGGGCGTGGTGGCAGGCGCCTGTGGTCCCAACTACTCGGGAGGCTGAGGCAGGAGAATGGTGTGAACCCGGGAGGCGGAGCTTGCAGTGAGCCGAGATTGCGCCACTGCACTCCAGCCTGGGCGACAGAGCAAGACTCCGTCTCAAAAAAAAAAAAAAAAAAAAAAAAAAAACAAAACAAACAAACAAACAAAAAAAACTGTCTTAGATATTGTAAGTGTACTTATTTTATACCCATATCTGATCATTATAGTATCTCAAGTTTTTGCTTATTTGTTTCTGTTACTTTTTGTTTGGTTTTCTCATTGCATCATGTTTCTTTTGGTGTTTGGTTTTCTCCAAGTGCTACACATTACATTTAAAAAGAAGTGTTCAAGGGAAAATGTAAGGCCCAAAATATTAGTATCATCCTCCAGGTAGAATTTCTTTTTAATGCCAAATCTTCAGACACTATTGGAGAAAGACCACTTTAATCAAGTCTAAGGACACTCACACTACAAGTCTACAGGGGAAGGATGATTTACATCTAAGAATTTATCACTTTGGGATCCTTTTTTTTCTTTTTTCTCTTTTTGAGATGGAGTCTCACTCTGTCACCCAGGCTGAAGTGCAGTGTCATGATCTCGGCTCACTGCAACCTCCGCCACCCATGTTCAAGCAACTCTCCTGCCACAGCCTCCTGAGTAGCCGGGATTACAGACATGCATCACCACGCCTGGCTAATTTTTTGTATTTTTAGTAGAGACATGGTCTCACCAAGTTGGACATCCTGGTCTCAAACTCCTGACTTCAGGTGATCCACCTGCCTCCCAAAGTGCTGGAATTACAGGCGGGATCCTTTCTAAAAGTAAGGCGAGGATGACATTCTTCACTTTGGATGGATTGTGGGTTTTACTTTTATCCTGATTATCCTATAAAATTACCAAATCCCAAATTGTGGCTCCATCTTTAAGCTGTTTCTACTTGATCTGAAAATATAAGTGGCTCCTCACCAGACTTAGGTTTCTGGGTTTTCATTTTTCTTAGATTTGTTCTAGAAATTCCTCACTCTCTTTTTATGTCTTTGAAGCTTACTATTTAGTTTATTTTATCCAGAGTTTTAACATTATTCTCTATGGGAGTACTGTCCTAATTATCTACCCACCATTACCATAAGATGTATGTTCCACTGATTTTTTTTTTTGAGATGGAGTCTCGTTCTGTCACCCAGGCTGGAGTGCAGTGGTGTGATCTCGGCTTACTGCAACTTTCACCTCCCGGGCTCAAGCGATTCTCCTGCCTCAGCCTCCTGAGTAGCTGGGACTATAGGTGTGCGCCACCACACCCGGCTCATTTTTTTGGAATTTTTAGTAGAGATGGGGTTTCACCATGTTGGCCAGGATGGTCTCGATCTCCTGACCTCATGATCCACCTGCCTCGACCTCCCAAAATGCTGGGATTACAGGCATGAGCCACCGCGTCTGGCCTCCATTGATCTTATTGATTCTGAGTAACCCTAATTCTTTGAGCATCAGAGACAATCCTAATCTAGGTCTTCATGTGCAAGCTGTTACAGAGGGACCTACAGAGAATATTAGTTATCTCCTTTAACACAAGAAAGAATTGTTCTTCCCAGGAAAGAATTCTTGTTTCCAGGAAGAAGGTCTTCTTTGCCTACTGGAGACAAATTCTGGGAATTCAGGCTTAAAACTTGGAGTTGATCCTTCTGCAGAACTGGAAGTCAGAAAGTCTTTCTTTCATTTTTGTTTCTTGAGATTGAGATGTCTATCCTTGGGGTGTGTGTGTACGTGTGTGTGTGTGTGTGTGTGTGTTTGCATGCATGCAAGCGTGTGTGTTTAATTTTTGAGCAGTGGTATGCAGTTCTCTTCAGTGTTCACCATGATACATCCTGCTAGCTGTAGTAGAAAAGATAGTCTAGGCATCTTCAGATGTATGAAATCAGGAGGATATGCACAATATAATACCATTTTGAAATTAAAAAAATGTCCAAGTGCCTAAACTTAATGGTATGTAAAGAGAATTATGAGGAGGGAAAGAAAATATAAAAATATGAAAAGAATTAGGCAAAGAATGTGATTGAAAGTATAAAAATAAGACTCAAACCAATAATTATAACAAAACATCCAGTATATGGAGTGATAACTGCTTAAAGAATTAAAGAGGAGGGGACAAATTTAGACGCATCTCCATAAAATATTTTATTGGTAGAATAAGCAAGAACCAAATCTAGTTGCCAAAGAATAGGCCAACAGTGCCACTGTTAGATTAAGAATCATGGGGGAAAAATGAGTGTTGAGCCATAGTCTAGCTATAGCTTCCCCAAGAATTTACAGGAATTCTCTTCTGGGGTACTGAATCCATAGGTGAATCTCTGGAAGGAGCACTGGTATCTGTTAGGGCTACTGTGCGGGCTGGAACTGAATATTCATTGTGTAAGAATATGTAAGAATGTACTCATTGCCTGAAATATTTTGCTCTAAAAGTTAATCATGGCCAACACTAGCTTTCAGAAATAAGCCAGATACAAGTCTTTTTTTGTAGAACAAAAGCTGATCCAGGTACCAGGGCATAGAAATATGAACAGAAACATCATCAGCACACGATCCATACATTTTTATCCTTGAAGAGATAAAAGGAGAGGAGAGGAAGGGGGACACAATTGAAATGGATATATATTCATATAATTTTTGAGGTATTGGACAGTATTTTTACCCTATGTCTGGTTAAAATTAGCAAGCAAGTTTTTCTACAGGAGGCAGTGCTGTTTTATGCTGTAATTTAAATATAAAATTGATTTGTGCTATCAAATCACTCAAATTACATAACTGAGGTTACAAGGCCTAACCTTGAGCTACGGGGGAAAAAGCATCCTTTAAGCCACAGACTAAAAAAAGACTTTACTGAAGGGAATGGTGAATGCCAACTGTTCTGTAGTAGGAGAAAAGGATAAAATAACTGAAAGGGGGTGGAAATACAGTAATTTGGGGGACCCTGTGCTTGAAGGGAAGTAAATTTCCTTAGGGCAGGAGAGTATCATTAATACAATGGCATGCTTGCATGAAATAATTTTCTGTTATCTAGGGTAGAAAATTTAGAAAATGGTCAAAAGTATGGTAGTTGGAAACCTAATATTGAAAAGGTACAGGAAAGTCAACTTTGCAATTCATTTTCCAAACATTTGTTGATCCCACTTTATATGCCAGGCACTGGGTTGTATAACGGGGATACAAAGATGGAAAAAAAAAAAGATCATAATCAAAGTATCTGAAAAAGAAAACCACTAAAGAAATGTTATTGAATGTAAAGGAAAACTGTAACTTCTTTAATAACATATTATTCAAATTCAAAGATGATAGCACATTTTGAGATTCAGATTGGTAATGTATGTTTGATTACACTTTGCAAATGTATTTGACAATTAACCATATACTACTACTTTTTATTACTGAGAGGAGGCAGGACTGGTCTCCGGAGGTGGGGATTGGGCTCCAGACCACACTGAAGACGAGCTGAAAGGGAAGAGGTTTTATGGAGTCTCTCCATAAAACACACTCACCGGTGCCACGTCAGGTTACCATTGCTAAGGCAACACCTGGAAGTTATGGCTCCTTTCCATGGCAACAATCTCATGACCTGGAAGTTATCACTTTTTTTTTTTTTTTAGAAATTTCGGCATAATCCACCCCTTAATTTGCATATCATTGAAAGTGGGTATAAATATGATTGCAGAACTGCTTCCGAGCTGCTACTCTGGGCACACTGCCTATGGGGCAGCCCTGCTCCACAAAGAGCAATACGTTTGTTGCTGCTGTTGTTCTCTACCACTTTGATAAAAGTTGTTCTCTACCACCACCAGCAGCACTGGCTCGTGCGCAAGTGGCCACGGACGACCACACTATGCCCTCCCTGCTGCCCCCTCCGATCATCAAAGGAATCCCTCCCTGGCTCGAGGACCCTGCAAGGGCCCAGTATGGCTGCTGAGGAAGCGAAAGGCAGGAATTAAACATGGGTTTTACTTGAGCCACGCTTCAAAAAGTCCAACTCCCTGCAACGTCACCAAGGCCCTCAGGACCCCTGACCATAGCCTGCCCGAAGCCTGCAGCCCACCTGGAACCTCCTGCAGTCCTTAGCTTGACCTGGCATTTGTGCGCATGCTTGCAGACCCCTCCTTCCCAACGCGTGCTGGGGAAGACCCTAGGGCGCCTGCGCACACTCCCTTCCTCCTCCTCTTCCCCTTGATTGGGGCTAATGTGAATACCTGCTTCCTGTGTCTCCATGATCTCACTAGAGGTTGGCTGATTTAAAGACAATGAGTTCCCTTAAAGGGTTCTCATTATGCTCAGAAGTAGAAATAAGGAAATCCTATTGTTTGATTCGCACAACCAGTCAGCGTCACATTTTCTAATCATCTGGCATTCAAGAACCTTCCTGGACAGGCCCATCCCGAAAAATACCGGATGCTTTTGCCTCACAGTAATAGGATGGTCAGGTGTCTGCAGTCTCAGCCTATGCACCTGGCGCTCTGCCTCTTCTCCATAACCAGAGTGGAGCTGGAGATACAGACTCTGTGTGTGTGTGTGACAAAAATATGAATAACCATATAGGAGATATTATACGTTATTTTCCCAGTATCCTACTTTTTTTCTTTCTTTCTTTTTTTTTTTTTTTGAGACAGAGTCTCGCTCTGTCGCCTGGGCTGAAGTGCAGTGGCCGGATCTCAGCTCACTGCAAGCTCCGCCTCCCAGGTTTACGCCATTTTCCTGCCTCAGCCTCCCGAGTAGCTGGGGTTACAGGTGCCCGCCACCTCGCCCGGCTAGTTTTTTTTGTATTTTTTAGTAGAGACGGGGTTTCACCGTGTTAGCCAGGACAGTCTCGATCTCCTGACCTCGTGATCCGCCCGTCTCGGCCTCCCAAAGTGCTGGGATTACAGGCTTGAGCCACCGCGCCCGGCCATCTTTCTTTCTTTCTTTTTTTTTGAAACAGATTCTTGCTCTGTCATCCAAGCTGGAGTGCAGTGGCACGATCTCGGCTCACTGCATCAAGCGATTCTCCCGTCTCAGCCTCCTGAGTGGCTGGGATTACAGGCGAGTGCTACCACGTCTGGCTAATTTTTGTATTTTTAGTAGAGATGGGGTTTCGCCATGTTGGTCAGGCTGGTCTCGAACTCCTGACCTCAGGTGATCCGCCTGCCTAGGCCTCCCAAAGTGTTGGGATTACAGGCGTGAGCCACCTTACCCGGCCCCTACTTCATTTTGGAATGCCACGAACCATAATATGTTCTAGAAAAGTGGAAACTTATTTTCTGCTTTGTAACAGTACAGTTACATTCATCTTTTTGGTAGTAAATCATTGTACTAATAAACTGATGTTGCAGAAGTAACATTAACATGTATAATGCCCACATTTCTTTTATTGATGATAACAGTCTACAAGAATCACAAAAGAACATATCTACTCATGTATATGAACTAGAAATTTATCAAGGTGGGGCAGTCTAAATTTTTTAAAAAGTTCAAAAATAAAGGCACTTGTTTCCCCTGTGCCACGCATTTGTCCCCACCAGAAGCTACTTGACATTAGACTACCAAAACTACCAAAGGAAGTTATGTTAGATAAATTGAAAACTCTGCATACACATCATTTAAAATGAGTCAAAAACTTAAAAAGTGGATTCTGAGCCTTGGCAAAGTTGCAAAGATGATGCAGCATTCAAAGTTTTCTGTGTCATTAAAACTGTGCCTGAAACTACAGGATTCCTTCCGTTGGAATAAAGTTGTCCTTTCAGCTCCAAGAATTCAGCCTCTCTTGACCAAGTTGCCTTCAGTTTTAGGACCTGCAGTGTCAGTCAGGCCCGACCTCCGCAAAGGCCGCCGACCAGCGCCTGTGGAGCAGCACGCAGAACAGGAGTGCGCCCCCCAGCAGCAGGGCCAGGCCCAGCCTCCAGCTCCAGGGCGGCTTCGGCCACGCCCACAGCCCGGCCCGCAGCCAGGCGCCCCATGGCCTCCTCCGCATGCGGGCGGCCACGCCCTCCGTCACGCTCCGAAGCCGCTCCTCCGGGCCTGCCCAGCGCAGGAGATGCGCCAGCTCGTACAACTCGTTGGAGTAGTGGGCGCCCTTGTGCTCCCGCACCAGGCCCTCCACCAGCCCCAGCAGCTGCTCCGCCTGGGCTTCCTGCTCCCGGCCGGTGGCCCGGTTGTCAAAGGCACAGACACGGCCCCCGCACTCGGCCACCAGCTCGCGCAAGGCCCGGTTCTCTGTGCTGCACACGTAATCTTGCAGGGAGCCCCCAGCCAGGTCCTCCTTCCTGGTGAAGACGATGACAGTCCATTTCAAGACGTCCTCCCCGAACATGTCCCTCACCTGCCTCACCGCTTGCTGGTCCTGGGCGGTGAACCGGCCCAGCTGGGTCACCAGGAGCAGCGCGTGGGGCCCGGGGGCCGAGAGCAGGTAGCAGCGACCTCTCTCGTCACAGCCGGTGTCTGTCTTAGACACTTCGGAGCTGAAAATGTCCGGAGTGTCCACGACTTCCACGTGGTACTTGTTCCACCTGCGGCTGGCCGTGGTGCAGGCCCTGGTCACAGACGTGGCCCCCAGCCGGGAGAGGAACCGTCTCTGGCCCAGGATGCTGTTCCCAGTGGCGCTCTTTCCGGCCCCTGTTCTCCCAACAAGGAGGAGCCTCAGCGTGGGATCCTGCCGGGACCAAGTGGTCTCTTCTAAACCTGTGAGACCAAGTGTTATAATCTTACTTAAGTTTAACTAACTTTCCCTTGGGAACTGGAATCTTCTTGCCTTTAGCAGAAGTGGTTAAGAATAGAGATTTGAGCCCGTAGGCGTTCATTTCCACCTTTTCCTTTTGTATTTGGGTTGTCTGCCTGCACCTGTAGATGCTCCAACTACAGCTGATTATCATAGAAATGTTCCTTTATCAATCCAGCCCAATAGTTCTGACATTTCTGGTCAGCCACACACATGCAGACATATTTATTTAGTATTTGAAAATTTCGATGCACTCTGAAATATTCTCCCAGAGACCATCCCCAGAGAAAGGCCGTGGGGGCAGTACTGCCCGGTAGGGAAGAGCTGTGTGGAGTTCCAGCTACCCTGGTTTGAATCACAGCCCCACCATGTGCTAGTTGTGTAACCTTGGGGAAGTTGCATAATCTAAGTATTAAGCCTCTTCGGCAAAAATGGGAGTGATAATAGAGGCCTGTTTCTCAGAGGCCTGTTGAGGGGGTAAGATAAGCCCTCTTTCCTTCTTCCCTCCTTCTCTTCCTCTTTCTCTCCTTCCTCTCTTCTTTCTCTCTTAAACTGGCTGCCTAAAAAGAATATCTGTTTTAACCCTCTATCCTTGTTCTGTAAACATTCTACCTCGCAAATCTTATGTTCACTGTAGTGCATGATTTGATCCCCTCTGTACTTCTTCTGTGGTGATCAGAGTAGGCTTATTATCCTTATTTTATACCGTGGAACCAAGGGAGCCGGCTAGTCAAAGAACTTAACTTTTCACAGCAGAGATCCAGCTAAAATGCAAATCTCAGGGCTAGTGCTGTCATCCCAGGGTTGAGACATCTCTGGAACTTATCTCTGTTCAGTCTTGAGGAAGCCCCATTCTCATTATCCTAAGCTGAAGCCTAGGGGGGCAAGTATGAGGTGTAGAGATATGGTCTTACCATAGATATTTTCTTCATCTCTCGCCATCTTCCTTCCTCCCATGCTTACCTGGAAGGGTACCAAACACAATTCGTTAATTCATTTATTTATTCCTCAAATGGGCATAACCATCTACAGTGTGTCAGGCAAAGTCCGAAGAGCTGGTGACAGCACAGTGGAAAGACATGGTTTTTGCCTGCAAGGATCTAAAAATCTAGGTGTATGTCTTGGCAGAAGGGCAGGTGGCTAGAGAGAAGACAGGTAAATTTCGTCAAATATAATACATTGTGCTAATCCTTCTTTAAGTACTTGAGAGAATGGCCTTGGAAGGGCCAACACCCTGCCCTTGAGTTGGTATGATGCTGTGAGAACATTGGGTGGGGCTGGATTTGTCTTTTCAGGAACTCCAAAAGCAAAAAGCAGAGGGTAGGGTATAATATTTACTCAATGCCAATGGGCTTTAGGTATTACTTTTTCCCCGGGTGGTTCTATATCACTGACATAAGCTAGAGATATCAGGAGATTCAGCTGCTGGGGGAAGATTAGGTAAACCCTCAGAACCAGAAAATTTGCCCAGGACTCAGGCACCCACTTTCAAGTGGCTGGCCTGGGAAAAAAGAAGAAAATTGGGATTTTTCTTTTGGAAATTGAACAGATCTCCCAAGTAGATCTGGAGGGCCCCTGACTCTGTTTTCTTAAAATCAAATAGTTTTGTTTGTCTAGAGATGTCTAAATATGATGTCTGTGCTGGAGAGACTTGAACACTCCCCTTCAACTCCTGAAGTTGTCTTCCCCTCCAAAGCTGATTATGCTGAAATCTAACATTATGTAATACAGCTAAACACTCTCTGATCCAGTTTGCCTAATCACACAAGCTCCTGAACACAAATGCACTTCTCCCTGCATCTACGTCTCCAGCCTCATTCCCAGACAATCCCCCACTCGGTCAGCTACTTCACGATCAGCAGATTTCAGGGCCTTGCCAACCCACTCTGCTTCCCCTCCTAGGACTATTGATCCTCCCCGACCATCTGTCTGTACCTCACCATCCATGTCAAACTCTTTGTGTCTTGCACCCTGGTCACTCAGGTACCTGTGTTCTCTCCCATTGGCACCACACATGAAGGAAGGGCAGAGAGAGAGGCTGGCTAAGTAACTTGTCTTTGATCGAAGGACTTGGAGAACAGGTTTGCCTCATCCTCTATTAAATCTAGAGCTGTTTCTGTTTCTGCAGGAACTCTCCTGGCCCTCCTCAAAACCTTTGATAAGATTCACTCCATGGGCCTTATGTGATTAATTATTTTGCGTGTAGGAATGAACAGACGATCATCAATGACATCAGAGCAGAAATGAAGAAACAGCTGCAAGATTCGGAGAAAATAATTTAGATGAAGCAAAATGTCCTTGTCAACCAAGAAAATGAGAATGTGTGCTGCAGGGAGTCCACAGAACTCTGGATAGTCCACTGGAATTTTCCATAGTTTGGAACAGGGGTTGAAATGATTTTAAATAGATTTTTTTAGAGGAAAGTAAGACCCAGCTGAACTCTGAGGTGACAAATGGCCCGTAATCATTGAGGAACACTTGTAGGATCCTATATTCCTAATACTTTAAGAGACCTCAAGTTTATTGAGTTCTTTGCCACTCAAATGTGCTGTTTCTCAGAATTACGTGAATGTTCTTTAAAAATGTACAGCTCTTGGATCCATCCTCAGAGATTCTGATTCATGAATTAAATGTTTCTGATGTCCACAGCTCAGAACTTGGACATCAGTCATTTTTGCAACCCCCTTTATTGTACAGGTGGGAATTTAAGGTGTCCCCGTGACTGGAGCAGGAGAAGCTTGAATTAAGGGAGCAGATGTTAAAGGGACCATGCAGGGAAAGGGGATGAAGATCAAAATATTAATCTCAGATGTCTCCTCAGGGGCCCCTTCTGTGGACAGTGAGGAGGAGAGTTCAAATGTACCCAGTCTTGTCACATTGTGACTCACTCCGAGGTTAGATGGCTTACAGGGCCACAGAAGTATCTTTTGCCTTTGCTCAATAGGGAGCTTGAGGAATGTTTAATGCCTTTCAAACTGTATTTTATTCCTGGAGGTGGTTCCAGCACACTCTTCTCTTACTTTATTAAGGGAAGTGGGAGGAGACAGGTTTCACTCCCCACCAAGAACGTGTGTGCTCCAGAGCTGGAGAAGATGATCCTAAAATTTCCTCTGAACTTTGCCTACTTAAAAACCTGGAAGCATGTCTTTGATTGTTCCAGAAATTGCTCACCTGCATGATGCCTTGTAGAATGCAAGTGCTCAGGCAGTAAACACTCTAGGAATCACGTTCTTTCTGGTTCTCAGAGCACCCCCAGCCCCCGCCACTCCCAGGCTCTGGCTCACCTTTCCTGGTGACAGGCTCTGAAGTTGGCCACAAGAAGCCCCAACCTGCTGCTTTCCCTTCGGCTGTGAGTGCAGAAGGCTCTTTCCTCTCGGCACACAGAGGAAATCACTCAGACTTCAGAAATCAGGAAGCTCAGGGTGGGCCCCATGGTTACGATTTAAAGAGACAGAAACATTTCCCATTGAGCTGTGAATTGGCAATACTTCTCCTACCGACCTACTTTCTGCTGTGACTGAGGTTATATGTCTCCAGCAGGACCTCATGATATCAAATATCTTGCCATGCCCTAAGAAGGGAGGAATGTTTAGTCCCTGAGGCCTGACTGTACTTCTAAAATTGATTACTAAGCTAACCTTCAGTTGCCTTTTGCCCTTTAGGGACATTTCCCCATATAAAATAGACCCAGAGAGTCTCCTGCCCCAGGACAAATAACATGATAGCTGTTCTCATCATCTGTCCATTAATTAGACATCCATGTGATCAGTGCCAGCCCCAGATCCAGTCTGCCAGAAAACCTTGGAGGCAAAGTCTTATCATTCTCTGAGAGAGGAGGGCTTTCCCAGCTACTGATGGACTTGAGGGTGAACTGGTATGTTGAGAATGAACACCTTTGCACTATCTTCAAATTAGCCTTATTGGGAGGCTAGTCATCTATGTTGGTATCACCAGTTCTAGTTATTCTGTATTCTCTCAAGAGCATCATGAGGTCAGCAAAAAAGCGAATCATTGGGTGGTGAGAATGTTACAGAAGAACAGGCTGCATGTCTGGTTAGGTCATTAGCCAGCTATAGGACCTCACCTAACTCAAACTTTCTGGAGTTGGCTTTCTGGAGTTCACTATATGGGGAAGACAGTAACTCAAGTCTTACCCTACTGGATAGGATCTGCTTTTTAACCTTTTTCATGCCAGTCCACTTTTTTTCTGGTAGGGGAGAGACCCAACTTTTACTGTTTCCCGTCTTTTTGGGTGCACAGCGTCTCCTGGATGTCTGACATGTCCACTGTTTCCATTCATCATTGCTGAAACAGGGAGCCTGTCATTCTCCCACTAGACCAGCAGGGCTGGGGCTATTGTGAGGCAGGTGGGGCATCTAGGGCACACAGCTTAAGGAGGCACTCACTCTCAGGTCACCCAAGTGCAGATCCTGTAGGTGGGTGACCCTGGGAGTGAGTGTTTTCTTAAGAGTGAGGTGCCTAGGGCTTCTCACTAGCCTCATCCTAGCCCAAGCCATGTAGATCAGCTTTGAATAAGTTTTTGATACGTGACATGTACCTTTCATAAAGATGCTTTCAGAACCTCTTCGACAGCTCCTTGCCATTTATTGTTTCCATGCATGTGTATGATGTCTTACTTCAACCACTCGTAACTCCCTGTCAGAGGGTTTATCTGACTCCAAAAGTATGTGTAGGTAGTGCATGCAGCAGCCTGAAGTTGTCAGAGCTGATATCCTAGGAGCATATTTCAATCAATGTCAGTTAGGACTTATGGATAAACACCACAGCTTCCTTACTTATCAAGCTGTCCACCAAGTGAGACAACTCTGTGATGTACTGCATACAAATTGCTGAGTCCGCAGCAGGACTGAGACCCAGTTGTTTACAGTGGGAACATCCTTATCACCGTATACAGTGGTAATGTGCTCATTAATGCAACCTGCGTTGGCTACTATCCCTTCCTGTCTCACATTTCCACTTTCCTACTGGTGCTTTCTGGGACCTTCTTCCTATTGAAAAGTAACCGTTTCTGTCTTTATTTTCCTCTACATTTCTGTTAGCTCTTGATTATGTCTCACTTTCTCTGGGCTTTGTTGCCTATTATTCATTGATATTTACTATCAGTTGTGGAAACCCAGGTGAAGCTCAAGACCCTGACTACACTTGAGTCTCAGAATTATATCTAGAACTCCTGCTTCCTTTTCTACCCTGTATTAACACTCCTTCGTCTCTTTCCAGTCTTTGCATGTTCATTGTTTTCTTCCCTATCCTTATAAATGCGGTAAAGAAGATGTATTAGTCCATCCTCACGCTGCTTTAAAGAAATACCAGAGATTGGGTAATTTATAAAGAAAAGAGGTTTAATTAGCTCATGGTTCCACAGGCTGTACAGGAAGCATGATGCTGGCATCTGCTTGGCTTCTGGGGAGGCTTCAGGAAACTTACAATCATGGCAGAAGGCAGAGGGGAGGCATGCACATCACATGGCTGGAGTAGAAGCAAGAGAGAGTGGGAGGGAGCTGCATACTTAAAAATTTTATTTAATATACTTTAAGTTCTGGGATACATGTACAGAACATGCAGGTTTGTTACGTAGGCATACATGTGCCATGGTAGTCTGCTGCACCCATCAACCTGTCATCCAGGTTTTAAGTCCCACATATATTAGGTATTTGTCCTGATGCTCTCCCTCCACTTGTCTCCCCACCCCTTGACAGGCCCCCATGTGTGAAGTTCCCCTCCCTGTGTCCATGTGTTCTCATTGTTCAACTCCCACTTATGAGTGAGAACATGCAGTGTTTGGTTTTCTGTTCCTGTGTTAGTTTGCTGAGAATGATGGTTTCCAGCTTCATCCATGTCCCTACACAGGACGTGAACTCATCCTTTTCATGACTGCATAGTATTCCATGGTGTATATGGGCCACACTTTCTTTATCCAGTCTATCACTGATGGGCATTTGGGTTAGTTCCAAGTCTTTGCTATTGTGAACAGTGCCACAATAAACATATATGTGCATGTGTCTTTATGGCAGAATAATTTGTAATCCTATGGGTATATATCCAGTAATGGGATTGCTGGGTCAAATGGTATTTCTGGTTCTAGATCCTTGAGAAATCACCACACTGTCTTCCACAGTAGTTGAACTACTTTACACTCCCACCAACAGTGTAAAAGCATTCCTATTTCTCCACATCCTCTCCAGCATCTGTCGTTTCCTGACTTTTTAATGATCGGCACTCTAACTGGTGTGAGATGGTATCTCATTGTGGTTTTGATTTGCATTTCTCTAATGACCAGTGATGATGAGTTTTTTTTTTTTTAATATGCTTGTCACGTAAATATCTTCTTTTGAAAAGTGTCTGTTCATATCCTTCACAAAATTTTTGATGGTTTTTTTGTTCTTATAAATTTGTTTAAGTTCCTTATAGATTCTGGATATTAGACTTTGTCAGATGGATAGATTGCAAAAA
This sequence comes from Papio anubis, assembly GCF_008728515.1. Taxonomy (NCBI): domain Eukaryota; kingdom Metazoa; phylum Chordata; class Mammalia; order Primates; family Cercopithecidae; genus Papio; species Papio anubis. The sequence goes on from NC_044979.1 coordinate 8,535,401, forward strand.
TTTTCTCCCATTCTGTAGGTTGTCTGTTCACTCTGATAATAGTTTCTTTTGCTGTGCAGAAGTCCTTTAGTTTAATTAGATCCCATTTGTCAATTTTGGCTTTTGTTGCAATTGCTTTTGGTGTTTCAGTCATGAAGTCTTTACCCATGCCTATGTCCTGAATGGTATTGCCTAGGTTTTCTTCTAGGGTTTTTATGATTTTAGGTTTGACATTTAAGTCTTTAATCCATCTTGAGTTATTTTTTGTATAAGGTATAAGGAAGGGGTCCAGTTTCAGTTTTCTGCATACGGCTGGCCAGTTTTCCCAGCACCACTTGTTAAATAGGGAATCCTTTACCCCTTGCTTGTTTTGGTCAGGTTTGTTGAAGATCAGATAGTTGTATATATATGGTGCTATTTCTGAGGCCTCTGTTTTGTTCCATTGGTCTATATATCTGTTTTGGTACCAGTACCTTGCTGTTTTGGTTACTATAACCTTGGAGTATAGTTTGAAGTCAGTTGGCATGATGCCACCAGCTTTGATCTTGATCTTTTTGCTTAGGATTGTCTTGGCTATACAGACTCTTTTTTGGTTCTATATGAAATTTAAAGTAGTTTTTTCTTGTTCTGTGAAGAAAGTCAATGGTACCTTGATGGGAGTAGCATTGAATCTATGAATTACTTTGTGCAGTATGGCCATTTTCACGATATTGATTCTTCCTATCCATAAGCATGGAATGTTTTTCCATTTGTTTGTATCCTCTCTTATTTCCTTGACCAGTGGTTTGTCGTTCTCCTTGAAGAGGTTGCTCACATCCTTTGTAAGTTGTGTTCCTAGGTATTTAATATTCTTTGTAGCAATTGTGAATGGGCGTTCACTCATGATTTGGCTATCTATTATTGGTGTATAGGAATGCTTGTGATTTCTGCATATTGATTTTGTATCCTGAGACTTTGCTCAAGTTACTTATGAGCTTAAGGAGTTTTAGGGCTGAGATAATGGGGTTTTCTAAATATACAATCATGTCATCTGCAAACAGAGACAATCTGACTTCCTCACTTCCTGTTTGAATACCCTTTATTTCTTTCTCTTGCCTGATTGCCCTGGCCAGAACTTCCAGTACTATGTTGAATAGGAGTGGAGAGAGAGGGCATCCTTGTCTTATGCCAGTTTTCAAAGGGAGTGCTTCCAGCTTTTGCACAGTCAGTGTGATATTGGCTATGGGTTTGTCATAAATAACTCTTATTATTTTGAGATACATTCCATCAATATCTAGTTTATTGAGTGTTTTCAGCACGAAGGCATGTTGGATTATATTGAAGGCCTTTTCTGCGTTTATTGAGATAATTATGTGTTTTTTTTTTTCATTGGTTCTGTTTATGTGATTGATTACATCTACTGATTTGCATATGTTGAACCAGACTTGCATCCCAGGGATGAAGCCAATTTGATTGTGGTGGATGAGCTTTTTGATTTGCTACTGGATTCAGTTTGCCAGTATTTTATTGAGGATTTTTGCATCGATGTTCATCAGGGATATTTGCCTTAAATTTTCTTTTTGTGTGTGTGTCTCTGCCAGGTTTTGCTATCAGGATGATGCTGGCCTCATAAAATGAGTTAGGGAGGATTCCCTCTTTTTCTATTGTTTGGAATAGTTTGAGAAGTAATGGTACCAGCTCCTCTTTGAACCTCTGGTAGAATTTGGCTGTGAATCTATCTAGTCCTGGGCTTTTCTTTTTTTTGTTTTTTTTTGGTAGGCTATTAATTACTGCCTCAACTTCAGAACTTGTTATTGGTCTATTCAGGGATTTGACTTCTTCCTGGTTTAGTCTTGGGAGGGTGTATGCATCCAGGAATTTATCCATTTCTTCTAGATTTTCTAGTTTATTTATGTAGAGATATTTATAGTGTTCTCTGATGTTAGTTTGTATTTCTGTGGGATCTGTGGTGATATCCCCTTTATCATTTTTTTTTTTTTTTTTTTTTGAGACGGAGTCTTGCTCTGCTGCCCAGGCTGGAGTGCAGTGGCCGGATCTCAGCTCACTGCAAGCTCCACCTCCCAGGTTCACGCCATTCTCCTGCCTCAGCCTCCCAAGTAGTTGGGACTACAGGCGCCTGCCACCGCGCCCGGCTAGTTTTTTGTATTTTTTAGTAGAGACGGGGTTTCACCGTGTTAGCCAGGATGGTCTCGATCTCCTGACCTCGTGATCCGCCCATCTCGGCCTCCCAAAGTGCTGGGATTACAGGCTTGAGCCACCGCGCCCAGCCCCTTTATCATTTTTTTAATGTGTCTATTTGAGTCTTCTCTCTTCTTCTTTATTAGTTTGGCTAGCAGTCTATGTATTTTATTAATCTTTAAAAAAAACTAGCTCCTGGATCCATTGATTTTTTTTGAAGGGTTTTTTTGTGTCTCTGTCTCCTTCAGTTCTGCTCTGATCTTAGTTATTTTTGTCTTCTACTAGCTTTTACATTTGTTTGCTTTGCTTCTCTAGTTCTGTTCACTGTGATGTTAGGGTGTGAATTCTAGATCTTTCCCGCTTTCTGATGTGGGCATTTAGTACTATAAATTTCCCCCTTAACACTGGTTTAGCTGTGTCCCAGAGATTCTGGTACGTTGTGTCATTGTTCTCATTGGTTTCAAATAACTTCATTATTTCTGCCTTAATTTCATTATTTACCCAGTAGTCATTCAGGAGCAGGTTGTTCAGTTTCTATGTATTTGTGCAGTTTTGAGTGAGTTTCTTAATCCTGAGTTCTAATTTGATTGCACTGTGGTCTGAGAGACTACTTGTTATGATTTCTGTTCTTTTGCATTTGCTGAGGAGTGTTTTACATCCAATTATGTGGTCAATTTTAGAATAAGTGCTATATGATGCTGATAAGAATGTATATTATGTTGATTTGAGGTGAAGAGTTCTGTAGATATCTATTAGGTCTGCTTGGTCCAGAGCTCAGTTCAAGTCCTGAATATCCTTGTTAATGTTCTGTCTGATTGATCTGTGTAATATTGACAGTGGGGTGTTAAAGTCTCCCATTATTATTGTGTCAGAGTCTAAGTGTTTTTGTACGTATCTAAGAACTTGCTTTATGAATCTGGGTGCTCCTGTATTGGGTACATATATATTTAGGATAGTTAGCTCTTTTTGTTGCATTGACCCCTTTACCATTATGTAAGAACCTTCTTTGTCTTTTCTGATTTTTGTTTTTTTAAAGTCTGTTGTATCAGAGACCAGGATTGCAACCTCTGCTTTTTTTGCTTTTCATTTGGTAAATATTTTTCCATCCTTTTGTTTTGAGCCTATGTGTGTCTTTCCATGTGAGATGGGTCTCCTGAATACAGCACACAAATGGGTCTTGACTCTTTATCCAATTTGGCAGTCTGTGTGTTTTAATTGGGGGCATTTATCCCAACTACATTTAAAGTTAATATTGTTATGTGTGAATTTCATCCTGTCATCATGATGCTAGCTGTTTATTTTGCACAATAATTGATGCAGTTTCTTAATAGTATCTTTGGTCTTTATATTTTGTTGTGTTTTTGCAGTGGCTGGTACTGTTTTTTCCTTTCCATATTTAGTACATCCTTCAGGAGGTCTTGTAAGGCAGTCTTGGTGGTGACAAAATTCCTCAGCATTTGTTTGTCTGTAAAAGATTTTATTTCTCCTTTGCTTATGAAGCTTAGTTTGTCTGGATATGAAATTCTGGGTTGAAAATTCTTTTCTTTAAGAATGTTGAATATTGGCCCCTGCTCTCTTCTGGCTTGTAAGGTTTCTGCAGAGAGATCCACTGTTAGTCTGATGGGCTTCCCTTTGTAGGTAACCTGACCTTTCTCTCTGGCTGCCCTTAACATTTTTTCTTTCATTTCAACCTTGGAGAATCTGACAATTATGTATCTTGGGGTTGCTCTTCTTGAGGAGTATCTTATGGGTGTTTTCTGTATTTCCTGAATTTGAATGTTGCCCATGTTGCCCTGTCTTGCTAGATTGGGGAAGTTCTCCTGGATAATATCCTGAAGTGTGTTTTCCAACTTGGTTCCATTCTCCCTGTTACCTTCAAGAACACCAGTCAATTGTAGGTTTGGTCTTTTCATATAGTCCCACATTTCTTGGAGGCTTTGTTCATTTCTTTTCATTCTTTTTTCTCTAATCTTGTATTCACACTTTATTTCATTAAATTGATCTTCAATCTCTGATATCCTTTCTTCTGCTTGATCTGTTTGGCTATTGATACTTGTATATGCTTCAGGAAGTTCTCGTGCTGTGTTTTTTTAACTCCATTGGGTCATTTATGTTCTTCTTTAAACTGGTTATTCAAGTTATCAGTTCCTGTAACATTTTATCAAGGTTCTTACCTTCCTTGCATTGGGTTAGAACAATCACCTTTAGCTCAGAGGAGTTTGTTATTACCCACCTTCTGAAGCCTACTTCTGTCAGTTTGTCAAACTCATTCTTTGTCCAGTTTTGTGCCCTTGCTGGAGAGGAGTTGCAATCATTTGGAGAAGAGGCATTCTGGTTTTTGTAATTTTCAGCATTTTTGTGCTAGTTTTTCCTCATCTTCATGTATTTATCTACCTTTGATCTTTGATGCTGATGGCCTTTTGATGGGGTTTTTGTGTGGGTGTCCTGTTTGTTGATGGTGATGTTATTGCTTTCTGTTTGTTAGCTTTCCTTGTAACATTCACCCCCCTCTTCTGCAGGTCTGCTGCAGTTTGCTGGAGGTCCACTCCAGACTCTGTTTGCTGGGGTATCACCAGCAGAGGCTGCAGAACAGCAAAGATTGCTGCCTGCTCCTTCCTCTGGAAGCTTTGTCCCAGAGGGGCACTTCCCTGATGCAAGCCAGAGCTCTCCTGTATGAGATATCTGTCAACCTCTGCTGGCAGGTGTCTCCCAGTCAGGAGGCATGGCAGTCAGGGACCCACTTGAGCTGGCAGTCTCCCTTAGCAGAGCTTGAGCACTGTGCTGGGTAATCTGCTGCTCTCTCCAGAGCTGGCAGGCAGGAACATTTAAGTCAGCTGAAGCTGCACCCAGAGCTGCCCCTTACCCCAGGTGTTCTGTCCCAGGGACATGGGAGTTTATCTATAAGCCCTTGACTGAGGCTGCTGCCTTTCTTTCAGACTCCTCCCAGTAGGGAGGAGTCTGGAGAGTCAGTCTGGCCCCAGCCACTTTGCTGCACTGTGATGATTTCCGCACAGTTTGAACTTCCTGGTTTACTTAACATTGTCAGGGGAAAACTGGCTACTCAAGCCTCAGTACTGGTGGACGCCCCTCCCTCCTCTGAGCTGGATTGTACCAGGTTGACTTCAGACTGCTGTGCTGGCAGTGAGAATTTCAAGCCAGTGGTTTATAGCTTGCTGGGCTCTGTGGGAGTGGGACCCACTGAGCAAGACTACTTGGCTCCCTGGCTTCAGCCCCCTTTCCTGGGGACTGAACGGTTCTGTCTCACTGGGGTGTCAGTTGCCACTGGGGCATGGAATAAAAGTCCTGCAGCTAGCTTGGTGTCTGCTCAAACAGCTGCCAAGTTTTGTGCTTGAAACCTGGGGCCCTGGTGGTGTAGACACACGAGGGAATCTCCTGGTCTGCAGTTTGTGAAAACCATGGGAAAAGCATAGTATCTGGGCCAGATAGCACAGTCCCTCATGGCTTTCCTTGGCTAGAGGAGGTAGTTCCCCAGCCCTTTGCACTTCCTGGGTGAGGTGGTGCTCCACCCTTCTTCTGCTTGCCCTCTGTGGGTTGCACCTACTATCTGACTAGTCCCAGTGAGATGAATCGGGTACCTCAGTTGGAAATGCAGAATTCACCTGCCTTCTGCATTGGTCTTGCTGGGAGCTGCAGGCCGGAGCTGCTCCTATTTGGCCATCTTGCCCAGTACTGCACACTTTTAACCACATCTCATGAGAACTTGCTCACTCTCGTGAGGACAGTACCAAGGGAAAGGGTGCTAAACCATTCATGAGAAATCTACCCCTGTAATCTAATCACCCCTCCAACCCTGGGGATTACAATTTGATATGAGATTTGGTGGGACACAAATCCAAACCATAATCAGAAGATATGGAAAACATTGAATTCATTAATATTAAGGAAAACATCCTTCTTGAATAGACCTTCAGTAATAAGAAGTTCAAACCTTTTGAGGTCATCCTTCAGCCCTGGTGTCTTCCCTGTCTTTTCTTGATATGCCCAGAGCTCAACCAGAAGAATCCCCAAGGCCACAAAGGAATAAGGGACTTCATACATAGTCCAAATAGCATTTCAGAAGATAAGGCTGTAGGGAAATGACTTCAATCATATATTGATTATCTGAAAGACACTAGCTCCACTGTGCCCCAACTTATAGAAGCACTATTTCAGTGTCCATGTAGATCCTGCTTTCTTTTTGGAGGGGTAGGGGAAGAGATTCTGGCAATCAAGGTTTACCTGTTGTAAGTACCAACCAAGTAGATAGAATTCAGGATTCAGTTTCCCAGGAGAGAAACCAGGGTTGACAGCATGATATAAAGGATATGCGGCCAGGCACAGTGGCTCATACCTATAATCCCAGCACTTTGGGAGGCTGAAACATTCGGATTGCTTGAGGTCAGGAGTTCAAGACCAGCCTGGCCAACATGGTGAAACCCCATCTCTACTAAAAATACAAAAATTAGCTGGGTGTGATGGTGCACACCTGTAGTCCCAGCTCTCAGGAAGCTGAGCTGGGAGAATTGCTTGAGCCTGGGAGGTGGTTGCAGTTAGTTGAGATCATGCCATTGTACTCCAGCCTGGGTAACAGATCAAGATTCCATCTTAAAAAAAGAGGCTATGGACATTTGTAAACCGATTCAGAAGTTAAATGCTGTGTATTTTGTCTTCAAATACCAGGTCCAATGGGACACTGAAGTCAAAGGTGTAAAAAAAGTTCAGAATGAGAGAGACACAGCATAACAATAAACCTACACTTGCTCAATAATCTAAGATGAGTTTCAGTTAATAAAGGACCCAGAGAAAGGACTCAGCTGGAGGTGTATTTAAAGAACATCAGAATGCCATGAAAAAGACAAATGAATGAGGAAAATCACTCAGATAAAATATGTACAATATTAAAAAAAAGAACGGAAAGCAGAACCCCAGAGACCCTTATAAGTCTGGAGCCATTAGTGGGAGAGTGGTGCAAATGTTAGAGGATGATAACTGAAAAGCAGGATGATAGCTGGAGAGTGTGTTATTAAAAACAAGGCTAAAGCAAGTTGGAAAACAAAAAGGGAAAAATCAGTTAAATTGGTTTTTCTTCTGGTTAAGTTAGAGAAAGATGCAAAAGCCTTTACCTTCCACATTGACGACGAGAAATAGAAAGAATCAAAACACACTTATGGGTAGCCAAGAGTGGTGAAGCATTGAGATGCCAAATTCCAGAGGGAAGAGAGCTCGATGTAGGTGATCAGAGGGCTGAGGTGCTTTCTATATCTACCCTGGATATAAGTAAATGGAGGCACTGGCCTGCTACAGACAGACTTTGCAGAGTGGAGAAATTATATAAGCCTTTGATAAAAATGTGTGTTATTAAAATAGATTGGAATCTACATGATCCTCCCTCCCCCATTACAATTTTTTCCCTGAGAGCAGCAATGAAAGATAAAAAAATCAGATATAAATTATTCCTTTTAATATATTATCAATAGATCTTACTAGTGAAGTAAAGCCATTTTTAAAATTGAAGTCCTTTACCCTCCTAGTTCAAATGTTGACTACATAGAAAAACAGGCAGTAGTTGCATAGGAGGTTGTCGTGGGTTGCATGAATCAGAAATGAACTAAATTTATGTAAAATGATGGCTTAGTCAAACTTCAACTCAAATTTAGGAGCAAATGGTGTGGTCACTCTAACCACTAGGCAGATAAATGAACTTGCATTCTCCAGGAAAAACTGAAGCAGACTAAACATGTACCTTAGATTTCAGCTTTATTGTGTGGAATACAATAAAAATTTACATGGCATATGAAGAATCAGGAAAATATGACTCATAATCAAAAGATTAAACAGTTAGTAGAAACAGAACCACAGATGACTCATTCATTGTAATCACCATATAAGGACTTTATAATAAATGTGATAAAGAATTTAAAGAAAAATAAATATAATGGGTTAAGAGATGAAGAATTTCAGGACAGAAATATAAACTCTGAAAAGAACTAATTCTGGAACTAGAAAATAAAATATCTGAAATGAACAAGCTTAAGTGGATGGATCTAATAGCATGTTGGATATTGTTGAAATGATACATGAATTTGAAGGAAGTTCAGGAGAAATTATTTGGACTGAAGTATAAAATGAAAAAAATTTGAAAAAAAATGAACATGGCATTAATGATCAGTGGGATCATATCAAGCAATCTAATATAAATAAAATGTAAGAAAGAGAAAAAAAGAATGAACTGGCTAGAAAAAAATATTTGAGGAGATAATAGACAAAATGTTTAAAATTTCTTGAAAAACTTAAACTCATGAATCCAAACATCTTAATGAACCTTAAGTAGGAAATACAAAGAAAAACAAACACAGATATTTTATAGGTAAATTGCTGAAAACCAAAGAAAAAGATAAAAGTGTTGAATAAAGGAGAGGAGGATAAAAAGACACATTACACACAGGGCAATGACATAAGAATAATGGCTGCTTTTTAAAAAAACATAAGAAACAATTTAAGTGAGAAAACACTGGCATATGTTCATACTTTGCTGAAGAAAAGTAACATCAACTTAGATATTTATATTCAGCAAAACTACCCTTAAATAATTGAAAATTAAAAAAGACAATTGAAAATTTTAAAAAGACAAATGAAAACAAGAGATAAGTTATCTTGTTTCACAAGGCGTGTATTACAAGAAATTAAAGAAATTGTCCAGGTTGAAGAAGAATGATACCAGACAGAAACTTAGATCAACAAGAAAGAATAAAGATTGCTCGAAATTTAAAATATGTGGGAAATGGGAAAAAATTATTATTTTGATTATTATTTAATTTCTTTAAAATTAAATTGACTAAAACAAAATAATAACATATTGTGAGTTTTAAACATATGAATGAGTAAAAAATAACTACACTATCATTAAGGAAGGGTAGCAGTTAACTAGAGCTACACCACTTTCAGGTTCTTACATTTTATTTGAAGTGGAACACCATTAACTCAAGGTAGAGAATAATAGGTTAAGGATAAATACCTTAGTCCCTAGACCAACCACTAAAACAATGAAAGCCCCAAGAGGTGATAAAATGGAATAATTTAAAAAACCAATTAATAGAAAAGAATGAGAAAAAAGAGAACAAAGAAAAGTTGGGGTAAACAGAAAGCATGAGCAAGATGGTAGACTGAAATCCAACCATAGCTCTGCTTGCATTAAATGTAACTGATTTTTGACAAAGGAACAGAAGTAATTCAATGGAGAAAGGATGGTCTTTTTAACAAATGACTCTGGAACAAGTGTACATTTACTAACTCAAAATAAATCATAGATGTAAATGTAAAGTGCGCAGAACTTAGAACTCCTAGAAGATAACACTGGGGAAAATCTAGGTGACCTTGAGTTTAGAGATAACATTTTATACAAAATACCAAAAGTCGAATTCATGAAAGAAAAAAATTGGTAAGTTGGACTTCAATGAAATAAAAAACTCAAGAGACACTTTTAAGAACATAACAAAACAGAACACACAGAGGGTCATTAATAGATGAAAACAGTTAGATTTTATAAAGTTTGAAATAATAGATATTAATCCTGTTATATTGATCCGAAGAAGAAAGATGATTCCAGTTTTTATCGAGTAAAATGACGATTTATTTAGGTAAAAATAATTGATATATCGATAATAGATTGACGTTTTTCTTCCTTCTTTTCCTTCTTTCTTCTTTTCTTTTCTTTCTTTTTCTTTCTTTCTTCTTTCTTTTCTTTCTTTCTTCTTTTCTTCTTTTCTTCTTCTTCTTTTTCTTCTTCTCTTCCTTCTTCTTTCTTCTTTTCTTTTCTCTTCTTTTCTTTTTCTTCTTTCTTTCTTTTTCTTCTTCTTCTTTTTCTTTTTCTTCTTCTTCTTCTCTCTCTTTCTTTTCTTTTCTTTCTCTTTTTCTTTTTCTTTTCTTTTTCTTTTCTTTTTCTTTTTGATTATATAATTTTATTCGATATATACATAGTATCATCAGTAGGAGTATTTGTTAAGATATAGAGCATATTGTACAATATGTTGAAAGGTTGCCAGAACGATGAACTGTCATTTACATTAGGTATATCTCCCCATCAAGCTGTCCCTCTCCCTTCCCCCTCCTCACAATAGGCCCCAGTGTGTGATGTTCCCCTTCCTGTGTCCAAGTGATCTCATTGTTCAGTTTCCACCTATGAGTGAGAACATGCGGTGTTTGGTTTTCTGTTCTTGCGATAGTTTCCTGAGAATGATGGTTTCCAGCTGCAGCCATGTCCCTACAAAGGACACGAATTCATCCTTTTTTATGGCTGCATAGTATTCCATGGTGTATATGTGCCACATTTTCTTAATCCAGTCTGTCACTGTTGGACACTGGGTTGATTCCAAGTCTTTGCTATTGTGAATAGTGCTGCAATAAACATATGTGTGCATGTGTCTTTATTGCAGCATGATTTATAATCCTTTGGGTATATACCCAGTAATGGGATGGCTGGGTCAAATGGTATTTCTAGTTCTAGATCCTTGAGGAATCACCACACTGTTTTCCACAATGTTTGAACTAGTTTACAGTCCCACCAACAGTGTAAAAGTGTTCCTATTTCTGCACATCCTATCCAGCACCTGTTGTTTCCCGACTTTTTAATGATTGCCATTCTAACTGGTGTGAGGTAGTATCTCATTGTGGTTTTGATTTGCATTTCTCTGATGGTGAGTGATGATGAGCATTTTTTCATGTGTCTGTTGGCTGTATGAATGTCTTCTTTTGAGAAGTGTCTGTTCATATCCTTTGCCCACTTTTTGATGGGGTTGTTTGTTTTTTTCTTGTAAATTTGATTGAGTTCTTTGTAGGTTCTGGATATTAGCCCTTTGTCAGATGAGTAGATTGCAAAGATTTTCTCCCATTCTGTAGGCTGCCTGTTGACTCTGATGGTAGTTTCTTTTGCTGTGCAGAAGCTCTTTAGTTTAATTAGATCGCATTTATCAATTTTGGCTTTTGTTGCCATTGCTTTTGGTGTTTTAGACATGAAGTCGTTGCCCATGCCTATGTCCTGAATGGTATTTCCTAGGTTTTCTTCTAGGGTTTTTATGGTTTTAGGTCTAACATTTAAGTCTCTAATCCATCTTGAATTATTTTCATATAAGGAGTAATGAAAGGATCCAGTTTCAGCTTTCTATTTATGGCTAGCCAGTTTTCCCAGCACCATTTATTAACTAGGGAATCCTTTCCCTATTTCTTGTTTTTGTCAGGTTTGTCAAAGATCGGATAACTGTAGATGTGTGGTATTATTTCTGAGGACTCTGTTCTGTTCCATTGGCCTATATCTCTGTTTTGGTACCAGTACCATGCTGTTTTGATTACTGTAGCCTTTTAGTATGGTTTGAAGTCAGGTAGCGTGATGCCTCCAGCTTTGTTCTTTTGGCTTAGGATTGTCTTGGCAATGCAGGGTCTTTTTTGGTTGCATATGAACTTTAGAGCAGTTTTTTCCAATCCTGTGAAGAAGGTCATTTGTAGCTTAATGGGGATGGCATTGAATCTATAAATTACCTTGGGCAGTATGGCCATTTTCATGATATTGATTCTTCCTATCCATGAGCATGGTATGTTCTTCCATTTGTTTGTGTCCTCTTTTATTTCAGTGAGCAGTGGTTTGTAGTTCTCCTTGAAGAGGTCCTTTACATCCTTTGTAAGTTGGATTCCTAGGTATTTTATTCTCTTCACAGCTATTGTGAATGGGAGTTCATTCATGATTTGGCTCTCTGTTTGTCTGTTACTGGTGTATAAGAATGCTTGTGATTTTTGCACATTGATTTTGTATCCTGAGACTTTGCTGAAGGTGCTTATCAGCTTAAGGAGACTTTGGGCTGAGATGATGGGGTTTTCTAAATATACAATCATGTCATCTGCAAAGAGGGACAATTTGACTTCTTCTTTTCCTAACTGAATACCGTTTTTTTGTTTCTCTTGCCTGATTGCCCTAGCCAGAACTTCCAACACTATATTGAATAGGAGTGGTGAGAGAGGGCATCCCTGTCTCGTGCCAGTTTTCAAAGGGAATGCTTCCAGTTTTTGCCTATTCAGTATGATATTGGCTGTGGGTTTATCATAAATAGCTCTTATTATTTTGAGATACGTTCCATCAATACCAAATGTATTGAGAGTTTTTAGCATGAAGGGCTGTTGAATTTTGTCAAAGGCCTTTTCTGCATCTATTGAGATAATCATGTGGTTTTTGTCTTTGGTTCTGTTTATATGCTGGATTACATTTATTGATTTGCATATGTTGTGCCAGTCTTGCATCCCAGGGATGAAGCCCACTTGATCATGGTGGATAAGCTTTTTGATGTGCTGCTGGATTCGGTTTGCCAGTATTTTATTGAGGATTTTTGCATCAATGTTCATCAGGGATATTGGTCTAAAATTCTCTTTTTTTGTTGTGTTTCTGCCAGGCTTTGGTATCAGGATGATGCTGGCCTCATAAAATGAGTTAGGGAGGATTCCCTCTTTTTCTATTGATTGGAACAGTTTCAGAAGGAATGGTACCAACTCTGCCTTGTACCTCTGGTAGAATTCGGCTGTGAATCCGTCTGGTCCTGGACTGTTTTTGGTTGGTAGGCTATTAATTATTGACTCAGTTTCAGAGCCTGCTATTGGTCTATTCAGGGATTCAACTTCTTCCTGGTTTAGTCCTGGGAGAGTGTAAGCATCCAGGAAATTATCCATTTCTTCTAGGTTTTCTAGTTTATTTGCATAGAGGTGTTTATAGTATGCTCTGATGGTAGTTTGTATTTCTGTGGGGTCTGTGGTGATATCCCCTTTATCGTTTTTTATTGTGTCTATTTGATTCTTCTCTCTTTTCTTCTTTATCAGTCTTGCTAGCAGTCTATCAATTTTGTTGATCTTTTCAAAAAACCAGCTCCTGGATTCATTGATTTTTTTGGAGGTTTTTTGTGTCTCTATCTCCTTCAGTTCTGCTCTGATCTTAGTTATTTTTGCCTTCTGCTAGCTTTTGAATGTGTTTGCTCTTGCTTCTCTAGTTCTTTTAATTGTGATGTTAGCGTGTCAATTTTAGATCTTTCCTGCTTTCTCTTGTGGGCATTTAGTGCTATAAATTTCCCTCTACACATGGCTTTAAATGTGTCCCAGAGATTGTGGTATGTTGTATCTTTGTTCTCATTGGTTTCAAAGAACATGTTTATTTCTGCCTTCATTTCGTTGTGTACCCATTAGTCATTCAGGAGCAGGTTGTTCAGTTTCCATGTAGTTGAGCGGTTTTGATTGAGTTTCTTAGTCCTGAGTTCTAGTTTGCTTGCACTGTGGTCTGAGAGACAGTTTGTTATAATATCTGTTCTTTTACATTTGCTGAGGAGTGCTTTGCTTCCAACTATGTGGTCAATTTTGGAATAAGTGTGATGTGGTGCTGAGAAGAATGTATATTCTGTTGATTTGGAGTGGAGAGTTCTGTAGATGTCTATTAGGTCCGCTTGCTGCAGAGTTGAGTTCAATTCCTGGATATGCTTGTTAACTTTCTGTTTTGTTGATCTGTCTAATGTTGACAGTGGGGTGTTAAAGTCTCCCATTATTATTGTATGGGAGTCTAAGTCTCTTTGTAAGTCTCTAAGGACTTGCTTTATGAATCTGGGTGCTCCTGTATTGGGTGCATATATATTTAGGATAGTTAGCTCTTCCTGATGAATTGATCCCTTTACCATTATGTAATGGCCTTCTTTGTCTCTTTTGATCTTTGATGATTTAAAGTCTGTTTTGTCAGAGAATAGGATTGCAACCCCTGCTTTTTTTTGTTTTCCATTTGCTTGGTAGAACTTCCTCCATCCCTTTATTTTGAGCCTATGTGTGTCTCTGCTGTGAGATAGGTCTCCTGTATACAGCAAACTGATGGGTCTTGACCCTTTATCCAATTTGCCAGTCTGTGTCTTTTAATTAGACCATTTAGTCCATGTATATTTAAGCTTAATATTGTTGTGTGTGAACTTGATCCTGTCATTGTGACATTAGCTGTTTATTTTGCTCATTAGTTGATGTAGTTTCTTCCTAGCATCAATGGTCTTAACATTTTGGCATATTTTTGCAATGGCTGGTACCAGTTGTTCCTTTCCATGTTCAGTGCTTCCTTCAGTATCTCTTGTAGGGCAGGCCAGGTGGTGACAAAATCTCTAAGCATTTGCTTGTCTCTAAAGGATTTTATTTCTCCTTCACTTATGAAACTTAGTTTGGCTGGATATGAAATTGTGAGTTGAAAATTCTTTTCTTTAAGAATGTTGAATATTGGCCCCACTCTCTTCTGGTTTATAGAGTTTCTGCCAAGAGATCTGCTGTTAGTCTGATGGGCTTCCCTTTGTGGGTAACCCGACCTTTCTCTCTGGCTGCCCTTAACATTTTTTCCTTCAAGTCAACTTTGGTGAATCTGACAATTACGTGTCTTGGAGTTGCTCTTCTCGAGGAGTATCTTTGTGGCGTTCTCTGTATTTCCTGAATGTGAATGTTGGCCTGCCTTACTAGGTTGGGGAACTTCTCCTGGATGATATCCTGCAGAGTGTTTTCCAACTTGGTTCCATTTTCCCCGTCACTTTCAGGCACATCAATCAGACGTAGATTTGGTCTTTTCACATAATCCCATACTTATTGGAGGCTTTGTTCATTTCTTTTTACTCTATTTTCTCTACACTTCTCTTCTCACTTCATTTCATTCATTTCATCTTCAATCACTGATACTCTTTCTTCCAGTTGATCGAGTCGGTTACTGAAGCTTGTGCATTTGTCATGTGGTTCTCGTGTCATGATTTTCATCTCCATCAGTTCGTTTATGGTCTTCTCTGCATTGATTATTCTAGTTATCCATTCTTCCATTCTTTTTTCAAGGTTTTTAGTTTCTTTGTGCTGGGTACATAGTTCCTCCTTTAGCTCTGAGAAGTTTGATCGACTGAAGCCTTCTTCTCTCAACTTGTCAAAGTCATTCTCCGTCCAGCTTTGTTCCATTGCTGGTGATGAGCTGCATTCCTTTGAAGGGGAGATGCACTCTGATTTTTTGAATTTCCAGCTTTTCTGCACTGCTTTTCCCCCATCTTTGTGGTTTTATCTGCCTTTGGTCTTTGATGATGGTGATGTACCGATGGGGTTTTGGTGTGGGTGTCCTTTCTATTTGTTAGTTTTCCTTCTAACAGTCAGGACCCTCAGCTGCAGGTCTGTTGGAGTTTGCTTGAGGTCTACTCCAGACCCTATTTGCCTGGGAATCAGCATCAGAGGCTGCAGAAGATAGAATATTGCTGAACAGCAAGCGTCACTGTCTGATTCTTGCTCTGGAAGCTTTCTCAGAGGTGTTGAGGTGTTGGTCTGCAGCTAGTGGAGGATGTCTCCCAGTTACGCTACTCAGGGGTCAGGGACCCACTTGAGCAGGCATTCTGTCCATTCTCAGATCTCAACCTCTGTGCTGGGAGAACCACTGCTCTCTTCAAAGCTGTCAGAGAGGGACATTTACATCTGCAGAGGTTTCTGCTGCTTTTTGTTTAGGTATGCCCTGTCCCCAGAGGTGGAGTCTATAGAGTCAGGCAGGCCTCTTTGAGCTGCGGTGGGCTCCACCCAATTCGAGCATCCAGGCATCTTTGTTTACCTACTTAAGCCTCCGCAATGGTGGGCGCCCCTCCCCCAGCATCACTGCCATCTTGCAGTTAGATCTCAGACTGCTCTGCTAGCAATGAGGGAGGCTCCGTGGGCATGGGACCCTCCACGCTAGGTGTAGGATATAATCTCCTGGTGTGCCATTTGCCTCGCCCTGCTTCAGCTCTCACTGGTTGGGCTGCACCCACTGACCAGCACCGACTATCTAACGTGCCCCAGTGAGATGAACCTGGTAACTCAGTTGAAAATGCAGAAATCACCCGTCTTCTGTGTCACTCAGGCTGGGAGCTGGAGGCTGGAGCTGCTCCTATTTGGCCATCTTGAGTGCCACCTCCAAGTCTCAATTTTTAATGCCAGAATTCAAAGAGGAAAATTACTATAGTTCCTGTATGTATTTAAGGGATAATAAGAAGATTTTATGGGTTTGTCCAAAGAAATTCAATAATTTTAATATAATCAACTAATTCCTTTACAAGGATACTTACCAAAATAAGCACGAGGAAATAAAAAATAAGAACAGCTTTATATATTTAGTTTAAAAATTGAATTTGTAATTAAAGGTTTTCTCATCAAGAAAAGTCTAGATTCAGATAGCTTTGCTGATGAATTTGGTCCAACACTTAGGGAGAAATTACTCCAGTTTTATGCATCTCTTATAAAATAGAGGAGGAGGGGAACTTTCCAACTCAGTAGAGGCATCATAACCTTGATAGGCTTAATGCCAGGCTTAATAACCTTGTGTCAAAAAATTACAAATGTATCTGGGCCCCAACTATTTTGTGTTGTAGGATGGTTGTAGATTCTCCCCTGGGCTGACTCCATTTCCCATTTGGTCTGGAGGAAGACAGCAGATGTTGAATCAGTTGGCATGGTGAAAACTAAAATTAAACCTGCCATGGAAGGAAGATGTCCCATGAAGGTTTTCCATACAGAAGCGTTGGAAATGTTTCAGGAGCCATCCAATAGGAAGCCACCTGGGGTCATAAGTCCTGTATTCTCTTCAGGAAACCCACAGCCTCAGCTACCTCAACCTCCCTTCTGACCTCTGTAGGGATGGGACATCTGAGAAGAGGCAAGAGGCAGAGGTGCTGGGGACAATTAGGTAAAAGAGTGGGAGAATTGAAAACTGCTTAGGGAAACATCTAGTTGGTTTTTCACAAACTTATTTTTTAAAAAAATAAATTCATGCCTCGGATATACAAAGCTTTACACTCTCAGGGATTGTGCTTTGCTTTTCAAAGGAGTCTCTATCTTCTGTGAATTTTTATCAGGGCATTAAAAAAATTAGGTCTTAACTGTTTTCTTTTGAACTGCAAAAAAAAGTGGTGGGTATGTATGAAACAGAAAATCGTAAGGTTGAACAGACATTATCAAACCATGGAACCTTTGAAATGAGTATACATTTCTCCTCTATACTCTCTTAATATTTGAATATCACTCATATAATTTAACAGATTAATATTAGAGATGATTACATTATGGCTGAAAGTTAAACGGCCTGTGCCAGTTGGCCCTTAAATTTAGTGGCAAAGAAAAGATGAACGCTCAGGTCTTTTTATGTCATTTTTCACTATTTATTTCCAGGTGGTTCATTCATTATCATTTAAAGCATGCTACATGTTGGTAGTTCCTTAGTGAAAACCCCTTCTTCACGTTGTCTAGCAGAGGAGGCCTATGCTGACCTCAGGTGAGCAGCTGGGAGGTTTTCCTTCCTTTTCAATTTTCTACAACAGTTTTTATAGAGTTGGTATATCTTCCTAAAAGGTTTCATGGAATTTAGCAGTGAAGCTATCTGTGTGTGGAGCTTTTTTTTTTTTTTTTTTTTTTTTTTTGTAGAAAGGTTTGTAACTATAAATCAAGTGTCTTTCATAGATACAGGACTATTTGGGTTATTTCTTTTTGATTGAGCTTTGGAAATTTATTTCTTTCAAGGAAGTTGCACATTTCATCTACATAGTCAAATTTATTGGCAGAAAGTTGTTCATAATATTCTGTTACATTTTAACATGTGTAGAGCTTGTAGTGATGTCCTCTTTCTCATTTCTGATATTCGTAATTTGTGTTTTTTCTTTTCTCCTGATTGGTCTGGCCAGAGGTTGATCAGTTTTATTAATCTCAAATAATCAATTTTGGTTTCATTGATTTTCTCTATTGTTTTTCCATTTTTAAAAAATAACAATGGTATATATTTAAGAGGTACAACATGATGTTTTGATATACATATACATAGTGAAATGATTACAAGTTAACAAATGTGTCTCTCTTCACATAGTTACCTTTTTTAAAGGGTAGGAGCACCTGAGATCTACTCTGTTAGCAAATTTCCAGGATATAATACACTATTATTAACTATAATAACTGCCCTTGGTAACCACTGTTCTACTGTCTGCTTCCATATATTCAACTTTTTTAGATTCCACATATATGTGACATCATGCACCATTTTTCTTTCTGTATCTGGATAATTGGGTTATTTCATTTAGCATATGTCTTCCAGTTTCATCCATGTTGTTGCAAATGGCAGAACCTCTCTTTCTGAAGGCAGAATAATATTCTAAGAGGACATGAGTGGATGAGCAGATAAGACATGGTTATCAGCTAGTCCACTGACATACATTTAGGTTGTTTCCAAATCTTGGCTATTGTGAATAATGCTGCGATTAACATGGTCAGTTTTCCTTTGGATATATACTCAGAAGAGGAATTTCTGAACCATATGGTAGTTCTATTTTTAATTCTTTTGAGGAACTTTCACTCTGTTTTCCACAATCACTGTACCAATTTACAGTCCCATCAACAGTGTACAAATCTTCCTTTTTCTCCACACCCTCCCCATCACTTGTTATCTGTTGTCTTTTTGATAGTGGACATCAGGTGTGAGGTGGTATCTCATGATGGTTTTGATTTGCACTTCCCTGATAGTTAGTGATATTGGGTACCTTTTAATATACCTATTGGCCTTTTATATGCCTTCTTTGGAAAAGTATCTATTCAGGTCATTTGCTCATTTAAAAAATCAGATTATTTGTTTTCTTGTTATTGAGTTGTGTGAGTTCCTTATGTACTTTGGAAATTAATGCCTTATCAGATACATGGTTTGCAAATGTTTTCTCCCAATCTTTAGGTTGCCTTTTTGTTTTATTGATTGATTCCTTTGCTGTGCAAAAGTTCTTTTTAGTTTGATATAGTCCCATTTTTTGATTTTTCCTTTTGTTGCCTAACCTTTTGGTGTCATATTCAAAAAATCATTGCCAAGGCCAATATCAAGGAGCTTTTTCTCTGTGTTTTTGTTTGTAAGAGTTTTATGGTTTCGGGCCTTATGTTAAAGTTTTTAATTTCATTCTTCTGCATGTGGACATCCAGTTTTCCCAACATTATTTAAGAGACTATTCTTTTCCCATTCTGTCTTCTTGGCACCCAGGTAAAAATTTAGTTGATAATACATGAGTGGATTTCTTTTTGGGCTCTCTATTCTGTTCTATTGGTGTATGTATCTGTTTTATGTTAGTATCATACTGTTTTGATTACTATAGCCTTATAATATAATGTGATACCTCCAACGTTGCTCTTCTTCCTAAAGATTGCTTTGGCTGTTCAGTCTTTTGTAGTTACATACATACAGAGGATTATAGGTACATCCAATTGTTTTATTTCTGGAAAAGGCCATTGGAATTTTGATATGGATTATATTGAATGTATATATTACTTTGGTTAGTATGGACATTTTAGAAATGTTAATTCTTCCAAACCATATACATGGCTATCTTTCCATTTATTTGTATATTCTTCAGTTACTTTTGTCAATGTTTTACAGTTTTCAGTGTACAGATCTATCACCTCCTTGGTTAAATTTATTCATTGTTCATTCTTTTTGATGCTGTCAAAATGGGATTATTTCATTATTTCCATTCTGCATAGATTGTTATTGTGGCAACTGAATTTTATGGGTTGATTTTGTATCCTGCAACTTTACTGAATTCACTTGTCATTTCCAACAGTTTTTTTTTTTTTTGTGGAGTGTTTATATAGTTTTCTACACATAAGATTACATCATCTGCAAACAGGGATCATTTTACCTTTTCGTTTCTGACTGGATTGCCTTTTATTTCTTTTTCTTGTATGATTGCTCTTGTTAGTACTTCCTGTGCTATGTTGAATAGAAGTGGTGAGAGTGAGCAACTTTGACTTGTACCTGATCTTAGAGGAAAAGCTTTCAGTTTTTCTCCACTGATTATAATGTTATCTGTGAGCTTTAAATAAGTGGCCTTTATTGTGTCTGGGAAATTTTATTCTATGACTATTTTGTTGAGGGTTTTTATCACAAAAGGATGTTTAACTTTGTCAAATGTTCTTTTTTCTGTGTCTATTGAGGTGATCATGTGGTCTTCATCTTTCATTTTCTTAATGTGGTATAACACATTGATTTGCATACGTTAAACAAACCTTGCATTCCAGGGATAAGTCCCACTTGGTAATGGTGTATAATCTTTTTGATGTGTTGTTGAATTTGGTTTGCTAATATTTTATTGAGGATTTTTGCATCTGCGTTCACCAGAGATATTAGCTTGTAGTTTTCTTTCCTTGTAATTTTGCATGGCTTTGATATCAGGGTTATGCTGGTCTCATAAAATGAGTTTGGAAGTCTAATCTCTAATTCTGTTTTTGGAAGAGTTTAAAAATCGTTGGTATTAATTATTTTTGGAATGTTTAGTAAAATTTAGCTTTGAAGTTGTTTGGTCCTGGATTTTTCTTTGTTGGGAGGATTTTTATTACTGCTTCAATCTCATGTGTTACTGATCTGTTTAGGATTTCTATTTCTTCTTGATTCAATCTTTGTAGGTTGTGTATTTCTAGGAATTTATACACTTCTTCTAGGTTATCCAGTTTGTTGACATATAATTTTTCAAGTAGTCCTTTATGATTCTTTTAATTTCCTAGGCATCTGTTGTAATGTCTTCTGTTTCATTTCTGATATTTTTTATTTAAGTCTTCTCTTTTTTTTTTCAGTCTAACTAGAGGTTTATTGACTTTATTTATTTTTGAAAAACCAACTCTTAATTTTGGATTGTTTTTCTATGGTTTGTCTGTTTTCTCTTTGATTTATTTCCATTCTGATCTTTATTATTTTCTTCCTTCTGCCACCTTTGGGTTTTATTTGTTCTTTTTTTCTTTTTTCTTTTTTAAATTTTTTAAAATTATGCTTCAAGTTCTGGGATACATGTGCAGAACGTGCAGGTTTGTCACATAAGTATACACGTGCCGTGGTGGTTTGCTGCACCCATCAATGCGTCATCTACATTAGGTATTTCTGCTAATGCTATCCCTCCTCTAACCTCCCACCCCATGAAGGGCCCCAGTGTGTGATGTTCTCCTCCCTGTGTCCATGTGTTCTCATTGTTCAGCTCCCACTTATGAGTGAGAACATGTGGTGTTTGGTTTTCTGTTCTTGTGTTAGTTTGCTGAGAATGATGGTTTCCAGCTTCATCCATGTCCCTACAAAGAACATGAACTTATCCTTTTTATGACTGCATAGTATTCCATGGTGTATATGGGCCACATTTCCTTTATCCATTTTATCATTGATGGGCATTTGGGTTGGTTCCAAGTCTTTGTTCTTGTGAACAGTGCCACAATAAACATGTGTGTGCATGTATTTTTATAGTAGAATGATTTATAATTCTTTGGGTATATACCCAGCAATGGGATTGCTGGGTCAAATGGTGTTTCTGGTTCTAGATCCTTGAGGAATCATCACACTGTCTTCCACAGTGGTTGAACTAATTTACACTCCTACCATCAGTGTAAAAGTGTTACTATTTCTTCACATCCTGTCCAACATCTGTCGTTTCCTGACTTTTTAATGTTTGCCATTCTAACTGGTGTGGGATGGTATCTCATTGTGGTTTTGATTTGCATTTCTCTAATGACCAGTGATGATGAGCTTTTCTTCATATGTTTGTTGGCTGCATAAATGTCTTTTTTTGTGGAAAGTGTCTGTTCATATCATTTGCCCACTTTTTGATGAGGTTTTTCTTGTAAATTCATTTAAGTTCTTTGTAGATTCTGGATATTAGCCCTTTGTCAGATGGATAGATTGCAAAATTTTTCTCCCATTCTGTAGGTTGTCTGTTCACTCTGATAATAGTTTCTTTTGCTGTGCAGACACTGTTTAGTTTAATTAGATCCCATTTGTCAATTTTGGCTTTTGTTGCCATTGCTTTTGATGTTTTAGTCATGAAGTCTTTGCCCATGCCTATGTACTGAATGATATTGTGTAGGTTTTCTTCTAGGGTTTTTATGGTTTTGGGTTTGACGTTTAAGTCTTTAATCCATCTTGAGTTAATTTTTGTATAAGGTATAAGGAAGGGGTCCAATTTCAGTTTTCTGCATATGGCTAGTCAGTTTTCCCAACACCATTTATTAAATAGGGAATCCTTTCCCCATTTCTTGTTTTTGTCAGGATTGTCAAAGATCAGATAGTTGTAGATATGTAGTGTTATTTCTGAGGCGTCTGTTCTGTTCCATTTGTCTATTTATCTATTTTGGTACCACTACCATGCTGTTTTGTTTACTGTAGCCTTGTAGTATAGTTTGAAGTCAGGTAGCATGGTGCCTCCAGTTTTGTTCTTTTTGTTTAGTGCGAAAATGGCCATACTGCTCAAAGTAATTTATAGATTCAATGCTATCCCTATCAATTTGTTGTCATTGTAGTAATTTGAGGTGTAAAGTTATGTTGCTTATTTGAGATTGCTCTTCTTTTTTTCTAGTTTTATTTTGGGTTGAGGGGGTATATGTACAAGTTTTTTACATGAGTACAGTGTGTGTCACTGAGGCTTGGTATATGAATGATCTCATCATCAAGCTAGTGAGCACAGTACCCAATAGGTAGCCTTCCAATCTCTCCTCCTTCCCACCCTCCCCACTCAAGTAATCCCCAGTGTCTATTGTTCCCATTTTTGTGTCCATGTGTATTCAATGTTTAGCTCCCGTTATAAGTGAGAACATATGGTATTTGGTTTTCTGTTCCTGTGTTAGTTTGCTTAAGATAATGGTCTTCAGATGCATCCATGTTGCTATAAATTTCCCTCTTGGTACTCCTTTTGCTGTATCCTGTAACTTTTGATAAATTATATTTTCATTTTTGCTTTCCTCAAGATAGTTTTAAAATTTCTTTGATTTCTTCTTTTACCCAGTGGCTATTCAAGAGTGTGTTAGTTTTCATGTATTTGTGAATTTTCCCTTTTTCCAGCTGTTATTGATTTCTAACTTCATTCTATTGTGGTTGGATAATATACCTGGAATGATTTCAATCTTCTTAAATTTGTTAAGATTTGCTTTGTGACCTGAAATGTGATCTATTTTGGAGAATGTTCCATGTATGATTGAGAAGAATATATATTCTTCTGCTGTTGGATAAAAAGTTCTAGATAAGTCTATTAGGTCCATTTGGCCTATAGTGTAGTTCAGTTCCATTGTTTCTTTGTTGATTTTATGTCTGGATGTCCTATTCACTATTGAAAGTAGGATATTGAAGTCTTCTACTATTATTGTATTGCTGTCAAGCTCTCCTTTCCAATCTGTCAATATTTGCTTTATATACTTAGATGCTCTGATGTTGGATGCATTTATATTTACTATTGTTATATGTTTCTGTTAAATTGACTCCTTTACCATTATGTAATGATCTTTTTTGTATCTAAAGACAGTTTTTTTTTTTAACCAAAATTCTGCTTTATCTTATATAAGCAGAGCCATTCCTGCTGTCCTTTGGTTACCATTTGTATGAAATATCCTTTCTTATCCCTTTCCTTTCAGCCTCTGTGTGTCCTTAAATCTAAAGTGAATTTCTTGTTGACAGCAGATAGTTTGATCTTGATTTTTTAATCCATTTAATGACTCTATATCATTTTATTGGGAAGTTTAGCTCATTTACGTTTAAAATTATTACTGATAAGGAGGGATTTATTATTACCATTTTATTAACTCTTTTCTCTTTGTCTTACAGCTCTTTTGTCCCATTTTTATCTCTGCTCTCTTTTTCTCTTTTCATTTTTAATTAATTGGTTTTGATTTCTTTTTGTTTTTCTTTTGTGTAACTTCTGTAGGTATTTTATTTGTGGCTACCAAGGAGCTTGCATAAAACGTCTTATAGTTGTAACAGTCTATTTTGAGCTGATAATAACTTCATTTGCATACAATAACTGCTTTGATCTCTCTTCCATCCACATTATATTCTGTTGATGTAACAATGTACATCTATTTGTATTATGTATCTATTAATATAATTTAGTTATAGACTTTTTAATATTTTTGTCTTTTAGCTTTTATAGTAGAATTAAAAGTGATTTACCACCTCTATTATAGTAATGCAATATTCTGTTTTTGTCTATATTTACCTTTACCAGTGAGCTTCATTCCTTCTTATGCATGTGTGTTGCTGTTTAGTACCCTTTTAATTAAACTTGAAGAGCTCTCTTTAGCATTTCTTGTAAGGTAGGTCTAGCAGTAATAAACTCCCTGAGTTTTTGTTTTTCTGAGAAAGTCTTAATCTCTTTTTCATTTTTTAAGGTTAGATGTACTTGATATAGTATTCTTGATTGGCAGTTCCCCACTCCCAGCACCCTGAATATATCATTCCATGCACTTCTGGCCTGCAAGGTTACTGCTGAAAAATCTGCTAATAGTCTTAGGAAGATTCCCTTGTATGTAGTAAGTTGCTTTTCTCTTTCTGATTTCAAAATTCTCTGTCTTTAACTTCTGACAATTTAATTATAATGGGTCTTTTTGGATTCACCTTATTTGGTATCCTTTGGGATTCCTGGATCTGGGTTTCTATTTACTCCCCCAGGCTTGGGATGCTTTTAGCTATTATCTCTTTGAATATATTAGGTTGGTGCAAGAGTAATTGCGTTTTTTTGTAGATGTATTGCAAAACCTGCAATTACTTTTGCACAAACTGAATACTTTCTTTCACTTTCTTTTTTCTCTTCTTTTGGGTCTCTAATAATGTATACATTGGTCAGCTTTATGGTGTCCCATAAGTCTCTCAAGGTATCTTCACTCTTTCATTCTTATTTCTTTTTACTCCTCTGACTGGATGATTTCCAATGGTCTGTCTTCAAGTTCACTGATTCGTCTGCTTGGTTTAGTATGCTGCTGAACTCCTTTGTTGAATTTTCCAGTTCAGGCATTGTATTCTTAAGCTGTATCACTTCTCTTTGGTACGTTTAAATATTTTTTATCTGTGTATTGAAAAAACTTTGTTTATGCCTTGCTCTCCCCACCTCAGTGAATATTTTTAAGACCATTATTTTGAATTCTCTACTGGGTAAATGACTTGTTACCATTTTATTAGCTTGACTTCTGGAGTTTTATCTTGTGTTGTTGTCATTGTTGTTGTTTGAAACATATTTTCCTGTTTCTTCATTTTCCGTGATTCTGTGTTGGTTTCTGTGCATTAGATAAAACAGCCACCTCTCCAGTTTCGTGTAGGAATAAACCACACAAATCAGTCTGGCCAGTGATTCTAGGTGCCTCCCAAACCTTTGTGCTTGTCCAAACCACTGTCTGTATCCCTCATGGGGGATTAACATGTTCCAGATTCTATTAGTGCCCTGAGACAATTGAAAAAGAAGTCAATACTTTGAGAAGAAGCTGAAAAATTTGTGGTGCTAGATGTGTGGCCCAGTTTTCTTTTTCTCTTCAGGGAGAAGCTTGGAACTGAAGTTTTTCTGCCCTTGTTCTGGAATACGGCATGGAGACCATCTGTGTCAGATTCCTGCACTCTAATTCAGACTGTACACTCTTTCAACCCACCGGTCTGCTCTTTGTTTCCCCCAGGGGCCTAATGAATATTGATTCCCATCAGCTGTCAGAGACAGGTGAGTCAGATGGAGGCTTGGTACTATCTCTAGATCAAGCCGAGAAGAGGATTTGTGGGAAGTGCCTATAGTTCCATTCAGGTGCCCAGAGAACTACTTTTTGCCTGCCCCATCAGCTCCAAGATGCAGGATAATTAAAGGCCTAACCCTGGAAAGCAGCTGTGAAAGTTGAGATGCTAGGTGCGCAGTTGAACCCCTTCCAGGGAGAAACTGGAAACTGGGTGTTTTCCCTTCTTGCTCTCTGCCGAGCCAGGGGAAATAGCCACTACAAGTGTTCCCATTCCCATTTATAATCAAATCAATTCTTTGTTCTCTGTGGTCTGGTGGGACTTGTAAATGCCAAGTCATGTCAGTTCCTAGAGATAAGTGATTTAGGTGCTAGTCCCTCAAGTGGGAGCTGTACAAGTTGGGGTGCTCAATGTATAGATAAGCCCCTTCTAGGCAGAAGCTGGAGGCTTGGTTTTACTGCTGGAGTAATCTGGGGGGAAAAGGTTGCTAATTAGCTGCCTTTAAAATAGATTATTTTGGATTGTCTGGGTACCCCCAGTGTAATCAAAATGGCCTGATGTAATCAAAATGGAAGGACTCAATCTACCGTCATTGGCTTTGAAGATGGAAGTGGGCCATGAGCCAAGGAATGTAGGTGATCTCTAGAAGCTGCAAAAGGCAAGGAAATTGATTCTTCAGTACAGCCTCCAGAAAAGAACTGATCCTTACCAACACCTTGAGACTCATTTTGAACCTCTAAGTTCCAAAATTGTAAGATAATAAATGTTTATTGTTTTAAGCTACTAAATTTATGGTAACAGTAGCAACAGGAAACTAAGTGTATTGGACTTGAAAATGTGTATTCTGCTGTTATTAAGTGGAATGTTCTATAAATGTCAATTAGGTCAAGTTGGTTGACAATGTTGGCACACCGAATAATGCCCCCAATGATATCCATGTCTTATTGCCCAGGACATACCTGTGGACGTTACCTTATATGTCAAAAAGGGATATTGCAGATGTAATTGAGTTAAGTATCTTGAGATAAAGAGATTATTTTTGATTGTCCAGATGGACTCTAAATATAAATTGTAAGAGAAAAGCACAGGGAAACCACAGAAAAAGAGGGCAATGTGAGGACTGAAGTAAGATGCTGTGCTGCTGGCTTTGGAGATTAAGGTAGGGGCCATGAGCAGCTCTAAAAGCTGGAAAAGGCAAAAAAATTATTTCCCTAGAGATTTTGGAGAAGTAGGGCCCTACCATCACCTTGATTTCAGCCCCAAGAAACTGATTTTGGACTTTTGATTTCCAGAACTGTGAGAGAATAAATGGGTTGTATTAAGACACTAAGCTTGTATGAATTTCTTGCAGCAGCCATAGGAAACTAATACAATGACTAATGCAATGGTGTTCAAATCTGCTCTATCTTTACAGATTTTTTTGTCTACTTGTACTATTATTATTATTATTATTTCCATACCTGTCTTCCATACTATTAATTATTGAGAGGGGCATTAAAATTTCTGACCATGTTTGTCAGTTTTTCTTTGTATTATTGCAATTCTGTCCATTTTTACTTCATGTGTTTTAGAATTCTGTTATTACACACATAAAAGTTTTAGATTGTTATGTCCTCTTGATGAATTGATGGCTTTATCATTGTAGAATGTC
Source organism: Papio anubis (assembly GCF_008728515.1). Taxonomy (NCBI): domain Eukaryota; kingdom Metazoa; phylum Chordata; class Mammalia; order Primates; family Cercopithecidae; genus Papio; species Papio anubis. Next base: position 8,562,718 of record NC_044979.1, read on the forward strand.
CTTCATTCCTGGTAATATTTTTTCCTTTGAAGTCCACTTTGTCTGATATTAATATTGTCCTTCCAAGTATCTTTTGATTAGTCTCATCATATAATACCTTTTTTCATCCTTTTCTGCTTAAGCCAGCTGTCTTTATATTTATTGCAAGATTCATGTAGGCAAAATATAGATAAGCTTTGTTTTTTAAACCCACTCTGACAGTCGCTGCCTTTTAACTGAGAATATGTAGATCATGTATTTAATATTTAGATTATTGACTTCTTTAGATTTAAATCTATCATCTTACTGTTTTAAAAATTTGTCTCATTTGTTCTTTGTTTCCCGTTTTACTGCCTTCATTTATATTAATTGAACTTTTAAAAAATTCCATTTTTTCTCTGTCTGTTGGCTTATTATCTATAACTCTTTGTTTTGTTATTTTATTTGTTGACTTTGAGTTTATAGTATAGAGCCTCTACTTACCTCAGTTCACCTTCAAGTGATATATCACTACATAGAGCATAAACATTTTATAATAGTATCATTTCTTTTTTCCTCTCCTGATTTTTTGTCCTATTGTTGTCACATGTTTTACTTTTACATATATTACAGACCTCAATCTATATTGTTAGTATTTTTGTTTAAGCAGTCAATAATATTTTAAAGGTATTTAATTAATAAGAAAAATACCTTACATATTTACTCATGAGGTTACCATTTTTGATGATCTTAATTCCTTTGAACACATCAGTATTTTTCTCTGATATCGTTCTCCTTTTTTAACTTTTTTTTTGTAGTTCAGGTCTGCTGGCAACAAACTGAGCTACTGAATGTCTGGAAACGTTTTTATTTTGCCTTCATTTTTGACAGGTAATTTTGAAAAATAATTCTAATTTGACAATTTTTCTTCTAATACAGTCATGTGTCACATAATGATGTTTTGGTCAACGACAGACCACATATGCAATGTTGGTCCCATAAAAGTTAACACTCTATTTTTACTGTATTTTTTTCTGTGTTTAGATATGTTTAGATACACAAATACTTACCAATGTGTTACAGTTGCCTACAGTGTTCACTACAGTAACATGCTATACAGGTTTGTAGTCTAGGAGCAATAGGCCATATCATATAGCCCAGGTGTGTAGTAGGCTGTACCATTTTGGTTTGTGTAAGTACACTCTATGATGTTCACACAATGATGAAGTAGCTTAATGGTGCACTTCTCAGAATATATCCCCATTGTTAAGTGACACACGATTGTACTTTGTAAATGTTGTTTCACTGTCCTCTCTGTCACATTAATTCTTCAGAAAGATCTGTTGTCATCCTTACCTTTGTGTCTCTGGTCATAACATATGTTTTTTTCCTCTAGTGGCTTTAAGGATTGTCTTTTTATGATTCATTTTGATCAACCTGATTATAATGTTCCTTCGTGTAGATGTTTTATTTGCTTGGGGTTCATTGAACTTCTTGGGTTGTGTGCTTACAGTTTTCATAAAATTTGGAAAACTTTTGGCCATTATTGATTCCAATATTTTTTCTGTCCTGACCCCCTTTTATTTTTAGTGAATCCAGTTACATACACATTCCACTTGAGGTTGTCCCAGAGCTAATCGAAGCTATGTTCTTTGAAAGTGACTATTATTCTTTTTGTGTGTGTGTGTGTTTTCTATGTTGGGACATTTCTATTGCTGTGTCTTCAAGTTAATTAATCTTTTCTCTTTTGAAAATTTCTAGGGTCGGGGTAAATATGCAGGTTTGTTATATAGGTAAACTCATGTCACAAGGGTTTGTTTTACAGATTGTTTTGTCACCCAGATACTAAGCCTAGTACCCAATAGTTGTTTTTTCTGCTCCTTTTCCTCCTTCCATCCTCCACCCTCAAGTAGGCCCCAGTGACTGTTGTTCTTCTCTTTGTGTCCGAGTGTTCTCATCATTTAGTGCCCATAGGAGAACTTGTGGTATTTGGTTTTCTGTTCCTGTGTTAGTTTGCTGAGGATAATGGCCTCCAGTTCCATTCATGCTCCTGCAAAAGACATGATCTCATTCATTTTATGGCTGTGTAGTATTCCATAGCGTATATGTACCACATTTTCTTTATCCAGTCTACCATTGATGGGCATTTAGGTTGATTCCATGTCTTTGCTATTGTGAATAGTGCTGCAATGAACATCCATATGCATGTGTGTCTTTATGATAGAATGATTTATTTTCCTTTGAGTATATACCCAGCAATGGGATTGCTGGGTTGAGTGGTAGTTCTGTTTTGAGCTCTTTGAGGAATTGCCACACTGCTTTCCACAATGGTTGAACTAATTTACACTCTCACCAACAGTGTATCAGTGTTCCCTTTTCTCTGCAACCTTGCCAGCATTTGTTATTTTTGACTTTTTAGTAATAGCCATTTGGACTGATGCGTGATGGTATCTCATTGTAGTTTTATTTTGTATTTCTCTAAAGATCAGTGATATTGAGCTTTTTTCAATATACTTACTGGTCACATGTATGTCTTGTTTTGAAAAGTGTCTATTCATGTCCTTTGCTCACTTTTTAATGGGGTTGTCTTTTCTTCTTATAAATTTGCTTAAGTTTCTTACAGATGCTGGATATTAGAGCTTTCTTTGTCAGGTGCATAATTTGTAAAAATTTTCTCCCATTCTGTAGGTTGTCTGTTTACTTTGTTGATAGTTTCTTTTGCTGTGCAGAAGCTCCTTAATTGAATTCTATTTGTCAATTTTTGCTTTTGTTGCAATTGCTTTTGGCATCTTCATCATGAAATTTTTGCCAGTTCCTATGTCCAGAATAATATTGTCCAGGTTGTTTTCCAGGGTTTTTATAGTTTTTGGGTTTTACATTTAAGTCTTTAATTCATCTTGAGTTGATTTTTGTATATGGTGTAAGGAAGGGGTTCAGCTTCAATCTTCTGCATATGGCTAGCCTGATTAGACAATTATTCTAGCACCATTTATTGAATAGGGAGTCCTTTCCCCATTGTTTATTTTTGGCAGATGGTTGTACGTGTGTGGCCTTATTTTTGGCCTCTCTATTCTGTTCCATTGGCTATGTGTCTGTTTTTGTGCCAGTACCATGCTATTTTGATTACTGTAGCTCTGTAGTATAGTTTGAAGGTAGGTAGCATGATGCCTCCAACTTTGTTCTTTTTGCTTGGGATCACCTTGGCTATTAAGTCTGTTTTGATTCTGTATGAATTTTAAAATAGTATTTTTTCTAGTTCTGTGAAGAATGTCATCGGTAGTTTGATAGGAATAGGATTGAATTTATAAATTGCATTGGGCAGTATGGTCATTTAAACGATATTGATTCCTCTTATCCATGAGCATAGAATGTTTTTTCATTTGTTTGTGTCATCTCTGATTTCTTTAAGCAGTGTTTTGTAGTTCTCATTATAGAGATCTTTCACCTCCCTAGTTAGCCGTGTTCTTAAATATTTATTATTTTTGAGGCAGTTGTGAATGGGATTGCATTCCTGATTTAGCTTTCGACGTGACTGGTGTTGGTAAATAGGAATGCTAGTGACTTTTGTACATTGATTTTGTATCCTGAGGCTTTGCTGAAGTTCTTTATTAGCTGAAGGTGCTTTTGTGCTGAGACTATGGGATTTTTTAGATATAGGCTCCTGTTTTCTGCAAACAAGGATAGTGTAAATTTCTCTCTTCTCATTTGGAAGAGAGAAACAAACTCTCTTTTGTTACTTTCTTTTATTTCTCTCTCTTGTCTGATTGCTCTGGCCAGGACTTTCAATACTATGTTGAATGGGAGTGGTGAGAGAGGACATCCTTGTCTTGTGCCAGTTTTCAAAGGGAATACTTTCAGGTTTTGCCCATTCAGTATGTTGGCTGTGGGTTTGTCATAGATAGCTCTTACTATTTTGGAGGTATGTTTCTTCAATACCTAGTTTATTGAGCGTTTTTAACATGAAGGGATTTTTGAATTTTATCGAAAGCCTTTTATGCATCTATTTAGATGATCATATGTTCACTAATCTTTTCTTTTTCAGCCTAATGTTTTGCTAGCCCTATTCAATGTATTTCTTATATCTTTTATGGTGGTTTTTATCTCTAGAGGTTAAATTTGGATCTTTTTCATGTCTTCCATCTTACTACTTAACTGTTTTAACATATAGCATACCATTTTAATAACTGTGTTAATGTCTTTGGCCGATAATTCTAATGCTTTTGTCAGTCTGGGCTGGTATTTATTCATTGATTTATCTCTTCACCATTGGTCATATTTTCTTGCTAATTTTCATGTTTGATACTTTTTTATTGGATGCCAGACATCTGGTTTTGACCTTCTTATGTGCTGAACATTTTCGTACTCCTGTAAATATTCTTGAGCTTTCTTACGGGATGCATTTAAGTTACTTGGAAACAATTTGATCCTTCAGGTCTTGCTTTTAATATCTAGTAGGCATACTTGATAAGTTTTTAGTCTGGAACCAATTATTTCCCACTAGCGAGGCAAGGCTCTTCTGTGAACTCTACCCAATACCCCACAAATCATAGGCTCTCTTAGTTTTTATGGTCTGTGGTGAGTGCAGGATACTGTCTCCTGTAATATTTTTGACTGGTTCTTTTTGTCACCTCAGGGGGCTTCACCACATGCATGTGGTGATCAGTATTCAATTGAAGACTCAACGGGGACTCTCTGTAGGTGTCTGGATTTCTCTCCCCGTGTAGCTGTCTCATCTCTCAGACTGTTATGTGAACTCTTAGCCACCTTTGTATCTCCAGAATCCCAGCTCTATCTTCTCAAATCAGGGAGTCTGCCAGTTCCACCTGGTTTCCATAAATGTTAGTTTTTTTTAACGCTGCATAACAAATTACCACAAACTTAGCAACTTAAAACAGCATAGATTTATTATCTCAAGATTAGTGTGGGCAAGGAGTGTAGACATAGCTTAACTGTATGTTCTCTGCTTTAGGGTTTCACCAGCCTATAATGCTAGCTTAAGTCTAATCAGAGGCTTGACTAGGGAAAGATCTGAACCCTCAGGATGTTGACAGAATTTGTTTCTTTGTGACTGTTACTAAGGGTTTTGACTTTTTCCTGGATGTTGGCTAGAGGCCACCTGCAGTTCTCTGCCATGTTAGCCCTGTTCATAGGCAATTCACAAAATAGAAATTTGCTCCTTGAAGGCCAGCAGGAGAGGAAAAGCAAGTCTTTGTGCAGCCATATAAATCACTGGAGTGACATTCTGTCACCCATGCCATGTTCTATTGGTTAGAAGTAGGTCTCAGATCCCACTCACACTCAAGTGGAGGAGTTCTACAAAGGTGTGAACACCAGGAGCCAGGAATCATTTGAAGTCATCATAGGGTCTGTCTGCTATACCCTCTCTGTGTTGTGACCTGAAAACTCTGTCAAGACAGGAGGCTGGGACAATTGAAAGTCTTGTCTTGTTTTCCAATTCTCAGTGATTACTCTGTTCAGTGTCTTCAACACTGTCATTTTATATCATTTGTCCATTTTTTGGTTGTTTCACATGGGGCAGGAAGTGGGTATCTGATCCTTGTTATGCTATTTTGATCTGACAAGGATTTTGATTTTTAAATTTAGTTTTTCTGTCTGTTGTCAGGGTATGGAAGTGTTGTAGCTTTTAAAAAGTTGATATTATATTGAGATTCGTTGCTTTACTTTTATTACCTCTAATTATCTATCTAAAATTATTATTTTTCTTTCTCATCAGTACTCATACCTTTTATTTTTATTTCTGTTTTTAAAGTTATTAGATAGATGAGACCTGTGGTAAAATGCTAAAAGAAGCAGTGATAGTCTGCATCTTTTGTTGTTCTAAATTTTAATACAAATGCCTGCAATGTTTGAGAGAAATTCTCTTTTTTCATCTGTCCACTTTTAGATGTTTTTCAGTATCTTTACATTGATTTAAAAATTTTAAAAGTTTTTATAACTGCTACTCACGGAGGAGTTTATGTAATCAATTCACTTCCCCATCATTAATAGGAGTATTCATCATTAACTTTTTAAAAATCAATTATAATTTGATTTATTAAAATTTCATGAGTTTTTTCAAATACAGTTCATCATCGTTGGTAGTTTTTTGTTCCTTTTTAATTTGGGCTGTGTGTGTATGATATTTTAAGAAATATTTCATAGCTACTTAGTACACTGTAACTAGTACTGTGATATTAAAGTTTCTGAGTCTACTTCCGTTGGGTTTTTAAATCTTTTTGATCTTGTTCATAGGGACATGATTTAGGTTCACTTTACTGAATTAATTCCATCTGAATACTCAAGTGAATTGGAGATGGTTTCCTGTAGAGAAGATTGCATTTGCTTCTACTGGATGTCAAGAATTCAACTAATTTTGGATAACTTTAGTCTCCTGGAAGGTCCTAAATTAATACAGAACACTCCAAATCAGCTCTCCAATTTTACTGACAACCCAAGATTGATTTCTTCATCTCAGGATTGGTACCAGCATTTGTCTATTGGTCAGCTCTGCCTTCCTTGTTCATGTATTCCTCATGGGCCTCAACTCCAGTTTGTGCTCCTCATTTAAAAAAAAATTGTTTGCTCCATCTTTGGAATTTTCTTTATTTTTCTGGTGAGCTCATCAATTATAAAAATTCTGTTTCTTTTAATAAATGTAGCCTCTATTTGCACCTAGCAAGATGATGCTTCAGAATATCCAGTCCAATTTACTATCTTTTCTGACATTTGTCTTTACCTATGTTTCAGTGATCAATCCGAAGGACGTCCGGGCTAAAATCTGGCTAAAATGAGTCATGTGTCCACTTATCATTTTCTAAGGAGAAAACTATAGAAGAGAATTAACAACATATGATCAAAGGAACTTTACAGTTTATGTAATATTATTTTATTGCCATTTTCATTATATTCAGTAGAAACAGTAGTACTAGAAAGAAGAAAATGAGTTTTTAGGAACATAAAACTGGCTTTAAATATTTGAAAATCAGAGGAATTTTATGTTTACAGATTTCAAAAGGCTTTGATATTATATTTCAATGCAGACAGTAACTTACCATATGATTTGGTTCATTAATAATTGGAGTGATGTTAAGATTTAAACATTTCATAGAATCTCAAATATGACATCAGGTACCACATTTTACAGGGAAAGCACTGTGATTCACCCACTAGTGAGTAAATAATAACTGGGATCTGTAACTATAACCTAGGAGTCCTGCGTTCTAGTCTAATAACTGTTCTTGAAACTATCATTAACTTTTTGGGTATAATAAACAGCAAGCTGCAGAGTAAATTGCACATACTAAAGAGTAAGCAACAAAACAAAGTGCACATGCTGTGCAATATGCAAAGCAACAGAATTAGCAATCTGAGACACAACTGAATACAAAATAAAACACACAGTTGTGTTTTGATTAAGGCTCTTTTCAGGCAATTTGCTTCAGCCAAGGCTGTGTAACTTCTCTGAGTTTCCATGTACTTTATAAGGCTCTCTTTGAATTCCTTTAATTTTTGATCTGATCCCACAGATCCACATTTAGACCTCTGTATTAGGCTGTACAGCCCATTGGTATAGTGATCACCATTTTTCTCCATCAACAGATCCTCAATCAAGTCCATTAGCTCCTTCACTTGGTCATCCTGATTTCTCCCTTCAGCACGGTTATTAAAGGCACAGATTCGCCCACCACATGCTGCCACCAGCTTGCTTAGGGCTTTGTTATCAGAGTTGCGCGTGTAATCCATCAGGGAGCCACCACTGAGGTCTTCCTTGTGGGTAAAGAGGACAATTGTGTGTCCCATGGCATCCCCTCCAAAGATCTCCTTCACCCTCTGTGCAGCCTCCTGGTCCTGTGAGGTGTAGCGGCCCAGCTGAGTCACCAGGAGCAGCACATGGGGTCCTGGTGCAGAGAGCAAGTAGCACCTCTGCACCTCTTTGTACAGAGCTTCATAGTGGTCCTTCCAAGAAAACATATCTGGTGTGTCAATAATGACAATCTCTCTATCTCCCCAGCTTCCCTGACTTTTGCTGCAAGTCTTAGTCAAGGTCCGGGAACTCAGCTTCGATTCAAATGCTTGCTTCCTGAGGATGCTGTTCCCTGCAGCACTTTTGCCGGCTCCTGTTTTGCCCACAAGGATGATTCTCAGCTCAGATCTGCTGGCACATTGGCCCTTTGCATGTGATCCTGTGAGGAGCAAGTTTACTGTGTTTATCACCACATTGATCATGGCAGTGGAATTTTTTTTTTTTCTTTTTCTGTCTTTTTTTTGAGACCAAGTCTCACTCTGTCACCCAGGCTGGAGTGCAGTGTCACAATCTAGGCTCACTGCAAGCTCCACCTCCTGGTTTCACGCCATTCTCCTGCCTCAGTCTCCCGAGTAACTGGGACTATAGGCGCCCACCACCGCGCCCGGCTAATTTTTTTTTTTTTTTGTATTTTTAGTAGAGATGGGGTTTCACCCCATGGTCTCGATCTCCTGACGTGATCTGCCCACCTCCGCCTCCCAAAGTGCTGGGATTACAGGTGTGAGCCACCGCGCCCGGCTGGCAGTGGAATATTTTTTAATGGTAAGGAGGTATTCCCCATTATGTAAAAGGATACTCTCATATCTATTTCATGTATGAAATGAAAACTAACTTGATTTCTCTAGGACTGCAGGATATTGCCATTTGGAGCCTAGGAAAACACACTTGGGGATGAGATGGATTTAGAAACATTTCTCATCATGCAGTGGTTGCCTGAATCACTCAGTCCTGGATCTCTAGAAGAAAAGTTCTCTGGAGATCAGAGATGTGTAGGCAAGGCCATGGGTTCCATCTCAATGTGGGTCAAGTGACCTGGCTCTGTTTCAAGGCCAGAGGTTTCTCCTCTGACCTTTGCTGGGCAGAGTGGGGTCATGACTACCAGGGAAGTGTCTAGACCAGCAAAATATTAGAATGAGCACTGTAAAATTATTTTTATTAGTGAAGAAATAACTGAGATCTTATAAAGGATATCATAATTTTGCTTAGAAAGGATGGCATAATTTTTGTATAAGATAGTCACAGAATATGGTAAACTTCCCTCTCTCTTTCCCCATTTCCCTTCAACGTGGGTAAGGTTCTGGGGAGAGGAGTGAATGGGGACAGAGGTATGAAGGAGAATGTGTTTCATTCATTCCCCCTAAAGGGGAAGGCATAGGAGCCATGGTGCCATTTCTGCTGGTCCACATGGCAGTGAAAGGAATGACTTGTCTAGGGCGGGTTCATGGAAGACTCAAGATGCAGCTTTGTAGTGGAGAGATGAGTTATTTAACTTGCAAGGTAGGGGTACTCTGACTCCTGAGGGTTAACTCCTTGATTCCTTTACTGTAAGGGAGGAACATTTGACCTGTATGAATGAAATGGAATACCATGATAACAGAAGAATCTTTCTGGAGGGAATATCCAAACAAACTAAGACTCTTCTGCTAAGCCCATTGCCTTTTGGGGTTTAGCTGTTCCTTACTCTCATGTTGCAGAAATAAAGTTGGAGAAAGAACATCTACATTGACTACAGAATATCAGAGCTTAGAAGGAACTTAGACTGTACAAAGAAAATGAGCTTTCTGAGAGGCAGCATGCAGTGGTGAAGAATAAAGAATCTGGAGCTGGATTGCTTAGTTTTAATTGTCTTTCCATTGCTAGTCATATGATCTTGGACAACTGATTAATTTCTCTGCATCTGGAGAAGATGACGGTTTACTCCATGTGGTGGTGTTCTAAGTATTAAATAAGTTAATATATGTAAAGAACTTAAAAGAGTGCTGGTGCACTAAAGCACTTAGTGAAAATTAGGCTAGGATTGTTTATAGCAACCTCCTTATAGAGGAAGTAACTTGCATGCAGTGGTTAAGTAACTTGGACAAAGTCCTAAATAGTTAGTGAAATCTACCATTTATTGAGAACTTTTAATGTGCCAGGATCTGTTCCAAGTGGTTTACCTTCATTACCTAATGTACTCCTTCTAGCAATGGTATGAGTTAGGTGCTGCAATGCCCACCAGGGGTCTTGTTCTTATTTGGTTCAAATGACGTCTTGGGCTCACAGAACTGCCATGGGCCTCACTGGGACACTAGTCTACTTTAATGGAAATCTTAGCTTGCCAGAGGGACAATGTTGGGCCTTCCACCTAGTGGAAGTCTATGCAGCAATTCATGGAACACTGCAAACTGTCACCTGGGGATGTGCCAGGGCAAGGAGATGGCATCTTGAGCAGTTAGAGAAGCCACCCGGACTCACAGGAGCCAGTGTCTCTTGTAGCAACCCTAGGGGTTTAGCTTCCAGATTCCCTGCAAGGAACATGAGAGTTACAAGAGTCACTCTGCTCAGGGAAGTTCCAAACAGCTTCCTAGCATGTATTTATAGTTCTTTCAGCATAGATATAATTCACCCATCAAGAGAAGTTTTCAACCATAAGCAAAGTTCCTAATAATGTTATAGACATTTTACTCTTATTAAATTACTAGAGAATCTGAGCTGAAACGTTTAACCAAAGATTAAATTCTCAGGCAGAAAGGGAAATGGTTTGTCAACCTTTTTACCCATGGGTTTCTTTTATTCACCTTATTTTACACATGAATCTGCAACTTGGCCAAGAACTTAGAGCTATTAAAATTAACCAATTTTGTAAATGAAAAAGCTGGCAGTTGAACCAGCCCATTTTCTATGCCTGAAGTATTAGTGCTTTGCCATGCTGCTACACCAATACTTGTTGCATATATTTAAGTATTTTCTCTTCCAGCCAAATTGGCCAAAACTTATGGACATTTATTCTTATTTTCTGTATGCCAGTGAAGTTATGGCCTCACAGTGGGCAGGCAATGTACACTTTTACTTAAAAGGAAGCAGGCATTACATTACAGATTTCTATATTCTGAAAACAGCAGCCAAGCAGCTCCTGATACACCTTGCTGGTGCTTGCTTAGAGGTAGCCAAACTGCACCTTTAACCTTCCTCTCGCCTATGAAAACAGAAATCAAGGGAGTCGCTGAAGAGAACCGGTGGGAGTCCTGAGTTTCTGGCCTCCTAGGAAGTGCAGCCTCATTCTCTCCCGTGGGGAGGGTATAGGGAAGAGAATTCTCTGCATCCAAAGCCAAGTGAGAGGGTCTCTAAAACATCCACTCATAAATATTGGGCACGTCACCGAAGTTGAGAGATAGATAGGTCATTTCCCAGATGGGTGTCTGCTGAATGACAGAAACTGGTAAGCCTATCCAAGTGCAGCAAAGTGAAGAGAATTCTTGAGCAAATTTAGAGAGAAGTAAGATATTACCTGGAGTTTGGAGACATGTATAAACATGGAAATTGGTGTCTATTTCCTTTCTGGAGAATTCTAAATTTTGAAGGCAGACTAGAGCCAACTAGGAGACCAGGATAAGGTGTAAGAAGCAATGGCTTAGGGGGTTTCCCATGGACAGAAGGGATCTTACAGAAAATAACGAGGCACAGCTGCCTTGATGAGGCCCTGCCAAAGGCCTGCCTTGTATGGCAAAGGGAGTGCAATAGTAAGAGGAAGCCAGGGGTGCCATGAGGGTGGGAGCAGAGGTCTAGTTGGATAATTCAGCCAGAGAGGGCACAGCCTCTGGCAGGAAGTGTGCAAAGCATCAGCCCCATGGGGCCGCCACAGTGTCCTCGCACAGTGGAGGGTGTCTGCTGTAATGGGGCATGGGATGGTGGTGAGGACCAGCCAGGAGACGACTGCAAAGACAATGGGACTCAAGCACTCCACTTTCTTTCTCCAGTCACCCATCCTCCTGCCTGATGGGGAAAGAAGGACTAGCATGAGGGTTGAGGAGGCAGAGCTGGAAGGGAGAGGAGGACTTTTGGAAGGTCCCAGAGTTCAGGCTGAGGCTGAGGCTGAGGTAGAGGAAGGAGAAACTCATACTGAATGTAAGTTTGATATTAGATGGCACCGAACAATGCAACACCTGATATATGTGTCATAGGGACTTTAATAGACTATTCTTCTAGTCTGCATTAATCATAAAGGCAACTGCCTGAGATGGCATCAATAAATCAAGATTGTGGCCAGGCGCGGTGGCTCATACCTGTAATCCCAGCACTTTACGAGGCTGAGGCAGGCAGATCACTTGAGGTCAGGAGTTGTAGATCAACCTGGCCCACATGGTGAAACCCTGTCTCTACTAAAAATACAAAAATTAGCCAGGCATAGTGACACATGCCTGTAATCCCAGCTACTCAGGAGGCTGAGGCAGGAGAATCACTTGAACCTGAGAGGCAGAGGTTACAGTGAGCCACAGAGTGAGACTGGGCCACAGAGCAAGACTCCATCACCACCCCCCCCCCAACCAAAACAAAAGGAAATCAAGATTGCATAATAAGAGGCAGTGATGGGAGGAAAAAAAGTTGTTTCTCATTTGGATCGCAGAGTTCAGCTTGTTAATAAACAAGTTCCATACACAATGAAGCCAGAGACCTCCTATTTCTCACAGGTGAGGGTTGAGTGTGAAGGGGAACTTGGAAGGGAGGAAGATCTGGGCTCTTCTTGATGTAAGAGACTGAAGATAGGGCTGGCGAGGGGCAGAGAGTGAGGAGGAGGGAGTGGGAAAGGGGAGGTCAAGATACAGAGAGAAAGACACCCATACCATACAGATAGCAGAAACAGGTGCAAGAAGAGGAGAGAGAGAGAGAGGACAAGGGAAAGAAAGGGAATGATAGAGTCAGAGACAGAGAGAGAGAGAGAGAGACAATCTATAGAAGTGTGAGAGAAGGAAGAGAAGACTGAATGGTAGGAGAAGGAATATATCAAAGAGATCTGAAAGATTTGTGCATAAGGGAAAAGCCTGGATGCATATTTTGGATCCTGGTGAGTATTTTAACAATTTTCAGGCCAGATGTGGTGGTTCATGCCTGTAATCCCAGAACTTTGCAAGGTCGAGGCTGGCGGAAACCCCGTCTCTACTAAAAATAATAATAATTAAACAAATAGCTGGGCATGGTGGTGTGTGCCTTTAGTCCCAGCTACTCAGGAGGCTGAGGCAGGAGAATCACTTGAACCTGAGTGGTGGAGGCTGCAGTGAGCCAAGATTGCGCCACTGCACTCCAGCCTGGGTGACAGAGCGAGACACCATCTCAAAACAAACAAACGAACAACAACAACAAAACCAAAACAAAAACCTGCAATTTTCAGCTGCCGGTGGTGGTAGCTGTGGGAGTTAGAATAAGATCCTTCATTCTTTTTTATTTTGCCCCAACATCATCAGAAGACACACACACACACACACACACACACACAAAAGAGAAGTCACTTTCTTACCCCAGTGTGTGTGTGTTTTTTTGTCCATTTGTGTGTGTGAGACAGACAGAGACAAGACACTTTTTAGTTTTAAATACTCAAAGATCTTTATTTTTCTTTTTTTTTTTCTTTTTTTCTTTTTTTTTTTTTTTGAGACACAGTTTCACTCTGTCACCCAGGCTGGAGTGCAGTGGTGCGATCTTGGCTCACTGCAACCTCCACATCCTGGGTTCAAGCGATTCTCCTGCCTCAGACTCCCAAGTAGGTGGGATTACAAGTGTGCACCACCACCCCTGGCTAATTTTTGTAGTTTTAGTAGAGACAGGGTTTGACCATGTTGGCCAGGCTGGTCTCGAACTCCTGACCTCAATTGATCCACCCGCCTCGGCCTCCCAAAGTGCTGGAATTAAAAGCATAAGCCACCGCACTAGGCCAAGATCCTTATATTTCTAAACAACCATGCTTCATTTGTCTACTAATAAGGGACAAGATGGGTGGGAAAAGAATGACTTCCTACTTTACAGAGAACTGGAATCACTTGCTGAGGAGCTGAGAAGTGGGTTTTGTTCGTAAGCCTCACGCCCAGTTCTCTCTCGCTTCCTTCCTCCCATCCTCTCCCAGGTCAGCCCGGCTCTCTTCTGTTTTTGTTTTGCCTGCACACTCTTCCCTTCTGTCAGCTTTCTTTGTAGGTGTGCCTTCCCTTACACCTGAGGCGCAGTCCTCCCTTTCCCTCTCTTTCTTTTTCCACCTTGCCTCCTTCCCTCCTCTACTCTCTCCAAACCTCCTCCCTCATGTTGAGTCTTTGCTGACAGACTCAATGAATTAAGATTATGACTCTGGGAAACCGTGCAATCCTTTAAGCCAGAAATACACTTCACTTGATCCATCAATTGCTTGAATTTTCCTCATTCCCCAACAGCCATTGGTTATGAAGCCCTTGCAATCTAGGAACTACTATGCAGTGAGAAGCATCGGTACATTTTCATCAGCTAGTTTCTCTTGCTTAAATCTGGCAGGCATAGACCAAGCCTACAAGCACAGAAAACTGAAAGCCACATGTTAATGCCCAGATTCTTCCCAGTTAGCACTTTTTATTGGCTTTATACTATGGAAATTCTTTCTTTGCCAGTGATGTGTAAAGCAAATTGCATTGGTTTCCTGTAAACTGGCTTCACCTAAGGAAAAGGCAGTCACTCTAAATTGTTTCTCTTAAAATAGGACAAATTTGTTCTAAGAAAAATGAAAATGTTTGTGCATGGCTTGGAACCTAGAAATCAACACTGCAGAACTTTTTGTAAATCTTGGCTTACCTGATTTACTGTCCAAAGAAACAGTTGGCTCCCTGTTCGGTCCTGTTATCTTGTAGCTCAGCTCCAAGAGAAAAAGAAAGTAAAACTGAAACTCCAGATGGTCTTCTTCCTCTCTTGAATCTTCACTGAGCTTCCTGACTGCTAACAAACCCCACCACGTGCCTATGTCTGAAATTCTCTTTCATGCCATTAAACAAAATAAAGTTTAAATGGAAAGTTAATCAGTAGTTATTTACTGTCATGTGGGCCAACTGTCTCTTCTCAAAAGTGAAAAAAGAGTGTTTTAATTATTTCATCTGTACTAGAAAGAAAGGCACGAATGCCAAGGAAGTTGGTAGATTTCAGTCCTTCCCAGCTGGGATATGTCCTAACAGTTAGAAGTTTGTCTAGATGCAAATGACCCCCCGAGAAGGGCTTAAACCTCATTCACACTGGCAGCAGGGATTGTTCTAAAGCAGATGCCACTGGGAGAGAAGAGGAGCCTCTGATAGGCACTGCCCAGGGGAAGAAGGGCACAGAAAGGGGAACCTGAGAGGGGCCGGTGTTGTACGAGTCTGATTGTAAGGACCATTAACCATCAAAACGTTTTTACATAATTCATTCATGGCTTCTAGGTTTCTGGGCCTTTCTTCCCTGTCCAGCTCTATAATTTCAGAGAACCTCCCTGTGGGGAGAAATTGTCTAGCAAATATCTATAGTAATAATCTGGAGTGGTTTATATTGAAGAAGAATAACGCAAATAATTACAGTTGAAATCGTCCAAATATTCTTTTTCTTATACATAGGGCAGTTGCCACACAGGGGAAGAAAGACATGGAATTTGTATTGTCTTTAAATACTCCCAGATTAGTAGTGATATGCATTGCTTTCTTTCCAAACTCATTGGTCAAGAATAATCACATAGCCCTAGGCTCCTAATCACAAAGCCCTAGGCTCCTAATCACATGGCTCTCCTATTGAGAGGTGACAACATGCTAGCAGCCCTCGCTCTCGGTGCCTCCTCAGCCTCAGCGTCCACTCTGGCAGCGCTTGAGGAGCGCTTCAGCCCGCCACGGCACTGTGGGAGTCCCTCTCTGGGCTGGCCGAGGCTGCAGCCGGCTCCCTCTGCTTGCAGGGAGGTGTGGAGGGAGAGGCACGGGCTGCGTGCTGCACGGAGTCCAGCGCCAGTTCCGGCAGGCGTGGGCGCGACTCGGGGGCCCAGCACTCAGAGCGGCTGACCGGTGCCTCCAGCCCAGGGCAGTGAGAGGCTTAGCACCTGGGCCAGCAGCTGCGGTGGGTGGGCCGGGTCCCGAGCAGTGCCGGCGGCCGGTGCTGTGCTCGAGCTCTCGCGGGGCCTCAGCTGCCTCTTCGTGCGCTGCCCCCTGCTCCACAGCACTCAGTGCCATCAACCACCCAGGGGCTGAAGAGTACAGGTGCAAATGACCCCCTGAGAAGTGGATTCCGGGGGACTGGCAGGGCAGCTCCACCGGCGGAATCCACTAGGTGAAGCCAGCTGGGCTCCTGAGTCTAGTGGGGACTTGGAGAACTTTTATGTCTAGCTAAGGGATTGTAAATACACCAATCAGCACTCTGTGTCTAGCTCAAGGTTTGTAAATACATCAATCAGTACTCTGTATCTAGCTAAGCTAGTGGGGACTTGGAGAACTTTTATGTCTAGCTAGAGGATTGTAAGTGCACCAAGCGCTCTGTGTCTAGCTCAGGGATTGTAAACACACCAATCAGCACTCTGTCAAAATGGACCAATCAGCAGGATGTGGGTGGGGCCAGATGAGGGAATAAAAGCAGTCTGTCCTGCCAGGCAGCTTCCGCAACCCGATCCGGTATCCTTCCACGTGGTGTAGGCTTTGTGTTTCCCCTCTGCAATAAATCTTGCTGCCACTCACTCTTTCGGTCCACACTGCTTTTATGAGCTGTAACACTCACCCTGAAGGTCTGCAGTTTCACTCCTGAAGCCAGTGAGACCACAAACCCTCCGGGAAGAACAAATAATTCCAGACGTGCTGCTTTTAAGATCTGTAGCACTCACCTCGAAGGTCTGCAGCTTCACTCCTGAAGCCAGTGAAACCAAGAACCAACCAGAAGGAAGAAACTGGGGACACACTATCTTTAAGAACTGTAACACTCACCGTGAGGGTCCACAGTTTCATTCTTGAAGTCAGTGAGACCAAGAACCCATCAATTCTGGACACATTAGGAGGGAGACTGGGGAATGCAGTGGGCCCTATGGAACCTGGGTGAACACTACCACCTTTATAACACACAATTGTTGCTCTGTTTCTTTTTCTTCCAGATCCTTTACTGTACAATCTCATAAGCATGCTTGAAGAACAATACACAGGCAACTCCTGCTTGATATCTATAATCTGTTAGTCTATAATTTAGTCCTAAAAATGAAATATTCTATGTAAAAACACTAACTGGGGCCTATTTCTTATTGTTTTATGTGTGAAACCAAGGTAATGTAATATGCATCAAACTGAAAGCTTACCAATTTTCTAAATCATAAATAGAATTTATGAGAAAAAACTGTCAACTTAGAATACCAGAATTATAATATATGCTTCTCTGAATACCAAAAAAAAATACTTTAGGCTTATTTTATTTTATTTTATTTTGATTTGGAGTCTCACTTGTCACCCAGGCTGGAGTGCAGTGGCACAATCTTGGCTCACTGCAATCTCCACCTCCTGGGTTCAAGCGATTAGCCTGCCTCAGTCTCCCAAGTAGCTGGAATTACGGGCACTGGGCTAATTTTTTGTATTTATATATTTATTTATTTTAATAGAGACGGGGTTTCACCGTGTTAGCCAGGATGATCTTGATCTGCTAACCTCATGATCCGCCCGCTTTGGCCTCCCAAAGTGCTAGGAATACAGGCGTGACCCACTGCATCCGGCCCAATAATTTAGGTTTATAAATAAAAAATATTGGATGATGTAAGTGGGAGTGCAAGGCATCTACAGGTCTAATGAATTCAGTGGATCACCTACACGACCCATGTTCATTTCATCTAACTATCCATTTTCAGCGTTGGCTTTATCTTACTTTGGTAGAAAGACGGATTTGTAATTCCATAAATTATGCTCAGGAACAGCAGTGTCTAGAGAAAAGTTTGTAATTTTCCTTTTCTGTAACTGGTTTTTAAGGAAAAAGTAAACTTTAATAAAAAAAATGATAAATATGTATATAATAACAGATTCAAAATACATAAAACAAAAATTGTCAGGACTAGAGGGAGAAAGAAATCCACAAGCAGCTGGAGATTTTAATACTTCTTTTTTAGTAATTGATAGAATAACTTGATAAAAAAATTCATGATGATATAGAAGATCAGAAAAGTACTATTAACAATCTTGAGATAATTGATACTTATAAAACATTATGCTTTACAACTGCAGAATACGTATTCTTTTTCAAGTGAACATCTACCTTCATGAAGACATAATATGATGGAAAATAGTCTCAATAAATTTGAAACTACTGAAACCATACAAAGTATGTTCTCTGACAACAATTGGATGATGCAAAGAAATCAATAACAATATGATGTCTAGATAATGCCCAAATGTGTCAAAATTTGAAAACTGATAATGAAAACAAAACTTACCATAACTCATTGAATGTAGTTAAATCAGTGCTTAAAAGGCAGTATATAGCTGTTTTTATATAAAAAAGATAGAAAGGAAGAAAGAAAGGAAGTATGGAAGAGAAAGAGAAAGGAAGGAATCCTTGCTACAGCTAGGAGAAAAAAATTCTCAAAAATGTATCTAGAAAAATATGTTATTCATGATAAAGAACTTTTATAACTCAATAATTTAAAAAAGACACATAACCTAATAAAAATGGGCAAAAATTGAACAGATACTTCAGAAAAGGAGATACATGAATAACCCAGTTACTTAACATCTTTTTTTTTCAACTTTTAAGTTCAGGGGTATATGTGCAAGTTAGTGATATAGGTAAACCTGTGTCATAGAAGTTTGTTGTACAGATTATTTTATTACCCACGTATTAAGCCTAGTACTCAATAATTCTTTTTTCTCATCCTCTCCTCCTCCTACTCTTCACCCTCTGGTAATCCCCAGTGTCTGATGTTCCCTTGTATGTGTTCATCTGTTCTCATCATCTACCTTCCACTTATAAGTGAGAATATGCAGTATTTGGCTTTCTGTTCTTGTGTTAGTTTGCTAAGGGTAATGGCCTCCAGCTCCATCTATGTTCCTGCAAAGGATATGATCTCATTCATTTTTATGGCTGCAGAGTATTCCATGGTGCATATGTACTGCATTTTCTTTATCCAGTCTACCATTATTGGGGATTTAGGTTGATTCCATGTCTTTGCTACTGTGAATAGTGCTGCAGTGAACATACATGTGTCTTTATGACAGAATGATTTATATTTCTTTGAGTATACACCCAGTAATGGGATTACTGGGTCAAATGGTAGTTCTGTTTTTAGGTCTTTGAGGAAATACCACATTGCTTTCCACAAATGTTGAATTAATTTACACTCCTACCAATGGTGTATAAATGTTCCCTTTTCTCTGCAACCTCACCAGCATATGTTAATTTTTGATTTTTTAATAATAGTCGTTTGGACTGGTGTGAGATGGTCTCTCACTGTTGTTTTGATTTGCATTTCTCTAATGATCAGTGATGTTGAGCATTTTTTCTTTTGCTTGTTGGCTGCATGTATGTCTTCTTTTGAAAAGTGTCTGTTCATGTTCTTTGCCCATTTTTTTTTCATACTTTAAGTTCTGGGGTACATGTGCACAACGTGCAGGTTTGTTACATATGTATACATGTGCCATGTTGGTGTGCTGCACCCATTAACTCGTCATTTACATTAGGTATATCTCCTAATGCTATCCCTCCCCGCCCCACTCCCCATGATAGGACCCAGTGTGTGATAATCCCCTTCCTGTGTCCAAGTGATATCATTGTTCAATTCCCACCTATGAGTGAGAACATGCGGTATTTGGTTTTCTGTTCTTGCGATAGTTTGCTGAGAATGATGGTTTCCAGCTGCATCCATGTCCCTACCAAGGACATGAACTCATCCTTTTTTATGGCTGCATAGTATTCCATGGTGTGTATGTGCCACATTTTCTTAATCCAGTCTGTCACTGATGGACATTTGGGTTGATTCCAAGTCTTTGCTATTGTGAATAGTGCCGCAATAAACATACGTGTGCATGTGTCTTTATAGCAACATGACTTATAATCCTTTGGGTATATCCCCAGTAATGGGATGGCTGGGTCAAATGGTATTTCAAGTTCTAGATCCTTGAGGAATCGCCACATTGTGTTCCACAATGATTGAACTAGTTTACAGTCCCACTAATAGTGTAAAAGTGTTCCTATTTTTCCACATCCTCTCCAGCACCTGTTGTTTCCTGACTTTTTAATGATTGCCATTCTAACTGGTGTGAGATGGTATCTCATTGTGGTTTTGATTTGCATTTCTCTGATGGTGAGTGATGATGAGCATTTTTTCATGTGTCTGTTGGCTGTATGCATGTCTTCTTTTGAGAAATGTCTGTTCATATCCTTTGCCCACTTTTTGATGGGGTTGTTTGTTTTTTTCTTGTAAATTTGTTGGAGTTCTTTGTAGGTTCTGGATATTAGCCCTTTGTCTGATGAGTAGATTGCAAAGATTTTCTCCCATTCTGTAGGCTGCCTGTTGACTCTGATGGTAGTTTCTTTTGCTGTGCAGAAGCTCTTTAGTTTAATTAGATCCCATTCATCAATTTTGGCTTTTGCTGCTGTTGCTTTTGGTGTTTTAGACATGAAGTCCTTGCCCATGCCTGTGTCCTGAATGGTATTTCCTAGGTTTTCTTCTAGGGTTTTTATGGTTTTAGGTCTAACATTTAAGTCTCTAATCCATCTTGAATTAATTTTCATATAAGGAGTAAGGAAAGGATCCAGTTTCAGCTTTCTACTTATGGCTAGCCAATTTTCCCAGCACCATTTATTAAATAGGGAATCCTTTCCCCATTTCTTGTTTTTGTCAGGTTTGTCAAAGATCAGATGGCTGGAGATGTGTGGTATTATTTCTGTGGGCTCTGTTCTGTTCCATTGATCTATATCTCTGTTTTGGTACCAATACCATGCTGTTTTGGTTACTGTAGCCTTTTAGTATGGTTTGAAGTCAGGTAGCATGATGCCTCCAGCTTTGTTCTTTTGACTTAGGATTGTCTTGGCAATGCGGGGTCTTTTTTGGTTGCATATGAACTTTAGAGCAGTTTTTTCCAATTCTGTGAAGAAGGTCATTTGTAGCTTAATGGGGATGGCATTGAATCTATAAATTACCTTGGGCAGTATGGCCATTTTCATTTCTTTTTTATTATTATTATATTTTATTTTTTATTTAATTTAATTTATTTATTTATTCATTTTTTTTATTATACTTTAAGTTCTAGGGTACATGTGCATAACGTGCAGGTTTGTTACATATGTATGCTTGTGCCATGTTGGTGTGCTGCACCCGTCAACTCGTCAGCACCCATCAGCTCGTCATTTACATCAGGTATAACTCCCAATGCAATCCCTCCTCCTTTCCCCCTCCCCATAATAGGCCCTGGTGTGTGATGTTCCCTTTCCCAAGTCCAAGTGATCTCATTGTTGAGTTCCCACCTATGGGTGAGAACATGCGGTGTTTGGTTTTCTGTTCTTGCGATAGTTTGCTGAGAATGATGGTTTCCAGCTGCATCCATGTCCCTACAAAGGACACAAACTCATCCTTTTTTATGGCTGCATAGCATTCCATGGTGTATATGCGCTACATTTTCTTAATCCAGTCTGTCACTGACGGACATTTGGATTGATTCCAAGTCTTTGCTATTGTGAATAGTGCCACAATGAACATACGTGTGCATGCGTCTTTATAGCAGCATGATTTATAATCCTTTGGGTATATCTCCAGTAATGGGATGGCTGGGTCATATGGTACTTCTAGTTCTAGATCCTTGAGGAATCGCTATACTGTTTTTCATAATGATTGAACTAGTTTACAATCCCACCAACAGTGTAAAAGTGTTCCTGTTTCTCCACATCCTCTCCAGCACCTGTTGTTTCCTGACTTTTTAATGATTGCCATTCTAACTGCTGTGAGATAGTATCTCGTTGTGGTTTTGATTTGCATTTCTCTGATGGTGAGTGATAATGAGCATTTTTTTCATGTGTCTGTTGGCTGTATGCATGTCTTCTTTTGAGAAATGTCTGTTCATATCCTTTGCCCACTTTTTGATGGGGTTGTTTGTTTTTTTCTTGTAAATTTGTTGGAGTTCTTTGTAGGTTCTGGATATTAGCCCTTTGTCAGATGAGTAGATTGCAAAATTTTTCTCCCATTCTGTAGGTTGCCTGTTCACTCTGATAGTAGTTTCTTTTGCTGTGCAGAAGCTCTTTAGTTTAATTAGATCCCATTTGTCAATTTTGGCTTTTGTTGCTGTTGCTTTTGGTGTTTTAGACATGAAGTCCTTGCCCATGCCTGTGTCCTGAATGGTATTACCTAGGTTATCTTCTTGGATTTTTATGGTATTAGGTCTAACATTTAAGTCTCTAATCCATCTTGAATTAATTTTCATATAAGGAGTAAGGAAAGGATCCAGTTTCAGCTTTCTACTTATGGCTAGCCAATTTTCCCAGCACCATTTATTAAATAGGGAATCCTTTCCCCATTTCTTGTTTTTGTCAGGTTTGTCAAAGATCAGATGGCTGTAGATGTGTGGTGTTATTTCTGTGGGCTCTGTTCTGTTCCATTGGTCTATATCTCTGTTTTGGTACTAGTACCATAATCTTTTGGTTACTGTAGCCTTGTAATATAGTTTGAAGTCAGGTAGCGTGATGCCTCCAGCTTTGTTCTTTTGGCTTAGGATTGTCTTGGCAATGCGCGCTCTTTTTTGGTTCCATATGAACTTTAAAGCAATTTTTTCCAATTGTGTGAAGAAACTCATTGGTAGCTTGATGGGGATGGCATTGAATCTGTAAATTACCTTGGGCAGTATGGCCATTTTCATGATATTGATTCTTCCTATCCATGAGCATGGTATGTTCTTCCATTTGTTTGTGTCCTCTTTTTTTTCACTGAGCAGTGGTTTGTAGTTCTCCTTGAAGAGGTCCTTTACATCCCTTGTAAGTTGGATTCCTAGGTATTTTATTCTCTTTGAAGCAATTGTTAATGGAAGTTCATTCATGATTTGGATCTCTGTCTGTTACTGGTGTATAAGAATGCTTGTGATTTTTGCATATTAATTTTGTATCCTGAGACTTTGCTGAAGTTGCTAATCAGCTTAAGGAGATTTTGGGCTGAGATGATGGGGTTTTCTAAATATACAATCATGTCACCTGCAAAGAGGGACAATTTGACTTCTTTTTTTCCTAACTGAATACCCTTGATTTCTTTCTCTTGCCTGATTGCTCTAGCCAGAACTTCCAACACTATGTTGAATAGGAGTGGTGAGAGAGGGCATCCCTGTCTTGTGCCAGTTTTCAAAGGGAATGCTTCCAGTTTTTGCCCATTCAGTATGATATTGGCTGTGGGTTTGTCATAAATAGCTCTTATTATTTTGAGATATGTTCCATCAATACCGAATTTATTGAGAGTTTTTAGCATGAAGGGCTGTTGAATTTTGTCGATGGCCTTTCTGCATCTATTGAGATAATCATGTGGTTTTTGTCTTTGGTTCTGTTTATATGCTGGATTACGTTTATTGATTTGCATATGTTGAACCAGCCTTGCATCCCAGGGATAAAGCCCACTTGATTGTGGTGGATAAGCTTTTTGATGTGCGGCTGGATTTGGCTTGCAAGTATTTTATTGAGGATTTTTGCATCAATGTTCATCAGCGATATTGGTCTAAAATTCTCTTTTTTTGTTGTATCTCTGTCAGGCTTTGGTATCAGGGTGATATTGGCCTCGTAAAACGAGTTAGCAAGGATTCCCTCTTTTTCTATTGATTGGAATAGTTTCAGAAGGAATGGTACCAACTCCTCCTTGTACCACTGGTAGAATTCGGCTGTGAATCCATCTGGTCCTGGAATTTTTTTGGTTGGTAGTCTATTAATTATTGCCTCAATTTCAGAACCTGCTAATGGTCTATTCAGGGATTCAAATTCTTCCTGGTTTAGTCTTGGGAGATTGTAAGTGTCCAGGAAATTATCCATTTCTTCTAGGGTTTCTAGTTTATTTGCATAGAGGTGTTTATAGTATGCTCTGATGGTAGTTTGTATTTCTGTGGGGTCGGTGGTGATATCCCCTTTATCATTTTTTTTATTACGTCTATTGGATTCTTCTCTCATTTTTTCTTTATTAGTCTTGGTAGCGGTCTATCAGTTTTGTTGATGTTTTCAAAAAACCAGCTACTGTATTCATTGATTTTTTGGAGGGTTTTTTGTGTCTCTATCTCCTTCAGTTCTGCTCTAATCTTAGTTATGTCTTGCCTTCTGCTAGCTTTTGAATGTGTTTGCTCTTGCTTCTCTAGTTCTTTTAGTTGTGATGTTGGAGTGTCAATTTTAGATCTTTCCTGTTTCTCTTGTGGGCATTTAGTGCTATACATTTCCCTCTACACACTGCTTTAAATGTGTCCCAGAGATTCTGGTATGTTGTATCTTTGTTCTCATTGGTTTCAAAGAACATCTTTATTTCTGCCTTCATTTCATTATGTACCCAGTAGTCATTCAGGAGCAGGTTGTTCTGTTTCCATGTAGTTGAGCGGTTTTGATAGAGTTTCTTAGTCCTGAATTCTAGTTTGATTGCACTGTGGTCTGAAAGACAGTTTGTTATAATTTCTGTTCTTGTACATTTGCTGAGGAGTGCTTTACTTCCAACTATGTGGTCGATTTAGGAATAAGTGTGATGTGGTGTTGAGAAGAATGTATATTCTGTTGATTTTGGGTGGAGAGTCTGTAGATGTCTATTAGGTCCGCTTGGTGCAGAGTGAGTTCAATTCCTGGATATCCTTGTTAACTTTCTGTCTCGTTGATCTGTCTAATGTTGACAGTGGGGTGTTAAAGTCTCCCATTATTATTATTGTATGGGAGTCTAATCTCTTTGTAAGTCTCTAAGGACTTGCTTTATGAATCTGGGTGCTCCTGTATTGGGTGCATATATATTTAGGATAGTTAGCTCTTTCTGGTGATTCGATCCCTTTACCATTATGTAATGGCCTTCATTGTCTTTTTTCATCTTTGATGGTTTAAAGTCTGTTTTATCAGAAACTAGGATTGCAACTCCTGCTTTTTTTCTGTTTTCCATTTGCTTGGTAGATCTTCCTCCATCCCTTTGTTTTGAGCCTATGTGTGTCTCTGCATGTGAGATGGGTCTCCTGAATACAGGAAACTGATGGGTCTTGACTCTTTATCCAATTTGCCAGTCTGTGTCTTTTAATTGGACCATTTAGTCCATTTACATTTAAGGCTAATATTGTTATGTGTGAACTTGATCCTGTCATTATGATATTAGCTGGTTATTTTGCTCGTTAGTTGATGCAGTTTCTTCCTAGCATCAATGGACTTTACATTTTGGCATGTTTTTGCAATGGCTGGTACCTGTTGTTCCTTTCCATGTTTAGTGCTTCCTTCAGGATGTCTTGTAGGGCAGGCCTGGTGGTGACAAAATCTCTAAGCATTTGCTTATCTGTAAAGGATTTTATTTCTCCTTCACTTATGAAACTTAGTTTGGCTGGATATGAAATTCTGGGCTTAAAATTCTTTTCTTTAAGAATGTTGAATATTGGCCCCCACTCTCTTCTGGCTTGTAGAGTTTCTGCCAAGAGATCTGCTGTTAGTCTGATGGGTTTCCCTTTGTGTGTAACCTGACCTTACTCTCTGGCTGCCCTTAACATTTTTTCCTTCATTTCAACTTTGGTGAATCTGACAATTACGTGTCTTGGAGTTGCTCTTCTCGAGGAGTATCTTTGTGGCATTCTCTGTATTTTCTGAATGTGAATGTTGGCCTGCCTTACGAGGTTGGAGAAGTTCTCCTGGATGATATCCTGAAGAGTGTTTTTCAACTTGGTTCCATTTTCCCCATCACTTTCAGGCACACCAGTCAGACATAGATTTGGTCTTTTCACATAATCCCATATTTCTTGGAGGCTTTGTTCATTTCTTTTTACTCTTTTTTCTCTGCACTGCTCTTCTCGCTTCATTTCATCTTCAATCGCTGATACTCTTTCTTCCAGTTGATCGAGTCGGTTACTAAAGGTTGTGCATTTGTCATGTAGTTCTTGTGTTATGGTTTTCATCTCTATGAGTTCTTTTAAGGTCTCTTCTGCATTGATTATTCTAGTTATCCATTCATCCATTCTTTTTTCAAGGTTTTTAGTTTCTTTGCGCTGGGTACATAGTTCCTCCTTTAGCTCTGAGAAATTTGATTGACTGAAGCCTTCTTCTCTCAACTCATCAAAGTCATCCTCTGTCCAGCTTTGTTCCATTGTTGGTGATGAGCTGCGTTCTTTTGGAGGGGCAGATGTGCTCTGATTTTTTTAATTTCCAGCTTTTCTGCACTGCTTTTTCCCCATCTTTGTGGTTTTGTCTGCCGTTGGTCTTTTATGATGGTGACGTACCGATGGGGTTTTGTTGTGGATGTCCTTTCTGTTTGTTAGTTTTCCTTCTAATAGTCAGGACCCTCAGCTGTAGGTCTGTCGGAGTTTGCTTGAGGTCTACTCCAGACCCTGTTTGCCTGGGTATCAGCAGCAGAGGCTGCAGAAGATAGAATACTGCTGAACAGTGAGTGTTGCTGTCTGATTCTTGCTGTGGAAGCTTCATCTCAGGGGTGTACCCCACCGTGTGAGGTGTGAGGTGTCGGTCTGCACCTAGTGGGGATGTCTCCCAGTTAGGCTACTCAGGGTGGGGGTCAGGGACCCACTTGAGCAGGCAGTCTGTCTGTTCTTAGGTCTCAACCTCCATGCTGGGAGATCCAGTGTTCTCTTCAAAGCTGTCAGACAGGGACATTCACATCTGCAGAGGTTTCTGCTGCTTTTTGTTTAGCTTTGCCCTGTCCCCAGAGGAGGAGTCTACAAGAGGCAGGCCAGCCTCCTTGAGCTGTGGTGGGCTCCACCCAATTTGAGCATCCAGGTGGCTTCGTTTACCTACTTAAGCCTCAGCAATGGCGGGCGCCCCTCCCCCAGCCTCACTGCTGCCTTGCAGTTAGATCTCAGACTGCTGTACTAGCAATGAGGGAGGCTTCATGGGTGTGGGACCCTCCGGGCCAGTCATGGGATGTAATCTCCTGGTGTACCATTTGCTAAGACCCTTGGTAAAGCACAGTGTTAGGGTGGGAGTTACCTGATTTTCCAGGTGTTGTGTGTCTCAATTTCCTTTGGCCAGGAAAGGGAATTCCCTTCCCCCTTGGGCTTCCCAGGTGAGGCAATGCCTCACCCTGCTTCAGCTCTTGCTGGTCGGGCTGCACCCGCGGACCAGCGCCAACTGTCCAACATGCCCCAGTGAGATGAAACTGGTACCTCAGTTGAAAATGCAGAAATCACCCGTCTTCTGTGTCGCTCAGGCTGGGAGCTGGAGGCTGGAGCTGTTCCTATTTGGCCATCTTGGGCGCACCCCTCTTTTGCCCACTTTTTAATGGGGTCTTTTGTTTTTTTTCTTGTACATTCATTTAAGTTCCTTGTAGATACTGGATATTAGACTTTTGTCAGATGCAAAGATCTAATATCCAGCATGTATAAGAAAAAAATAGATTGCAAAAATTTTCTCCTATTCTGTAGGTTGTCTGTTTATTCTGTTGATAGTTTTTTTGCTGTGAGAAACGTTTTAGTTTAATTAGATTCCATTTGTCAAATTTACTTTTGTTGCAATTGCTTTTGGCAAGTTCATTATAAAATCTTTGCCTGTTCCTGTGTCCAGAATGGTATTTCCTAGGTTATGTTCCAGGGATTTTATAGTTTTGGGTTTTACGTATAAGTCTTTAATCCAGCATGAGCTGATTTTTGTATATGGTGTGAGGAAGGGGTCCAATCTCAATCTTCAGCATATGGCTAGCCAATTATCCCAGCACCATTTATTGAATAGGGAGTCCTTTTCCCGTTACTTGTTTTTGTCAGCTTTGTTGAAGATCAGAAGTTGTAGGTGTGTGGCCTTATTTCTGGGCTCTCTATTCTGTTCCATTGGTCTATGTGCCTGTATTTGTACCAGTACCATGCTGTTTTGGTTACTGTAGCTCTGTAGTATAGTTTGAAGTTGGGTAGCATGGTGCTTCCAGCTTTGTTCTTTTTGCTTAGTATCGCCTTGGCTATTCAGGTTCTGTTTTGATTCCATATGAATTTTAAAATAGTTTTTTTCCCCCTAATTCTGTGAAGAATGTCATTGGTAGTTTGATAGGAATAGCATTAAAGCTTTAAATTGCTTTGGGCAGTGTGATGGTTAATACTGAGTGTCAACTTGATTGGATTGAAGGATACAAGGTATTGATCCTGGGTCTCTAAAGGTGTTCCCCAAAAGATTAGCATTTGAATCAGTGGGCCAGAAAAGGCAGACCCACCCTTAATCTGGGTGGAAACAATCTAATCAGCTGTCAGCATGGTTAAAATATGACCAGGCAGAAAAATCTGAAGAGAGACTGGCCTAGCCTCCCAGCCTACATCTTTCTCCCATGCTGGATGCTTCCTACCCTCAAACATCAGACTCTAAGTTCTTCAGTTTTGGAACTTGGACTGGCTCCCCTTCCTCCTCAGCCTGAAGATGGCCTATTGTGTGAAATATATATGTATATTCCATTAGTTCTGTGCCTCTAGAGAACCCTGACTAATACAGGCAGAGTATGGCCATTTTAACAATATTTATTCTCCCTATCCATGAGCTTGGAATGTTTTTTCATTTGTTTGTGTCATCTCATATTTCTTTGAGTACTGTTTTTGTAGTTCTCATGACAGAGATTCTTCACCTCCCTGGTTAGCTGTATTCCAAGGTATTTTACTCTCTTTGAGGCAATTGTGAACGGGATTGCATTCCTGATTTGGCTCTTGGCTTGACTGTTGTTTGTGTATAAGAATGCTAGTGATTTTTGTACATTGATTTTTTTGTATTCTGAGATTCTGTTGCAGTTGTTTATCAGCTGAAGAAGCTTTTGGGCAGAGACTATGGGGGTTTCTAGATATAGAAACCTTGTCTGCAAACAAGGATAGTGTAAATTTCTCTCTTCCTATTTGGATGCCCCTTATTTCCTTCTTTTGACTGATTGCTCCAACCAATATTACTTCCAATCCTATGTTGAATGGTAGTGGTGAGAAAGGGCATCCTTGTCTTGTGACAGTTTTCAAGGGGAATGCTGCCAGCTTGGGCTCATTCAGTATGATGTTGGCTGTGGGTTCCTCATAGATGGCTCTTATTATTTTTAGTATGTTTCTTCAATACTTAGTTTGTTTCAGAATGAGATAACATTGCACATTACTCAGAATGGTTAAAATAAAATCCAAAATGACAGGCAACAAGTGAGAATTTTGAACAATCAGAACTCTCATACAATGTTGATGGGAGTGTAAAATGTTACAACACTTTGGAAAAATGTGTGGCAGGTTTTGTGCCCTTTGGTAGAGTATTAAGTCTTTCTTCATATAGAGCACATAACGGTTTTTACCCAGTTTGTTCATGAGAATTTAACTTTTTAAGTTGCTATTCTAAATCAGAATTTATCCTTTTACCCTATCTTCTAAAGGGCTTTTATTTTATAAAGAGAAATACAATAAAATTAGTAAATTAATTTCATAAACAGCTAATTTACTTATTTCAATATTTTAAAACATTTAAAAAATTTCCTTTTGATTTTCTCGGAGTTTCTAGGTTTATCAGAGACTCAGTTGCAAATAGTGATAATTTTCTCTCCTTGTTTCCAAAAAGTCTTATGTTTCTTTCTCTTGTATAATTACATTGCTTGTTACCTTTTCAAAAGTGAGCTAATGTGTTTTTATTATTTATTTAACTGTAGGGCATCTAATATCTTATTATTATTGATGCTGGTTATTGGCAATTAATCAGTTTATTTTAAAATCAGTGTGGCTATACTTTGCTTAGTCCTACTTCATTAAAGTCTTTCATCTGAGATATAAATTTAGAAAAATTTATTTTAATGTTGACTGATATAATTCCATGTCTTTTTCCTTTTGACCTACTAATATTGCAAATTGCATCACTATGTTTCCTAACATAAGTGATATGTACATGTGCATGTGCAAAAGTTTGGGTTCCAAGGAATACAGACTGTTGAGATGAAGATGAAATGGATGAAGGAAGTTTATTGGGGAATCCTCTCAGGAAAAGTACTAGAGGGGGAAGGAAGAACCTAGGATTAGGCAGGGAGAAGTGAGACTGAGATGTAGTCACAACAAATATGGACTCTACAGGGAGTTCTAAAGTTTGGTTGGAGTTTCAGAATGAAGGGGAGCTAGCAGGACTTTATAATCCCCATTGGATGCAAACTTCCCCTGGAAAAGACACTTGACTTATGCGAGGCATCTTTCTTCAGCAGAAGCCAATTTCTGGACAGGTCTGATGGCTCAACAGCTGACAGCTAACAGCTGGCCTCACTCCCAGCAACTGGAGATAGGTCCTTCTGTTTTTGCACTGTTCCTCTAGGTTCGGAGATGCAAATGTTGCTTCTCCTGCTTCATCTTTTAGACCATCTGTAGAGACTTCCAAGCATAGTTTTAAATATCTCCATGATGAAACTTCTTGTTCAAGCCTTCTCACTGCTGTCCCTTCTGAACATGAGCATACATGGAACGTTTCCCCTACATCTCATGCTTCTAGTAAGTGATGTGACTACAGCCTTAAATTAGGGGTAAGATAGATGTTGGGAGGAGGTGAGGAAGGAGAGGGCAGTGGCTGAGTAAAGGTGCATGTTTTAGAGTACTGTGACATTTTAAAATTCATTTTATTCCCATGGTTCAAGGCAATTTTGGACAATAGGTCAAGACAAAAGAATAGACCACAGATTTTCTGTAGTGATATTGAGATGTATTTGACAATTGTTCTGTGATTTCTTGTAAAGGGTTTATTTATAAAGCAGTACTGTTCGATAGAGAATTCTGTGATGGAAATGTTTACTGTCTGCCCTGTCCAATATGGCAGCCACTAGCACATGTGGCTGTTGAGCACTTGCAAGGTGGCTAGTGGGATGGAGAAACTGAATTTTACATTTTAATTTTAAATCATATAATTAAATGGCCACATGTGGCTAGTGGTTACTGTTCTGAACAGTGCAGTTATAGAGTATATCATTCTTAATAAGATGATACAAAACATTGTGTTTGTGAAAGGAGAAGAGTGCACAGGTAAAGATATAATGAGAAATTGCAAAACAAAAGGAACAAGTGGATTTAACATCCCCAAATTCCAAAACATGGAGTGGGGATCCTTGTTACTATGAGTTTAAAAATTATGGTGACTTCTTTTAGGCTTGTTTAGCTTCCTGACTTACTAGGCAGTTTTCAATTCATCATTATATTTTGGGATAACTAAGAATTCAGGAGCTCTTTAACCTCAAACTCTCCCTCACTATTTAAACTCCCAAAATTTAAATATTTGCCATAAATAACTTTCCACTGATTGCACCCAAAATTCATTATTTGAATTGAAACTCCACTGAAGGAAATCTGATTGTGCACACCAGTAAAACACTGATATTGCCCTTGAGTCTGTAGGGTGAAAGTTAAGTGAACTGCAGTCATATCTCAGCTGTTTCTTGACAGGATCCTGTCTTGTTCCCACGTTGTCTAAATTGGTTTTTAATTGTTAGAATCATTTTCTTCATATTATTAAGTGAAAGTTTCTTCTACGAGAAAGGGACAATTTATTGCTGATTTCCAAAGTTTCATGAAGTGATGACTGCAAAGCAACACAATAACAACACCAACACCAACACCGCCAACAGAAAAACCCTTCTTGGATCTTTTTGAAGAGGTCTGAATTGGTGACATGTAGTACAGTGAAAAATGTGAAGAACTATGAGCCTTACATAGCAAAGGACTTACTGCCAGAGAACTAATTCAAACCACAATCATCTCCTGGAGGGTCAAGTGCTGTAAAGACAATTACCAGTCCCTTGGAACTGGATATGGACAAACCCCAGGCATGAACAATTCCTCCTCCTCCTTCATCAGCTCATCTCACACACTCATCCCACTGAGCAGCCACTGTGAGGACTCTGATCTCCCTCTCCTCTCCTCTAAACCTCTTTTAGGCAATTCTAATTAGTAAATAAACCTTTTTAAAATTTGTGAGTGAAATTTGAATTTGTTATCTATATGAACCTATTTTTATATTTGATCAATTTTTCTGAATTCTTGTAGAGGTGTAGTAGAGAAGAATGTTTGCATTGATATCACTGCTCACTGCAGACAGACATGAGTGTAGTGTTAAATAACTGGCAAATAATCAGCTAAACAATGATCTGATTGGCATTTAGTGGCCTTCCATTTTGCAGATATCATTGTTGACTGTTATATTGCTTTGATTGTTTAAGAGTGTTTTAGTGATATCTGGAGGAAATTGTTGGGGTTTTTGGATGGGCTAGAAATGTATTGCAGCTTTTCCCCTTTAAATGATGAAATATAGAGCCCCTATGGTGGAATTTTGCTATGTAACTTTTTTTGGGGATGTATAACATTTGGAGCAAGGGATTCCTCTACTATGAGATGCAATGGGGTGGGATTGTAAAAGACTCAGCAGGCCATGAAGGAAAAGAGTTTTGGGTGAGTCAGGGCTCTATAAAGATCTCTGAGCATCTGAGAGCCTGCTTCGCACACACAATCTGTTTTCCTGGCTATTATGAGTCAAACAGTGAATAAAGCTGATCAATAGTACCTTTAAGTTCTGCTGACTTTACAATTCTATGATGAACCTGGGAAAGTAAAACCACCAGGAGAAGAGTCTGTTACTTTGGTGAAGGAGGGTAGAAGCCATTTGGGATATTCTAGGCTCAGCAGGTGCAACGTGGAGAAGAAGCTAGGGACACAGTTGACAACCAGAGGCTCCCACATGTGGCCCTCATTGATCTGTTCCCCACCCCATCTTGAGTCATTTGAGCCACTCCAACTGAGGCCCAGTCTGCAAGGAGTGAAGTCAAGTTGTACCCACTGTGCTCTGCCCAAATTCTTAACACACGAAAACATGTTGTTTTAAGCCACTGAGTTTTGGAGTAGTTTCTTATGCAGCAACAGATAATCAGATCACCTGAGTGGGTTCCTACAAGGAGAATTGCTATACAATTGGTACATGCATTTGTAATTTTGACAGATATTACTGAATTGCTTACAATAAAAGTTTTGATCAAATTAGTTTCACCAGCATTTTATTAGTTTCTGATATTATTGCTCATAATTTTATCTGTGCCAAACGGATAGCTGAAAGATGATATTAGTGTGATTTTCATACACATTACTCAATGGGAATATGATTGAGTCATTTGTCATATGTCTATTTATTAAAGAAAGAACTATATTTTTATTGATATCTGTCTTATATATTTATTGCCCATGTTTCAATTATGATGGGAATAATTTTGATATTGATTTGTAAAAGTTCTTTATGGGACCAAAAACGATAATTTACCTTCTTTTTTTTTGAATTTTTTAATAAAACAACTTCTAATTTCTTTCACTGTTAATTTATTGTGGCTAGTATCTAAGAGAATGTTAAGTAAGTAATCACAATGGTAGTAGGCTTCCTTAGCTTGTTCTTAACTTTTGTGGCAATATCTCAATGTTTACCATTAAACTAGATGCAGACTTTGAGGTTGAGATGGAAAATTTTATTATGGGGAAAAGGAACCAATTATTAGACATCTAATTTTACCAAATTACCTTTCAGCAGCTAAGGAGGTGATCAGATTATGTTGCTCCATAACTTTGTAATACATTACATTATATAAAAATATTTCCTAATATTGAATTATTTGCATACTTTGACAAATCTTAATCATACAAGGCATTGCTTGATTCTATTTGTTAATAGCTAATTCAGGATTTTTGACTTGCTATTCCTAAGTAATCTTATCCATTTCTAAGAGCAATTCTCTCTTCAATTGCCCTAGTTCTAGCTGGACCTGGTTTCAGGGTCTCATCTCTTTTTGTTAATAAGTTAAAATGGAGACCAGACCCGGAGAATCCCTGAGCAGACAAAAGCAGTTAGGCCTTACAAATGACCTCAACCTTGCTTGATTTGCAAAGATAAGCAAGACTTAACTTGAGCTATTTCTTGTAAATGTTTAATATTAAATAAAAGCAGACCTTAAGCTCAACTAATAGAAGTAGCCAACAAACATAACTATGGACTTTACAACAGGGCACACCAAATAATGTAACGGTGTAATTAGAATCAATCAAATATTTTACTTCCTTCTGTGCCCATCCTATAAAATCCTCCCTCTTCTATTTTTACCATCACCACCTTTTCCCTATCACTACCTCCTTTCTCAGGCAAACATGACAGTTAACAAAAACTGTAGGACAATGAATGTTATTAAGGAGAACACTAGGATGTTTTAAGAGTGTATAGAGGATCTGCTAAACCAATAGTGGGGGTAGTCAGAAAAAAATTCTTAGAAAAAGCAACATTGTTTGAGCTGAAATTGAATAGTGAGTAGAAGTTAGGGAAAGAGATTAGAAGTATTTTCAGGAAGAAGATAATGCATATTCCAAGGTAAGTGAAAACCTGGAGCTCTCAGTTAATCAAAGAAAGCCAAGGATGGCTAGATCCTCGAGGTGGGAAGTCAGATTGTGTAGAAATGAGGCTGGTGATTTGACCAGATGATGTTTTACAGAAACTCATAACTAAGTTTGTATCCTGAATGTTTTATTATGGAAAATGGAAAAACACTCCAGTCTTGAATGTGGGTATGTCACAGTCAGATATGTGTAATTGTGGGCTGTGTGAATTATGAATTCAAAACCTTCTCCCTCATCAGGCTTTACATGATCTGAATTTCAGTTGCTTTAATTGTGATCCTCTTCCACTTGCTCTGCCTCCCACCAACCCCACCCACTCAGTGCATGGAAACAGAACAAGTGAGTCAAAGCGAGCATAGAGGAACCCTGGCTGTAAACTTTGAGGTGAACCCACTGGGGTCACCAGCCCATTCTGTTTCCTTTGCTCATAAACCTGTCAGCCCCTACCCCATTTCCTTTCCAAAAACTCTCCCATAGTACCTTTTCATTTTCACTTGCTGTCCTTCCTGAGTTTCATCTCCCTGAGTATTCAGAGGCATTTGGTTTCTAGATGTTTTGTCAAGTGTGAAAAATAACTTCAGTGTGTGAAAGGAAACCACAAGACCCAGGGCTGCTATAGCAGCAAGCTCTGTCCTCAGAGAGGGTAGATAACTGTCTTATCCTGTGTGATCTGAAGGGGCTGAAATTCCCCTCTGTAAAACATGGACCCCATTGATCTGGAGCTGTCATTCCTCTCTCAGAGGTAAATGTTTTCTATCAGGACAGCAGTTAGGTAAGGAGAAAATAATGCACAGGGAGATACTGAGAAGGAAGTCAAAGGAGCTGAATACAGATCAAATATTAATAGCTCAAGTGAACAGTTAACAATTCAAGCCCTTGGCTGGGCACCGTGGCTCATGCCTGTAATTCCAGCACTTTGGGAGGCTGAGGTGGGCAGATCATGAGGTCAGGAGTTTGAGACCAGCCTGTCCAACATAGTGAAACCCCATCTCTACTAAAAATACAAAAAATTAGCCGGACGTGGTGGTGGGTGCCTATAATCCCAGCCACTTGGGAGGCTAAGGCAAGATAATTGCTTGAATCTGGGAGGCAGAGGTTGCAGTGAGCTGAGACCATGCCATTGCATTCTAGCCTGGGTGACAGAGCAAGACTCTGCCTCAAAACAAACAAACAAAAAAATCAAGTCCTTAAATGCTGGGGTTCCAGTGGAAGGTTTCTTTGATGTAGTCTGTTGCCCGTTATCTTGGCCACATCTTGTAAAAGAGATGACCTCTATAGTTTTAACTTGCTACAGATCTGGGGCTTGATCATCCATTAAAATAGCAGAGACTGCCCTATTTGCCTTTCTCTACCTTCTTCATCCTGCCCTGAAGTTCTCCCACATAAATTTTTAACTGCTCAGTCCATCAGTGATCACATATACCCAAAATACATCCTCCATATTCTCACTGGGGTTCTGGAATTAGAACTGAGTTCCAATTCTTACTGGGCCACTAACTAACTAAGTGTCCTTACTCAAACTCGAGCCTAATTTCCTTCATCTTAACATGGGAACAATTTAAACTATCCAGTAGAATTGTCTGAATTACATGGAAAAGTGCTTGTAAAGGATGAATTCCCAGTGGCTAGCAAAGAGGTTTTCAAGCCTTAGCCTGCATCAGAATCACCTAAAGAGTTTATTAAAATACAAATGGCTAGTCAACATCCCTGGAATTTCTGTATTAGTAGGTTTTGAATGGAGCCTGAAAATAGCATTTCTGACAATTCCCAGTAGTTTGGGAACCTCACTTTGAGAACCACTGCTCTTGGGCATTGCTGTATCATTTGCGCTGTTGAAGTTGGGCCACTGCCATGACTGGTGGAATTGGGGCCTGTGCCCAGCTACAAATAAAAGTTGGAGGTTTATTTCTGAGGCATCTCAACTTTCAGGAACATTTAGGCTGTTTCCTGATGGCCTAAAGCACCTCTCCATTTTGTTTCCTCTAGGATGATCTTAGATGAGAGGGTCTTATGTTGACTTTTCTCACCTAAAACTTTTACATTTCAGATGTTCTTTTAAAAACTCTCTTACGATCTCCATTTCAGCTGATTTAATCATAAGTGAGAGTCCTTTAACAGACAAAGCTTTAGCTCAGTGGTTCTCAGACTTTAGCAGGCATCAGACTCACTTGGGGGGTTTACTGAAACTTAGATTGCTGGACTCCATCCCCAGAGTTTCTGATTCAGTGAGTTAAGGATGGAGCCCATACTTCCTAACAAGTTTCCAGTTCATACTGATGCTGCTGATCCATGGCCCACATTTTGAGAACCACTAGTCTAATACACAGTAAGTCTGAAAAGGAGCTAATACAATAAACTAGCACCCCTGGGGACCATCAGAATGCCTGGGCCATTTACATGAACTCCAAGTAAGGTTTAAAATCTCTGATGTGTCTGTCATGTGGCAGAGGGTGGAGCAAGGGGAAAAAGAAGAAGAAACCAACCCGGCATCGTTTCTACAGATGTCTTCCCATGTTGCTGAGGAAATGAAACCAGCACACATGGAGAAATGGAGTCCAAGAGGCATTGTCTGATTGACAGACATCAGAGGATCAAAACTCTCAAGTTGTGGAGGTTTTCATGCAGGAGTTTTGCACTAGAGGAAGGGAGGATTTGGAAATGTGGAGAACTTTGGGGACAGACAAATAGGTGGAAGGAAATAGTGTGAATGTCTTTAAGGTAAAAATAAGCATTGCCTTTAACGTAAAAATAAGCATAGGCAGACTGCCAGTAAACGGGTACCCCTCATAGAGCTGATACAGCTACCACTTAATTCTTTCTGGCTCAGCCCTGGGTTTTATATCTCCTTCTCTAATGCTTACAGTAACAGTAGGAAGTAGAAATTATCATCTCCATTTCTAAAGAAGTAAAAATAAGGCTCAGAAAGATGAGTAACTCGACCAGTGTTACTCAGAGAATGAGTGTAGAATCAGAGATGGATTCTACCCCATCTCTGCTCCATTCTACCCCATTCTACCCCATCTGTCTACCCCAAGCCCCTTGCTGTGACTCTCATAAGGTAGTAGAATAGAAGCAAGGGGGCTGTGAAGAAAGTTTGCAGCCTGATATAAAAACTGTCAATTTCAGGCCAAGAAGTGTGAACTGTAACCTAGGTGATCATGGCCTCTTGAGCAACACACATGGTAGGTCTGAGCTACATAATCTTGATCTGTTGGGTGCAGACTAATTAGAGAAGTGAAGAGAGAAGTTCTTTCTGGCTACAGAAAGTCTCCTTGTTCTTCCCCCTTTCCTGCCTCTCCTTTGCTCCCTAAACCCTGTACTTCACTCTCCCACTGTCAGTTTGTGCCTCTTTCTGTCTCACTGCTCCTCCCTCTTTCCTCTGTCTTTCTTGCGTGGTGTCCTGTTAATCCTGATCCCAGCTCCCAGCCCCACTACCTTAGGCAATATTCAACCTTATGGGACACCCATCCCTCAGTCCCACCCTGCACCCAGAATTAGTGGGTTCTGAAGGTCACAAAGTAGAGCAGAGACACTGGCTTTCCCGAAAAGGCCACTCCAGACCCTGCCTGTCTGCTCTTAGAGCCCGCTCTGCCTCCACCCAGAGAGCACATGTGTACACACCATGGCAGGGCCCAGCCCCCTCCCAGCTTCTCCAACTTTTAGGTCTTATCCTTTCTGAGTTTAGCATCTCTATGGGAAAAATGCTTTAGGAGTTCATTTAATCTGGAGAATAGGCAATGATTTCTGTCTCTGAGTGGTGGAGAACATTTCAGGGCATAGGCAGACTGCCAGGCTAGAGCATTCAGAGATGGTTGCAAAGCCCCTTTGCCTGTAAGCATGACTCATGGTCATGAGACATTCTCATACTGTGACAGAAACTGGAACTTCCTACCAAGAGAATTTTATTGACATTAACAAAGGGAAGGGTATCAATTCCAAAAACCCTCGTTGTACTGCATTAAATTACGTAGGGAGTTTCTCCCCCTGCCTCCCCCGGCATTGTCTCTGCTGCGGTGCATTGACACATTCATTTTTTCCTTCTCTGAGTGGCACAGTAGCACCCATCAGGACTGTGTTTGCATCAGTAGGGCTCCTCGCTGGCATGGAGGCCCTGGTTTTCCACTGGAGCCCATCAGCATGGACTTTGCCATTAGCGCTGTAGCACCTGTGCCTCCCACTGACAAGTTCACCACCTTGTGGAAAGAGCAGCAGCCCGGGCGTCAGGAGATGAAGGTGGTGGGTAGGATGCTTGTTTTATGGTTAAAGTGAGAATTGCAGGACATGATCTAAGTTCTCTTCCCACATCAACATCCAAAGTGCTCTGATGTTTCTGACCTTACCCAGTGAACATGAAATTCTATTTACCCATTAGCACAGCCCAGCCAAATGACCCATCAACACAGACTCAGTTCTCAGAGAGCTGTGGGAACACAGCTGAACTGCACAGGGCTGGTTCTGATGACCTGTGATCCCTAATGGAGACCATACCTGGTGACCAGACCAGGAGAGTGACAATGCCAACCCTGGGAGGTGTGGAGTAGAGTGCCCTGTCCAGGAAGCTATGTTCATAAAAGCCATGAAGTCCTGGGGTCTGACCCCTTTGGTTCCACACAGTGTTGACTTGCAGAGACTGAGGGGCCAGTATGTCGGCTTTGTCCCTGTCTTGGTGCAAAATAACCAAGGAGGTAGGTTGTGCTGAGAGACATGGGCATTCAGCCCCCATTTCCTCATGTTCCAATCCCTATCTCACCTCACCACAAACCATACTGTTCCCTTGAAAGCCCCTGGTTTCTGACCTATTCCTCAATATCATGGGGGGAGCAAAGTGTGCCCAGGAGGGTCAGGACAGCAAGAAAAGGCCTCAAGAGTCAAGATCGCCTCCACCCCAAGGGCTTTGCACTTAGGTTTGGACAATGTCTCCTCCTAGTTTCAGTTCTTCCTTTGCTTTGGCAATGTAGCATTTTTCTTAAACCAGTGTTACCCACCATTTGCAGAAGCTTGTACCTCTTTATTATACAGTGTATGGGTTTTTTTGTTCTTGTGTATCTCAGCCTGTCCCCAGGAAGTCTGTGGTCTACAACTGATGTCAGCCCATTTCCCAGAACCTTCTCAAGATGTGAAAGCAAGACTATTTATTGTAAATTTACCTGTGTATGCAGCAACACTACTTCCTGTGGCTGCAACAGCCATTTCCTGTCTCACCTCCTCCATCTATTGTCTTAGCCTTCACATACAGTGTGGTTTCCACACAGGACAAAGTTAGAATTGGGGCCCCTGTCCCCTCCCTGCACATGGGATGTGCCCTGGATGACTGGAAGGCCAGACTGGGATGAGGAGGAGTCTCTCCATGGAAATCTTGGGGAATTGTGCTCAGGCCCCTCTGTAGACCCTCCTCAGGCTGGTGCTGACCCAAGGGTGACAGGAGAGTTTTTCTCTGAGTCTGCAGACCCACACAGGCCTCATTCAGACAGACACAACAATGACCATTTCTGACTTCCTCAGGAGTAGGCAAGATGACCACTTAGTTGAAGCATGTGCCTCTGCCCTAACCTGCCATGCAGGAATCTGACAACTGAGTTCTGAAAGCCTAAACTGCTGACAGTTTTAGTTTTAGTTTTAGATTTACTGCCTATTTGGAAGCAATGATAACCTACATTCTTTCTTATTTTATTTTATTTTATTTTATTTTTGTTTCAGGATATATGTGCAGGCATGCAGGTTTGTTACATAGGCAAATGTGTGCCATGGTAGTTTGCTGCACCTATCAACCCATCACCTAGGTATTAAGCCCAACATGCATTAGCTATTTATCCTGGTGTTCTCTCTCCCACTGCCCCACCCACAGGCCCCAGTGTGTGTTGTTCCCCTCCCTGTGTCCATGTGTTCTCATTGTTCAGCTCCCATTTATAAGCATGGACATGCGGTGTTTGGTTTTCTGTTCCTGTGTTAGTTTGATGATGATAATGGCCTCCAGCTCCATCCATGTGCCTGCAAAGGACATGAACTTATTCCTTGTTATGGCTGCATGGTATTCCATGGTGTATATGGCCACATTTTCTTTATCCAGTCTATCACTGATGGACATTTGGGTTGGTTCTAAGTCTTTGCTATTGTAAATAGTGTGGCAATAAACATATGTGTGCATGTGTCTGTATGGTAGAATGATTTATATGCCTCTGGGTATATACCAAGTAATGAGATTTCCGGGTTGAATGGTAGTTCTTCTTTTAGAAATTATCTGAATTTTGGTTTGTGTAAATTTACAATCTACGTGCAATACTAACTAAATCAGATAGCTTTTATAGTTTCACATGTGTACATAGGTTCTCTCCCAGTCCCTTCCATACCCACTAGTTATTGAACTTTCTAAACTGGCATTGAAACAATGTCTCTGGCATACGACAATGTTTCGTTGCACCAATTTTATAAACTTAGGCAGTGCAATACATGTTATTTTTCTGAAGCAAACCAAAGGTAAATTTCTCAAGGTTCTTGCTGCCTTGTTTAGCAGCATTTTATTGAGGATATTTTATACATTTGTACTAGATAAAAATAAACCAGATTGCAAATCCTTTTTTAAAATCTTAAACCATGTACCAGGTTTTTGATCCAAATTGTGTAAGATAAGTTAAACTTAAATTGCATTCTATTAACCAGTATGAGTGTATTTCTGTAAGCATAGTTATATTGAAACAAAGTTTTAAAAAGCAAACAAACAAACAAACAAACAAAAAACCTCTGCATAGACCTATTTACACTGTGGAAAAGATAGGGCTTTTTTGTGTGTAAAGGCTATGGAATAAATTTTATTTACTCAATTTTTCATGTGTTATTCTGCTAGGGAAAATAATTTTTCTGTGTAAAGGGTATGTAACAATTTATTTACTTAATAATTTTTTTGTGTTTACTCTGCTGGGCTCTGCAAATCACATGTCCACAAGATAGTCATGAATCTCTGACCTCAGGCAAACTCTCCATCTAATGAAAATAATGTTTGGAATTAATACAAGACCTATCACCAGTGATTCTTTATTGGAGCTCATGAGTCATCATGGGGACCCAGGACTGGCCCACAAGGAGCTGGAGACCAGCCTAAGAGAAAATAATAAATCCTTAGGTGGGGCACAAGGAATACCTTAATATCATTCATTGCACAACTAAAGGAGAGGAGAAAATGGGCTTAAGGTGTGGACTAGAACAGACTGAATTTAGGTTTTGGGCAAGGTTGCTAACAGTGGGCACGGTTGGTAAATGTGTCCCATCAACTGTTCATGTGAGGTGTTTAGAGTGAAATCTGCCAGTCAAGTTGCTGAAAGATTACTGGACGTTTGGAAAATAACGATTTCTTAGCATGTCTTTGAATTATTCTTTATATTATTTAATCATTTAAATAATTTTATTGTCCTTTTCACATCCCATTTGATCTTTGTGAAATGACACAGTGCAAAACTGGGCAAATGCTAAACACATGAGCAAAAATGGAGAAATGCCACTGGAAGATCTGAAAACTGAATTCACAGAGGCCTACATACATCCTTAAAATCATACCGTCAGGTGAGGCTGTACTGCACGATTTTCCCATGCGATAGCTCGCTACTCAACCCTCCACCCTATATGTCAAGACTGGCTGGGAAGGATAATGCCTTTGCGAGGTCTCCTTGGGGAGAGGGTGGGAGAGATGGCTGTACTGTCTCTGCTGCCTGGAGATTCAACCCTGACCTGCTCATGTGCATGCACTTTCTCAAGCCCGTTTCTCTCTCCCTGATACTCACATCGCCTCCCATGTCCATGCTTCAGGTGTTAGTGAATAGTTTCATGTGGGCTAAACCACAGGTTTTACAGAGTCTTGATTAATAAAACCCTAAATCCCAAGAGTTTGAAATGTAAGCACTGGAGTAGATTCCTGGAGGAGATACTTCTGAGGGTGAAGGGGGCAGATTAAAAAATTTGCTCTCAAAAACCGCATGGAAGTTTTTATGTGGTCCCAATCCTGCAGATGACCTACAGTGAGATCAAAAGTCAGAATTCCCAACTAGTAAAATGGGAAGGTACATTAGCTCACCTCATGTCACTCTCCTGCATGAACTCTAACTTCTGTTTTACTCGTGGTTGAAATCATCAAGCTTTATGGCAAAGTTATCAAGCTTTCTAAGTTCCGTTTTCAACCACTAGTCTTCTCTTGCTGTCATTACGCACTTTCATCTTTGGATATCTTATTTAGATTTCCCTTCATGGTGAAGAAATTTCTGAAACATGTACCCATTTGTCTGTTTTCTGCTTTGCATATCAACAGATAGCAAATTTCTTCAGATCTGTATAACTGCCAAGCAGCTTTTTTCTGAAGTCTTTATTTAGTTCATTCACTATTTTCTATGTACTGTATAATAATATATAATTATTTTACAAACTCCCTTCATATTCTTTGCTACACTCCACTGAACACTCCAAATTGCCAATATTTCCTATAGTCTAGTCTCTGGAATCGATCTATGTTTCTGTTAAACTTACAGAGAGTTGGGAATATTATTTTCTGTTGGATCCAGGGCTTCTGTTAAGAAAGCATGAGCTAAAGGGGCTTTTTTGGTGACAGGTTTTTTGCACCATTCGTTCTTATTGATTTTGGCTCAGCCAAAAGCTCCAGGTTATTTTCCATGGAAGTTATCCTATTTAGAATGCCTCCAGTCTATTCTTCTAACATTTATTGTTGGAAAAACTATCACTTAAGAATTTTCAAAATAATTATCCAGCTGGTTTTAGTGCAAGGGTTTAGCTTGTCAATCTTGTTTTGTGTTATCTCCTTAGTATACCTCATTGCAAATATTATTTAGAATGGGAATGGATTTTTTATTAAGAACATACTGGCTTCATAACCAACTGTATGGCTTTAACGCATCCTGTGATGCTCAGTTTTTGAATATTTTAAAAGCAGATTTTAATATCTATTTAGACGATATCACAGGGATGTTAGAGGGCATGCTAAAACAATAGAGATAAGAGAAATTTAAAGATGATAAATTGCTTCATAGAGAGAATTCAGAAGAGGATAAAGATGACACTGTTGATAATTATTATCTTCACATCTGCAACATGGCAATATATGGATTCCAAACACCAGAGAAGCAATTTAAATTCAAAAAAATTGTAACATACAGTTTTTTTTTCTTTTTCTTTTCTTTTCTTTTCTTTTCTTTTTTTTGAGATGGAGTCTCACTCTGTTGCCCAGGCTGGAGTGCAGTGGCACAATCTCAGCTCACTACAAGCTCTGCCTCCGGGTTCACGCCATTCTCCTGCCTCAGCCTCCCGAGTAGCTGGGACTACAGGCACCCATCACCACGCATGACTAATTTTTTGTATTTTTAGTAGAGACAGAGTTTCACCATGTTAGCCAGGATGATCTCAATCTCCTGACCTCGTGTTCCCCTCACCTCAGCCTCCCAAAGTGCTGGGATTACAGACGTGAGCCACTGCGCCTGGCCCACATACAGATATTTTTAGGGAAAAGAGAAGACCCCCTGTTCAGGGATCAGGACATCGTGGAATCTGTCCAGGGGCTCTGTCGTGAGAACCCCCACCTGTTAGCCTATAACCTGAAACAGCCCCTGAGAGAATTGTCTAGAATGTCCCATTCATCTTTCATTGTCTTTTCTGTGCTTTTATTCATG
This sequence comes from Papio anubis, assembly GCF_008728515.1. NCBI lineage: Eukaryota > Metazoa > Chordata > Mammalia > Primates > Cercopithecidae > Papio > Papio anubis. The sequence continues at coordinate 8,606,598 of NC_044979.1, forward strand.
ATGTTGGTGTCTTGTCTCCCACACCCAAAGGCCCAGAGCTCACAAGCTCTCTTTAGGCATCTTGGTTCCCAAAGGGAAAGGAGATGGTAGCAGAGTTGGTGTCATCTCAGTCACCTGAGGCAGCTTTTCTATAAATGAGGTGGCTCTGGAAGGAGGAGGGAGCCTGGCTCTGAGGGTCTGAGGCTTCAGTCAGAAAACCTGGATGTAGAGGATGTGATGGGAAGTGGATGGACACTGGGCTGTGACAGAGCTGGCCCAGGTGACCATGTGTCCAGGAATGGGTCTTGGCTAGACTGTGGGGCAGCCCAGGGAGGAGGGACCATGCTCCAGACCAGCACTTCTTACCTTACACCGCCTGCCTTTGTCAGTGAGTATAAACTCATAAAGGAAACTGAGGCCATGGAGTCCGACATAAAAAGGGACCTCCAGAGCATGTTGCTTGCTGCGGCAGTCAGTGCGACAGCAGCCTTGCTTTCTCACAGACGGGAAACTGTCAGCCCTTCCCTCCCTGCCCTTCCCATTTGATCTCATCTCAACTCAGCGGTACAGTTCATCACGGTGCCCCTTCCATGTGCACAGTGCGGAGAACACTGTTGAGAAGAGACAAGCTCAGGGTCGTTGGAGGGATAAGACGATGCACAGGTCACAAATAATGGATAAAATAAGGCAGTCTTGCAACTAAGGACCCAAAATAAATGTGACAGAATCAAGGGTTGAGGGAGAGTAGTAGGAGAAATCCAGGCAGCGGGTTCCATATTGGGCGAGTGGGGAGGCGCGTAGGTAGGCGGTACACTGGGAATCTCACAATGATGCTCCCTTCTCTCCTCCCCTCTCCTTTAACAAAGAAGCCTGACGGCCACTCTTCCCTGACGTTTAGCAAAGAAGACTAAAGGTAAAAAGCTGCAGTTACAACTCCTAAGAGGTCGAAGTCAGTGACGTTGGTAAATAGACCAATGACCCTACTCCATTCCATGCCTTCCCTAATCTAGTCACACCCTTTGTTTCCCCAAGATAGTTATGTGGGTAAATTACCTTCATTTCTTCTGCTACTTCATAAACTTCTCCCTAAAATTTGAAATGAGGTAGAGGAAATTTGTGTTTTATTTGAAATGAGATGAGGATAGTTCATAACGCCTATAATGAGTAAGTTTATAGAATTTCAGGCATCAAGGAAATTAATGGCACTATTGTTCCCATCAGAAGAAATACTTTCATGCTGTATCCCAAATTGTATCCATTAAATATTTAATTCCTTTAAACTTTTCCATAAATATAGTCCTATTGTAAGCAAGACTAATGTTTTCAGAAACATACCAGGGATTGTATATCCATACTCAACGATTAATTTATTTTATAAACTTTTCTTTTTCTTTTGTCAAGTTGTTACTATCATGCAGGTGTGTCCCTTTTAAGCTGAGGCACTCATTCTAACACCCCTGGCTCCTTTCACAGTATGCCTGGAACTCCAGCACTAACATTTCCCTGGGAGTTAGCACCCTAAAAGAGAATCCAAATTATAACACCGTTATTGATGCTCAGCCTCTGCCCGTGGGTATGTCAGCACAAAAAGCTGAAATTATTGCTCTTACCTGAACTCCGATATTGGGAAAAGGGAAAAAGCTTAACATCTATATGGATTCTAAATATGCAGTTATCAGGTTCATGCTCATGCCGAAATTTGGAAAGAAACAGGACTACTAACTGATAAGCATTTCTCCATAAAGCATGGGTCTGAAATTCTTCAACTACTGGAAGCAATATACTTGCCAGAGGCCATAGCTGAAAGGAATTAGCCAGCTTGCTTTAGGCAGACAGGAAGGGAAAGGTCCCCAGAGAACCTCCAACCTACCCCACAAGTGCTTATACCAGATGTTTTGTACATTTGAGGAAACTTGCACAGGGGGCTTGCCTAAACACACCAGCAGTGGAAAATTACATTCCTTAATACATGCACAGTAAGGGAAATAAATCAATTTGGAGTGACTCAGTCTAAGGGCCCACGTGCACACTGGAAGGATGGGATGGAGCTGCCAGGAATTTGCACCTTAAGCCTGGGTATTCAACTGCGAAGGGTGCAATGGCAACCTGCTTTCGGGACCACTCTCTTTGCTGGGAGTTTTCCTTTTGCTTAGTGGCTGGAGTTTTCCTCCAGCCACTCTCTGGTATCTGTGTTCCTAATTCTTCCTGGTTGTGAGACAAGGACCCAGACCTAGCTGAGCTAAGGAGCAAAAACCCTGCATCATAATTATAATCCATTGTAGGGGGCGCCAAAAGGACTTAACCCCTGTAGCACAAGGAAACAAAAAGGCAGATGGGGAAGCCAAAGCAGCAGTTCAGGCTGCAATCTCAACAAATCCTAGCACTGCTTCCTTTCTATGATTCCCCAATAGAACCTGAATACATACCACAGGAAAAACAGTTAATAAAGGAGCAAGGGGGACAAAAACAAGGATCCTGGTGGTATATGGGATAAAAAGTGTATCTCTCTCAAACAGCCCAATGGAGAATTATAAAAATCTTCATGACTTTTTCCATATGGGAAGAGATGCCACTCTGGTCTGGTAAACAGGTTCTTCTTTGGGCCTAACTTAGGTTCAGTGGTTAAGCAGATCTGACAAACCGGCTCACTGTGTGCATTCAACAACCCAGGAAACAAAATGCCTCCTCTAATAGGACCAGTCCAGAGAAGGGGAACTTACCCAGGGGAAGACTGGCAACTGGACTTAATCCACATGCCAGGTTGTAAAGGATACAAGTTTTTGTTACTATGAATAGACACCTTTACTAGCTGGGTTGAAGCTTACCCTACCAGAACAGAGAAGGCTAATGAGGTTATAAAGTTTCTCTGGAAGGAAATATTCCCCAGTTTGGGTTACCCCAAAGCCTCCAAAGTGATCACAGCCTTCTTTTGTCTCCCAAATAACTCAATGATTATTTATAACTCCCAAATAACTTTCATATAACTAAGGCTCTTGGAATCAAATACTATTTGTATTCAGCATGGAGGCCTCAATCCTCCAAGAAAGTAGAAAGGGCTAATCAAACTCTAAAACGGGCATTAGCTAAGCTACATCAGGAAACAACAGAAACTTGGATCAGCGTATTGCCCATATCCCTCTTAAGAATTTGTAATTCCCCAAGAGCAAAAATTAATGTGAGCCCATATGAAATGTTTTAGTGAGGCTGTTTTAAACTAATGATCTAATGATTGATCCAGAAGCAGCTGGTTTAGTAAAATACGTAGTTAACCTGGGACAACTTCAGCAGGCTTTACAAAAGTTTGGAACTCAGAGGTTCCCTGTACCAGCAACTAACCAGCAAACCAAGGTCAGGCCAGGAGATAAGGTATTGTTAAAACATGGAAGGGTCACCTGCTCAACAATTACAACCCAAATGGAAAGGACTGTTTTCAGTTGTGTTGGCCATGCCTTCCATGGTCAAAGTACTAGGGTTAGATTGTTGGATACATTTTTCCAGGGTTAAGCCTGCAATATCTGAAGCCCTGGACCTGGAACTGGAGGCTCCCTCCAGCCACTATACCGGTGGACTTGTGGAAGACCTGAAGTACCTGTTTAAAAGAAAGCCAAAAGATAAGTAAATACCTACCAATTTTCCCTGGTGTAAAATGTTAATTGATGCAAGGGTTTCAGTCAGTTTTGGAACAAAATCCGAAATCAAGTCAAAAATACTCAACTGTCACAACTGGATCAAGCTAGCTGCACCTTTTACGACCAAGTACAAGGTTTGCTGCAACCCACGGACACCGACCTAACTGCCTAGGGACAAAGAGCCAGGATTCTCAATAGGCAGGGACAACGCCCATGACCTATTGAGGCAGCTGCAGAAAACTGATCTTCAGTCCCTCTGCCTCCTATAAAGATTTATGGGGATCATGTCTCTCAGCAGGAAATAAGACAGGAGAATAGGGAATTAAGGTAACCAAGGGTTAAGGCACACACAAAAAACCAGCAGGTGCGGACAGTTCTGGCAAGATTAGGCAGCATAAAGGCCACATCCTTGCTCCTGTGATAACAAGACAAGACATAAGTTTCCACTTTATCCTCTGATTGGTCACAGGCCAATCCTTCATAAGGTGTAATCAATTGGAGACCTCTAAAGGGCACCTAGGTTGGCATGGTGGTATGCGGCCTGTAATCCCAGTTACTCAGGAGGCTGAGGCAGGAGCATCACTTGAACTTGGGAGGCAGAGGTTGCAGTGAGCCGAGATCATACCATTGTACTGCAGCCCTGGCAACAGAGCAAGATTCAGTCATAAATAAATAAATAAATGAATGGCACCTAGAGGTGTTACCAAGTTATTCTGGCTATGTGAAAACACTGGGGAGCATTGTAACAAGGAGATTCTTGAACTGGTTGCTGGAGCTCACTCCCACGCTGTAAATCATCTTCAATAAATCCGTGCTTTTGTTAGTTCCTTGCTTTGTCTTTCATTGCTTCATTCTTTTGTTACTTTGTGCATTTTGTTCAATTCTTTGTTCAACACTTCAAGAACCTGGACAACTCTATCAGTGACAACAGGATTGAACAAAGTAGTATGTATATTGCAAATAATGTTGCACAAACAAGTTATAAATGAGACTAGAACTTACCGCTTTTTAAAAGGATGTAGATAGAGAGATACAGAAATCAACGTAAGTATGTGGATTTGCATAGGTAAATATGCACGCATAGCTTTCCCAGCTCTGTCTGCTAAGGCAAGCTTAGAAAAAGTGACACCTTCTAGCCATGAGCACATCAAGTGCCCAAATCTTTGTTTATTATCCAATAACCAGAACCAAGAGTCCTTGGAAAAAGGATAGATTCCAGAGAATGTTTCTCATGTATAGATTTGGCAAAACTCCTAAAGTGTGACAGCCTACTTTCTTGGCAAAAGTATAGGGAAGACAGAAACTCTCAGACACTGAAGGGAAAGCGAAAGAGTTCATCTCTATGGGGGCAAATAGAGAAGGATTTACCCTTTGACACAACATTATCAAATTTAAGAATATGCCCAAAAATACACTGGCAAAAGCATAGAAAGAACTATGCAAAAGTCTCCTTGGAAGAGTACTACTTAAAAAAGCAAAAGACAAAACTGATCCAAATTACCATGAATAAGAGACTGGTAGGATGAACTTAGATACATCCATGCAATGAAGTACTTAGTTGTAAAAAGTAGTGAAGACTATCTCTATACAGAGTTGTAAAATCATCTCCAGGATATATTGCTAAGTATTTTATTCAATTATGAGTTGAATAAAATAATGTAAGGAAAACTATCATTTGCCTAGTAAAGGGCACAAAATACAGTTTTGCGTGTATATTTATTATATTTATATGTTATATATTTTCATATAGATATATAAATGTAAAGATGACAATAGAAAGATAAATACTTTGAAAACAAGCAAGGAAAGAAAGAAGGAAGGGAAAGAAGAAAAAAGAAAGGTGGAAGAAAGGAAGAAATTAAAGAAGAAAGCAAGAAAGAGTAACAAAGAAGGAAAATGGTTATCTGTGTACAGAGGGAGGGAATGAGGGAGCAGAAATGAGAACAGAAGCTGGACTTCTTTGAACTGACTGTTATGAAGATTTGATTTTAGAATGATAAAAATATTTGAGTTGAAGTGTGACTCTACCACGCTCACTCTTAACCATGCACTCTACAGCCTGTCCTTGGTTACTCTCTAGCCATGATTGTAAATTTTCATTGACATCATGTGTTAAATAGATCAGGGGAGGGCAAAGGAAATGATCCACACTTTCCTCAGAAGGTGAGCTGGGAGCAAGCCTTAGATTGGAGAGTCCAAGGAGAAGGCTCCGCATTTTTCGGTGGACTTTTCCCTTTATCCCATACTGAGAAGCCAAAGATGAGAGAGAGACAGAAAAAATCTTTTTAAAAATTTTTATTTATGTATTTATGTATTTATTTATTTATTTTTGAGATGGAGTCTCACACTGACACCCGGGCTGGAGTGCAGTGGCGTGATCTCGGCTCACTGCAACTTCCCCGTCCTGGGTTCAAGCGATTCTCCTGCCTCGGCCTCCCAAGTAGCTGAGATTACAGGTACCCGCCACTGCACCCAGCTAATTTTTTTGTATTTTTAGTGGAGACGGGGTTTCACTATGTTGGCCAGGCTGGTCTCAAACTCCTGACCTCGTGATCCGCCCACCTCAGCTTCCCAAAGTGCAGGGATTACAGGCATGAGCCACCGCGCCCGGCCTAGAAAAAGCATTTTGAAACTTTCCTAAGTGGGAGACAATTAGATCATCATAGCAGATGGGAGGCAGGGCCAGATTGCGGTTCTGGACAGAACAGCTTGTGGAAGCTCGCATTGTAAATTTTAGCTGCAGATCAACTGTAAGAATAAGCCAGCAACCCTGCGAGGACCCCCCAAAGGAAGCAGACTGCTCCTGCAGGACCTGGGACATACCCCAAATTCTGTGAGTGCTCCAATTGCAGAAGTGGGAAAGGGAGACCCTCCTCTCCCAAACACACAACAACAACAACAACAAAGTGCAGGACCAGACAGATTCACAGCAGAATTCTACCACACATTCAAAGAAGAATTGGTACCAATCTTTTTGATGCAGTTCCACAAGATAGAGAAAGAAGGAACCCTCCCTAATTCATTTTATGAAGCCAACATCACACTAATACCAAAACCAGGAAAGGACACAACCAAAAAAGAAAACTACAGACTGATATCCTTGATGAACACTGATGCTAAAATCCTTAACAAAATACTAGCTGACTGAATCCAACATATCAAAAAGATAATCCACCATGATCAAGTAGGTTTCATACCAGGGATGCAGGGATGGTTTAACATATGCAAGTCAATAAATGTGTTATACCACATAAACAGAATTAAAAACAAAAATCACATGATCATCTCAATAGATGCAGAAAAGGCATTTGACAAAATCCAGCATCCTTTTATGATTAAAACTCTTAGCAAAATCAGCATACAAGGGACATAGCTTAATGTAATAAAATCCATCTATGACAAACCCACAGCCAACATAATACCGAATAGGGAAAAGCTGAAAGCATTCTCCCTGAGAACTAGAACAAGACAAGGATGCCCACTCTCACTGCTCCTCTTCAACATAGTACTAGAAGTCCTAGCCAGAACAATCAGACAAGAGAAAGAAATAAAGGGCACCCAATCAGTAAAGAGAAAGTCAAATTGTCACTGTTTGCTGATGAAATGATTGTTAACCTTGAATATCCTAAGGACTCCTCCAGAAAGCTCCTAGAACTGATAAAAGAATTCAGCAAAGGTTCTGGATATAAGATTAATGTACACAAATCAGTAGCTCTTCTATACACCAACAGCAACCAAGCAGAGAATCAAATCAAGAACTCAACCTTTTTTTTTACAATAACTGAAAAAATAAATAAAATAAAATAAAATAAAATTCTTAGAAATATGCCTAACCAAGGAGCTGAAACACCTCTACAAGGAAAACTACAAAACACTTCTGAAAGACATCATAGACGACACTAATGAAAACAAATCCCATGCTCATGGATGGGTAGAATCAATATTGTGAAAATGACCATACCGCCAAAAGCCATCAACAAAGTCAGCGCAATCCCCATCAAAATACCACCATCATTCTTCACGGGATTAGAAAAAACAATTCTAAACGTCATATGGAACCAAAAAGGGGCCCACATAGCCAAAGCGTGACTCAACAAAAAGAACAAATCTGAATGCATCATGCTACCTAATTTCAAACTATAAAACAGTGTGATTACTGTTTTATAGGCACATACACCAATGGAACAGAATAGAGAATCCAGAAATAAACCCAAATACTTATAGCCAACTGATCTTCAACAAAGCAAACAAAAACATAAAGTGGAGGAAAGGACACCCTTTTCAACAAATGTTGCTGGGGTAATTGACAGCCACATGTGGGAGAATGAAACTGGATCCTCATCTCTCACCTTATAGAAAAATCAACTCAAGATGGAGTAAGGACTTAAGCCTAAGACCTAAAACTATAAAAATTCTAGAAGATAACACTGGAGAAGCCCTTGTAGACATTGGCTTAGGCAAGGATTTCATGACCCAAAAGCAAATGCAATAAAAACAAAGATAAATAACTGGGACCTAATTAAACTAAAGAGCTTTTGCATGGCAAAAGAAACAGTCAGCAGAGTAAACAGACAACCCACAGAGTGGGAGAAAATCTTAATAATCTACACAACTGACAAAGGACTAATATTAAGAATCTACAACAAAAACAAATCAGTAAGAAAAAAAACAATCCCATCTAAAAGTGGGCTAAGGACATGAACAGACAATTCTCAAAAGAAGATATACAAATGGCCAACAAACATATGAAAAAATGCTCAACATCACTAATGATCAGGGAAATGCAAATCAAAACCACTATGTAATACCACCTTACTCCTGCAAGAATGGCCATAATCCAACAATCAAAAAACAGTAGATGTTGGTGTGGATGCGGTGAACAGGGAACACTTCTACACTGCTGGTGGGAATGTAAACAAATACAGCCACCATGGAAAACAGCATGGATATTCCTTAAAGAAATAAAAGTAGAACTATCATTTGATCCAGCAATCTCACTACTGGATATCTACCCAGAGGAAAAGAAGTCATTATTCAAAAAAGATACTTGCACATGCATGTTTATAGTAGCACAGCTCACAACAGCAAAATCATGGAACCAATCCAAATTCCCATTAATCAAAGAGTGGATAAAGAAACTGTAGTGTGTGTGTGTGTGTGTGTGTGTGTGTGTGTGTGTGTGTGTGTGATGGAATACTACAAAGCCATAAAAAGAATGAAATAACACAATTTTCAGTAACCTGGATGAGATTTGAGACTATTATTCTAAGTGAAGTAATTCAGGAATGGAAAACCAAATATCATATGTTCTCCCTGATATGTGGGAGCTAAACTATGAGGACACAAAGGCATAAGGATGATACAATAGACCTTGGGGACCGTGTTAGCCAGGATGGTCTTGATCTTCTGACCTCATGATCCACCTTCCTTGGCCTCCCAAAGTTTTGGGATTACAGGCGTGAGCCACTGTGCCCAGCTGATTCTTTTTCAGTAATTAAAGGAATTAGAGTAGGTTTAGATTTGGTATCTCTAAATTGCCTGCATCACCCCCTCCAAAGGAATGCAGCTCATCGCCAGCAATGGAACAAAGCTGGATGGACAATGACTTTGACGAGTTGAGAGAAGGCCTCAGTTGATCAAACTTCTCAGAGCTAAAGGAGGAACTATGTACCCAGCACAAAGAAACTAAAAACCTTGAAAAAAGAAGGGAAGAATGGATAACTAGAATAACCAATGCAGAGAAGTCCATAAATGAACTGATAGAGATGAAAACCATGACACAAGAACTATGTGACAAATGCACAAGCTTCAGTAAATGACTTGATCAACTGGAAAAAGAGTATCAGTGATTGAAGATCAAATGAATGAAATGAAGCGAGAAGAGAAGTGTAGAGAAAAAAAGAGTAAAAAGAAGGAAAAACTAAACATGGAAAGAAACAACTGGTACCAGCCATGGCAAAAACATGCCAAAATGTAAAGACCACCGATGTTAGGAAGAAACTGCATCAACTAACGAGCAAAATAACCAGCTAATATCATAATGATAGGCTCAAGTTCACACATAACAATATTAATCTTAAATGTAAGTGGACTAAAAGGTCCAATTAAAAGACACAGACTGGCAAATTGGATAAAGAGTCAAGACCCAGCAGTTTGCTGTATTCAGGAGACCCATCTCACATGCAGAGACACACATACGTTCAAAATAAAGGGATGGAGGAAGATCTACCAAGCAAATGGAAAACAAAAAAAGGCAGGGGTTGCAATCCTAGTCTCTGATAAAATGAACTTTAAACCATTAAAGATCAAAAGAGACAAAGGACATTACATAATGGTAAAGCGATCAATTCAACAAGAAGAGATAACTATCCTAAATATATATGCAACTGATACAGGAGCATATTCATAAAGCAAGTCCTTAGAGACTTACAAAGAGACTTAGACTCCCATAAAATAATAATGGGAGACTTTAACACCCCACTGTCAACACTCCCATACAATAATAATGGGAGACTTTAACACACCACTGTCAACATTAGACAGATCAATGAAACAGAAAGTTAACAAGGATATCCAGGAATTGAACTCAACTCTGCACCAAGTGGACCTAATAGACATCTACAGAACTCTCCGCCCCAAAGCAACAGAATATACATTCTTCTCAGCACCACATCACACATTTCAAAATTGACCACATGGTTGGAAGTAAAGCTATCCTTAGCAAATGTAAAAGAACAGAAATTATAACAAACTGTCTCTCAGACCACAGTGCAATCAAACTAGAACTCAGGACTAAGAAACTCAATCAAAACCACTCAACTACATGGAAACTGAACAACCTACTCCTGAATAACTACTGGGTACGTAATGAAATGAAGGCAGAAATAAAGATGTTCTTTGAAACCAATGAGAACAAAGATACAACATACCACAATCTCTGGGACACATTTAAAGCAGTGTGTAGAGGGAAATTTATAGCACTAAATGCCCACAAGAGAAAGTAGGAACGATCTAAAATTGACACCCTAACATCACAATTAAAAGAACTAGAGAAGAAAGAGCAAACACATTCAAAAGCTAGCAGAAGGCAAGAAATAACTAGATCAGAGCAGAACTGAAGGAGATAGAGACACAAAAAAACCCTTCAAAAAAATCAATGAATCCAGGAGCTGGTTTTTTGAAAAGATCAACAAAATTGACAGACTGCTAGCAAGACTAATAAAGAAGAAAAGAGAGAAGAATCAAATAGATGCAATAAAAAAAGATAAAGAGGATATCACCACAGCCCCACAGAAATACAAACTAGCATCAGAGAATACTATAAACACCTCTATGCAAATAAACTAGAAAACCTAGAAGAAATGGATAATTTCCTGGACACATACACTCTCCCAAGACTAAACCAGGAAGAAGTTGAATCCCTGAATAGACCAATGGCAGGCTCTGAAACTGAGGCAATAATTAATAGACTACCAACCAAAAAAAGTCCAGGACCAGATGGATTCACAGCCGAATTGTACCAGAGGTACAAGGAGGAGCTGGTACCATTCCTTCTGAAACTATTCCAATCAATAGAAAAAGAAGGAATCCTCCCTAACTCATTTTATGAGGCCAACATCATCCTGATACCAAAGCCTGACAGAGACACAGCAAAAAAAGAGAATTTTAGACCAATATCCCTGATGAACATCGATGCAAAAATCCTCAATAAAATACTGGCAAACCGAATCCAGCAGCAAATCAAAAAGCTTATCCACCATGATCAAGTGGGCTTCATCCCTGGGATGCAAGGCTGGTTCAACATACACAAATCAATAAACGTAATCCAGCATATAAACAGAACCAAAGACAAAGACCACATGATTATCTCCATAGATTGCAGAAAAGGCCTTTGACAAAATTCAACAGCCCTTCCTGCTAAAAACTCTCAATAAATTCGGTATTGATGGAACGTATATCAAAATAATAAGAGCTATTTATGAAAACCCACAGCCAATATCATACTGAATGGGCAAAAACTGGAAGCATTCCCTTTGAAATCTGGCACAAGACAGTCATGCCCTCTCTCACCACTCCTATTCAACTTAGTGTTGGAAGTTCTGGCTGGGGCAATCAGGCAAGAGAAAGAAATAAACGGTATTCAGTTAGGAAAAGAAGAAGTCAAATTGTTCCTGTTTGCAGATGATATGATTGTATATTTAGAAAACCCCATTGTCTCAGCCCAAAATCTCTTTAAGCTGATAAGCAACTTTGGCAAAGTCTCAGGATACAAAATCAATGTGCAAAAATCACAAGCATTCTTATACACCAATAACAGACAAACAGAGAGCCAAATCATGAATGAACTCCCATTCGCAATTGCTTCAAAGAGAGTAAAATACCTAGGAATCCAACTTACAAGGGATGTGAAGGTCCTCTTCAAGGAGAATTAGAAGCCACTGCTCAGTGAAATAAAAGAGGACATAAACAAATGGAAGAACATACCATGCTCATAGATAGGAAGAATCAATATCGTGAAAATGGCTATACTGCCCCAGGTAATTTATAGATTCAATGCCATCCCCATTAAGCTAACAATGACTATCTTCATAGAATTGGAAAAAACTACTTTAAAGTTCATATGGAACCAAAAAGGAGCCCACATTGCCAAGACAATCCTAAGCCAAAAGATCAAAGCTGGAGGCATCATGCTACTTGACTTCAAACTATACTACTAAGCTACAGTAACCAAAACAGCATGGTACTGGTACCAAAACAGAAATATAGGCCAATGGAACAGAACAGAGCCCACAGAAATAATACCACACATCTACAGCCATCTGATGTTTGACAAACCTGACAAAAACAAGAAATGGGGTAAAGATTCTCTATTTAATAAATGGTGCTGGGAAAATTGGCTAGCCATAAGTAGAAAGCTGAAACTGGATCCTTTCCTTACTCCTTATACGAAAATTAATTCAAGATGGATTAGAGACTTAAATGTTAGACCTAAAACCATAAAAACCCTAGAAGAAAACCTAGGTAATACCATTCAGGACATAGGCATGGGCAACGACTTCATGTCTAAAACACCAAAAGCAACAACAACAAAAGCCAAAATTGATTAATGGGATCTAATTGAGCTGAAGCACTTCTGCACAGCAAAGGAAACTACCATCAGAGTCAACAGGCAACCTACAGAATGGGAGAAAATTTTTGCAATCTACTCATCAGACAAAGGGCTAATATCCAGAACCTACAAAGAACTCAAACAAATTTACAAGAAAAAAACAGACAACCCCATCAAAACGTGGGCAAAGGATATGAACAGACACTTCTCAAAAGAAGACATTTATACAGCCAACAGACACATGAAAAAATGCTCATCATCACTCACCATCAGAGAAATGCAAATCAAAACCACAATGAGATACCATCTCACACCAGTTAGAATGGCAATCATTAAAAAGTCAGAAAACAACAGGTGCTGGAGAGGATGTGGAGAAATAGGAACACTTTTACACTGTTGGTGGGACTGTAAACTAGTTCAACCATTGTGGAAGACAGTGTGGCGATTCCTCAAGGATCTAGAACTAGAAATACCATTTGACCCAGCCATCCCATTACTGGGTATATACCCAAAGGATTATAAATCATGCTACTATAAAGACACATGCACATGTATGTTTATTGCAGCACTATTCACAATAGCAAAGACTTGGAATCAACCCAAATGTCCATCAGTGACAGACTGGATTAAGAAAATGTGGCACATATACACCATGGAATACTATGCGGCCATAAAAAAGGATGAGTTTGTGTCCTTTGTAGGGACATGGATGCAGCTGGAAACCATCATTCTCAGCAAAGTATCGCAAGAACAGAAAACCAAACACCACATATTCTCACTCATAGGTGGGAACTGAACAATGAGATCACTTGGACATAGGAAGAGGAACATCACACATTGGGGCCTATTGTGGGGAGGGTGGAGGGGGAAGGGATAGCATTAGGAGATATACCTAATGTAAATGACGAGTTAATGGGTGCAGCACACCAACATGGCACATGTACATGTACCCTAGAACTTAAAGTATAATTAAAAAAAAATAAATAAATGAAAATAACTCTAAAAACTTAAAAAAAAAAGTCAGGACACAACAGATGCTGGAGAGGATGTGGAGAAATAGGAACACTTTTACACTGTTGGTGGGAGTGTAAAGTAGTTCATCCGTTGTGGAAGACAGTGTGGTGATTCCCCAAGGATCTAGAACTAGAAATACCATTTGACCCAGCAATCCCATTACCGGGTATATACCCTAAGGATTATAAATCATTGTACTATAAAGACATATGTACACGTATATTTATCTTGGCATTGTTCACAATAGCAAAGACTTGGAACCAACCGAAATGCCCATCGATGATAGACTGGATAAAGAAAATGTGGCACATATACACCATGGAATACTATGCAGCCATGAAAAAGGATGAGCTCATGTCCTTTGCTGGGACATGGATGATTCTGGAAACCATCATTCTCAGCAAATTAACACAAGAACAGAAACTCCAACACTGCATGTTCTCACTCATAAGTGGGAGTTGAACAATGAGAACACATGGAACACGGAGGGGAACATCACATACCAGGGCCTGCTGTGGGGTGGGGGGCTGGAGGAGGGATAGCATTAGGAGCAATACCTAATGTAGATGATGGGTTGGTGGGTGCAGCAAACCACCACGGCATGTGTATACCTTTGTAACAAACCTGTACACTCTGCACATGTACCCCAGAACTTAAAGTATAATAATAAAAAAAGAAACAAGATCGTGACAGAGATTGTGAATTACATTCTTTGTAAATATGCTATGTTTAAGACATTAGGATACAGAGGACCTCCCTCAACAAAACAACAGAATACATTATTTGGCTTGCAGGAAGTGAGGGATAACACTATGTGGGAAAATTATTTTAAATAACCAAATAAATAAGTAAGTAAGTAAGTAAATAAATAAATAAATAAATAAATAAATAAATAAATAAATCTTAAACTGAAATGGCAGTAAAGCCATAAACTCAAAGGGAAGACTGGTTGCCCCAGGAGCAAATGAAGCTCTCAGCCATACTCTCTGGAGCCTAAATTTGGAATCAGTTGTAAAGTGAGTTGTAGATTGAGGAATTTCTGGATTAAGCCAGAAATCTGAAAATGGGGCTGAAGTGGTCTCAGTTTAGTAGTGCCAGCACCCCCTTGTCAGTTCCTGATAAAAATATACACAAATCCTCTTTGGAGTAAAGCCACCTTGATTTCAATCCCAAGGATTTCCATACTTAAGTTCACAATCAAAGACTGTGAATGTAATTCCAGAAAAGAAATCACCAAAAGTGAGAGTCAGCGAAAAAGAAAAACAAAAAATAAAAAACAACCCAAAAGAACCAACATCAGATTCGTATGCTGTATCAATCAGGTTAGGCCAGATTACCTTGCAGTAACAAACACTTCCCAAGTCTCATGACTGACTGAACACTGAGCTGAATGATCCCTGGCTTGCTCAGTCAACCACAGGTCTGGCAACTCTCCAGGGTCAGCTTGCAGAAGATGGAAATGATTAAAATTCAAAATAGATGGTTAATTTCAATTATGGGTGGAGTAATAACATTCTAAATACTTTCCAAATACTTAGGCAATGGAATGGTAAAGATCAACATATGACTTTTAAGAATTAATCATGTTAGGTCAGGCGCGGTGGCTCATGCCCATAATCCCAACACTTTGGGAGGCCAAGGTGGGCAGATCACTTGAGGTCAGGAGTTCAAGACCAGCCTGGCCAACATGGCAACACCCTGTCTGTACTAAAAATACAAAATATTAGCTGGGCATGCGGACACCTCTAATTCCAGCTACTCGGGAGGCTGAGGCATGAGAATCACTTGAACCTGGGAGGATGAGGTTGCAGTGAACTGATATCACACCACTGCACTCCAACATGGGTGACAGAATAAGACTCTGTCTCAAAAAAAATTAATTATGTCAGGGTATTTACAGAATAATTTAAGTAGAACATTAGAAGATATATATATATATACATATATATATAATATCACACACACACACACATACTATGTAACAATTTTAGTAAATACACCATGACTATCAACCAGAACAGAACAAAAGAAAATTAGAACTATTATGGTAGATTTAGTGGATTTTTTTAAGGGAATCTTAACATTTTAAAATCATGTGGTAACAATATTATCACCTATGCTCCTATGTTCTCAATTTCTTCCTTCAGTGGCTTCCCTTTAGCCACAGTGATCAGACCTGTCAGTAAAGTCCTAGAAAACATGTTTTTGAGGATGCTGAGGTTTTTTCTCCCTTAGCCTCTGTTTAAAATATTGTTCTTCTCCCATAACAAGTGCTCTCTTTAACCCTACATTTTAGACATTATTTTGTATTTTCCCTCTTCTTATAGTGCAGATCTTCTAGAAGCTGTAACAATTGTCATTGCCAATGATTCATGCCTTACAGGTAATGAGTATCAGACCTTGTCCTGAGAGAAACTATTAAAGGAAGGAGAGGCTGGGGAAGAAAGGAGACAATGACCATTTGCTCCAATACTGAGGCATAGAAGTTCCCTGGGGAGGGGGTGGGGTTTAGAAAAGAGAGATCAGCAGAAAGTCACTCTTCCTGACACAGGTCTTTCTGAGGCATCTACTTTTTTTTTAAGCTCTGAGTTCTAGTTATCCTGGCTCAGGATAAAAATAATCCCACCACTAGTATCCTCCCTTTTTCTACTTCCGAGGCTGCAAAGTGCAACAGTAGGCTCCCTGACTCAGGAGGGCGGGTGTTCCTGCCCACTTCCTGTTCCTCCATCTCCAGCAGACACTGCTGTTTCAAGGCAGGTCTCCAGCCCAGCTCTTCGATCACGTTTTGCTGAAAATATAAGCAAACATCGGCCTTGTCCTCCATGTTGTTCATACACCATGGAAGCTTTCCTCTGCCTCCTCCGTGAGAGTGTGTGGCTGAGAGACAAGAAACGTGGCCCTTTCTCTTCCCTGTTAGCTGGTGCAGAGGTAAGTCTGAGTAATTGTGTGTGTCATATTTGGATGTGTATGTGTGGATGTTTGTGTTGTATATGTGTGTTTATGTGTTTGTATGTGTTAACATGAATGTGAGTGGTATTTGTGTGTGTGATGTTTGTGTTGTATGTGTATGTGAGTGTTGTTTGCATATGTGTGTGTTGTGTATGTATATTTGTGTTTGTGTGTGTATGTGTTTGTGTGTTCAT
The DNA here is from genome assembly GCF_008728515.1 of Papio anubis. Lineage (NCBI taxonomy): Eukaryota > Metazoa > Chordata > Mammalia > Primates > Cercopithecidae > Papio > Papio anubis. The sequence continues at coordinate 8,623,472 of NC_044979.1, forward strand.
CTGCATGTGTGTGAGTGGTACATGTGTTTTGTGTGTGTGTGTTGTGTATTTTTGTGTGCTGTGGTGTGTGCGGGTTTGTGATGTGATAAAAAGAGCTGTGACCAACAAGTCTGGAGAACTTTTTGCCCTGTGACAAAGTCACTGTTTAATATTTGGCAAGATGCTTCTCTGAGTTTTGCTTTCTTCCAGAGCAACATGACAAGGATGGTACTATCTGTTCCATCTTCTGTGTTGGAGACAACACACACTGTGGCCAATATGGGAGGCGCCATTCCAGGCAGGGTCCAGGAGGAGGCAGGGAGGCGCCTTGGGTGCAGACCCGTTCCCCCAAAACCCTACGAGGGCACACTGCAGGTTCCTGCATGCCACAGCCTAGTCCCAGCCGGCTGTTGTTTCCTGTTAAGCTGCCTGCCTGTTCTCTCTAAAGGAGGAATGAGATTACATTGGTAAAGTGCTGCCTCAGTTTCCTCCAGGGATGTAAGGAAGTCAGGGACAAAGAGATTGAGAGACCACCAGTTAGGAAGACCTGAACTCCCTTTGGTAGGTGAAATATTGGACTCTTTCCAGAATCTGGCTGTTCAAGTTTGAGTAAGGCTGTCCGCCTGGTCTGCTTTTTCTCTCTTGCTAGAAAGTCACCAGACCTTCCTGGACTCCCTCCATCCCCAGCCCAGCACTGCAAAATTGATATCTACCAATCATAAAGCAATATCCACATATACACTCCTGGGATCTGGGGAGGACTGGAGTGTTTGCCAGGTGAGCAGAGTAGAACAAACATACAACAATGTGGCAATGAGAAAAACCTGTCTATCAGGTTCCCCTGGACTTAGGTTTCCCCACACCCCAGACCCTTCATCTGGATCTGTTTCATCTGGTTATGAATGTCCTACATGATCTGGAAAAACAGTCATGGACCATGCAACTTCCTCCTCAGTCGCACAGAGAAAATCCGCAGAGAGAACCTTATGGGATCTTGACATACAGAACTGTGTTAGTCCATGAAGCCAGGACACATTGCTGTCATGGGAAGGGGGACAGGAGTTCCTGGTTGGGAATGATGTGGCCCTAATTTGCAAAGAGGACTAAGAATTGCTCTAAAAAATGTTATGAAGTATGTTGGGACCTTAACTGGGGAAGAGACATTCACAGGCATCTAGTTCAGGTCCAACATTCATACTGATGGGATGCTGAAGCCCAGGTAGACCTAACTGGTGGTTGCATCTCCCCTGAGGTCTCTGGCTTCCTTCCCAGCTCAGCCCCTGCAATCCCAGTTCTCTGCAATCCTCGCTGCACAGTCTTCTCCAAAGTCTGGCCCCAAGACCCTTCCAACAACATCCTACTCATGCACGTCCTCCAGGCACACTAGACTTCCTACTGCTCCCAGGGCACACAGGATCAGAATCACACCTGCTTCTGTGCTTCCCTTCCTCCTCCTCCTCTTCCTCCTCTCCTTCCCCCACCTTCTCCCCACTGCCTCCCCCTCCACCTCCCCCCACCTCCCAGAACAGTTCCAGACCCTGTGTCTATCCAAATATCATCCATTCCTCAGGTCCCAGGCCAGTTGCACCTTTATCTGTAAAATCTCTTAAACTTATGGAGACCACAGTGGAGGGGGCGGGGGATAGGGTCCCTAAAGAAATAGGGTCCCTAAAGACAGCAGAGAGTGTCTTAGAGCCCTTCTTCCATTGCCTCACTCAGTCCCACCCCAACCCTAAACTAATGCAGAAAACTTTCCCCTGGCAAGAGAAAGGCGAAAGGCAGGTAGCTGTTGAAACTCATTTGGAAAGTCAGTAGAACATATGATTTTTTTTTATGTAGATGGAGGAAGATGAATGTGAACACATGCCCCAGGAGAATCCCCGAGAAGAGCTGTCCCAGGATCCTGTGCTGGAGCTGTCAGGAGGTAAAGCGAATGAGGAGAGAGGAGCGGGTGGGAAACATTTGGGGTGCAGGTGGGACACAGCTCCACCACCATGATGTGCTTGGAGAGGCAGCTGGTGTCCCCTGGTCACAGAAATTTACCCACCTCAGTCACTATCAGAGGTCTTTGAGGTAGGGCCCTTCTTATCACTAGCCAAAATAAGAAAAAAGACCCCCGGGTAGGTATGGTAGATAAAAGGAGGCAAAAAATAGCACCAATGACTAACTCACCATGCCAGTCCCAAAGGAAAGGCTTTCACATGGTGGATGTTCTTCCTCAGGAAGGATGTGCTGACAGTGGGTGTGACAAAAATAAGTGGCCTTGGACCAAGACCCTGTGTGGGTGTTTGACTGACTCCAAAGTGGAGCTGTCACGGTTGTAAGGTTGAAAGTGCCTTGCGAACAAGCAGAATGTACTTGGCTGCTGCCTCACATCTGGGCTCTGCCTTATCGAGGGCGTCCCTTTCCCTAAAGCCATTGCACAGGGGTCAGGCGCTTAACTTTCAGGCAGGATTTACAAAAGCTGGAAACCCAGCCCTTTCCTGGCCAGAATACATTATTTGTGATTCATTATGTATTTTAATATGAATGACCTTTTACTTTATGAACTTAAATGGCCTGAGCCATCTGGAAAAAGCCATGTTAACCTACTACAATAGGTTACCAATTACCAATACCTGTGCTAACACCGGTTTGACCTTTTGTTACAGCAATCAAAGTTAGCTATTCCCTTAAGAATCCTCTCCAGATCTCAAGTGATGCGTTTGGCTTTAGTAAAGTCCAGTGGTGTGTGCTAGCTCCAGGCTTCTCAGATGGGGGTTCCTGTCTCCTCTGGCTCTGCACTGGGCTAGGTGGGTGGGGAAGAACATCTACTGCCCAGACTCCTGCCCATTCACTCGAATTCCTTTCCAACCACCTTGGGGAAGCTGGAGGGGGGCCAGTGTCACTCAGTTAGAATTGGTGTGTGGGTCAGAGCCAAGGGTGGCTGGCAGGCCCCAGCAAGGCCTGTTGGTACCCAGGAGGTGACTGCCCCCATGCTGCCACATGCCAGCTTCATGCTCTGTCATCTGAGATACATCAATGTCTTCAGTGGAGACAAGACTGGGAAACCGGCTATTACTTGTCACTTCTTTATGTGCTCTGGGTCTTGGGACCTGCAAGACCAGGAGAAGGGAATTTCCTTCCTGCCTTCTTCCCCAGTCATATCTAAAAACCCTGGTATCGGGTGTCTTGGTGTTCTATTGGCCAAGTCTCGCTTTTCTCTCTAGGCTCCACTCTTTCACTGGGAGAGAATGTTCAGCCCCACCTTCAAGAATGTGGACCCAGAATGGTGGCCCAGCGCTGGTTTCAGGGCAGATGTTGGTCTTTGACAATCTGCCCCTGCAGTCTGGGGGTACACCCAGGGGCTTCTGGTGAGAACAAGATGGAGTACATGGGCCCTAACCCCAGTTCCTTCTGCTTTCTTTGGATACTTCTAGGTCTAAGGGAGAAAGAACAGAAGACCCCAAGGAGACTGAGGCTCATTCTTGTGGGGAAAACAGGAAGTGGGAAAAGTGCAACAGGAAACAGCATCCTTGGCAGGGACGTCTTTGAGTCTAAACTCAGCACCAGACCCGTGACCAAGACCTCCCAGAGAGGGAGCCGAGAGTGGGCTGGGAAGGAACTTGAGGTGATTGACACACCTGACATTTTGTCCTCCCAGGTCCTGCCGGAGGCGGCAGCCGCTATCCGCCAAGCCATCATCTTATCCTCCCCAGGGCCCCATGCTGTGCTCCTGGTGACACAGCTGGGCCGGTTCACAGATGAGGATCAGCAGGTGGTCAGACGCCTGCAGGAGGTCTTTGGAGTGGGGGTTCTGGGTCACACCATCCTGGTGTTCACCCGGAAGGAAGACCTGGCCGGCGGCTCCCTGGAAGACTATGTGCGAGAGACCGACAACCAGGCCCTCGCCCAGCTGGATGTAACCGTTGCACGGCGCCATTGCAGCTTCAACAACAGGGCTCAGGGGGAGGAGCAGGAGGCCCAACTGCAAGAGCTTATGGAGAATGTCAAAGCCATCTTGTGGGAAAACGAAGGCCACTATTACAGCAACAAGGCTTACCAATATATCCAGCAAAACTTGTTGCTCAAAGAACTACAGGAAAGGAAAGTAACACAGGATCAGGGCTCTGAGGACGTGCTTGGTGAAGAGTCATGGATGGAAGGACTGTCCCAGATCCAGAAGGAATCTGAGGAAGCCCACAGACGCCTGTTGGGGAGGGCTGACCTTTGAGCCTGTGCTGGACTTGAGCCAAGGACACCATCAGCCCTTGCACCCCTGTGTCCAGTCCTCTGTTTCTCTTTCCATCCCATGGAGTGCTTCCCAGTCTCCAGGTCATGATGTCTGGTGTAGGAAGAGAGGCATGGGGCTGGAGGACGGGGTCTAGTGTGCCCAGATTACATCCCAGTTTCTTCATTCCTTCTTCTAGAACATCTGGGTCCTCCCTCCTCTGTGCGCCAACAGCATGCTGTCTTCCTATTGGACCTTCTATCTCATTGGCATTGCCTTTCATGGTTTACTTGCCTATACTCTGATAGAACCAAAGTTTCTTGAGGGCAGGCCTGTATCTTTTACTTCTGTGTAACTTCCACAGCTTTTGACTGCACTGGAGTCATGCAGTCACACTTGGTGCAGCAGCTCTGTGCGAGCTGTTGACCAGATGACTTCTCATCTCTCCCACACCATGATGGTTTAAGGTGCCTGTTGTGTCTGGTGGCTGGAACATGGCAGTGGTGCTGAGACATGGGGAGGGTTGGAGACTGGGCTGAGAGGAGAGCAAGGAGGAACAGGGATGGAGGCAGGAGGAGCAGCCCTTTTGTTCACTCTTGAACTGTAACAAACAAGCCCCGTTGGAACTTCCTAGTGGGAATGATGGGAGAAGTCGGGGGCAGGGTATCCAAGAAGCTAGGCTGTGGTCAAGAAGGTGGTTCCTTGTCGTGGCTACAGAACATGGAAGCCCCTAGAGATGCAAGTGGACTTGGGCAGAGGAGGTCACACCACCCCCTCAAGGTAGACTTATATTAGAGACGACTTGCATCTGTTACTTCCCCTTTTCCCCTGGGTTTCATGGCCACTCATGATATTTGCCTTCACCTCCTAGAAGGCACAGACTACTTTCAACCTGCTGCACCCTTCACTGCCACCCCTCCCTTCTCCCTTAATAACGGGAGCATGTGGATGGGGTGCGAACGGGTTCCCTAGCAAGGTATTTGTGGGGGTCGAATGCAAGGAGGCAGGCAAGAAAGGGGACCTGCAAAGGAAGCAGTGGAGTGACTTAAACATCTTGCAAGGCAGCCTACCTGGTCTATGGGAGAACTCTGAAGTCCGTGATGTTTTCCTGGAAGGCTGTTGCTACAGTTGGGGCTTATAAGAAGTGATACTGGACAGGATGAGAAGGGAGTAGGATATCAGCCTGACTCAGGCCTCAGGCAGGAAGCCGCCTGCCTGCAAGAGGAGACTGATGTGCCTCGGGTGCACCCCAGCTTCTCTGAGGTCCAAGATGCTCCTGGGGAGTTGACCAACATTTGGGAAGATAATAGGAGGCAATGGGGAAACTGCTCCCTAATATATTCCTCTTTTCCTTTCTTCAAGCTGCCTGGCAGGGGGTCTTTAGCTACTTTCTCCTGAGAGGGGTGGGAAGTACAGCTTGTGGGGACAGTGCTGGGAGATGATCAGAAATCGCAGGGCACAGCCTCAGGTCTACCTGGACACTTGTCCGCTGTTGGAGATTCTCAACAGCCAGACACCCAATCTGTGGCCTCCTGCTCTGAGGCCATCCCCCAGCTTCCCTAGAACACAGCAGACATCTGAGAAAGCTTCAGCAGTTCTCTTGCTAACAGATTCAGAAAAGTGTCTCAAAGCAGAGCACAGAGTTATTTGGTGTATGCTGAAGATGGCCTTTGTGCCACAATCATTTAGTAAGTAAGCAATCAATTTCCCATTGAACTGAAAATGCAACGTTTATCATACATTCGATTCTCATTCACACTCCTTAAGATTTGTGTCAGAATCTTTATTTCTGTTCATGTGTTCTACTTTTCTACTCCTGTATGAATAAAATATTGATTTGGTTACAGTGGCTTTGACTATAATGTGGGAGCCAATTTTTGCCTCAGTCTTCATTTTCATATTTACCTTGCGATTCTCAGGCATTTTTTTCTTCTATGTGAAAGTTAAAATCATTGTGTAATTTCCCCCCCCCAAAAAAAATCTTATTGGTATTCTAGTTGGCAATGTCTTACATTTATGTTAAGTTTGAGGGAACTGGTAAATAGTTTAAGTATAAGTTAGTCAAGACCATTTTCTTTCTAAGTGAACAGACTTAAAACTCCAGAGCTACTGAAGTAAAAGTTAGAATCATTTGCATTTTCATTCAGATAGGAGGTAATTTTGTAAATTTTGACACTATTATTTTAACTCTGTTAACTTAAGTAATGTCATAGGAGAAAACACAAGCATTTGACCAAATGAGATCCATTCAGCGACTAACTGGCAAGGCACTCAAAACATGTCATTCATTAAAGGTTGTTTTTAATGACCTCAAATATGGTGTTTTCTCTCCTTTATTACTAAGCACCAGGAAAGATATCTCCCATGACATTTCAGGAATAGGGGCAGATGTCTCTGCATAGCTCTCACTCTTTCAACTTCAGAGAATGGGGAAGGCATGTGTGAGTATGTTCTAGAAACTCTAGTCTATCAACCAGTAAGAAATTAGTGGTGGGGGGTGATGGTGATGAGGGAGGGTTGTCTTGGCCAAAGCTGTGATAACAGCAGCTTATAGAGTTTGTTAAAAATATCTCTACACTAAAGTGAAGGATGAAAAAACAGGGATTTGGAGAATTTGAGCTCAGTCAGTACAGGGATTTTCTTCCTTGGTGGATCAAAGCAGGTGTGGAGTGTCACAGAAAGGTTTCAGCCTCTAACCTTTTTGTGATAACATTTATAAAGTGTATAGAAAATTCAAAATTATCATACTAAGAAAACAACTTTGAAGGCATGGGAAATGGTCAAATGCAGGTAGACATTGTTGCAGAGAACATGACCCTTAAGATGAGGGGAGCACACTGGTCTCATCTTGATGTGATTTTTCACATTAAGGCAGTATTCAGTCTGGATGCAGAAACAGCACACAGCAGATGTTCACAGTGGCCTGGAGGTTGGCAGGATGGAGCCTGGGACAACCAGAGCACGTAAAAATTTACATGGGAACTCCCCAAAATAAAAGAGCTGCAGAGCGGGCAGATGGAGTGGTGGGGATTTCTGGGGTGGGCACCAAAAGCTCTGCATTTCTCCCTTCAAATCCTTGGCTGACCCTGAACTGTACAAGCACAGGGTACTCTCCAGAGGATCCCAGGAAAACTTCTGTGGAGGTTGAAAGAACTGATCAGAGATGTCAGCAGTTGCCCACAGTAGCAAAGAAAATTGCAAGTTCCAGTCCATCAAGTCAGAAGACCTTGGAAAACTTGTATATTTCCACTAAAATACCAAAAGGGTCATATTTTAGGATTAAGCACTGCATCTCAGAACTAAGAGACTTGCCCTAGAAGGAAGAGCAAAATTAAAGCAAACCCTTCTAATGATGTCTAAGATCAAGCCTTCCCAAGGCAAAAGCGATCTGTCAGTAATTTAAGTGCCTGTTGGAGCAAACTCAATATTCTGCAGAAGATATAATATCCAAAGCCTCTATAACATATTACCTACAATATCCTTTTTCTTATTAAAAATTCTTCTTTTCAAACATATAACTATAAAGCTATAAAATGTCCTTCTGTGCATGTTTATCTATATCTCACACATTTTTACCTTTCTTTCTTTCTTTTTTTTTTTTTTGAGACAGGATCTTGCTCTGTTGCCCAGGCTGGTGTACAGTGGCATGATCATGGCTCACTAAAGCCTCAACCTCCTGGGCTCAAGCAATTCCCCCACCTCAGCTTCTTGTGTACCTTGGACCACAGGCATGTATCACCACACCCAGTTGAATTTTTTAGTTTTTGTAGAGATGGGGTCTCACTTTGTTGCCCAGGCTGGTCTCAAACTCCTGAGCTCAAGCAGTGCTCCTGCTTCAGCCTACCAAAGTGGTGAGATTACAGGCATGAGCCACCATGCCTGGCCCACATTTTAAAATATTCTATTTTCACTATCATTCTTTTAAAATACTTTCTATATTTCTTGTGATGTCTTTTCACTCATGGATTATGTAGAAGTGTGTGTTAAAATTCCACATTTGAGTATTTTCTAGAAATGACAGTATTCAATAGGGTAGCTATTATCCACATGTGGCTACTGAGCACTTAATATATAGGGGTACACCTGAGAAACTAAATTTTAAATTTTATTCAGTTGTCATTACTTTTAAATTTTGAAACCATGTAAAATATTTTACCATGAAACACAACTTTACTATTTTGGTGGAAATACCTCTAACTATTGCATCACTTAAGATATTACAGATCATCCCTGACTTATGATGGTTTGACTTAGGATTTCTTGACTTGATGAAGATATGAAAGTTCTGTGCATGCAGTAGAAAGCCATGTGATACCCTCTCACGAAGCTCAGGTGTGGCAATGAGCTGCAACTCCCAGTCAGCACACGATTACTCTGGTAAACAACTGATACCCTGCAGTGTACTGTGTTGCCAAGCTATAATGACCAGTAGGTTAGGTTTATTGAGTGCATTTTAGACTTTCAATATTTCACCTTACAATGGATTTATCAGGACGTAACTCTGTTGTAAGTTGAGAAGCGTCTGAGCCAGGCATGGTGGCTCACGCTTGTAATTCCAGCACTTTGGGAGGCTAACATTGGAGGTAAATTGGCCCAGGATTTCAAGATCAGCCTGGGCAACATGGTGGAACCCCATCTCTTAAAAAAAAAGAAAAAGGAAAGAAGAAGAAGAAGAAGAAGAAGAAGAAGAAGAAGAAGAAGAAGAAGAAGAAGAAGAAGAAGAAGAAGAAGAAGAAGAAATAATTTGAAAATAGAGATGCATCTGTATTGGACTGCAAATGTGTTGCCATATGGATTGTTTTCAGCACCACATGTAGATACATCACTGATCTAGTCAGTGTCAAAGGATTGATTCAGTTTGAATAATTTTTTAATCAGGATATAATATCTTTATTTCAATATTTTATGTAGACAGTATGAGTTATAGTTACACCCATCTATATTGTAAATGATAATTAAAATTAAATGCTAAGTATTATTTTACTTATAACACAAATTACATTTTAGTTAAAATAAGTATAGACAAGTTTTTAATTTTGAAGTGAAGGCACAATGCTGATGCAGAATTGAATGGAGATGATTAAGCTAGTGCTACAATTAGAACAGGAAAGAGAACTATAGATGAGCAGGAGATATGTCACAAATTTCATGATTAATAGTAATAGTAATATGCCACAGCACAGCAAAAGAAAACACACAGCTTGTTTGTTGTGTTAAAAAAAAAAGGAAAGATAATGGAGTGTACTATTATGATGAGACATTTTCAGCAGTTATATAGGGTGCATGATAAAAAGCTTTCTCTCAACAATCAAAAGCAGAATTGACAAAGTTAGTCACCTGGAGCCGGAATTAAACATTTACCAATGAAAAACTAAACAATGTTTAATAGGATCTGAGCTTATGACTGACAGCAATAAAACTTAAATTATTGCACACACACAAAACAACATTTTTAGTTGGAGAGAAGGTAAAATAAGTTATTACTTCAGTTATAGAAAATTTTGTTGGAAAACAAGGCGGAAAAAAATTAAAAAATTAAATGTATAGGAAACATGAAATAGCTTCCATTAAGGCACCAAAAAATGCCCATAGAGGCAAGACTTTTTAAATAGTAACAAAGACTAATTGACCTAAAATTGGAAAATTCACAAGTATTTTTCTTGAGCACTAGATGAGAAGTGTGATGTAAGACACTGTCTTACAAAGACTTTGGAAATGTTTTGCCTCAAAATATTTCAAAATTTATGAGGAATGTAAATTCAAGACAAAAATATAAATTAGTGGTATAGATTATCTTAAAATCGTTTACACTTGTCAAATAAGAATTTAGCTAGATATGTGGCACAAATCCCTTGTGATGTAAGTAGTCTCATTTTCATATTTTATAACCCAGGACTACTGGGGTCTGTTATTTCTGAAAATTATTTTGCCTCCATTGTTTCCAAAGAGCATTGCATGTTCCGCAGCTGATACAGAGGAGCCAATTAGGAAAACTGAAGCACATTTAGGTATTAAAAGTAGGATGCACTTTCCGTCCAGGGAATTAGAGACTGTCACATGCTTTGGAGAGCTGGGAATGCACAGGCCTGGGGAAACTCACTGCTACACGGAGCTGGTGGCTTTCAGGTGCTCGTCTGCTGTAATATGCATCTGTGGTTCACCCATTGTCTCTTTGCTGTCACTACCAGAGAATGATTCTCCTTCTTTCTCATCCACCTCCCAAATCTCACCTGAGTGCCTCTTGTTGGTGGACTCTCATGTGGTCCATATGGGGAAAGGGATGACAAGAAATGTCATCCCCGGCTCTTTCTTTGTGACTCAGAGAACTTAAGAGAATTAGTGGTACTGCATTTATAACAGACACTTTGGCACAGCTAAATTGAACATCAGCATTCATCTTGTTAAAACAAAATTAAAGTGGAGAGTGGGTTCTGAGCAAACAAAACTAATTAGGCATTAAAAATAGCTTTAATGATGCTTAAATTGAAAACATAAGCAAAACTTAATTTGGGTTATTTCTGGTAAATTAATTTAACTTGAGTCATTTCTGTCGTTTCTAGACAGAAACAAAACTTAATCTCAGTCATTCATAAGCAGCCAATCAACATATGATTAGTGACTATGAACTTTCCAGCAAGGTAAAGAGAAAAGGCAAATTCATAACAGCAACCAATCAAATAATTTTCAAATTTGCTTCTGCATTCATCCTATAAATACTTGCCTCTGATGCTTTGTCATCAGAGTACTGCTTTTGGTTTGTGTGTTTCCCAATTCATGAATTGCTTGCTATTGAAATAAACTTGAAAATTTTGTTGTGCCTTGATTTTTACCAGTTTGGAGCCAGAAATGGGATCTGAAGGATCCCCTTGTAATCCCCAGAAGCAGTAAGCAACCAGGCATAGGTACTTGCTGAGCCCATTGTGTTAATTTCTTGCTGCATCTAAAGGTTACGGGTAAGTGCCTCTCAGATTTTGCATTTTGCATCCTGCATTTGCATCCTGAGCTCTCTGCATTTTGCATCCTGAGCTCTATAAGTTTATTTGAGAAGTTTTATTTCTGAAAGGATCCAGAGGTTGAGCTGAGTGATTGACAGAAACTGGACCAGGTCCAGTATAGTGTACATTAGCTTCCAGACTAGGTCTAACCAAAATCTGGTTTGGATTTCAAAGGTTGAACTGGGTGTTCGACAAGAACTGGACTGAGTCCAGTTAAGGAACTCTGATGTAGAATTTTAGAACAGAGAATTATGTGTTTATCAAAATCTAAGGAGTCTGGGACTCCTCTGTCTGTAACTCCAGTGCATTTTAGGTTTAAAAATTACAGACCTAGAACCTGTGCATTTCTAGAGAAATGGGTGCATCTCAGGAAGATAACTTAGAGTTATAGTGGCCATAATGGGGAAGTTTTATTGTAGATGAAATTTTTTATCTATGGGTACATTAGGAATAAAAGAGGGGGGAATCCCAAATGTTTCAAATACAATGAGATACATTTTTTGATTTGTGTACAAAAGATTCCAAAACACAGAATGACTCAGAAAATAGCCCTTTAAGGAAATCTTTGCAGTGTGCTATTAGAAAACTATTCTGAACCTACTAACCTCTTTGGTCTCTTGTCTTTTCCATCTGAACCTCATCAATACCAACTTCCTTAAAAAATTAGATCTTCAGATGAGTCAGGGGTATCTGGAACAAATAAATTTAACTTTTGGTCTTATACACACTCCCAAGTTATTGTAAAAGCATCCACCTAAGAATAAAAAGAAGAAAGACTAATTGGAAATACAGTGGATGTCTCCTCAGTCACTCACCTAAAATGTAATCTGCAGTCTCAATAAGATTGACTTCTGATAATAGGCAAATATGTCCCAAAACTCCTTCTGGAGAAAACATAACATCCTTTCTCTGTGACTTTGAGATGTCTAAATCTTCTAAATGCAAGCGTCAGAGAAAAGACTCATAAGTAGGGAGAAAAAGAGGAATCTTTTAGAAATAAACAAATAGAAAACATTTTATGCCCTTTACACAAATATTAATTAAAGTCTTGAGCCATCTGAACAGGCAAGAACATAGTTTGAACCCAACTAATGAGTTTTACATTATTATGCCTGATACATGGCTAAACTTTTAGAAGAGATGCCATGACTCTATTTGCATCTGTTTATATATTTATATATGTCTACATATGTGTATGTTATTTATATGTAATTTTCTTCCACCTATGGATAGTATTATTAGAAATAATATTAAAATAACTATATTTAATTGGCCTAGAGAAAAATAAGTGCTCATATAAACAGTATAGTCATGTACTACATCATGCCATTTTGATAAATTAAGGGCTGTATATACTACAGTGGTTTCATAAGGTTATCATGGAACTAAAAAATTCACCTAGTGACACTGTAGCTATTGAATGTCATAGTGCAACACATTATTCACGTGTTTGTGGTGATGTTGGTGTGAATAGTTGCCAGTCATATAGAACATACAATTATTTATAGTACATAACACTTGATCATAATAATAAATGACTATGTTCCTGGTGTATGTACTTGGAAATGCAGGAATCACTGGTCTTTTGCACTGGTCTTGCTGAGAGCTGCAGACCGGAGCTGTTCCTATTCGGCCATCTTGCCAGATCTCCCTGGAGGTCTTTATCTTAAGTGAAATAAGCCAAGCATAAAAAGAAAAATATCACATGTGGGAACTGAAATATCATATGTGGGAGTTGAAAGATTCGATCCTGTGGAAGTAGAAAAGAGTGAAAAGATAGCAGAGACTGGGAAAGTAGTGGGTGGATGAAGAGAATTGGGTTAAAGGGTACCAACATAGAGTTAGATAGAAGTAATAAGTTCAGTGTTTGATGGCAGAGTAGGGTGACTATAGTTAAACAAAAATGTACTGTATTTGACGGACACCCTAAATACCCTTCACTGTGTGTTATGTACATGTAACAAAAGTTCACATGTTCCCTATAAATTTGTACAAATAAAAAAATGGAAGAAGAAGATTCTGCTTATAGTGATAAAAATGTTTCTATGTTAACACATTAGAAATTGTTGCCTTCAATTTAAAGGATCTTAAGAAACAAATATAAATCTTTCATCAGACAACTCCTGCCTTCTCCATTGATTTCTTTAGTTGATTAAATTTGACTCCTGGGAATCTTTTCTCAGAGGAATTTTTCAATCCTTGGCTATTATTCTCCTTATAGTTATTGTGTTTACCCCCTGGTGCATTACATTCTCTCAAGGGTTTTTATTCTTTCCAGTGGCCACTCACATGTCAAAAGATTGCCCTTAGGATCAGCCAACTCAAGGAAACCAACACTGGCCACATAATTGTTCACAGTAGCCTTGTAACTCTGAACCCCAGCATAACGATTAATGATGACATCTTCCTGACTTTTCTTTCCAAGGACTACATCAACATTGGTAACTGAGAGTAATGGTATGCCATTTGGTCACACTGCCAGCTTGCTGAGGAAATAATTTAAAAGGGAAAATTGTTAAAGCACAGTTAAAATGGAGACTGGGCCTAAACATTGCTGAGCAAATGAAACCAATGAAAAATTAAAAATAGCCTTAACATTGCTTAAACTGCAAACATAAGCAAAACTTTAACTTGAGTCATTTCTGGTAAATGCTTATGTTGAACAGAAATGAAACTTAATCTCAGCCAGCTAATACATGATCATGCGACTAGAGATTTCCAACAACATAAACCAAAAATGATGATACAGCTGCAAACAATCAAATACTGTATTTATTTTGCTTTCACATTCATCCTATAAATCTTTGCCTTTGATTCTTTGTCACTGAAACACTAAGCCTCTTTTGGTTTTGTGTTTCCCAATTCATGAATTGCTTGTTACTCAAATAAACACTATATATCTGATTGTGCCTCAGTTTACCATTTACAATAATTCTATGTGATCTTCTTGTGGAAACATTTCCTTCTCAAAAAAGACACCAAATCAATTTTGTGTATACCCAGGACAAAGTAGTTTTGATCTTATATTTTAACTATTTGCTGTCTGTCTCCTACAGTTGTGGCTGATGAAGAACACTTCCTTGTTCACCGTTGGATTCCAATGTCCTGGAGTGTGTAAAGCACTCACTCAATGTTTCTCACCCATTTAGTAGATGCACGATCCCCTTGTCCTTGGAGATTGGTAAAACTTGGCTCAAGCCGCATTTCCACAGCACACAGAGTCCAAACTCCCTCCTGCAGGGAACTTTCTTCGCTCACTTCCTCATCCTTCCCCTACTTCCTCCTGCATGTGCCACTGTCCTCTGTCTTACCCCATTTCATGCACTTGAAGTTCATTCACTTGAAGTGCAGTTTTCTGCCTAGTTCCCACCATCATAACAGTGATCAGCATTGTATAAGCTTCAGCAGCTTTCCTAGACATTTAGAGTTACAGGGGAAGGTACCAAAGGCAGCACTGGGCGTTTCTATACCAAGCTCACTCTCCTCCCTCTGGCTTGGAAAGAGAAACTGTTTATCCCTCTACACCCAGGAGGAAGCAACTCTGGAGTTGCTTAATAAATTGTCTCAGGTACCAATGAAGGTCTCCTTCTAGCAGCTCCGCCTGGGTCAAATTCTGTTGGTTTTCTCTCCTAGGGCTGTCACTCTGTGGTTGTCAGGTGGCTCAGGATCGGGAATAGCTCCCTTCCATTCCAGTAGGAGGATTAAGACACTCACTTTGGGCTCTGGTCCCTGCTCTGGTCTCCACTCCATCTTTATTAGAAAGTCTTATCCTTCTGGTGAAAAGATGGTATTTTGCCTGATTTGACTGAGTTCTTTGTGTGTTCTATTTCCTTCAGAATCCTGCAGAGGAGAAGGGTCTTTGGCACCATGTCATTTACTAGTAACACTGGATATGGGGGAAGTGCCTTGAACATTAGTGTTAGGAATGCCAATTCCCAGGTTCCACCCCACACCTTACTCAGAAACTTTGTATTTTAACAAGCCCTCCAGGCGGCATTGATGCATGCTAATTCTTGAGGTTTTTTTTGAAAATGCAATATTTGTTTCATAGGCATACAGAGAAAAACCTGCAGAAATAATCAGCATCCAACATTCAAAAATATTAATATAATTTTGTCAGCCTTGTTAGCCTGAGGACTTTCTTCAGAATGGATTGTCTGCATTTTATCATTTCTCCAATTGTCATGACAAGGCCCAGGCTTCCTGGTTACTAGATGATAACATTTTATACAGAAATCTAAATAATAAGATATGGGACCCTCACCCCCACCCCCGCCTCTTCTAGGGGAAGGAGCCAGAGAGGAAAGCAGAAAAACAAAGCAGTCAAATGCGTGTCCTGAGTTTTGTCTCTCCAGATGGTGGCTCGGGAAACAAGACGTTGTTAGGTACTTGAGTTCTACTCATCCCTTTAGCCTTGGTCTGAGGAGTGTCAAAGTCTTTCAAATATGGATGTGGCCAAATGTACTTCCTTGTTTTGAGGATCTAAACTCCTTCACTTTCTGTCTGGTTGAACTGTTCTCTATCGCTTTCCAATATTTCATCCTTAAGAGTTTTTCTGAAGCTTATGTCTAGGACATTTAGCTTATAACAAAACTGTTATTTTGGATCTAGACTCAAGCTCTGAGGTTTGATTTTCTTGACCTATTCTTGGTTCATGTGTACAATGAACAAGACTTTAGTTTGGCTGTGAGGTCGTCAAAAGACAACAACTTAGAAAGTGAGATTTAGGTAGTTCTAGAGTGAGGTGTAGAGCAAATTCACCCAAGCTGTGCATGACCCAAGGTTACATGGCTCCAGTTATCAAGCCCATGCTGTCACCACTAGGAAAACCGGGGCACACAAAGGCATATCTGCTTTCTATCCATTTGCCCCTTCTCCTTACTAACAAACTAGGATTTTGATTTTGACATGAGGTAGAAGCCAAATGCTGAGGATAGTAGAGGAACATGTTTAATGTTTTACAATGAGTGCACTTTTAGCTAATTTTGTCATGGATGCCATCTTGCTATTTGATCTTTAAGTAAATAAATTTGAAGAAATTCTTTTCTATGCCCAGTTGACAGAGTTTTTATTATGAATGAGTGTGGAATGTTGTCAAATTCTCTTTTTCTGCATATAACCTTAAGAACATATAATTTTTTTTTTTTTTTGCTATATTCTGTTAATGTGGTGAATTATATTACTTCAGTTTTGAGCATTGACTGAACTCTGCAGTCGTGGGTAAACCATTTGGTTAGGATGTATTATTGGATTACCCTTTTCACATATTGTGGGATTTGATTTGCTATTATTTTGTTAAGTATTTTTATATCTATTTGCGGCGATATGCAGTTTCCTTTCTTATAAACAATTCAGTCCATAACACAATTCCATCCATAACAAGGCCACTTAAATTTAATGTAGTTATTACTACATTGTAGTTATTAGTACACTGCAGTTTTACTATATTGTAATAGCCTAAGTGTACTATCTTGCTATTTGCTATTTGTTCCATCTATTCTTTTTCCTAGTTTCTCTGACTTATTTTCAGATTGATTCTCTTTTAGTATTCTATTATATCTCCACGAATGGCTTTTATCTCTCTTTGCATATTCTTTAATGATTGCTCTAATGTTTACCATATGCCACTTTTCATCATAGTCTATCTTCAAATATTATAGCACTTAATATATGTAACATGAGATAGTTTCCTGAGTCCTTCCAGTCATGCTTCCTGTTAAGCCTATGGAACAATGAGTCAATTAAATCTCTTTTCTATATAAATTACCCAGTCTCAGGTAGTTCTCTATAACAATGTGAGAATGGACTAATACAGTAACTATTACCTCAAGAGGAATTTTAAAATAGAAACATAAGATGTTACATATATTAATTATTTATATTCTATTAACCACATTAATGTTAAATATGTATAATTCTATTTACAACATCTCCCATTCTTAGGGCAATTGCTATCTTAAGATATAGATTTTATGAATAAATTTTATATTTTAAAGATTTTAGGAATAAATATCTTAAATTCCTCAATACACTGTTGCTGTTTTTTGGTTTAAGTAGTCAACTAAGTTTTGAAAACTTTAAGAAGAAACAGACTTTTTGTTCTTCATGGTTTTAAGTTTCATTTTATTTTAACAAAAAATTAATGTAAGACCATTGTGCCATGATTGGAAATGGGGTGGGGTAGATGGACATGGCACGGATATCAAAGAGCTTCCACCCTGCAAAGCAATAGTTCCCTGCACACACCCACGCAGCTCCTGGAAAGAGACTGTCCTCCCAGACAGGACCCTAGACAGTGAGCCCTGGCCTGAGGTGCAGTCCAGACAGAGGAGCACTGCAGGTGATCAAAAGCTCGGGGTGACCTGATGAGCACTTGGGGAGGTGTCACAGGCGGACAGCCCTCATGGTGAGGAGCAAGCTGCCTAACTGGTAAATGAGGTCATTCTGGGCCCTGGGAGCCAAGATGAGGTGAACATCTTGGCTGTGGACAGCCAAGGAGAGCTTGGGGTCTGTGGAGCTGCTTTCCTGTTTTGGGTGAGTCACAGGTAGGTGGCTTTCCCATGATGAATGGCACCAAAGGCAGGGCTCTGGCCTCTTCTTCACCCACCCAGCAGAGCTGCCCTCCAGGAGCACCTAACCAGTGACACACCACCTGCTCTACCTCTCACCCAGGAGGGTGTGCCCTTTAGGACATGACCAGTGTCTACCAGAGCCTGTTGCAGTCCTTCAAGTTAGTGTTTCTTTCAGGACCAAAAAGTGCTATCCTCATTGGAAGCTCCAGCACCACAGCCCTCTCTGAAGTACGTTCTGTTGTGTCTTTGGCACCATAGCCCTCCCTGCAGCACGTTGTGATGTGTGTGTTTGGCTCCTCTGAGGGAAGAAGGTTACTGTTAAAAAGAATAAAGTCTGAATTTTTCATATTCGTTGATGTGGTGTATCATGTTTATTCACATATGTTGAGCCATCCTTTCATCCGTGGTATAAATCCTACTTGATCATTGTGTATTATCTTTTTGATTTGCTATAGTTTTTGGTTTGCTAGTATTTTGTTGAGGATTTTTGTATCTATGTTCATCAGGTATATTGGTCTGTAGTTTGCATATGTGTTCATCAGGGATATTGGTCTGGGAATGATTATACATAATTTCAGATCACTCAGCCATTTGCGGATCCACCAGTGACATTCAGGGCCCCAAAAACCTGTCTCCACGAAAGGAGATCCCACCACACAGACTGCCTCTTGCTCACTGAGTCCCTCTAAAGTCAGTTTATGAGTTCCTCACATTAAAAGAAACAAGGTAAAATACCAGTCATGTATATAGAACAATACCAGTCTTTGGCTCCTCTGAGGGAAGAAGGCTACTGTTAAAAAGAATAAAGTCAGAAATCAAGGAAAGGACAATTAGAAAGTTCAGATGCAGGGAGCCTGGACCCCAGTGCTGAGGACATAACCACAGTTTGAGATCAGCCTGGGCAACACAGCAAAACCCCCTATCTCCAAACAAAGAAAAAAATTAGCTGGGTGTGGTGGTGGGCACCTGTAGTCCCAGCTACTAGGGAGGCTGAGGTGGGATGATGACTTGAGCCTGGGTGGCAGAGGTTGCAGTGAGCCATGTGCCACTGCACTCCAGCCTGGGCAACAGAGGGAGACCCTGTCAAAGGAAAGAGAGGAAAGAGAGAGAGAGAGAAGAAACAGAAGAAAGAAGGAGGAACGAAGGAAAGAAGGCAGGCAGGATGGAAGGCAGGCAGGCATGGAGGCTCACACCTGTAATCTCAGGACTTTGGGAGGCCGAGGTGGGTGGATCACTTGAGGTCAGGAGTTTGAGACCAGCCTGGCCAACACGGTGAAACCCCGTCCCTATTAAAAATACAAAAATTAGCTGGGTATGGTGGTAAGTGCCTGTAATCCCAGCTACTTGGAAGGCTGAGGCAGGAGAATCACTTGAACCTGGGAGGCAGAGGTTGCAGTGAGCCAAGATCATGCCACTGCACTCCAGCCTGGGCGACAGATACTCAGTCTCAAAAAGGAAAAAAAAGGAGAAAGAAGGAAGGGAGTGGGGAGAGAGGGAGAGAGAGAGAGAGAAAGAGAGAGAGAGAAAGAGAAAGAAATACAGAAAGAAAAGGAAGGAAGGAAGGAAGGAAGGGAGGAAGGCAGGGAGGGAGGGAGGAAGTTTTTATTATTATAATACTTTAGGTTCTGGGGTACATGTGCTGAACATGCATGTTTGTTACATAGGTATACACATGCCATGGTTTGTTGCACCCATCAACCTGTCATCTACATTAGGTATTTCTCCTAATGCTGTCCCTCCCCTGACCCCCAACCCCCCAACAGGCCCCAGTGTGTGATGTTCCCCTCCCTGTGTCCACGTGTTCTCGTTGTTCAACTCCCACCTATAAGAACATGCAGCATTTGGTTTTCTGTTCTTGCATTAGTTTGCTGAGAATGATGGTTTCCAGCATCATCCATGTCCCTGCAAAGGACATGAACTCATCCTTTTTATGGCTGAATAGTATTCCATGATGTATATGTGCCACATTTTCTTTATCCAGTCTATCATTGAGGGGCATTTGGGTTGGTTCCAAGTCTTTGCTATTGTGAACAGTGCCACAATAAACATACGTGTGCATGTGTCTTTATAGTAGAATGATTTATAATCCTTTGGGTACATACCCAGTAATGGAATTGCTGGGTCAAATGGTATTTCCAGTTCTAGATCCTTGAGGAATTGCCACACTTGAACCTGGGAGGCAGAGGTTGCAGTGAGCCAAGATCGTGCCACTGCACTCCAGCCTGAGTGACAGATACTCAGTCTTGAAAAGAAAAAAAAAAAAGGAGAAAGAAGGAAGGCAGGGGGAGAGAGAGAGAGAGAGAGAGAGAAAGTTCAACAATGGTTGAACTAATTTACACTCCCACCAACAGTGTAAAAGCGTTCCTATTTTTCCACATCCTCTCCAGCATCTGTTGTTTCCTGACTTTTTAATGATCGCCATTCTAATATTTACGCTAACTTAATTCAAGTGAGATATATAAATGTTACTCCTTTATAGCTATATCACCCTTTTCCTTTTTTTGTGCTATTATCATTATTCATCTTAACCTATTAATCTATATATGGTATAAACCCAACATCAAATTGTAATACTTATTACTTTATATACTTATACATCTTGTAAAGAAGCCAAGAGAAGGGCGCAAAGCAAATACATATTCATAGCATTTATTATAGTAACCTTCTTATTATTTCTGGTTCTCTTCATTTATTCTCACTGATTTGAATTACCATCTCTTGTCATTTTCTTACTCCAGTATAGCTTTATTCCCATCACCTTATCTGTGCTTTTATTAGTAAACATTATATTTCTCTATGTTATAGATTCTACAATTATATACATATTGTTTTGTAAAGTTGCTTTTTAAATCAGTTAATAAAAGGGGAATAAATGTGAAAAAAAGAAAGAATAAAGGAGAAAGAAGAGAAAGAAGGAAGGAAGGGAGGGAGGGAGGGAGGGAGGGAGGAAAATTTTCTTATCTTGGCGTGTGACTATTCACAGCAATTCCTTCTTTTTCAATCTTAATATGTCTTTATCTTACCTTCATTTTGAAATATATTTTCACTGGATATATTGTTCTACAAATAGTATCCTACAAACACAAACATGAATGCATTTAAAATGTTTACTTGCTCTTGCCTTCATTGCTTCCAATGAGAAGTCAGTCTTCATTTTTATCATTCTTCACCCATGTGTCTTTTTCTTCCGGTGGCTTTTAAGATATTACCTTTTTCAATCTTTCATTTACAATAGTTTGACTCTTGTGAACTTAGGTGACTCAGGCTATTCTGCCTGAGTTACTGAAATCTTGAATAAGTAGGTTGAAAATTTTTACCAAATATGAGATATTTTCAGTTAATATTTTCTAAAATATTTTTTCTGCCCATTTTCTCTCTTTTCCCCTCTGGATCTTCAATTATGTGCGTGTGCATTCATGTGTGTATGTATATGTGTGTGTGATATGTGTGTCTTTGCACTGCTATAACAAAATACCACAGACCGGTTAATTTATAAATAATATAAATCTATTTGTCATAATTCTGTAGGTTGGGAAATCCAAGCTGAAGGCATCAGCAGATTCTGTGCCCGGTAAAGGCTTACTCCTTGCTTCCAAGATGGTGCCTTGCTGTGTCTTCCAGAGGGGACTAACGCTATGTGCTCAAACAGCAGAAGGAGAAAAAGGTCAGAAGGGACCAACGCTTACTCTTTTATAAGGGTATTAATCCCATTCATGGAGGCAGAGTCTCATGACCCTGATCTCCTTAAATTCCCACCTTTTAATACAATTGAATGGGGATTAACTTTCAATGAGAATTTTGGAAGGACAGACATTCAGACTCTCTCTCTCTCTCTCTCTCATGTATGTGTGTGTGTGTGGCTGTTACCTACTATCCCACAAGTTATTAAGATTTTGTTCCTTTTTTTCTAAACTTTTTCATTTCTGTGATAAAATTAGGATAATCTCTCTTGATCTGTTTTCAGGCACACTGTTCTTTTCAAAAATGTTGTATCTAATCTGCTGTTAACCTCGTCCAATAAAGTTTTGATTTCAGATATTTAAACTTTACAGCTTTAATCTGTCCAGAAACTCTCCATTCTTAAACACATTATGATTATCTTTTCATGAGGGTTCTTTTTCATATTTGTCACTGTTACTTTAGATGCTTCTCTGACATGAGGGACATTTGTGCAGGTCTGTTTATTTTCTGATAATTGTCTTTGATATGGGTATTGTTTCATATTTCCTGCTTCTTAACGATGTCTATTTTGTAGTTTTGTTAGTAAGGAGGAAAGGGAAAATGGATGGTAAGCACAAAACTAGTAGCATGGGCCGCACAGCTTGGGTGAAATTGCTCTGCACTTTGTTGGGAACTACCTCAATCTCACCTACTAAAGTGACGTCTTTTGACAATCTCACAACCAAATCTTGTACATTCTAAACATACCCCAAGGATAGGTCAAGAAAATCAAAACTCAGAGTCTGACTCTGGTTCCAAAATAACACAGAGGCTTGTAACTGGCTAAATGTCCTAGAGATAAACTTTGGAGAAAGTATTAAGAATAAAATATTGCTCAAACTTCTCAAGATGGACAAATAAAAACAGATTCGGTCTACAGCTCCCAGCAAGATCAACACAGAAGGCAGGTGATTTCTGCATTTCCAACTGAGGTACCCAGCTGATCTCATTGGGATTGGTTAGACAATGGGTGCAGCCCATGGAGGATGAGCAGAAGCAGGATGAGGCGTTGCCTCACCCGGGAAACACAAGGGGTCAGGGAATTCCCTCCCCTAGCCAAGGGAAGCGGTGAGAGACTCTGCCATGAGGGACGGTGCATTCCAGCCCAGATACTACCCTTTTCCCACCACCTTAACAACCCACAGACCGGGAGATTTCCTTGGGTGCCTACATCACCAGGGCCCTGGGTTTCAATCACAAAACGGGGCAGCCATTTGGGCAGACACCGAGCTAGCTACAGGAGATATTTTTTCATACCCCAGTGGTGCCTGGAACACCAGCAAGACAGAACTGTCCCCTCCCCTAAAAAGGGGGCTGAAGCCAAGGAGCAAAGTGGTCTAGCTCAGCAGATCCCACACCCATGGAGTCCAGCAAGCTAAGATCCACTAGCTTGAAATTCTTGCTGCCAGCACAGCAGTTTGAAGTCGACCTGAGACGCTTGAGCTTGTGGGGGGAGGGGGGAGGGGTGGCCTCCAGCATTATTGAGGGGTGAGGAGGTGGTTTTCTCCTCACAGTGTAAACAAAGCCCCCAAGAGGTTCGAACTGAGCAGAGCCCACTGCAGGTCAGCAAAGCCCCTGTATCCAGGCTGCCTCTCTAGATTCCTCCTCTCTGGGCAGGGCATCTCTGAAAGAAAGGCAGCAGCTGCAGTCAGGGGCTTATAGATAAAACTCCCATCTCCCTGGAGCAGAGCACCTGGGAAAAGGGGCAGCAGTGGGCACAGCTTCAGCAGACTTAAACTTTCCTGCCTGCTGGCTTTGAAAAGGGCAGTGGATCTCCCATTACAGCATTTGAGCTCTGCTAAGGGACAGACTGCCTCCTCAAGTGGGTCCCTGATCCCTGCGCCTCCTGACTAGAGGAAAACTCCCAGCAAGGGTCGACAAACACCTTATACAGGAGAGCTCCAGCTGGCACATGGCGGGTGCCCCTCTAGGACAAAGCTTCCAGAGTAAGGAACAGGCAGCAATCTTTGCTGTTCTGCAGCCTCAGCTGGTGATACCCAGGCAAACAGGGTCTGGGGTGGATCTCCAAAAAACTCCAGCAGACCTGCAGCAGAGGGACCTGACTGTTAGAAAACTAACAAACAGAAAATAATAGCATCAACATCAACAAAAAGGAAGTTCACACAGAAACCCCATTCAAAGGTCACCAACATGAAAGACTGAAGGTAGATAAACCAACGATGAGGAAAAGCCAGTGCAAAAAGACTGAAAGTTCCAAAAACCAGAATGCCACATCTCCTCCAAAGGATCACAACTCCTCACCAGCAAGGGAAGAAAACTGGACAGAGAATGAGTTTAGCAAATTGACAGAGGTAGGCTTCAGAAGGTGGGTAATAACAAACTCCTCTGAGCTAAAAAAGCATGTTCTAACCCAGTGCAAGAAAGCTAAGAACTTGAAAAAGGTTCGAGAAATTGCTAACTAATCAGTTTAGAGAGGAACATAAACGACCTAATGAAGCTGAAAAACACAGTACGAGAACTTCGTGAAGCACACATAAGTATCAATAGCCAAATGGATCAAGTCGAACAAAGGATATCACAGATTGAAGATCAACTTAATGAAATAAAGCATGAAGACAAGATTAGAGAAAAAAGTATGACAAGAAAGGAACAAACCTCCAAGAAATATGGAACTATGTGAAAAGATATTTGATTGGAGTACCTGAAAGTGATGGGGAGAAGGGAACCAAGTTGAAAAACATTTTTCAGGATATTATCCAGGAGAACTTCCCCAACCTAGCAAGACAGGCCAACATTCAAATTCAAGAAATACAGAAAACACCACAAAGATATTTCTCGAGAAGAGCAATCCCAAGACATATAATTGTCAGATTCAACAAGGTTGATGAAGGAAAAAATGTTAGGAGCAGCCAGAGAGAAAGGTCAGGTTACCCACAAAGGGAAGCTCATCAGACTAACAGTGTATATCTCTGAAGAAACCAAACGAGGCAGAAGAGAGTGGTGGTGGGGGCGTTTCAATATTCAACATTCTGAAATAAAAGAAATTTCAACCCAGAATTTTATACCGAGCCAAACGAAGCTTCATAAGTGAAGGAGAAATAAAATCCTTTACATACAAGCAAATGCTGAGAGATTTTGTCACCACCAGGCCTGCCTTACAAGAGCACCTGAAGGAAGCACTAAATATGGAAAGGAACAACCGGTACCAGCCACTGCAAAAACATACCAAATTGTAAAGACCATTGACACTATGAAGAAACTGCATCAACTAACGGGCAAAATAACCAGCTAGCATCATAATGACAGGATCCACTTTTACATAACAACATTAACCTTAAATGTAAATGGGCTAAATGCCCCCAATTAAAAGACACAGACTGGCAAATTGGATGTAGAGTCAAGACCCAACAGTGTCTCACGCCTTTAATCCCAGTACTTTGGGAGGCTGAGGTGGGTGGATCCATGAGGTCAGGAGATGGAGACCATCCTGGCTAAGACAGTGGAAACCCCGGCCTCTACCAAAACAAAAATTAGTCAAGGCAGGCGGCACCTGTAGTCCCAGCCACCGGGAGGCTGGCTGAGGCAGGCAGACCATGAACCCGGAGGCGGAGGCCAGCAGTGAGCCGAGATCGCTGGCCACTGCACTCCAGCCTACACTGAGGAGACTGTCTCAAAAAACCAACAGTGTGCTGCTGTATTCAGGAGACCCATCTTAGGTGCAAAGACAGACATAGGCTCAAAATAAATGGAAGGAGGAATATTTACCAAGCAAATAGAGAGAAAAAAAATCAGGGGTTGTAATCCTAGTCTCTGATAAAACAGACTTTAAACCAACAAAGATAAGAAAAAGAAAAAGAAGAGCATTATATAAACGTAAAGAGATCAATGCAACAAGAAGAGCTAAACATATATGCACCCAATACAGGAGCACCCAAATTCATAAAGTTCTTAGAGACCTATGAAGAGGCTTAGACTCCCACACCATAGTAGTGGTAGACATTAACACCTCACTGTCAGTATTAGACAGATCAACATGAGAGATAATTAACAACAATATTGAGGACTTGAACTTAGCTCTGGACAAAGCAGATCCAGTAGACATCTAAAGAACTCTCCATCCAAATCAACAGAATATACATTCTTCTCAGTACCACATTGCACTTATTCTAAAATTGACCACATAATTGGAAGTAAAACACTCCTCAGCAAATGCACAAGAAGGGAAGTAGTAACAGTTTCTAGGACCACAGTGCAATCAAATTAGAATTCAGGATTCAGAAACTCACTCAAAATTGCACAAGTATGTGGAAAGTGAACAACCTGCTCCTGAATGATTACTGGGTAAATAACGAAATTAAGGCAGAAATAACGAAGTTCTTTGAAACCAATGAGAACAAAGACACAATGTATCAGAATCTCTGGGACACAGCTAAAGCAGTGTTTAGAGGAAAACTTATAGCACTAAATGCCCACAGGAACAAAAGGGAAATATCTAAAATCAACACCATGATATCACAATTAAAAGGACTAAAGAAGCAAGAGCAAGCAAATTCAAAAGCTAGCACAAGACAACAAATAAGATCAGACTAGAACTGAAAGAGGTAGAGACATGAAAAAACCCTTAAAAAATTAAATGAATCTGGGAGCTGGATTTTTTTAAAAACAAGATTAACAAAATAGATTTACCACTAGCCAAATTAATAAAGGAGAAAAGAGAGAAGAATGAAATAGACACAATAAAAAATGATAAAGGGGATATTACCACTGATTCCACAGAAATACAAACTACCATCACAGAATGCTATAAACACCTCTATGCAAATAAACTAGAAAATCTAGAAGAAAAGGATAAATTCCTGGAGACATACACCCTCCAAGACTAAACCAGGACGAAGTCAAATCCCTGAATAGACCAATAAAAAGTTCTGAAATTGAGGCAGTAATCAATAGCGTACCAACCAAAAATAGCCCAGAACCAGACAGATTCACAGCCAAATTCTACCAGCGGTACAAAGAGGAGCTAGTACCATTACTTCTCAAATTATTCCAAACAATAGAAAAAGAGGGACTCCTTCCTAACTCATTTTATAAGGCCAGCTTCATCCTAATACCAAAACCTGGCAGAGACACAACAACAACAAAAAGAAACTTTCAGGCCAATATCCCTGATGAACATCGATGTGAAAATCCTCAATAAAATACTGGCAAACCGAATCCAGCACCACATCAAAAAGCTTATCCACTGCCATCAAGTCGACTTTATCCCTGGGATGCAGGGCTGGTTCCACATGTGCAAATCAATAAACATAATCCATCACATAAACAGAACCAATGACAAAAACCACATGACTATCTCAATAGATGCAGAAAAGACATTAGATAAAATTCCACACCTCTTCATGCTAAAAACTCTCAATAAACTTGGTACTGATGGAATATATCTCAAAATAATAAGAGCAACTTATGACAAACCCACTGCCAATATCATACTGAATAGGCAGAAGCTGGAAGCATTCCCTTTGAAAACCAGCACAAGACAAACATGCCCTCTCTCACCACTCCTATTCAACATAGTATTGGAAGTTCTGGCCAGGGCAATCAGGCAAGAGAAAGAAAAAAAAGAGTATTCAAAAATAGGAAGAGAGGAAGTCAAATTGTCTCTGTTTGCAGATGACATGATTGTGTATTTAGAAAACCCCATTCTTGGCCCACAATCTCCTAAAGCTGATAAGCAACTTCAGCAAAGTCTCAGGTTACAAAATCACTGTGCAAAAATAACAAGTATTCCTATACACCAATAATAGACAGAGAGCCAAATCATGAGTGAACTCCCATTCACAATTGCTACAGAGAGAAAAAATACCTAAGAGTACAACTTACAAGGGATGTGGAGGACCTCTTCAAGGAGAACTACAAACTACTGCTCAAGGAAATAAGAGAGGATACAAACAAATGGAAACACTTTCCACACTCATGGATAGAAAGAATCAATATCATGAAAATGGCCATACTGCCTAAAGTATTTTATAGATTCAATGCTATCCCCATAAAGCTACTATTGACTTTCTTCACAGAATTAGAAAAAACTACTTTATATTTCATATAGAACCAAAAAAGAGCCGATATAGCCAAGACAATCCTAAGCAAAAAGAACAAAGCTGGAGCATCATGCTACCTGACTTCAAACTATACTACAAGTTTACAGTAACTAAAACACCACGATACTGATACCAAAACAGATATATAGACCAATGGAATAGAACAGAGGCCTCAGAGATAATGCCACACAACTACAATCATCTGATCTTTGACAAACCTGACAAAATCAAGCAATGGGAAAACGATTCCCTATTTAATAAATGGTGCTGGGAAAACTGACTAGCCATATGCAGAAAATAGAAACTGGACACCTTCCTTACACCTTATACAAAAATTAACTCAACATGGATTAAACACAAACATAAAACCTAAAACCATAAAAACCCTAGAAGAAAACCTAGGCAATACCATTCAGGACATAGACATGGGCAAAGGCTTCATGACTAAAACACCAAAGGCAACGGCAACGAAAGCCAAAATTGACAAATGGGATATAATTAAACTAAAGAGCTTTTGCACGGCAAAAGAAACTACCATCAGAGTGAACAGGCAACCTACAGAATGGGAGAAAATTTTTGCAATCTATCCATCTGACAAAGGGCTAATATCCAGAATCTACAAGGAACTTAAACAAATTTATGAGAAAAAAACCAGACAACCCCATCAAAAAGTGGGCAGACAATATCCACAGACACTTATCAAAAGAAGACATTTATGCGGCCAAAAAACATATAAAAAAAGCTCATCATCACTGCTCAGTAGAGAAATGCAAATGAAATCCACAATGAGACACCATCTCATACTAGTTAGAAGGGACATCACTAAAAAGTCAGCAAACAACAGATGCTGGAGAGGATGTGGAAAAATAGGAACACTTTTTAAATACATATATTTTTTATTAGTATACTTTAAGTTCTAGGGTATATGTGCACAATGTGCAGGTTTGTTGCATATGTATACATGTGCCATGTTGCTTTGCTGCACCCATCAACTCATCATTTACATTAGGTATTTCTCCTAATGCCATCCCTCCCCCAGCTCCCCAGCCCCAACGGGCCCCAGTGTGTGATGTTCCCCTTCCTGTGTCCAAGTGATCTCATTGTTGAATTCCCACCTGTGAGTGAGAACGTGCGGTGTTTGGTTTTCTATCCTTGTGATAGTTTGCTGAGAATGATGGTTTCCAGCTTCATCCATGTCCCTGCAAAGGACATGAACTCATGCTATTTTATGGCTGCATATTATTCCATGGTGTATATGGGCCACATTTTCTTAATCCAGTCTATCATTGATGGACATTTGGGTTGGTTCCAAGTCTTTGCTATTGTGAATAGTGCTGCAATAAACATACACATGCATGTGTATTTATAGTAGAATAATTTATAATCCTTTGGGTATATATGCAGTAATGGGATCGCTGGGTCAAATGGTAATTCTAGTTCTAGATCCTTGAGGAATCACCACACTGTCTTCCACAATGGTTGAACTAATTTATACCCATCAATGATAGACTGGATAAAGAAAATGTGGCACATACATAACATGGAATACTATGCAGCCATAAAAAAGGATGAGCTCATGTCCTTTGTAGGGACAAGGAAGAAGCTGGAAACCATAATTCTCAGCAAACTAACACAGGAACAGAAAACCAAACACTGCCTGTTCTCACTAATAAGTGAGAGTTGAACAATGAGAACACATGGACACAGGGAGGGGAACGTCACACACTGGGCCCTGTCAAGGGGTAGGGGGCTAGGGGAGGGACAGCATTAGGAGAAATACCTCATGCTGGGTTGAGACGGGTTGATGGGTGTAGCAAACCACCATGACGGGTTGATGGGTGTAGCAAACCACCATGGCACATGTATACCTATGTAACAAATCTGTATGTTCTGCACATGTGTCCCATAACTTAAAGTGCAATTTTTAAAGAAAGAATAAAATATTGGAAAGCAACATAGAGTTACAAAAAACGGACAAAAAGTAAAGGTGTTTAGATCCTCAAAATGAGGAACTACACGTGGCCACAGCCACATTAGAAAGACTGTTACTCTGAAAGCACTCCCCAGACCAAGGCTCAAGCGATGAGTAGAACTCTGGTATCTAATAAATCTATTACCTGAGCCAACATCTGGAGAGACAAAACTCAGGATACATATTTGACTGCTTTATTTTTCTGCATTCCTCTCTGGCTCTTTTCCCCTAGAAGAGGATGTGGGTTTCCATATCTTATTACCTAGACTTCTGTATAAAATGTTATTGTCTAGTAACCTGGAAACCTGGGCCTTGACGTGGAAATTGGAGAAATGATAAAATGCAGACAATCCATTCTGAAGAAAGTACTCAGGCTAACATGGATGAAAAAAAATTCTATTAATATTTTTGAATGTTGGAAGCTGATTGTTTCTGCAGGTTTTTCTCTGTATGCCTACGAAGCGAATATCGCATTCTCGAAAAACCTCAAGCACTAGCATGCATTTAAGCTTGTTAAAATACGAAGTTTCTGAGGAAGTAGGTGTAGAGTGGAACCTGGGAATTGGCATTCCTAACACTTAATGTTCAAGGCATTTCCCCTATTTCCAACATTATTAGTAAATGACAAGGTGCCAAAGGCCCTTCTCCCCTGCAGGATTCTGAAGAACATAGAACACACAAGGAACTCAATCAAATCAGGCAAAATACCATCTTTTTACCAGAAGGATACGACTTTCTAATAAAGATGGAGTGGAGACCAGAGCTGGGACCAGAGCTCAAAGTGTCTTAATCCTCCTACTGGGACAGAAGGGAGCTATTCCCCATCCTGGGCCACCTGACAACCACAGAGTGACAGCCCCAGGAGAGAAAACCAACAGAATCAGACCCAGGCAGAGCTGCCAGAAGGAGACCTTCATTGGTGCCTGTAGAGTGGAAAGAGAAAGCAAAAGTGAAGGTCATGTCTGGTCACCACAGGACAAAGGGGAAAGAACAGTCTGCTTCCTGTTTTTGGCAAGTTAAAACAATAGTAGGAAGTGGTCCAGTGGGAGCCAGGCTCTCTAACATCCTGGAATTGATCAGTCATCTGCAGTCCTGAGAAGATGACAATTTATTAAGCAACTCCAGAGTTGCTTCCTCCTGGGTGTAGAGGGATAAACAGTTTCTCTTTCCAAGCCAGAGAGAGGAGAATGAGCTTGGTATAGAAACACCCAGTGCTGCCTTTGGTACCTTCCCCTGTAACTCTAAATCTCTAGGAAAGCTGCTGAAGCTTATACAATGCTGATCACTGTTATGATGGTGGAAACCAGGCAGACAACTGAACTTCAAGTGAATGAACTTCAAGTGCATGAAATGGAGTAAGACAGAGGACAGTGGCACATGCAGGAGGAAGTAGGGGAAGGATGAAGAAGTGAGTGCAGAAAGCTCCCTGTAGGAGGGAGTTTGGATTCTGTGTGCTGTGGAAATGCAGCTTGAGCCGAGTTTTACCAATCTCCAAGGGCAAGGGTGATGTGCAGCTGCCAAATGGGTGAAAAATATTTAATGAGTGCTTCATGCACTCCAGGACTTTGGAATCCAATGGTGAACCAGGAAGTGTTCATCAGCCATAACTGTAGGAGACAGACTGCATGTAGTCAAAATACAAGATCAAAACTACTTTGTCCTGGGTATATCCAGCATCAATGAGCATAAGTGTCTTGAATGGGCTAGGAAACGTTTCCCACAAAAAGGTCAGATAGATGATGAATGCTGCTATATGAATGCTTCAGCTGTGCCAAATCATCTTGTGGCTGACTGCCATGGTTATTACTTGAGACCGTCAGTATGACAGTTACTACTGTTACTACTCGAGACCGTCATTACAAGACTGAATGGAGGGACGAACATAGAAACGAAAACTTAAGACAAAAGAATCTGTTTTAAAGGAAGGGGAACTGGGGAAGAAGAAAAGGGCTCCCTGCTTCTAGTGAGCAAAGGCAGCCCCTGAGCTTCTACCACCCTTCGTATTTATTGGGTAGAATGACCAGGGAGCAGAAGGTCACAGTTGGTCAGCTGCTTAATTGTTCACAAGTTCACATTATTACTAACAGGCTTCAGATGTACCTAATCACAAGAAACACTGCACTTGGGCGTCACTGCCCTCAGTATCCCTTCTGGGTGGAAGACGCAGTTTGTCGGTCTGCCAACATTCTGCATTTGAGAAACAGTTTGCTGCCTACTCATATAGCCTCTAGTGGTATACTGAATTGACCACGACCCTCAATCTTTTGGCCTCCAACATTTCTCCCTTTTTGTGTTTGAATTAATTGAATAGGGCAATTGCAAAACGTGCAGCCTTCAATTGCCGGTTGGTGGTTCATTCCATCTTCACATTCAGATTCAACTGGCTCATGACTCGCACTGGGGGAACCAGGCCTGTGGCTGGGATCCACGGGTCCCTCCAGTCTCCTGTTCCATGGTCCTACACACCTTGAGGGCACCCACATGGTTTGTTCATTTTCTGTGAAAACACAAGCATACCCTCGTCCCCACGTTAGTAAATCTAGCAAAACAGAAGCAAAAAGCTTTTGCGGCTATAGCTGGGAGGCATGCCATTGCTGAAGCGTCGGCACCACAAGCTGTA
Organism: Papio anubis; assembly: GCF_008728515.1. NCBI lineage: Eukaryota > Metazoa > Chordata > Mammalia > Primates > Cercopithecidae > Papio > Papio anubis. Next base: position 8,655,599 of record NC_044979.1, read on the forward strand.
ACTCAACTTCTGCCTCCTTAATTAATTACCACGGGGTAAAACTTTCCATTGATAATGAGAGGCAGGCTCTTTCTGATTAACAGAAGGCACAGAGAAAGCAAATCGAGGTTTATCCTTATCCAGTCTCTCGTTCCATCACCACCCAAAGACAGCAGCCCAGGGAGCTGTGTACGAGGGTGAACATGAGAAACATGAAAAGGAGCAGCATGAGAGTGAACAGCTTGTTGAAGTCCCAGAAACAAGTTAAACGGCCCTGGTTCAAACGCCTCTGACGTATCTCCCCCTTTCCAAGATGACTCTTAATCCTAAGGGTTGCAGAGGGATAAACATCTGTCTTCAGGCTGTAACTTCTTCAGGCTGAATAGGGGTGATGATATTCCTGCCGAACTATTAGTGTCTCTGTTTCTGCTTCAGAAGACAGTAGAGGTGTTTCTACTACTGCAAGCGGTGGTACAGGCCAATTCTCATCCTCCCTCTCCTGCCCTCCACCCCCAGTGGGTTCAGGGGGAAGGACAAAAGACTTCTCTAAACCTTGAGACACAAAACACGATTGCCCATCCAGTCTGAGACAGGAGAGAATCTTAGCACTCTGTTGAACACTTTGAGCTGTTCCTACTCCCAACTAGGGATGAAGAAGATAGTTTTAGGGGCCAAGATAGGGGCCAATTATTTTAGATATTACTGACCACTGACACATCAGCTCCTGTATCCATAAGCCCATAAAACTTCTTTCCTTTGATTTGCACTGTACAGGTGGGTCTATCAGATGCCATGGGTTGTCTCTCTCCTAGTTGCACTTCCAAATCCCTGACCTCACTTCTTCTTATGTAGAGAGGGGTACAATTTACAGGAAATAAGCAACAGTTGAGCAATATATCCTCCCAGTTCAAAAACCCAAAGATCTTGTGACATTACCACTGCTTGAATTTCTCCTTCACAATCTGAATCAACAACTCCTGGGCCTGTAAGTTAAGACAGCTTTTGCCCAAAATTAATCCCATGTTTCCTGTTGGCAAAGGTCCCCAAATGCCAATGGGAATCTTAATGAGTCTGTTTCTTCCAATTAACGTAAGCTGTTCTCTAACTGGGAGATCTAATCCTGAGCTTCCCGGTGTTCCTGGGGAGAGGGAATCAATGTGCCTCTGGGAACCCATCCCTGAAACAGAGCTGTGGCCTGGACAGGGAATGCCCTCATTTTTTGAGGTGCCTGGGTCCAGGCCCCCTTCTCGCTTCCCGACAGGGGGCTGCCATTTTGATGAAACTTTGAGTGGCATTGATTAGCCCAATGATTCCCTTTATTGCAACGAGGGCCACGTTCTGGCATTTTTTCTCTTAAGAGTGGAACTGTGTTACAAGATCCCTTTTGCCCAGAGGTCTGGCAGTGTTCTTTTTTGAAACATCCAATTTTTCTACACTTATAACACTTTCCCATGTTAGGGCTTGACCCTTGGCTTCTTTTAGATCTGTCGGCTACCAAATTAGCCAATGCCTGAGTCAATACTGCAGAGCAATGAAGCTCAGTTCCCACATTCCGACAATCTCCAAGAAAACCTCCCAAGTCCTCTGCACATCTCACAAGTGCCAATGCGGGTTTACAATCCAAGAAAACCAAAGCTAAAGTTAGCCTTTCTGTAGCCACAAAAGAAGATAGTATAAGCCAATTTTCATTCTCCCTCTCCTGTTCACTACTTTCGATAGGTGCTGTAGGTGGGGCAAAAAATTCTCAAACTCTGAAATAACAAAAAGATAGTACATACCAAGCTCCAAACAAAAGAGAAAAGAAATAGCCAAATTCTTCCCCATGTTACCCTGATTCAAAAACGTACCATTTTTTGTACCTCTAGGGCTCTGACAAGTTCCTTTTTAAAGCCCTGAACTTGTGTTGCTGCGGGCAGACTTGTAACAGGGTTTCTCATTCGTCTGGTTTTTATTTTTTCTGAGCTTTAGTTTTTTCTGTTCCAGCAGACCTTCCTCATTCAAGTTCCTTTAGGATCCCATCTGTCTCAGCAACTTTTGCTAGTCTTTGCTAGTTTTTATCCCTATCTTTCCCTACCTATCTCTATTTGTCTCTATTTGTCCCTATTTGTCTCTATTTCTATTTATCTCTATCCCTACTTATCTCTATTTGTCTCTGCAGGCCTCTTCAGATCACTTCAAGTCTCTTTTTGTCCCTGTTTGTCCCTATTCGGGTGCCACCTGTGGCTGACTGCCATGGTTATTACTTGAGACTGTCACTATGACAGTCACTATTGTTACTATTTGAGACCATCATTACAAGACTGAATGAAGGGACAAATGTAGAAATGAAAACTTAAAACAAAAAGACACTGTTTTAAATAAAGGGGAACTGGAGAAAAAGAATAGCGCTCCCTCCTTCTAGTGAGCAAAAGCAGCCCCTGAGCTTCTATTGCCCTTCATATTTATTGGGTAGAATGACCAGGGAGCAGGAGGTAACAACTGGTCAGCTGCTTAATTGATCACAGGTTCATATGATTACGAACAAGCTTCAGATGTACCTAATCACAAGAAACATTGCGCTTGGGGCGTGACTGCCCTCAATATCCTTTCTGGGTGGAATATGCAGTTTGTCAGTCTGCCAACATTCTGCATTTATGAGAAACAGTTTGCTGCCTACTCATATAGCCCAAGTGGTATACGGAATTGATCATGACCCTCAATCTTTCGGCCTCCAACATTATCTGTTGTTTCTGAATCATGGAGGAGCCTAGAATGATATTTCTCATCACCTCTTACACTGTGTGGTCCAAGTGAGAGTCAATCAAGGTGATACATTCATATGAGATTTAGATGGTGGACAAGGAAGAAGGACCACTCTCTGGCAGCAACAGCAGGGAGACAATGAGCAGACCTAGCTGCATGTCACAGCAAATGAGCACCTGGAAACCACCCAGCTCTGTGCATTAGCAAGCTTCCAAGAACTCTGCATTCCCAGCCCTCCAAGGGGTGGGCCAGCCTCTAATTTCCTGGATTTGAAAATATATCCTACCTATACCTACATATGCTTCAGTTTTCCTGATCAAATGTTCTGTATAAGTGGAGGAAGATGAAATCCTTTTTGGGAGCAATCAGGGCAAAATCATGCTGGGTTCCAAAAGTGGAACAGAGCATGGTCCAGTAATCCTGGGTCATGAAACATGAAAATGAGACTGCTTACAAGGGATTTGTGTCAAATATCTAGCTAGAATTCTTAGATGACAAGTGTAGATGATTTTCAAACATCTATACCATGAATTCATATTTTATCCTGAATTTACAACACCTCTCATAAATTTGGAAATATTTTAAGACAAAACATTCCCCAGGGTATATAAGTACTAAAAACTCTTAACCTTTCACAATGTGGTTGTGTTGTTGAAGGTGTGCTCACAATCCATCTCTTCAGAGCCCTTACAGTGAGACAGCCAGAAAGGACCCATGCAGGGGAATTCCTTGCTGGTCTCTTTTGCCTTGTCCTCTCAGTGGCTGGGGACAAGGCAAGTAGCTACCAGCTGAGTTGATAGTGAACTCAAAGTGTTTCATTCAAAATGATGCCTCAGTGGAAGATCTTTCATGTTGTGCAAACATTTAAATATCCAGTCTTCTCCCCAATTTTCCCACAAAAGCTTTCATAACTGAAATAGTATTTTCTCTTACCACCTCTCCAAATAAAAATGTGGACAAACATAAACGGAGAGAAATTTTATAGCTTTACAGACTTACGTTAGTAAAAAAAAAAGAGTTCTAAAATCAAATATCTGAGCTCTCCATCTTAAGAAGAGGAAAAGCAGAGCAATGATACTGCTGTAACCCAGAACCTTACTTGTTTAATTGGGAAACACTGGAGGCATTGCCAAGAATAAGGCAAGTATGTTTGTATCTCCACTACTGCTCAACATTATAATGGAGTTATTGGCCAATGCAATCAAACAAAAGAAACCAATTAGATGCACAAGAATAAGTAAAGAAAGGCAAAATATGGAACATCCATATGATAAAATATTACTCAGAAAAAAAAAGAACAGGCAACTCAGATGATTCTCGAAAGCATTATGCTGCGATGAATGAACCCAATCTCAAAAGGGACTTCTTTTTGTCATCTCTAGATTCTCAGTGTCTGCTCTAGAACCAACCATGAGATATAAGGAGTCAATGAGTGTTAACGAGTGCATGAGTAGGTATGAACTCTCAAAACTCTTGAGAGAAGGAAACATGTCTCACTCTCCTCTTGTATTAATCACAATGCATAGTATTTGCCAAGGACCTCTGTCTGCCTTCTCTCCTGGGAGGCAAACAGGCAACACTCTTCTTACAGTTTTTCACTTGGGCTTCTCATCTGCTCGCTGCTTCTTAAGTCAAAACCTTGTTCTTTGCCTCATCTGCAGCATTAACCTGAATGCAAGGGTAAGGATAATTGCGTGTGTGTTACACTGAAAATAACCACTGCAGTTAAAGACTTTTTCCTATTAAACCTGAATGTACTTTCTCTTGGGAGGTATGTGTGAGTTTTTGTTCAAATATTTGCTTACAGACGGTTGTAATACAATAAGTGAGAGACAGAAGCTGTCTTACTCTGAGTGATTATTTCTAAAGGAATCACACATTTCATTGTGTAGTACTTCTCTTATCTTTGAGCCTTTGCTAACTTTTATTAAATGTACAGTCTAAACTTATTTGTGCTTTGGGGAAATAAGGAAGAAATGTATATCCTATTTTGGACAAAATGATTTAGGGCATGGAGAAGCCAATTTCAAGATGGAGAAACATGGAAAGTTGGCATAAGTCACATGTGACCTCTAGGACATACTGGTAGAACATGAAAACATGCTTTTGGAATTTCTAGAAATTATTAGGTGAGGAGAGCCCAGTAGAAAAGTAGAAAAGGAATAGGAACTCCAACTATTGCTATCTCTATATTAAAGGGAATTTTTGCATCGACAAAACTACACAGGTCTCAGAAACCTTGGTTACACATAATTTCCATCAGCACACAATGAAAATCCAAGGAGGTTGTAGTCTTTGGCTGATAAATGGGTTGAGATTGTGGCTCAAATCTTCTAGGGAAAGGGGGAAGGGGAGATGTCATGAGGGTAGACAAAGTCTAGCTCCAAAATCATCTTGAACTTTTACCATAAAGCAAAATTCATCCCTGTATTATTAGAAGTAGCGGCAGTATTTTCCAAGACAAAACAGGTTCCAATTCTGCACAAATATGAGATAATTGAAAAGTTTTATTATAAACACAATAAGCAAAAAGTTCAATGCAGTGGGGGCAGAAGTGTGTGGATAACCTGCCAAACAATTAGTATTCAAAGTGTTGAGTGAGGGAGGTGAGGTTCAACTATCTTTCTCAAGAAAAGGAGAGAACTGGGTATTCATCAAATTGGTTAAATTGAGGTTGGTCAAAGAGTTTCTACAGATACACCTGAATATACTAAACATTGCTGTATTATCTGTTGAATTGCTGTCTTTCACTCTTTCAGCATTTGGGGATCATTATTTAGTTGAATTCGTAGAGATCGATTTTCCAGACACATCTCTGTTCTTTAATGAGCAAATGATAAGAAACAATTTGACTCCTTATATGACAATGGAATTAAATAATTGACACTCATCTAGAAATAATTCTACAATCATCTCCATCTCTAAGATTACCTACTGCAAACAAATAATTGATCTTTCTTTCTAACAAACCACATGGGTAAGATGATCACTGTGACTCTGAACGCAAGAGTAAGTGAGTGGAAGCTACAAAGGGAGATTATCTGCTAATATAGAAAGAATCTAGAAGAAAATATTTTATTAGAGGTAACATGATATAGCTTGGAGTCATCTTCTTTGGTCTCTTGCATACATTTTCTCTGCGTGACTAAGGAAGAATTCACAAGGTAGTAAGCACCAATACTTTCTGCTTTGGAGTTTCACAAATTGAAAATTTGTCCCTCTCTTGTTAAGTCAATCAAATATCTACTAATGGTCAATGGTGGTCCTTAGTTATGAGCACCTGAGAGACAGAAACTAGAGCACTCTGACTATGCTAAATGAGTAAGTATGGGGCAAGGTTGCTAGAGAATATACAGAAAATACAAAGAGATTTTCATTAAGTTTAGTCTTCCGCGAACAGCTGTAAGAAAATAGAGGAAGCAATCTCTAATGCTCTCATGATAAATTCAAGTATCCTATCCTGACTCTCCACTTCCATTCTTGCCCCTTGCTGCCTTACAGCACAGAGAGCCTCCTGTTCTGCTAGTTTTTTCTCCATTTGCGCCTTTCTCTTTTCCTGCTCCAGCTTATCTTCCAGCTTTCTGATTTTCTCTTCATACTCCTCTCTTATCCGTGCTTTCTCTCTCTCCAGCTCCACTCTATAGTGTTCTTGTATTGCTTGTGTTTGCTTCTGGATCTCCTCCTCGGCCCTTTGGTACATCCTATTAGTGTAGCAGCCTCCCTTGTTCTCCCTCACCACGCGCTGGATCAGGGCCAGCAACTGTGCCCTCTGGGCCTCCTGCTCAGCGCCTGTTGCCCTGTTGTTGAATGCACAGTAGCGGTCACCAAAAATGTCCATCAACTCTTGAACGTCTCTTGGAGCTTCCCCTAAGTAGTCATGCAAATTGGTGCCATCTAAGTCATCTTTCCGGGTGAATACGAGAATCATGAATCTTCTAGCCCTCTCTCCAAACATTTTCAGGATCTTCTGTGTGGCCTTGTGCTCTTCCTTAGTGTAACGGCCCAATGGGACCACCAGAAGCAGAGCGTGAGGCCCTGGGGAGGTCAGGAGAATGCAGCGAGCAATCTCCTTGGATGTGTCAGCATTGTGCACCTCTGTGTCGAAAATGCCTGGTGTGTCAACCACGACAAGTTCTGTTTCCTTCCATGAGCTGCTGCGTTTCTCACACTCCTTGGTAATGGATTTTGCTGCAATGCCAGAATGGAACACTTTCTGGTCAAGGATGCTGTTTCCTGTTGCACTTTTTCCTGCTCCGGTTTTACCCACTAACACAATTCTCAATTGGGAATCTCTGGGCTCTTGCCTTCCAGGCCCTGGGATATCAAGAAAAAAAACAAACAAACAAAAAACAAAAAAAAGCCATGCTGTTAGAATCTACCTCTAATAGATTCCCCTGCAGGGTCCTCACCCCCAGTGCCCTTCTCTGTTACTGGCTGTGGGGGCTTCTTCTGATGTTACTGCCAATAATAGCTGTTTTGTTTCTTTATTTTTTCTTTTTTTTCTTTCTGAGACAGAGTTTCACTCTTGTTGCCCAGGCTGAAGTACAGTGGCATGATCTTAGCTCACTGCAACCTCTGCCTCCTGGGTTCAAGTGATTCTCCTGCCTCGGCCTCCCAAGTAGCTGGGATTACAGGCATGCACCACTACACCCAGATAATTTTTGTATTTTTAGTAGAGATGGGGTTTCGTCATGTTGCTCAGGCTGGTCTCAAACTGCTGACCTCAGGTGATCCACCCGCCTCAGCCTCCCAAAGTGCTGGGATTACAGGCATGAGCCACTGTGCCTGGCCAGCTATTCGTTTCTAATGAGGTAGTGCAGGGAGTAACCCAAGATTTGACTTTAGGGTATCTGTAGTGGAGATTTATTTTCCCAATTTATATTCAAAATGAAGCATTTCTTCTTCCCCTTAAGAAGCCAGGGAAGTGGGTTATACAACCTGTCATTATTCTTAAAACACAGTTTCCCACGTTTGATAACCAGAATCCCGGGATGAAAGAAGCATATTTCCGAAAGTGATACGACTGAGAACACGGGATACAGGAAGGCTAAGATTATCTAAGGAAAGATGTGGGCTGGTGTTCACATTTTTATTTAGTTAGCATCACAGTGGAAGGCTTTGTCCTAAGGATAACCTGAGAGCATTGGTTGGCCATAGGGAAGGAAGTAGGAGAATCATGGGAGGCAAAATGACAAAGCACCAAAGGCCAGCTCCAACACTGCAACAGTTAGTCAGTGTTGACAGCATATGGGTGACAATCCATGGAGGACATTGTAAATGTAGCCACAATCTATTCCCATCCCTGGATGCATGCCTCTGGGGTGCAGATTTGCAGTTCCTCCCATCAAGATGCTATCTGTCTCTTCAACTGTTGGATCTGGGTGGGCCTTATGACTTGCTCTGGACAGTAGGACAGTAGAAAGCCTAGTGCAAGCAGAGACCCCAAAAGTGCTTATGCACTGTGGCTTGCCTTTTCTTTTTGCTCTTCCTGCAACTGCCTTATAAGGAAGCCTGGACTAGCCTTCTTGATGATGACAACAAAGCCAAGTTATCCCTGTTACCCTTGCTGTCTGAGAGCCTGCTAACTACCAGACATGTCCACAAGGCTATCCAAGACCATTCAGGCACTAGCTCACCCCAGATGCATGAGCAAGAGCCAAGCTGGCACAGGCCCAAGAATGGCACAGTGAACCCACAGAATTAAGAACCAACTAAATGGCTGATGTTTTAAGCTACGAAACTTTGGGATAGTTTATTAAACCAGCAAAATTTCAACTGATTTAGTCAATTTCTATGGATAAGGAAGAAAATGGAGGGTCATGTGATACACCGAATGAGCCAGCCAGTTTAATTTGTTGGTTATAGTGAGACCACCAGGAGCTGGGAAATTAGGGACCAGGGTGAGGGATCAATTACTCCCGCATTCCTCATTCCCAATCCTCCTCCAGGCTGAAGAAAGGGGCATAAAACAATCAGAGAGGCTACAACTAGCTATTCTGGTATGTCCATGATGTAGGAAGCAAGAGGTAAGAAACTGTACCAAGCCCTGGGTCAATCAGAGGATATTTAATCTCTCTTCTACTTAGCTGCTACAGCCACACCATGGGCAGAAAGTGCAGAGGGTCAAGAGAGATGAAAGAGCAGGTCAAATGAAGAGAAAATGAGAAAGGAGGTCGGAAATATTTTTCTCCTGCTCAAATGGGGACTGGGTGGCAAGGCAGGAGAAACCCCACTCCTATTCCCCCCCACATCCTTCACCCCTGCTGGGGAGCATTGACTGCCCTCTCACCATAACTGGCCCCTGGTGTGCTGGGGTTGAAGCTCACACTGCCGAATTGGGCTGCCATTGTCGCTTGAACTCCTGTAAATCGAGAAACATAACCAGGTCATTTTAGGGAAATGGAAGCAACTAGAATCCCTGACTGCCTGTAGTCAACAACTTTCTTTTTGCCATGAGCTTGCCACGTTGATTTCTCCTGCTCCATTTCCCAAAAGTCTCCTCAACCCTCTCTTTTTAAGTTTCATTTTCAGATTGTTCCTTTTTCTTTACACAAACATAAATGCTTCCAGTGCTTCCTCAGCACTGGTTCTGGCCCCTTCCCCCCTCTACCTAGAGATTCATGGCTTGGATGCCTTTATATGAGGTCTGTAGCCTACAACCTCCTCAGAGTTCCAAACTTTTATATCTCACTCAGCTTATAAAAGTTTCAAATTTTGCATCTCACTCCATTTGGCTATTTCATGGGCATCTCAAACAGAACCTGGCCCAAATTAAGCCCTGACCTCCACATCCTGTCTGCCTCCCTGGCTCTCCCCTCAGCAGATGGCACCACCATCTAGCCCCATGGCTCCTGCAGAACCTTGGGGTCATCCACAACTCTTTTATCCTCTCTCTCTCATTAGCCCATCACCAAATCCTATTGATTTTACTTCCAAAAAACTCAAAATCTCCCATTTCTCTCCATCTTTGTGCTAATACAACCCACTGTCAATTGTATGCAACTTAACAGGCTTTTAATTGATCGTCTTCCCTTAAATCCTTTTTCTACACTACCACCAGATATTATTTTAAAACTAAAATTTGACATTTTTTCTTGTTTAAATTTCCTAGTGGCTTCCTATTGGTTTCAAAAATAACTTGAGTCCTCAAAAATAACTTAAGCCCTGTGTGATCAGCTGTCTCCTCTCTCCAATGTGTGAGCCACACTACCCTCAATGTCCTGGAAATCTTCTAGGTTCCTTCCACCTTCAAGGCCTTTGCACTATCATTCTCTCTCTCTGGAGCACTCACCCTCCAACGTAGTGCTCAGCTTGTTCCTGCTCAACCCGCAGGCCTTGGCTCTATAGAGAGTCTTCCCCAACACCACTGTCTACCAGCAACACCCTCTGGTATGATCCACTGCACCCCAGGGGGTTCTTACAGAATATGTATTACTTTAGGAAGTTAATTGTTTGATTTTTTTTTTAACTGTCTTCTCTTATACTATAAGCTTTGTGATGGGAAGACTACATATGTGTTGTATTTCTCATCATTCCCTGGGGACAAGCACAATAATGGGCAAAGAATGGTTCTCAATCATTATTTGTTAAATAAATAAATGGATAATCTCCCTGCTTCTTGCCTCTGATTCATCACTATGTCCAGCCCACATCTGATCTGTGAAAATGACAATCCTTTCCTTTATTAATTAATATGTAGTGTTATAGAAACATGGCATTAATTTTAAAATTTCATTGCTACCTACAAACATTTTGCAATGGAGAAAGATATTTGAAGAACTCTTATTGGAGCAGATTTTGACCAAAACAGGCAGAAAATGGTAGTTGTTAAAGACAGAGTCACCTCATAGGAAGTCAACAAATATGAAACACAGTGAAAAGCCAGACATTTCTTTTGAAAGAATGACTATTTCTTTATCTTTCAAGAACAGGGTATAGGAAAGAGCTTCTTGTAAACAAAGAAGATAAAGAATTTTTAAAAACCAACTTTAGTGGCTGGTTTTAGGAGAGAGGATAGGACACCAGCAACAAGAAAACAATACTGTGACATTCTGGATTTTTGTGACATTCTCTGGGTGTTTCTTCAAATCATCCTTCTAGTACGTGGGCTCTTTAATGTGCTCTGCTGTTCCTAACTCAGAGGCAAAGCCAGGAGACTGTGCTTCTGTAGATGCTGACCTTAGGTGGCTGAGTTCTCTCTCTGCCTAAGGAAAAAGCACCCATCAGAACCCAGCTTCTCCTGAACTGCAGAGAGTCACACCAGGTGGCATCTCCCTCCTCCTACCGCTAAAGGGGAGCTCAACGCCCAGTAAACCCAGGACTGTCCCTGAGGAGGCAGTTTCCCTAACGGGCATCTCTGAGCATACAGTTAATCCTGTAACAAGACCTCCGACTGTAGAGCCTCCAATCCTGACCTCGGTGCAGTCTTTGTGGGGCCACATACAGAGCTGTGCGCCTTACACATCCCAATGTTCTTCTTCCCACCAGCTCCCCTAGAGCTAATTCTGTTCGCTCACCTAACTTTATCCCTGGAAGAATCAAAGTTTCTATATACATTCCACAACCAGTGAAAGGAAACATTTATTTGTAAAACAAGTATCCTCTGAGCAGCAACCCCTGAAAGAGGCATTAATTTGTAGGGCTCAGCCTTCAAAACAGATTACAACCTAAAATTAGCAAAGACAGGAAACAGGAACCAATAAGAATACAGTCTGAAAACGTGTTTACCAGATGATTTAAGATACAGGTCCCTCCTCACCAAAATCGCACATTTGTCCCGACCCCCACCACACACACCCCTGTTCCCTTACCTGGAAAATCAGGGTCCTGCACCCCTCTCTGATTTTGCACACAATACTAAGCCAGGATGTTGAGAAAGAGGAAAAGAGAGGAAGTAAGGGGAGGAGCTGTCCAGATTTACTTGTGCAAGGGACCTGCCCACCTGATCATCCAGCAGCACTAATAGAACTTTCTACAGGGAGGGGATTGCTCTGTGCTGTCCACGGTGGTGACCCTTAGCCCCATGTGACTACTGAGCACTTGAAATGTGATGAGTGTGATTGCAGTTCTGAATTTTAAATTTTATTTTGTTTCAATTTATTTAAAGTTAAACAGCTACTCCATTGTCAGAATTCTAAAAGGCAAAGTCAGGCAGAAAAACTTGCACCAGGCATTTTCTCCAGAAAGAAAGGAGGAATATTCAGTTTGGTATGCCTGGTGGCTACCATACTGAACCTTGCAAAGGCTCTGAAGTGAGACGAAAAACATGAGTCATGCTGTGACATTCTGGAAGAAACTGCTAGGCCAAAACCAGAGAGTCACCAGTTATTCTGAAAGACCCCTGAGCCCCTGAACCCCTGCTCAGCACAACAGGCTTCCCAGCTGAGTCCCCATACCTCTTTCTCCCAGTGCTTCAGGTATGTCCTCTGAGTCCACAGTGTGTCCTGTATTTCCAGGGTATGTCCACGAGTCATGTGCTAGAAGCAAAAGAGAGTAAATGACCTTCATTGGACTGACTAGGATGGGCCCAAATTTGCCTCCTGAGATGGTCCTGGAACCATTGAAATAGTCTAAACACTGACGTCTGACACTACTTACCACTAAAATGGAAACTTTGAGAATATTGTAATGGGGTCCCAGCTCACCGTTATAACCAATTATTTTTCCATTATAGAAGGGGTCTCAATTTACCATTATACTCTACAGCTGAGACCTTATTTAGAATTGCACAGCACTTCAGTAATCATAAAATTGCTAATAATTCTAAAGAGAACTGTAAGAGACAAGATATATATTTCTTTGAGGATAGAATGTGGTTGGCCTTGGGTATACAAGCACAGGATGGCTACCCTAAAACACAGGACAGGGCAATGGAATATATTTTGTACCAACAGTAAGAATAATTGTACAACACTGTCCTCAGTGCCAAGTATTACAATTACCACCTCAAGGAACTGGTGTTACCCCTAGAGGGTTGGCACCTAACAAAATCTGACAAACTGATGTTACCCACATTCCTACATTTGGTAAACTTTCTTATGTTCAAGTGTTGATACATTTTCAAAATTCATATGGGCTACCCACCAAACTGGTTAAGCTACAGCACATATAAAAAGACATTTGCTTTCTTGTTTTGCTGTTATGGGCATTCCACAGAAACTTAAAACAGACAATGGGCCAGGCTACTGCAGTGAATCTTTACAAACATTCTTACAACAATGGGGTGCTCGACATAGTACTGATATACCCTATAATTCTCAAGGACAGGCCATTGTTGAACTTGCAAATAGAACTTTAAAAACTCAATTACAGAAACAAAAGGCAAAGAGGGGGAATACTCCACTCCCCATATGCAGCTACAACTGGCTGTTATTACTTTAAATTTTTTGAACTTGTCCATAGATCAGGTTACAACTGCAGCAGAGCAGCATCTAACAGGGCAAAAAATAAATCCCCATGAAGGAAAACTCGTGTGGTGAAAAGATGTCAGAACAAAGACCTGGGAAGAGGAGAGAATCATCACATGGGGTAGAGGGTTTGCTTGTATTTCACCAGGAGAAAATCAGCTTCCTGTGTGGGTGCCTACAAGACATCTTAAGCTGTGCCGTGAGTCAGAATCCAAGGAAGAGGAGAAGACCTCAGAACTTCTCTGCACCCCTAATTCACCTGATGGCTCAAATGAAGATATCTGCCAAGCAGAAGGTGACCAGCAAGATTCACCAGGCAACTCCGCCTACCTGGCAGCAGATCAAGAAATTGACCCAGCCTGCAGAAGAGGACCTGAAGTCTCAGGACAAGCCACAGACCTCCTGCAATCTGTTAGTAGCTATGATGGCAGTAATTATCCTGGTGGTGAGTCTCCCCGTAGCTGAGGCTGATCAAAATTATACTTATTGGGCTTACATTCCATTCCCTCCATTGATTAGACCTGTTACTTGACTGGACTCCCCACTTGAGGTTTATGTTAATGATAGTGTTTGGATGCCTGGAACAACTGATAACCAAGGCCCTACTCATCCAGAGGAGGAAGGTATGTTAATAAATGTGTCCATTGGTTATTGCTTTCCTCCTATATGTCTGGGGCCTGCAGCAGGATGTTTAGATTATGACAAACAAAGCTGGAGGGTTTATGTCCCTGCACATAATGGATCAGAGACCTCTGTTCATATAGTTAGTGTAAGGAATTTTCAATCTAAAACAAAAGTCGTATCCTCAGGAAATTCCTATCATACAGCTAATAGTCTTACTAATCAATTTAGGCCAAGAAAGAAAAAATGCCCAGAACAATTGACAGTATGTTCTAAGGAAGCTGAGGTGCTAACTTGGGAAGACTGCATTGCAAATAGTGCTGTAGTACTGCAAAATAACTCCTATGGAATCATTATTGACTGGACCCCTAAGGAGCAATTTGCAGTAAATTGTGCTGGACAGCACAAGGGATGTCAAGAGTGCAGCTTGCCAATTGAGTATTCTGAAAAAGCACCTACCCAAAAGTATAGAATAGAAGCCGACTTTCCTATCTTCTGGGAAGGCAGTGATATGGCTCCTCCACTCCCTAAAATGATTGATCCAAGAGTGGCTCAGAACAACCAGAACTGTAGAAATTAATGATGGTTCAAACCCCAACACGGATTCAAAAAGGAAAATATAAAACAGAAACCCATAGTAAAAAACTTCAATTTGTTGTAGCTTTGACCTCTAATCAGATGCCCCATTACAGGGTTGTGTTAAACCTCTTATGTTGGCAGTAGGACAAATCAATATTTTACCAGATTTTCAAACTATATCATGTCTTGGCTGTCATTTTTTCACTTGCATTGATTCTACATTTGATAAGAATAATAGTATCTAGCTTGTCAGAGTCCGAGAGGGAGTTTGGATACCTGTTTCCCTTAATAGACCTTAAGAAGCTTCCCCTTCCATTTGTATTGTCACTGAAATACTAAGGAGAATGCTTACTTGAACAAGAAGATTTATTTTCACTTGTATTGCAGTCATTATGGGTATTATAGCTGTAATAGCCACAGAAGCATCCACAGGTGTTGCTTTACATTATTCTGTTCAAACTGCTGATTATGTTAACCAGTGGCAAACAAATTCTTCCAAGCTTTGGAATACCCAGAAACAAATTGATCAAAAATTAGCTAATCAGATTAACGATCTCCATCAAACAGTACGGTGAAGAGGGGATTGAATTATGAACTTGGAACACAGAATACAAATATAGTGTGATTGGAATACTTCTGATTTTTTTATTACTCCTCAATCTTATAATGCCTCTGTGCATCATTGGGAAAAGGTTAAATGCCATCTAGAAGGAAGAGAGGAAAATCTAACATTGGATATAATAAAATTAAAGGAACAAGTTTTTGAGGCCACTTAACTCTCTTATCTGGTGCTGATGCCCTTAATGGAGCTGTTGATGGGCTCTCTGACCTGAATCCTCTGAAATGGATTAAAACCATTGGAGAATCAACTGCTACAAACTTTGCTTTAATTTGTGTTTGTCTATGCTGTTTATTTTTACTCTACAGGTGCAAAAGATGCCTCGGGAGAGAAGCCAGACACCACAAGCAAGCCATGATAGCAATGGCAGTTATTGATAAAAAGAAAGGGGGGTAGCAAGTGCTGGTGGAAGCGTTTATGGGGTGCCAGTTTAGCCAGTCACCCCTGTGTAGGACACCTATGGAACACCATAGGGGGCCCCTGAGGAGAAACACCTCCTTAGTGCCATTGTGTCCCCAGGCCAGTGAGCATGGCTGAAAAACTCCCTTGAAGCAGTGCAATGTGACCAGACATGCTGGCTCTTTGTAAAACCAACTCCCACCAGCTGCAGCCCAATAAGTTAAAGATTATCTCAGTAGTTAGACATATGCTTTTAGCTTAAAGGAAATTCACATAACTGCCACTACTGTAGATCTTTCACTACTGAATGACACACATCCCCCTCCTTCACCATTGCACCCTGTACCATCCCCTTCTTAGGTCAAAAGATTGTACTCAATACATTGCCAGGCAGCCAGAGCCCTGGGCCTTTTGCAGCCTTCACTCCAGCAACTGGCCCCCTAGACTTGCTTTAAATCTTAGCTTGTCTTTTCTCATTCCTTTGTAGTCATCAGACTTTGGGTAGCCACGGGTAGTGTTGAGGCTGGACCCCAACAAAAGGGATGATAACAGACTGTAATAATGCAGTTTTGAGGACAGAGATGCAGATGGACATCTCTGAAGAGCATGGAGTGTACAGATATGTGTACCTCATATTAACACTCATTAAAGGTAATTCAGAAAAGAAGGATATTAATTAATATACCCAATTCTGTGCATGTCAGTCAGCCTCTTCTCCCAACCACACCTGTCCTTGCTTAATAGGCTCATCACATGGTGGTAGGGATGGGGACTATGCATGAATGCAGGAATTTTGACTCCCAGTCTCCGAGGCCAAGCAGGCTACAGCCACTGTTAAGTGACCAAACTAATAAGAGCTAAGACCAACACTGAGCCTTTGATCCAACACCATATCCGAGGGAGATCAGTTGGCCAAATGGTGGCGTCTCCCATGTCTATGGTGGAAAGCACAGAACCAATGTGTGATATCAGAGTGGATCTTCCCACTATTGATCCTAATGAGCCATGTGAAATTGTGGCTTCCCTTACCCACAACTTTGGGTTCTGTTGGCCTCAGTTCCCAGGAAAAGAATGCTTCTCTCATGAACACAATGTTTCCCCAACTGTTGGGGGAACCCGCCCCCAATATTTCAATGTAGCTTCTTTCTATTTTCCTTAAGTGTCAGCCAGCTGAGAAATAAAGAGAGGCAGTAAAAAAGAGGAATTTTATAGCTGGGCTGATGTGGGTGACATCACATATTGGTAGGACCGTGATGCCCCCTGAGCCTCAAACCAGCAAGTTTTTATTAAGGGTTTTAAAAAGGGGAGGGGGTGTAAGAACAGGGAATAGGTACAAAGATCACATGCTTCAAAGGGCAAAAAGCAGAACTACTAATAAGGGTCTAACAAAGATCACATGCTCTGAGGGAACAGGACAAATGGCAAAAGCAGAACTACTGATAAGGGTCCAACAAAGATCACAGGGCAAAGGGCAAAAGCAGAACTACTAATAAGGGTCTATGTTCAGTGGTGCACGTATTGTCTTGATAAACATCTTAAACAACAGAAAACAGGGTTCGAGAGCAGAGAACTGGTCTGACCACAAATTTACCAGGGCAGAGTTTTTCCCACGCTAATAAGCCTGAGGGTACTGCAGGAAACCAGGGCATATCTTAGTCCTTATCTCAACTGCATAAGACAGACATTCTCAGGGCAGTTGTTTATAGACCTCCCCCCAGGAATGCATTCCTTTTTCAGGGTATTAATATTAATATTCCTTGCTAGGAAAAGGATTTAGCGATATGTCTCCTACTTGCACATCCATTTATAGGCTCTCTGCAAGAAGAAAAATATGGCTCTTTTTGCCTGACCCTGCAGGCAGTCAGACTTTATGGTTGTCTTCCCTTGTTCTTAAAAATTGCTGTTATTCTGTTCTTTTGCAAGGTGCACTGATTTCATACTGTTCAAACACACATGTTTTACAATCAATTTGTACAGTTAACACAATTATCACAGTAGTCCTGAGATGACATACATCCTCAGCTTACAAAGATAACAGGATTAAGAGATTAAAGTAAAGACAGGCATAAGAAATTATAAAGGTATTATTTGGGAACTGATAAACGTCCATATTAAAATGAAATCTTCACAATTTATGTTCCTCTGCCACAGCTCCAGCCAGTCCCTCCATTCGAGGTCCCTGACTTCCCACAACACCTAACAATATAGGAATGTTCAGATTATGTATTTCTTCTTAAGTGAACTTTGGTAGTTTCAAGAAACTTCTCTATTTCATCAAAGTTGTTGAATTTGTTGGCCTAAAGTTTTCCATGATATTCCCTTATTATCATCTTAATTTATATAGAATCTGTAGTGATGCAATAATTGATATTTTATACTTTCTCCATATTTTTTCTTATACACCTGGATAGAAGTTTGCCAGTTTTATTGATGTTTTTAACAAAACAGTTTTGGGTTTTATTCATTTTTAAAAATATTTTTCTGTGATTTTTTAAATGATTTCCTGTTGATCTTTATTTCTTGTGCTTACTTTGAGTTTAATTTGCTCTTTTTTCTTATTTCTTAATGTGGAAATGGATGTCATTGATATAAAGTTTTTCTTTTTTTTCTATTACAAGCATTTGGGGCTATAAATCTCCCTCTAATATTGCATTAGCCGAATCCCACAAATTTTCATATGCTGTGTTTTTCACTCATTTAAAATGCTTTCTAATTTTCCTTTTAACATAGTTTTTTGCCCACAGATTATTTAGAAAATGTAACTTAGTTTCCAAATATTTGGAGATTTTCCAGATATATTTCTGTTATTGATTTCTAATTTAATTTTGTTATTGTCTGGGATAGGCTTTGTATTATTTTGATGCTTCTACATTCATTGAGACTTTTTTGTTGCCTGGAACATGTTCTATCTTAGTAAATATCTCATGTGCACTTAAAAATAATGGGTATTCTGCGATTGTTGAGTGGAATATCCTATCAATATCAATCAGATTAATTTGGTTGATAGTGTGATCACGTCTCCTATAAACTAATTTTCTGTCTACTTGTTTGAGAGAGGAGTGTTGAAATCTCTATTATTTTGGATTTGTTTATTTCTTCCTACAGGTCTATCAAATTTGCTACATGTATTTTGAACCTCTGTTATTAGAGGCATAATATTCGAGTATTGTTATGTACTTTTGACTAACTCCTTTCTCATTATGAAATTATGTTCTTTATTCTTAGTAATATTTGCCCTGAAATCAACTTTGTCTGGCAGTAATATAGTCACTTTGGCTGTTTTTATTAGTGTTATGATGATGTTTCTATTTCCATTCCTTTACTTTTAACTTATTTGTGTTTTTATATTAAGAGTGGGTTTCTTTTAGGCAAGATACAGTTGGTGTCTTGGTTTTTTAATCCTACCTGACAATCTGCTTCTAATGGAAATATTTAGATCCTTTGCATGCCATGTGATTATTGACATAGTTGGGTTTAAATCTATCATCTTGCTATTTGTTTTGCCCCATCTGTTGTTTCCTTTTTCCTATATTTCTGCCTTCTTTTGGGATTGAATATGTTTATTATTTCATTGTTATCTTTGTTGTCAGCTTAGTGCCTACAACTCTGTTTTGTTCATATTTTAGTGATTGCTTTGGGATTTATACGATATCTCTTTAACTTATTATAGTCCCCATCTGAGTCCTAGTAAGCCACTCCATATTCAGCAAAAGAACCTTGTGGTACTGTGTTCCCCTCTAGAACTTTATGTTACATGTCATACATTTGACATTTACATGTTTTATAATGATCAGGCCAGGATCAGGATCACAGTGATCAGGCCAGGAAGTGACACTGACAGACAAGCATGGAGAGCTTGGTTTTAGGAATCCTGGCATAGGGAGCAATACAAGTACAAGCCTGTATCTTGAGTGATTTTGACTTCAGGTTCATCAGTAAAATGTTAAATTAGTGACATTTAAGGGTAAATTTGGCACCCTTATTCATCACAGAATAACCAAGCAACCAGGTGACACCATGAGGCACAGGCACTGCGAGATCTAGCAAACCAGACAGCCCCTTCATAGTGGGTCTCCCAAATCCTTCCCTCACTTTGCCACACATTAAAGGAACTCACAGATTTTTAGCCATTCAACGATTAGAATGGTGGGAACAGCATCTTCCAAGTACTACCAGAACCTGGACAGATTATTAAAGAAACTACTGTTCAGTAACACCATACAGCCCTCAAAAGCTTTGCAATTTAGTGTTTGCCAGTTTCTGTTCTTTTATACATTTATTCCTTCTATTTTACAATTTGACATCTTTTTTTTCAACCCTTGTACTCCTTCATATGCGTATACAAATATCTGTACCACTTTATTACAACTTATATGGTAAAGAGACCAGAGGATGACTTTTCAGAGCACATCCCCAGGAAGTCTGTGGTCTACAAGTGATGTTGGCCCATTTCCCAGAACCATCTTATATTATGAGAATGAGATTGTTGATTATAAATTTACCTATGTACAACAGCACTATCTCTCTGCCTCAGCCAAAACCATTTCCTTCCCCACTTCCTCCACTTTTTGACTTACCCATCACAAATAATTGTGGTCACTTCACAGGATAGAAAGGTTAGAATGCAGGGTCCATATCTGCTATACTATACAATGATTGGTGCTCAGAATGGACTGAAGGTAGAGGTTGGGAAAAGAAGGAATATCCCAGGAAGATCTCAGGATCCTGAACTGTGCTCAGCAGGATATTCCTTGGGCATCTCTCCAAAGTGGTGTTGGACCAAGGGTAAAGGAGAGTTACAGAATATTCCTATAAGCCTCCAACCTGGAGAGGAGGCTACCCAGTTAAGGGTAGCCACAGCTCTATCTTGAGCTGGGTATAATGCCTGATGCGAGTGCTCTGCCTGACTTTGCCTTTTAGAATCCTGACAACGGATTTTTAAAATCCTACACTAATTATTAAAAACTTAGCAGATTCCTTCCTTCTCAAAATTATCAAAATAATTTTTGATTATTGCTTATTTGAACCAATCACAACTTGAAGTTTGCATTAGAATTTCTCTATTTCCAAGTAGTGAATGACTAAAAATGGTTCTGTGTAAACACAAATATGTAAAAGTATATTTCACATTTTCTCTTATTATATTTTATTTCCATTTAGTAAGAGATCAGAGATTTCACAGTCAAGATAGCAAATTGGCCATAAGCTAAGCATTCTGTAAAATAGACTAACATATATAACATACATTCTGTAAAATAGACTAACACATTCTGTAAAATAGACTAACCACAGACATCCTCACTTTTTGCAAACCCTGTTAAAGTGAGAATGACGAAGTTTAAAAGGTTATAAAGCCACAATGTCATAGAGAAAGTGGGAGTATGAGCATCAGTGATAAGAGATTTAACCATATTTCTGTAAGGCAGAGAGAAAGGAGGATGCAGTGGGGCCTCACATTAAAAATGAGCATGAGCCCTGAGAGGCTGGAGCTGAGGTGGCCACAGAGGTTGTCTGGAGTGTCTTGGGAAGGTTCAGACAGGTTTAGAAACGCCAGCTGCAGTGGAGCTATAGGGCTGAAAATGGGGATTGGTTGATGATCTGAACATGAAATAGTTGACCCCACAACGCCCTTCCCTTCCCCTGGAACCCAACATTTCAAAGTATTTCACCCCAGGTACATGATTAGAAGATTCTTCTCTAATGTCCCAGAAAAAATCCTCTGCATTCTGACATTTACGGTTCCCTCAGCATAATGGCTTGCAGCTGCTCTATCACCTCAGGTGAAGCCTGCGGTCCACATCCTCACCTGTTACAGACCTCTGGTCAGCTTTCCTAATAATTTATTCTTAAGCATGAAAAGGCAACCATATAGAGCTGCTGTCTGAGGAAAGCCTACAACATGAAAGAGAGAAGAGAGGACGTTAAAGGGAACTACAGCCCTGAAGGGAACTGTTAATTTAGGAAACCAAAACAAGGAAACCCAAACAAAAAAAATTCAACTTCCTAATTTAAAAGTTTTTAAAAATAATATCTAAAAATTAAAGTTTAATTTAATTAAAGATTCTTATCCTTCATGCTGAAATCAACTAAAGGCAATGGAAAAGACTACATACATATTCGTAAAAGCAGAAAAGAAAATAAACCTTCTCAGACATGGAGCTAAGGGAAGGTGAAAACTCAGTGTGGCAAGGGCTGGACAGCAGCTGGCTGTCACTCTCAGGATGTTTTTACCAAACCTGGAGAACTTCAGCTTTGCTTTTCAAAGACTTACTGACATGAAAATGAGAGATACAGAGAAAAGTTCATTCAAAGGAGAGTCTGACAGGGGTATTTCTACCACAAAACCCAAAGAACTACACCTTCAGTGTGGCGTGATCCAGAAGTCAGTGACTTAACAGTTACTGAACCAGATGATAGATCTAAAAAAAAGTCCAGAATGCAGTCAAAAGAGACAAAAGATGGCTGACAGAAAGAAAACAAGAGAATAGGGTAGAGGAAATCTTATGTGGTAATGGTTGCATTTTTCCTGAATTGATGAAATTCACCAATCAACAAATTCTAGAAATCTAACCCCAAAGAAGAAAATTAAGGAATCATCTTAACACATATCAGTGAAGTTGTAAAACATCAAAACAAAGAATATCTTAAAAGACACCAGAAAGGACAGGTGACCTTTGAAAGAGAGATGATTACAACTATGCTGATGTCTTAATAGTAACAAAGAAAGTCAGAAAACAGTGGAAACATATTTTCATATCCTGAGAGGAAATAACCATGAACCTAAAATTCTATATTGAGGGGAAATTGCTGTTAAAATATAAGGACAAGATAAACACATGTCAGATAACAAAGATTGAGAGTGCTTGGTACTAGCACCATCTCATTAAAAGAATTTCTAACAAATATGCTTGAGGCAAGAGAAAAGTAAGTCTAGGTAGTAAACAACAGGTGAAAAAAAGACTGAGTCTGGACAAACATACACTGTACAAAATAAAAAGGAAAAAATAAGATAATTAAAATACACAACAACAATATATAGCTGAGGTGGACAGTGAGAATGGAATTAAAATATTCTAACATAACTTGTATAAAAAGAGGTTAAAAATATACATTACCTTTAGACTTTGATAAATTAAGAATGTGTATTCCTTTTTCTTTTCTTTTCCTTCTTTCTTTCTTTCTTTCTTTTTTCTAATGGAGTCTCACTCTGTCATCAGCTCAGTGCAACCTCCACCTCTTGGGTTCAAGTGATTCTCCTGCTGGGATGACAGGTGCCCACCATCATGCCCAGCTAGTTTTTGCATTTTTAGTAGAGATGGGGTTGCACCATGTTGGCCAGGTTGGTCTCAAACTCCTGGCCTCAAATGATCCACCCACCTCGGCCACCCAAAGTACTGGGATTACAGCTGTGAACCACCATGCCCAGCCCAGAATGTGTGTTCTAATCATTGAGTAACCACTAAATAATAAGAAAGAGTGTGCATAACTTCCAAACTAGTAGACAAAAAATAACATACAAAAGTTCAAGTAACCCCAGCATAAGACCAGACAGAAAGGGAAAAAAGAGAATATGGAATAATAGGCTGGACAAAGAAAGAACAAAAACATAAGATTTTACATGTGCATCAAATAGATCAGAATTATAATTACTACAAATGTACCAAATCTTTCAGTTACAAAATAAATATTTTTGGAGTGCATAAAAAATCCAAAACTAATTTAAGTTTAGAGGAAAGTTTGAAAGCAGGAGTAGAAGGCAAATATAGCAACTGAAGTAAACAAATGAAAAAAATCAAGCTAACTAGACTTTTCATTCAATATTTACTGAGAGTCTACTATGTGCCAAACACTGTTCTAGGCAACTGAATATGTCAGCGAATAATAACAGATAAGATGACCTTTGCTTTTCTGGGTCATTCAGTATTTGGTGGGGAGACAGAAAATAAAGAAAAAAGGAATAACTTTATAAATTATAAAATATATTAGATGTTTACTTATGTAGTAAAGAAATAACCAAGACAATAACGAAGATCAAGAGTTGGAAAGACAAGTTAAACTTTTAAATAATGTGATCAGAGAATAGGTAGAAAGACCTCTTCATTAAGGTAAAAAAAGATTTCATATTTTCAGGTGCCTTATAAAATTTATAGAGGGAGTAATTGAATTACAAAAGAATATAGCTCTAAATAAATCTACATTTATGATGCCAGGTTTTAACAAGTATTTCTCGGTCATTGCTAGAGAAGACAGACAAAAAATCAAAATATTGAAGATGTAAGCAACATAATAAATTTGTCCTAATGAACATATATAGAATATTTCATAAAATTTCAGTCACTGGTTTTCAAGTACACAGAGAACATTTATAAATGTTGGTCTTTTGTTTGTCCATAAAGAAACGCTCTAAAAATTTCATAGGATTGAAATAGCATAGGTCATATTTCCTGACCACAATGTTATTAAAAGATATATCAACAAAATATCATAAGCTTGAGAATTGGAAAACATAGTTTTAAGAACTTGTGGATTAAATAAGGTATGACAGTAGAAATTGGTAACTGTCTAGAACTAACATAATTAAACTTCTGTACATCAAAGCTTATGAGATGCAGGAAAAGAAATATAGATTAATTTTTGCTAAGTTTTATATATTGGAAAAGATGAAGAGCAAGAAAGTTAATCAATAAAAAATACATCTTAAGATAAGCATGATGAAGATGGCCGAATAGGAGCAGTTCCGGTCTGCAGCCCCCAGCGTGAATGATGCAGAAGACAGGTGATTTCTGCATTTCCAGGTGAGGTACCGGGTTCATCTCACTGGGACTGGTTGGGCAGTGGGTGCAGCCCACAGAGGGCAAACCGAAGCAGGGCAGGACATCACCTCACCCAAGAAGCACAAGGGGTTGGGGGATTTCCCTTTCCTAGCCAAGGGAAGCTGTGACAGACTGTACTTGGAAAAGTGGAACACTTCTGCCCAAAACTGTGCTTTTCCCATGGTCTTAGCAGCTGGCAGACCAGGAGATTCTCTCCTGTGCCTGATTCAGCAGGTCCCACGATCACAGAGCCTTGCTCACTGCTAGTGCAGCAGTCTGAGATCGACCTGTGAGGCCGCAGCCATGTGGGGGGAGGGGCGTCTGCCATTGCTGAGGCTTGAATAGGTAAACAAAGTGGCCCAGAAGCTCAAACTGGGAGGAGCCCACCACAGCTCAGCAAGGCATACTGCCTCTATGGACTCCACCTCTGTGGGAAGGGCATAGCTGAACAAAAGACAACAGAAACTTCTGCAGACTCAAACATCCCTGTCTGACTTCTCTGAAGAGAGCAGTGGTTCTCTCAGCACAGTGTTTGAGCTCTGAGTATAGACAGACTACCTCCTCAAGTGGGTCCCTGACCCCCATGTAGCCTAACTGGGAGACACTTCCCAGTAGGGGCCAACAGACACCTCATACAGACGGCTACCCCTCTGGGATGAAGCTTCCAGAGGAAAGATCAGGCAACAATATTTGCTGTTCTGCAGCCTTTGCTAGTGATACCCAGGCAAACAGGGTCTGGAGTGGACCCCCAGCAAACTCCAACAGATCTGCAGCTGAGGGACCTGACTGTTAGAAGGAAAACTAACAAACAGAAAGGAGTAGTCCCAACATCAACAAAAAGGACATCTACACCAGAACCTCATCTGTAGGTCTCCAACATCAAAGACCAAAGGTAGATAAAACCACAAAGACAGAGAGATACCAGAGCAGAAAAGCTGAAAATTCTAAAATACCAGAGCAGAAAAGCTGAAAATTCTAAAAACTAGAGTGCCTCTTCTCCTCCAAAGGATTGCAACTCATCACCAGCAATGGAACAAGGCTGGATGGAGACTGAATTTGACAAGTTGACAGAAGTAGGTTTCAGAAAGTCAGTAATAACAACCTTCTCTGAGCTAAAGGAGCATGTTCTAACCCACTGAAGGAAGCTAAAAACCATGAAAAAAGGTAAGACAAATGGTTAACTGGAATAAACAGTGTAAAGAAGACCTTAAATGGCCTGGTGGAGCTGAAAACCGTGGCAGGAGAACTTCGTGATGCATGCACAAGCTTCAATAGCCAATTCGATCAAGTGGAAGAAAGGGTATCAGTGATTGAACATCAAATTACTGAAATAAAGTGAGAAGACAAGTTTAGAGAAAAAAGAGTAAAAAGAAATGAACAACGTCTCCAAGAAATATGGGACTATGTGAAAAGACCAGATCGTTTTATTGGTGTACCTGAAAGTGATGGGGAGAATGGAATCAAGTTGGAAAACACTCTAAGAGTATATTATCCAGGAGAACTTCCCCAAACTAGCAAGGCAGGCCAACATTCAAATTCAGGAAATAAGAGAGCACCACCAAGATACTCCTTGAGAAGAGCAACTCCAAGACACATAATTGTCAGATTCACGAAGGTTGAAATGAAGGAAAACGTGTTAAGGGCAGTCAGAGAGAGAGGTCTGGTTACCACAAAGGGAAGCCCATCAGACTAACAGGAGATCTCTTGGCAGAAACCCTACAAGCCATAAGAGAGTGGGGGCCAATACTCAACATTCTGAAAGAAAATAATTTTCAATATATCCAGTCAAACTAAGCTTCATAAGTGAAGGAGAAATAAAATCCTTTATAGAGAAGCAAAGACTGAGGGATTTTGTCACCACCAAGCCTGCCTTACAAGAGCTCCTGAAGGAAGCACTAAACATGGAAAGGAACAACTGGTACCAGACACTGCAAAAACATGCCAAATTGTAAAGACCATCAATGATTCTAGCAAGAAACTGCATTAACTAATGAGCAAAATAACCAGCTAACATCATAATGAAAGGATCAAATTCACACATAACAATATCAACCTTAAATGTAAATGCGCTAAATATCCCTGTTAAAAGACACAGACTGGCAAATTGGATAAAGTGTCAAGACCCATCAATGTGCTGTACTCAGGAGACCCATCACATGTTTAGACACACGCATAGTCTCAAAATAAAGGGATGGAGGAAGATCTACCAAGCAACAGGAAAGCAAAAAAAAAAAAAAGGCAGGGGTTGCAATCCTACTCTCTGATAAAACAGAATTTAAGCCAACAAAGATAAAAAGAGACAAAGAAGGCCATTACATAATGGTGAAGGGATCAAAGCAACAAGAAGAGCTAACTATTCTAAATATGTATGCACCCAAAATGGGAGCACCCAGATTCATAAAGCAAGTCTGTAGAGACCTACAAAGAGACTTAGACTCCCACACAATAATAGTGGCAGACTTTAAAACCCCACTGTCAATATTACATAGATCAATGAGACAGAATGTTAACCGGGATGTCCAAGACTGGAACTCAGCTCTGCACCAAGTGGACCTAACAGACATTTACAGAACTCTCCACCCCAAATCAACAGAATATACATTCTTCTCAGCACCACATCACACTTATTCTAAAATTGACCACATAATTGGAAGTAAAGAACTCCTCACCAAATGTAAAAGAATAGAAATCACAACAAATGTCTCTCAGACCACAGTGCAATCAAATTAGAACTCAGCATTAAGAAACTCACTCAAAACCACACAACTACGTGGAAACTGAACAACCTGCTCCTGAATGACTACTGGGTAGATGACGAAATGAAGGCAGAGATAAAGATGCTCATTGAAACCAATGGGAACAAAGATACAACGTACCAGAATCTCTGGGACACATTTAAAGCATGTGTAGAGGGAAATTTATAGCACAAACTGCCCACAAGAGAAAGCAGGAAAAATTGACACCCTAACATCACAATTAAAAGAACTAGAGCAGCAAGAGCAAACAAATTCAAAAGCTAGCAGAAGGCAAGAAATAACTAAGATCACTGCAGAACTGAAGGAGATAGAGACACAAAATACCCTTCAAAACATCAACAAATCCAGGAGCTGGTCTTTTGAAAAGATCAACAAAATTGATAGACTGCTAGCAAGACTACTAAAGAAAGAAAGAGAGAAGAATCAAATAGATGTAATAAAAAAAAGACACAGAGGATATCACCACCGATCCCACACAAATACAAACTATCATCAGAGAATACTATAAACACCTCTATGCAAATAAACTAGAAAATCTAGAAAAAAGGGATAAACTCCTGGACACATACACCCTCCCAACACTAAACCTGGAAAAAGTTGAATTGCTGAATAGGCCAATAACAGGCTCAGAAATTGAGGCAATAAGTAAGAGCCTACCAACCAAAAGAAGTAGAGGACCAGATGGATTTACAGCTGATTCTACCAGAGGTACAAAGAGGAGCTCATACCATTCCTTCTGAAACTATTCCAATCAACAGAAAAAGAGGGAATCCTCCCTAACTCACTTTATGAGGCCAGCATCATCCTGATATCAAAGACTGGCAGAGACACAACAAAAAAAAAAAAAGAGAATTTTAGACCAATATCCCTAATAAACATCAATGCGAAAATCCTCAATAAAATACTGGCACAACTGAATCCAGCAGCACATCAAAAAGCTTACCAACCACAATCAAGTCGGCTTCATCCCTGAGATGCAAGGCTGGTTCAACACACACAAATCAATAAACATAATCCGTCACATAAACAGAACCATTGACAAAACCCACATGATTATCTCCATAGATGCAGAAAAGGCCTTTGACAAATTTCAGCAGCCCTTCTTGCTAAAACCTCTCAATAAACTAGGTATTGATGAAACATATCTCAAAATAATAAGAGCTACATATGACAAACCCACTGCCAATATCATACTGAATGGACAAAAACGGGAAACATTCCCTTTGAAAACCAGCACATTTCACATTTCAAGAATGTCCTCTCTCACTACTCCTATTCGACATAGTGTTGGAAGTTCTGATCAGGGCAATCAGGCAAGAGAAAGAAATAAAGGTATTCAATTAGGAAAAGAAGAAGTCAAATTGTCCCTGTTTTCAGATGACATGATTGTATGTTTAGAAAATCCCATCCTCTCAGCTCAAAATCTACTTAAGCTCATAAGCAACTTCAGCAAAGTCTCAGGACACAAAATCAATAAGCAAAAATCACAAGCATTCCTATACACCAATCACAGAAAAACTGAGAGCCAAATCATAAGTGAACTCCCATTCACAATTGCTACAAAGAGAAGAAAATACTTAGGAATCCAACTTACAAGGGATATGAATGACCTCTTCAGGGTGAGCTACTAACCACTGCTCATCAAAATAAAGGAGGACACAAACAAATGGAAGAACATTCCATGCTCGTGGACAGGAAGAATCAATATCATGAAAATGGCCATACTGCCCAAGGTAATTTATAGATTCATTGCCATCCCCATCAAGCTGCCAATGACTCTCTTCACAGAATTGAAAAAAACTCCTTTAAAGTTCACATGGAACCAAAAAAGAGCCTGCATTGCCAAGACAATCCAATGCAAAAAGAACAAAGCTGGAGGCATCACGCTATCTCACTTCAAACTATACTACAAGGCTACAGTAACCAAAACAGCATGGTACTGGTAACAAAACAGAGATATGGACCAATGGAACAGAACAGAACCCTCAGAAATAAGAACACACATCTACAACCGTCTGATCTTTGACAAACCTGACACAAACAAGAAATCGGGAAAGGATTCCCTAGTTAATAAATGGTGCTGGGGAAACTGGCTAGCCATGTGTAGAAAGCTGAAACTAGATCCCTTACACAAAAATTAATTCAAGATGGATTAAAGACTTAAATGTTAGACCCAAAACCATAAAAACCCTAGAAGAAAACCTAGGCAATATCATTCAGGACATATGCATGGACAAATACTTCATGATTAAAACACTAAAAGCAATGGCAACAAAAGCCAAAATAGAGAAATGGGATCTAATTAAACTAAAGAGCTTCTGCAAGGGAAAAGTAACTACCATGAGACTGAACAGGCAACCTACAGAATGGGAGAAAATTTTTGCAATCTACCCATCTGACAAAGGGCTAATATCCAGAATCTACAAAGAACTTAAACAAATTTACAAGAAAAAAAAAACCATCAAAAAGTGGGCAAAAGATATGAACAGGCACTTCTCAAAAGAAGACTTTTATGCAGCCAACAGACAAAAGAAAAAATGTTCATCATCACTGGTCATCAGAGAAATGCAAATCAAAACCACAATGAGATACCATCTCACGCCAGTTAGAATGGTGATCATTAAAAAGTCAAGAAACAACGGATGCTGGAGAGGATGTGGAGAAATAGAAACACTTTTACAATGTTGGTGGGAGTGTAAATTACTTCAACCATTGTGGAAAACAGTGTGGCGATTCCTCAAGGATCTAGAACTAGAAATACCATTTGACCCAGCAATCCTATTACTGGGTATGTACCCAAATGATTTATAAATCATGCTATTATAAAGACACATGCACATGTGTGTTTATTGTGGTACTACTCACAATAGCAGACTTGGAACCAAGCCAAATGTCCATCAATGATAGATTCGATTAAGAAAATGTGGCATGTATATACCATGGAATACTATGCAGCCAGAAAAAAGGATGAGTTCATGTCCTTTGCAGGGACATGGATGACACTGGAAACCATCATTCTCAGCAAACTATCACAAGGACAGAAAACCAAACACCACATGTTCTCACTCATAGGTAGTAGTTGAACAATGACACTTGGACACAGAGTGGGGAACATCACACACTGGGGCCTGTCATGGGGTGGGGGGCTGGGGACAGTGATAGCATTAGGAGAAATACCTTATGTAAATGACAAGTGGATGGGTGCAGCAAACCAACATGGCACATGTATACCTATGTAACAAACCTGCAGTTGTGCACATGTACCCTAGAACTTAAAGTATAATTTTAAAATGACAAAAAAAAATAAGTAAAGGAAATAATAAAAATAAGAGCCTGATACAAACTGGGTAAAAATGTCTGTGAGTTATGTATTTGATAAAGAAATTACATATCTATTTAATAGAGAACAGAATAATTTATTTATGCTCTGATCTTTTTAAGGATGGGTATCTTTGCTTCTTTCTGTATTTTTATGTGCACATAAATGTTTTATATATTTACTGTGATATCAAATTGGCTTATAAACAAAGGAGTACTCATAAATGAAATAAATAAGCCCAATTTTTTTCAAGTTCATGTGATTTTAGCAGTCTTTGATAAATATAGTTTTTAAATTATTGTTACAATAGAAATATCTTCAAAATTTAATTTATACACATTTGTCTTGGTCAGGAAGGTTTATACTGTTTCTGCTGGATGTTTTAAGGTAATAAAACTTGCTGCTGTACTACTTCTGATACTCTGTGCGTTTATTAGCTCTTATGATTGTTTAGGAAGCTGAGTCTCCTCTCTATCAAAGAGTAAAGGTTTTTGCTTTTTGAAATATTTTGGTTATCACTTTGGCTAAATAAATGGCTATTATATCACAGTGACCTATGATATTAAAATAACTCTATCCTCATAAGGATTCCAGATCAGACATTTTGAATGCAAGTCACCATATGATTCAGCATTACCATGCTGTGACTGGAATAGCCTTACTATATTTTAAAGTGAAATATTTATTGATTTGAGGGGCTTGATGGAGGATGGAGAATGAAGATGGGGAAGAAAGAGTAGGATCCTATTTTTAGTAAGTGGGTTTTAAAAACACTCTTATTTTAGGTTAAGGCATACATGTGCAGGTTTGTTATATAAGTAAATTCGTGTTACAAGGGTTTGTTGTACAGATTATTTCATCACCCAGGTATTAGGCTTAGTATCCATCGGTTATCTTTTGTGTTCCTTTCCCTCCTCCCATCCTCTACCCTAAGGTAGGCCCCAATGTCTACAGTTTCCCTCTGTTCATGTGTTCTCATCATATAACTCCCACTTACAAGTGAGAACATGCAGTATTTGGTTTACTGTTCCTGCATTTGTTTGCTAAGGATAGTGGCCTCCAATCCCATCAACGTTATTGTAAAGGACATGATCTCATTCTTTTTTATGGCTGCATAGTATTCCATGATGTATATGTAACACATTTCATTCAATCTTATTTCTTTCTCTTGCCTGATCTCTGGCTAGGACTTCCAGTACTATATCGAATAAGATTGGTGAAAGATGGCTTCTTTGTCTTGTGTGAGTTTTTAAGGGGGATGATTTCAACTTTGGTCCTTTTAGTATAATGTTGCCTGTGGGTTTGTCATAGATGGTTCTTACTATTTTGATGAATGTTCCTTCAATACCTAGATTATTGACAGTTTTTAACATGAAGGAATATTGCATTTTATCAAAAGCATTTTCTGTGTCTATTGAGATAATCATGTGGTTTTGTCTTCAACTCTGTTCATGTGATAAATTACATTTATTGATTTGTTTATGTAGAACCAACATTGCTTCCCAGGAATAATGCCTACTTGACCATGGTGGATTAGCTTTTTGATGTGCTGTTGGATTTAGCTAACCAGTATTTTGTTAAGGATTTTTGCATCAGTGTTTATCAGAGATATTGGTCCGAAGTTTCCTTTTTTTGTAATGTCTCTGCCAGATTTTGGTATCAGGATGATGCCTCATAGAAAGAATTGGAGAGGAATCCCTCTTCCTTAATTTTTTGGAATGGTTTCAATGGGACTGGTACCAGCTCTTTACATATGTGGCAGAATTTGGTTGTGAATCAGTTTTGTCCTGGGCTTTTTTTGGTTGGCATGCTATTTGTTACTGATTTCATTTTGGAGCTCATTATTGATCTGTTCAGGGATTCTGTTTCTTCCTGGTTCTGTCTTGAGAGGGTGTTTGTGTCCAGGGATTTATCCAATTCTTCTAGATTTTTTAGTTTATGTGCCTAGAGGTGTTCATAGTAGCTTCTGATGGTTGTTTGCATTTCTAAGGGTTTAGTAGTAATATCCCCTTTTTAGTTTCTAATTGTGTTTATTTGAATCTTCTCTCTTTTCTTCTTTAGTCTAGCTAGTGGTCTATCTTATTAATTGTAGCAAAACACCAACTCTTGGGTTCGTTAACCTTCTCAATGGTTTTTCATGTCTCATTCTCCTTCAGTTCAGCACTGATTTTGGTTATTTCTTGTATTCTACTAGCACTGTGGTTGGTTTGCTCTTGCTTCTCTAGTTCTTTTAGTTGTGGTGTTAGGTTGTTAATTTGAGATCTTTCTTACTTTCGATATGGGCATTTAGTGCTATAAATTTCCCTCTTAACACTACCTTAGCTGTGTCCCAGAGATTCCACTATGTTATGTCTTTGTTTTCATAAGTTTCAAAGAACTTGATTTCTGCCTTAATTTCATTGTTTATCTGAAAGTCATTCAGGAGCAGGTTGTTTAATTTCCATGTAGTTGTATGCTTTGGAGCAATTTTCTTAGTCTTGAATTCTATTTTTATTGTTCTACAATTTAAGAGTGGTTGGTATAATTTCAGTTATTTTGCATTTGTTGAGGATTGTTTTATGTCCAATTGATTTTAGAGTATGTGCCATGTGGTAATGAGAAGAATGTATATTCTATTGTGTTTTTGTGGAGAGTTCTGTAGATGTCTATCAGGCTCATTTGGTCCAATATTGGGTACAGTTCCTAAATATTTTTGCTTGTTTTCTCCCTCAGTGATCTGTCTAATATTGTTAGTGGGGCATTGAAGTTTCCCACTATTATTGTGTGGGAGTTGAAGTCTCTTTGAAGGTCTCTATGGATCTCTGTTCTCCTGTGTTGAGTGCATATATATTTAGGTTAGTTAGGTTTTCTTGTTGAACTGAAGTCTTTATCATTATGTAATTCCCTTCTTTGACTTTTTTTTTATCTTTGTTAGTTTAATGTTCTTTTTTTTCTGAAATTAGGATTGCAATCCCTCCTTTTTTCTGTTTTCTATTTGCTTTTAGTAGATTTTTCTCCACTTCTTTATTTTAAGCTTATGTGTGTCATTGCATGTGAGATGACTCTCTTGATGACAGCATACCATTGGGTCTTGCGTCTTTATCAAGCTTGCCATTCTGTGCCTTTTAGGTGGGGCATTTAGCCCATTTACATTCAAGGTTAATATTGACACATGTGGATTTGATCCTGTTATTGTGTCATTAGCTGGTTGTTATGCTAACTTGTTTGTGTAGTTGCCTTATAGTGTCACCAGTCTGTGTATTTAAGTGTGTTTTCTTGTAGTGGCTGGTAATGGTCTTTCCTTTCCATATTGAGTGCTTCATTCAGGAGTTCTTGTAAGGCAGCTCTGGTGGTAAAGAATGCCCTCAGCATTTGCTTGTCTGAAAAAGATCTTATTTCTCCTTTGGTTATGAAGCTTAGTTTGACTGCATATGAAATTCTTGGTTGGAATTTCCTTTCTTGTAGGGTTTTGCTGAGAACTCTGTAGGCAGTCTGAAGTGCTTCCTTTTTTAGGTGGCCCTTTCTCTCTAGCTGCCTTTAACATTTGTTCTTTCATTTCAACCTTAGAGAATCTGATGATTATGTGTCTGAGGGATGATCTTCTTGTGAAGTATTTTCAGGGTTCTCTGTATTTCCTAAATTTGAATATTGGCCTTTCTAGCTAGGTTGGGGACATTATCATAAATGATATCCTGAAATACATTTTCCAAGTTGCTTATACTTTCTTCATCTCTTTCAGGAATGCCAACGAGTCATAGATTCAGCTTCTTTACATAATCTCATATGTCTTGGAGATTTCATTTGTTCGTTTTCATTCTTTTGTCTTTATTTTTGTCTGACTGCCTTCTTTCACAAAGTCAGTCTTCAGACTCTGAGATTCTTTCCTCAATTAGGTCTATTCTGCTGTTTAAACTTGCAATTATATTCTGAAATTCTTGTAGTGGGTTTTTCAGCTCTCTCAGATTAGTTACACTCTCTTCTATAATGGTTATTTTGTCTGTCAGCTTCTGTATCATTTCATTGTGATTCTTAGCTTTCTTAGATTTGGTTTAAACACTCTCCTAGATCTCCATAATCTTCATTCCTATCCATATTCTGAATTATATTTCTGTCATTTCAGCCACCTCATGCCAGTTAAGAACCCTTGCTAGAGAACTAGTGCGATCATTTGGAGAAAATAAAATACTCTGGATTTTTGAGTTGTCAGAGTTCTTTTGCTTGTTCTTTCTCATCTTTGTGGGCTCATGTTCCTTAAATTTTTGAAGTTGCTTTCCTTTGAATTTTTTTTCTTGTATCCTATTTGATGACCTTTGGGATTTGTTTGCGCTATAAAGTGATTTCAGTCAACTGGCTTCATTTCTGGAAGATTTTAGGTGGCCAAGCTCAGCCCAGGACTTCTGTACTGCATACTCTAACTCTGGGAGGCTGGTATCAAGCCCTAGCTTTTTTCTCTGGCTCCTCGAGGTTAGAAACCTGTTATGCAGGAGGGACCTAGTTGCTCCTGAACTGTTGGTAACAACACTCCGATGAGTGGTGCCAGCCAAAGCACTTTGTGGGGCAGTGGCAGCAAGATTCATTCTATTTCACATGTATCAGCAGCAGCAGCAGCAGAACAGTGGTGTGCATGCTCTTCAGCTGTGGCAGGTTCCTGGCAGTCTCAGGGTGCCAGCCTCTGTGCAGGTGCTTGCAGCCGTGGCAGTGGCATCATAGTTTGGGGGTCCAGGAGGCCTCTGAAAGCCACTGTATATGGGTTCACACTGGTGGTAGTGTTAGCACAGGAGTGGGCCACTGGGGGCCCAGGACTGTGTGTGCCCTTCATACACATTTACACAGGTGGTAGTGGCCACTCAGGGCAGGGACAGGTCTACTGTTCTCCACGTATAGTTTCACACTGGTGGCAATGTCAGAGCAGGGGCTGGGTGCCAGTGGAGATGGGGCTGGCATGCTCTGTGTCCAACAATGATCCAATGATGATGGCAGTGCAGAGCAGGGGAGGGATGGCAGGATGCATGCACACCAGCAGCAGTAGCATAGCAGAGTGCATGTGCACACTTGTGCTGACAGGGATGGGAAGGCAAGGTCCTCCCGTGCACAGCAGCACTGGCAAAACAATGTGAGGAATAGCTGTGGGTGAGTACATACTGGCAAAGTGGCACACGGGAAGCTGCAGCGGAAGGAGGGTGCAGGCAGGCTGGTGCATATCTACAGGGCCCTCTTTACTGGAGCACTCTCCTAGTCAGGCAGAGTCTGCCAGCATAGAAGTTATGATGCAGGCCCCCAGGAGGTACCTGAGGGCTGCACTGCAAGCAGGCACAGCCAGACTGGAGCCCTGGGAGTGGGCAGCAGACCAAGGGGTGCTCAGGTCAGACTTGCCGGTCTCATAGGCAAGACCATCCTGTCAGATTTCAGATCTAACAATTTCCCTAGAGTTAAAGTCTTGTGTACGAGTAAGTGGAGCCTTGGGGAATGGGTGTCCCTGGCCATACTCCACTACAGATGCTTCCACACCAAACCCTCTGGACTCCACACTGGCTGGAGTTCTGCCCCTACCACTTCAGTGAGCAGCTCTCCCTGCCAACTGAAGTGTCTAGTGGTCAAGGGATTTCCTCCTGCTGGGATTCCAGAGGTCTATGGTGAGAGCAAGTTGTTCTTTGCCTGTTCAACTCACTCCTTCTGCAGGTGTCGTGGGGGGCCAGGAACAAATCCTAGTATGTGATAGTCCTATGCAAGGTTCTGAGCTTACTCCCCCTTCATCCCAGCACCTGTGTCTTCCCTCCATCTATTTTCAATGCTTCCCCTCTGAAGATTTGCTAGGAGTAAGCCAGTATTCCTGATGTTTTGGTCCCTCAGTGTCAGATATTCCTCCTGGCTGCATCTAGTTGGCCATCTTGAAGGAGGAAACCTTGAGCAAATGTTTTAAAACTTTGATATTTGATAAACTTTCCAAAATTGAAATTTTCAAATTCTAATTCAGTCTTTTGACCTCAAACTAACTCTTTGGATATTAGAGCTCCTGGAAATCACAGACACATTAGGCTTATTTGTTATGTTAAAATCCCATGGAAATCATTGTCAAATATGAAATGGTGTTTAATTTTCTTTGGGTTATAGTTTTAGACATGTATTATTAATATATGTTCCAAAATTTATGAGATTTCTAAAATTCTGATGTCTTAATATGTTCTAATAATTATTATGTCAAATTACTGTGTACCACAGAAATAGCCAAACTTTCATGTCAATTGAGCCTTTAACCATGGCTATTCTAAGACTTTTGTCATTCACTTACAATTATTGTTTTACTTTGATTCTTCTCACAAAGTGGTTTATAATTGTTTTAGTCCAAAATTTGCTTCCTTAAGAATATTCATGGAAAGGACTCTGACAAGTACTCTTGAATACAAGTTTCAGATAACTTTGGAAATCATATCATTGGATTAGGTAAAAACTTTCAGGACTCCAATTAAAAGCTAATGCATTTATGAGGATTGCTAACCCAACATCAGGCAGAACAAGAATTACTTACATGAAACTGAACAAATAGTGGACTGAAATAATTTTATGATTTCCTTGGTTGTAACATTGCTAATTCTTTTTGTGTTCTGTTTTCCAGAGTCAAGAAAACATTTTTCTTTTGAGATATTTATAGCTTACAACAATTTGAGTAAAGTATAGTATTATAAGGAAAAATGTGAAGGATTTGTCTTTCTCTATACCTGATTTCTTCAGAATTTAGAAACTATTTGTGAACATTCTTAATTTATGGTAATATAATTATTTATATAAGTTTAATAATAATCTGTTTTCTTTTATGACAGGAATCAATGGGAGACTGGTTATTTTACTAAGGCTGCAAGAGAAATGGCATATTTTCAAATATGCCCAGATTGCTTTGAGGAATTAAGGTTGACTTTATAGACCCGAAAAGAAGCCCCTTGGAAAGACTGGCCTGGCACTTTGTCTATGCAGTTGCTTTACAAGGTTCCTGACGTGTGGTCAGTAAAGAATGTCACCTTCTGACAGGCCCAAAAATCTCAAGTTATTTTGGGACTTTGAGAAGAAACAACTTCACACAATTGGTATGGGTATCACAGGCAAGTCTGATAAATCCCTGGCTTGAATAGCTTTGAGAGGCCTTTCAAATCAGAGATTCCTTATGAAAAATTCAAACAAAGCCAATTTAAAAAATCAAATCTTGCTGCACTTTATGCAAATAATTAGACCAGGTTTGCTCAGATTCCGGGAATTGCTTTGCACAAATTAGTTTTACTATAATTTGTATCTGGTACAAAAAGGGAAACAGAGAGAGAGAGAGAGAGACAGAGAGAGAGAGAGAGAAAGAGAGAAAGAAAAAAAGAAGAAAGTAGAGCAAGAGAAAAGAAAAGAAAAGAAAGAGAGAGAGAAGAAAGAAAGAAAGAAGAAGAAAAGAAAGAAAGAAAAGAAAAGAAAGAAGAAGAAAGAAGAAAATATATTTCAAAAGAGGCTTCTCCTTATACCTGTTGTTAGATTCTCTTCTAGCCTTGAACACTGTTTTTGGTTTTTATTATTTAACAAGTCACTAAAGAAGAAAAAAGCCATAATTTTCTTTTTTCTTTTAATTATTTAATTAATTTATTTTTATTATACTTTAAGTTCTGGGATACATGTGCAGAATGTGCAGGTTTGTTACATAGGTATCCATACGCCATTGTGGTTTGCTGCACCTATCAACCTGTCATCTACATTAGGTATTTCTCCTAATACTATCCCTCCCCTTGCCCTCAACCCTGCAACAGGCCCTGGTGTGTGATGTTCCCCTCCCTGTGCCCATATGTTCTCATTGTGCAACTCCCACTTATGAGTGAGAACATGTGGTGTTTGGTTTTCTGTTTCTCTGTTCATTTGCTGAGAATGATAGTTTCCAGCTTCATCCATCTCCCTGCAAAGGACATTAATTCATTCTTTTTTGTAACTGCATACTATTCCAGGCATATATGTGCCTCATTTTCTTCATCCAGCCTATCATTTATGGGCACTTGGGTTGGTTCCAAGTCTTTGCTGTTGTGAATAATGCTGCAATAAACATATGTGTGCATGTATCTTCATAGTAGAATGATTTATAATCCTTTGGGTATATACCCAGTTATGGGATTGCTGGGTCAAATGGGATTTCTAGTTCTAGATCCTTGAGGAATCGCCACACTGTCTTTCACAATGGGTGAACCAATTTACACTCCCACCAACAATGTAAGAGCGTTTCTATTTCCCTATATCCTCTCCATTGTCTATTGTTACCTGACTTTTTAATGATCACCATTCTAACTGGCATGAGATGGTATCTAATTGTGGTTTTGATTTGCATTTCTCTAATTTTTTATGTTTTTTCACTGCATAAATGTCTTCTTTTGAAAAGTGTGCATATCTTTGGCCCACTTTTTGATGAGGTTGTTTTTTCTTGTAAATTTGTTTAACTCCCTTGGAAATTCTGGATATTAGACCTTTGTCAGATGGAGAGATTGCAAAATTTTTCTCCCATTCTGTAGGTTGCTTGTTCACTCTGATAATAGTTTCTTTTGTTGTGCAGAAGCTTTTTAGTTTAATTAGATCTCATTTGTCAATTGAGGCTTTTGTTGCCATTGCTTTGGTATTTTAGACATGAAGTCTTTGCCCATGCCTATGTCCTGAATGGTATTGCTTAGGTTATCTTCTAGGGTTTTTATCATTTTAGGTCTTACATTTAAATCTTTACTCCATCTTGAGTTACTTTTTGTATAAGGTGTAAGGAAGTGGTCCAGTTTCTGTTTTCTGCATATAGCTAGCCAGTTTTCCCAACACCATTTATTAAATAAGGAATAATTTCCCCATTGCTGGTTTCTGTCAGGTTTGTCGAAGATCAGATGGTTGTAGATGTGTGGTAACATTTCTGAGGCCTCTCTTGTGTTTCATTGTTCTATATATTTGTGTTGGGACAAGTACCAGGCTGTTTTGGTTACTGTAGCCTTGTAGTATAGTTTGAAGTCAGGTAGCATGATGCCTCAAGCTTTGTTCTTTTTGCTTAGGATTGCCGTGGCTATAAGGGCTCTTTTTTGTTTCCATATGAAATTTAAAGTAGTTTTTTTCTAATTCTGTGAAGAAAGTCACTGGTAGCTTCATGGGAATAGCATTGAATCTATAAATTACTTTGGTCAGTATCACCACTTATAAGATATTGATTCTTCCTATCCATGAGCATGGAATGTTTTTCCATTTGTTTGTGTCCTCTCTTATTTCCTCAAGAAATGGTTTCTAGTTCTCCTTGAAAAGGTTCTTCACATATCTGTAAGTTGTATTCCCAGGTATTTTATTCTCTTTGTAGCAATTGTGAATGGTAGTTCACTCATGATTTGGCTGTCTATTATTGGTGTATAGGAATGCTTGTAATTTTTGCACGTTAATTTTGTATCCTGAGACGTTGCTGAAATTGCTTATCATCTTAAAAAGTTTTGGGGCTGAGATGATGGGCTTTTCTAAATAAACAATCATGTTATCTGTAAACAGAGATAACTTGACTTCCTGTCTTCCTATTTGAATATCCTTTATATCTTTCTCTTACCTGATTGCCCTTATCGGAATTTCCAATACTATGTTGAATAGGAGTTGTGAGAGAGGGCATCCTTGTCTTGTGCCCATTTTCAAAGGGAATGCTTCCATCTTTTGCACATTCAGTATGATTTTGGATGTGTGTTTGTCATAAATAACTCCTATTATTTTTAGATACATGCCATCAATACCTAGTTTATTGAGAGTTTTCAGCATGAAGTGGTGTTGAATTTTGTTGAAGGCCTTTTCTGCATCTATTGAGATCATCGTGTGGTTTTTGTCATTGGTTTTGTTTATGTGATGGATTACATTTATGGATTTGCTTATGTTGAACCAGCCTTGCATTCCAGGGATAAAGCTGATGTGATCATGGTGGATAAGCTTTTTAATGTGCTGCTAATTCGTTATGCCAGTATTTCATTGAGGATTTTTGCATCAATGATCATCAACAGTATTGGCCTGAAATTTTCTTTTCTTGTTGTG
This sequence comes from Papio anubis, assembly GCF_008728515.1. Taxonomy (NCBI): domain Eukaryota; kingdom Metazoa; phylum Chordata; class Mammalia; order Primates; family Cercopithecidae; genus Papio; species Papio anubis. The sequence goes on from NC_044979.1 coordinate 8,695,852, forward strand.
TCTCTGCCAGGTTTTAGTATCAGGATGATGCCAGCCTCATAAAATGAGTTAGGGCAGAGTCCCTTTTTTTCTATTGTTTGGAATCATTTGAGAAGGAATGGCACCAGCTCTTCTTTGCACCTCTGGTAGAATTTGGCCCTGAATTCATCTGGTCCTGGGCTTTTCTGGGTTTGTAGCTATTAATTACCACCTCAACTTCAGAACTTGTTATTGGTTTATTCAGGGATTCGACTTCTTCCTGGTTTAGTCTTGGGAATGTGTATGTGTCCATGAATTTATCCATTTCTTCTAGATTTTCTAGTTTATTTGCATAGTGGTGTTTATAGTATTCTCTGATGGGAGTTTGTATTTCTGTGTGATCAGTGGTGATATCCTTTTTATCATTTTTTATTGTGTCTGTTTGATTCTTCCCTCTTTTCTTCTTTATTAGTCCAGCTAGTGGTCAATGTATTTTGTTAGTCTTTTCAAGAAATCAGCTCCTGGATTCATTGATTTTTTGAAGAGTTTTTCGTGTCTCTACCTCCTTCAGTTCTGCTCTGATCTTAGTTATTTCTTGTCTTCTGCTAGCTTTTGAATTTGTTTGCTCTTCCTTCTCTAGTGCTTTTAATTGTGATGTTAGGGTGTCAATTTCAGATCTTCTCTGCTTTCTCTTGTGGGCATTTAGTGCCATAAATTTCCCCCTAAACACTGCTTTAGGTGTGTCCCAGAGATTCTAGTACATTGTCTTTGTTCTTATTGGTTTCAAAGAACTTATTTATTTCTGCCTTCATTTCGTTATTTACCCCATAGTCATTCAGGAGTAGGTTGTTCAGTTTCCAGGAGTAGGTTGTTCAGTTGTGCAGTTTTGAGTGAGTTTCTTAATCCAGAGCTCTAATTTGATGGCACTGTTTTCTGAGAGACTGTTTGTTATTATTTCCATTCTTTTGCCTTTGCTGAGAAGTGTTTTACTTCCAATTACATGGTTGATTTTAGAATAAGTGCTATGTGGTGCCAAGAAGAATGTATATTCTGTTGATTTGGGGTGGAGAGTTCTGTGGATGTCTATTAGGTCCACTTAGTCCAGTACTGAGTTCACGTCCTGAAAATTGTTTTTAATTTTCTGTCTCATTGATCTGTCTGATATTGACAGTGGAGTGTTAACATTTCCCACTATTATTACATGGGTGTCTAAGTCTCTTTGTACATTTCTAAGAACTTCCTTTATGAATCTGGGTGCTACTGTATTGGAGGCATAGAAATTTAAGGTACTTAGCTTTTCTTCTTGCATTGATCCCTTTATCATTATGTAATGCCCTTCTTTGTCTTTTTTTGATCTTTTTGGTTTAAAGTCTGTTTTATCAGAGACTAGGATTGCAACCTCTGCTTCTTTTTTTTCTTTGCATTTGCTTGGTAGATTTTCCTCCATCCCTTTATTTTGAGCCTATGTGTGTCTTAGAATGTGAGATGGGTCTCCTGAATACAACACACCAATGGATCTTGACTCTTTATACAATTTTCCAGTCTGTGTCTTTTAATTGGGGGACTAGTCTGTTTACATTTAAGATTAACATTGTTATGTGTGAATTTAATTCTGTCATCATGATGCTAGCTGGTTATTTTGCCCATTAGTTGATGCAGTTTCTTCATAGTGTTGATGGTCTTTACAATTTGGTATGTCTTCGCAGTGGCTGGTATCGGTTTTTCCTTTGCACATTTAGTGCTTCCTTCAGGAGCTCTTGTAAGTCAGGCCTGGGCGTGACAAAATCCCTCACCATTTGCTTGTCTGTAATGGATTTCATTTCTCATTCACTTATGAAGGCTAGTTTGGCTGGATATAAAATTCTGGGTTGAAAATTCTTTTCTTTAAGGATGTTGAATATTGGCCCCCACTCTCTTCTGGCTTGTAGGGTTTCTGCAGAGAGATCGGTTGTTTGTCTGATGGGCTTCTCTTTATGGGTAACCTGACTTTCTCTCTCACTGTCCTTAACATTTTTTGCTTTGTTTAAAACTTGGAGAATCTGATGATTATGTGTCTTGGGGTTGCTCTTCTTGAGGAGTGTCTTTGTGGTGTTCTCTGTATGTTCTGAATTTGAATGTTGGCCTGCCTTGCTAGGTTGGGGAAGTTCTCCTGGATAATACCCTGAAGAGTGTTTTCCAGCTTGGTTCCATTCTCCCCGTCACTTTCAGGTACATACCAATCAAATGTAGGTTTGGTTTTTTCACATAGTCCCATAATTTTTGGATTCTTTGTTCCTTCCTTTTCATTCTTTTTTCTCTAATCTTGTCTTCATGCTTTAATTTCATTAAGTTGATCTTCAGTCTCTGACATCCTGTCTTCCATTTGATCGATTCGGCTACTGATACTTGTGTATGTTTCACGAAGTTCTTGTGCTGTGTTTTTCAGCTTCATCAAGTCATTTATATTCTCTAAACTGGTTATTCTAGTTAGCAATTCCTGTAACATTTTATCAAGGTCCTTATTGGGTTATAAAATGCTCCTTTAGCTTGATGGAGTTTGTTATTGCCCACGTTCTGAAGCCTACTTCTGTCAATTTGTCAAATTCATTCTCCATCCTGTTTTGTTCCCTTGCTGGTGAGGAGTTATGATCCTTTGGAGGAGAAAAGGCTTTCTGGTTTTTGGAGTTTTCAGCCTTTTTGCACTGGTTTTTCCTCATCTTGGTGGATTTATCTACCTTTGGTCTTTTCTGTTGGTGACCTTTGAATGGGGTTTTTCATGGGTGCTTTTTGTTGTTGATGTTGATGCTATTGCTTGCTGTTTGTTAGTTTTCCTTCTAACAGTCAGGCCCCTCTGCCGCAGGTCTGCTGGAGTTTGTTGGAGGTCCACTCCAGACCCCGTTTTCCTGGGTATTACCACTGGGGACTGCAGAACAGCAAAGATTGCTGCCTGCTCTTTCCTCTGGAAGCTTCATCCCAGAGGGGCACCCAACAGATGCCAGCCAGAGCTCTCCTGTATGAGGTGTCTGTCGACCCCTGATGAGAGGTGTCTCCCCATCAGGAGGCACAGGGTTCAGGGACCTACTTGAGGAGGCAGTCTGTCCATTAGCAGAGCTCGAGCGCTGTGCTGGGAGATCTGCTGCTCTCTTTAGAGCTGGCAGGTGAGAAGATTTAGGTCTGCTGAAGCTGCACACACAGTCGCCCCTCCCCGCAAGTGCTCTGTCCCAGGGAGACAAGAGATTTATCTATAAGCCCCTGAATGGGGCTGCTGCTTTTCTTTCAGAGCTGCCCTGCCTAGAGAAGATGAATCTAGAGAGGCAGTCTGGCTACAGCAGCTTTGAGGCACTGCAGTGGGCTCTGCCCAATCCAAACTTCCCAGCAGCTTTGTTCACATTGTGAGGGGAAAACCGCCCTCTCAAGCCTCAGTAATGGTGGACCCATAATTTTCTTCATGATGTTTTTATTTTGCTTCCTAATTTAATAAGATTTATTTTTCATTCTGTCAGAGACATTTTCTTTTGATTGTATTACTCAAATTAACAATGTTATTCATCTCTCATTGTTTTACTTTTTCTAAGAAAACCAGAATAATGGTATCCTGAAAACTAAAAATAACTCAACAAAGTCTGCAAATCTCCTTCCTTTAAAATCCCATTGGGCCAAAGCACTGTTCTGTTAACAATATACCCTTCCTCTAGGCCCAGCGACTCCCAGGGAAAAGGTGGATGCATGAGATTGTAAGGGCCAGTTTTAAGGGGTTCAGACCCCCAAAGTCAAAGGCAGGTACCTATACACAGATGCCTATACATGGGGCAAATTGATGGACTTTGCCTCCTGAGCCCTTATATGCCCCCTTTCCATCCTTCTCAATCATGAAAAAAAAAAATTCTGCTTTAACATAAGAGCCCAAACCCAAAGCCTTGGCCACATTCTGGGACCCATGTATATTTGCAATTAAATGTAAAAGAGTTTTATTCCTCAAACCTAGACCAATTCCCCTTGTCAGCGAAAAGTAGCTAGAAAGGCCATTGCCCCATTTCCCTCAAGATTGAGGAAAGCACAACAGAAAGGGAGTTGATATAGTTTGAATATATGTTGCTGCCAAATTTCATGTTGAATTGTAATCCCCAATGTTGGAGATGGGGTCTTGGGGGAGGTGTTTGGGTCATAAGGGCAAACCCTCATGTCATAGTGAGTTCATTTGAGATCTGGTTGTCTAAATGTGTGGAGCCTTCCCCACCCATTCTCTCTCTTGTTCCTGCTCTGCCATGTGATGTGTCTGTTCCTGCTTCTATACACAGAGACTTCTGCTGGAATTCTCTCTGTTTTTAAATTCAAGAATGAAGAAGAGCTGTTTGTGTAAAATAATGAAGTAAAACAGGGGATTTCAAGTAGCATCTTTATCAAAGATTTGGGCAGAATCATCCACTGGCTTGGACCTAAAGAGTCTAACTATGGCATTGTAAATGTCAATATTCCAATGAGTGGAGCTGAGATTGCAGGTGCATTTAGAGGAGAAAAGCACACTTGTAGTGGCAGGGAGTCTGGTGATGATGCCTGGAAATAGTACCTGAGAACGTTTACTTGTACCATCCACTATAGTAAGGACCTTCCTCTGGCAAAAGGAATCAAGTTTTGGTAAAGGTTTTTCAGATGAACATTACTTAATTTTAGGTGTTCCTGCAGCTGTTTCTGAAGAAGACAAAAAAAATTAAAAATTTCCCTGAATATATGCATCATTATGATTATGACAGTGACTAATGTTGTCACCAGGGAGTCCTCCCTCCTAGAGCTCCCAAGATGGTGGCAGACTGCTTCCAACATGGTGGCAGGCCACTTCCAAGATGGCGGCAAGCCTCGTGTTCTCTGACCTGGGGTTCTTAGCCTCACGGATTCCAAGGAATGGAATCTTGGGCCATGCGGTGAGTGTTATAGCTCTATCAGAAGCTGTAGGTCACAGAAGAGAATGATGGAACCCAGTGACTAGTGTTCAGCTTCATTAGGATGAACCCAGGCACTTAGCCATGCAGGAACAATGGCAAGCCTTTAGCCCAATCAGGAGTGGCAATGGGAATCTTGCTGGATCAGGAGCACAGTGGACACCCTGCTGGATCCGGAGGAATGGAAGTCAGTGGCAGGTCTGTGATGGCGGCAAACAGCAGTGGTGGATGGTAAGCGAAAGCTCAACTCCAGCTGTAACAAACACGGACCAGAAGAGTGCAGTTGCAAGATTTAATAGAGTGAAATAGAGTGAAAACAGAGATCCCATACAAAGGGAGGGGACCCAAAGGGGTTGCTGCTGCTGGCTCAAATGCCTGGGTTTATATCCCGATCCTTGTCCCGCCCGCTGTGCTCTCAGGTGATAGATGATTGGCTATTTCTTTAACTCCTGTTTTTGCCTAATTAGCATTTTAGTGAGCTCTCTGATTGGTCAGGTGTGAGCTAAGTTGCAAACCCCGTGTTTAAAGGTGGAAGTGGTCACCTTCCCAGCTAGGCTTAGGAATTCTTAGTCGGCCTAGGAAATTCAGCTAGTCCTGTCTCTCAATGTCCTATGACCCCAAAGCCCTGATTAAATCAAGAGACTCATTTTTTTAAAAATCAAAACAGAATTGTCACATTAAAAAATGGGATTGATGAATAGAGCACTGCCATAAAAATACCTGCAAATGTGGAAGCAGCTTTGGAACTGGGTAACAGGCAGAGGTTGGAAGAGTTTGTGGAGGCCTCCATGTGGTGTTAAGCCTGCAGGCATACAGAATGCAAGAGTGAAGGAGGCTTGGCAGCCTCCATCAAGATTTCAGAGGATGTATAAAAAGCCTGGGTGCCCAGAAAGAAGCCTGTTGCAGGGGCAGAACCCTCACAGAGAACCTTTAATAGCAGGGTTTTGAGGGCAAATGTGGAGTTAGAAGCCCCACACAGAATCCCTACTGAGGCAATGCATAGTGGAGTTAAAGCTCCCTGAGGCCTCCCTAGAAGCTGAGCTGATGCTAGCACTATGCTTGTACAGCCTGCAGAACCATGAGCTGATTAAACCTATTTTCTTTACAAATTACCCAGTCTCAGGTATTTCTTTATCACAATGTAAGAACTGCTTAATATAGAAAATTGGTACTGAGGAATGGGGCATTGTTATAAAGATACTTGAAAATATGGAAGCAGCTTTGGAACTGGGTAGCAGCAGTTAGAAAACTTTGTAGAGATCAGAAGAAGATGGGAAGATGAGGGAAAGTTTGAAATTACTTAGGGGCTGGTTAAATTGTTTTAACCAAAATGCTCATAGTGATATTGTAGCAGGACGAGAGGCAGACAAAACTCCTCAGACACCGAGTTAAAGAAGGAAGGGGTTTATTCGGCAAGGGGCATCGGCAAGACTTCTCTCTCAAGAGCCGAGCTCCCGGAGTGAGCAATTCCTGTCCCTTTTAAGGGCTCACAACTCTAAGGGGGTGCATGTGAGAGGGTCGTGATTGATTGAGCAAGCAGAGGGTAACTGACTGGAGGCTGCATGCACCGGTAATTAGATCAGAACAAAACAAGATAGGGATTTTCACAGTGCATTTCTATACAATGTCTGTAATCTATAGACAACAGAACCAATTAGGTCAGGGATCGATCTTTAACTACCAGACCCAGGGTGCAGCACCAGGCTGTCTGCCTGTGGATTTCATTTCTGCCTTTTAGTTTTTACTTCTTCTTTCTTTGGAGGCAAAAATTGGGCATAAGATGATATGAAGGGTGGTCTCCTCCCTTAATGAAGACAGTTAAGTCCAGGTTGCCAAGATATCAGATGGCAATGAGAAACTTACTGGGAACTGGAGCAAAGGTCACTCTTGTTATGCCTTAGCAAAGAACTTGGCTGCATTGCGTTTATGCCATAAGAGTTGATGAAGTTTCAACTAAAGAGTGATTTAGGATATCTGGCAGAAGAAATTCCTAAGCAACAAAGCATTCATGATGTTACCTGGCTGCTTCTAACAGCTTACAATCAGATGCAGGAGCAAATAAATGACTTAAAGTTGGAATATTTAAATAGTAAGTAGTGCATAAAAGTTTGTAAAAATTTGCAGCCTGGCCAAGTGACAGAGAAATAAAGCTTTTTTGGGAAAGGAATTCAAGCAGACTTTGGAGCAACCATTTGCTAGAGATATTTGCATAACTAAAAAGGAACCAGGTGCTAATAGCCAACATAATGGGAAAAGGGCCTTAAAGACATTTCAGAGATTTTTGAGGCAGCCCTTCCCATCACAAGCCTAGAGGCCCAGGAGAGAACAATTCCATGGGCCTGTTCTGGGGACCTACTGCCATGCACAGCCTTGGGACACTGTTCCCCATCTCCTGGCTACTCCAACTCCAGCTGTGGCTCAAAGGAGCTGTCGTACAGCTCAGGCTTCTACTTCAGAGGATGTGAGCCATAAGCCTTGTGGCTTCCATGTGGTGTTAAGCTTACAGGCACACAGAATGAAAGATTGAAGGAGGCTTGGCATCTTCTACCAAGATTTTAGAAGATGTGTGAGAAAGACTGAGTGGCTGCTGCAGGGGCAGAGCCCTCATGGAGGAACTCTAATAGGGCAGTGTGGGTTAGAGGCCCCACACATATTCCTTACTGGGGCACTGTCTAGTGGAGCTGCGAGAAGGAGATCACTGTTCTCCATGCCCAACAATGGTAGATCCACCAACAGCTTGCAACCCCAGTGTGGAAAAGACATGGGTGGAGCTGGTCAAGGCTTTGGGAGCCCACCCCTTGCATCAGTGTGCCCTAGATATGGGACATGGAGTCAAAGGAGATTATTTTGGCACTTTAAAATTTAATTACTTCAGGGTCGAGCATGGTGGTCCGTGCCTGTAATCCCAGCATTTGGGAGGCTGAGGCAGGAGGATTGCTTGAGGCCAGGAGTTTGAAACCAACCTGGGCAACAAAGTGAGACCCCATCTTGAAAAAAACAAACAGATTTAATGACTTCCTATACAAGTCAGGGTTCCAAACTTGTATGAGACCTGTAGTCTATTTCTTGTGGCTGATTGCTTTGTTTTGCAGTGGTTTACCCAATGCCTATAACCCATTGTATCCTGGAAGTAAATAATTTGCTTTGATTTTACAAGCTCATAGGTGGAAGGAACTCATTACCAGATGAGACTTTGGACTTTGGACTTGGAACTTTTCCTTGAGTTGATGCTGAAATGACTTAAGATTTGTGTGTGGGCAGGGGGCTGTTGGAAAGGCATGATTTTATTTTACAATGTGAGAAGGATGTGAAATTTGGAGGGCCAGGGGTGGAATGATATAGTTTAAATATATGTCCCTCCCAAATCTCATGTTGAATTGTAATCCCCAATGTTGGAAGTGGAGTCTGATGAGAAGTGTTTGGGTCATGGGAGTGAATCCCTCATGGCTTGGTGCTGTCCTTGCAATAGTGAGTGAGCTTTCTTGAGATACGGTTGTTTAAGTCTGTTGTACCTCCCCCACCTTCCCCACTCTCCTTCTTGCTCCTGCTCTGGCCATGTGATGTGTCCACTCCCACTTCAACTTCTGCCATGAATAAAAGCTCCCTTTTATTCATCTCTCTAGAAACTGAGCAGATGCCAGAGCTATGCTTCATCAACCTTCAAAACTGTGCCAGTTAAACCTCTTTTCTTTATAAATTAGCCAGTCTCAGGTATTTCTTTATAGCAATGCAAGAATGACATAATACAGGGGGCTTATAACCGTGGGACCAGCTCAAACCAATTAACCACTGCTTAAGTTGTTACAGATGTTGCAGAGGCAAAATTGCAAGTCATTTACCACAGCCATGAACAATGTTAACCTCCTGATTTTTAACACTACCAATCTGGCAAACCAGCTGCAGTGGCATCACCTAGGCCTAGTTAGAAATGCCATTGAAGCTTGGTCCACCCCCAAATTGAAGAGACACATTTGAGCATTTCCTCCTGTCTCCTTGCCAGTAAACTCAAAATGGAGCTTTTATTCTCAAAAGTCAGTGCCATAGTGTTGGCTTCTATGTACATTGATCGGCAAGCCCATTGCTCAATAATATGTTTATATATTCTCATGATATTGGTTAGCATCCTTTAATTTCAACCTAAAATACTCCCTTTTGCATGCATGGTAAGGCAGATGGTGATGAATTCCTTCAGCTATTATTTGTCTGGGAAAATCTTTTGTCTCTCCTCCATTGGTAAAGAACAGTTTTGTTGGGCATAAGATTCTTGGTTGGCAGTTTTTTCCTTTTAGCACTTTGAATATATCATTTCACTCTCTCAGTCTGCAAAGTTTCTGGCAAGATCTGCTAACAGTCTTATGAAGATTCCTTGGCCAGGTGCAGTCGCTTATGCCTGTAATCCCAGCACTTTGGGAAACCAAGGCAGGTAGATCCCCTGAAGTCAGGAGTTTGAGAACAGCCTGGACAACATGGTGAAACCTTATCTGTATTAAAAATTAAAAAATTAACCAGGCACGGTGGTGAGCACCTGTAATCCCAGCTACTTGGCAGGCTAAGGCAGGAAAATCACTTGAACCTAGGAGGTGGAGTTTGCAGTGAGCCAAGATTGTGCCACTGCACTCCAGCCTGGATGACAGAGCAACACTGTCTCAAAGAAAAAAAAAAAAGGATTTCTTTCTGTTAAGCTGTATTTCTCTTACTGATTTGAAAACTATATTTGATTTTTTTACTTTTGAGAACTGAGTATAATGCATCTCAGTGAAGATCTCTTTACATTTAATCTACCTAGTTTTTAGGGGCTAACTTGGCACCAGGGTCCACTGGGGCCTGGGCTTGTGGGCAAAAGCCTGAAAGCAGGGGCCAGGGTTATAACTTAGATCCTGGGTCTATGATGTCTAGAGTCCTTTAGGCTTTATAGACCTAGATGTTCATTTCCCTCTCCAGATTTGAGGCATTTTCTGTTATTGTTTCTTTAAATAAACGTTCTGCTCTTTTATCTTTCTCTGCTTCTGAAATTTCCGTAATGTGTGTTGGTTCACTTGATGACGTCCCATAAGTCTGCAGGCTTTCTTCACACTTTTCCATTCTTCTTTTTGTTCCTCATACTGGGTAATTTCAAATGACCTGTCTTTGAACTCACTAGTTCTTATCATTCAAATCTGCTGTTGAAGCTCTCTGAAATTTTCAGTTCAGTTATTGTGTTCTTCAGCTTCTGAATTTCATTCTTTTTAACGGTTTCTATTTCTTTGTTGAACAACTCTTTGTTTATGTATTCTGATTATTGTTTAGTTTGTGTTTTCTTGTAGCCCACTAAACTTCTTTCAGATAATTATTTTGAACTCTTAGGCAGTTCATAGATCTGCATTTCTGTAAGGTCTGTTAATGGTGTTTTATTTTGTTCCTTTGGTGTCATGTTTTTCTGATTATCTGTAATCCTTGGGGCCTTAAATTGGTGTTTGCATATTTAAAGAAGTAGGCAGCTTTTTCAGTCTTTACATACTGGATTCAGCAGGGAAAGCTCTTCACCAGTCAGCCTGAAGATTCTAGGTAAGCTAGCTAATGGGGTTTATCAGTGGGTTTGTGATATGGTTTAAATGTTTGTCCCCTCCAAATCTCATGTTGACATGTGACTCCCAATGTTGGAAGTGGGGCCTGGTTGGAGGTCATTGGATCATGGGGGCAGATCCCTCATGAAGGTTTTAGCACCATCCCCTTGGTAATAAGTGAGTTCTTGCTCTGAGTTCATGTGAGATAACTGGTTGTTTAAAAGTGTGTGGAACCTATCCCCCTTCTCTGGCTCCTGTTCTTATCATGTGACTTGCCTATTCCCACTTCACCTTCCTCCATAATTGTAAAGTTCTTGAGACCCTCACCAGAAGCAGATGCTGGAGCCATCTTGATGCAGCCTACAGGTTGATGAGTCAATTATAACTCTTTACTTTACAAATTACTGAGCCATGGGTATTTCTTTACAGCAGTGCAAGAATGGCTTAACACAGCTTGGTATTGGAGTTCTTGAGCATGCTACCCTGGTCCCTCAGCAAGTAAGTGGGCAGGCTTGGTGCTTGGATCTACAATGACCAGCTTGAAGCCTGGGTCCGCTAGGGTGGCACTGGAGCTTAGGTCCAAATGGCAGGACATATGACAATCTGGCCACTTGAGTTATTGGAGTTATCCAACAAGAGTTCCTAACCAGGCTGAAATGGCTGGAATGACAGAAATAGAGTACAAAATGTGGATAGAAACAAAAATCTTCGAGATTCAGAAGGATGGCAAAACCCAATGCAAGGAAAATAAGAATCACAATAAAGCAATACGGGAGCTGAAGGACAAAATAACCAGTATAAAAAAGAACCAATGCATCTGACAGAGCTGAATAACATAATACAATAATATCACAAGTATTAACAGCAGAATAAATCAAGCTGAGGAAAGAATCTCAGAACTTGAAGACTGGAAATAGGAACACTTTTACACTGTTAGTGGGACTGTAAACTAGTTCAACCATTGTGGAAGACAGCGTGGCGATTCCTCAAGGATCTAGAACTAGACATACCATTTGACCCAGCCATCCCATTACTGGGGATATACCCAAAGGATTATAAGTCATGCTGCTTTAAAGACACATGCACATGTATGTTTATTGTGGCACTATTCACAATAGCAAAGACTTGGAATCAACTCAAATGTCCATCACTGACAGACTGGATGAAGAAAATGTGGCACATATACACCATGGAATACTATGCAGCCATAAAAAAGGATGAGTTTATGTCCTTTGTAGGGACATGGTTGCAGCTGGAAACCATCATTCTCAGCAAACTATCGCAAGAACAGAAAACCAAATACCACATGTTCTCACTCATAGGTGGGAATTGAACAATGAGATCATTTGGACACAGGAAAGGGAGCGTCACACACCAGGTCCCATAGTGGGGAGGGGGTAGGGGGCAGGGATAGCATTAGGAGATATACCTAATCTAAATGGCAAGTTAATGGGTGCAGCACACCAACATGGCACATGTATATATATATATATGTAACAAACCTGCACGTTGTGCACATGTACCCTAGAACTTAAAGTATAATAATTTAAAAAAAATCCTATCATCCACGAAAAAAAAAGCTATTCCACCATGGTCAATTAGGCTTTATTCCTGGGTTGCAAGGTTGGTTCCATATACACAAATCAATAAATGTGATTCATCACATGAACAGAACTAAAGACAAAAACCACATGATTAATAGACACAGAAAGTGCTTTTGAAAAAATGCAACATTCTTTCATGTTAAAAATTCTCAATCAACTAGGTATTGAAGGAACACACATTAAAATAGTAAGAGCCATCTATGACAAACCCACAGCTAACATTGCTGAATTGGCAAAAGTTGGAAGCAAATCCTCTGGAAAATAAGCACAAGACAAGGACGCCCTCTCTTGCCACTTCTATTCAACATAGGATGAAGTCCTGGCCAGAGCAATAAGACAAGAGAAAGAAATAAAGAACATCTAAATAGGAAGAGAGGAAGTCAAACTATGTCTGTTTGCAGACAACATGATTCTATATCTAGAAAACCCTATGGTCATGGGCCAAAATCTCTTTGAGCTGATAAACAACTTCAGCAAAGCTACGGGATACAAAAATCAATGTACAAAAATCACTAGCATTCCTATACACCAACAAGATCCAAACCAAGAGTCAAGTCAGAAAGGTAATCTCATTCACAATTGCCATAAAAAGAATAAAATACCTAGGAATACAGCTAACCAGGGAGGTAAAAGAGCTCTACACTGAGAATTACAAAACACTGCTCAAAGAAATCAGAAAAGACACAAACAAATGGAAAAACATTCCATGCTCATGAAGATGAAGAATTAATATTGTTTAAATGGCCATACTGCCCAAAGCAATATACAGATTAAATTCTATTGCTATCAGACTACCAACAACATTCTCCATAGAACTAGAAAAAAGGCTATTTTAAAATTGATATAGAGCCAAAAAAGAGCCCAAATAGCAAAAGCAATCCTAAGCAAAAAGAACAAAGCCGGAGGCATCACATTACTCACTTCAAACTATACTACAGAGATACAATATCCAAAACAGCATAGTACTGGTAAAAAAAAAAAAAAAAAAAAAACCACACAGGTACATAGATAAATGGAACAGATTAGAGAGACTAGAAATAAGGTCACACATCTATGACCATCTGATCTTCAACAAAGCTGACAAAAACAAGAAATGGAGAAAAGACTCCCTATTTAATAAGTGGTGCTGGGATAACTGGCTAGCCATGTGTGGAAGATTGAAACCGTTGAAACTGGACCCTTTCCTTACACAATATATAAAAATCAACTCAAGATGGATTAAAGACTTAAATGGAAAACCCAGAAGTATGAACACCCTGGAAGACAACTAGGCAATACCATTCTCAACATAGGAATGGGCAAACATTTCATGACCAAGACACCAAAAGCGATCACAACAAAAGCAAAAATTGACAAACAGTTATCTAAATAAAAGTTTCTGCACAGCAAAAGAAATATCGACAGAGTCACAGATAACCTACAGAATCAGACACATTTTTGCAAACTATGCATCCGACAAAGGTTTAATATCCAGCATGTATAAAGAACTTAAACAAATGTACAAGAAATAAAAAACTACCCCATTAAAAAGTGGGCAAAGGACATGAACAGACACTTTTCAAAAGAAGGCATATATGCAGCCAACAAGCATATGAAAAAAAGCTCAACATCACTGATCATTAGAGAAATGCAAATGAAAACCACAAAGAGATATTATCTCACACCGGTCAAGATAGCTATTATTAAAAAGCCAGAAAAATAGCATGCTGGTGAGGTTGCAGAGAAAAGGGAATGCTTATATGCTGTTGGTGGGAGTGTAAATTAGTTCAATCACTGTGGAAAGCAGTATGGCAATTTCTCAAAGAGCTAAAAGCAGAACTACCATTCAACCCAGCAATCTCATTACTTGGTATATATCCAGAGGCATATAAATCATTCTACCATAAAGACACATGCACATGAATATTCACTGCAGCTCTATTTACAATAGCAAAGACATGGAATCAACCTAAATACCCATCAATGACAGATTTGATAAAGAAAATATGGTACATATACACTATGGAATACTATGCAGCCACAAAAAGAATAAAGTTTTGCCTTTTCTGGGAACATGGATGGAGCTGGAGGCTGTTAATCCTTAGCAAACTAATGCAGGAACAGAAAACCAAAAACCGCATGTTCTCATTTATAAGGGGAAGCTAAATGATAAGAACTTATGAATGCAAAGAAGGAAACAACAGACACTGGGATCTACTTTAGGGTGAATAGTGGGAGTAGGGAGAGGTGCAGAAAAGATCACTATTGGGTACTGGGCTTAATACCTGGGTGATGAAGTAATCTAGTTTAATTTACCTAGAAATGGTAGTTTACCTATGTAACAAACTTTCACATGTATCCCTGAACCTAAAATAAAAGTTGAAAAAAGAAAGAAAAAATGTACCTCAACACAATAAAGACCTTATATGACAAGCCCACAGGTAACACCACACTCAATGTTGAAAAGCTGAAAGCATTTCCTGCACGATCAGGAACAAGACAAGAATGCTCACTCTTGCCACTTCTAACACGGTGGGAAGCTCTAGCCAGGGCAATTAGGCAAGAAATAGAGATAAAAGATATCCAAATTGGAAAGAAAGACATAAAATAACCTCTGTTTACAGATGACATGATGTTATACATAGAAAACTAAATACTCCACTTGAAAAAAAAAATACAGAAATCAGTTGTGTTTCTACCTACTAACAATTCGCTATACAAAAAAGAAATTAAAGAAACAATCTTATTTACAATAGCTACCCCTAAAATACTCACCAATAAATTTAACCAAGGAGGCAAAAGACCTATCCACTGAAAACTATAAAACATTGATAAAAGAAATTGAAGATGACACAAATAAATACAAATAAATATATATATATATATATATAGAGAGAGAGAGAGAGAGAGAGAGAGTGATGTTTATGGATTAAAGTGATATTGTTAAAATGTCTTTACTACCCAAAGCAATCTATATAGTCAATGAAATTCTGTCAAAATTCTAATATCATTTTTCACAAGAGTTTAAAAAAATCTAAAATCTATATGGAACCACAAAAGACCCTAAGTAGCCAAAGCAATCTTCAACAAAAAGAACAAAGCTGGGGCCCTCACACTACTTAATTTCAAAATATAGTAACCAAAACAAAGCTGTGGCAATCAAAACATACTATTATAATTAAAACAAAGCTATAGTAATAAAAAATATGCTACTAGCGTAAAAATGGACATAAAGACCAATGAACAGAATAATAAACCCAGAAATAAGGCTACACATTTATGGTCAGTTGAACACAGAACATACAAAGAGAAAAGGATAGTTTCTTCAATAACGGTGTTGGGAAAACTGGATATCCACATGCAGAAGAACGAAATTGGGCCCTTATCTTAAAAAAAAAAATCAACTCAAAATGGATTAAATAGTTACATGTTAGGCCTAAAACTGTAAACTACTAGAAGAAACACAGGGAAAATCTTGATCTGGGTGATGATTTTTTATGACACCAAAAGCAAAGGCCACAAAAGCAAAAATAGACAAACATGGTTACCTCAAACAAAACATACCCTGCATAGCAAAAGATGCGATCAATAGTGTGAAGAGACAACCTATGGAATAAGAGAAAATATTTGTAAATCATACATCTCACAAGGCGTTAATATCCAAAATACACAAGGAACTTAAATAACTCAAGAGCAATTAAACAAATAACCCGATTAAAAAATAGGCAAAGGACCTGAACAGACATTTCTCAAAATAAGACATACAGGTTTCTTTATGACAAGGGTATGAAAAAATGCCCAACATCAGTAATCGTCAATGAAAGGCAAATCAAAACCACAATGAGATATTATTTCATACCTGTATATTATCAAAAAGACAAAAGATATCAAGTGTTGGCAAGAATGTGGAGAAAAAGTAACTCTTGTACACTGTTGGTGGGAATGTAAATTGGTACAGCCATTATGGAAAACAGGATGGAAGTTCCCCCCAAAAATTAAAAATAAGAACTATCATATAATCCATCAAGTTTCTGGGTATATATCTGTTATATTCTGATTGTTTATGTTCCCACAAAATTGATGTGTTTAATGTGATGATAAATCTTCATGCTTAATGTGATGATAACAGGAGGTGGGGCTCTTGGAATGTGACTAGGTCATGGGGGTAGTGACCTCATAAATGTGATTAGTGCCCTTGTAAAAGAGGCTCAATAGGAAGTTTAAAACCAAAAATAAAAGAGGCTCAAGAGAAAACCCTTGTCCCTTTCACCATGTGAGGTTAGAGTGAAAAGATAGACGTCTATGAGGAAGTGGGCCTTCACTAGACACTGAATCTGCCAGTGCTTTGGACTTCTCCACCTCCAGAACTGTAGGAAATAAATTTCTGTTGCTTATAAGCCATGCAACTTATAGTATTTTGTAATAGCGGTCCAAACTAAAAGAGAAAATTGGTACCAAGAACTGAAGGTGCTGCTGTAATAAATACCTAAAATATGCAAACAGTTTTGGAACTGGGTGATAAGTATAGGCTGGGAGTGAGAGGTTTGTGCTAGAAAAAGCCTGCATTGCTATGAATGGACCATTAAGGATGATTCTGCTGAAGTTCAGAAAGCCTCAGTTTTCTTAGTGAATACCTAAGTGGATATACTAATAACTTAGGTTATTGGTAGAAATATGGCTGGTAAAGACCAAAATGAAGAATGTGTTGTTTGGACAATGGAAGAACAGAAATCCTTGTCATAAAGTGGCAAATAACTTGGCTGTGTTGTGTTCTTGTTCCAGTATTTTGTGGAAGGTAGAATTTGTGAGTAACGAAATTGGGTATCTGGCTGAGGAAATTTATAAGCAAAGCGTTGAAGGTACAGTGTGGCTTCTCTTCACTGCCTATAGTAAAATGTGAGAAGAGAGAAATGAAAATGGATTTGTTAGTTAAAGGGAAGTAGCACTGAAACATTTAGAAAATTCTTAGTCTGTCCATATTGGAAAAAGATAAGAAAGCTTTATCAGAAGAGAAAATGATGTGGTCTATTGATCATTTGATAAAGAAAATTAGTACGGATCAGCCATCTCAATGGAAGTCATGTGCTATTGACCAAGGCAGTGAGCCATCTAAACCCAAGCGAGGACCTATTGTCCAGGACAATGGAAAAATGACCCCAAAGGCAGTTCAGAAATCAGTAGGGCTGACTGCCGTCACAGAATGCTAGGGCCCGTGGGATCAGAACAATTTCAAAGGAGGGGCCACTGCTGCCCAGAGTTACCTCACATTGTGGACTCTGCTCCCCACACTCTGTTGCCATGCTGCTCGGCTCCCCTAGGTGCTGCTCTGGCAGGCTCTGGTGTGGTGTGTGCTGAGCTCAGCAAAGCTGTGGGGACAGGCAAAGCTTTGGAAGCTGGACTACTACCAAAAAGGGTCCAAAAGGCAGGACCTCCATATCAGTGGGCCTTGAGAGCATCAAACCAAAAAAGATTATTCTTGAGTCATAGGGTTTTGGACTTGCGTGGTAACTGTCACTCCTTTATTCATTTTTATTTTTCCCTTTCAGAATGAGAATGTCTATCTTATGCCTGTCCCACCATCATATGTTTGAGGCTCATAATTTACTTGATTTCACTGATTCACAACTGGAAAGCAATTTGCCTCAGAATGAATTATACCTTAAGTCTCACCCATATCTGATTTAGATGATAATTAGATGAGACTTTGGAGTTACATGTGAAAATTGATCCTGAAACAAGATTGTTGAGGCTACTGGGATGAAAGTAATGTATTTTGCATGTGATAAGGGCATACATTTTGGGGAGCCAGGAACAGAATGTTATGGTCTAAATGATTACATCCCCCCAAAATTCATATGTTGAAATCCTCACTCCCAATGTGATAGTATAAGGAGGTAGGCCCTAGGGAAGTGATTAGGTCATCGGGTCAGAGCCTCCAGAAATGAAATTAATGCCCTCATAAAAGAGGCTGAAGAGAGACCCCTGAATATATATTCCACTGAATATATATATTCCAGTGGATAAAGATATATTTAATTTCCTTTAGGTATTAGCCCATTCGGGCTGCTATAAAAATATCATGAACTAGGTGGCTTATAAACAACTATATATATATAATATATATGTATATTATATATATATATTCCACTGAAATGTATCTTTATCCATTGTGAATAATGCTGCAATGAGCATTATTATAGAAATATCTGCACTCCCAGGCTCACTGCAACATTATTCACAATAGCCAAGATATAGAAATAACTCAAGTGCGTCCATGGACAGATGAATGGATAAAGAAAATGTGGTGCACTATTAACATTCCATTAACAATGGAACATTATTCAACCTTGAAAAAGAAGTAAATCGCGTCATTTGCAACAATATCAATGAACCCAGAGGACAGTATGCTAAGTAAAGTAAGCTAAGCACAGAAAGACAAGCACTGCTTGATCTCACTTCCATGTGGAATTTGATAAAGTAGAATGCACAGAAGCAAAGAATAGAATGTTGGTTGCCAGGGGCTGGGTGTTGGGGGAAATGGGGAAATGTTCGTCAAAGGGTACAAAATTTTAGTTATGCAGGATGAATAACCTCTGGAGATCTAACATACAGCATGACAACTATACTTAATAATACTGTATTGCATTTTTGCAATCTGCTAAGAGAGTAGACCTTAAATGTTCTCACCATACTAAAGAAAATAGTAACTGAGAGGTGCTAGATGTGTTAATTACCTTGATTTAATTATTTCACAATGTATATGTGTATATATACACATATATATTAAAAATCACATTATACACATTAAACATATTTAATTTTTATTTATCAATGATACCTTAATAAAGCTAAAGGGAGGTAGGTATTTCTGTAACTATCTTGCAAAATACAATTCATCACATTAACAAATCATAGTAAATTAAGAAGAATAAAACTTACATTACTACCAAAAGAAACGCCATATTTTTGAAATCATGTTCAAAATCCTATTTAAAACATCTGCAAATATATTTTTTTCAGCTTCTTCCCTTATATTTTTTATGTTTTCATCACATTTTATTTTTAATAATTTTATTTTTTCCTCCTTTTCTGCCTCTGATTTATGCTCATCCTCTTTTACTAGTTTAATTTCTTCATTTAATTGATCAATGTAGATTTTCCTCAAAATCTCTTCCCGTTCTTTCAGCCTTTCCTCTGTGTCCTTGTATATGGCGTCAGAAAAGTAGGCCCCTTTGTTGCACTGCACCATTTTCTCTATCAGCTCCACCAGCTCCTGCACTTGACTTTCCTTCTCTGCCTCACTGGTTTGGCTGCTGTTGCTAAACGCACAGCAGCGGTTCCCGCACTCCTGGACGATGCTTTTTAGGTTCACATCCGCATCTGCTATGAAGTCACTCAAGCTCTGGCCCTCCAACTCTTCTTTGCGAGTGAACAAGATGACCATGTGCTTCATGGCTGGCTTCCCAAAGAGAGCCTTGATCAATGCAACAGTTTTCTGCTCTTCCTCTGTGTAGCGGCCCAGCTGCATAACCAGGACAATAGCATGGGGCCCTGGGCAGGAGGAGATGACGCAGCGGCTGATTTCCCTACAGGTGGTTTCCAGCCTCTCCTTGGTGTCAAAGAGCCCTGGAGTGTCAACAACAAGAAGGTGTCTCCCCTGCCATTCCCGGGATGCTTTTTGACAGGTCTTGGTAACAGGTTTGGCAGCAGTTCTAGAGTCAAAGATTTGATTTCCAAGGATGGTGTTCGCTGTTCCACTTTTCCCACTTCCAGTTTTCCCTACCAGAACGATCCTCAGAGAGGGGTCCTCACTCTCAGCCATGCTCACGTCAGGAGGCGCTGGAACTTACGCACGTACAAGACCTTAAAGAGGGGAAGATAGGAAAAAAAGCCGGTTTTGGTAAGTGGGATCCATTCCCAACCTTCTTTTCTGCTTTCTCTTTCTTCTGAAAATTTGTAACATCCTATTATCCATATTAATCCCAGTAAAGACAGAAGGATGAAATAGTCCGATTAATATGGAAGAAATAATAGAGAAAGCAGTTAAAGAGTTTCCCCACAAAGTAGTACCAGGTATAGATGGTTTCACAGGGGGATTCTATTAAACCTTTTAAGATCTGATCATCTCAAAGCTACCTAAAACTGCTCCTGGCCATATAAAAAGAAGGAAAAAGTTACATTTTTTTCTATGAAGCAAGTATATTGATTCCAAAGGCTGACAAATATTTCATCAATAAAGAAAACTACAGATGTGTCTCATTTGTGAATATTAATATAAAAATCCTAAATAAATTATTAGACTCTAATAAATAATAGACTGTGATTAACTGTGATTTATTTCAGAAATACTATGGTGGGTCAAATATGAGAATGCTGATTGTTACAACACATCCCATTAATAGGTTAAGAAGAAAATTAGCTAGATGCAGGAAAGATATTTGGCCAAATTTAACACGGATTCGTGTTTAAAGTAGTTTGTAGAACAGAAAAAATATATATTTCTTTAACATGATTTTATATAAATATAATTTTTTAATTTTGTCATCTTTATTTTTTTTCTGGAACTAAAATAGTTGATTATAAAGTTCATTCGGATGAAGGAAAGTGCAAGTTAGCCTAGACAATCAAGGAAAAGAAGAACAGGGAAAGATTAGCTCTACCAGACAATTAAACATTATAATCTCTATAATTAAAGCAGTATGATATTGGTGAGTGAATAGAGACGGGCCATGAAACAGAAACAGAATTCACAAATAGGCCATTGCTCATTTTACATTCATTTATATTCAATTCAATTACATTAACTTACATTCTGTGAAGCAACACCTCATACCAAATGGGAAAGATGATGGACACTTTTATTAGCAACACTGAAATAACTATACCACCATATAATTTAATGCAATTTTATCCTTAAAATGTCATACAAATTCCAAATAGATCAGAAATTTAAATGTAAAAAACTATCCCATATAAATAATGAGAGAAACACGGGTAAATTCTTTGTAACCTGGGAGTGGAGAGGATGTTAATAACTAAGATTTAAAATAGTATAAGGAAAAGACTGGTAAGTTTGATTACACAAAAATCTAAAAAGTTATGTAAGCCATACAACACTATAGACAAAACACAAATATCAAACTAGGAAAACATTTTTTCCAATTTATCTCAAAGACAGCTACTTTTCCTATTGTACGAAGAATATCTAAAAGTAAAGAAACAAAAGACCAATGACTTGATAGAAAATTGGGCAAAATATAAATACGCAGCCAAGGAAAAAATGCAAATTATCCTTGAATACATAAAAAGATATCCAAGTTCATTCACAATAGAGAAAAATAAATTAAAAACATAGAAAAAATAAAAAATTCTCAGAGATAACTCTTTCTCAACTATAGGTATGGCAAAAATCCACACATTTCCCAGCATAATCTGGTGGTAAAGGTATGGGGAAAACAGGTAACATCCTGCATGATTAGTGTGAAGGGGAAAACAACCTAACACCTATAGAGGAGAAAATAGCAATACCTTGGAAAATTACACATGCATTTACTCTTTGATTATCAATCCCAATTTTAGGATTTATCCCAGTGCTGCACTGACAAAAATACAGAAAGATATATGCATGTGGTTATTCATGCAGTACTATTAGTAATAGCAGAAGATCAAAACCCTATCAGATGGCCATCAGTGGGGACCAGTTGAATAAACTAAGGTATATTCATACAGAAAAGTACTATCCAACTGCAAAAAGGAATGAGAAATAGATCTATATACCAGTATGAAGAGATCTCTGGGATATACTGTTAAGTGAAAAAAGCCAAGTGAAGAAAATAACGTATCTTTTACTACCATTTATATAGTAAGAAGGAATATTAGTTTTATGTATAAATAATTTTTATGTGCATGTGAAAAAGCAATGGCAGAACCATTTGAAAACTAAACAAATGAAGGAATTATTTATATGAAGATGGGAGGAACAACGTACAAGGGACAGGAACAGAAAATGGTCATTAGACTTCTTTGAATATCCTTTGTTTTTGCAAATTTGATCTTGAGACCATTTCAATAGTTTACATAATTGTACAATAAAAATTATATTTTAAAACACCAGTAAAAGTTAAAAGAAATGGAACAAATAAAACTAATTGTATTTTGTGTCAAGGATGAACCACACAAAGATTTGTCCTGAGAGGCTTGAAAATATAGTATTAATAATTTCACTGTGTGTGTGTGTGTGTGTGTGTGTGTACTGTTTTGAAGTCCATCTAAAAGGCATAAACCATGGTCAACCAAGTAGCAATGAGTGCACTTAACACCCAGATTGTGAACTTCAAATGGCATTTCCCACAAAATAAATTAGGACTACTAGGAAAAAGTACCGATTGCAGGTCTGGGCCAGTAAACATACAAGTTTAGCCTATAACATCTTTCATACTAGAAAGCAGGGATGTTATCAAAAATTACTTAGTTTTATCAGAAGAACTTGGAAGCTATCTTAAAGAGGTTCCAACTGGACAAAGATGGAACAATTTGAGCATCATTAATAAAGATTGTTCCAATGGATTAAAATATACCAAATATATTGAAATCCAGTAGTTTATAACAACACCATGTTCCTGAAAGAAGTTAATTGCTCCCTTGGAAGTATGCTAGGAAAGTGACTCATCATGCTGAACAATGACAACTAAAGGGAAAGAAGCATTTATTTTGTCTTTCATACATCTCATCTTTTAACTATATCTCACAAAAGTGAAAGAATCCCTGAATGAAAGTTCCTTTGCATAGGACTATTCCATCTAATAAATGAATAAAGAATGATAGAATATCATCTTTTGGTAACTTTTAATGAAACAAATTCATTCTAGACAATCATTAATATCTGCTAACATCACAAAAAGAGAGACACTCAAATATTATGTGCCTTCTAATGGAAGTTTAGGATAGCATCTATGAAGTATTCCCACTAAAAAAACAAAGTCAAACTTTAATCTGATCCAACCTCCCCATTAATATAAATTCACAGAAAACACTAGAGCTAGAAGTGAATGTTAAATGACATTGTTAGGATGCATTCAGCAGTATGAATACTGTCCAGTTCTGTTGGACAAAAGACCTTCCCTTCCTTAAACAAAGAAATTTAACACAACATTAAGTGAAACTTAAGAGATGTCAAACAATTGTAATGTATGAATTTTCCTTAGATCCTACCTCAAATGATTTTAAAAATTATGAGATCTTCAGGGAAATCTGAATACAACTGGTAGTATTAAAATTTATAATTGTCTTTTGAAGCCTGTTTATGAAATTGTGAAAATGCTTTTAAATGGTCTTTATCTTTCAGAGACACATACGCAAATATTTACTGATAAAATGATGTAATGTCTGACATTTGCTTCAAAATAATCTGTGATAGAGTTGAGAATAGGAGCAGATAGTTGAACAAGACTGGCATAAATTGATAACTGTTAGATTGTAGTATAGGTACAAGGAAGTTCCTTATATTATTTTTACCTTTGAATAAGTATAAATTTTCCTCAAATAAAAAAATGAACCCATGTATAGTGTAACCACTATCGAGTATATACTGCATATCAGAACACCCTGATAAAACATGTTTTGTATATCTCGTTTACTCTTCAAAAATACTCTACAGTGAAACTAATTTTATTATTCTAATTTTTTAAATGAGGAAGCTGGTGTGGCTCAAAAATTCTGGGAAACATGCCTCTGGTCACTGTGCTAATAGGTATTGGGCAGAGAAGACATTCGATTCAAAGTCTGTCTGACTCTACCATGCTCACTCTTAACCATGCACTCTACCGCCTGTTCTTGGTTACTCTCAGGCCATGATTCTAAATTTTCATTGACATGGCATCAGAGATAGATCAGTGGAGGGCAAAGGAGATGATCTACACTTTCTGCAAAAAAGTGAGCTGGGAGCCAGCCTGTGATAAGGGAACCGTGAGGAGGGCTCTGCATTTCTCATGGACTTTTCCACCTCTCCGATATTGAGAAGCCAAACGTGAGAGAGACAGTCAGAAAAATCACTTTAAAACTTTCTCAAGTGGTTCTTGGAAGATCCAGAGGACCTCCAGCTAAGAGACAGGCTGAGAAGTGACAAAAGCATTTACAACAGAGGTGGACAGTTCTAAACTGTGGCCAGACCCAACAGTTCTAGAAAATTTCATAAGCTCCTTGAGATTTAGTTCCCTCTGCTATAAAAAGGGAAAATAAAACCAATCTTGCAGGGTTGTCCTTAGGCTTTCATAGAGTGATTTCTATAAAGGTCTTTTATAGCAACTCTTTTTGTATTGAATGGCGGAGCAGCCCCACAAGTTACACTGTTAGGGACACAGCTTGTCTCTGCTTAATGCTGGAAAAACTCAGCAGACTGAATTCTAGTGTTCCTCTGCCATGAGTGATCTGGGTACCCCTTGGATTTGGGATTCTGGGTTAGGATTCTGGGTACCCCTTGAATTGGGATTCTGATTCTTTTCCAGTAAGAAGAGGGACTTAGACAGGTGGACCCTAAATTGCCTGTCACCTCTACAAATCTGCCTTAGGAGCCCTTAATTTCTTATGCAGGTTATCAGGCAATACTCTGTGTCTATCACAACAGCCAGTGAGTGGAGGGTGCACTATGCAGCCACGCATGTTCTGTTACATATGAGATGCATAGACTCCGCAAACACATCTCCTCACTGCCCTTCCTTCTCACCCCTCCCACAACACCTTCTATGCAGTGCTGCTAGCACAGTGCCCTGTCCCTCCTCAGGGCAGAGTCCACTCCACCCACACACCCTGTCCTCACTGCCCTTCACAGCCCAATAGCACCAAGCCCTCTTCTCAGCCAGGCTCATCTTCTCTTGAACAAGT
This sequence comes from Papio anubis, assembly GCF_008728515.1. Lineage (NCBI taxonomy): Eukaryota > Metazoa > Chordata > Mammalia > Primates > Cercopithecidae > Papio > Papio anubis. The sequence goes on from NC_044979.1 coordinate 8,720,731, forward strand.
TGAGTTTTCAAGTGCAAATAAATCTCCTCACTCCCCTTCCTACTCACCCCTCCCACAGTCCCTTCTCTGCAGTGCTGCTGGCACAGTGCCTTGTCCCTCCTAAGGGCAGAGTCCACTCCACCCACACACCCTGTCCTCACTGCCCTTCATAGCCTGATAGCCCCAGGCCCTCTTCTCAGCCAGGCTCACCTTCTCTTGAACAAGTTGAATTTTCAGATTTTCTCCAAGGAGGCTGCTTGAGCTGTTGCTTTTGCTTTGACTGTGAGGCAGAAGTGCCTGTACCCCTACTAAAGCCTCTAAGTCAGGAAGCTCAGACTGGGTGGAGCCACAAAAAAAAAAAAGTTTGTCTTTAAAGAAACAGAAATACTGATCCATAATCTGGTGATTGCTTCAATTTTGCTGGTTGAAACCTTTTGCCCATGGGCCTGCTGTAAACACCATTTCCAAAGCTACAATTTTTGCTTCAGGTTATAGTGATGGGTGCAAAAAAGCCTTATTAAATGACCCAAATATTGCCTAGAAAACAAGGCGTAGGATCTGATTGTCTTCCCTGGGTGGAGAGGGAGGCTGAGGGGTGATTTGGGGAAGAAGGGAGACAGGCATATACCTTGCTGTTTCCAAGCGTAGAGCTGGGGGTTCTTACTGATTGTGTAATATGGGTTTTTAATTGTAGTCTTTCAGGAAGGCCTCAAGTTACTCATTCAAAAGTTAACAGCACTGAGGCTCAAAGGCAGAGTCTAAATCATTAGGAACCATGGAAAAAAAGGAAGGTGAGGCCTGGAAAAATAATCTGCCCTTGACCACATAGTTTCTCTAGTTGCTTTTCATATAATTCTTACAAGTTTGAAAATACGCATGACCTAACAAGTAAAGATGCACCCATGGAATAGATCCTACATCCCTTCCCCACCTTCCTCTCTACCCCACATCTTCCTACTCCAGTCTCAGGCAGAGATAGATTTTCCCGAATTTACCCAGTGGATGGTTCCAATCTGCTCTGGAGGTTTCTTGAGGTGAGAGGCATGCTCCCAAAGCTCTCGCAGTTGACCAGATATTCCGGTTGGCTCCATGAGAATACTATGTTTAGAGTTCCAAGCCCATAGCCCCTGTCGCGGCCTTGCCACCCTCCAGCACCCCATGCCAGGAGTGGGCCTAGAGCACTCGCCTTGCCCCTCCACGATCCGGGCTCCGGCACCCGCCCAGGTCCGCACCACTGGCAGCCTGAAGGGAGTCGCTGGCCGTGGTCGCCGCTAGGTATGATGTATCTGCATCTTGAAAGGAAGATGAAACAAAAGCCTTCTTTGGAATATTTGGATTTTTGTCACTTTCTGTGAACTAAAGCGATTTGGTGTCTCCTTTGGATTGTTTCTGCACTTCAAGAACACAAGTTGAATCACTCAAACCCAAAACACAAGCCTGAAACCAGCATCCATCAATACTTGGTCGATGAGCCAACCCTTTCCTGGTCGCATCCATCCACTAGAGCCAGTGAAGTAGTATGTTCCATCAACATTTCTCACTATGAGCTCCAAGTAGAACTAGGAAGAGGATTTGACAACTTGACTTCTGTCCATCTTGCACGGCATACTCCTACAGGAACACTGGTAACTATAAAAGTTACAAATCTGGAAAACTACAATGAAGAATGTCTGAAAGTTTTACAGAAAGCCATGATTCTATCCCACTCTTTCTGGCATCCCAATATTACAACTTATTGGACAGTTTTCAGTGTTGACAGCTGGCTTTGAGTTATTTCTCCATTTATGGCCTATGGTTCAGCAAGTCAACTCTTGAGGGCCTATTTTCCTGAAGGAATGGGTAAAACTTTAATAAGAAACATTCTCTTTGGAGCAGTGAGAGGACTGAACTATCTGCACCAATATGGCTGTATTCATAGGAGTAGTAAAGCCAGCCATATCTTCATTTCTGATGATGGCCTAGTGACCCTCTCTGGCCTGTCTCATCTGCATAGTTTGGTTAAGCATGGACAGAGCCATAGGGCTGTGTATGATTTCCCACAGTTCAGCACATCAGTGCAACCATGGCTGAGTCCAGAACTACTGAGACAGGATTTACATGGGTATAATGTGAAGTCAGATATTTACAGTGTTGGGATTACAACATGTGAATTAGCCAGTACACAGGTGCCTTTCCAGGATATGAAGAGAACTCAGATGCTGTTACAGAAACTGAAAGTTCCCCCTTATAGCCCATTGGATATCAGTATTTTCCCACAATCAGAATCCAAAATGAAAGATTCCCGGTCAGGTGTAGACTCTGGGATTGGAGCAAGTGTGCTTATCTCCAGTGGAACTCACACAGTAAATAGTGACCGATTACACACACCATCCTCAAAAACCTTCTCTCCTGCCTTCTTTAGCTTTTTACCACTGTGTTTGCAACAAGATCTGGAGAAAAGGCCATCAGCAAGCAGTTTATAGTCCCATGTTTTCTTCAAACAGATGAAAGAAGATAGCCAGGATTCAATACTTTCACTGTTGCCTCCTGCTTATAACAAGCCATCAGTGTCGTTGCCTCCAGCGTTACCCTGGACTGAGCCAGATTGTGATTTTCCTGATGAAAAAGACTCATATTGGGAATTCTAGGGCTGCCAAATCATTTTATGTCCTATATACTTGACACTTTCTCCTTGCTGCTTTTTCTTCTGTATTGCTAGGTACAAATACCAGAATTATACTTGAAAACACAGTTGGCGCACTGGAGAATCTATTATTTTAAAATCACTCTGTTCAAAGGGGCATCAGTTTGTAGTCCCTTCGGTTCACACAGAGTGCTATGACAACTCCAAAGAAACATCAGAACTACTAATCTAGCTAGTGTTATTTATTCTGGAAATTATTCAAAGCTGTGACTAACTCTCTTGATCTCTCAATATAATTTTTGAGTCAGTTAATTTTTTCAGTATTTTGCTGTCCTCTTGGGAATGGTCCTTCAGAGGATAGTGCTTCCAAGTACATCTTCTCCCAGATTCTCTGGCCTTTTTAATGAGCTATTGTTAAACCAACAGGCTAGTTTATCTTGCATCAGACCCTTTTATGGTAGAGGGAAAATGTCTTTACTTTCCCTTTTTCTTCTGTTAATATTTATGGTAACATCTAACTCAGCCTCACTCACATTAAATGATTCACTTGAAATACATAAAAAAGAATACTGTGTTTAAAAATAAAGATAAAAAAAGGAATATTATGTTTTTGATTTTGTGTGTATGTGTACATGTGTGTGTGCACAAAACTCGGGGCTTTTTTTCTGCTGCCACAATGCTAGATAAATGCAAAGCTTAATTTATTAAGATAGTGCAGAAATAATAACAAGAGATGAAAGGTATAGTACTGTTCTAGCTCTTACACAGATTAACTATGTAACCTTCGAGTATCAGCCTGCTATTGCTATCATGACAAATTACCAAAAATGTAGTGGCATAACCAACATAAAATTTTCCTCTTACAGTTCTGGAAGTCAGAAGTCCAAAATGAGCATTATGGGGATAAAATGAAGTTAATTAGCAGGGCATCTTCTAGAGGCTCCATGGGGGAATCTGTTCCTGGCCTCTTCCAGCATCTCTATGCTACTAGTGTTCATTGGCTTATGGCTGCATCACACCAATCTCTGCTGCCATCTTCACATTGCCTTCCTTCTTTGACTTTCTTGTTTCCCTCTTAGAAAGATCTTTGTGTTCAGATTTAAACTCACCTAGATAATCCAGGATAGTCTCCTCACTGTGAAAGCCTTAATTTAATCACATCTACAAAGACTCTTTTGCTATATAAAGCAACAGTCACTGGTACCTCCCAATATCAAGTTTGTATTAGTTTCCAGGACTGCTGTAAAAAATTACCACAAACTGGGTAGCTTAAAACAAGAAAAAATTATTGTCTCAGTTCTTGAGGCCACAAGGTGTCAACAAGGCCACATTCTCTCTGAAGACTCTAGGGAAGGATCCTTCCTTGCCTCTTTCTGGTTTCTAGTGGTTTCTGGCAATCCTTGCTACTCTTTGATTTGTAGATGCATCCCTTCAATCTCTGCCTCCGCAGCTACATGATTTTCTCCCCATGTGCCAACTCAAATTTCACTCATTTTCTGAGGATAAAAGTCATTGCATTAGAAGAGCTTGCCCCAAAACCTCATCTTAACTTGATTACATCACAAAGACTGTTTCCAAATAAGGTCACATTCTCAAGTACTAGGGTACTAGGGGTTAGATCTTGAACATTTTTTTAGTGGATACAATTCTAAATTGTGATAGAAAATTAGTTGTTTAAAGAAAAGGACAGTGTACGCATTTTAAGAGTGAAACACCCTAGATCTCTCCCTTTCCAGTCCCCGTTGCAATGAATTGGTGAAGCCTATGCAGACAGTCCATGTCATGGTGGTTGGAAAGCTCTTACTGCATAAGATTTAGCATCCTTATTGCTAAGCCTGGAATTCAGCTATTGTTGCAGTGTTTCAATCTTTCTTTCTGGGCTAAATCTTCCTCTATTCCTCTCCTTGAGAGGCAATTTAACACAATGTTTCAGTGGAGCTCTGCTTACCTAAAATTCCAATCACAGTTCCTGTTAATACCTATTTCACATGGCTAAAGGAGACAGAGGTATAAAGGCAGTTTCTGAAATGTCACAGGTACTCAGTAAATGCTTTTAATGATCCCACCTTAGTCTGTTTGGACTGCTATAACAAAATACTGTAGAATTAGTAATTTATAAGCAACAGAAATTTGTTTCTCACAGTTCTGGAGGCTGAGAAATCCAAGATCAAAATACTGACAGGTTTGTTATCTGGTGATGGCTTGTTTCCTGATTCATAGATGGTGCCTTCTTGCTGTGTCCCCACATGGTGGAAGGGGTGAAGGGTCTCTCTCCAGCCTATTATAAGGGCACTAACTCCATTCATGAGGGCTCCACCATGATGAACTAAGTACCTTCCAAAGGCCCTACCTCTTAATACCATCACTTGGGGATTAGGTTTCAATACATTAATTTGGAAGAGGATACACAAACATTCAGACAGCAGCAGATCCCTCCTCAAGTTGGTTAATCTTCTCTGTGTCTCATAGTCCCACTCCTGAGGCTTTGCTTGTGATATTTCTGTGTTTCCTGTTAAAGTAAAATTAAAAGAAAAAAAAAGCAAGGTCATGATTTTCATGCAAATTTGAAATACATACATGTAAAAGATTTTACTTAACTTATTGATTAATGAGGAAACCAGTAAGATATTATAATTAGTTCAAAGGACATTTGTAAGGGGATAAGGTTTCCCGTGTGCCCATTTAATGACTGTTCCTAAGATGGTCATTGTATTAGTCTGTTCTTGCGCTCCTATAAAGAAATTCCTGCAACTGGGTAATTTAAAAAGAAAAGAGGTGTAATTGGCTCACAGTTCCATGGGCTGTGCAGGAAGCATGATGGCTTCTTGGAAGACCTCAGGAAACTTTCAATATGTTGGAAGGAAAAGGGGAAGTATGCATGTCTTACATGGCTGGAGCAGAAGCAAGAGTGGAAGGTGGCAGTGCTACACACTTTTAAACAGCCAGATCTCGTCAGAACTTACCCACTATCACAAGAACTGCATCAAGGGATGGTGCCAAACCGTTCCTGAAGGACCACCCCCATGACCCAATCACCTCCTACCAGGCCCCACCTCCAACATTGGGGATTACAATTTGGCATGAAATTTGGGCAGGGACATAGACCCAAACCATATCAGTCATAAAATGTAATTTTGGGGTATATGTTCTGCCAGACAAAAAAAATATTTACTTGTCTATAAGCAAAATTGCAAGTTACCTCTCAACAGAGTTGTAGTATCTTAGACATCAGCCAAGCCTCGAATCACACAGAAAGAATACCCATTAATCTATTTTGCTTATTTCCATATGTTGGATCATTTTAATGTCATTTCCTACCTTGTAATCTTACATAATCTCCAACAATGATTCTTGATCCCTCAACACCATTATTATGTATGGCTTGGTTATTTACAAATATACAGCAAGAGTTTTAATTAGCCAGATAGGCCTTCCTAAGCTTGCTCAGGAAATCCAGAGCCTAACAGCGTTAAATAACTACCAATGCCAAAGAATGAACTTCTGTTTGGAAATTTTCAAAATGAATCTTGAATTACAATCTTGAAAAGTTCTATTATTTGTTTTCTATCACAAATGTAGAAAACCAAGACACTTTTTCCAATAGATTTTACATGCAGTTCTTATAAATGTAGGTGAATTTTACTTTTTTGTGAGGTCTCCAAAATTTGCAGAGGTTCCCAGCCTGACAGGTAGCGGACTTACTTACTGCCTGTGAGACTAGGAGCCTGGATGACAGGTACGATGTCAATTTTCTTGGGAGGGTTTTGGAGGCATTAGTCTCACAAAGAATATTAATCACTATTCCTCAGTAGTGGCCTTATTGTACCTGATTAAATAAAAACCACTCTCAGATATCACAGTCTAGATAAGGCCCTAGTGCTGGTGTCCCTGGCTGCCTTCATCACCCATCATCTATCTGACGGTCCAGATAAAAGACAAACTGGGTCAGGCCCAATGTCTGTCCCCACATTGATCCCTGCCTGAAGGAAGGGATGTTTTGTAGCAGAGGTTTATGATTTTGCCTTTTTTGAAGACTTAGGAGGGAAGTGTTTTCAGATACATAGGCAGAGGAGGAGCTGCTGAACCACGAATCAACAGCAACTGAGAACTTTCGTATCTGCTAGTAAGGCACAGTCCTTTCTTGGAATTGGAAGGTGAGGCTGTCTGCAGTGTACAGGTAACATGAGGTAAGTGTTTTCCAAGTCTGCCACCTCTGTCTCTCCCTTTAGAGCCTTCAGTTCTATTTATGCATCTGGACACCTGTGATGTGAAATTATATAATACATGAGCTTAAGGAGACCAAACCATGATCCTGAGACTGACATCAAGAGTATTACTATTACCATTACCATCACTATTGCTGACACCACTACTACTGGCTGACACTTGCTGATCACTTACTGTATGCTGAGTACCCTTCTAACCCCTTTATAGATACTACAGGCACACCTCAGAGATATTGCAAGTTCAATGCCAGCCACTGCAATAAAGCAAATGTAACTATAAAAAGAGCCACATGAATTTTTTGGTTTCTCAGTGCATATAAAAGTTATGTTTATACTACACTGTAGTCTATTACATGTGCAATAGCATTATGTCTAGGAAACAATGTATATGCTTTAATTTAAAAATACTTTATTGCCAAAAGATGCTAACAATCCTCTGAGCCTTCAGTGAGTCATAATCTTTCTGCTGGTGGAGGGACTTGCCTCAGTATTGATGGCTGCTGATTGGTCAAGATGGTGATTGCTGAAGGCTGGGGTGGCTGTAGCAATTTCCTAAAATAAAATAACAATGACATTTGTCACATAGAATGACTCTTCCTCTCACAAAATGTTTCTCTGTAGCATGTGTGATGCTGTTTGATAGGATTTTAAGTGTAGTAGAACTTCCTTCAAACTTGGAATCGATCTTCTCACACCCTGCGGCTGTTTTATCAAGTTTATTTAATTATTCTAAATCCTTTGTTGTCATTTCAATAATGTTCACAGCATCTTCACCAAAAGTAGTTTCTTTTTTTTTTTTTTAAGATGAAGAAGGAGATTTTATTTATTTTTTATTTCAATAGGTTTTGGGGGGTCAGGTAGTGTTTGGTTACATGGATAGGTTCCGTAGTCGTGATTTCTGAGATTTTGGTGCCATCACCTGAGCAGTGTACACTGTGCCCAGTGTGTAGTCTTTTATTCCTCACCCCCTCCCACCCTTTCCCGAAGTCCCCAAAGTCCATTGTATCATTCTTATGCCTTTTCATTCTCATAGTGTAGTTTTCATCTCAAGAAATCAGTTTATTTGCTCATCCATAAGAAGCAACTCCTCATCCATTCAAGTTTTATCATGAGATTGCAGCAATTCAGTCACATCTTCAGCCTACATTCTTTTTTGTTGTTAGAGACAGGGTCTCACTCTGTCACCCAGGCTTGAGTACAGTCATGTGATCATAGCTCACTGCAGCCTTGAACTCCTGGGTTCAAGTGATGCTCACACCTCAGCCTTCCAAGCAGCTGGTACTATAGGCACACACCACCATGCCTGATTAATTATTTTTTGTCAAGACAGGATCTCACTGTGTTGCGCAGTGTGGTTTCAAACTCCTAGTTTCAAGTGATCCTCCCACCTTGGCCTCCCAAATTGCTAGGATTACAGGTATGAGCCAACACACCTGGCCTCCACTTCTAATTCTACTTCTCTTGCTACCTCCACCATATCTGTAGTGATTCCCTCCAATGAAGTCTTGAATCCCTCCAAGTCATCTATGAGGGTTGGAATCAACTTCTTCCAAACTCGTTAATATTAATATTTTTATCTCCTCTCATAAATCATGAATGTTGTTAATGGCATCTAGAATGGTGAATCCTTCCCAGAAAGTTTTCAATTTACTTTGCCCAGGTCCATCAGAGCAACTACAGGCTATTTAAGGCTATTTATGGCAACTATAGCCTTACAAAATGTATTTCTTAAATAATAAGGCTCAAAAGTCAAAATTATCCTTGATCCATGGGCTGCAGAAGGGATGTTGTATTAGCAGGCATGAAATCTCCTTATACACCTCCATAAGAGATTTGGGTGAACAAATGCATTGTCAATGAGCAGTAATATCTTGAAAGGAATATTTTTTTCTAAACAGTAGGTATCAACAGTGGGCTTAAAATATTCAGTAAGCCATACTGTAAACAGATGTGCTGTCATCAGGCTTTATTGTTCCATTTATAGAGCACAGGAAGAATAGATTTAACATAATTCTTAAAAGCTCTAGGGTTTTTTGGAATGGTAAGTGAGCATTGACTTCAACTTAGTCATCAGCTGCATCAGCCCCTAATGAGAGAGTCGGCCTGCCCATTGAAGCTTTGGAGCCAGGCATTGACCTCTCCACTCAAGCAATGAAAGTCCTGAATGTATAATCTTCCTACAAAAGTCTGTTTTGTCTCCATCGAAAATCTGTTGTTCATTGTAGCCATCTTCATCAGTGATCTTAACTAGATCCTCTGGATGACTTGCTGCAGCTTCTCCATCAGCACTTGCTGCTTCACCTTCCACTTTTATGTAATGGGGACAAGTAATTTCCTTAAACCTCATGAACCGACATCTGCTAGCTTCAAACTTATTTCTTGCAGCTTCCTCACCTCTGTCCGCCTATATAAAATTGTGGGGTCTTTGCTCTGAATTAGACTGTGGCTTAAGGGAAAGTTGTGGCTGGCTTAATCTTCTATCCAGACCCATAAAACTTTCCTTATATCAACAGTAAGGCTGTTTAGCTTTCTTATCATTCATGTATTCACTGGAGTAGCACTTTTAATTTCCTTCAATTACTTTACCTTGGCATTCAAATTTGGCCAATTGTTTGGTGCAAGAGGTCTAGCTTTTGGTCTATCTCAGCTTTTCACATACCTTCCCCACTAAACTTAATCGTGTATAGCTTTTGGTTTAAGGTGAGAAGTGTGCGACTCTGCCTTTCATTTGAACACTTAGAGGCCACTGTAAGGTTGTTAACTGACTTGATTTCAATATTGTTGTATCAGGGAATAGGGAAACCTGAGGCAAGGTTGAGAGACAAGGGAACAGCTGCATGGTGGAGCAGTCAGAACACACAATGATCAATTAAGTTCATCATCTTGTAAGGCGCAGTTTGTGGCACCCCAAAACAATTACAATAGGGACATCATAGATCACTGATCCCATATCATCAGGACAGACAATAACGAAAATGTTTGAAATACTGTGAGAATTGTCAAAAAGTGACACAGACACAAAAAGTGAACACGTGCTGTTGGGAAAATGGCACCAACAGACTTGCTTGATGCAGGGTTTCTTCTATTTGTAGAAAGCGCGTCATCCACAAAGTGCAATGAAGTGAGGTACAATAAAATGAAGTGCACCTGTACATCCTTCCTCATTCCTCATCCACATATCTGGCCCAGATGGAACATGAAACTCTCGCTGATGAGAGAAGTAGCTGTGGGCTTTCTCCGAAGGTCATTTTAGACATTACCTGAGACTGTTCCTCGGGTACTTTTCATTTGCCAGGTCTCTCTGACTCTGCAGCTGCCTTCAACCCACTCCCTTTTACTTTACCCTTTCCTACCTCAGATCCTTTGGCAGAAGTATTTAACTTTTGTCATCAATTTATAAACACCAAGACAAAAAAAAGTGTTACCTTTAAAGACAGTCATAGGAAATTAAGGTGTGCAAACAGGCCTTTGAATCCTATGAGGAGCACACAGACAGTTGAAACAGGAAGAGCTGAGCAGGTTATAAGGCCACCTCTGCCTAAAAGCATGTCCCAGTCTCACCAGCAGGAGCCGATTGCCTGCTCTTACAGAATTCCCAATTTATATCAAAACAACTGTTTTATCACTAAAGAGGAGGGTGTTATCCCTTAAAATGAAACAAAACAAGCTTTAATGCATTTAAATATACAGGGGATTTCTCCCTGGGGGACACTGTCAGCACAAGATTACTAACTTTATCTGAGTTGTTTAAGAGTAAACGGTATCTTTCTGTTAGCCCAATGACGCCTGCTTTGTTCCATGAGCTTCAGCAGTAGATTCTCAGGTTAGCATATCAGCACTGGATGTCTCCCATTACTATACAAAATGCAGTGTCAGTGGAAAAGTGTATGAGTCTGATTCTGCCACTGGTAATATCTATGGCTTTAAAGGGGAAAAATGTTACTAAGCACCAGTATCTTTAGGCCTTACCCAACGAGTACAAATTCCCAGACTCTCTCAAATCATGAGCCCTGGCCCACCTACCCACAGTACTTCTCAGATGTTGGTCAGAACATAGTTACAAACCTACAGAGTGGTATGTTGGTCAGAACATATTTATAAACCTACGAAGTGGTGCAGAGAACAATGATCCTCAAAGAGAGACCACAAGGGACAGAACAGTCCTGGGACTTCTCTTGAGGAGTCCGACATGAGGGAGCAATATTAGTACAAGCCCTCTTCTCCCAGTGCTATTGAGTCCCTATGGTCAGGTGAGTAATGTGCAGACAGTTACAGATACCAGCTTTATTTATTACTCGGCACAGAACAGCCAACAAAGCATGAAGCAAGGAAGCAGGCATTTTTCTTCCATAGGTTTCTGCTACTCTCTCCACACCCCAGATTCCTTCCATACTTGTTTACACAGTCTTTTTAGCCCCACCCCTCTAAAATCCAGGATTTGCTTATACACTCCTGAATTCTTAGCCATTCCATAATACTAATTGTGGAAGCAAAATATGCTTAGGAGAACAGAAACTGGGGAAATAATTAAGAGATTGCCATCGCCACCAGATAGCATTCAGTAACTTACCCTCTCTCTAGAATGTATAATTAGGCTTGTGCGATTCTGCTATTATCTTAATTTCCTCATTTTGTTTTCAATTTAACACCCTTTCTTCTTCTGTTTCCCGTAATCCCTTATATCTTCAAGAAATAAGCTACAAGATGATTTATTGTAAATTCGCTGGTTCATTTAAAAAACAAATGCATCCTGCCTCAGCCACAGCCATTTCCTGCCTTACCCCCTTCCCATTCTGTCTTACCCATCACTTAAAGCTGTGGTCAAATCACAGGCTAGAAAGGTTATGCTACAAGGCCCAGGTCTCCATCTTTGCATCTGCTAAAGTATTCAGAAGAAATCTGCAAGAGACAGACAGTGCCAAGAAGAAATATCACCATGGAGATTGCTTTCAACTGTGCTCTGTCTCCTCCTTTGGTCCTTCTTCCAGTTGGTACTGGCCCAGAGATGAGGCAGAAGAGTATTCCTCTGAGTCTCCAAACCCACACCAGTGCCTTATTCGGAGGTGCAATCATTATCATTCTTGACTCTGACATGAGCTAAACAAAATAAAGTTTGCTGTGAATTGGAACAGGTGCTTATGTGTGTTGCTACTTTTCTAAACCCTAACAATGAAGTTCTGAAAACTTATGTAGCTAATAAACAGTGGAGCAGACTCCGTGTTTTTAAATTGTTCGTTATGAGGAAAGATAATTTGAAAATAGTATTTAAATGACACATTTCTAAGCTGAGAAATATTATAAATGACTATCTGAAAATATAAAGAGGCATCAGCAGTTCTCTTTTTTATTGTTATATATTCTTTTTTTCATATATATATATATATATATATATATACTTTAAGTTCTAGGGTACATGCCCACAACATGCAGGTTTGTTACATAGGTATACATGTGCCATGTTGGTATGCTGCACCCATCAACTAGTCATTTACATTAGGTATTTCTCCTAGAGCTATCCCTCCCCCAACCCCCACCCCACGACAGGCCCCAGTGTGTGATGTTCCCCACCCTGTGTCCAAGTGTTCTCATTGTTCAGTTCCCACCTATGAGTGAGAACATGCAGTGTTTGGTTTTCTGTCCTTGAGATAGTTTCCTCAGAATTATGGTTTCTAGCTTCACCCGTGTCCCTACAAAGGACACAAACTCATCCTTTTTTATGGCTGCATAGTATTCCATGGCATGTATGTGCCACATTTTCTTAATCCAGTCTATCATTGATGCACATTTGGGTTGGTTCCAAGTCTTTCCTATTGTGAATAGTGCCACAATAAACATACGTGTGCATGTGTCTTTATAGTAGCATGATTTATAATCCTTTGGGTATATATACCCAGTAATGGGATTGCTGGGTCAAATGGTATTTCTAGTTCTAGATCCTTGAGGAATCACCACACTGTCTTCCACAATGGTTGAACTAGTTTACAATCCCACCAACAGTGTAAAAGCATTCCTATTTCTCCATATCCTCTCCAGCACCTGTTGTTTCCTGATTTTTTTAATGATCACCATTTTAACTGGCGTGAGATGGTATCTCATTGTGGTTTTGATTTGCATTTCTCTGATGACCAGTGATGATGAGCATTTTTTTCATGTGTCTGTTGGGTGCATAAATGTTTTCTTTTGAGAAATGTCTGTTCATATCCTTTGCCCACATTTTTATCGGGTTGATTTTTTTCTTGTAAGTTTGTTTAAGTTCTTTGTAGGTTCTGGATATTAGCCCTTTGTCAGACGAGTAGATTGCAAAAATTTTCTCCCATTCTGTAGGTTGCCTGTTCACTCTGATGGTAGTTTCTTTTGCCATGCAGAAGCTTTTTAGCTTAATTAGATCCCATTTGTCTATTTTGGCTTTTGTTGCCATTGCCTTTGGTGTTTTAGACATGAAGTCCTTGCTTATGCCTATGTCCTGAATGGTATTGCCTAGGTTTTCTTCTAGGGTTTTTATGGTTTTATGTCTTACATTTAAGTCTTTAATCCATCTTGAATTGATTTTTGTATAAAGGGAAAGGAAGGGATCTAGTTTCAGCTTTCTACATATGGCTAGACAGTTTTCCCAGCACCATTTATTAACTAGGGAATCCTTTCCCCATTTCTTGTTTTTGTCAGGTTTGCTAAAGATCAGATGGTTGTAGATGTGTGGTGTTATTTCTGAGGCCTCTGTTCTGTTCCATTGGTCTATATCTCTGTTTTGGTACCCATGCTGTTTTGGTTACTGAAGCCTTGTAGTGTAGTTTGAAGTCAGGTAGCGTGATGCCACCAGCTTTGTTCTTTTGGCTTAGGATTGTCTTGGCAATGCAGGCTCTTTTTTAGTTCCACATGGACTTCAAAGTAGTTTTTACCAATTTTATGAAGAAAGTCACTGGTAGCTTGATGGGGATGGCATTGAATCCATAAATTACCTTGGGCAGTATGGCCATTTTCATGATATAGATTCTTCCTATCCATGAGCATGGAATGTTCTTCTATTTGTTTGTGTCTTCTTTTATTTCATGGAGCAGTGGTTTGTAGTTCTCCTTGAAGGGGTCCTTCACATACATTTTTAGTTGTATTCCTAGGTATTTTATTCTCTTTGAAGCTATTGTGAAGGGGAGTTCACTCATGATTTGGCTCTCTGTTTCTCTGTGATTGGTGTATAGGAATGCTTGTGATTTTTGCACATTGATTTGGTATCCTGAGACTTTGCTGAAGTAGCTTATCAGCTTAAGGAGATTTTGGGCTAAGATAATGGGGTTTTCTAAATATACAATCGTGTCATCTGCAAACAGGGACAATTTGACTTCCTCTTTTCCTGACTGAATACCCTTATTTCTTTCTCTTGCCTGACTGCCCTGGCCAGGACTTTCAACACTATGTTGAATAGGAGTGGTGAGAGAGGGCATCCCTGTCTTGTGCCGGTTTTCAAAGGGAATGCTTCCAGTTTTTGCCCATTCAGTATGATATTGGCTGTGAGTTTGTCATAAATAGTTCTTATTATTTTGAGATATGTTCCATCAATACCTAGTTTATTGAGAGTTTTTAGCATGAAGGGCTGTTGAATTTCGTCAAAGGCCTTATCTGCATCTACTGAGATAATTGTGGGTTTTGACCTTGGTTCTATTTATGTGATGGATTATGCTTATTGATTTGCATATGTTGAACCAGCCTTGCATCCCAGGGATGAAGCCAACTTGATCTTGGTGGATAAGCTGTTTGGTGTGCTGCTGGATTTGGTTTGCCAGTATTTTATTGAGGATTTTCCCCTCGATGTTCATCAGGGATATTGGTCTAAAATTCTCTTTTTTTCATTGTGTCTCTGCCAGGCTATGGTATCAGGATGATGCTGGCCTGTCTTTTTCTATTGATTGGAATAGTTTCAGAAGGAATGGTACCAGCTCTTCTTTGTACCTCTGGTAGAATTCGACTGGGAATCCATCTGGTCCTGGACTTTCTTTGGTTGGTAGGCTCTTAATTATTGCCTCAATTTCAGAGCCAGTTATTGGCCTATTCAGGGATTCAATTTCTTCCTGGTTTCATCTTGGGAGGGTGTATGTGTCCAGGAATTTATCCATTTCTTCTAGATGTTCTAGTTTATTTGCATAGAGGTGTTTATAGTATTCTCTGATGATAGTTTGTATTTCTGTGGGATTGGTGGTGATATCCCTTTTATCATTTTTTATTGTGTCTATTTGATTCTTCTCTCTTTTCTTCTTTATTAGTCTTGCTAGCAGTCTATCAATTTTGTTGATCTCTTCAAAAAGCCAGCTCCTGGATTCATTGATTTTTTGAAGGGTTTTTTGTGTCTCTGTCTCCTTCAGTTCTGCTCTGATCTTACTTATTTCTTGCCTTCCACTGGCTTTTGAATTTGTTTGCTCTTGCTTCTCTAGTTCTTTAAATTGTGGTGTTAGGGGGTCTATTTTAGATCTTTCCTGCTTTGTCTTGTGGGCAGTTAGTGCTATAAATTTCCCTCTACACACTGCTTTAAACGTGTCCCAGAGATTCTGGTATATTGTGTCTTTGTTCTCATTGGTTTCAAAGAACATCTTTACTTCTGCCTTCATTTCGTTATTTACCCAGTAGTCATTCAGGAGCAGGTTGTTCAGTTTCCATGCAGTTGTGTGGTTTTGATTGAGTTTCTTAATCCTGACTTCTAATTTGATTGCACTGTGGCCTGAGAGACAGTTTGTTGTGATTTCTGTTCTTTTGCATTTGCTGAGGAGTGCTTTACTTCCAGCTATGTGGTCAGTTCTGGAAAAAGTGTGATGTGGTGCTGAGAAGAATGTATATTCTGTTGATTTGAGGTGGAGAGTTCTGTAGATGTCTGTTAGGTGTGCTTGATGCAGGGCTGAGTTCAAGTCCTGAATATGCTTGTTAACCTTCTGTCTCATCGATCTGTCTAATATTGACAGTGGGGTGTTAATGTCTCCCATTATTATTGTGTGGGAGTCTAAGTCTCTTTGTAAATCTCTATGGACTTGCTTTATGAATCTGGGTGCTCCTGTATTAGTTGCATATATATTTAGGATAGTTAGCTCTTCTTGTTGAATTGATCCCTTTACCATTATGTAATGGCCTTCTTTGTCTCTTTTGATCTTTGTTGGTTTAAAGTCGTTTTTATCAGAGACTAGGATTGCAACCCCGGTTTTTCTGTTTTTGTTTTTGTTTTTGTTTTGTTTTGTTTTGTTTGCTTTCCATTTTTTTGGTAGATCTTCCTCCATCCCTTCACTTTGAACCTATGTGTGTCTCTGCACGTGAGATGGGTCTGCTGAATACAGCACACTGATGGATCTTGACTCTTTATCCAATTTGCCAGTCCGTGTCTTTTAATTGAGGCATTTAGGCCATTTATATTTAAGGTTAATATTGTTATGTGTGAATTTGATCCTATCATTATGATGTTAGCTAGTTATTTTGCCCGTTAGTTGATGCAGTTTCTTCCTAGCATCGATGGTCTTTACAATTTGGCATGTTTTTGCAGTGGCTGGTACTGGTTGTTCCTTTCCATGTTTATTGCTTCCTTCAGGAGCTCTTGTAAGGAAGGCCTGGTGGTGACAAAATCTCTCAGCATTTGCTTGTCTGTAAGTGATTTTATTTCTCCTTCATTGATGAAGCTTAGTTTGGCTGGATATGAAATTCTGGGTTGAAAATTCTTTTATTTAAGAATGTTCAATATTGGCCCCTACTCTCTTCTGGCTTGTAGGGTTTCTGCTGAGAGATCTGCCATTAGTCTGATGGGCTTCCCTTTGTGGGTAACCCGACCTTTCTCGCTGGCTGCCCTTAACATTTTTTCCTTCATTTCAACCTTTGTGAATCTGACAATTATGTGTCTTGGAGTTGCTCTTCTCGAGGAGTAACTTTGTGGTGTTCTCTGTATTTCCTGAATTTGAATGTTGGCCTGCCTTGCTAGGTTGGGTAAATTCTCCTGGATTATATCCTAGAGAGTGTTTTCTAGCTTTGTTCCATTCTCTCCATCACTTTCAGGTACACCAATCAAATGTAGATTTGCTCTTTTCACATAGTCCCATATTTTCTTGGAGGCTTTGTTCATTTCTTTTTTCTCTTTTTTCTCTAAACTTCTCTTCTCGCTTCATTTCATTAATTTGGTCTTCAATCACTGATACTCTGTCTTCCACTTGGTCAAATCGGCCACTGAAGCTTGTGCATGCATCACGTAGTTCTCATGCCATGATTTTCAGCTCTGTCTGGTAATTTAAGGTCTTCTCTACACTGCTTATTCTAGTTAGCCATTTGTCTAATCTTTTTTCAAAGTTTTTAGCTTCCTTGCAATGGATTCAAACATCCTCCTTTAGCTCAGAGAAGTGTGTTATTACCGACCTTCTGAAGCCTACTTCTGTCGACTTGTCAATGTCATTCTCCATCCAGCTTTGTTCCATTGCTGGCAAGGATCTGCAATCCTTTGGAAGAGAATAGGCACTCTGTTTTTTAGAATTTTCAGCTTTTATGCCCTTGTTTCTCCCCATCTTTGTGGTTTTATCTAACTTTGGTCTTTGATGATGGTGACCTAATAGATGGGGTTTTGGTGTGGATGTCCTTTTTGTTGATGTTGAAGCTATTCCATTCTGTTTGTTAGTTTTCCTTCTAAAAGTCATGTCCCTCAGCTGCAGGTCTGTTGGAGTTTGCTGGAGGTCCACTCCAGACCCTGTTTTCCTGGGTATCACCAGCGGAGGCAGCAGAACAGCAAATATTGCAGAACACCAAATATTGCTGCCTGATCCTTCCTCTGGAAGCTTCGTCTCATAGGGGCACCTCACTGAATAAGGTGTCAGTAAGCCTCTACTGGGAGATGTCTCCCAGTTAGGCTACATGGGGTCAGGGAACCACTTGAGGAGGCAGTCAGTCCATTCTCAGAGCTCAAACACTGTTCTGGAAGAACCACTGCTCTCTTCAGAGCTGTCAGATAGAGACGTTTAAGTCTGCAGGAGTTTCTGCTGCCTTTTGTTCAGCTATGCCCTGCCCCCAGAGGTGGAGTCTACAGAGGCAGGCAGGCCTCATTGAGCTGCAGTGGGATCCACCCAGTTCAATCTTCTGGGCCACTTTGTTTACCGACTCAAGCCTCAGCAATGATGGACACCCCTCCCCTAGCCAGGCTGCCACCTCACAGTTTGATTTCAGACTGCTGCATTAGCAGTGAGCAAGGCTCCATCGGCATGGGACCTGCTGAGCCAGTCACAGGATATAATCTCCTAGTGTGTCATTTGCTAAGACCATTGGAAAAGCACAGTGTTTGGGTGGCAGTGTCCCGATTTTCCCAGTACAGTCTGTCACGGTTTCCCTTGGCTAAGAAAGGGAAATACCCCAACCTCTTGTGCTTCTCAGGTGAGGCAAGGCCCTGCCCTGCTTCGGCTTGCCCTCCATGGGCTGCACCCACTGTCCAACCAGTCCCAGTGAGATGAACCAGGTACTTAAGTTGGAAATGCAGAAATCCCCCATCTTCTGCATCGATCACGCTGGGAGCTGCAGACCGGAGCTGTTCCTATTCAGCTAGCTTGGAACTGGTCTTCAGCAGTTCTCTTATCCTTTATAAGCACAACAGATTTGCAATTAGTGGGAGACCAATGACTTACAGATAAATATAGTAACCCAGAAGACAATGTCAATGGCTACCCAGGTCCCCATTTAGCAATTTTATTCTAATACAATAAATAACAACAAAAAGGGAAAAATAAACCTCTGCAAAATCCATGCAATCAACAGGAAGAAGAGAGGAGTTAGCAATGCGACCAAAGTTTGATCTAAAACTACTGACAGGCTTTCTACTTCCATAGTACATTATAGACCTATACATAGATTCAATTAGCAAAACACATAGATTCAATTAGTAATTTTAAAAATTACCTACAAAGAAAACCCAGGCCCAGATGGCTTCACTAGTGGATTCCACAAAACATTTAAGAATAATTAATACCATTTCTTCACTAACTTCAAAAATTTAGAAGAGGAAGAACACTTCCCAACTCATTCTATGATACCAAACCAGAAAGACACAAGCAAAGAAAAACACATATCATTATCTCCTATAACTACAGACTCAGAAAATCCCCAATAAAAACACTAGCAAAGAAAATTAAGCGATCTACAAAAAGGAAAATACATCATGACCAAGTGGAATTTATCTTAGGAATGCAAGATTGGTTTAACATCCAAACCAACCATAATGCTGACCAAACATTATGTCAGCAAAATAATGCAGAAAAAAAAATCACATGATCATTTATTTCTGTGAAAGAGAACTTCTACTACCTGATGAAGGGCATCTATGAAAATGTGATTACTAATACCATATTTAACAGTAAAAGCCTGAAAGCTTTCCCCCACCCAGGAACAAGACAAGAGTTCTTCTCTAGTCACATCATTTTAACATTGTATGGGAGGTTTTTATTGCTATATCAGTCTATTTTTCTTCTTGAGATAGAGTCTCACTCTGTCACCCAGGCTGGAGTGCAGTGGCATGATCTTGGCTCACTGCAACCCCCATCTCCTGGGTTTAAGTGATTCTTCTGCCTCAGCCTCCCAAGTAGCTGGGACTACAGGCACACGCCACCATGCCCAGCTAATTTTTGTATTTTTCTTAGAGATGGGGTGTCACCATATTGGCCAGTATGGTCTTGAACTCCTGACCTCAGGTGATCTACCTTCCTCGGTCTCCCAAAGTGCCAGGATTACAGGCATGAGCCACCGCACCCGGCCTATACCAGTCTGTTTTAAGCTGATAACAACTTAACTTTGATCACATTTTTAAAAAAACTCTACAGTTTTACTCAAATACACCACCAACATTTTTGATACCATAATTTACATCTTTTTATATTGCATATCCTTTACAAATTATTGTAGCTATTATTATTTTTAATAGTTTTGTCTTTTAACCTTCATACTAATAATATAAGTGGTTTATACATCATGGTGGCATTAGACTATTCTGAATTTGACTATATATTTACCTTTGCTGGTGAGTTTTATACATCCATATGTTTTTATGTTACCACTTAGTGTCTGATATGATTTGGCTGTATACCCACCCAAATCTCATATAGA
This sequence comes from Papio anubis, assembly GCF_008728515.1. Classification (NCBI taxonomy): domain Eukaryota; kingdom Metazoa; phylum Chordata; class Mammalia; order Primates; family Cercopithecidae; genus Papio; species Papio anubis. Next base: position 8,740,648 of record NC_044979.1, read on the forward strand.
ATTGTAATCCAAATTGTAATCCTCACATCAAGGGAGGGACCTGGTGGGGGGTGATTGGATCATGGGGGCAGTTTGCCCCATGCTATTCTTGTGATAGTGCATGCATTCTCATGAGACCTAGTTGTTTGATAAGTATCTGGTGCTTCCCCCTTTTTGCGCTCTCTCTCTCTCCTGCTGGCATGTAAGACATGCTTTGCTTCCCCTTTGCCTTCCGCCATGATTATAAGTTACCTGAGGCCTCCCCAGCCATGTGGAACTGTGAGTCAATTAAACCTCTTTTCTTTATTAATTACCCAGTCTCAGATAGTATCTTTATGGCAGTGTGAAAACAGACTAATACAGTGTCTTTTAGTTTCAGAATGAAGAACTCCCTTTAGCTTTTCTTGTAAGGCAAATCTAGTAGTGGTGAACTTTCTCAGATCTGTTGGTCAGGGAAAGTCCTTATCTCTCTCTCATTTCTGAAGGACAATGTTTCTGGGTAAAATATTCTTGGTTGACTGTTCTTTTTTTCCCTTCCATTACTTTGATTATAGTATTTGATTATAGCAGAACTTCTGGTCTGCAGGCATCATTGATAGCCTTATTGGGATTTCCTGGGATGGGATATGCTTCTTTTCTCTTACTGCTTTCAGTATTCTCTGTCTTTGATTTTTGATAGTTCATTTACAATGTGTCTTGGTGAAGTATTCTTTGGGTCGAATCTGATTCTAGACCTATAAGCTTCACATATCTGGATGTTCATATCTTTCCCCAGATTTGGGGAGCTTTAGCCATTATTTCTTTAAAGGAGCCTTCTGTTCCTTCCTCTCCCTCTACCCCCTCTAAAACTCCTAAAATGTGAATGTTAGCTCTATATGGTGTTCCATAGAATCTACAGGCTTTTTTCATTCCTTTTCATTAGTTTTTTTCTTTTTTATCCTCTGACTGGATGATTTCAAATGATCTATCTTTGAGTTTACTTATTATTTTCTTGATACAGTCTGTTGTATTTTTAGTTCTTCTATTTTCAGCTCCAAAATGTGTTTGGTTGCTTTTTGTTTTCTGTCTCTCTGTTGAGCTTCTCATTTTGTTCATGTATTATTTTCCTAATTAAGTTGTTTATCTGTGTTCTTTTGTAACTCACTGAGATTCTTTAGAACAATTATTTTGACTTCTTCATTTTTTGGGTCAATTTTTGGGGTTCTTCAATCTTTGGGGTCAATTACTGGAAGTTTATTGTGTTTCTCTAATAGTGTCATGTTTTCTTGGTTGTTTTCGATTCTTGTAGTCTTGCATTCGTGTCTGTACATTTGAAAAAGCAGTCATTTCTTCCAGACTTTATGGATTGACTTCATTAAAGAAAGGACTTCATCTGGGGTGGGGGAATGCTGGAGTGTAGTGGAACCAGATCTAGTCATTCAGGGAATCATGTGTGGAGGCATGTAGTGGCTCCAGGTTTAGGAGGTGTGATGTCTTATCAGATCAGGTAGCTGGGGTCCATCACATCAGCAACTGTGTAGTTCTTGGTGGCAAGAGCTGTGGGAGGTCCCAGTGGCTGCAAGGGCTACTGGAGTGCTCAGCAGCCCCTCTAGATCCAGAGACAGAGGACAAGGGCAGGCACATTTGGGGCCAGAGCCTAAAACCCAAAGTGATATTGAAAGGAGTTCCTTCTTCTGAAGGTTGGGCAGGACAACGATCATCTACAGAACCAGGCATCCAAATACAATTATTAACATAGACTTCGATAGGAGTGTCCATCCATGTCCTGGCTCGAATAAGAGGAGGAAAAGGAATACAGGCCCAATATGTACAGTTTTTAACAGTTGTGGGGTGACAGAGGGTAGAAGGATCAGTGTCATCAGGAGTAGGCAGAGGTTGAGCCAGACCTGGATCACTGGAGACAAGTTGTTCAGGATGGCTGACTGGATTGTCTGTTGTAAAGGAGTTAGTGTGGTCATTTTCTTCTTTTTCACAATTGGATGTGTTAGTTGTTTCCTGCTGTGGTGCTTTTTCAGCAAATTTCTCTGTCTTCTTGTTGCATGCATCTTCAGGACACAATTTCAGGTGTCTAGCAGGAATCCAAACAGGAGATGGATGTTCACCTGGGGAAACACAAGCATAGCCTCTTCCCCACATTAAAATAGAACCTTTTGACCATATACTAGATTGGACGTCTTTCCACCATACCCTTCCTTGGTTTACCGTAGGATGGTTACCAGGGAAATGTTTTTCAGTAGCAGTAACAGAACTAGATTTAGGAATATTAAAAAAATTTAACGTCAACAATGCCAAGTTTACTTGTATGTGAGGGATAGACAACTCCTTATCCCCCTCTTTTTGTTTAAGTGATCATAATTTTAAAGTTCTGTTACTTTTTTCTACAATAGCTTGGCCTTGTGGGTTATAAGGAATACCAGTAAGATGTTTAGTATGCCACTGATCATGAAAATTTTTAAAAGCTTTACTGCAATAGGCTGGACCATTGTCTGTTTTGAGCTCACTGGGAATTCCCATAACTGCAAAACATGAAAACATATGTTTTTTAACATGAGAAGTGGCTTCTCTGGTTTGACAGGTAGCCCAGATGAAATTGGAAAAGGTGTCAACTGTGATATGCACATAAGCTAATTTTCCAAAAGAAGGAACATGAGAAACATCCACTTGCCAGATAACATTAGGAGATAGGCCTCGGGGATTAACTCCAGGAGACTGTGTGGGTAAGACAAGAACCTGACATTGAGAACAGTATTGTACAATTTGTTTAGCTTGTTTCCAACTGAGAGAATATTTATGTTTAAGACTTGAGGTATTAGTATGAGTGAGTTGATGAAATTGTTCTGCATCTGTAATGGCTAAAGAAACTAGAGTATCAACTTTATGATTACCACTGGATAAAGGTCCTGGCAAGTTAGTATGAGAACGAATGTGAGTGATGAAAAAAGGATGGTTTCAGTTTCTGACAGTTTTTTGTAACAAAGAGAACAAGGAAAACAGATTAGTGTCAGCAATATTTTTGATGGTAGCTGTTTATATTGCTTTAGTGGCATGGACTACAGAAGCTGAGTCAGAGACAATATTAAGAGGCTAATCAAAATCCTGTAATGCAGAGATAACAGCAAACAACTTGGCTTTTTGAGCAGAAGTATATGGAGTAGAAATGACTTTATCTTTTGGTCCTACATACCCTGCCTTTCCATTACTGGATCCATCAGTAAAAATGGTAATGGTTGTCTCTAGTGGTGATGAACAAGTAAGTTTTGGTAGATTACAGGAATTATTTCACAGAGACTGAAAGAATTTTGACTTAGGCAAATGATTATCAGTAGTGCCAATGAAGTCAGCCAGATTAGTCTGCCAGCACAAAGATGTAGAAAAGGCATTTTCAACTTCATTTTTTGACAAAGGGACCACAATAATGTTTGGATCAAAGTCGGAAATTTTAGTGATATGTTGACGTTCTAACCCAAGCAAAGTGTCTATTTGATCAAGATATATTGAAAGAGTTTTAGAGGCTGAATTAGGAAGAAATACACATTCAACTAGAGAATCGTTTTGTACTGTAAGACCCGTAGGAGAGTGGGTGGAAGGAAAAACTAAAAATTGTAAAGGTAAATTTGGGTCAATACGAGAGACTTGTGTCTCTCTCACTCATTGTTCTACAAAAGACAACTCTTGTTTTGCTGGTTCAGGTAAAGAGCGAGGACTGTTTAAATCTGTATCTCCTGATAAAGTGGCAAATAGATGAGATAATGCATAAGCACAAATGCCTAGGGTTGGTCTGAGATAACTGATGTCATCTAGTAATTTTTGAAAATCATTTAAGGTGTTTAAATTGTCAGTACGAAGTTGGACTTTTGGGGGCTTAATGGAGCGAGCTCCTAGCTGCATTCCTAAGTACAGAAAAGGAGTGGCTTGTTGAATTTTATCAGGAGCAATGTGGAGTCCTGCATTGGCAACAGTTAATTTTAAAGAGGTAAAACATTGAATTAATCCATCTTTAGTGGGGGCAGCAATCAGTATATCATCCATATAATGAAGAATGTAATTATTTTAAAAAAATCTGTCGGATAGGTTGTAACACAGTACTGACAAACAACTTACAAATAGTAGGACTGTTAATCATTCCTTGAGGTAAAACTTTCCATTGATATCTAGTTGGAGGAGCAGAATTGTTAATGGATGGTATAATGAAAGCCAATTTTTCACAGTCTGACTTGTCTAAAGGAATATGAAAAAAAGTAGTCTTTATGGTCAATGATAATTACAGGCCATTCCTTAGGAATCATGGAAGGGGAGGGCACACTGGGTTGTAACGCCCCTATAGGTTTAATAACTGCATTAGCAGCTCTTAAATCTGTTACTATTCTCCATTTTCCTGACTTTTTTTGTACAACAAACACAGGTGAGTTCCATGGAGACAAGGAGAGCTCAATAGTGTTTGCTTGCAGTAAATCATTAACAATTTCCATTAAAGCCTCCAACTTGTGTTTGGAAAGTGGCCACCACTCTACCCAAACAGGTGACTCATACATCCATTGTGCAGGGGCAGAGGAAGAGAAGGAGACTGAGGGTGCTGGGATGCAGACTGGGGGGAAGCAGGATTCCAAGCCTCTGAAAGAAGGGGTCCCGGAGTGCCAAGAGAAACAGTAGGCTTAGAAGAGAGGAGAGTTCGAAAAGGACGAGAGGAATGAGAACAAGACCATTTAAATGAATGCCACATGTCCTCCTCTGGCAGAGGGGGAAACGGCTTAGTAGAAGAAGAGTTAACATATACAGGTTCCAAGATAGGAGGCAAAGGGAGGGGATCATCACCAGGTTTCTCCTCTTGGGGAGAAAACAAGGAGAGATCAAATTCTTCCTCATCATCAGGAGGGCCAGTAGGGGGGTCAGCTACCCGAGGTAAAGGGAACGGTTCACCATCCATGTTAACTTCTGGCAGTTGAAGAGGATCACCAGACTGAAAAGGAAGTAAAGCAACACGAATAAGAGCCCAGTCAGTCCAAACAGAAATAGGAAGTAAAACACCATCTCTAATGAGTTGGTGGAGAGTGGTGGCAACTCTATCCCAGTCTAACAGGTCCATAGAATCTTTGTCAGCAAACCAAGGACAATATTTTTCAATAGTCTGAAATAAGAGAATAAGGTTATTGGAATCAGCTTGATTCCACCCTGTTTAAGAAGAAGTTTAATAAAAGACAGATAAGCCTGGTGTTTAGACTGTGATTGTCCCATAATAACCCTGGAATATTACCAGTTGACAAATCCAAAAAGAGGAGAGAGTCAGAAAAAGCACACCCGGAGACCTTACCATCAAGACTGAAGACTAGCCATCATGAACCTGCACTCAGAGTGCACTGAGCTGAGGAACGTTGGGCACCAGATATTACGGGATCTGGCCAGCAGCCCGCAATGCAATGGGGCTCCCTCTTTGTTCCCAGGTGGACTGGCAGGTTGAGAAATAATAGACACACACAAGATAGTGAAAGCTGGGTCCAGGGGGGTCACCGCCTTCTGGTCCCACAGTGCCAACAATGTGCTGGATATGTTAGCATTTATTATTAAGTTTAGTGAGGGTAGGGGTAGGTTTGTGAGGTATTTAGGGTCATTTGACTAAGAGGTGAGATGGTCACATGGGGGTGAAGTAATTCTTTAACATAGCATCTGTATGCAGCAGTATATACAGATACAAATTTACAATATAGTGTGTGCATCAGTAATTTCTAACAGAGCCTTAAAACAAGAACATAGCCTTTCCATAACCTATGATTAGCAAGATATTAATCAGCAGTAACAGTTATAGCAAAAGCTGGTTACAAACAATTCATAGAAACAGGACATGAAGTTAGACAACCGGTTAGACCAGAATTTCTCAGAAGGGAGTATGCCTTAACCCTAAAGAGGCCTAGAAGAGCTGCAGCAAGATGAAGGCATTTATAGCCCTATCTTATCCATATGGACAGGCACTCCCACCCCCATGCGTCTGTTTATAGGCTCTCCATGAGGGTCACATTCCATTCCCAGAGCTATGAACATCTGCTTTTCTGGGATAGGAGTCTTGGTGATGTGAAACCTCCCTGACTGCACGCCCATTCATAGGCTCTCTGCAGAGGGAAGCACATCACGCGCTGTTGGCCCATTCTGGCAGTCCAACCTGGCATTGTCGTTACACAATCCTGCGTACAATTTTGTATTTACAATAATCAGGAGCATTTCATCTTTTATTCTGTAGCAATAGTTTCAGGGGGTCTCCCTACAGCTGTGCAGAAGCTCTTTAATTAGATCCCATTTATTTTGGCTTTTTTTGCCATTGCTTTTGGTGTGTTAGTCATGAAGTCTTTGCCATGCCTGTGTCCTGAATGGTATTGCCTAGGTTTTCTTCTAGGGTTTTTATGGTTTTAGGTCTTACACTTAAGTCTTTAATCCATCTTGAGTTAATTTTTGTATAAGGCGTAAGGAAGGGATCCAGTTTGTATATGTAAATATGTTTAAATATATAATTTAAATATCTATTCATAAATATACATAATATAAATTTAGGTGTTTGTATAAATGTATATATTTAAATATATTTACATATAAAGAAAATTTGATATTTTATAATATGAAATATTTAATATTTAATTAAATATACTATATATATTATATATAAATGTATAACATTTTCTTTATCCAAATATTCATTGATGGATACTTAGGTTGATTCCTTACATTTGTAAATAGTGCTGCAATAAACATGAGTGCACGTGCCTTTTATATAATAATTTCTTTTCCTTTGTGTATGTACCCAGTAGTGGGATTGCTAGATCAACTGGTAGTTTCACTTTTAGTTCTTTGGGAAATCTCCATACTGTTTTTCATAGACGTTGTATTAATTTACATTCTAGCAGCAGTATAAGCATTCTTTTTTCTCTGCATCCTTCCCAGGATCTATTATTCTTTGTCTTTTTAATAATAACTATTCCACAATTCTAAACAAAAAAGAAAAAAACTGGAGACATCATGTTACCTGACTTCAAATTAAACTGCAAGGCTACAACAACCAAAACAGCATAGTACTGGTACAAAAACAGACACCTAGACCAATGGAACAGAATAGAGATCCCAGAAATAATACCACACACCTGCAACCATCTGATCTTCCACAAAGCTGACAAAAGCAAGCAATAGGGAAGGAACTCCCTATTCAGTAAATGGTGCTGGGATAACTGGCTTGCTGTTTGCAGGAGGTTGAAACTGGAACCCTAACTTTACACCACATACAAAAATCGACTCCAGATGGATTAAGACTTAAATGTGAAACCTAAAACTATAAAATCTCTGGAAGACAACCTAGACAATACTATTCTGAATGCAAGACTTCACAAAGATTTTATGACAAAGACACCAGAAGCAACTGCAACAAAAGCAAAAACCAACAAATGGAATCTAATTAAACTAAAGCTTCCGAACAGGAAAAAAAAAAAAAAAAAAAGAAACTATCAACAGGGTAAATAGTCAACCTACAGAATGGGAGAAAATATTTGCAAACTATCCATCTGACAAAGGTCTGATATCTAGAATCTATAATGAACTTAAATTAACAAGCAAAAAACAAACAACCCCATTAAAAAACAAAGGATATGAACAGACACTTTTCAAAAGAAGACATGCATGTGAACAAAGAGCATATGAAAAAATGTTTATCACAGCAAATCAAAGCCACAATGAGATTCCATCTCACACCAGTCATAATGGTTATTATTAAAAAGTGAAAAAAAAAACAGATATTGGCAAGGCTGTGGAGAAAAGGGAACACTTATACACTGCTGGTGGAAATGTAAATTAGTTCAGCCGTTGTGAAGACAGCAGTGTGGCAGTTCCTCAAAGAACTTAAAACAGAATTACTATTCAACCCAGCAAACACATTATTGGGTATGTACTCAAAAGAATATAAATTGTTCTACCATAAAGACACATGCGTGCATATGTTCACTGTAGCACAATTCACAATAGCAAAGACATGGAATCAACCTAAATGCCCATCAATAGTAGCTGGATAAAGAAAATGTAGTACATATACACCATGAAATACTATGCAGTCATAAAAAAGAACAAGAACAAGTCTTCTGCAGCAACATGGATAGAGTTGGAGGCCATTATCTTGAGCAGGATAGAAAAGCAAATACCGTATGTTCTCACTTATAAGTGGGAGTTAACAACAAGAACACATGGATCCTAGGAGAGGAGTAACAGACACTGGGGCTTACTTGAGAGTGGAGGGTGGGAGGAGGGAGAAAACCAGAAAAAATACCTATCAGGTACTATGCTTACTATCTGGGTGACAAAATTATCTGTACACCAAACCCCCATGACACATGGTTTACTTACATGACAAACCTGCACATGGAACCCTGAATCCAAAATAAAAGTTAAAATGACAATAATAGCCATTCTACTGGTGTAATATATCTCATTGTAGTTTTAATTTGCATTTCTCTGATGATTAGTGATGTTCAACATTATTTCATATGCTTGTTGACCATCTGTATGTCTTCTTTTACAAAATGCCTGTTCAGAAAAAGAAATAATAAAAATTAGAGCTGAAATCAATGAAATTAAAAATAGAAAATCAACAGAGAAACTAAGCAAAAGCTACTTCTTTGAAAAGATCGATAAAATTGATAAGCCTCCAGCCAGGATAAGAAAAAAAAAAAGAGAGGACACAAATTACTAACATCAGAAATGAAGGAGGTGACATCATGCAGATCCCATTGACATTAAAATGATAATAAAGAAATATTATGAACAATTCTATGCCCACAAATTTGGTAACCTAGATGAAATGGACCAATTCCTTGAAAGATTTTGTATGCCAAGATTTAGACAAGCAGAAATAGACAATCTGGATAAGTTTATATGATTAAAAAAAATTAAACCATTGGGAGGTCGAGGTGGGCAGATCACAAGGTCAGGAGATCGAGACCACCCTGGCTAACTATGGTGAAACCCCGTCTCTACTAAAAATACAAAAAATTAGCCAGGCGTGGTGGCAGGCACCTGCAGTCCCAGCTACTCGGGAGGCTGAGGCAGGAGAATGGCATGAACCCAGGAGGCGGAGCTTGCAGTGAGCTGAGATCACGCCACTGCACTCCAGGCTGGGCAACAGAGCAAGACTCCATCTCAAAAAAAAAAAAAAAATTAAAACAGTTATTAACCTTCCAAAACAGAAAGCATCAGGCCCAGGTGGGTTCACCAGAGAATTCTACCAAACATTTAAGGAAGAAATTCTTAAATTCTCTGCAATGTCTTTCAGAAGATGGAAGCAGAATGAATACTATTTAACTCATTCTATGAGGCCAGACTCACCAAATTATCAAAAACAGACAAAAACATTACCAGAAGAAAAAAAGCTAAGATTAAAATCTCTCATGAACAAAGAGGGAAAACTCCTCAGCAAAACACTAATCCAACAATGTGTAAAACAAATTATATATCATGGCCAAGTGGAATTTGTGCTAAGTATGCAGATTGATTGCAGGTAATTGATTGAAAAATTCAATTAATATAATTCATCACATCAACAGACTAAAGAAGAACAATCACATGATCAGATCAAGACACAGAAAACACATTTCACAAAATCCAACATCTATTCATGACAAAAACTCTCAGTAAACTAGATGTAGCGGGGAACTTCCTCAACTTTAAAAAGAGTATCTAGAAAAATATCTAGAAAAATAGCTACCATCATACTTAATGGTGATAAACTAGAACTTTTCCCACTAAGATCGGGAACAAGTCAGGGATGACTCTTCTTATCACTCCTTTTCAACATTGTGCTAGAAGTTCCAGCTAATGCAATAAGAAAAATAAAGGGAAAAAAAGTATACAGATTGGGAAGGAAGAAATAAAACTGTATTTGTCTTATGATGTCATGATGTCATGATTGTCCATGTAGAAAATCTGAAAGAATCAACAACAAAAAAAAGCTTCTGGTACTAAAAAGTGATTTGAACAAGATTGTAGAACACAGGGTCAGTATACAAAGGTCCATCACTTTTCTACATACGAGCAATGAACTAGTAGAATTTGAAATTAAAAACATAATACCATTTACTTAAGCAACCCCCAAAATGAAATATTTGGTATAAATCTAACATGATATTATAAAATGTATATGAAAAAAACTACTAAACTCTGATGAATAAAGTGAAAGAACTAAATAAATAGGAAGGTATTCCAGGTTCATAATAGGAAGACTCAATACCGCCAAGATATCAGCTCTTCCCAATTTGATCTATAGATTCAATGCAATTCCAATAAAAATGCCAGCAAGTTATTTTGTGGAGATTTACAAACTAGTACTAAAGTTTACATGGAGAGGCAGGAGACCCAGAACAGCCAACACAATATTTAAGGAGATGAGCAAAGTTGGAGGACTGACACTACCCAATCTCAAGTCTTACCATAAAGCTACAGTAGTTAAGACAATGTGGTGTTGGTGAAAGAATAAACCAATAGATCAATGGAAGAGAAGAGAAATCCCAGATATACACCCATATGAATACTGTCAATTCATTTTCAACAAAAAAGCAAAGTTAATATAATTGGGAAAAATTAGTGTTGACAAGACACTGGAACAGTCAGACATCCACATTTAAAACAATAAATCTAGACATAAACCTTATTCCCTTCACACAATTAGGGAATTGTGAATTAGGGGTCAGTCTCCAGTGTAAATGCAAAAGTATAAAACTTTTAAAAGTTAACATAGGAGAATATCTAGATGACCATAAGAATGGCAATGACTTTAGATACCATACCAAAGGTTCAACCCATGAAAGATTGAATAAGCAGGGTGGCACCCAAGATGGCTGAATAGGAACAGCTCCAGCCTCCAGCTCCCCGCGTGAGTGACGCAGAAGACAGGTGATTTCTGCATTTTCAACTGAGGTGCAGACCGACACATCACACCTCACACGGCTGGGTACACCCGGAGACAAAGCTTCCAGAGCAAGAAGCAGACAGCAACACTCACTGTTTGGCAATATTCTATCCTCTGCAGCTTTCGCTGCTGATACCCGGGCAAACAGGGTCTGGAGTGGACATCAAGCAAACTCCAACAGACCTGCAGCTGAAAGTCCTGACTGTTAGAAGGAAAACTAACAAACAGAAAGAACACCTACACCAAAACCCCATCAGCATGTCACCATCATCAAAGACCAAAGGCAGATAAAAACACAAAGATGGGGAAAAAGCAGTGCAGAAAAGCTGGAAATTCAAAAAATCAGAGCGCATCTCCCCCTCCAAAGGAACACAGCTCACCGCCAGCAATGGAACAAAGCTAGATAGAGAATGGCGGATGAGTTGAGAGAAGAAGGCTTCAGTCAATCAAACTTCTCAGAGCTAAAGGAGGAACTACGTAACCAGTGCAAAGAAACTAAAAACCTTGAAAACAGAATGGATGAATGGGTAACTAGAATAATCAATGCAGAGAAGACCTTAAAAGAACTCATAGAGATGAAAGCCATGACATGAGAATTACGTGACAAATGCACAAGCTTCAGTAACTGACTCAATCAACTGGAAGAAAGATTATCAGTGATTGAAGATCAAATGAATGAAATGAAGCAAGAAGAGAAATGTAGAGAAAAAAGAGTAAAAAGAAATGAACAAAGTCTCCAAGAAATATGGGATTATGTGAAAAGACCAAATCTACATCTGATTGGTGTGCCTGAAAGTGACGGGGAAAATGGAACCAAGTTGGAAAACACTCTGCAGGATATCATCCAGGAGAACTTCCCCAACCTAGTAAGGCTGGCCAACATTCAAATTCAGGAAATACAGAGAATGCCACAAAGATACTCCTCGAGAAGAGCAACTCCAAGACACGTAATTGTCAGATTCACCAAAGTTGAAATGAAAGAAAAAATGTTTAGGGTAGCCAGAGAGAAAGGTCGGGTTACTCACAAAGTGAAGCCCATCAGACTAACAGCAGATCTCTCGGCAGAAACTCCACAAGCCGGAAGAGAGTGGGGGCCAATATTCAACATCCCTAAAGAAAAGATTTTTCAACCCAGAATTTCATAACCAGCCAAACTAAGTTTCATAAGTGAAGGAGAAATAAAATCCTTTACAGACAAGCAAATGCTTAGAGATTTTGTCACCACCAGGCCTGCCCTACAAGAGATCCTGAAGGAAGCAATAAACATGGAAAGGAACAACTGATACCAGCCATTGCAAAAACATGCCAAAATGTAAAGTCCATCGATGCTATGAAGAAACCGCATCAACTGACGAGCAAAATAACTAGCTAATATCATAATGATAGGATCAAGTTCACACATAACAATATTAACCTTAAATGTAAATGGACTAAATGGTCCAATTAAAAGACATAGACTGGCAAATTGGATAAAGAGTCAAGACCCATCAGTTTGCTATATTCAGGAGACCCATCTCACATGACACACATAGGCTCAAAATAAAGGGATGGAGGAAGATCTACCAAGCAAATGGAAAACAAAAAAAAGCAGGGGTTGCAATCCTAGTCTCTGATAAAACAGACTTTAAACCATCAAAGATCAAAAGAGACAAAGAAGGCCATTACATAATGGTAAAGGGATGAATTCATCAGGAAGAGCTGACTATCCTAAATATATATGCACCCAATACAGGAGCACCCAGATTCATAAAGTAAGTCCTTAGAGACTTACAAAGAGACTTAGACTCCCATACAATAATAATAGGAGACTTTAACACCTCACTATCAACATTAGACAAATCAACGGAACAGAAAGTTAACAAGGATATCCAGGAATTGAACTCAACTGTGCGCCAAGCGGACCTAATAGACATCTACAGAACTCTCCACCCAAAATCAACAGAATATACATTCTTCTCAGCACCACATCGCACTTATTCCAAAATCGACCACATAGTTGGAAGTGAAGCACTCCTCAGCAAATGTAAAAGAACAGAAATTATAACAAACTGTCTCTCAGACCACAGTGCAATCAAACTAGAACTCAGGACTAAGAAACTCAATCAAAACCGCTCAACTACATGGAAACTGAACAACCTGCTCCCGAATGACTACCGGGTACATAATGAAATGAAGGCAGAAATAAAGATGTTCTTTGAAACCAGTAAGAACAAAGATACAACATACCAGAATCTCTGGGACACATTTAAAGCAGTGTGTAGAGGGAAATTTATAGCACTAAATGCCCACAAGAGAAAGCAGGAAAGATCTAAAATTGACACTCTAACATCACATTTAAAAGAACCAGAGAAGCAAGAGGAAACACATTCAAAAGTTAGCAGAAGGCAAGAAATAACTAAGATCAGAGCAGAACTGAAGAAGATAGAGACACAAAAAACGCTCCAAAAAATCAATGAATACAGGAGTTGCTTTTTGAAAAGATCAACAAAATTGATAGACCACTAGCAAGACTAATAAAGAAGAAAGAGAGAAGAATCAAATAGATGCAATAAAATATGATAAAGGGGATATCATCCCCGATCCCACAGAAATACAAACTACCATCAGAGAATACTATAAACACGACTACGTAAATAAACTAGAAAACCTAGAAGAAATGGATATTTTCCGGGACGCTTACACTCTCCCAAGACTAAACCAGGAAGAAGTTGAATCCCTGAATAAACCAATAGTAGGCTCTGAAATTGAGGCAATAATTAATAGCCTACCAACCAAAAAAAGTCCAGGACCAGACGGATTCACAGCCGAATTCTATCAGAGGTACAAGGAGGAGCTGGCACCATTCCTTCTGAAACTATTCCAATCAATAGAAAAAGAGGGAATCCTCCCTAACTCATTTTATGAGGCCAGCATCATCCTGATACCAAAGCCTGGCAGAGACACAGCAAAAAAAGAGAATTTTAGACCAATATCCCTGATGAACATCGATGCAAAAATCCTCAATAAAATACTGGCAAACCAAATCCAGCAACACATCAAAAGCTTATCCACCATGATCAAGTGGGCTTCATCCCTGGGATGCAAGGCTGGTTCAACATACACAAATCAATAAACATAATCCAGCATATAAACAGAAGCAATCTACAGAACGGGAGAAAATTATTGCAATCTACTCATCTGACAAAGGGCTAATATCCAGAACCTATAAAGAACTCAAACAAGTTTACAAGAAAAAAACAACAACCCCATCAAAAAGTGGGCAAAGGATATGAACAGACACTTCTCAAAAGAAGACATTCATATAGTCAACAGACACATGAAAAAATGTTCATCATCACTCGCCATCAGAGAAATGCAAATCAAAACCACAATGAGATACCATCTCACACCAGTTAGAATGGCAATCATTAAAAAATCAGGAAACAACAGGTGCTGGAGAGGATGTGGAGAAATAGGAACACTTTTACACTGTTGATGGGACTGTAAACTAGTTCAACCATTGTGGAAAACAGTGTGGCGATTCCTCAAGGATCTAGAACTAGACATACCATTTGACCCAGCCATCCCATTACTGGGGATATACCCAAAGGATTATAAGTCATGCTGCTTTAAAGACACATGCACATGTATGTTTATTGCGGCACTATTCACAATAGCAAAGACTTGGAATCAACCCAAATGTCCATCAGTGACAGACTGGATTAAGAAAATGTGGCACATATACACCATGGAATACTATGCAGCCATAAAAAAGGATGGGTTTGTATCCTTTGTATGGACATAGACGCAGTTGGAAACCATCATTCTCAGCAAACTATCGCAAGAACAGAAAACCAAATACTGCATGTTTGCACTCATAGGTGGGAATTGAACAATGAGATCACTTGGACACAGGAAGGTGAACATCACACACCAGGTCCTATTGTGGGGAGGGGACGGGGGGAGAGATAGCATTAGGAGATATACCTAATGCAAATGACGAGTTAATGGGTTCAGCACACCAACATGGCTCATGTATACTTATGTAACAAACCTGCACATTGTGCACATGTACCCTAGAACCTAAAGTATAATAATAAAAAAAAAACAGAAGCAAAGACAAAAACCACATGATTATCTCAATAGATGCAGAAAAGGCCTTTGACAAAATTCAGCAGCCCTTCATGCTAAAAACGCTCAATAAATTCGGTATTAATGGAACGCATCTTAAAATAATAAGAGCTATTTATGACAAACCCACAGCCAATATCATACTGAATGGGCAAAAACCGGAAGCATTCCCTTTGAAAACTGGCACAAGACAGGGATGCCCTCTCTCACCACTCCTATTTAACATAGTGTTGGAAGTTCTGGCCAGGGCAATCAGGCAAGAGAAAGTAATACAAGGTATTCAGTTAGGAAAAGAAGAAGTCAAATTGTCCCTGTTTGCAGATGACATGATCATATATTTAGAAAACCCCACCATTTCAGCCCAAAATCTCCTTAAGCTGATAAGCAACTTCAGCAAAGTCTCAGGATACAAAATCTATGTGCAAAAATCACAAGCACTCTTTATACACCAGTAACAGACAAACAGAGAGCCAAATCATGAATGAATTATCATTCACAATAGCTTCAAAGAGAATAAAATACCTAGGAATCCAACTTACAAGGGATGTAAAGGACCTCTTTAAGGAGAACTACAAACCACTGCTCAGTGAAATAAAAGAGGACACAAACAAATGGAAGAACATTCCATGCTTATGGATGAGAAGAATCAATATTGTGAAAATGGCCATACTGCCCAAGGTAATTTATAGATTTAATGCCATCCCCATTAAGCTAACAATGACTTTCTTCACAGAATTGGAAAAAACTGCTTTAAAGTTCATATGGAACCAAAAAAGATCCCGCATTGCCAAGACAATCCTAAGCCAAAAGAACAAAGCTGGAGGCATCATGCTACCTGACTCCAAACTATACTACAAGGCTGCAGTAACCGCAACAGCATGGTACTGGTACCAAAACAGAGATATAGACCAATGGAACAGAACGGAGCCCCCAGAAATAATACCACACATCTACAGTCATCTGATCTTTGACAAACCTGACAAAAACAAGAAATGGGAAAAGGATTCCCTATTTAATAAATGGTGCTGGGAAAATTGGCTAGCCATAAGTAGAAAGCTGAAACTGGACCCTTTCCTTACTCCTTATATGAAAATTAATTCAAGATGGATTAGAGATTTAAATGTTAGACCTAAAACCATAAAAACCCTAGAAGAAAACCTAGGAAATACCATTCAGGACATAGGCATGGGCAAGGCCTTCATGTCTAAAACACCAAAAGCAATGGCAACAAAAGCCAAAATTAAAAGCGAGGTGCTTATTAAAAATACAGATTAGTAAGCCACAATCTGTAAGAAATAATGCTTTTCACCTTAAAGAGTCCTTTAGACAATTTCAAAAGGTAGCAGTTTGGGGAAGCATTGAACTAGATAATTTTGGAGATACCTCAGTGTTTTACAATTATAAGATTCTACACATTTTACAATCTCCATTAAATATATGCCTTTTGTAACTCCATATTTTGGCACTTAAGAACTTTGCACTAACTTTTGAAACTGTATCCCAAACTCTGTGGGAAGTTCCAAATGGCCTACCTGATTTCTCCAGGTCCCTGAGGCACACTTTCGCCTTGTTGTCGTTGACAAGTACTTTTTGATTCAGTCAAATTCTTGTCCTTTGCTCTGAATCTTGTGGCTGATTCTTCACTTTCTGCTCTGGTGTCAATTATGATCATCTGTTAATTCCTACACACAAAATAATTAATCACATTAAGGCCCACGGAGTGAACTTTATTGGAGACTTTGGCGGGGGGAGGTTAGGGGAGTTCCTGCAGAGATACAAACAGCTTTGGAATGAGTACAAGGCAAACCTGTTCCACAAGCCTTCAGCCAGAGACAAGTTACTCAGGCAGCCTCTCTCTCTGCCCTTCCTTCACGTATGGTGCCGATGGGAAAAAACACAGGTACCTGAGTGACCAGGGTGGAAGACACAAAGAGGTGAGTTTGACATGGATGGTGAGGCACAGACGGACGGTTGGGGAGGATCAATAATCCTAGGAGGAGAAGCAGAGCAGGTTGGAGGCCCTGAAATCTGCTGTTTGTGGAGTAGCTGACTGAGTAGGGGATTGGCTGGGAATTAGGCTGGAGACGTAGAGGCAGGGAGAAGTACATTTGGGTTCAGGAGCTTGTGTGATCAGGCAAATTGGATCACAGAGTGTTAGTTATATTAAATAATGTTAGGATTGAGCACAATTACTTTATTTAGAAAAGCCGCAGATTTGAGTAGAAGGACATCAAAAGGTGGAGGACAGCATTTGAGCCTCCACAGCAGAGTTCATATTCAGACAAGCAAATAGATACTTGGCTTTGTGAAAGCAAAGCTAAAAGCTCTGGTGAGCTTGTTGTATGTATTTGTGAACCCAAGAAACTTGAGATTTTTCCAAGTGTCTTCTCATTTGTTTGCTAGGCCAGTTCCCACTAAGGCAATTCCCTAAGTTACCGATGTTCTGACACTCAGAGTTTTTACTGAAGTCTCTTGTAATCCCCAAATTCCCTAGAAAAAATGTATTTCTACAGTTCATGTGTCATTGACATAGAATATCCTCTTATTTAGTTTCTGAACCAGAAACTGAAAACATTAAACGGTTCCAAAATGTCCTTCTAACTCAAGAACAGGATGGGTGCCCTTATTCTTTCCTTCCAGATCCTAATATCCTAATGCTAACATTCAATATCTTAATGTCATTCCTAAAGTAGGACTTATCACTGATTCCATTTGTATTCTTGCCCCTCCCCATCCCATCCCAACTCCTACAAACACACACCACAATACACAACTAGATTCTAAGACTCTTAAAGGCAGGGACAATGTCTTCTCGCTGTGGTTTCCCCAGAATCTTGTTCTCCTCCTGACTTTAGGTGATATATACCTATGTGACAAATGAATGGACAAATGAGCTGTGTTTGTGACTCTTCCAGGTGAGCATGGGACAACAAGGGAAGATGGGAGGCAATGAGGAGCATGTCCATGGTAAGAACTTGTGTCTGGAGGGCACGTATGCCCTCTGTGTTTGTGCCTGGATTGGGTACAGGGGTGGAGAATGACTCAAGGCTGAAGACAGCTAAGATATGTTTCTTTTGGGAGAAAATTCCTTTAGCTATCTTCTAAAAGATAGAGGGGTTGTGACCAGTAGGATATCACAGTGAAAGCCCTGGCACCATCTCTGCTCCTGGTCTGCTGTGTGATGTTGTGGAAAGTCTTTTGACTGCTCTGGCCTCAGTAAGAGAGCATAGTTGAGGCTCTGTCCTTTTCAACAGGGTGAGGACCAAGGGTATAGAGGATAGAGTAAACATGATTTACCAAAGAAAGCGTTGGAGAACAATGAGTAAGAGTTAAAATATTAGGAGAGCTCAAGGGAGAGAAAATGAGGGAGGGAGAAAGAGAGAAGAAAGGGAGACTGAGAGACAGAAGATGGGAAATGGAGACTGACTGATAATGACAAAGAGAGCACCTCTCTAACATGGTTCTGCTGTTGGATTTTACAAACTAAGATCCAAGTCAAGAAGCGGAGACGAACGGGGATTCACATGCATAATTTCCTCTCAATGACCGACTTACATGGTGATGTAAGAGCGGAGTGATGACAGAGCCCAGTGAGGGCACTTAGCTGGGAGAGAGATGACATCCTGACTGAACAGGAAAAGGGGGGGTGGAATAAATCCCAATCATTTATTTCACATCCCACCTTAAAAGAAATGTCTCTGCCTACCTTCCATTTTGGCGGGGCACTACTTATTCAAATGATAAAGGACTCACTTGGTCAGGAAGCCGGCACTGCAGGACAGCCTGTGGATCAGGGGCATCATGAGTAATTCAGTGTATGACAGGCTCTGTATGCAACATCCCACTTAATCCTCAAAGGAATCTTTAAGGTAGGTTAAACAGTTATTATCTGCATTTTTCAATATGAGGAAACTGAGGATAGCAGAGGTAAAGTAAAGTCAGAAATAATTACTGAGAAGAGCTATAAATGGAAAGGAGTGACTTTTGCCATACACTACAAAATAGTTGACTTGGAAATATTGTGTGGTACTAGGATGGGTAATGAGTCATGCTAGACTCTGTGACAGAAATGAACAAACTTTGAAATTTACCAAGAGAAGTGATACAAGAAGATTTTGGAAGGGTATATTTGGAGAGCACCTCAGGGATTATCAAAATTCAACCCCCTTCATTTAAAATGTGACAAAAGTGAAATTCAGAGATTTTCCTGTACATGGACTTCAGACAGCAGCAGGGCAGATGCCACCATTCCGGTGTTCTACCTTCCAGGTATGGACAGCTCTTAACACCCTGTAGGTGCCTCTCTCCTAATCAGAATCAGAATCAGAAGTCAATTAGTGACTTTTGAATGGGACTAAGAAAATTCAGGAGCACTGGCTTTGTAATTTCCTTGCCCCTGTTAATACAATGGCAAAGGCTGGTATGGCCCAGTTGATTAGGAATAAAGTGTTAGGCTTTGATCTCTGGGGTGGGATGGTAGATTCCACTCTGTCTGCCACTGGCCTAGATAACTTTAGACCTTGAAGTCCCCAGAGCCCCTGCAGAGAATAATGCCAGCCCTCAAATGCCCAGATCAGGATGGGCAGGGACAGAGATTTCAAAAGAAGTTGATCTTAGAGAAGTGAAAACCAATATATTGCCTCACTCTCTTAGGCTCTGTATACAAGGCTGACCTAAAAACAGTTGCCTTGTATCAGCTCAGCTTCCCAGAGATTGGCTCAAAATCACAGACAGGGGCCTTAGAAATGGCACCAAGATCTGAATTTTAGTCAGGAGACCCCCAGATCACATTCCTTATCTACCACCCAAGCTGACATGGTCTCTTATTCCCAGCCCTCTGAAAGCAACGACTTAGATTCACTAAAGATGTTCCACGTGCCAGCCACTCTGCTCAGCATGTATGCGGATTAGCTCATATAACCCTCTCAAGAACCCTCTGAGGAACCATGGATATTATTACTCCCATTTTACAGAAGAAGGAAATTAAGGCTCAGGGAGATTAAATAACTTCTCACAGCTACCCGGTTAGCCAGTGCAGAGGCGCTGGTTCAAACCCAGGGGCTGAGCTGACTCTAGCCCCCGCTCAGATCCTACTCCCACTTCCAAAGGGTGGTTTCTGGAAGACTTGTTAGAGAGCCCACCACAGTTGCAGTTATCCAGAGTGGGAAGGCCAATGCGAAAGCAGGGGAAATAAATCCCTGTGCAGCCTGCATGTGTGCAGATGACCAGAGAGAGCTACTGTCAGATGAGGTAATGGCCTGAAACTATAAAGGGGTCCCCCTGGAGAAAGGTTCCTCAAGCTCTGGGACATCAACAGGGGCATGTGGTGAAACCAAAGGGGACAGGACTGGATGAGTAAGGACCACCCGGGACGGCAAATCTCTCATTAGATCACCTCAGTGAAGGTTTGCTTTAAAAAGTGAAAGTTGAACGCACTCTTCTCCTTGATTCAGAAGGCATCCAAGAGATCCATTTACCTAGGTATGCTGGCTTAGGTTTGAAAGCTTACAAATAATTTATTCTCGCAGGTTCAGCAGAGGACACCCAGTCCCGGCAGGATCCCACGCTGAGGCTCCTCCTTGTTGGGAGAACAGGGGCCGGAAAGAGCGCCACTGGGAACAGCATCCTGGGCAAGAGACGGTTCCTCTCCCGGCTGGGGGCCACATCTGTGACCAGGGCCTGCACCATGGCCAGCCGCAGGTGGGACAAGTGGCATGTGGAAGTCGTGGACACTCTGGACATTTTCAGCTCCGAAGTGCCTAAGACAGACCCCGGCTGTGAGGAGAGAGGTCGCTGCTACCTGCTCTCGGCCCCCGGGCCCCACGCGCTGCTCCTGGTGACCCAGCTGGGCCGGTTCACCGCCCAGGACCAGCAAGCGGTGAGGCAGGTGAGGGACATGTTCGGGGAGGACGTCCTGAAATGGACTGTCATCGTCTTCACCAGAAAGGAGGACCTGGCGGGGGGCTCCCTGCAGGATTACGTGGGCAGCACAGAGAACCGGGCCTTGCGCGAGCTGGTGGCCGAGTGCGGGGGCCGGGTCTGTGCCTTTGACAACCGGGCCACTGGCCGGGAGCAGGAGGTTCAGGCGGAGCAGCTTCTGGGGCTGGTGGAGGGCCTGGTGCGGGAGCACAAGGGCGCCCACTACTCCAACGAGTTGTACGAGCTGGCACATCTCCTGCGCTGGGCAGGCCCGGAGGAGCGGCTCCGGAGGGTGGCGGAGGGCGTGGCCGCCCGCATGCGCAGGAGGCCGTGGGGCGCCTGGCTGCGGGCCGGGTTGTGGGCGTGGCCGAAGCCGCCCTGGAGCTGGAGGCTGGGCCTGGCCCTGCTGCTGGGGGGCGCACTCCTGTTCTGCGTGCTGCTCCACAGGCGCTGGTCGGTGGCCTTTGCTGAGGTCAGATCTGACTGACAGATTGTAAACGTGGCTCTGACCCCTCAGCTGATAATCGCATTCATCTTCCTCACTTGGTGTTCAGAGCTTGCAGACTCTCCTCTCCTCCCTCACCTCGCCTTAATCCACCACCGTGAGAGTTCTGCCGAGACCCATCTCCCACCAAAACCGTCTCATACCACCCAGCCTCCCTGAGCATTCTCACTACTGAAGCCAAAGACCACTGTTGCTTTGCCTCTTCTCCAGTGGCCTTGGCTGTCTTTCCCTGCACTGAGTTTTCTTCTCTCCAGAGAACAGATGAGGGGTGCTTGTCCCCCATTCCCTGCAGTCCCCACAGGACCACAAGCAAGAACCATCCCAACGCAGAGCTTCCGTCCTTTGCACCCTTGTTTATTAGAATGGAATTTATTTCCATAAATAAATATACTGCATGATCACATTGTGTCAAAGGAAATCAGTCTCTGTGGATGTTTGCTCATCTGTCTTACATGCCCCCTGAAAAAAGACATGACTCTGTCATCCTTACCAGCAAAAACATGCACAGAGACACACACACACACACGAACATACATTCTTGTGTGTAACCATAAAAGAAAGTATGTTGGTGTAAAATTTGCCATCTGCACCAGTTGGGGAGTGTCTCCCCATGCATCCCCACTCAGACCCCTCAACAGTTGAATGCAGATGATTCTGCAAGTCCAAGGAGAATATAACTAGAGGCTCAATTCCCAGGGTTTATCGAGGGCTTGCACAAAGCTTACTTCAAGGAGGCTTATACTCACAGAGTAAGTTATGCAAGATGAATTAGTTCTTGAGATCTGTTCAACTCAAAGATAAATAAAAAAATCAAGAGGTTTGGAAATTTTTATTTTACTAAAAAGGGGCAAACAGGTTTTTGTGGACTGAGAACCAGTGATACGATGATGGAATAGAGACTCCTCTCCTGACCCACACATACCTGGGAGAATCAGATTTCTGGTCCAGGTAAAATGAGGCAGGTTAGCTTGTGCTGTCTACCCCTACAGTTCCTCCATATTCCTCCACCCATATTGACTTTGTCTCCAACCCCACCACTCTCACCCACAGATTCCAGCTCATCTCTTTGGTGTTGCTCTCTAATTCCAAACCTCTCCCCTACAGCATCTACCACCCATTGCATTCACAGCCAGAGAGACCCAGGTTACTGATGGCCTCGATGACTGAAGAGACAAGCAAAAAGGGAAAATAAGCTGCAACACCTGAGCTCATGCTGGAGAGCAAGCACACAAGTCCCTCCTGGAAGCCATTGCACACATCAACAGGAACACCAGTGCCAATTGCTGAGACTTGACGTTTCCTCAGCAGCAGGGGCTTTTAGGGAGTTGGTTTAGGGAGTTGTGAACAGATCTTAGCAGAGGCCTTGGTAGGAAATCACTTTTCAATATACTCTTGCCACGAACAAACAGAGAAAAGTTCTGCCATTGGCAGCCTGAAGAGAAAGGGAATGATCATTGATGAAAATAAGTGTGAAAAAAGAATAGCAAAGTGCCCATTGTAAGCAGTTGAAGGTTTTAACCCTTGACCCAAATCAAGTGAGAAAAACTAGATTCTTGCTCTTTGGTTGAGGAGGAATGGGCCCAGGCAATTCCTAAGGGGCAGTGACTCAGCTGGTGGGAATGTGGAAGGAGCACTCCAGGAATCCCAGAGAGGAAGTTGATTATCTGGTTCAACTGACACCCAGCTAGGGCTGAATGCAGGACATGCTAGGGAAAAGAGTGTGTTTAGTATGCAGTGTGTTACAAGGCTGTCTGTAAGTAGTGGGATATACACAAAAGGATAAAGGATGTCATGAAAAATACCTGAAACAAATTAATGGGTAAAAACAACCTACAGTGCGGAGACAACTGTATATCCACATACGAAAGAATGTTGGACCCCCTACCTCACACTATATGCAAATATTAACTCAAAGCAGATCAAATACCCAAATATAAGAGTTAAAATGATTAAAGTCTTAAGAAAACAGGTGTGTAGCTTCATGCCCTAGGACTAGGCAACAGTTTCTTAGATATGACACCAAAAGCACAAGCAACCGAGGAGAAATAGATACATTAGGTTTTCTGAAGTTTTAGTAAGGTGTACTTGACAAATAAAAATTTTATATACTTAAGGCATATAATTTGGTGTTTTGATATGCATATATGTTGTAAAATATCACCACATAGTTACCTTTGTGCGTGGTGAGAACACGTAAGATCTACCCTTTTAGCAAACTCCAAGGACAGTAAGGAATTGCTTAATGACTGGTATGTGTTCGGAGATATGCATTATTAGGCAATTTTGGCATTGTGCAAACATTATAGAGTGTATTTACACAAACCTAGTTGGTATAGCCTACTACATACCTGGGTTATATGGCATAACCTATTATTTCTAGGCTCCAGAGAGAATGGAGTCCTCACTCTATAGAGAAGGGAACAGAGGTGGCACACCTTTGAGAGATATATCAAGCTCTGCTTCCATCATAGTGTAGGGTTATATCCAGATTTCTCACCAGAAACCATGGTGGCCAGAAGTGACACAACATTTTTCAAGTGTTGAGAGAAAAGGGTTGTACAGCATGTTACTGTACCGAATACTGTAGGCAATTATGACACAATGGTAAGTATTTTTGTATGTAAACACATGTAAACATAGAGACGTAGAAAAGGCATAATAAAAATACAGTATAAAAGATAAAAAATGGTACACCTGTATAGGGCATTTACCATGAATGGAGCATGCAGGACTGGAAGTTGCTGTGGGTAAGCTAGTGAGTAAGTGAATGGTGAGTGAATGTGAAGGCCTAGGACATTACTGTACACTACTGTAGACTTTGTAAACACTGTACACTTAGGCTACAATAAATTTATTTTAAAAATAAAGTAATTGCACTATGATGTTATGACAGCTAACATATTACTAGGCGATAGAAATTTTCAGCTCCATTATAATCTTAGAGGACAACCATCATATATGTGATTCATCATTAATTGACCAAAACATCATTATGCATCACATGACTACAACACTGTTAACTATAGTCATACAACTTTGTTAACTATACACATGTTAACTATAGTCACATTGATTACATTAGAGCTCCATAGCTAACATTTTTCACTCTTTGACCAATATTGCCATATTTTTCATTTGCTTTAGCCCCAGGCAACCACCATTCTATGAGTTTGACTATTTTAGACGTCACAAATGAGTAAGACCATGCACTATTTGTCTCTCTGTGTTCAACCTATTTCATTTAGCATAATGACTGGATTTCTTCAAAATTAAAAATTTTCCCTATCAAAGAATGCCACTAGGAAAATGAAAAGACAACCCCTAGAATAAAGCAAAATATTTGAAAATAATATATCTGTAAAGACCAAGTATCAGAATATATAAAGAATTCTTACAACTCTAAAAATGACAAATACTTCAATTTAAAAATGGGCAAAAGATTTGAATAGACATTTCTCCAAGGAAGATACAAAAATGGCCAATAAACATATGGAAAGATGCTCATTATTATTGGTCATTAAGCAATGCAAATCAACAACCAAAATAAGATGCCACATCAGATCCACTGGGATGGTTATAATATTTTTAATGAAAAAATTAACAAATATTGATGAGGATGTGGGGAAATTAAACCCTTATACATTTCTAGTGGCTATGTAAAATGGTACCACTGCTGTGGAAAACAATTTGGCATTTCTTCAAAAAGTTAGACATAGACTTACCATATGACTCAGTCATTCCATTCTTTGTATGTGCCCGAGAGAAGTGAAGGCATACGCTCATACAGAAACTTCTACATGGATATTCACAGCAGCACTACTCATAATAACCCCAAAGTGGAAACAACACAAATGTCTATCAACTGATGAATGGACAAACAAATATGGCATATTCATACAATGGAATGTTATCTACCCATAAAAAGCAATGAAATACAAGTACATGCTACAACATGAATGAACCTTGAAAGTATTATTCTAGGAAAAAGAAGACTGACACAAAAGATCATATAAATACATTATTCCACTTACATGAAACCTCCAGAACCAGGGTGGACTCATAAGAGTGTTCTTCAGAGGATTTTAACTTTAGTTTCTTGCATTCTGTTGACATTTATATTCTGCTTCACTTTTTAAGTTTTTCTCTACTCTTATGGTTGAATTACGTTCCCCGCAGAAAAGATATATTGAAGTCCTAACTCCCATGCCTGTGAATGTGACCTTTTTGGAAACAAGGTCTTTGCAAATTTAATCAATTTAATCAAGTTCATATTTAGTTGAGTTAAAATTAAAGTCATAAGAGTTAGACTTAATTCAATTTAATAGGTATCTTTATAACAAGAGGAAGATTTGGACAGAGACACATGCAGAGAAAAGACAGCCATGTGAAGTCGAGGCAGAGATTTAGAGTTTTACTACCACAAGCCAAGAAACACCTGGATCTATCAGAAACTGAAAGAGGCAAGCAAGGATTTTCCTTCGGCGGCTTCAGAGGGAGCACAGCCTTAACAACACCTTGATTTCAGACTCTGGACCTCTTGAACGGTGAGAGAATCAATTTTTATTGTTAAAGTCACCAAGTTTGTGATACTCTGTTATGGCAGCCCTAGGAAACCAGTATATCCTCCATGTTGAGATTCTCTAGTTAATCCTGGTCAACACTAATAATTATATGTTGATGCCATTCCGGGGATGAAAGGGAAGGTAGTATATAAGTGTGGGTAGGCAGGGCAGTGAGGGGAATACAGGCTGCCTCCAACCACCCTCCTCTGAGAAAAGCACGATGGTAGCAGCAGTGACCAAGGGAGCACATTGATCCTGAAGGACCAGGTGCTGACCAAAACCAAAGCAAGGCAAGGCCCACTATAGAACTAAGGGACATGCAAGCACAAAGTGATCCTGGAGAAGCAAATACACAAGGAAAAACTTAAAAGTCCTATGACACTTATACTCCCGACACATAAATATATTGGGATGGGGAAAAGGTGCCTAAAATCTGTAGAGAGAGAACAGAGGTGGCACACCTTTGAGAGGTATATCAAGCTCTGCTTCTATCATAGTGTAGGATTATATCCTGATTTCTCACCAGAAATCATGGTGGCCAGAAGTAAGTGACACAACATTTTTCAGGTGTTGAGACAAAAGGATTGTCAACCCCAAATCCTATAGCCAGAGAAAATATTTTTCATGAATAAAAGAGGAGTCAAGGTATTATTAGATGAAAAGAAATTACGAGAATTTGTCACCAGCAGACCTCTCTGCAAGACTAAGAGAAGTCCTGTACACAAATAGGAAACAATGCAAGAAGGAACTTGGAACAGTAGGACGGAAGAAAGAACTCAGTAAGCAACAATATGAAGAAATGCAATAGACGTTATTCTTTTGAGTTTTCTAAATTATGATTGATGGTTGAATAAAATATTACAACACTGTCTGGTGTGGTTCTAAGTTTATGTAGAGAAAACATTTATGATAATTTATATTGTAAATAGGAGAAGTTAAAGGGATGTAAAGGAAAGTAACATTTATGTGTTTCACACAAACTGGTAAAATGATAGCATCAGCGGACTGTGATACGTTATGTATCTATATTTTAATACCTAGAGCAACCACTTAAAAAGTTACACAGAAAAATACATTGAAAAAACATGATATATGGGGTAAGCATACATAATTATCACTTGTCAATTGAAAATAAATTTTAAGGCTGGGTATGGTGGCTCATGTTTGTAATCCCAGCACTTTGGGAGGCTGAGGCAGGCATATCATTTGAGACCAGGAATCTGAGACCAGCCTGGGCAACATGGTAAAACCCTGTCTCTACAAAAAAAATAAATTAACCAGGCCTAGGGGTACATGTGTGTGGTCCCAGCTACTTAGGAGGCTAAGGTGGGAGGACCACTTGAGCCTGGGAGGTCGAGGCTGCAGTAAGCCATAATTGCACCACTGCACTCCAGCCTGGATGACAGAATGACACCCTATCTCAATAAATAAATAAATAAAAATAAAATTTAAAAACACTGTATATTAATCAAAATAGAATTCTAAAATGTATTCAAGTAACCCATAGAAAATGTAGGAGATATATAAAGAAATGAAAATCAGAGAAAAATAAACTAAAATTCCAGAGAAAAATAAACTAAAATTCCAGACTTATGCCCTAATACGCCAATAATTATATTAACTATAAGGTGTCTAAATACACCAGTTAAAAGACAAAAATTGGTAGCATAGATATAAAAATATGACCTGATTCCATGATTTTACAAAAAAAAATGTTTCTAATACAATGATAGAGATTGAAAATAAAAGGATGAATATATATATTTAATATATGATATTTGAATAATATATATTATTCAAAAGAAAAAAATGAATGGTTATATTAATATCAGATATTAGATAAAGGAGACTTCAGAGCAAATAAAATTACCAGATACAGAGAGAGACATTTTATAGGCCAACCCACCAAAAAGACATAGCAATTCTAAATGTGTGTTACCAAACAACAAGCTGCAAAAGATATGAGGCAAAACTAATAAAACTAAAAGGAGAAATAGACAAATCTACAACTATAATGGGAGACTTTATACTCCTCTCTCAGCAATCTGTAGAACAACTTCACAGAAAATGAGCAAGGATATAGAAGAATTCAACAACATCATCAACCAACAAGATCTAATTTGTATTTGTAGAACACCCCTCCCAACAATAGAATACACATTATCTTCAAGTGCCCATGGAGCATATACCAAGATAGACCATATCCTGATTTTTAAAAAAACTCAACAAAATTATAAAAATTGAAATCATACAAAGTATGTTCTCTGACCCAATGGAATTGATAACAAAAATAAGAGAAATATACAAACACTTAGAAACTTAACAACACACTTCTAAATAATCTGTAAGCCAAGAAGAAAATCTCAAAAAAATAAAAAATTATATCAAACTCAATAATGTGAAAATAAAATATATCAAAATTTGTAGGACACATCTGAAGCAATGCTGAGAGGGAAATCTATAACACTAAATGCATACATTTAAAAAGAGGAAACTTCCCAAATTAATAATCTAAACTCCCATCTCAATAACCTAGGAAAAGAAGAGCAAAATAAGCCTCTTGCAAGCAGAAGGAAGGAAATTACAAATGTGAGATCACAAATCCATGAAATAGAAAAAAAAATACAGAAAGTCAATGAAACAACAAACAAATTTCTTGAAAAGATCAATAAAATTGAAAACTCTCTAGCAAGAGTGACCAAAAAAAGAAGATACAAATTACCAATACAAGTAATGAAACAGGGGCTATCATTATAGACCCTATAGACATCAAAAGGATAATAAGAGAATACTATGAACAGCTCTACACACATAAATTTGACAACTTAGATGAAATGAGCCAATTCCTAGAAAAAAAGAAGGTGCTGCAACTCATTCCACTTGAAATGAGTAATTCGAATAGCTTTATAACAACTAAGAAAATTGAATTCATAATTTCAAAATACTAAAAATGACATCTGCATGTTCAAATGGCTTCACTGGAGATTTCTACCAAACTTTTAAATAATTAACACAAATTCTACAATCTCCTCCAAAAAATACAGAGGAGAAGACCCTCTCTCACTCATTTTGTGAAACTAGTGTTAATTATTCTGATATTGAAGCCAGGTAAAACTAGTACAAAGAAAGAAAACTACAGACCAATATTCTTCAAAGATACAGATGTAAAAAAAAGTTAACAAAATATCAGCAAATAAAATTCAGCAACAAATAAAATTCAGCAGTATATAAACATCATGAACGAGTGGAGTTTATTTTAGGGATTTAAGGCTTATTCAATATTTTAACATCAATCAATATGATCCACCACATTAGCAAGCTAAAGAAAATTATATAACCATATTAATCAATGCAGAAAAAGCATTTGATAAAATTCAACATTTAAACATAATAAAAACTCTCAAAAAATAAAGAGTATCTACCAAAAAAAAAAAAAACCCTTACAGTTAGTATTATACTTAATAGTAAAAGAATGAATCCTTTCTCCCAAGATTGAAAACCAGACAAGGTATCTACTTTTGCCACTCTTAGTGCTGGAAGTTTCAGTCAGTGCAATAAAATAAGAAAAAGAAATAAAGGGAAAACAGACAGATAAGGAAGAAATAAAACTGCATCTATTTTCAAATGACACCATTGACTATGTAGAAAAGGTCAAGGGACCTATTAAGAAAATCTCCTAAAACTAATAAGTGAGTTCAGCAAAGTCACAGGAAATGAGATAAAAATGCAAAAATAAATTGAATTTCTATACACTAACAATGAACATGTAGAAACTGATATATAAAATACAGTACCATTTCTAATTGCTTACAAGCATATGAAATACTTAGGTATGAATATAAAACCTGTACAAACTTTTTGTACACTGAATACTACACAAAACTAATGAAAGAAATCAAAGAAAATTAGGTAAATGGAGAAACATACCATTTGCATGGATTGGAAGACCCAACATAGTAAAGAGATCAATTCTCCCTAAGATACAGCAATATTTTTGTAGATATAGATAAGATTCTTCCACAATTTATATGCAAAGGAGAATGAAGTAGAATAAATGAAACAGTTTTGAGAAAAGAAGAATAAATGGGAGGAATCAGTCTACCGAATTTCAAGATGTATTATATAACTATAGTAATCAAAACTGTGTGGTATAAACAAAGAGACAGATACATAGATCAATGAAACAGAACACAGAATCAGAAATAGATTCTCACAAATATTCCAGACTGATTTTTGGCAAAGATACAAAAGCAATTTATAGGAGGAAAAGTAGCCTTTTCAACAAATGGTGCTGGAAAAAAATAAATACCAATAGGCAAAAAATGACCTTGAAGTACATCTCACACCTTATACAAAGATTAACTCAAAATGTATCACCAACCTGAATGTAAAATGTAAAGCTGTAAAACATTTTTTTTAAAGAAAGGAGAAAATCTTCTGGATCTAGGACTAGGAGAAACGTTCTTAGATGATATACCAAAAGCACAATCCATAAAAGAAAAATATGATATACTGGACTTCATCAAAACTGAAAAAAATATGATCTGCAAAAGACCTCCTTGAGAGAATGAAAAAATAAGCTACAAACTGGGAGAAAATATTTGCAAAGCATATATCTGACAAAGAAACGGTATCTAGACTAAATAAAGAACTGTCAAAACTCAACAGTACAACAACAATCCAATTAGAAAGTAGACAAAACACATGAACAGACATTTCACTGAAGAGGATGTATAGATGATTTTTAAAAGTGCATGAAAAAATGTTCAATCTCATTAGCCATTAGAAAATACAAGTCTCAATAAATTCAAAAATCAAAATCATATCTAGTATCTTCTCAGACCACAGTGGAATAAAATTAGACTCAATGCCAAGAGGAATTCCTAAAACTACACAAATACACAGAAACTAAACAACTTGCTCCTAAACAACTTTTGGGTAAAAAATGAAGTTAAAGCAGAGATCAAAAAAATTATCTGAATCAAATGAAAATAGAGACACAACATAGTAAAACCTCTGGGATACAGCAAAAGCAGTGCTGAGAAGAAATTTCATAGCATTAAATGCTTGAATCTAAAAGACAGAAAGATCTCAAATTAATAACCTAACGTTGCACCTCAAGAAACTGGAAAAACAAGAATAAACCAAACCCAAAACTAGCAGAAGAAAAGAAATAACAAAGATCTGAGCAGAACTAAATGAGACTGAGACCAGAAAAAGGTTAATTTCATTTATCAAAGGTTTAATGAAATAAGTTTAGTTCTTTGAAAAGATAAACAAAAAATGAAAAACACTTTGTAAAACATTTAGTATGTAACTGCTGTTTCTAACATATAATAAATCCAATTATTGCAGACTTACTTTGTTTTTCACAATCTCTCTGTTATATGACTGCTCCTTTGGTGCTTAAACCTCAGCAAGACGCATCTGGAGAGGTTCCAAGATGGCTGAATAGGAACAGCTCCAGTCTACAGCTCCCAGGGTCAGCAACAACACAAGATGGGTGATTTCTGCATTTCCAACTGAGGTACCGGGTTAATCTAACTGGGGCTTCTCAGACAGTGGGTGCAGGACAGTGGGTGGAGCCCATGGAGCATTAGCTGAAGCAGTGCAAGGCATCACCTCACCAGGGAAGTGCAAGGGGTTGGGGAATTCCCTTTCTTAGCCAAGGGAAGCCATGACAGATGGCACCTGGAAAATTGGGTCACTCCCACCCTAATACTGTGCTTTTCAAACAGTCTTAGCAAACGGTACACCAGATTATATCCCGTGTCTGGCTCAGAGGGTCCCAGGCCCATGGAGCCTCCCTCATTGCTAGCACAGCAGTCTAAGATCAAACTGCAAGATGGCAGTGAGACTAGGGGAGGGGCACTTGCCATTGCTGAGGCTTGAGTAGGTAAACAAAGCAGCCAGAAAGCTCAAACTGGGTGGAGCCCACCACAGCTCAAGGAGGCCTGCCTGCCTCTGTAGACACCACCTCTGGGGGCAAGGCATAGCTGAACAAAAAACAACAGAAACTTCTGCAGACTTAAACGTCCCTGTCTGACAGCTTTGAAGAGAGTAGTGGTTCTCCCAGCACAGAGTTTGAGATCTGAGAATGGACAGACTGCTTCTTCAACTGGGCCCCCGACCCCTGAGTAACCTAATGGGGAGGCACCTCCCATCAGGGGCCAACTGACACCTCATACAGTCGGGTGCCCCTCTGAGATGAAGATTCCAGAAGAACGATCAGACAGCAACATTTGCCATTCTGCAATATTTGCTGTTCTGCAGCCTCCGCTGGTGATACCCAGGCAAACAGGGTCTGGAGTGGACCTTCAGCAAACTAACAGACCTGCAGCTGAGGGTCCTGACTGTTAGAAGGAAAACTAAGAAACAGAAAGGACATCCACACCAAAGTTCCATCGTACATCACCATCATCAAAGACCAAAGGTAGATAAAACCACAAAGAAGGGGAGAAACCAGATCAGAAAAGCGAAAATTCTAAAAATCAGAGTGCCTTTTCTTCTCCAAAGGAACGCGGCATCTCGCCAGCAACAGGATAAAGCTGGATGGAGAATGACTTTGACGAGTTGAGAGAAGATGGCTTCAGATGATCGGTAATAACAAACTTCTCTGAGCTAAAGGAGGATGTTGGAACCCATCGCAAAGAAGCTAAAACCCATGAAAAAAGATTAGATGAATGGCTCACTAGAATAAACAGTGTAGAGAAGACCTTAAATGACCTGACGGAGCTGAAAACCATGGCACAAGAATTACATGACACATGCACAAGCTTCAGTAGCTGATTTGATAAAGTCGAAGAAAGGGTATCAGTGATTGAAGATCAAATAAATGAAATGAAGCAAGAAGTGAAGTTTAGAGAAAAAAGGGTAAGAAGAAATGAACAAAGTCTCCAAGAAATATGGGACTATGAGAAAAGACCAAATCTACGTCTGATTGGTGTATCTGAAAGTGACGGGGAGAATGGAACCAAGTTGGAAAACACTCCGCAGAATATTATCCAGGAGAACTTCCCCAACCTAGCAAGGCAGGCCAACATTCAAAATCAGGAAATACAGAGAACGCCACAAAGATACTCCTCGAGAAGAGCAACTCCAAGACATATAATAATCAGATTCACTAAGGTTGAAATGAAGGAAAAAATGTTAAGGGCAGCCAGAGAGAAAGGTCAGGTTGCCCACAAAGGGAAACCCATCAGACTAACAGCAGACCTCCCAGCAGAAACCCTACAAGCCAGAAGAGAGTAGGGGTCAATATTCAACATTCTTAAACAAAAGAATTTTCAACCCAGAATTTCATATGGAGCTAAACTATGATTCATAGCTGAAGGAGAAATAAAATCCTTTGCAGACAAGCAAATGCTGAGAGATTTTGTCACCACCAGGCCTGCCTTACAAGAGCTCCTAAAGGAAGCACTGAATATGGAAAGGAACAACCAGTACCAGCTGCTGCAAAAACATGCTAAATTGTAAAGACCATCAATGCTAGGAAGAAACTGAATCAACTAATGAGCAAAATAACCAGTTAACATCATAATGAAAGGGTCAAATTCACACATAAAAATACTAACCTAAAATTTAAATGGGCTAAATGCCCCAATTAAAAGACACAGAATGGCAAATTGGATAGAGTCAAGACCCATCAGTTTGCTGTATTCAGGAGATCCATCTCATGTGCAGAGACACACATAGGCTCAAAATAAAGGGATGGAGAAAGATCTACCAAGCAAATGGAAAACAGAAAAAAGCAGGGGTTGCAATGCTAGTCTCTGATAAAACAGACTTTAAACCAACAAAGATCAAAAGAGACAAAAAAGGCCATCACTTAATGGTAAAGAAATCAATTCAACAAGAAGATCTAAATATCCTAAATATATGTGCAACCAATACACCCAGATTCATAAAGCAAGTCTGTAGAGACCCACAAAGAGATTTAGACGCCCACACAATAATAATGGGAGACTTTAACACCCCACTGTCAATATTAGACAGATCAACGAGACAGAAAGTTAACAAAGATATCGTGGAATTGAACTCAGCTCTGCACCAAGTAGACCTAATAGACATCTACAGAACTCTCCACCTCAAATCAACAGAATATACATTCTTCTCAGCACCACATCGCACTTATTCCAAAATCGACCACATAGTTGGAAGTAAAGCACTCCTCAGCAAATGTAAAAGAACAGAAATTATAACAAACCATCTCTCAGATGGCAGTGCAATCAAACTAGAACTCAGGATTAAGAAACTCACTCAAAACCGCTCAACTACATGGAAACTGAACAACCTGTTCCTGAATGACTACTAGGTAAATAACGAAATGAAGGCAGAAATAAAGATGTTCTTTGAAACCAATGAGAACAATGACACGACATACCAGAATCTCTGGGACACATTTAAAGCAGTGTGTAGAGGGAAATTTATAGCACTAAATGCCCATAAGAGAAAGCAGGAAAGATCTAAAATTGACACCCTAACATCAAAATTAAAAGAACTAGAGAAGCAACAGCAAACACATTCAAAAGCCAGCAGAAGGCAAGAAATAAGTAAGATCAGAGCAGAACAGAAGGAGACAGAGACACAAAAAACCCTCCAAAAAATCAATGAATCCAAGAGCTTGTTTTGTTAAAAGATCAACAAAATTGATTGACCACTAGCAAGACTGATAAAGAAGAAAAGAGAGAAGAATCAAATAGATGCAATAAAAATTGATAAAGGGGATATCACCACCAATCCCACAGAAATACAAACTACAATCAGAGAATGCTATAAACACCTTTAAGCAAATAAACTAGAAAATCTAGAAGAAATGGATACATTCCTGGAAACATACACTCTCCAAGACTAAACCAGGAAGAAGTTGAATCCCTGAATAGACCAATAGTAGCCTCTGAAATTGAGGCAATAATTAATAGCCTACCAACCAAAAAAAGTCCAGGACCAGACGGATTCACAGCCGAATTCTATCAGAGGTACAAGGAGGAGCTGGCACCATTCCTTCTGAAACTATTCCAATCAATAGAAAAAGAGGGAATCCTCCCTAACTCATTTTATGAGGCCAGCATCATCCTGATACCAAAGCCTGGCAGAGACACAACAAAAAAAGAGAATTTTAGACCAATATACCTGATGAACATCTATGCAAAAATCTTCAATAAAATACTTGCAAACCAAATCCAGCAACACATCAAAAGCTTATCCACCATGATCAAGTGGGTTTCATCCCTGGGGTGCAAGGCTGGTTCAACATATGGAAATCAATGAATGTAATCCATCATATAAACAGAAACAAAGACAAAACCTACATAATTATCTCAATAGATGCAGAAAAGGCCTTCAACAAAATTCAACAGCTCTTCATGCTAAAACTTCTCAATAAACTAGGTATTGATGAGATGTATCTCAAAACAATAAGAGCTATTTATGACAAACCCACAGCCAATAACATACCGAATGGGCAAAAACTGGGAGCATTCCCTTTGAAAACTGGTACGAGACAGAGATGCCCCCTCTCACCACTTCTATTCAACATAGTGTTAGCAGTTCTGGCCAGGGCAATCAGGCAAGAGAAAGAAATAAAGGATATTCAATTAGGAAAAGAGGAAGTCAAATTGTCCCTGTTTGCAGATGACATGATTGTATGTTTAGAAAACCGCAACGTCTCAGCCCAAAATCTCCTTAAACTGATAAGCAACTTCAGCAAAGTCTCAGGACACAAAATCAATGTGCAAAAATCACAAGCATTCTTATACACCAATAACAGACAAACAGTCAAATCATGAGTGAACTCCCATTCACAATGGCTTCAAAGTGAATAAAATACCTAGGAATCCAACTTACAAGGGATGTGATGGACCTCTTCAAGGAGAACTACAAAACACTGCTCAATGAAATAAAAGAGGACACAAACAAATGGAAGAACATTCCATGCTCATGGATAGGAAGAATCAATATTGTGAAAATGGCCATACTGCCCAAGGTAATTTATGGATTCAATGCCATCCCCATTAAGCCACCAATGACTTTCTTCATAGAATTGGAAAAAACTGCTTTAAAGTTCATATGGAACTAAAAAAGAGCCCGCATTGCCAAGACAATACTAAGCCAAAAGAACAAAGCTGGAGGCATCACGCTACCTGACTTCAAACTATACTACAAGCCTTCAGTAACCAAAACAGCATGGTACTGGTACCAAAACAGAGGTAGACCTATGGAGCAGAATACAGCCCTTGGAAATAAGACTACACATCTACAACCATCTGATCTTTGACAAACCTGACAAAAAGAAGAAATGGGGAAAGGATTCCCTATTTAATAAACGGTTCTGGGAAAACTGGCTAGCCATAAGTAGAAAGCTGAAGCTGGATCCCTTCCTTACACCTTATACTAAAATTAATTCAAGATGGATTAAAGACTTAAATGTAAGACCTAAAACCATAAAAACTCTAGAAGAAAACCTAGGCAATACCATTCAGGACATAGGCATGGGCAGGTACTTCATGTCTAAAACACCAAAAGTAATGGTAACAAAAGCCAAAATTGACAAATGGGATCTAATTAAACTAAAGAGCTTCTGCACAGCAAAAGAAACTACCATCAGAGTGAACAGGCAACCTACAGAGTGGGAGAAAATTTTTACAATCTACCCATCTGATGAAGGGCTAATATCCAGAATCTACAAAGAACTTAAAAAAATTGACAAGAAAAACATCAAGCAATCCCATCAAAAAGTGGGCAAAGGATATGAACAGACAGTCCTCAAAAGAAGACATTTATGCAGCCAACAGACACATGAAAAAATGCTCATCATCACTGGCCATCAGAGAAATGCAAATCAAAACCACAATGAGATACCATCTCACACTAGTTAGAATGGGGATCATCAAAAAGTCAGGAAACAGCAGGTGCTGGAGAAGATGTGGAGAAATAGGGACACTTTTACACTGTTGGTGGGACTGTAAACTAGTTCAACCATTGTGGAAGACAGTGTGGCGATTTCTCAAGGATCTAGAACTAGAAATACCATTTGACCCAGCCATCCCATTACTGGGCATATACCCAAAGGATTATAAATCATGCTGCTATAAAGAGATATGTACATGTATATTTATGGCAGCACTATTCGCAATAGCAAAGACTTGGAACCAACCCAAATGTCTAACAATGATAGACTGGATTAAGAAAATGTGGTACATACACACCATGGAATACTATGCAGCCATAAAAAGGGATGAGTTCATGTCCTTTGTAGGGACATGGATGAAGCTAGAAACCATCATTCTGAGCAAACTATCACAAGGACAGAAAACCAAACACCACATGTTTTCACTCATAGGTGGGAATTAAGCAATGAGAACACTTGGACACAGGGTGGGGAACATCACACACTGGGGCCTGTCATGGGGTTGGCGGGGGGGAGAGCATTAGGAGAAATACCTAATGTAAATGACGAGTTAATGGGTGCAATACACCAACATGGCACATGTATACATATGTAACAAACCTCCACGTTGCGCACATGTACCCTAGAACTTAAACTATAAAAAAAATTAAAAGTACTCACATGGTATCATTGAGATGAGCTCAGATAAGAAGATCCACAACATATAATTTCTTGTTACTAAATTAAAGTAAGCCCAAACAAGATACTATCACTTTTAATGTATTCTCAGAATGTAGTTTGTGTTTTGGGAAAATCTGATTAATGAATGAATAAAATCAAGCAAACAAAAAAAAAGAAAAAAAGAAAATGTGGCACATACACACCATGGCATACTATCCAGCCATAAAAAAGGATGAGTTCATGTCCTTTGTAGTGACACAGATGAAACTGGAAACCATCGTTCTGAGCAAACTATCGCAAGGACAGAAAATCAAACACCACGTGTTCTCACTCATAGGTGGGAATTGAACAATGAGAACACTTGGACACAGGGTGGGGAACATCACACACCAGGGCCTGTCGTGGGGTGGAGGGAGGGAGGAGGGATAGTATTAGGAGATACACCTAATGTAAATGATGAATTAACGGGTGCAGTACACCAACATGGCACATGTATGCATATGTAACAAACCTGAACATTGTGCACATGTACCCTAAAACTTAAAGTATAATTAAATAAATAAATAAATAAATAAAATATTAAATAATATTTTAATATTAGTATTTTAATATTAATAAATAAAATATTAAAGAAAGAAAGAAAGAAAGAAAATATAACTGTCCTCCATAGAAAAACACTTAAGTACATAGATCACTGACACTATAAAGCAACTAAACAATCAAGTCTGCATAATAACCAGCTAACATCACAATATCAGGATCAAATCTGCACATATGAATATTAACTTGAATGTAAATGGGTTAAATGCCCTACTTAAAAGGTGCAAAGTAGTAAGTTGGATTAGGAAACAAGACCCAATGAAAACTAGAAATTAATAACAAGAGGAATTTTGAAAACTATATAAATACATGGAAATTAAATAATATGCTCCTGAATGACCAGTGGGTCAAGGAAGAAATTAAGATAGAAATTGAGAAGTTTTCTGAAACAAATAATAGTGGTAATACAACATACTAATACCTATGGGATACAGCAAAAGCAGTACTAAGAAGGAGGTTTATAGCTATAACTGCCTATATCATAAAAGAAAAGAAAAAAATTTAAATAAACAATCTAGTAATGCATCTTAAAGAACTAGAAAAGCAAGAGCAAACCAAACCCAAAATTAGTTAAAAAAGAAATAATAAACATCAGAGCAGAAATAAATGAAAATGAAATGAAGAAAACAATACAAAAGATCTATGAAACCAAAAGGAGATTTCTTTGAAAAGTTAAACGAAATTGACAAACCTTTAGCCAGACTAAGAAAAAAGATAAAAGATCCAAAAAAAATAAAATCAGAATGGAAAAGAAGATATTACAATTGATACTGCAGAAATTCAAAGGATCATTAGTGTCTACTCTGAGCAGCTATAAGCCAATAAATTGGAAAATCTAGAAGAAATGGACAAATTCCTAGACACAACCTACCAAGACTGAACCAGGAAGAAGTCCAAAACCTGAACAGATCAGTAACAGCGAATGAGATCAAACCCATAATAAAGAAATGCCTGGGACCTGATGGCTTCACTGTTGAATTCTATCAAATATTTAAAGAATAACTAATATCAATCCTGCTCAAAATACTCCAAAAAATAGAAGAGGAGGGAAA
Source organism: Papio anubis (assembly GCF_008728515.1). NCBI lineage: Eukaryota > Metazoa > Chordata > Mammalia > Primates > Cercopithecidae > Papio > Papio anubis. The sequence continues at coordinate 8,779,868 of NC_044979.1, forward strand.
ACTTCCACACTCCTTCTTCAAAGCCAGTATTACCTTGATACCAAAACCAGACACAGACACATCAAAAAAAGAAAATTACAAATCAATATCCCTGATGAACATTGATGCAAAAGTCCTAAACAAAATACTAGCAAATCAAATTCAACAATACATAGAAAGATCATTTATCATGATCAAGTGAGATTTATCCCTGAAATGCAAGAATGGTTTAACATATGCAAATCAATCAATGGAATACATTGTATCAATAGAATGAAAGACAAAAACCATATGATAACTTGAATTTATGCTTAAAAATTATTTGATAAAATTAAACATTCCTTCATGATTAAAAAATACCCTCAAAAAACTAGCTATAGAAAGAACATATCTCAACATACTAAAAGCCATATATGACAGACCCACAGCTAGTACCATATAGAATAGAAAAAAACTGAAAGCCTTTCCTCTAAGATCTGGAACACAACAAGAATGCCCGCTTTCATCCCTGTTCTTCAACAGAGTACGAAGCCCTACCTAGAGCAATCAGACAAGAGAACAAAATAAAAAGCATCCAAATTGGAATGGAGGAAGTCAAATTCTCCTTGTTTGCAGATAATAAGATCTTATATTTGGGAAAACTTAAAGACTCCCCCCACAAAAAAAAATTGTTAGAACCAATAAACAAATTCAGTAAAGTTGCAGGATACAAAATCAACATACAAAAATCAGTAGCATTTCTATATGCTAAGAGTGAACATTCTGAAAAATGAAAATTTATAATTTCCACAAATAAAATGCAATACCTAAGAATTAATTTAACTGAAGAAGTGAAAGTCCTCTATAATGAAAACTATAAAACACTAATGAAAGAAATTGAAGGAGACACCAAAAATTGGAAAGATATTCCATGTTCATGGATTGAAAGAATCAATATTGTTAAAATGTTCATACTAACAAAGCAATCTACAGATTCAATGCAATCTTCATCAAAATACCAATGACGTTCTTCACAGAGATAGGAAAAAAAATCCTAACATTTATATGGACCAACAAAAGACCCAGAATAGCCAAAGCTATTCTAAGCAAAACAACAACAACAGCAACAACAAAACCACACACACACACACAAAACTGGAGAAATCACATTACCTGACTTCAAATTATACTACAGAGCTATAATAACCAAAACAGCATGGTACTGGCATAAAAACAGACACATGGACCAATCCAATTGAATAGAGATCCCAGAAACAAATCCACACACCTACAGTGAACTAATTTTCAACAAAGGTGCCAAAAACACACACTGGGAAAAACACAGTTTCTTCGATGAATGGTGCTGGGAAAACTGGATATCCATATGCAGAAGAATGAAACTAGACCCCTATCACTTGCAATAAACAAAAATCAATCAAAATAGATTAAAGACTTAAATATAAGACCTCAAACTATAAAACTACTACAAGAAAACATTGGGGAAAATCTCCAGGGCGTTGGTCTGGGCAATACACCACAAATATAGGCAACCAAAGCAAAAATGGAAGAATGGGATCACATCAAGTAGAAAAGCTTCTGCACAGCAAAGGAAATAATCAACAAACTGAAAAGACAACCCACAGAATGGGAGTAAATATTTGCAAACCAACCATCTGAAAAGGGATTAATAACCAGAATATAAAGGAGCAAAAACAACTCAATAGAAAAAACTCTAATAATACAATTTTAAAACAGGCAAAAGATCTGAATTTACATTTCTCAAAAGAAAACATACAAATGGCAAACAGGCATATGAAAAGGTCCTCGACACCACTGATCATCAGAGAAATGCAAATCAAAACTACAATGAGATATCATCTCACTCCAATTAAAATGGCTTATAACCAAAAGACAGGCAATAACAAATACTGGTGAGGATGTGGAAAAAAGGGAATTCTAGTATGCTGTTGGTAGAAATGTAAAGTAGTAAAACCACTAGGGAGAACAGTTTGGAGGTTCCTCAAAAAACTAAAAATAGAGCTATCATATGTTCTAGCAATCCCACTGCTGAGTATATACCCAAAAGAAAGGAAATCAATATACTGAAGAAATATCTGCACTTCCATCATTGTTGTAGCACTGTTCACAAGGGCCAAGATTTGGAAGCAACCTAAGTGTCCATAACAGATGAATACACAAATAAAATGTGGCACATATACACAATGAAGTACTGTTCAGCCATCAAAAAGTATGAGATCCTGTCATTTGCAACAACATGGATGGAGCTGGAGATTACTACGTTAAGTGAAATAAGCCAGGAACAGAAAGACAAACATCGCATGCTCTCACTTATTTGTGGGATCTAAAAATCAAGACAATTGAACTCATGGACACAGAAAGTAGGACAGTTACCAGAGGTGTGAGGAGGAGGTGAGGATAGTTAATGCGTAACAAAAATATAGTTAGAATAAATAAGACCTAGTATTTGAAAACACAACAGAGTGACTACAATCGATAACAACTTAATTGTACATTTAAAAAACAACCCAAAGAGGCTAATTGGATTGTTTATAACACAAAGGATAAATGTTTCAGAAGATGAAAACCCCCTTCTCCATGATGTGATTTTTACACTTTGCATGCCTGTATCAAAATATCTCATGTACTTCATAAATATATACACCCAACATTAAAAATTTTTTTAAGTTTTAAAAAGAACAGCAATGTTCTTTATCCACTCATAGTAACTGGAGGGACTCCAGCTTTCTTTTCAGAGATGGTAGAGAGATGACTATTATTTTCTAACAGAGGCGGAAACTGAGGCCCAGAAAGCTTAGATGCATAAACAAAGCCACCCACTGTGCGAGATCTGGAACCCTAATCTAAAATGGTTCATTCTCCTTCTGTCCCTTCATGCATCTCTTCAGATCTCAACCCACCTACTTAGTAATAAGATTATGGGAAATCGGGAAATGATACCTCAAGTCAAAGACTGGTGTGCAGGAATCTGAATTATGAAACAGTTTCTCTTTGGTCATCTGTGCTCAATCTTAGGGGGAAAAAAGTCCTTACAGATGTTTGGAAATAGTATACATGATTAAGAAAGTTATGGTGAAATCTCAAACTATAATTGTGAATTTGTCTGTTTCTCCATTTCTGTCAATTTTCACTTCTTGAATTTTGAAGTTCTGTTATTTTTTGAAGCTGTTAGTTATTAGTTAGGTGGATGCACAGCCAGTATTATTGTCTTGTTGATGAATTAATTTATTATTATTATACTATTTATTATTATGAAGTATTCTTCTTTATCCCTGGTGAAGAGATAGCACTGTTCTAAAGCCCACTTTGTCTGATAACTAATATAGCCATTGCCGTTTTTGTATGTCTAATGTATGCATCATATATATCTTTTTCAGTTCGTCTACATTTAACCCATTTGTGCTTTTATATTTAAAGTCACTTTCCTTTAGATAGCATACAGTGAAGTCTTGCTTTTTTATCCAGTCTGACAATGTGTCTCTAATTGGAGCATTTAGAAATTTACATCTAATATGATTATCAATATGGTTGTGTTTAAATCCATCATTTTGCTATTTGTTTTTATTTGTTCCAACTATTCTTTTTGATGCCAACTTTTTTGTTTATTTTAAAATGGAGTCTTGCTCTGTCACCCATGCTGGAGTGCAGTGGCGCGATCTCGGCTGACTGCAACCTTCGCCTCCTGGGTTCAAGCGATTCTCCTGCCTCAGCCTCCCAAGTAGCTAAGACTACAGGAGTATGTCACCACACCGGGTTAATTTTTGTTTTCTTGTTTGTTTGTTTGTTTGTTTTTGTTTTTGTTTTCTGTAGTAGAGATAGGGTTTCACCTTGTTGACCAAATTGGTCTCAAACTCCTAACCACAGGTGATCCGCCTGCCTTAGCCTCCCAAAGTGCTGGGATTACAGGTGTGAGCCACTGCACCCAGCCTTTTATGGCAACTTTTTAAAATTTATTTTTATTCCCACTATTACTTTATTAGCTGCACCTTATTTTATTCTCTGTAACATCACATTCTACCATCAGTAAATATTATGTCACTTCATCTGTAAGACCTTTATAATATTATACTTTCACTCTCTTCCTTCCATCTTCTGCATTATTGTTATCAAACATTTTACATTTACATAAAAGGTAAATACTATGAAAATGCTTTTAAGAATCTATCAGCTATCTTCTAAAGAAATGTTAAATAATAAAAATAATATTTTATATTTATCCAAGTATTTACTATTTTTGATCTCTTATTCTTTTGTGGAAATCTCAGTTGACATCTATTTTCATTTTCCACCCACTTGACCTATCTCATGAATCAGTCCTGAGCAGCCTATTGTCCAATGTCTGGAAACAATTCCTTTATATATTTTACCATTTTTCTGGTTGTTTATGGAAGGAGGGTAAGTAACAATTCCCATTACTCTATCATGGCCCAAAACAAAAGATTCTTCCCCCATTTCTTTTCTTGCAATGTATTCATTTAAAAATACCATATAATTTGTACTACTGATTTTTCTCCATTCTGAATTTTTCTGTTTAATATCACTTGCCATGTTCCTCAGTCTCATACATTTTTATAAACTGGAATTTAGTTGTGGTTGATTTGATCAAAGAGGTCACAATCAAGTTCAATTTTTTGACAATATTGCTTGTAGATGGTGTTGTATGTTTCCATCAGGGGGCACTTGATGCTTTGCTTTTTCTCTTTTTATGTTAGCAGTTATTCATGAGCGTTGTGTAGATGCATTACCTTATTGGATATTGTGAACTGGTGATATCATATTCTAACATGTCCTTTCTGTTAAGTAGCTAGAATATTTTTTATTAAGATATTCTCTTCCTCTTCAATTGTTTAGTAGCTAGAAGAACAGTTTATGCAGGCAAGGGAGAAGAATTGCTTGATAAACATCAGGATGAATTACAAATGAATAAAACATTTAAATGCTAGAAAAAAATTTCTTAAGTCCTAGAAAGAAACAAAACAATTCCATTAAAATCTATACATGTGGAAGGTATGACTCAAAAACCAGAAATACATATAATTTGATTAATTTGCCTGCATAATAGTGATACACTTCTACATAACAAAAACAAAGTAAAATATGACAACCTGAAAAATAATATTTGTAACTCACAGAATAGACAAGTGACTAAGCGCTTCTTGTGTAGAGTGTCAGGCTGTGTTTACTGTTTATTACAAATGTATCACTGTGGTGCTGGATGTCAACAGCTGGGGATGCTGGGCATGTGTGAGGATAGGGAGTGTATGGGAACTCTGTGCTTTCCACCCAATTTTGCTGTGAATCTAAAACTGCTCTAAAAAATAAAGTTTGCCGATTGTAAAGATGCAAAAGTCCAACAATTCATTGTAAAAATGGACAAAATATGTGAAAAAATTTTAACAGAAAAACAAACTGATATTAAACATATAGAAAAGATGCTTAATCTCACTCACATGGAGAGAAATGCAAATTCATCAGATTTTCAAAACCCATAATAGGAGAACAAACACGCACCTTCACACTTCATTAGTGAAAATACAGAGTGGCACAACCTATGTGGAGGGAAATGTAGCAAACAATGCAGTACTGTTTGAAACTGCAAAGTTTTAGAAATATCCCAGATGAAACAGTTTAACACAAATGCAGGTATTGATAGACAAAGGACTACTATGCAGTTGTATGAAACAAATAAGGAGACTCTGTAGATACTGAGATGGAGCAATCCCCATGATATGTTGTTAAGTGAAAAGAACAAGACATAGAGCCATATAAACAGTATACTACCTTTTATGTTTAAAAAAAAAAAAAAAAAAAAAAGGAGACAGAAGAAATTAAGAATCTATGGCCAGGCACATAGGCTCACCTATAATCCCGACACTTTGGGAGGTCGAGGTGGGAGGATTGCTTGAAGCCAGGAGCTCAAGACCAGCTTGGGTGGTACAGTGAGACCCTCCCTGCCCCAGTCTCTGCAAAAAAAATTTTTTTTAACTAGGTGGGCATGATGACACTTGCTGGTAGTCTTAGCTACATGGAGGCTGAGGCAGGAGGACCATGAGCTCAGGAGTTCAAGGCTGCAGTGAGCTATGATCATGCCACAGCACTCCAGCCTGGGTGACAGAGGGGTCTCTGTATCTGAAAAAAAGAAAGAAAGAAATTAAGAACGTGTGCTGTGATTTGTTTATATTTTTAGAAAGAAACAATGTAAGTATACCCAAGAAACAATGGTTATTTTTAAAAAACTGTGGGAGAACCAGGCAGACAAGGTGGAATCAATATATCTTAATGTTTGCCTTTTCATATTCTTTTGTTGTTTGAATCACATAAATATATTATTTATTCAAAAATTAGATGTGAAAAGAGTCCCCAGTCTTCCTTATCACAAAGTCGTAATATATTTTTTACACTTAAATTTATTTTATTTTTTCCAAAGGAAGTTGAATGTAACATCTGTGCTGTGTTGCAGCTGCCCCAACAACCAAAGATTGCTGTTGTACCCTTATTTGTACAGAATATAATTCTCTAGCTGAACCTTGTCTGACGTTTACAGTCTGTTTTATTTTATCTCACAGATGTCACAGATGCAAAGGGAGAAGTGGATTTTCAGAAACAGTCGTCCATTAATGAATAAAACTTAAAACAAATATCAGAAGCCCCAGAGTTTGTCTTTAAAAATTGTGTACTAAGAGTTAGTAGTAGCTAGAGGTGATTCGTTCATTAATTAAAAGGGGAAATAGTTTGTAATGTTAAGCTAATATCAGAGTACTTTTGGGGAAGATAAATGTGATTGAAATATTTTGGTATGCCTTGGAGTGAAACAGAAAAACAGATTGTCCACCCCACCAGGCATGACCGTTGATATACTTAGACAAAACCTTGGCTTGCAATGTTGTTGGATTTATGCAAAGCCATTTTCTTAAAATATTTGAATCTGAATATTACCTTTATTTTTCTCTTGGCATCTCTTCTGTAACCAAACATATCTTAATTTCACTTGAGGACAGATGGGTGCCTCCAACAGAATTTAGGATGTTCATGTGCTTAGAAATACTAAAAAGTAAGCATGTTAATACTTTTCGAACCACTATTCACATTCCAGGTATTACTGTTTAGATTCAGAGTGCCGATGAGCCCCTTCTTTCCTCGATAGCTCTGAATAATAGCATATATGCATAAAGAATGAAGTCAGTTGGGCAAATGATAACCTTTTCATCCAAAACACAGAACCCCCTAAGATGTTGGAGTGAAGAACACAGCAAGAATCAAAGTTCAAAATGAGGTTTCCCAAATCTTCTTTCTAAATGGAGTAGCATGAGCTCACAGTACAACTCAGCTAACATCCATACCACATTAGACTGAGAAAAGTAAACCTGAAGAGGAAAGGTTAGCCTGAATCTGCCGAAATAGACCTACTCCAGTCAGCTTATAACATGGAAACAGGAAGCCCCAGGCAGGCTACCTACACATGGGTGCAGGGAGATCTAGGAACCCAAGAGAAGGAACATGGAATCCTGGTTTGAGGCAAAGTAACATTAGTAGTGAGATCTAAAATACAATCTAAAAGTTAATGGTGAGCTGCTACTAGGTAGCACAGCTGTCGACAAAAAAATAATTTCCAAACCAGGAACAAAACAATACTTTCCAAAACAGGTTCCAAACCAGGAACCTGTTTCCTGGTTTGAGGCAAACTAACATTAGTAGTGAGAACTAAAATACAATCTAAAAGCTACCGGTGAGTTGGTAATAGGTATGTAGATGTCGACAAAACCATAGTTTCCTACTGTCAATAACAAACATGTTTCTATATTGCAACAAATAAAATGCTATAATGTAAATACTGAAGAGTGATCCCATTTTTAATGAGTTGGGCCTTCTAGGCAAACTCTTGTCAAAGCAGCAATTCTCTACTTGCTGTGTGATTGTAAACTTGACTTTGGAACTGGCTCTTGTAATACAGTCTACTACAGCCTTCATACATATTGCCACTGTATTCATACATATTACTACTGTAGGGGTTTGGAAATCAAGGGGACAAATTGTGGGGTGTTAAAAACCACGGACTTTTTTCCAAACCTATAGCTTCAAATTTTACATACTTTGCTTGGTGCCCAGATAAAGGGCAGTACAATGTTTATTCTGCATCCAATGAGATGATTATGCAATTTTTGTCCTTCATTCTGTTAATATGGTGTAATACATGACTGATACTTGTATACTGAACCTGTTTTGCAACAATTACTACATGTGCCCCCAGGTTATGTGTGAATAATAGGTGCGAGATTTTGCATTATACTAGCTCTATCCTGCACAAGAATAGCATGCCATCAAGTGCAGAAATCCTTAGCGAAAAATTCTGGACATAGTATTTCCAATAAAATCAGTAACTCATCAAGCAGTTCTAAGTACCCTGTGAGGAGCCAATATTGCAATGACTTTTAGAACTCCAGTTAGAAGAAATGAACAAGTCATTGATCTTAAGCTGCATGAGGAGGGGCCACAGAGAATATGAAACTAGAAGGGCAAACAATAAGCCATTTCCCAAAACATCCCCTAAGAACAAAGGAAGTATGAGGCCAGTCGCTGCAAAACAGGAAACACACCCCAAAATATCTTCTGTCAGCTAACATTAAGAGATTTTAAGATAGCGGGGAAAACATGAGAACCTAAGAAACTGAAAATAATCAAACAACTGAAATAACAAGCAGCAACCCGCAAACAGCTAGGAAAAAAAGCAGCTGGAGAAAATTCAAAAAGAAACAGCCCTTCTCCAGGAGCTAGAAGATTTAGAAACGAGTCTTTCAGATATTTCAGGAACATAAACTGAATGCCAGAAATCAGTATAACTATGTCTTCTTGTTAAACCTGATGGGGTACTCTAAACATTCTTATGCCCATACTTGATGATCATTTATAACGTATCCAATATTCTGAATACGTGGGGTTTTTAAATGTTTATTAAATTGACTTTTTCTACCTTTCAGTATAATGTGGAAGGGGGTAGGAATGAGTTTTCTTCACCAAAGCTTGACAGACTAAAAGAGAGATATTATTATCCACTAAAGAACAGTCTCTCAAAGACACAAATAAAAGCATCTTACACTTTTTTAAAAGAGAAAGGAGCAAAAGGAAGAGTGATCAAAATCAGGAAGGAAGGCTGTGTGCTGACTCTGCATGTTCTCTGCAGAATCTCCAGTAAAATTTCCTGAAACTAACACAACAGGAAAGAAAAAAAGTTGAATAGGAATAATTGTGCGTGTGAATACCAGGTTTTTTTGTTTGTTTGTTTGTTTTTTAAGTAACAGTAAAAACACCACATTTTAGGCTTTTGGAGTCTTGCACCAACAAAGAAACAGTGCATAATTCCATAGGACTGAGGATGCAGAGGAAAGGCTGAGGAAAAAGAGGACTCTTAGAAAGTGGAGAGGATTTCAGGATTTTTCTTTCTTTTAAATTAGTACTATATTTATTCTTTTTCATTACATTGCTCCTTTTTTAATTTTTATTTTTATTTCAATAGTTTTCGGGGTACAGGTGTTTTTTTGTTGTTGTTGTTACATGGATAAGTTGTCTAGTGGTGATTTCTGAGATTTTAGTGCACCTGTCACCCAAGCAGAGTACACTGTACCCAATGTGTAGTCTTTTATTCCTCATCCCCCTCCCAATCTTCCCTGCTCCCAATTCCTCAGTCCATTATATCATTCTCATGCCTTTGCATCCTCATAGCTTAGCTCCCACTAAGAAGTGAGAAAATACACGATTTGGTTTTCCATTCCTGAGTTGCAAGTGGGATCTCCCAGGGCACCACTAGACAGATCAAATAATGACGTTTTTCTAGAAATGGGACTTTTAACGGGGTCTAACTCCATTCAGTTCCCTTCAGTGGCTTCCAGGCTGCTAGTTTTCATAGTGATTTTAGTTTTTTGGTTTTCGAGGTTACCACGGAGTTTGGGATAATGAGAAAGGGGCAAGTTGAAACATGACAGAACTCACTATTCTTACTATTTTTCTTGAATGAACCCTCTCAATATTGCTTCAAGCCTTGGATTGATACCCAGAGTTCTGAAAAAAAAAAAAAAAGTTGATTCTGACTATTTTTGACAGTGTTCTCTATTTTTGTGGAGATTTTTGGAGGGCATTATTCTGCTATTCCCACTGACATCATCTCACAATTATATTTGTCTTATAAATATATAGCATTATGGTTGCAGTGTAAAAGATAATTTGAGAGAAGCAAGCCTCAAAACAGGTCCAATCCAAAGAAACAGTTGCAACAATCCAATCCAGAAATGATGGTGACCATAACTCGAGTAGAGATAAGGAAAAAAAAAATCTGGATGGGATATGAAGCCTTTATAATACACAACTCTTTGTTATTTATTGGAAGAAACAGTCAAGGCTTCTGGCTTGGACAACTTGACAGACTATGGCACCATTTGCAAAATAGGAAACCCAAGAAGGAAGGGATGAACAGCCAGTGGAGCCAAAAGTGGTGCCCATGAGAACCTCATTACCCAGTGAAAACACAAATAGAGGAAAGACCAAAGGTGTTTAGCGCATGCTCCAACACCCAGTAGACCTTGCAGTGTTGACTTGAAGCTGTGGTGGCCAGCAGGATTGAAAGGCATGCTTTGTAGTTAACAGTGCCTAGTAAGCAGCACACAGTGGAGAAGGATTTGGATCAGGACAAAAGTAAAAGATAAATGCCACGTGACAAGTGACAGAAATTTTCGGTAGCTAATGTAACTCATCCATTGGGAAACCTCAGAAATAAATTGAGGGGAAACAGGAACTTGCTGGCAGCCCATAGTGCTGCAAGAGCAGGTGGGTTGCAAGCTAGGAAAACATTCATAATTATTATCGACACGATGTCATTTTAAACTTCAGGTTACTGATGATTTTCAAAGGACAAATTACAAATATATTCCCAGAGGGTCTTTTAGGCATGACACCTTGGCCCTGGCTTAACCCCTTTTAATCTAGCCTACACACTGCCCTGTAATCTGTGGGTGAGGAAATGCAAGCCCGCCACACCACCACCCACCAGCATACATGAGGACGATGTGAAGTGAAGAGCAATAAACAAGAGCTGTTTGTAGCTGAAGAGGAAAATACATCATGCTGATCAAGCTGTTCACAACTAGATTTTACACCAGCCTGTTGAGCATATCCTGTGCGTATTCACAGAAATACAGAGGTGCAAGAGTGAAAGCCACGGAGGTTTGTCACGAACATCAAGCTGCCTCTCATGGGAGAATGAGAGGTGAGGCCTGCCAATGCCTTCATCTGCTAGGGAGGATGATAGTGCGCTAGTGGTAGAGGCTGGACCAATGGGCCCATGGAACAAACTAATGTAATGATGGGCTAGGAAGGAGAGGGCTTTTACTGAAAAGGTGGATACTTCATTTGAGGTAGGAGGAGAAGAGGCTCATAGCTAGGTGGCCTGGGGATTCTTCTAGGGAAGTGAGCTTGCTGGCAGGCTTCACAGATCATGTCAGCAACTCAGCAGACTCCCTTGCAGAAATTTAGCCAAATTTTAGGGATTTTCTGTCTTTATGGTATCATGAAACTTTTTTTTTTTTACTCTTTATGCTAAGCTCATCACAAAAGCCTTGTCCTTCAGTACATCTTTCTCAGTGCAGGAAAAGAGAGAAATGAAGTGAAAAGGATTGCTATGAGGAAGGAGAGGAGGCTGGGGGTGCTGGACGACACTTTGTGAAAAAATAAGCATGTTCTTAGTGCATTAGCAAAACAGAGACACTGTAAATAGGCAAAAACCACTTCCTTAGAAGTTACCTCTCCCACTGTCTAGTGAAAAGAGGTTTGGACCATCTGTATGTCCTGCAATCTATCACATTGTTCACTGTATCAGGGTCTCTCAGCCTCGGGACTATTGACATTTTGGTCCAGATAACTCTTTGTTGTGGGGGACTGTCCTGTGCATCTTAGGATGTTCAGTAGCATCTCCGGACTCTATTTACCACATGCCAGTAGCACCCACTCCCTGTTGTGGCAACTAAAAATTTCTCCAGGAGGCTGGGCGCGGCAGCTCACGCCTGTAATCCCAGCACTTTGGGAGGCCAAGGTGGGCAGATCACAAGGTCAGGAGATCAAGACCATCCTGGCTAACACGGTGAGACCCCATCTCTACTAAAAATAAAAAAAAAAAATTAAAAATTAGCCGGGTATGGTGGCAGCACCTATAGTCCCAGCTACTAGGCAGGCCAAGGCAGGAGAATAGCCTGAACCTGGGAGGCGGAGCTTGCAGTGAGCCGAGATCGCACCACTGCACTCCAGCCTGGGCGACAGAGCAAGACTCCGTCTCAAAAACAAAACAAAACAAAAAATTCTCCAGGAATTGCCAAATGTCTTCTACAGGGCAAAACTGTTTCCAGTTGAGAACTAGCACATTACCTCAATGACGTCACATTTAAGAGGCAGGACAAGCAATAGATGCCCAGCATGATAGCGGCCTTGGTAAGGCACATATGTTTGAGAGAGCAGAATATCAATTCTGGACTTCCAGCTCAAGGAGAGTCTTCAGTGAGACATGGAGGATGTCAGCCAATTACTCCAGTGAGGAAGGGATGCCACTCTTGAAGGCTTTCACTTCAAAAAGAAACTTGCCATTCAGGTCCAAGGAATGCAGCTAGCTGGCAGCCTCCAGCTGCAACGCTGTCAGGCCCCACCTCAGCTTCTGAGCTGAAGCCATGCTTTCTCCAGCCAGTCCCCAGCCTAAAGCTGAGCACAGCAGAGCTCCTAGTGTCTGTCCAATGCAGGACTTGGCTGTTGATCTGTCTTTGCCCCAGAATTCCCTACTAAGCTGGCCTGGGCTTTGCCAGGCTCTCCCTGCCCAACTCAGCTCCTCCCCACTTTCCTCTTGCAAGTGTCCAGTCTAAATGACAGTCTGAAGGCTTTCCCTGACCAATTCTGCTTCTTCCCTCTTTTGTCTTCCATGGGCATTCCCCACAAATAAACCTCTTGTGTTCCTAACTCTTTCTCGGCATGTACTTCTCAGAGAAACTGACACAGCAGTATTGTCGCCCCGCTCAGACTCAGACCTAAAGAAAAACAGCAAGGTATGTTAGAGCCAACCTGTGAGAGGATGCCACATTGCTTAGCCCACACATCACCCGCCTTGTGCAGCTCCCAGTGTCACCTGCTCAGCCATAGGTAGCACACTGGGATTTGTTTCTGTCTTCAAGCAGACGGGAAACTCAGGGAAGAAGCACAAAATGCCTTTCAGACTTTATTCCTCCCATGTTTCTGGTTCCAATACTGGTTACATTTATTTGTCCTTGCTATAGTAAGATGTCCAGAGTGAAAGATAACTGAGCTGTCTGGGACCTGCCACCCAAATGGCTGTCACCCAGTCTAAATAAATGTCCTCAGGCACCAAAAATACAAAAACTTCGCCTGAATCAAGGCATCTAAACATCTCAATTGTTTCTTCATGAAGGTATGCTCCTTCCCTAAATCAGAAAAATAGAAATCAGAAAGAGAATATGAATTCATAATCTGATTCGTCTTTATTATTTGATTCAACTAAATATATTTACACACTTTTTTTTTACTTTCCAACTTTTATTTCAGGTTCAAGGGGTACATGCACAGGTTTGTTACATGGGTAAGTTGTGTGTCACAAGGGTGTGGTGTACAGGTAATTTTGTCACCCAGGAAACCAGCATAACACCAAATAGGCAGTTTTTCAATCTTCACCCTCCTCTCACCCTCCACCCTCAAGTAAACCCTGGTGTCTATTGTTCCCTTCTTTGTGTCCATGGCACACACATTTTCTAGAAGTTATCATGTTAAGGGTTATATGGAATCCAAAAGTATTAATGGCAACGGTCCATGCTCTTTTAAATGGATTAATGTTGACAGTAACCTGATATTGTCGAGGGGAAGAAAATGGATGACAAAGATTATGCCCTCAAACGATGTACAAAGTGCTCAACATTTAAAACATCTTACCCTATATCTACCCAGAAGAAGGTTCCAGATTTCTCTTCACATATCACCCATCTCTCAAAATAATCTGCTCAGCCATGGAAAGAACACCACTGTCTTGAAACCAAGAAGCAAACTCGAGTGTAGAAGCCACATCCCAGTGCAGGTGGGACAGAAAGATAGAACAAAACTGGGATGTTGACACCCACAGACCCAGACTGCCTACTCCTTGGCTTCCTGACATGAGATACAGGAAGCCCCTGATGTTTTTAAACCATTATTATTGGAGTTCTCTGAGTTTTAACCTGTTTCCTAACCTCAGCAGAAAGAGAGGGAGAAAGAGAAACGCAATGGAGATTCCAATTAACCTTCTCTAGAGGAAATCTAGAACAACACTTAGAATTATAGAACTTCGCAAGATTCTCTGATTTTGGCAATCTTACTGTGCTTCAAATTTCTGTTCTAGTCTCTGTCACTGTGATAATTAGCAATAAAATCATTCAGAACCTCCATGACTCATGTCTGTTTCCTCAGGGACAGCCAGCAAGAGGAGACTATGTCCCACTTCACACCTAGGCGTGGAATGTAAAGAGCAGTAAGGAATAGCTACCATGTGAAGAAAGGAACACTCTAGCTCTGAGTCACATCCCAAAGGAGACGGGAGAGCTCAGGGAGCCAACAGCCCTGGACAACAGAGAGGCCCTCTGGAGTCTACTGCCCACTTCTGCCATGCCCAGGAGTGTGCTGAACGCTGCCCTGGTCTCATGTATCTGGATCCCCCGAGTTGTTGCATGACTATCTATATTCTGATGCCAGGTGGCCTCAGCCTTGATCACAGTGTCTATCCTGATTCCAACCTACCTACACAGGTGAGGTGATTCTTGTGACTTGATTCTACCTCTTATTATCAGCCTAATGTCTGAAACCTTTTTCCAGATTTCCCCAACTTGTATCTTCTCTCTCCATTATAATCCCCTACTATTCACCCCCGCCTGCAATTTATTTATCTATCAATAGCTGATACATCACAAGGCGGGATGTATTTGCCTCTCAGGCCCTTAAAGCCATGAACCCTCTTCCCTTCCCACAAGTCATACCATGTCCCGCCCCTCCCCCCAACCTAAGGGTGTCTCTAACTGAAGAGATCCCAGGCACTTCGGTTACCTATGGTAACTTATCTTTTAAATTTTTAAGGAGTTTTTTGGCTTGGGACATTTCCTGGACATTTTTGGTTAGTTTGCTGACGTTCTCCTGTGTATGGGGATACCCGGACCACCCACTTTTCTTTCTCAGATTATTGACCATTGTTAAAAGAGCTTTCACCTGGGTTTCCTGGGCCTGGCCAGTTTCTTTGTTGTTAAAAGCACAATAACGCCGCTCACACTTTTTAATAATGTTCTTAAGGGCTTTGTTATCTGAGTTCCCGACGAAGTCTTCCAACTTCCCTGTCCCTAGGTCTTCCTTCCGGGTGAACAGCACAATCGTGTATTTCATAAAGTCTGCTCCAAAGATGGCCTCCAGTTGTGCCACCGCTGTTTTGTCCTCTTCAGTGAATCGTCCCAGCTGGAACACCAGGACAAAAAATGTGTCCCCTTTTTCACAGCAGGACAAACAGCGCTTGACCTCCTCTTCTAACTGGGATGGGTCCTTTTCGACATTCAGCATCTGGTCGAAGGAAGGAGTGTCCACAACCACCACCTCCTGTCCGTCCCAGGTCCTTCTGCCACTCTGGCTGGTCTTGGTGACCGGCTGGGCCCGGAGCTGAGAGGTGAAGATGAGGCTCCCCAGGATAGAGTTCCCGGTCGCACTCTTCCCAGTCCCACTTCTCCCCACGAGGACAATGCTCAGGGTTTCTGTCAAAGGAAAGTGGGAAAGATTCGTGACCATGGGCTGATCTGAAATTGGATTTTAAAGTTATCCCATGAAGCAACATTATATCACTAAAACAAACAGGATGCTCAAACAGCATCAAGGCCTCCTTCTCACCCAAGCAGGGGGATCTCCAAACACGGGAATGACTTGAACCAGTTCGCTTAGTCTGTGGACTCACGGCAGGACTTGGACTACAGTCTCCATCCAGGGTTCATCCACCAATGTGGCACTGTTCCTATCACTGAATTGGCTCTGCTCCCTTTTTGCAGCACCTTCCAGACTCCCTGGCACCTGTGAGTGCCCCCTGACCTTCTTACTCTCTACTTCCCTCAGCCAGGTCCCGTGTACACATCTTATCCCTTTGTCTTCTGTTCCTGTTACAACTACATCTTCTCACTCCCAACTACTGCTAACTATAGCAACATCTCCTTACAGTATTTAAAGAATTATTCTGTAAAATTGACTTTCATGAAAAAGGAACTCTACATACCACTGATAGATTACCAGTTTCCTTAGTTATATAAAAATTCATTTCTCATTGAAACCACATTGAACTTAATTGCCTTTCACTGATGAGTCAAAGAAACTGCATGGTTATAATAATGAATATCCACTAACACTATTGGGTGTGTGGTGTCCATGATGGAGAAAGAGAAAGAATTTCCCTATAAATGGAATTTACAGATGCATAGAGACCTTACAATATGTGTTCTTTGCAGATTGTCCTTATGCTTTTGCACTTGCACTGTGACAGTCCAGTGCTCATTCAAGTCTCTTCATAGTTCTCTTCCATTATGAATTTCATATCAAATAGCTAATATCTACTTCAATGCAAAGGAGGAAGAAAGCACATCTCATGCTCTTCCTTCAAGGGGAAATTATTAACCTGTTTATCCTGAACCTTCAACTTCATAGTTATGCTCAGCAGATAAACAATAGCTTAATCTTCCAACACTCCCATATTTGTCATATATTTCAGTCCCTACTTCTGTACCTACAGAGGGTATGATTCTCATATACCTCTGAAATCCGACCTCACTCCCCATCCCATATTCTCTAATTCAATATTCTTAATATTCAATGTCTTAATCTTCAACGTTCTTGGAAGATTTCCTTTAGAGATGTGAACCCCCATCTCCACCAAGATTATTCTTTTTTGTCCCCTAACAAGTGACATGCTTAACCTGACATCTTTGCTTCAGATTGCTGGTGTACTCTCTGGAATATCTTCCAGCTTTCTGCTCAGCCATTTAATCCCTACTCATTCTCTAAAACCTGTTTCAAATTGGGTTTTCTACACACAGCCTCTCCTGAATTTCCCACATATCTGTACTTCTAAAGGAGGGTTCAATAAGAAGATATGCTCCTTTGGGTTTTATACTCTTCCTGGATGAGGGTGTTTGAAGCAGGAAAAAAACCGGATGAGTAAGAATGGGAAGGACCTCAGCATAGGTAAACTGAACATGTAACACTAAGTGGGTGAGGAGTCCTTCTTAAGTAGTAAAAAGAGCAGTGTGCCAAGCTCTGGGCAACAGTACACTGTGGGGAAACAAAGGGTTGGAAAGCATCAGCTCCGTTCCTCAAGACCCACATCATCCAGTGGAAGAGATAGTAGGGATCATGAAAAAATTAAAGATCAGTTCAAGAGAATGCACATGGAAAGGCTCTAACTTCGGTACAATTTGAGAAGCAAAGAGAGAGAAAAGAGTTAGTGAATAGAACAGACCTGTCCTTCCTTTATTTTTCTGCCAGTTTCAATTTCTTTTCTTTTGTAATTCAACTTTTAGTTTAGGTACAGGTACATATGCACCATAGAATAATAGGCAGCCATAAAAAAAGAATGAAATCCTGTCCTTTGCAGTAACATAGATAGAGCTGGAGGCTGTCATCCTAAGCAAATTAACACAGAAACAGAAGACCTGTCCTTTTTATCTTCTCTATGCCTTTTAGAAAATAAAAAGTTATTGTATATTTTATACTTATTTTTAAATGATACATAAAAAATATATATTCTATTCACAGTTTTACCTTTTTCTCTGAAAACACAATGCTTGTTCCCATTCTGATGCACCATGCTCTCAATTTTTTCCAGGAGCTCGTCCACCTGCCTTTGCTCTTCTTCTCCTGTTGCCCGGTAGTTGAAGGCAATGTATCTGTTTTTACATTTCTGAATGAGACTATGGGGAGTTTCACTGCTCCTTCTTAAGACTGTATCTAGATCCTGATCCCCTAAATCTTCTTTCCTGGTAAAGAGTATGACCATGTACTCAAAGAATTTTTCTCCAAAACTGCTTTGGATGGTGTTCAGCACTGCCTCATCATTCTTAGTGTAAAAGCCCAGTGGTGTCACCAGCAGGAAGGCATGGGGGCCTGTACAGATGTGTTTTCTAACTTCTGAGCCAATGTTCTTTAAAGTTGAGATGTCCGGAGTATCAATGATCAAAACTTTCTTTTTTCTCCAGCTTCTGCTCTCAGACGAGAAGCTCTGGGTTACTGACCGCTCACTAAATCCGGTCTGAAAGGCCCGCCTCCCCAGAATGCTGTTTCCTGCTGCACTTTTTCCAGCACCGCGTTTCCCCACGAGGAGAACTGTCAGTTCTGATGTCCCCAGATCCTGCTCGGGTCCTGTGGACTGCAGCTGCCTCTCCCTTGGGCCTGTGGGACAAATGGACAGGTTCAGAGTCTCTTCCTGCAGTTGAATATGGATGTGGGCAGGTTTTATGATTTCTCATCCCGGCCAACTTGTATAGAGAATGGCAACAACACTGTAAACCAGCAGAACTCTACTCTTGGCCAGAGGCTCTCCATCGAGGTAAAAGCCACAAACAGGGGCAGGAGTGAACTAAAAGATATTCATGGAGCTTAAGATTCCCCAGGAACACGAACATGCCAACTTTGGCCTTCATTGATCTTGGTCCTCAGGGTTCCCCTCATTTTGTTATCAAAGGTAAGTACTGGGACCTACCAAAGGTAAGTACTTACCAAAGGTAAGTACTTACCAAAGGCTAAGGCAGGAGCAGGGAGAATCTGATTTTCAAATGCCCCTTGGTGTTATAAAATCAAATACGCTCAGCAATTTAAAAAAAAAAAAGGTGAACTAGTGATATGCAATATAGATGGATCTCAAAAAACACACTAAGTAAAAGAAGCAAGACACAAAAACTGCATACTATGTGATTCTACAATCTGAAGTTGAAGAACAGACCAAATTAATCTATGTTGATAGAAGTCTGGACAGTGTTTCTCTTTGGTGAGGGGCAGTAAGAATCTCTAAGAAGATGGAAATGCTCTATAGCTTTATCTAGATGGGGACCCCATACATATAGATATAGAAAAAGGTATCAAGCTGTTTACTTAAGATTTGTGCATTTTACTCTGTGTAAATCGTACCTCAATAAATTGCTGTAAAAACCTGCAAACCTGCACCCTACAACTATCTCTCCACACATCCCCTGGCTGAGGCAGCATCAACAGCAGACCCATGTACTGAGCAAAAGGGAGAGTCAGCAACTGCAGAGAGCTTTCTCTGAGGCTGAGTCATCAACAGCCTTCATGGGAAGGGTCTGAGCAGCAAGTTGGGAAGGTGGGATGGACACAGCATCAAAGGCCCTTGCTGTGTTGCCTTGGAAAACTTACTGCTTTGCGAATCTGTTTCCATGTTGGTAGAACGGGAATCTAATGCCCACACTGAGGTTCAAAAGACTAAAGGAAACAGCACCTGTAAAGCCCTTAGGACCTGACTGTTACGGAAGTGTGCATGGAAGGCTTCACAGGTAAGGAGGAACTTGAGTCAGGCCTGGAAGCACCCCTCCCTCCCTCACACTCCCCACCCCCTTCCTTTACAGCCTTCAGGACTTTTGCCCATATGATAGCACTTTCTTTGCCTCCCGTCCTAACTCCTGCTGGCTAATTGGGTTCCTGTGCAAATACAACTTCTTCAAGAGACCTTCACCTAAATTGCTCCCTGCAAAACCATACAAATTAGCTGCCATGTGTAATTCCTCTATTCTTACCAAAATAATAATTTTATATTTATTTCCAATATGGACTCTCTTCAATTTGGAGAGACCATACAGTGCAGTGGTTAAAAGTAGGAGTGAGAAGGTATAATAAGTAACCCTTGAGAGCCAGGAGCTGGTCTGGCCTCCACAGCAAGGCCATGGCACCCTCCTGTCTCTCATCCACAGTATTGCAGAAAATCAGACACAAGTCTGTGGAAGACTCGTGTCTTCCACAACCACTCTACAATCATGTCTGAGCACACAAAAACAACAGCATTGCCTAAACGTCCCCTGCCCTGGCTAAATAGATGACAGCTTCCTCCTGATAGCTGTAGCCTCGCTCCACCCTTGTCACTTTAGACAGAAGAATTATTCAAACACTTCATTGTGGAACTACCCCCCACTTCCTAAGAGCATCCATCCCGGAGCAAAGTCCCACTTCCCGGAACCTTCCTCAAAATCATCTAACAGGAGCCCACATCCTATAAAAAGTCCTTCCCAGCCCCGTCTTTCTGACATCCCTGTGACTCCCCATGGTGTGCTGGGCCCTCACTGCCACAGGTCAATAAAGGCACTTTTGTTCAGTCACATGTGTGTTCCGGGGGGTCTTGGCCAAAGGTCATTGCCAGAATTTTGAAACCCTTCTGCCTGAGTACACGTATTTCTGGCTGAGTGCACTCAGCTGTGAAATGAGGATGAGGCTCACAACATCTTCTTTACAAGATGAGAATTGAACTGTGTATTTTAAGAGGATTATATATGAATATGCTATGAAGATTGAATTACATGTATATAAAAGTTATTTCCCAGGACATAATGTCAGCTGCAATTTTTGGTTTTTTTTTTGAGACAGGGTCTTGCTCTGTTGCCCAGACTGGAGCGCAGTGGCATGATCTCAGCTACTGCAACCTTGTGCTCCCAGATTCAAGTGATTCTCATGTCTCAGCCTCCCGAGTAGCTGAGACGACAGGCATGCACCACCATGCCTGGCTAATTTTTGTATTTTTAGTAGAGACAGAGTTTTGCCATGTTGGCCAAGCTGGTCTAGAACTCCTGGCGTCAAGTGTTCCACCCACTGGGCCTCCCAAAGTGCTGGGATTACAGGCATGAGCCAATGCACCCAGCCTCAGCTGCAATTATTATCAATACTATTAAAATTATGATTTTATTATTTGGGAGATTTTCACGAGGAAAAGGATCTTATCTATCTTATTCGTGACTGGATACTCAGAGCTCTCACAGGGCTGACCCAGAAATAACCCACAAATCCATCAGTAAAGGCATGGTTGCATTGGTTGTGTGTGTCCACGTTGTGAAACGAACTGCATCTACTAAATAGAAAAAGGTAGATCTATACATATTGACTTATGCAGATGTGCAGGATCTATCATTACTGGCAATCGTCACGTGAATACTGCACCCCATCAGAGAATTCTCCAAGTTGGTGTTGTCCATGAAGGAGCGATTTCTGCTTTCCTAAGAGGAGTCAAAACTTGGGTAGGGCCGGATCCAAGGCCAAAAAGAAGAGTCTGAGTTAGGAAAGAAGACACAAGAGGCAAGCCCAGCTCTGTAACCCTTCAGAAAAGTCCAAGGACACCCTCGCTGGGACCAGGAACTTTGCTGGTGCTATACCTACTCACAAGTGTTAGGAGTTTCCTGGGGGACAGGTTGCGGGAACCAACCTCAGCTAGGTCCCCAGGGTGAATTTTTGTTCTGGTTTATATGGATAATGTTTCCGCTTCACTTTGGCTGCAGAATGCATTCAAAAGAATACAAGCGTGAGCTTAATGTTTCTTAAAGATCAACTTACCATGTGGCTTGTCTCCCTCTTGAGATGCAGCTTCATTTACACAATCCTAGAAAATAAAGGAACAAAATAGTGCACACAGATCTAAAACTTCATCTTCCACAAACTTAAAAAAAAAAGGGGGGGGGGCAGAGTGATCTGTTGAGTCAGATGTGGTCAAATCAAGGCCCTGGTCATGGTCTTTGTTGCTCTTTGTGGACCTGTCCACAATGGCATTGGATCCTTAGATCCCCTGAGGCTGCTATGACTGGTTCTCGGAGAAGGTGATGTTTCCAATGTCTCCTTCCCTCACTACTCCCAGTATGGGAAGGAAGCTTCTTCTAACCTGGGGTTAATTGTCCAATATAATTTGGAATCCTGTCCCCACCCCGCCAAGTCTGGCCAATGGAGACAACAGGATAGAGAACCAAACACATAACTGACATCCCCTTCTCCTGCCTGGGGAATCCTTATACTTAGTTCCAAAATATTTATTGTTGTGGAATCAAGAAAGGAGGTGAAAAAACAGTATGCAATCTCGATGAACCTGCTAGTCTTAGAAGCTTCCTAGACTTCGTTTTAACCTTATCTTTGTTAAACCTTCATGCCAGCCAAGGAAACCTTTCCTCTGCTTTCTTGCCTGGCTTTGCCCAATATCATTGATACCCTCAACCATCCCTCTCCCTGCATCCTCTCTATTTAGCTGTCATTATCAGATTTCTTTAACCTTACATAGCCCAGTTCAAATTCTTTAATGTTCTCCAAATGCAAAAGATCGTTACGAGGTAAATGCCCATAATATAAAAATTAATGATCTTTGCATTCCCACTCCACCAGAAAAGTAACAGTTGTTAACTGGTATATATCCTTCTCTCTTTTTCTATGTTCATACAAATACGTACAAGCATACATGAACATATGGAGACTTATTAAGTTATTCGTTCTATAATCTGCTTAACAATGCATTCTGTACATCTGCAAAAGTCAATATAGATAGAACTACATCATTCTTTAAGTAGATAGAATTTATTCCATAGTACGGACATGCATAACTGATGTAACCATCTTTTGATTGATCAATCTTCAGGTTATTTCTGGTTTTACTGTTTCAAATGATGTTGTGCTAACTATTCTTGTACATCTATCTTTATTTATACTAATTTTTTTTTTTTTATTTCCAGGGCATAGAGTCCTCAAACTATGGCTCTGACTCAGTCTCTGGGTTGTTAAAGTTCTTAATGATTCCTTAATTTATTTAATCCTCAGGCATTTTCATAATCATAATAATAACAGCATAATTACTGAACACCTACCAAGTTTCAAGCATTTGTTAACAACTTTGTAAGCATTTCATTTAATTCTCAGAGCAATTCCTGACATACATGTGATTATTATCTCTGCTTTACAGAAGACAAAACTAAGATGCTGTAGTCAACAAAACTACAGTTATGATTTCTTCTGCCCTCATGGAGTTGGTAGGGAGACAACCAGTGAAATCACTTGATATGGTGGTGACATTGCCATGAGGAAAGGAAACTGTGGGGCTCATTCCAAGGCCTGAGAGCCAGGATGGTCAGGGAGGACTCCCTGAGGAAGTGACTTTTAGCTGATGCAGATGGAGAAATAAAAGGAAACCTGGTACAGGGTGGGAGGGGGGAGAGGAAGAGTCAGTGCAGAGAGAATCGCAGGCTTGAGACTCAGGAGTGGATGTGAGTGTAACTCAGGGGAAAACAGGAAGGCCAGCAGGGCCAAGGCATAGACAGCAGAGCACAGGGCAAGGAGTCAAGCCACATTGAGGATTCTGAACTTTACCTTACGATCAGCAGGAAGTCACTGGACTATGTTAAACAAGAGGGTTTCATTGTAGGAAACTTACTACATGCCCATTCTTCTCTCTACTGACATCCCTGTTCCATGCAGCCCTCAAGGAAGAGACAGATTGTCACAGAGGAGGGAGCACTCAGGCTAGGAGATAAGAGAGCAAGTGTCGTCAGCTCTCTTGAGCCTCAGTTTCCTCATGTGTAGAGCATCTCTCCATAGGGTTGTCACGAGGGCTTAATTAATTCACGTCTGTGTCTGGAATTTAATGGGCATTCAGTAAATGATTTCCCTCTTATTTCTATGCTGCTTGGGCTTATTACTCTTCCCTCTGAACAGTCTCTCTCTGACCTGAATGTCCCCTGGGCTCAGCATGTGTCTGCTGTACACCCTCTGGGGCTTCCCCTTGCCGAATCCTCTGTGCTAGCATGCCCCTCACACTCAGCCGGGAGTGCTTTGTTTCTTATGCATCAGCCACTCCAGTTGAAGTGTAAGCACCTCTAAGGCACAAGACTGCATTTTTGTGTCTTCCTTAGTTACAAATACATTTTCCTTTCACGTCAAAAGCTTAAATAAAATCTCACCCTGGCTGTAATGTGTGAGATGGATTGCGGGATAAAGCCCAAGAATACATGAGGAGAAAATAATTACGTTAAAATAGTATAGGCAAGAAATGATGTAGGCTTGGACCAGGTGGTGGGAGTGGGATGGAGAGAAGCAGGTGGATTCTGGGTATACTGATCCCGCAAGACCTGATGATTTCTTGGCTCTCCAAGGAGAGCTACCAGGGTAGCAGAGCTGACATTGGGGTGTGTGAGTACAAAGAGCATGGTGAACATCACAGCCCTTTTCTGAAGTATGAAGGAGAAATCTTATAGATTTAAGAGAGAAAATTAAAAATGTGGACATGTTAAGTGTGAGAAAGTATAAGAGACAAGTGGAGATCTCCAGCAGCAATTGTGTGAAGGAAGAAGAACTCAGAGGACAGATTTGGACTAGAGTTACTACTCATTTGAAAACTGTTAGTAGTAGATGAAGTTCAATGCCATAAAAGTGTGGGATCATCTGAGGAGAGAGTACAAAGAATTGAGGAAGGCCAGAACCAAGCCCTGAGGATGTTCATTTTTAGAGGTCAGAGATAAGAGAAGGACTCAGCGATCTTTGGAATAGCCAGAAAAAGAGGGAAAAACAAACAAACAAACAAACAAGGAGAGGGCAATTATATTGAAGTCAGGGGAAGAGAGAGTCTAACAAATCATTGTGTTGAATAATATGAGGGAACAAGTAAGATAAAGGCTTAAATTTGTCCATTAATTTGCTAACAAAGCCTAAAGTCCTCAGGCTGATACTTAAAGTACCCTACAGTCTGATACCTCTTAATCCTGCAAATTATGTATAAATACCTTATTAAACAAAACCCATGTTCTGTCACACAATGCAATATTTCATTTATTTGTACCCATTTTCATCCCACTAGATTCAGCAACATAGAAATCTTTCAAGATATTAACAAAATTCTTACTTGAAACCTGCTGCCTTCAGTTTTGAAGTTCACACGATAGGGTCCTCCGTTCATATTCACCAAACACTCAACCTTACAAAGGAGATCGGACACCTGGGTGATCCGCTCATCCTTACTATCGGCCTTGTTGTTGAAAATGCAGTATCGGCCCTCACAGTCTTGAACCAACTGCTTGAGAGATTTGTTGTTTTCAATGAAATCTTGCAGCAAGTCATCCCCCAAATCATCCTTCCGGGTGAAGACAATAATGATGTGCCTCCTGGCTTCAGCTCCAAACACTTGTTGGATGCCCGTGACTGTTTCCTCATCCTCCCTTGTGAAATGGCCGATGGCAATTACCAAGAGCAGAGCATGGAGGCTGGGGGCAGAGAGCTCCAAGCAGCGTTGGATGTTGCCTTGCTTGTCTTCAGCACAAGCTATTGAGGAGAAAAGGTCAGGGGTGTCAATGACCACAATCTTCCTTTCTCTCAGGACCTGACTCTCTCTCTGGCACATTTTGGTCACTATCTGATCACTGAACTTGGACTTGAACACATCTTTGCCCAGAATGGCATTTCCTGTGGCACTTTTTCCCGAGCGGCATTTCCCTAGGAGGAGGAGCCGCAATTCAGACATCTGGCAGCTCTGCTCCCACATGCTTTCCTGACACAGGCTCCCGCTGGTTCTGTTGGGACAGAAAGCAACACGTTAATGTTCAACTCCCACACAGAGTGGACAGGAGAACAGCAAGAAAAGACATTCTCTTTTTGACTCAAATTGCCGCCAATGAATTTGAGCTACTGAAGTGCTAGACCCAGACTAGATTAGAACAAGAAACGCTTTCCCAGGATCTTCCTGTTCCATCTCTGAGACAAACCTAGAGACCTCTTTTAGTTCCTTGAATTTTTTTTTACCATTGGGAGCCACAAGGAGCCAGATATGTCAGAAACCATAGTAAATAAGCATGTTTCAAAGTTGAAGGAAATCTCATAATTAATAGTAATGGTCAGATGTTTAAAACATACAGATCTCTGGGACCCAACCTAGACCTATTAAATCAGAATCTCAAAGGATGGAGCTTAGAAATCTGTATTCATCAAATGTCACAGTAATTCTAATGAGTAGCCAAGTTTGGGAAGTGTTGCCCTATAAAATGCAATGAAGTAGAAATGTCTAGAGCATACAAGCAAATATAATGTATGGTATACATGATACTCTGAAAGTACTGTCACAGAAGACAAACTAGAAAACTTCGTCTGTGGGACTCATGATGCACCCAGTGCCAGGTGAAGTTAACAGAGAAGCATGATGTGGTGGGTATGACCATGGTCTTGAACTCTGACCTGGTTCACCTTCTGCTCTGCACCCATTAGCTGATCTGTAGAGGTCACTTAACCATTCTGAGACTCAGTGTCCTAATTCATAAGATAGAAGTGGTATCACCTACTTCAAGGATATTTTTATAAAACTCAAATGAGATGACACATGAGAAAGTACCTTGCAAGTTTCTACATATTACCTAAATGCAAAGTGGTACTATTTCAGTATATAGATAGTGCTGCTTAGATTTAATTTTCTCCCTGCAAAGGCTTCCACCTGCCAGGCAAGTCAAGTCCAAAACCCTTGAGCTAATGTGCCAAGCTCTTTGCGTCTGTTTCTAGCCCACAGATTCAGCTCTACTTGTAGCCACTCTCCTCAACACACTGTATGCTCCAGTCAAGTGAACTATTCATCTGTATTTATTTATTCAGGCCCCACCTTGTTTGACATATGTTTTGAGCTGATTTGCTGTAACTGTTCAATCATCCTGCCTTGCACAATTTCTTCTGGATTGCCCAAGAGTCGCTGACCTGAAATCAAGTGAGGCCTGGAAATGCATGGCAAAACTGCTGCTGCGAGGAAACAACTCCCCTCTACCATAATCACAGGTTTTCCCTTTAGGGCACATCAGCAATTAGCTGTGATTCCCACACAGGGTTACACCAGCGATCCTGTGTTCCTCTCCTTAAAAACTTAGTTTCCAAGACTGCAAACCTGGCCATAATGCCCTCCCCTGTGAGGGTTTACCTATGCAGATCTACAAGAGAGTGACTCTCCCTATGAAACCTTCGTACAGCACCCTCTTGGATGGTCACCCCTCCAGGGTCCATGGTGAAGTCAGAAAGTTCTTCATGTTATTTCACACCCTTGGGCAGTGTCTCTGCCCCTTGATGGGTTCCTTCCTCTTCCCACCAAGCCTGCTCCAGCATCCTTTTTGCACTTGTATGAAAAGACTGAACAACAACAAATAAAACTCAGAGATGCAGCAAGCAGATAAGAAGAATGTGACACACATGAGGACAATGTTGTGGGAGCCCAGGGAGGAGTCAGTCACTGGGGACAGATTGGTACCACTCCATAAAAACTGCTCCAGCAGAGAGCAAAGATCCCTTAGCTGCCAGTTCACAATGTGCTTATACTCATTATCTGATCACTCTGCACCATAACCTCTTCATTCTTTGTATTTTTCTGATTATGAAGTTTGGTGTTTATTCTATAGAATTTGGTATATTCTGAAAATTTTAAAGAAAAAAATCTGGCTCCATCTATGGCTCCATCATACATAAGTAGCATTTGTTAAAATATGCATATAACGTCTTTTCTTTTTTTTTCTGTTTTAGAGACAAGGTCTGTCTCTGTTGCCCAGGCTGTTGTGTAGTGGTGGGATCACAGCTCACTGTATCCTCAACCTTCTGGGTTCAAGTCATCTCCTGCCTCAACCTCCAGATTATCTAGAACTACAGGCACACACCACCATGCCTAACTACTTTTTTAAAATCTTTTGTAGAGATGGGGTCTCCCTATGTTGCCCAGGTGGGTCTCAAACTCCTGACCTCAAGCAATCCCCCAGCTTTGGCCTCACAAAGTGTGTGTTGGGATTACAGACATGAGCCACCATGTCCAGCCCATAATTTCCTCATACACACATATATTTGCATCATCTAGCAATAACTTCTCTCATAAAATATATTTTCATTAAATAAGAATAACATATTCCTTAAAATAAGTTGGAAAATAAACAAAATGATGATTGGAAAGTGATCTGCCATCTGCAAAGAATCATATCAATTTGTAGTGTTTTTATTACATGTAAATGAGCATTTTAGGTTTTTTTCCATTTTATCATACTTATATGTATGTGTCCATCTGAAGCTAATGTAAACTCTGTATGAGGAAAGTTTACCCTAGAAATTACTCCAAATATTGAAAATAACAAGTAGTAGTAAAATAATTTACTTTACCCTGCCTATCACAGCTGCCACCGATACCCATACACACTGCCCAGGGGCCCAGGTTCCAGTCAGCCCAGCCCACTACTGTCACCACCATGGCCCATGCATGCCACTTGGGGCTCTAAGGGCTGGCCCACCACTGCTACTGGCACTGCTAGTGCCACATACATCATCCAGGGGCCCAAGGACTGACCCACCAAATCTGCTGCTGTGGCCAACACACACCACCTGAGAGCCCCAATACTGGCCGACGTGGGTCCTCCACCTGCCACTATCAGTGTTTGTATATGCCACCCAGAGGACTGACTACTGACCCACATAGCCCATAGCCACCAATACTGGTGCCCATGTGCATCATCCAGGGTCCAAGGGTGAGCCCACTTGGTATCTCTGTCCCCAGGAAAACCTTACCACAGCCTTCACTAACAACCACAGGCTAAACCACTGAGGAACTTGCAGACATCACTGACATTGATTACAGTCAGAGAAATCATATGAAGACTACACTCCTGCACCTACCCAAAATCAAAGCCAAAGCACCCTACCCAATCAACACTAGAGATACATGTACAGAAAAAACTCTTTCCCTATGAAAGCCAATGCATAAAATTGAAAGAAGCAACTGTTACACCAGATGCACAGACTGCAAAAACTCAAGAAATATTAAAAAGCAAGGGAACATAGTATCTCCAAAGGAACGCAGTAATTCTCTAGTAACAGATCCCAAAGAAAAGAAAATCTTGGAATGCTTGAAGAGGAATTCAAAATAGTGATCTTAAGGAACATCAACAATATAAAAGAGAACACAGATTGACAATACAAAAAAATCAGAAAAAAAAATTCATGATCTGAATGAGAAATTCAATAAAGAGATAGATACTATTTTTTTAAAAAAGAGAAGAACCAAATGGAAATCCTGGACCTGAATAATTCAATGAACAAAATATATAACCAAGAGCTTCAAAAAGAGACTAGATCAAGCAGAAGAAAGAATTTCTGAACTTTAAGGCAGGTCTTTTAAAATAATTCAGTCTGAAAAAAAAACTCTTTTAAGAATAAAGAAAGCCTATATGACACATGGGACACCATAAAGTAAACAAATACTTGAATTTTGAGAGTTCCAGAAAGAGACAAGATGGGAAAAGTCATAGAAAATCTATGTAATAAATAATAGCTGGAAACTTCCAAAGTATTGTGAGAGATATAGACATTCAGATACAGGAAACTTAAGATTCTCAAATAGTTTCAATCCAAAAACATCTTCTCTGAAGCATATTGTAGTCAAATTGTCAAAAGTCAAAGACAAAGAGAGAATTCTAAAAACAGCAAGAGAAAAGTGTCAAGTCACATTTAAGGGAATCTCCATCAGACTAACACCATGTTTTATTAGCAGAAACCTTGCAGGTCGGGTGAGAATGGGATGATATATTCAAAGTGCTGGAAAAAAATTTTTTTGGCCAAGAATACTATACCCAGCAACACTATCCTTCGGAAATGAGGGAGAAATAAAGCCTTTCCCATACAAGCCAAAACTAAGGTAATCTGTTACCACTGGACCAACCCTATAAGAAATGCTTAATGGAGTCCTACTTCTGAAAGTGAAAGGACAGTATCTACCACCATGAAAATACGCAAAGTGTAAAACTCATTGGTAGAGCAGATATACAAATGAGAACAAGAAAGGGATCAAATGTTATTACTATAGAAAACCACCAAATTTCAAGGATAAACAATAAGAGTAAAATAAAGGAACAATGTGTCAGGCCTCTGAGCCCAAGCTAAGCCATCATATCCCCTGTGACCTGCACATATACATCCAGATGGCCTGAAGTAACTGAAGATCCACAAAAGAAGTGAAAATAGCCTTAACTGATGACATTCCACCATTGTGATTTGTTTCTGCTCCACCATAACTGATCAATGTACTTTATAATCTCCCCCACCCTTAAGAAGTTTCCTTATAGTCTCCCCCACCCTTAAGAAGGTTCTTTGTAATTCTCCCCACCCTTGAGAATGTACATTGTGAGATCCATCCCTGCCTGCAAAACATTGCTCCTAACTCCACTGCCTATCCCAAAACCTATAAGAACTAATGATAATCCCACCACCCTTTGCTGACCCCTTTTTCAGACTCAGTCTGCCTGCACCCAGGTGAAATAAACAGCCTTGTTGCTCACACAAAGCCTGTTGGTGGACTCTCTTCACATGGACGCATGAGACATTTGGTGCTGAAGACCTGGGTCAGAGGGACTCCTTCAGGAGACCAGTCTTCTGTCCTCATCCTCACTCCGTGAAGAGATCCACCTACGACCTCAGGTCCTCAGACCAACCACCCAAGGAACATCTCACCAATTTCAAATCAGGTATGCAGTCTTTTCACTCTCTTCTCCAGCCTCTCTTGCTACCCTTCAATCTCCCTGTCCTTCCAATTCCAGTTCTTTTTCCTCTCTAGTAGAGAGAAAGGAGACACATTTTATCCATGGACCCAAAACTCCGGCGCCAGTCATGGACTCAGGAAGATAGTCTTCCCTCGGTGTTTAATCACTGCGAGGATGCCTGCCTGATTATTCACCCACACTCCATGGGTGTCTGATCACCAAGGGGACACCTGCTTTGGTCATTCAGCCACATTCCCTTAGTGGCAAGTCAATTGCACAGATACCTGCTTTGGCTGCTCCCCACCCCCTTCTCCTCGTCTCTACTTTTCTCTTTAAACTTACCTCCTTCACTATGGGCAATCTTCCACCCTCCGTTCCCTCTTCTTCTCCCTTAGCCTGTGTTCTCAAGAATTTAAAATCTCTTCAAGTCTCGCCTGACCTAAAATCTAAGCATCTCATTTTCTTCTGCAACACTGCTTGACTCCAATACAGACTTGACAATGGTTCTAAATGGCCAAAAAATGGCACTTTTGATTTCTCCATCCTATAAGACCTAGATAATTTTTGTCAAAAAATGGACAAATGGTCTGAGGTGCCTGATGTCCAGGCATTCTTTTACACATTGGTCCCTCCCTAATCTCTGCTCCCAATGTGACTCATCCCAAATCTTTCTTCTTTCTCTCCTGTCTGTTCCTTCAGTCTCCACCCCAGTTCTGAGTCCTTTGAATCCTTCTTTTCTATGGACTCATCTGACCTCTCCCCTTCTCCCCAGGCTGCTCCTTGCCAGGCCGAGCCAAGTCCCAATTCTTCCTCAGCCTCTGCTCCCCCACCGTATAATCCTTCTATCACCTCCCCTCCTCACACCCAGTCTGGCTTACAGTTTCGTTCCGCAGCTAGCCCTCCCCCACCTGCCCAACAATTTACTCTTCAAGAGGTGGCTGGAGCTAAAGGCATAGTCAAAGCTAATGCTCCTTTTTTCTTTATCCAACCTCTCCCAAATCAGTTAGCATTTAGGCTCTTTTTCATCAAATATAAAAACCCAGCCCAGTTCATTGCCCATTTGGCAACAACTCTTAGATGCTTTACTGCCCTATAACCCAGAGGAAGGCCGTCTTATTCTCAATATGCATTTTATTACCCAATCCACTCCTTACATTAGAAAAAGCTCCAAAAATTAGATTCCAGCCCTCAAACCCCACAATAGGACCTAATTAACCTTGCCTTCAAGGTGTATAATAATGGAGTAAAGGCAGCCAAGTAGCAATGTATTTCTGAGTTACAGCTACTTGCCTCCGCTGTAAGACAACCCACAACCACGTCTCTAAAAAACTTCAAAACATCCAAGCCACAGCTCCCAGGGGCTCCTTCAAAACATTCTCATGGACTTTGCTTCACATGCCAAAAGCCTGGTCACTGGGCCTCAGAATGCCCACAGCCTGGGATTCCTCCTAAGCCATCCCTTGTCTGTGCAGGACCCCACTGGAGGTCTGACTGTCCAACTCACATCGCCACTGCTCCTAAACCCCTGGAGCCCAAACCCAGTGTTCCTTGGCTGACTCCTTCCCAAATCTCCTTGGCTTAGTATCTGAAGACTGACACTGCCTGATCACCTTGGAAGCCCCCTGGACCATCACAGATGCCAAGCTTCAGGTAACTCTTAGAGTGGAAGGTAAGTCCATCCCCTTCTTAATCAATACGGGGGCTACCCACTCCACATTACCTCTTTTCAAAGGCCTGTTTCCCTTGCCTCCATAACTGTTGTGGGTGTTGATGGCCAGGCTTCTAAACCTCTTAAAACTCCCAACTCTGGTGCCAACTTGGACAATACTCTTTTAAGCACTCCTTTTTAGTTATCCTCACCTGCCCAGTTCCCTTATTAGGTCGAGGCATTTTAACTAAATTATCTGCTTCCCTGACTATTCCTAGGCTACAGCCACATCTCATTGCCACCCTTTTCCCCAGTTCAAAGCCTCCTTCGCATCTTCCTCTCCTATCCCCACACTATAACCCACAAGTATAGGACACCTCTACTCCCTCCCTGGCAACTGATCACATGCCCATTACTATCTCAGTAAAACTTAATCACCCTTACCTGACTCAATGCCAATATCCCATCCCACAGCAGGCTTTAAAAGGATTAAAGCCTGTTATGACTCACCTGTTACAGCATGGCCTTTTAAAGCCTATAAACTCTTACAATTCCCCCATTTTACCTGTACAAAAACCAGACAAATCTTACAAGTTAGTTCAGGATCTGCGCCTTATCAACCAAATTGTCTTGCCTATCCACCCCAAAGTGCCAAACCCATATACTTTCCTATTCTCAATACCTCCCTCCACAACCCCTCCACGACCCATTATTCTGTTCTGGATCTCAAACATACTTTCTTTACTATTCCTTTGTATCCTTCATCCCAGCCTCTCTTCTCTTTCACTTGGACTGACCCTGACACCCATCAGGCTCAGCAACTTACCTAGGCTGCACTGCAGCAAGGCTTTGTGGATAGCCCCCATTACTTCAGTCAAGCCCAAATTTCTTCCTCTTCTGTTACCTATCTCAGCATAATTCTTCATGAAAACACATGTGCTCTCCCTGCTGATCGTGTCCAGCTAATCTCCCAAACCCCAACCCCTTCTACAAAATAATGACTCCTTTCCTTCCTAGGCATGGTTAGGTACTTCCGCCTTTGGATACCTAGTTTTACCATCCTGACTAAACCATTATGTAAACTCACAAAAGCAAACCTAGCTGACCCCATAAATCCTAAATCCTTTCCCCACTCCCCTTTCCATTCCTTAAAAAACAGCCCTAAAAGCTGCTCCCACACTAACTCTCCCTAACTCATCCCAACTTTTTCATTACACACAGCCAAAGTGCAGGGCTGTGTGGTCAAAATTCTTACACAAGAGTCAGGACCACACCCTGTAGCCTTTCTGTCCAAAAAACTTGACCTTACTGTTTTAGGCTGGCCTCCACCCCCATGACTGTATCTCTCTAATCCACCTGGCATTCACTCGATTTCACCGTATTTCCTCCTTTCCTGTTCCTCACCCTGATCATACTTGGTTTATTGATGGCAGTTCCACCAGGCCTAATTGCCATTCACCAGCAAAGGCAGGCTATGCTGTAGTATCTTGCACACCTATCATTGAGGCTACTGCTCTGCCCCTCAACCCACTACCTCTCAGCAAGCCAAACTCATTGCCTTAACTCAAGCCCTCACTCTTGCAAAAGGACTACACATCAATATTTATACTGACTCTAAATATGCCTTCCATATCCTGCACCACCATGCTGTTATATGGGCAGAAAGAGGTTTCCTCACTACACAAGGGTCCTCCATCATTAATGCCTCTTTAATAAAAACTCTTCTCAAGGCCACTTTACTTCTAAAGGAAGTTGTAGTCATTCACTGCAAGGGCCATCAAAAGGCATTAGATCCCATCACTCAGGGCAATGCTTATGCTGATAAGGTGGCTAAAGAAGCAGCTAATGTTCCATCTTTTATCCCTTATGGCAGTTTTTCTCCTTCTCATGGGTCACTCCCACCTACTCTCCCACTGAAACTTCCACCTATCAATCTCTTCCCACATAAGGCAAATGGTTCTTGGACCAAGGAAAATAATCTACTTCCAGCCTCACAGGCCCATTCTATTCTGTCGTCATTTCAAAACCTCTTCCATGTACATTACAAGCCTGCCTCTTAGAACCTCTTATTTCCTTTCTACCATGGAAATCTATCCTCAAGGAAATCACTTCTCAGTGTTCCATCTGCTATTCTACTACTCCTCAGGGATTGTTCAGGCCCTCTCCCTTCCCTACACATCAAGCTCGGGGATTTGCCCCCACCCAGGACTGGCAAATTGACTTTACTCACATGCTTCAAGTCAGGAAACTAAAATACTAGGTAGACACTTTCACTGGATGGGTAGAGGCCTTTCCCACAGGGTCTGAGAAGGCCCCACGGTCATTTTTTCCCCTCTGTCAGACATAATTCCTTGGTTTGGCCTTCCCACCTCTATACAGTCCGATAACAGACTGGCCTTTATTAGTCAAATCACCCAAGCAGTTTTTCAGGCTCTTGGTATTCAGTGGAATCTTCATACTCCTTACCGTCCTCAATCTTCAGGAAAGGTAGAATGAACTAATGGTCTTTTAAAAACACTCTTCACCAAGCTCAGCCTCATACTTAGAAAGGAGGACTCTGACAAGGATAGAGCCCAAAAACTCACTAACCAAGCAAGTAATTATGCTGAACCCCCTTGGGCACTCTGTAATTGGATGTCCTGAGTCCTCTCAATTCTTAGTCCTTTAATGCCTGTTTTTCTCCTTCTCTTATTTGGACCTTGTGTCTTCCATTTAGTTTCTCGATTCATCCAAAACCATATCCAGGCCATCACCAATCATTCTATATGACAAATGATTCTTCTAACAACCCCACAATATCACCCCTTACCACAAAATCTTCCTTCAGCTTAATCTCTCCCACTCTAGGTTCCTACATCACCCCTAATCCCGCTCGAAGCAGCCCTGAGAAATGTCGCCCATTATCTCTCCATACCACTCCAAAAAATTTTTGCTGCCCCAACACTTCAATACCATTTTATGTTATTTTTCTTATTAATATAAAAAGGCAGGTATGTCAGGCCTCTGAGCCCAAGCTAAGCCATCATATCCCCTGTGACCTGCACGTATACATCCAGATGGCCTGAAGTAACTGAAGATCCACAAAAGAAGTGAAAATAGCCTTAACTGATGACATTTCCCCATTGTGATTTTTTTCTGCCTCACCCTAACTGATCAATGTACTTTGTAATCTCCCCCAACCTTAAGAAGTTTCTTTATAGTTTCCCCCACCCTTAAGAAGGTTCTTTGCAATTCTCCCCACCCTTGAGAATGTACATTGTGAGATCCACGCCTTGGCCATAAAACGTTGCTCCTAACTCCACCACCTATCCCAAAATCTATAAGAACTAATGATAATCCCACCATCGTTTGCTGACTCCTTTTTTGGACTCAGCCCACCTTTACCCGGGTGAAATAAACAGCCTTGTTGCTCACACAAAGCCTGTTCATGGACTGTCTTCACACAGACACATGAGACACAATGGATATATAAAACAATCCAAAAACAACAAAATGACAGGAGTAAGTTCATCTATCAGTAACAACCTTAAATGTAAATGGTTTAAATTCACCAATTTAAAGGTATAGACTGGCTGAATGGAATATAAAACAAGACCTAACTATATGCTGCTTACAAGAAATTCACTTCCTCTGTAAAACACATAGAATGAGAGTGAAGGGATTTAAAAAAAAGATATCCCACCCAAACAGAAACCAAAAACATGCAGGAGTAGCTATACTTAAATCAGACAAAACAGACTTTAAATCAAAAACATAAAGACACAAAGAAGATTATATTATGATAGATCAATTGAGCAAGAGAGTATAATGACTATATTTGTGCACCTAATACAGAAATGTCAAGCAAATATTGTTAGGGCTACAGAGAAAGATAGACCCCAGTACAATAACAGGTAAAGACTTCAATACCCCAGTTTCAACATTGGACAGATAATCTAGATAGGAAATTAACAAAGAAACATAGGACTTAATCTACACTACAGATCATGTGGACTCAACAGATGTTTACAGAACATTTCCTCCAACAGCTACACAACGCACTTTCTTCTTATCAACACATGGAGAATTCTCCAAGCTAGACCATCTGTTATGTCAGCATTATCCTGATATGATTTGAGCATATAATTTATTAGCTCCAATGGTGCTTAAGGTATCAGTAGCCAATATGGGCTATTGTGTGGAGCCTTTGGCAGGCCCTTATAGATAACTCACAGTATAAACCCTAAAGATTTTGGAGCAAGGCCCTGTTATCGTCTATGAATAACTAGTCACCTTTTGGGAAACAACTTTTGGCCTGCCACTGGGCCTTAGTAGACACTGAACACTTAACCATGGGCCACTAAGTTGGCATGCAGCCTGAGTATATAGTAAAGTTGGGTGTGCACGGAAGGACTCCATCATCAGCTGGAAGTGGTATATATGAGACTGGACCTAACTAGGCCCTAAAGGCACAAGTTACATGAAAAAGTAGCCCAACTGCCCATGATCCCTACTCCTGCTATACTGCCTTATCTCTCCCAATCTGCACTCACGACCTCATAGGGGAGTTTCCTACAATGAATTGACAGAGGAAGAGAAAATTCAGAGCTAGTTTACAGATAGTTCTGCACAATATGCAGGCACTACCCAAAGTGGACAGCTTCATCACTATAGCACCAATCTGGGACATTTCTGAAGGACAGTAGTCAAGGAAAATCCTCCCAATGGGCAGAACTTTAAGCAGTGTACCTGGTTGTTCATTCTGTTTGAAAGGAGATATGGCAAGATACAATTATATACCAATTCATGGACTGTGGCCAATGGTTTGGCTGGATGGTCAGGGACCTTGAAGAAACATGATTAGAAAATTGGTAACAAGAAAGTCTGGGGAAGAAGTATGTGGATAGACCTCTTGGAATGAGTGAAAAACATGAAGAAAACATGAAGACATTTACTCCCATATGAATGCTTACCAAAGGGTGATTTCAGCAGAGGAAGATTTTATTAAAATAATCATCAAATTGATAAAATGACCCATTCTGTGGATACCAGTCAGCCTCTTCCCCCAGCCATCCCTGACATCATCCAATATGCTCATAAACAAAGTGGCCATGCTGGCAGAGGTGAAGATTATACATGGGCCCAGCAACATGGTCTTCCATTCACTAAGGCCAATCTGGCTATGGCCACCACTGAGTACCCAATCTACTAGCAGCAGAGGCTAACACCAAGTCCCTGATATGGCACCATTCCCCAGGGTTATCAGCCAGCTATCTATGGCAGATTGATTTCATTGGATCACTTCAAACATGAAAGAGGGAGTGTTTTGTTCTTATCAAAATAGACACTTACTCTGAATATGGATTTGCCTTCCCTGCATACAATGCTTTTGCCAAAACTACCATCCTTGGGCTTACATAAAACTTTACCTATTGTTACAGTTTTCCATACAGGCTTACTTCACAGGAACTCACTCCAAGGAACTCACTTCACAGCAAATAAAGTGAGGCAATGAGCCCATGTTCATGGAATTCACTGGTCTTACCACGTTCCCTGCCATCCTGAAGGAGCTGAATTGATAGAAAAGTGGAATGGCCTTCTGAAGATTCAGTTATAGCACCAGTTACATGACAATACCACCTTGTAGGACTGGGGCAAGGTTCTCCAGGAGGCTCTACATGCTCTGAATCAGCATCCAACGTATGATGCTATTTCTCCCATAGCCAAGATTCATGGGTCCAGGAATCAAGGGGTAGAAACGGGAGTGGTACCACTTGCTATTACTCCTAGTGACCCACTAGTAACATTTTTGCTTCCCATCCTCAAGGCTTTATGCTGGCCTAAAGGTCTTAGTTCTAAAAGAAGAAATGCTTCCACTTGGAGATACCACAATGACTCCATTGAACTGGAAGTTAAGAATGCCACCTGGCCACTTTGGGCTCCTCATGCCTCTAAATCAACAGGCCAAGAAGGGAGTTTTGGTATTGGGGGGGTGATTGATCCTTACTACCAAGGGGAAATTGGACTACTACTCTACAATGGAGGTAAGAAAGAATATGGAATACAAGAAATCCCTTAGAGCATCTCTTAGTATTGCCACATCCTATGATTAAAGTCAATGGAAAATTACAACAACCCAATCCAGGCAGGGCTACTAATAACTCAGATTTTTAAGGAATAAAGGTCTGGGTCAGCCTCCACCTCCCCAGATAAAAAACCACAACCAGCTGAGCTCACTGATGATGGTAAAAGGAAAACAGCATGGGTGGGAAAAGGAGGTAATTATCAAAACCAGTTATGACCACATGACCAGTTACAGGAATGCAGGAATGAGGATTATAATTCTTGTGAGTATTTCCTCCTTATTTTGTAATGAATGTATGTGTGTCAAATATATTTGTTTTCTTCCCTCTCTTATCTCTTTAACATGTAACATAAGACGTATTGATTTTACATTATAATATTTAAGTATGGTTAACTTTACATCATAGTACTTAAGTTATAGGATATCAAAGAGAAGGATAAAAGAACTTTATTTCTTTTTCTGGAGAAGGAATTAGTGCATATCAGTTGTATGCAGGACAGTTGTAGCCTGTTAGATGGATTTATGACCTTGTTATTGTCTTTAATTGGGAGATTAAGTGTAGTTTAAGGAGAAGTGTATGGATTCCAGGTGGATAAGGTAAGGACGTGTGCTGGTTAATTTTATGAGTCAATTCGTCTGGGTTATGGAGCCTAGATAGTTAGTCAAACATTATTCCGAATGTTTCTGTGAGGGTGTTTTGGGATAAGATTTACATTAAAAATCAGTGGACTCTGGGTAAAGCAGATTGCCCTCACTAGTGGGGGTGGGCCTCATCCAATCAGTTGAAGACCTGATTAGAATAAAAGGCTTACCTGCCCCAAGCAAGAAGGAATCATTTAGCAGATGGCCTTTGGACTTCATCTGCCACATTGGCTCTTCCTGGTTCTACAGCAGGCTGCCTTTGGACCTAAACAGCAATTCTTTCCTAAGTCTCCAGCCTACCAGCCTCCCCCATCAGATTTTGGTCTCACCAAGTCTCCACAATCATGTAGGCCAATTCCTCAAATAAATATCTTACACACACACACACACACACACACACACACACCATTCATTCTGTTTCTCTAGAGAACCCTGGCTAACACACATGGGAAAGGTGCTAAAGTGCTCAGTGCCTTACATCTGAGCAAGACAGAAGTGGTGAGGAGTTGAAGGAACCAGGCATGTGGCTCTCTGAGGAAAGAGTGTTGCAGGCAGAGGGAGCAGCAAGTTCAAAGGCCAAGGCCTGTTGGGGAAGGAGCAAGGAAGGCAGTGCAGCTGGAGTGGAGAGTGGCCGAGTGCAGCTCAAAGAACTGCCCATGAGCAAGGTAGAGCCTGTGGGACTTGCTGGGACTTGCGCCTCAGGGTGTCTGCATCTCTTCAGACCTTAATCTCATCAGACCTTCAAGATCTTACCAATCTGATAGGGGTAAAACAGTATTTCACAAATGTTTTCAGCTGTCAGAATTTACATTTTACATTTTTTCATGTGCTTGTTGGCTATTTGGGCTGGCCCTTCTGTGAATTTTTAGTTAATATTATTTTCCCACTTGTCCCTATGGGTATTTGTATAATTTATTGATTTGTAGAAATGATGTATATGTTCTGGTTACTAAACCTTTGTTGATTCTACACATTTCATAGATCTTTTCACAGTCTGTGGCCTATTTTTAGGTTTCTAAATATGTCTTTTGTCATACACACAAAAACACTAAATTTTAATCTACTCTTATCAACCCTTTGTTTCATAATTTAAGCATTGTTGCTGGGAACAGGCCCCAAGCCTAGCCATAAATAGGCCATGAGAAACTGGCCATAAACAAGATCTCTGCAGCACTGTGACATGCTCATGATGGCTATGACACACATGCTGGAGATTGCTGGTTTACCAGAATGAGGGCAAGGAACACCTGGCCCACCCAGGGCAGAAAATCAAGGCATTCTTAAACCACAAACAATGGCATGAGTGATCTGTGCCTTAAGGACATGTTCCTGCTGCAGGTAACAAGCCAGAACCTGTCCCTTTGTTCTCCGTAAAGAATACTTTTAGTTAATCTATAAACTGCAGAAACGGGCTTACTGTCAATAAATAGGTGGGTGAAACACTGTTTGAGACTCTCAGCTGTGAAGGCAGCCAGCTCCCTGATCCCACTCTGCACTCTATTTCTGTGTCTGTGTCTTCATTCCTCTCGCACCACTGGGTTGGGGTCTCCACGACCGAGCTGGTCTCAGCGCATTGTGCATTTTTTTCTTTAAAAATTCTGTTTTTATCATGATATCAAAGAGATATTCTTTACTTTCTTCTAAATATTTCTTACTCAATTTAGAACTTTAATCTCTCTGGAATTTGTTTTTGTGTATAGTATGAGGTAGGCAACTAATTTTATCCTTTTTCCATCTTGAACAAAATGACACTGTTGATTGGCCAAACAAACTAACCCCCTTCTCTTTTACACATCACCCACTATAAATGTTGGGGAGGGGGATCTGAGTACTCTCTGTTGTAGACAGAATGGTCACCAAGGTGTCCATGTGCTAATTCCCAGAATCTGTGGCTGTGTTACTTTACATGGAAAAAGGGACTTTGCCAATGTTATTAAGAATTTCGAGACAGATAATCTTGGATCATCCAGGTGGGCTCAGTGGTCTGTAGGAGGGTCCTTATAACAGGGATACAGGAAAGTCAGAGTGAGAAGGAGATGTGAGGACAGAGGCAGAGGTCACA
Source organism: Papio anubis (assembly GCF_008728515.1). Taxonomy (NCBI): domain Eukaryota; kingdom Metazoa; phylum Chordata; class Mammalia; order Primates; family Cercopithecidae; genus Papio; species Papio anubis. The sequence continues at coordinate 8,820,850 of NC_044979.1, forward strand.
GAGACAGAGGGACTTAAAGATGCCACATTGCTAGCTTTAAAGATGGAGGAAGGAGCAGGCACCAGGAGTCAAGGGGATGCAGGTGGCTTCTAGAAGGTGGAAAAGGCGAGGAAATGGAGTATTCCATAGAACCTGCAGAAGGACCACATTCCTGCCCAGAAAACCTTGATTTCAGGACTTTTGACCTCCAGAACTGTAAAATAAATTGGTGGGCTTTTAGCCACTAAGTTTGTGGCAATTTGTTACAGCAGCAGTAGGAAACTAATACACTCTCTCTCCCAGCTTCCCTTCTAACTAGGGTTGTCTATGTGACCCAGCTCTACCAGATGATAGTTACATGAAAGTCTGCTTGGAAATTCTGGGAATATTAGTACTATTTCCTTGGTGATAGAGACAGACTCAAGTAGACAGCTCCTGTTGTCATCTCCTCCCCCTTCTTCTTGCATGGGATTGAAGTGTGATATCTGGGATTGTGGCAGATAGTATGGGGCAATAAGGTCACAAATATTAAAACAAAAAGTCAACATTGCACCACCAAACAGAAAGATAAAAGGCACCTGGATTTCTGCTGCTATCACTGAGCTCCCAGAACATCCCAGAGACCAACCCTTTGTTAAATGAGCACTTAATATTCTAATGATTTAAGAGCTTGTTAATCAAAGTGCAATTCACAGAGTAGCAACATCGCCAAGAACTGGGATCTCATTAGAACTGCAGAATCAGACCCCGCCCCAGATGTACTGAATCAGAATCTATAATTTAACAAGACCTAGGTTATTCTCATGAGCATTTAAGTTTAACAAGCTCTGGTTAAGCCACCTTTAGTTAAAATTGAGCATTCCTAAATGATCCCACATGAAGAGCCAAGCTTCCCAGCAGCATTTACTGAATAGTCCATGCTCTCTCCAATGATTCTATCAGATGCCAAGTGCCCGTAGGTCCACAGTTCTATCCCTAGGTTCTCTGTTTTGTCCACTGGACTCTTAGTGTATTCCTGAACCAGAATGCCTTCATTACCAAACGCCAATATTACTTAATTAGTATAACTTTAGTATAACTTTAAAATAAGTCTTAGTTAACTGATTGAGCAACTCCCAACACCTTGCTATTATTCGAAACTGTCTTGGCTCCTCTCAGCTTTTTAATCTGATATAGGACTTTTAAAATCAGCTGTCAATTTCTTTAAGTCCTGTTGAAATGCTGAATGCCATTGCATTGCATTTATAGCTTTGTTGTTGTCTTTCCCTCTATTCTTTGTTGTCTTTCCCTCCATTCATTTTTGTTGACCAGTTTTAAATATGTTCTAATTTCAATTATGATTTTTTGACCCAAAGGTAAAAGAAGTGACTACTAAATTTCAAAATGTATTGAGACATTGGCTACCTTTTTACTTATTTCAAATGCTGCATTGTGACCAGAGAACAATGTCTGTATAAACTATTTGTCATTGGTTGAGATTTACTTTTTGGCTCAGTAAAACTTTTGTAGGTGTTCCTGTAGGCTCTTAAAGAATGTGCAGCCTGTTACTGTGGTACCTTCCACAATCAAGGCCCCATCCCTCCGCTGCCACCTTAGCTACAGCTTCTCAGATGGTCCAGCACACCCTTGCCTGCACCCCATCCTCCTATCTGCCTGGAACATTCCTACCCATTCTCCATCACTTAGTCCAAGGACTCTGAGGCTCCATGTCAAGCCTTTCCTGACTTTTCCAGATTGAACTTGTCATCGGCTCTTCTTTGGACTTCTGCAGTAATATTAACACTGCTCCCCTGTTTCCACCCTTCTCCTGCTGTCTAATGTCCATGAATAGCCACAGTTCTCCTCTCCTGTTAAAACAAGAGACAGGTGATGTCACGCTTCATTCCAAAACCCTCCAATGGCTCTTCACTCATTCAAAGTAAAAGACAAAGCCTTTATAGTGGTCACGAGACCCTGTCTTGCGCCCAGCTGCCCTCTGACCTCATTTCCCACTCCCTTCCCCTCACTTTGTCTGCCACAGTCATGTCAGCCGGCGCATTCTTCAAACATGCTTGCTGTTCATCTGAACTGGGGCATTCTCCCTTGCAGACATGTGCACTTCCCTTAGGTCTCTACCACACTGTCCCCTTGGTACGGGAGACCATCTCCATCCTCCATCCGCTACTAAAGAGCTGTCCGTGCCTCTGTGCCCCACTGACACCCCCGCCCCATACCCATCACCCACCACTGCCACCCTAAGAGCTGTCCACCCCTCTGTGCCCCACTGGTACCCCCTCCACATACCCAGCACCCACCACTGCCACCCTAAGCGCTCGTGCCGTGCCTCTGTGCCCCAGCTGCACCCCCGCCCCGTACCCAGCACCCACTACTGCCACCCTTCACATCTGCATTTACTTGCTTAATGCTTTTTAGTCTCCCACCACTAGAGGTGAGTTCCGTGAGAATAAGGACTTGCTCTGTTTTTCTCACCACCATATCTACAACATAGAGAAAGTATCTGATAAATACTTGTTTCTGGGTTGATGGTTATTGACCTGAAAAACAAGCAAAATGCAGCAGATACGCCAAAGACAGTGAAGAGTGGGAAAGTCCTTTAGCCCTTTTTCTGTGCAGTGATTTGGTGGTTCATATCTTTTCAAAAAATGGGGTCTGTGGCACTCAGGGAAGAGGCCGCACTGCAGGGAATGACCCAGGGAGGTAGTAAAGGCAGTGGCACAGCTCACTTTCAAAAAGGGCGAGGCGAACTCCATGAGGGCCGTGACAGAGGCCTCTGTCTGGAATCATCTGGATGGCTGCACGGCACAAGGCAGAGCCCACCGCAGCCTCAGACACCTCAGAACCTCAGAACCGTCCACCAGGGGAAAAATACTTCTGGTGGGTTCAAACCTAATCAGCACCAGCGGTCTTCTAAGATCATCTTTCACCCAGATACACCCTGTGGAGAGAAGCTTTCACACTAATGCCCTATCATCCTGTCTCTCCTCAATTTTCTAAATAACATTGATTCTATCTGATATTATTTATTATTTTATAATTATTTATTAATTTTATTTTTAAATCTCTAAATTTTCTCTGTACTAACGCTGGTACAAAGCTCCATAATGGCATATGCCAAAACTCCAAACATGCCTGTTTTGTTCTGTGTCCCCAGGCCCTAACATTGCGCCTGGCATGTAGTATATGCTCAATACGTGGTGTTAAATGAATGAATGATCACAGGAGAGACAGAAATGTGAAGAAAAGAAGAAAAACGGTTTTTAGAACTGAGAGGAAGGCCGAGCACAGTGGCTCACTCCTGTAATCCCAACACTTTCAGAGGCCAAGGCGGGCAGATCCCTTGAGATCAGGAATTTGAGACCAGCCTAGTCAACATGATGAAACCCCATCTTTATTAAAAGTACAAAAATTAGCCAGGCATGGTGGTGGGTGCCTGTAGTTCCAGCTACTTGGGAGGCTGAAGCAGGAGAATTGCTTGAATTCTGGAAGGTGGAGGTTGCAGTGAGCCGAGATCACACCACTGCACTCCACCCTGGGCGACAGAGTGAGACTCCGTCTCAAAGCAAAAAAAAAAGAACTGAGAAGCAGACGAAAGAGATGTCACTTTGAATAGTAAAAGGGAAGTGACTTAAATTGTGTGTGTGTGTATATATATATATATATATGCAAGTGAAGTGAGATGTCTCTGCAAATTAATGTAAGAAAAAAAGACACTAGTGAGTAAACAGCAAGCTGAAGGAAGCAGAGGCCTCCCACAGGCCTGAAGAAGAAAGAAATTTCTTTCCCAATTAGGCGGCACAGCCTTGCGTGGTTCCCCAGCAGAGTATGACCAAACCGATGAATCTTTGCTGGACTCCTGCCTGCAGCTCCACATGATGTCAGGACCTACACACACACGCACACACACATGCACGCACACATGCACACTCCTACCACACATACAGCTTCCCAGCCGGTAGCACTTCACCCCAGCATGTAGAAAGTGCACTTAAGGACAAAAAGGAACCCAAACTCACCCTCCCTCGCGCTCTGCCAGCCCACGTTTCCCTCTGCTCAATCTCCCAGGCCACTCTGGAGGCCCCAGCAGAGCAACTGAGAGAAAAAGAGAGCGTTCTTCCTGTAATTCACTGAAGACTGTAAAGGCAGCCTCCACCTCCTTCTCAGGAAACAGCCCAAGGCAAACGTGGACTCAGGCATCTGAACACAGCGTCCAGCCATGCGAGGATTCATCCCACATCTAGTCGCAGTTCCCACTTATAGAGCAGGGTGGTCGGAGATGGCTCCAGAGCCCAGCGTGGGGGAGACCTTAGGCCCAGCCCAGCAGGACAACCATCAAGAGGAAGGGAAGGGGTTAACTGCTGAGGGCCAGGTTGGCTGAAATGTAGATGAAATCAGAAATACTGTTTTTGGTAAGGTATTGACCCCTCCAATGCCCAGTTCACAGAATCCTAACTGTGCAAGGGGCAGGAAATACCAGAAAAGCAGACACGGAAAAATCAGCACCCCCCACCCCCTGCTTTAGGAGCTCCGCTGGCTTCCTCCTGGGGGCTGCTCTGCGGCACCATCTAGCTTCATGGGACTTCTGACAGGCTCCTTCCGCCCGCTTCTTCCTCCCTTCTGCCAGCCTCAGCCCTTCCTCCTCTTCAGGGCTCACACCCACTCCCCGACGCAACTTCTCTCAGGACAGCCAATCTCACAGATGTCTGGGAATGTGCCTCTGTCCCCATCCTGCAGAATCTGCTCCCCACCAGGCTGGGGAGACACGCTTTGGACCAGGAGGAAAGCTTTCCAGGGTCCCTGCGATCCAACCCCACAAGCAGCCTCTTCTCCCATGGCTGAACAGGCGACCTTCCCGGTGCCAAGCCCATCCTCCCCCACAGCTATGCACCAGCACACACATCTACACACGTGTGCACACGTCACACATGCACTGCAGTCCTGTCCCATGGCGTCCCAGTCTCCAGGCTCTGCAATCCACCTGGCTCCATCCCTCCATCTCTCACCTGGGTGGAAGCAGCTGCTGGTCCCCCAGGGCACAGGATGTGAGGAGGGCGAGGAGGGTGAGGGGAGAACACCGGAGAGCGACCCTCTTCCCAGGCCTGGTCCTCCTGGCAGGAGGGTTTTGGGTGTTTCTGCAAAGGAAGAGATTTCTAGAAACAGCCTTCACAATCACAGAGGCATGCAGTTGGAGAGGAAGTTCCGTGTGCAGGCCACAGGCTCAGCACGTCAAGAGCCATCAGGGCTCAGGGAGGAGCCAGCATTGGGGACACACGTGCCTTCCCTGGGTGCTGAGTGCCTTGTGGAGTCACAACACAGCAGAAACTGAGGAGCCTGGCCTCTCCCGCAGCTGTAGACTGAGAGGAGGGAGGAAAAATGACAGCAGAGACTTGGCCAGGGGCTGGGGTGCCGGGGCGGGTGCCAAGCTGAGCTTCAGAAGGGCTGCAAGAACAGGGGCTTGGATAGGGCAGGAGAAGGACGTCAAGCCGGTTCCTGTTCCTGAGAGGACAGAGATTGTGGCTCCGCTACAGGCTCCGAGCAAAGCCAGCTCCCGGCCTCTGTGTGCTCTGAAGTGGCCTTTAGGACTTCCTCTAACAAGTCCTTCCTCGCTTCCCTAGCCTTCCCTAAAACCCACAACCCAGGGAACTCCAAGCCTGACAGACCAGCGCTGCTTCTCAGGGAATGAATGCTTTTCCCCAGCTTGCAAAACATGTGAAATGCTATGCTTTGGTGCTTTCAAATATTTCACAAAATGAAACCCCTTTTGTGAAAGAACATAGTGTCCCAAATTCCTGGTCTCTACTTCATAAGGAAGTCAGACACGGAGGAAGACTTCTTTAAAAACCTTTACTGGGGTAAAAATGATGTAACATTAAATGTACCATCTTAACCACGGTAGAAAGTACATTCACATTGTTGTGTGCCAGGTCTGCAGGACTTTTCATCCTGCAGCACCCAGATTCTCCCCATTACACCCCAACTCCCCTCCCCAAACCCCAGCCCGGGTAACCACCGTTCTACTTTCCATTTCTATGACTTTTTTTTTTTTTTTTTTTTTTTTTGAGACAGAGTCTTGCTCTGTTCCCCAGGCTGGAGTGCAATGGTGAGATCTCGGCTCACTACAACCTCCACCTCCCAAGTTCAAGCTATTCTCCTGCCTCAGCCTCCCGAGGAGCTGGGATTAGGCATCCGCCACCACACACAGCTAATATTTGTATTTTTAGTAGAAATGGGGTTTTGCCATGTTGGCCAGGCTGGTCTTGAACTCCTAACCTCAAGTGATCCACCTGCCTCGGCCTCCCAAAGTGCTGGGATTACAGGTGTGAGCCACCACGCCCGGCCTGTTTCTATGATTTTTGGCAACGTCAGATACTCATGTGAGTGGAGTCCCACAATGTCTGCCCTTCTGAGACTGAGCAGAATGCCCTCGAGGTTCGTCCAAGTGAGTGCGGAACCGTCTGCACTCTGCACGCAGGGATGTCTTCACGGAATGCAGAGGCTGGGGCCTCGGGGACTGGAGCTCACTGCAGTTTTCCAAATGTCTGAGGTGGTGCTGAGCTTTCCAAAGGAACCCCACAGAAGGAGGAGCGGTGGGGGTAGCTGAAGTAGAGGGGCATGCTTCAGATATGAAGTCTCTACAGTAGTCAAAACCACAGGCTTTGGGGTGCTGCTGTCAGCCTATCACATCCCGAGGGATCCACCCTCTCCGTGGACTGGTCTTCATGCGCCAGCCTTGAGGGCTGCTCTACCTTGTTATGAACCTGAAGGAAACCCTGGTTATGCTGGGATGGCCCAAGAAGAGGTTTGGGGACACACAGGACACATCTTGATGGGGAAAACTGACAAAGCCCCTCCTCCCATGTCCCACTCCACCTGCCTCCTCATTAAAAGAGGATCTATTTTGGAAGAACCCCCACCCTTCCTTTGCAGTAGGTCAATGCACATAAAATCAACTCATTAAAATGATAAGACAAAAACCCTAAGCCAGGTACTGCAGTTCATGCCCGCTGCGGTACTAACAGAGGCTCAGCAAGAAATTGTTTCCCTAAAATAGAGAAGAAAAGGCTCACTCATTCTTAAATGAAATATTAAGCATCCAGGGATTGCTCTGAGTAAAACTGAAGCTGCAAATAACTCCTCAAAGATTCAGGAAGTCGATTATTTGCTGAGTTGACCATTTTGCAAAATGATCTTTCAACAAATCAGCTTAATTGATTTCCGTGCAGAAGGAAGGTTGCCGGGTTCTGGTTTGGCACCGATCTGAGGAAGGATGGGGGCTCCCTGCCCTCTAGTGGCTTTGTGGTTAATGACAAGTGCAGCAAAATGCTCCCCAGCGGGCTGAGAGCCCTGACTCAGCAGGCAGGTGAAACAGTGCGGAGAAGGACTGGACTTCCGGAAATCGAATAAGCCAGGAAGACACATGTTACGCAAGCAAGGAGAAATCCACCAGGACCAAGCACCGTATTAGACACAGAGGGCACAAAGATTAGCAAGGCAAATTCCTGACTCAAGGGGCCCTAACTCAGTCTGAGGATGGGGAAAAGACTACGCTGTGGTCACGAAACGAGGTAATATGCTGTGACAGAGATGCGTCCAGGCTGCCACGCAAGTGAAGAGGAGACGATGTAAACCCCACAAGATGGAAAAACAACCAACTGGGGAAATAAACTTATAAACAAATCAGTAAACCCGCCATTTCCTGTGGCAGGTACTGCCATGGAGAAGACTGCAAGGCACAGTGGAGGGAAGGCCGCGCAGGAAAGGTAATGCCTAAGTCTTGAAGAGCTGTAAACATTTGCCTGTCAGATGACGGAGAGAGGACACCTGAGGCAGAAGGAGAATGGCAAACACCACCGCCATTGGGGCCCTAAGACAGCCCGGCAGGTGCGGGAAAAAGCAGTCAGGCTGGAGAGGGAAGGACCCGGAAGGACCAGTCGGAGGCTGCTGCAGCGCCAAAGCTAGAAATGAGAACTAACACAGAGACAGCAGCAAGCGGAACAGATTTATTACAAATTTAGAAAATAGAAACAATAAGGCCGGGCCTGGTGGCTCATGCCTGCAATCCCAGCACGTTGGGAGGCCAAGGTCGGCAGATCAACTGAGGTCAGGAATTCGAGACCGCCCTGACCAACCTGGTTAAACTAAAAATACAAAAAATTAGCTGGGTGTGGTGGCCCGTTCCTGTAATCCCAGCTACTCAGGAGGCTAAGGCATGAGAATTGCTTGAACCTGGGAGGCTGCAGTGAGCCAAGATCCCAACACTGCACTCCAGCCCGGGCGACACGAGTGAGACTGTCTCGGAACAAGAAAAAAGAAAAGAAAAGAAAAGAGGAGAGAAAAGAAGAGAAACAGTAAAAGAATTTTTTAAAAAGATGAATTCACAGTTGTTAACACGATTGGACCAGTTGCCACATCAAAGGGAGTGCTATTCACTGCAGAGGCATCTTTGTTATTTTGGAAAACATTATTATATGTTGTTTCATTTCAAAGATGGAAAATGTGTGTGTTTCCTACAGCTTTGGCAGATGGTAGTAAAGTGTCTTGTGACTAAATTTGTATGTTTTGACAATGTTTTGATGGAATTAAGTATCTTGTTCAAATGGAGTCCATGTCTGTTATAGGAATTAAGAAATATTATACTTATTTTAAAACTTTTAACTTCTCCTGTAATCCCAGCACTTTGGGAGGTCGAATCAGGTGGATCACTTGAGATCAGGAGTTTGAGACCAGTGTGGCCAACATAGTGAAACTCCGTCTCTAATAAAATACAAAAATTAGCCAGGCATGGTAGCATGCACCTGTAATCCCGACTACTCGGGAGACACCTTTTTCTGATTCTCATAAAGGGCAGTGGTCACCCAGGCTGCCTGGATGTGAAGCAGCCTGGCATCACAGTACTTTCTAGTGGCCTTTGTGGAGAGAGGGTTGAAAGACTGGTGTTTTACTAGAGATGAGCACATCGGCGTGGGGATGCTGGGCTTGAGGCTTCTAGAGACAGAGCAAGCAGGGGCATCCAAAGGTCTTGATTGATTCCTGTTTCCCAAGGATTCTTCATGCCCATCCTCCCACTGAAAACAACTAAAAATAAAGAGGATAAAAACATTTTTAAATCTTGTCGACACCATCCAAGGGCCAATGAGATGATAAAGAATGACTTTCCTCCAGCCTGTACTCTTGCTGGGGCGCAGGCACCCTGTGCCCAGCTGCAGCCCTCAATCCCACTCTGTACCTACATTCAACACAGCTCCCCTGGGCTTTGCTTACAGGTTTCCTTTTTCTTTTCTTGTTTGTTTTTGGTTTGGTGGGGGTGGGGGTGCCGCTATTGCTGCTGGTGGTGGTGGTGGTTTATTGCCAAGTGAGACAAAGTGCCCTCTTTTTATTGCAACGGTGACTTTTCTTCACCTTCTTAGCTGGCAGCAAAGGCCTAAAAGAGTCAAGTTGCTTCTAGAAGATTCTAGAGAGATATAGGCAGGCACAAGAGGCAGACAATAATCAGGAGTGGAAATAGAAAGTTCTTAAACTCTAAGTGATTGATAGTGGTAGCAAACAGCTTTGTGAAGGTAAAAACTATGAGTCAATGGTAGTTAAAAGCTGGCAAGAGACCTGATTTTGAAATGAAAAAATCCACCAAAAGAGAAGGATCACCCAAACAGAGAGGGAGGGGCAATTCCTGTAAAATTCCACAGCAGCTTCATATGCTCCCAGGGTTTTCCCAGCACCTCACTACTGGTTCTTCTTCCTGGGATTTTCCCAAATTCTCCACATTTTTTCACCTATAAAAAGTGATAGCCGGGTGCGGTGGCTCACCCCTGTAATCCCAGCACTTTGGAAAGCCAAGGCGGGTGGATCACTTGATGTCAGTAGTTCAAGACCAGCCTGGTCAACATGGTGAAACCCCGTCTCTACTAAAAGTACAAAATTAGCCGGGCGTGATGGAGCACTCCTGTAGTCCCAGGTACTCGGGTAGCTGAGGCAGGAGAATCACTTGAACCCAGGAGATGGAGGTTGCAGTGAGCCAAGATCATACCACTGTACTCCAGCCCGGGCAACAGAGTGAGACTCTGTCTCAAAAAAAAAAAAATTAAGTGAGGACAGCTGGATGTGTTGGCTCTCACCTGTAATCCCAACACTTTTGGAGGCCAAGAAGGGAAGATCCTCTGAGGCCAGGATTTCAAGACCAGACTGGGAAACAAAAAGACACTCCATCTTTACCAAAAAAAATTTTTTAATTAGCTGAGCTTGGTGGTGTGCACCTGTGGTCCCAGCTACCTGGGAGGCTGAGGTGGGAGGATCACTTGAACCCAGGAGGTACAGGCTGTAGTGAGCTATGATTGCACCACTGTACTCCAGCCTGGGTAAAAGAGCAAGACCTTGTCTCAAAAAATATATACAAAAATACAAAATAAAATAAAATTTTTAAAAAGTGAGTTTCTGGAACGATTTGAGCTCCACTCCAAATTGTTCCTCTGTAATATTTGATCGAGATGCATTTCCACAGCATTGTACCAAACAAAAGCTTTCTGAAGGTGGGGGCTATGTCTGTCTTGCTTATGACTCTATTCCAGCACCAAAACGGGGCCTGGCACACCAGAGACGGAAGAATGAGCGAGTGAGGAACGAGCAAAACCGCCACTCCTTTATTCCAGGGAATGGATGGAACAGGTGTGACCACAGCCCTCACCCCCACCCCTCCCCACCCACTCAGGTCCGGAGGGAAGCCTCAATCCTCATGGCTTAAGGCCCTCTTCCGATGTGGACACCCACCCAGTCCTGAGCCAGCTCCTAACACTGGGGACACAGCGAGCAGAGGCAAAGTCCCCCAGTCTCTGACTTTGCCGTCCCCTGGGCCTGGCACTAGACCAGCCTGCAGGAGCTCCAGACCCAGGCTGGCCCCTCCCCGGAGCTGCATTCAGACACCCCGGGGACACAAACCCTCCCCCAGAGCCACAGCTTCCTGGTCACATGCCCACAGTTCCAACCATGTGGCCTTCTCGCAGCCCTGCCCTGTGCCAGGGCCCCTGACACCTTGCCATGGCCGCTGGCCTCTCTGGGGACTCATTCTGCAGGCAGAGAAATGGACGCCTGGCTTTCCACTTCAGCCTCTGAAGCTTACTGTTTCTCCTCGTAGGCCTTCTGGTCAGCCTGGTTCCCTGGTCCTATAGCAGCAAATGACACAAGGCCTGTGAGGCTGCAGCTGACTGTGGCGGAGATTGTCACACAGGGGCTTCCAGGAACATTCCAGGTGGAGGTCAGAGACCCCGGCCAGCATGTCCTAACTGCAGGGAGTGGCACCTGTGCTCAGAAGGACTTGGTGACCAGGTAAAGTTCTCATTCAGCGTGTAGCCCTGGCCTCCTGCAGATCCTCAGGCATCTGGCCCCTAACCCAATAGAAAGGAGGTTTCAGCCAGAACTTGGGACAGAGGAAACTGTCACCCATAGTCCCCATTCATGCAGGGTAATTAATCGGCTGGCAGCAGCCGACAGAGACATTCAAGAGAGTTCTATAACCTCGAAAGGAGCATCAGGGCCAAGAAGTCTGGGGAGCAGCAGAGCCTGAGATAAGGCAGCGTCCTACCTGCATCTGAATCCCAGCCCTGTCAATCACGCCCTGTGTGAACTTGCACAAGCTCCTGAGCTGTGCTGCCTCCCAGTTTTGTCATCTGTGTGATGGGGATACAATTGTTAGCTCATTGCATTGGAGGGGGACCAGAGGACCCAATGTCTGTCAAGCACTAAAGCACTGCCCAGGGTCCCCCATGTCATGGTGGGTGCCACAGCGTCTGTCTCTGGGTAGGGGCCTGCCAGAAGCGGGACTGGGGAATGATAGCCGGCACAGCCGGCTATGAGCAGGGACACTGAAGGGCAGAGTCAAGGCTGACTCCACACATGGGGCTGTGCCCCGTGGGGTGAGTGGGGATCTGGAGGAAGAGGCCTAAGAGAGAAGAGGCCACCTGAACCATGAGACCATGAGACCCCAAAGGGCGCCCCTTGCCTCTGGCCAGGGAAACAGAGCCCTTGGCTCCAGGCTTGGGGACAAAGGCCTGTTCCTTGGCTCACTCTCCCAGGCTCCTTCTCCTCTGAGAGCCTAACCAGGGTCCCTCTGGAGTCTCAGGTTCCTGCCGCAACAGCCCAGATAGATTCTGCTCTGCCTCTGAATTCCATAGTCACTCCACACAAACCACACAGGAAATTCTAGCCCTTTCTCAGCTGAGGCCCCTTCAGGAGCTCTGCTTTCTCCATGACAGGCCTCACATTCACTGGGCACAGGTGGTGGTGTTATTGTTGTTATCATTGTGGCCCCCTGGTGTTTTCTCTTGAACATAATTTCTACAGGGACCAGAGAAGGGCAGAAGTCATGAGACGCTGAGGGTGGCCCTGAGGTTGCTACTAGCACAGATGCCAAGGACCTAGGAAAAGCCCGGGGCTGGGACCAGCCAGGTCTAGATGGAGCCTGGGCCATTCTCCAGGGGAATATTGTCCCATCCTCTGGTTGTGCCCACTTGCCCCTGGAAGCAGGGGCATCCTCTTCTCTCTCTTCCATCCCGTCTCCTGTGGACATTCCCCCACATATTCTAGCACAGGCTACATGTTACACTCAACCCCTGTCAATACCTTCAGGTTCCTGCCAACACCGACAGATGAACTGGTGGCAACAAGAGCAAGAGTCAGGGCTCACTGCCATAGGGATCAAGAGATCAGGAGGCTCAAGACCAGAAAGTGTTCTCCAGCGGGAGCTTCCATCACTCCTGAGAAAAGGACATGGGCTAAACACAGATTCCAGGGCAGAGACTGATCACCCAGCCACCCTGTGTCTCCTTCAGCACCCGTGATGATGCCACACTTCAGAAAGCAAAGGGCCCTCAGCCCCTGGCTCTCCCCAACTGCTCTCACCTCTTCGCCCCCTCCCTGGAAATGCACCCTGCAACCCAGGGCGGAGGTACAGGCTGATCAGGGAGGGTCCCTGGAACTGCTGCCAAAAATACCGTCCTTACCCATCTAGGAGAACTCCTCCCAGCTTCCCTGTGCTCTCTGCTCTGAGAAAATATCGGAGCTGAAGCGGATGAAGCTGTGGCTGCAGCCAAAACAGTGATCGTGTCAGAGGCGGTTGCAGACCCTGGAAAGGAAATGAGTCCAGGAGACACAGAACCAAGCAGGAACCTGGGCACAGGGCATAAGGCGAGTCCCCACCTCATGGCACAGGGCTAGTCCCCAGGTCAGGAGCCAGTGCTATTGGCTCCCAGCAGGAAAGATGGGAGCCTACACAGCACCCCTCATGTGGGGACCCCCAGCCATGCCCCCAAACTTTTAAACCCTTTCACATAGCCTGTGCCTGGGGGTGCTCTCCACAACGTCAAACTGGAAACGGGTCACAGCACATGCAAAGGGGCAGAGAGTCTGAGCGGCCTCCCCACTCATCTACCACGAGTGCAAACTGCCTGCTTTTCCAAAGGACAGGGTCTCCCCTGAAGCCCTCCGTGCTCTCAGCTTCTCCCCAGTCTCCATTTCTGACCGGTGGAACCTTCCCCTTCTTACACTGCCAACTGCTAAGATGTGACCCATTAACCAAAATGGCTTCCACTTTTTTCTGCTGCTTCTTCACCTGCAGGTGAGAAGTAGGAAAGGGTTAGAAAAATCAAGCCGCAATCCAGGCATCGCTCGTGGCCACGTTCCTCCCTCCTTCCTGGGGTTCATCACAATAGATAGCTCCCTGTGCCGCGGAGCGCTGTGTTGAGGTTTCCACCCGCACACACAGCACTGTCACCCTGGTGGCCCTGCCCTCCCATGTAGGCACTAGCAGGCTCCTGCTCTTTGACGGAAGGGAGAGGTAGAATCAGAAGAAGAAAAGGCCTGAGGGGCAACTTGACCTTGTTTCCAACAGCATCAGCCTCAGAGAGATGACGGGAGCAGGGGATCTGAGAAGACACATGGCCAGGAAGATGAAGGTAGGGGGTACGCTCAGGCCCCAGGTTTTCCCTTTCCTGCTACCCACATACCTGATGGAAGGAGAAAGGCAAGTGAGAGGCCGGCCAGGAAGCCCTGAGAGAAGGGGCCGCATCCCACTTCCCAGCAGCACAGCAAGGGTGCTGGGGAGACCCCTGGGAGAAATGGCTCCCCAGGACTCCTGGGCAGGCAGCACAGGGGCCTCAGAGCAGATACCCATACCCTGAGCTCCCTATGGAAGCTGAAAAGAAAGGCAGATCCAATAGGCCAATGGGCTGGGACCAAGGACTGGTGAGAGGCGCTCCTGAAGACCTGCAAGGGGTAAAGGGAAGGGGAAGAGGAAGGGGAAGAGGAAGGAGAAGGAGAAGGGGAAGGGAAGGGAACAACAAATATCTCTTATGAATATAGATGTGTGGATGCAAAAGTCCTCAACAAAATGCTAGCATACCAAATCCATAAATGTAGAAAAAGAATTATACACCATGAAAAAGTGGGAATTATCACAGGAATGCAAGGTTGGTTTAACATCTGAAAATGAATTAATGTAATACACCGTATCAAAAGACTTTTAAGAATACACGCACACACACATACACACACATAATAATCTCAACAGATACAGAACAAATATTTGACAAAATCTAATGCATTTTTGTAATTAAACATTTCATAAACCAGGAATGGAAGGAGACTTCCTCAATTCGATACAAGGAATCTACTACCAAAAAAACACACAGATAAAATTATACTTAATAGTCAAAGATTGGATGCTTTCCCTCAAGATTAGACACAAGCCAAGGATGGCTGTTCTTGCCACATCTATTCAGCATTAATTTGACATTCTAGCCAGGGCAATTAAGCACAAAAAAAAAAAAAAAAAAAAAAAAATTAAAAGGCATCCATATTTGAAAGGAAGAAATAAAACTATCTCTATTCACAGATTACATAGAAATTTTCTACACAGAAAATCCTAAGGAATCTACTAAATAAAACTATTAGAATGAATAAATAATTTCATCAAGCTTACAGGGTACAAGGTCAATATACAAAACCAATTATATTTCAAAACAATGCACAATCTGAAAATAAAGTTGAAACAATTCCATTTATAATGGCACCAGAAAGAATAAGAGAAATAAATTTAATAAAAGTTTAAAATTTATACTTTGAAGACTAAAAAACATAGTTGAAAGAATTAAAAGTCTAAATAAATGAAAAATACACCATATTCATGGATCTAAAAATGTAATATTGTTAATATGGCAATACTCCCAAAATTGATCTATACATTCAAGAAAGCCCTATTAGAATCCCAGGTGGCTTATTTGTAGAAGTTGACAAGCTAATTCTAAAATGCATATAAAAATTCAAAGGACCGGCTGGGCACGGTGGCTCAAGCCTGTAATCCCAGCACTTTGGGAGGCCGAGACAGGTGGATCACAAGGTCAGGAGATCGAGACCATCCTGGCTAACACAGTGAAACCCTGTCTCTACTAAAAATACAAAAAACTAGCCAGGCAAGGTGGCGGGCGCCTGTAGTCCCAGCTACTCAGGAGGCTGAGGCAGGAGAATGGCGTGAACCCGGGAGGCAGAGCTTGCAGTGAGCTGAGATCTGGCCACTGCACTCCAGCCTGGGCAACAGAGCGAAACTCTGTCTCAAAAAAAAAAAAAAAAAAAAAAAATTCAAGGGACCTAGACTAGCCAAAATACTCTCATAAAAGAACAAACTGGAGGATTCATACTTCCTGATTGCCAAACTTACTACAAAGCAGCAGTAATCTACATAGTGTGATACTGGGATAAGGATAAACACATAAATCAATAAAATAGAGCTCAGAGTCCATATATGTGAGGAAATAAAGCCTCACATATATGGTCAATTAATTTTCAACAACAGTGCCAAAACCATTCAATGGGGGAAAACATAGTCTTTTCAACAAATCATACTGAGATAACAGGATAGCCACATATAAAAATAATGACATTGAACTCTAACTTCACACCATATACAAAAATTATGATGGATCAAAGACCTAAACATAAGAGTTAAAACTACACAACTTTTAGAAAACATAGGGCAAATCTTCATGGTTGGATTTGACAATAGATTCTTAGATATGACATCAAAAGCATGAGCAACAAAAGAAAAAATAGATAAATTGGGCTTTATCAAAATCAAAACTTTTGTACTTCAAATGACATTTAAAAACTGAAAATACAACCCATGGAATGGGAGAAACATTTGAAAATCACATATCTCATAAGGGACTTGTGTCTAACTAGACTATATAAAGAAATGTTATGACTCAATAATAAAAAGGCAAATTACCCAATTTTTTTTATTATTATACTTTAAGTTCTAGGGTACATGTGCACAACATGCAGGTTTGTTACATATGTATACAAGTGCCATGTTGGTGTGCTGCACCCATTAACTCGTCATTTACATTAGGTATATCTCCTAATGCTATCCCTCCCCCCTGCCCCCACCCCACGACAGACCCTGGTGTGTGATGTTACCCTTCCTGTGTCCAAGTGTTCTCACTGTTCAATTCCCACTGATGAATGAGAACATGTGGTGTTTGGTTTTCTATCCTTGCGATAGTTTGCTGAGAATGATGATTTACAGTTTCATCCATGTCCCTACAAAGGACATGAACTCATCCTTTTTTATGGCTGCATAGTATTCTATGGTGTATATGTGCCACTTTTTCTTAATCCAGTCTATCATTGATGGACATTTGGATTGGTTCCAAGTCTTTGCTATTGTGAATAGTGCCGCAGTAAACATATGTGTGCATGTGTCTTTATAGCAGCATGATTTATAATCCTTTGGGTATATACCCAGTAATGGAATTGTTGGGTCAAATGGTATTTCTAATTCTAGATCCTTGAGGAATCGCCATACTGTCTACCACAGTGGTTGAACTAGTTTACAGTCTCACCAACAATGTAAAAGTGTTCCTATTTCTCTACATCCTCTCCAGCACCTGTTGTTTCCTGACTTTTTAATGATCACCATTCTAACTGGTGTGAGATGGTATCTCATTGTGGTTTTGATTTGCATTTCTCTGATGGCCAGTGATGATGAGCATTTTTTCATGTGTCTGTTGGCTGCATAAATGTCTTCTTTTGAGAAGTGTCTGTTCATATCCTTTGCCCACTTTTGGATGGGGTTGTTTTTTTCTTGTAAGTTTGTTTGAGTTCTTTGTAGATTCTGGATATTAGCCCTTTGTTAGATGAGTAGATTGCAAAAATTTTCTCCCATTCTGTAGGTTGCCTGTTCACTCTGATGATAGTTTCTTTTGCTGTGCAGAAGCTCTTTAGTTTAATTAGATCCCATTTGTCAATTTTGGCTTTTGTTGCCATTGCTTTTGATGTTTTAGACATGAAGTCCTTGCCCATGCCTATGTCCTGAGTGGTATTGCCTAGGTTTTCTTCTAGGCTTTTTATGGTTTTAGGTCTCACGTTTAAGTCTTTAATCCATCTTGAATTAATTTTAGTATAAGGTGTAAGGAAGGGATCCAGTTTCAGCTTTCTACATATGGCTAGCCAGTTTTCCCAGTACTATTTATTAAGTAGGGAATCCTTTCCCCATTTCTTGTTTATGTCAGGTTTGTCAAAGATCAGATGGTTGTAGATGTGTGGTATTATTTCTGAGGGCTCTGTTCTGTTCCATTGGTCTATATCTCTGTTTTAGTACCAGTACCATGCTGTTTTGGTTACTGTAGCTTTGTAGTATAGTTTGAAGTCACGTAGTGTGATGCCTCCAGCTTTGTTCTTTTGGCTTAGTATTGTCTTGGCAATGTGGGCTCTTTTTTCATTCCATATGAATTTTAAAGTAGTTTTTTCCAATTCTGTGAAGAAAGTCATTGGTAGCTTGATGGGGATGGCACTGAATCTATAAATTAGCTTGGGAAAATGATATGGATAGTCATTTCTCCAAAGAAGTCACACAAATAGCCAGAAAGCACATGAAAAGATGTGTAACATCATTAGTCATAAAGGAAATGCAAATCAAAACCAAAAGAGAACACAACTTCATACCCACAAGCATGGCTATAATCAAAAAGTCAGATAACAAGAGAGTGAGGATGGGGAGAATGTGGAAGAGGTGAGAATGTGGAGAAATTGGAACCTTCATACATCGCTGGTGGGAATGTAAAATTGTGTAGTCACTTTGGAAAACAGTCTAGCAGTTCCTCACGTGGTGAAACATAATCAAATGATCCAGCAATGACATTCCTAGATATTTACCCAAAAGAAAGGAAAACATGTCTACTCAAAAACTAGTACTTGCATGTTTGTAGCAGCATTATTTATAGTAAGCAAAAAGTGGAAACAACTCAACATCAACTGATAAATGGATAAACAAAATGCAGTATTTCCATACAAGAGGATATTATTCAGCCCTAAAAAGGGATGAAGTACTGATACGTGATCCAACATGGATGAACCTTGAAAACATTAGGCCACCTATTATATGATTCCAGTTACATCAAATAGAGACAGAAAGTAGATGAGTGGTTACTTAGAGCTGGGAGGAGATGGGATGAAGAGTGATCCTTAAAGTATGGGGTTTCTATATAAGGCGATAGAAATGTCATTAGGCAGACTGTGGCGCTGGGTTGCACATATCTGTAAATATACTAAAAACCATTGACTTGTACACTTTAAATGGTTGAATTTTGTGGCATGTGAATCATATCTCAAAATTGTCATAAAACAAATGAGACTTTCCTATGGCCATTTTCCTTACTGCTCTGTGATTCCTGCCACAGGTGACCCTTCTTTCTACCCTCCACATCACTCTTTTTGAAGGTGCCACAGATTCCAGCCCCAGGGTCAGCCTAGACAAAATAAGGAGGATTGACTGTGGTCTCGAGCTGGATTGGGGTATTCCTGGGTTCCTAATACAATATCATCTTTTTAAAACAAGATATTACAGGGTGTGAACAAGCATAGAAAATAACCCATGTACTCAACACCCAGTTCGTTAAATCTAAACAGTTTGTCATTTTTGCTCCAGATTTTTTAAGTGAAAATATTTCAGATACAGCTGTAGCCCCTTATATACCCTTCCAGTGACGAATCTACAGGCTGCTTCCAATTTTTGCTACTACAAATAAGGTTGCAATTAACGCAACTACATGTGAGAGTTCTCCTGGAGTCTATGCTGTAAAGTTAAATTTCTTTGCCTTAGGGAATGCACATTTTAAAATTCACTGGATATCATCACATTGTTCTCCTGTTTATAAAAACTTACATTTCTGTTTGACAGTGGTTGATAATTATCATTTCTCTACGTCCTCACCAATAGTTGGTATTATCAGACTTTTATTGCCAGACTGGTGGATGTGAGATGGTATCAGGTTGTTTGATTAGCTGTGAGGCTGAGCATCCTTTAAATGTTTATTGGCCAGTCATGTTCTTCTTCTGTGTCTTGCCTATTCATATCCTTTGCCCAATTTTTTATTGGGTTGTCTGCACATTCCCTATTAAGTTATAGGCATTTGATATGCTGTATGTTTTTTATATCCTATATTTTATATTCCACATTTTTACATGTTCTTATTTTTTATTTTTGAGACAACATCTCATTCTGTTGCCCAGGCTAGGGTGCAGAAGTGCAATCTCGGATCATTGCAGCCTCAGTCTCTCGGGCTCAGGTGATCCTCTCAACTCAATCTCCCAGGTAGCTGTGATTACAGGCTTGCACCATCATGCCCAGCTAATTTTTGTATTTTTTTTTTGTAAGATGGGCTTTTCCCATGTTGCCCAGGATGATCTCAAACTCCTGAGCTCAAGCAATCCTCCCACCTCGGTCTCCCAGAGTGCTGGGATTATAGGTGTGAGCCACCGCTCCCATTTTTCTATGTTCTATGTACAGATAACCCCTGACTTACACTTAGGATTGTTTGACTTACAATTTTTCAGCTTTACAATAGTAGAAAGTGATATGTATTTAGTAGAAACTGTACTTTGCATTTTGAATTTTTATCTTTTTCCAGGCTAGCAATACGTGGCACAATACTTTCTCATAATGCCCCACAGTATTCAATAAATTCCATGAGATTTTTCAATACTTTATTATAAAATAGGCTTTGTGTTAGATGACTATTGCTCAACTATAGTCTCAGGTGGGTGGCTGTTCTGAGCATGTTTAAGGTAGGCTAGGCTAAGCTATGATGTTCCATAGGTTAGATATATTAAATGCCTTTTCAATTTATATTTTCAACTTACAATGAGTTTATCAGGACATAATCCCTTCGTAAATCAAGGAGCATCTGTACTAATAATTTACTCTTTTATGTATTGCAGGTCTTTCCAAAGCCACTCTTTCCAAAGTCTCTGGCTTGTATTTTATGTAGTTTATAATGTCTTCTGTTAGACAGAACTTTGATCTGGTCAAAATTATCAATATTTTCTCTTATGATTTGTGCTTTTTGTGTGTACCTTAAAAACTGAAAATCTTCTTCATATTTCTTCTGTAAGCTTCATTTTTTTTTCACAGTGGAATATTTTTGTGAATATAGAGAGATAAAAATGTAATTTTCTGGCTGGACCCGGTGGCTCACACATGTAATCCAAGCAATTTGGAAGGCCAAGGTAAGTGAATCACTTGAGGTAGAAATTCGGGATCAGCCTGGCCAACAGGGTGAAACCCCATCTCTATACAAAAAATTAGTGGGGCATGGTGGGGCGCACCTACCAGTTACTCGAGAGGCTGAGCCAGGAGAATCACTTGAACCTGGGAGGTGGAGGTTGCAGTGAGCCGAGACCACACCACTGCACTCCAGCCTGAGCGACAGAGTGTTCTTATTTTTTGTAATTTATAATTATAAAACTTATAATTTAAAAAACTATATATGTAATTTTATTTTTTCATATAATTAATCGTTCTATCATTGTTTATTGAATATTTCATCCTTTACTCTCTACTAATCTGTAATGCCAGACAGACCATCTTTATACATCAAATTATAATCCAGCATTCTTTCTAATAAAGCAATATAAGTGGTATTATAAATCAATGAGAAAAAGATGACATCCTAGTCAAAAAAAATGCTCAAAGCACATAAACAAAAAATTCACAAAACAAGATATGCAAATGGTAATAACTATATGAAGAAATAGTCTTATTTAATTAGTAAAGAACAGTAATTTCAAACCACAAGATACAAAAGTTCATTTGACAGTCAGAGGTTCTACCCCGCATCACTGCCAGTGGAAGAGTAACTGATAAGGTTTGGGGAGGGTATTTTGGCAATTTAGCAGCCTTTAAATGTACATATGCTTTCCATTTTTAGGAATTCTACTGCCAGGATTTTATACCTACACTTGTAGAAATTATATGTCCACTTCTAATAATTTATGGTAAGGAAATAATTAACAGTATATACAAATATACGCCATAAGCATGTGATTTTAATTATAAAACCCCAAACAATCTAAATTTTCAATTAAGGAATTGGTTATAATGTTACATGGTATAT
Source organism: Papio anubis (assembly GCF_008728515.1). Lineage (NCBI taxonomy): Eukaryota > Metazoa > Chordata > Mammalia > Primates > Cercopithecidae > Papio > Papio anubis. The sequence goes on from NC_044979.1 coordinate 8,842,260, forward strand.
AATTAAAACACATAAAAAGGAGTTTTTAGATGATGATTTTCAACTGGTGATTTTTGTAGCAGAGCCCTGTTTTGCAAATAAGCACACATGTGAAACCCCAATGTGTGAAAGAGATGGATGTGAGGATGCTCCCGGTGAAGGAGTCAGGTGACCCCACCACCTGCCTCCTTCAACATCTTTAGGAGGGTGCTAAAAGGAAGACTGTAAAACGCGCCACAGAACTCTGAGGACAGCACTAACACCAAGTGCATTTACCATGTATTGTTAAATGAAACAATTTGCTTTAAAAAAAAAAAAAAAAGAATTGATTCATTTTTTAAATGTACATAGGAGGAGAAACTAAATGAATATATTCCAACAGTCTAGACACCAGTGTATTCACAGAAGGGTGTGGAATTTTGGGGATTCCACCCTTCTTTTTTGCTTCAATGTATAAATTGCAATGCTTTTGTAATAAAGTGAAAAGCAATGGCAAATGAGACAAAACAAAGAGGCATTAATTCAGACTAGAGTACAGAGAAGAAGGAAAAGGGAATATATAGCTAGTGCCAAAATAGTGACATACAGCAAACAACCACAAAAATCGACATGGCACAGATACAGCAATAAACACATTTCTCAGTCATCTGTGGGTCCACTGGCTTCATCTTGTTCATCTTTAGGTCAGCTGGAGTGGCTTTGTCCCATGGGTCTTCATTTCAGGTACCAAGTAGAAGGAACCGAAGCCACCCAGGGAAAGCTCCCAGGCAAGGGCAGAAGCCCAGGAGGCCAGCAGAAGCCTGCAGAGTCTTACAAGAGGTGGGCTGAAACTGGGAACCCTCTCACTTTGCCCCATCCCAGTGGCCAAAGCAAGTCACAAGACCAAACCCAAATTCAACGGGCGGGGAAATACAGTCCCCAAGATGAACAATAGCATGGGTATGAATGGAGGACAGGAAAGAATAGGAGTCAATCCTTCAATCCCTCACAGTATGGAGGGCAGGGCCTGGTGACAAGCAGCAAGGGGTACCCAGGAAGGCAGGGCCTGGTTGTCCCCACCAGTACCCCAGATACCCACCTCAGCCCAAAGAACAGCTCAGTGCCATGCTTTCTAGGCCATGAAAGGAGAGGGGCCCTTTCCCAGAGCAGACGGCAGAATAGAGACTGGGAGGAAGTTCCAGGAGGAACATGGGAAACCTCACAAGCCTCGTGCAGTTTAGTTTCTGATAACCACTTCTCTTTCTTGGTTTCATGTTCCCCTTCCTTCCTGAAGTTACTAGAAAGTCTAAATATTTCCTTACCTTTAATTTTTTCTTTAATTTTTCTTTACCTTTTTTTTAAGTTGTCATCTAAACTACCCTTGAAATGCTCTATTCTGTGCCAGTTGTCCATTTCAAGATGGAGTCACTTGTGTCAAACCCAAGCAAAGTAGAGTCAGGAGCCTAAGAAGGGAGGGTCCTCACGCACCTGCGCCTACAATAAGAACGATTACAGCCAAACACAGTGGCTCACACCTATGGTCCCAGCTACTTGCGAGGCTGAGGCAGGAGGATCACTTGAGCCCAGGAGTTGAGCCCAGGCTGCAGTAAACTATGATCACATCGCTGCACTCCAGCCTGGGCGACGAGGCAAGACCCTATTTCTAAAAAGAAAAGAAAAGAAAAAAGAACTATTACAAAGACTCTCTGAAGGCTGTGATGTACATATGCCTGTAATAAGGACTTTTTCCAAGGGTTTTCCAAACTGCAACCTGCCACAGGAGTCATTGGACGGCCAGCCTGGTGTTGGAGCACTCTCGCCTCACATGCTGTCTCCACTAAGAAAGTGACCTCAACTCCTGTGCCCCAGTAACCAATGTTCTCTTTGTTCAAAAACAACTCAACAACTCCTGTGCACTCCTCCTTTTGCCTTTATTTTTTTGAGACCGAGTTTCTCTCTTGTTGACCAGGCTAGAGTGCAATGGTGTGATCTGGGCTCACTGCAACCTCTGCCTCCCAAGTTCAAGCAACTCTCCTGCCTCAGCCTCCCAAGTAGTTGGGATTATAGGCATGTACCATCATGCCCGGCTAATTTTTTGTATTTTCAGTAGAGATGGGGTTTCACCATGTTTGTCAGGCTGGTCTCGAACTCCCAACCTCAAGTGATCCACCCGGCTCAGCCTCACAAAGTGCTGGGATCACAGGCCTGAGTCACCGCGCCCAGTCTTCCTTGTGCCCTTAAAAGCTTCCCCTTGCGTCAGCCTCCTGGATGCGTCCATGGCTGCCATGGCACGGGCACTCTGCATCACTATCACGCTGCTCATTTCCAAATAAACTCATCATCTTTGGAGAATCACTTCCGTTCATTATTTAGGTTGACAATTCTTCAAACAAACAAAAAGTCTATGACTTCAGTGACAAAGAGGGAAGCTAGGGGGTCAGGAGGAAGGTGTGTTAGGAAGAGTGTGTCTGACTGTGGTTAGTTGGGGTGGGACCCTTCAGCCTCATGAGTAGGAGCAGCAGGCCTGGGGGCAGGGGAGTCTCCCTCCTAGGTCCTATTGCCTAGGCCCACATGATATCTACCTGAGGCATATGCACAAAGAAAAAGTCCTTAACATCTTATTTTTCTCCAGAACAACCTACAGTCCTAGGGACAGACACATCATCCTCCTAAGCTCTATCCCACCCTGGAAAATTGTAACAAAAAGGTGGCTGTCTCCTTGGGGTACTGCCTGCAGCCTTAGCTAGGGGCCATCCTAGTTATCTCAGTTACTCATCCAATTTGTGATCAGCCCTCAGTTCTGGCTCACTCTAGCTTTCTCCTTCGACTTCCTCATCTCTCACACGGAAGTGACTACCCCAACCTACCAGGCTGGTGTGGGAACTGAACAATGTGGCAGAGAGCCCAGCTCAGCATCCTACCACTCCACGAGGGCCACTGAAAGGCCACTCCTCTTTGGCCTGCAATGAGAGAGATTTAAAGTGGAAGCAGATCTAAGCTCACAGAGTCAGGAAGAAGGTAGAATGCTGAATACACTTCTTCCTCCAATCCCAAATGCTAGAACTGTGTTCCTATTGAAGTTTTGTAATGGACTTTTTAGAATTAGAAAAATGATTAAGAAACATGAGCTGAGATATGCAGGTGCCTTGAGCAAATATGATTTTGTATAGCAGACACTTCCTGGTATCTCATTTCCTGAGATCCCCAAAGTGAGAGATAAGAAAGCTGTGGCCACAGCGGAGACTTGAAACGGTAACCAGAGACCAACTCCTCTACAGGCAGATGTCTGCACAGAAGACTCACAGGGGCAACTGATGAAGATCTGTCTACAGCCTGGTCCACAATAAACATCAGGGGTTGGATGGGGCTGAGGCACGCAACAGGGTGGCTGGAACCTCTCCCTGTAACTATCCAGAAACTTGTGGCCCAGGGTCGAGCGCAAATAAGTGGGCACAGAAAGATGTTTCACAACACGAGCTACACACAGGCAGCCACCTGGCCATCTTCCAGCCACCCGAGGTTTGCAGATGCCCTTGATGCCACCCCCCATCCCTCCCAAGCACTCTCCTCTACATGCACACACACGCTTAACAAGAGCACCTATGACTCTCCACCAACCAGAGCACCAGGAACACAACGCCCCTGGGAGATGCTGCAACCAAGGCCAGATGGAAAGAACACCCCTGTGTTCTTGCTCCATGGTTGGCATCTGAGATGCACATGCCAGGGTTCCCCAGCAGGATCAAGCTCCAGTGGCCCAAAGTGGAAATGAGTTTCCAGTCATCCTCTAGTGGCCTCCTCTCTTTCTCACTTTCCCACTCCCCCGCCAGGATTTCTCAGGATCCACTCTCAAATAAACTACTTGCCCTTGAATCCTTAATTCAGGGGGAATCAAAACAAGGACAACCAATCAGAGGCAAATATTAACCATAATGATGTCTACTACCCAGATAGGATTGAAATCAACTCAGAAGAGCAGGAATGTGTGAAATCTTCTCCCTTTCCCTTCTCTGCTGAGTAATTGACTCTCATGTCCTAGAGCCTTCTCTACCCCTCTATGAGCGCGTGTATTCAAATCTGAATGTCCAAGTTCAAACCCAACTCCCCACAACCCAACACTCCCAAGTCACCTAGGGAAATTTGCTTCACCTCTTCAAGTCTCCATTTCTCCAATGTTAAGACAGGAGAGTCTCAGTTCACAGCAACCAACCCACTCCTACTAAGCCACCACCCACATCACATCTTATTGGGAGATTTCTCCCATTGAGTTCAAGTTCATAGCTGGAGAATATGGAAACTGTACACTCACCATGGAAGATATCACCAAGAAGTCTTTCTCTTTCCTGCCTTCTGCTGTCGTCACCTGCCCCTCCCACCAGACTATGTTTCCCTGTGACACCCTGTAGTTTGGCCACAGCCAAGCAGATCTGAAGACCATTGCCTCCAGGAGTTGACATGAAGATTCTAAGTTCTCCAGGTGGGAGCAGGAGGGGAATTTACTTATGCTTTTTAAATGTTCTAGGACTTGTGTGTCCTGCTGAACTTCAAGATCTTTGGAAAAGGGAGTCACAAGAAAGACAAAATTCTCATAGTCCAGCTTCACAGGCACAGAAGGGCCTCAGCACCACCATGGAGCAAGCCCAGATACAGGGCTGAAGCGGGAGCTGGAGTCTCCCCAGCACCCAGGCAAAGCCCCTCTTCCCACAGCACAAGGTTCCAACAGCCCCCTCTCACTGCCTCTCCCCCTCCAAGTCTTCCAAGTATGCACTCCAGACTGGTATTGGTATTGAGTGTGGGCCGATGAAGGGAGAGTGGGGTGAAAGAGTTGGTCTGTCTCTTTTTAATAACTGCCAAGAGGACTGTTCTCTCTAGAACGTGAGGTACTTGACTGTCCTCGACTTTGGATAGAATATTCAAAGTGGGAATAGAAGCTTTCCCACTCAAAAGTTAATTACACCTAAGAAAGAAAATCAACAGTATTTTTTTATAAGCAGTATACAAAATAGTTGCCTACTTTTATTCTTTTCCTGATAGCCCTGTGAAACTGTTTTGGAATGCATGTCATTTAAAAAAATATTCATGACCCGGCACAGTGGCTCACGCCTGTAATTCCAACTCTTTGGGAGGCCAAGGTGGGAAAATTGTTTGAACTCTGGAGTTCCAGACCAGCCTGGGCATAATACCAAGACCCCATCTCTACAAAAAATAAAAAACTAGCTGGGTATAGTGGTGCACACCTGTAGTCCCAGCTACTCAGGAGGCTGAGGTGGGAGGATCACTTGAGCTGAGGAGGTTGAGGTTGCAGTGAGCTGTGTTTGCGCCACTGCACTCCAGTCTGGGCAACAGAGTAAGATCCCCATCTCAAAAAAAACAATGTATCTCAAGACTTGTTCACTTCAAGAAAATTTTAGAGTAGCCCAATCCCCTGAGGAAATTGGAACCAAGGGACAAAGGGTCATATCTCCTTTTTGGCTTCTCTGCAGATATGGTTCTTATCTGAGAATCCTATAAACTGTTCCCAGTGGGCAGAGCAATGGCACAGCCAGGAGTGTCTGGGGAAACTGCACTGTCCTGAGCTCCCTCCCAAGTCATCTGTGTCTGGGTTCTCTGCTTATGCCCCACAAATAACTCGTCCAAGTAGGATATTCGAACAAGCACCCCAGACGCAGAATGCGATCGGCACCACAGCTCAGCGCATGACCTGACTTTTTCTCTTCATCTTCATCCTTGTATGTCTAAAGAGAAACGTTTGGGTGGGAGGAAATGACATTTGAGTTCATTAATTCAAAACACTGGTGGTAAGATGATTTATTCCAGGAACTTCAGTTCTGGATTTCATCAAATAAACTCAGGGGCTCAGCAGAAGAAAGTGACCGTCTTGTGAGTTCACTGAGCTCTGTCTCCAGAACAGAACCCCAAGGAGTCGTACACAAGAGCAGCAAAGTGCAGGCTGCCCACTGCACCCGCGCCAAGGGGAAGGCATGGTCTCTGCAGGCACCTGCCTCCTACCCCAGCAGCCGCACGTTGCTGCCAGCACCTGGGGACTGCTGCCTCAGATGGAGAAGCTGGAACTCGGATCCTAGACTTTTCCCCTGGGGGAATGCGATGATGGTTCCTAAACTTCACAGGTGCAGGCACGGTTCAAACCCCCGCTTTGCCCTTCCTAACTGCCTGAACTTGAGCAAGTGACCTCCTCCCCCAAGTGCTTCAGGTTCCTGATCTGTAGAAGGAAGACCATAACGATAATGGTCTTGTGGAGTAGGGTGAGGATTAAATAATCTCTCTCCAGTGGGGGCTGTTTATTATATCATACCCCATGCACCTCAGGGACAGAAAATGGGGTTAGGGAGCAGGACATGGTGGTGCACACCTGTGGTCCCAGCTGCTCTGGAGACTGAGGCAGGAGGATCACTTGAGCCCAGGAGGTCGAGGCTGCAGTGAGCCGTGATTGCACCACTGCACTCCAGCCTGGGTGACCAAGGAAGACCCTGTCTCCAAAAGAAAATTTGGTTGGAGTTAGTATCTCCCCTTGCTCCTCACTATGGCTTTCAGGTCATACCTCTTTTGAGAACTAGTAAGCCTCTTCGAGTGTTAGCTGCTGGTCACTTCCGTTCGTGCTTCGGGGTATGGGCATCCAGCTCAGTCCCCTCCTCTGTCCCCAGGCTTTGCCCCAAGACATGCCAGGTGTATTTGTTCCCCATTGCTGCATAATAAACCGCCACAGACAGTGGCTTCAACAACACAGACTTACTCTCTTAGCGTTCTGGAAGTCCGGAGTCTGAAATGAACCTACCGGGCTAAAATCAAGGTGTCCACAGGGCAGGTTCCTTCTGGAGGCTGCAAGGGAGAATCTCACTGTTCCTTGTCTCCTTCAGCGTGAGACAGAGAGAGAAAGAGGGAGAGGAGGGGGGTTGGTGAGGTACAAGGTGCCACACACTTTTAAATGACCAGATCTCGTGTGAACTCAGAGTGAGAGCTCACTCATCACCAAGAGGATGGCCCAAGCCATTCATGAGGGATCTGCCCCCATAGCCCAAACACCTCCCATCAGGCACCTCCAACACTGCGGATTACATTTCATTCAACACGAGATTTGGGCAGGGACAAATATTCAAACTACATCAGATATTAAGGTCCCCAAACCTTCACTTTAGACTCAGCTGCTTTCCTTCAGCTTCTAGGGCAGCCTGCAGAGGGCAAGTGCCTTTACTCTGAGAGCAGCTGGGTAAGAATGCTGCCTTCTCTGACTGCACTGAGCACCAGCCCCCCATTCACCAGGCATCCCACCCTCTGCCTCCCAACAACTGCTTTATGTAGGCCCAGGGGCTGGGCCTGGCTATTCTACACCACCCTTGGGAGTCCTTCCCATCTTTAAGGATTTTCTGAAAGGTCAAGCCTGGCTGCACTGGGGAAGGGAAGGCAGAAGCCACAGCCCCTCCTAGCCGGCAGCCTGGGCAGCAACTGGAGGAGGTAGAGTACTTTCCTCTCTCTGTGGAGCTGAGGAATGTGCAGAAAATGGGCCTGGGGGTCCTTTCCAGGTTGCTCAGGAAGGGGTCTAGGGATGTATCTGAGAGGACAAGGGTTTGGGTAGGCACCCAGGCCAGGCCTCCAAAGCCCCAGTGCCCTGGCCCTGAGAGCTTGCCTGCCAGTGACTTCTACCTTGGCTGGAATGTACTTTGCCGTTCCCTCTGTAGACACTTCCTTGGGCAGGTGCGGCCATCTGGTTTACTCCACAGGAGGTGGGAGTGACAGCAGCAAATAAAGAAGACAGGAGGAAGGCAGCCAAGGGGTGCGTGAGTGAACACAAACAGCAGGAGGGCACTTTGCCCAGTGTGGCTTCTGAATCACGCCTCTGAAAGTCCCTGTGTGTGCACACAGCTGTGCGCAGTGCTCATGTTTCTGTGCATGTGTCTGTGGAGAGTGTGGTTGGGGGTCGGAGGGGAACCTCTGAATTCCTTAGAGAATCCTGGAGGGTGGGATTCTATGGGACCTGCAAGCAAGTCCAGTGGGTTCCAAATGTTTTCTGCAGGTTCTGGTGGGCGCCCCCGGACACCCAAGGGGCGGGCCCAGGAAAGAAGGTTGCTGGGGAGAGGGAGACCCATCCCATGCTGCAGCTGAAACACTCCTGGGGTGATCCATGGGTCTTCCCGGTGACATTTTGAAAAAATAAGATTTTACTTTCATTAAAAAAAAACTTTGGAAGTAGTGACTTCCCATCCAACCTCCTCATTCTTCAGTGAAGAAACTGTAGCCCCCAGGAAGGAAGTGACTTCCCCAAGTTCATGAAGGAACCAGCTGGGGGAGAGTCTCAGGCCTCCTGACTCCAAAGTGGGTGTCATCCGTAGTTTATCTTTCATCTCTCGGCCTGCAGGGCTGTGGAGGTACAGGTGGCTGGAGGGTGCACTCTGCCCAGCCTCACCCTGGTGAGGACCAAGTATCCTGGTTCTGAGGAACACAAGGCAAGGCCTCCCACTTCTAAAGTCTCTTCTTGTTTCCTGACCTGCCACACTGGTCAGGCCTCTGGTGAAAGGCATTCAAGGCCCTGTCAGCACCCTCATGTGACCTGGGCGCCCCAATATGCATGGAGCTGTTGACACCACTTACCACTGCTTGGCCTGGAGAAGTTCTCATCAGCCCTACAGGGACATGGGAGAGCGGGATACATAAGTTGTGGTGGATGGAGGATGGAAGATTGGCCCCATTAGCATCAAGAGCGTGCAGCTGCAGCGTCAGGTCACCTGACAGGCAGCCAGGTGGTGAGAGTTGGGAGCCCTGCTGGGCACTGATGCAGCCCATGCTGCAGGGCTGAGAGCCCTTCCTGCCTCAGGTGTGGCCCCCCACTAGGAGGATTTGCCCAGCGAAGGGCAGAGTGGGCCCACACACCTGGCGGGAAGGGCAGAGAGACACCATGGTTGGGAAAGGCAGAGGGTATAGCCCCCAGGGAACAAATCAGCAACATGAGGAGTCACCAAAGATGCCGAGTACTTTAGGCAGACACTGCAAAGTCAGGGATCGGTGTGAGCCATACACACACACACATTGCCACCATAACGGTTCCTCCCCCCACCACCACCACGTTCTCCCTGACGGGGCAGGAGGAGGCCCCAGCGCACAACTATTTCAGAGACACCTGTGCCTGTGCTTAAGCCCCAGCTGCTTTAGAATGAGACACAGCGGACAATGACTGCATAATTCCCCCTCACCCACCCACCCACACACACACACCCCTTGAAATTGAGGAGAAGGGTCTGTCCTTGGGGAGACAATCAAGTGGCATTCAACATGGCAAAGGGAATGTTCTATTGATAAAACTACCTTCTCCTCCCAGCAAGTGAAGGGGCCGAGCCATCACCGGGGGCAGATCCAGGATTTCTGGAGCTTGAAGCTTATAGAACTTGAGGGGGGCCTCTTTTTCAAAAGATACGAAAATGGAAGTACTAAATTAGTGACCTTGTATCTATTGATTTCTTTTTAACCAGTAAGGCTTCATGTCTCAAATTTTCCAAATTGAGTCCTCTTATTTTAATCACTTTGTTACTAATAATAATCTCCACACCTATTGAATTGCAAGTGCTACCAGCAGTGCTGATTTCCCTTTCTCTTTTATAAGATTGGGATTCACCATATATATCATAATATGCAGAATACATGAAGAATAACTCCATATCAAAAAGTCCTACACATTTAAACATGCAAAATCATTTTACACATAAGGTATTCAAGGTTATCCAAAACAGGTAACATTGACTCCTTTCACAACATCTGTGCCTCTGGATAAGATTGGCAAGAACTGTGTTCTTGGCAAGATACTATAAGCTATATTTCTGGAAAACATTAAGCAGGTTTATTTTTCCCAAAAAAGAGGTTCCCTGCCTTCCCATTGAATAGGTGTGGCCAAAATTAATCACTTAACTTCAATTCATATTGCTACGAGGCCAGGCAAGGTGGCTTATGCCTGTAATCCCAGTACTTTGGGAGGCCAAAGTGGGCGGCCTAGGTCAGGAGTTCAAGACCAGCCTGGCCAACATGGTGAAATGCCATCTCTACTAAAAATACAAAAAAAAAAAAAAAAAATTGCTGGGCGTGATGGTGAGCACCTGTAGTCCCAGCTACTCAGGAGACTGAGGCAGGAGAATCGCTTGAACCCGGGAGGTGAAGGCTGCAGTGAGTAGAGATCATGCCACTGCATTCCACATTCCAGCCTGGGTGACAGAGCCAGACTCCATCTCTCTCTCTCTCTCTCTCTCTCTATATATATATATATATATGTGTGTGTGTGTGTGTGTGTGTGTGTGTGTGTGTGTACATATGCCTGAGACTGGGTAATTTATAAAGAACAGAAATGTATTTTCTCCTAATTCTGAAGGCTGGGAAGTCCAAGATCAAGGCGCCAACAGATTCAGTCTCTGGTGAGGGCTGCCCTCTGCTTCCAAGATGGCGCCTTCTTGTTGCGTCCTCACATGGAAGAGCAAAAAGAAGCCTAGCTAGTTCCCTCCAGTCCTTTCGTAAGGTTGCTAATCCCATTCATGAGGGCTTTGCCCTCAGGACTTAATCACCTCCTAAAGTCCCCACCTCTTAATACTGTTGCACTGGGGATTCAGTTTCAACATGAATTTTGGAGGGCACGCAAGCATTCTATAGATAGATAGATAGATAGATAGATAGATAGATAGATAGATCGATCGATAGATAGATAGATAAAGATCTACCAGATGGGAAAGGCTCTCCATGTTATTTAGCCTCATCTCTGCATCTATATGCTGGAGAATGTGGAAAAAATATTGGCTCATTGCATTTGAGAGAAATACTGCTTGATTTTCTATTTCATCCATTTTCAAATACCTCAAACTTAAATGCTATACAACTAACAACTGAAGACACACTAACTAAAACCAAATTTTTGGGACAATTTAGCAGGAGACTACTTATCCAGAGCTGGACTAGCCTGGCAACATGTTGAAACCCCATCTGCAATAAAAAGGAAAGAAAAAGAAAGAAAAGAGAAAGAGAAGAAAGAAAGAAAGAGAAAGAAAGAAAGAAGGAAAGAAAGAAAGGAAAGAAGGAAAGAAAGGAAGAAAAGAAGAGAGAGAGAAAGAAGAGAGAAAGAAGAAAGAAAGAAAGAAAGAAAGAAAGAAAGGAAAGAAAGAAAGAAAGAAAGAAAGAAAGAAAGAAAGAAAGGAAAGAAAGAAAGGAAGGAAGGAAGGAAGGAAGGAAGGAAGGGAAGGAAGGAAGGAAGGAAGGAAGGAAGGAAGGGAAGGAAGGAAGGAGGAAGGAAGGGAAGGGAAGGACGTGGTGGCACACTGTCATCTCAGCTATTCAGGAGGCTGGGAGGTGGGATGGATCACCGGACTAGTGACGCCGCGAGCGAGATTTCCATCACTGCATGCAGCCTGGGGCAACAAGAGAAACCTTACCCCTAAACACACACACACACACACACACACACACAAGTTTTTAACGTGTATGACTATGTTAAATTCAAGGAATTTTAACCCTCTGGTTTGACTCTTCCAGAGCACTGACCATGTAGGCTACCACAATGGCAGGAAACAAATCACAAAACTAATTGTAATTCATCTGGAGATTGAGGAGTGTAATGATGGGTATACATCTAAAAGAACTCAAAGAAGGATATCGAGAGACATTTGTACATTCATATCCACACCGTCATTACTCACAATAGCCAAAATGTAAAGGCAACCCAAATGTCCATTGACAGATGAATGGATAAACAGAATATGGTATATACATGCGATGCAATATTGTGCAATATTGTGCAGACCTTAAAGGGAAGGAAATCCAGTCTCAACATGCTACAACATGGATGAACCTTGAGGACATCATGCTAAGTGAAATAAGCCAGTCACAAGACAAAAAATACCACTTGATTGATTGTACTTATATGAGGTATCTAGAGTAGTCAAATTCATAGAAACAGAAAGTAGAATGATAGTTTCCAGGACCTGTGGGGAGGGGAAATGGGGAATTGTTGTTCAATGGGTGTGGAATTTCAGTTTTGCAAAATGAAAATGTCCTGGAGATTGGTTGCGCCACAATATGAATATATTTAACACTACAGAACCGTCCCCTCAAACATGGTTACGATGATGTCTGAGTCTGCTTGTGCTGTGTAACAAAATACCTGAGACTGGGTAATTTATAAAGAACAGAAATGTATTTTCTCCCAATTCTGAAGGCTGAGAATTCCAAGATCAAGGCACCACCAGATTCAGTGTCTGGCGAGGGCTGCCCTCTGCTTCCAAGATGGCGCCTTCTTGTTGCGTCCTCACATGGAAGGGCAAAAAGAAGCCTAGCTAGTTCCCTCCAGCCCTTTCGTAAGGTTGCTAATCCCATTCATGAGGGCTTTGCCCTCAGGACTTAATCACCTCCTAAAGTCCCCACCTCTTAATACTGTTGCATTGAGGATTAAGTTTCAACATGAATTTTGGAAGGCACACAAGCATTCAAATCATAGCAGATGGTAAATGTTATGTTACGTGTATTTTACCACAGTCTCTAAAAAGAAAGAAAGAGCCCGGGCGCGGTGGTTCACACCTGTAATCCCAGCACTTTGGGAGGCTGAGGTGGGCGGATCACGAGGTCAGAAGATCGAGACCATCCTGGCTAACATGGTGAAACTCCGTCTCTACTAAAAATAGAAGAATAAAAAATTAGCGGGGCATAGTGGCGGGAGCCTGTAGTTCCAGCTACTCGGGAGGCTGAGGTAGGAGAATGGTGTGAACCTGGGAGGTGGAGCTTGCCGTGAGGTGAGATCCAGCCTGGGTGATCCAGTGAGACTCTGTCTGGAAAAGGAAGGAGGAAGGAGGGGGGGAGGGGGGGGGGGGGGGGGAGGGAGAAAGGAAGAAAGAAAGAGAGAGAGAAAAGAAAGAAAGAGAGGCATAAGGAACCCCCAGTTACCTCTCATCCAGCTTCTAAATTGTCAAGGCATGGTCAATCTTGTCTTATCTGCCCCTCACCCACACTTTTCCAGAAAGAAGACCCAGAGGATTCCACGCCTGCCTGGAAACCATGACCAGTCTCCACTGGAAGTTGAAGTTAATGCTGCATGTCTTCATACAACCTCTAGCCATTTCTAGTGTCCCTCAGAATTTTTCCAAATTCAGGCAAACACAGAAATTACTTTCAAAAATTCAGCAGAGCAGTCACTTAGCCTTAATTCAAAGGATTCTGTTACAGATGGGCATCAGCATCTGAAACGCTGGCATGAGCTGGGCATTCCCCACCTGCACCCCCAATTTAGTATCCAAGCAACTGAGAGATCAGGTGAAGATAACTGTCATTTTAAAGAGCTGGAATGTTCAAAAAATATTTATATTATTTTTCCTTTTAAAAGCATTTAGTTCAAAACAACAGCAAAGACCATCAAAGCATACCCATTTAGAACTGTCATTCTGGAGAGTCAAACGCTGGCACATGTCAAACTGTGAAAAGACATGGGGGAATTTTAAATGCATATTATGAAGTGAAAGGAGCCAGTCCAAATAGGCTACATACCATATGACTCCAACTCTGGAACATTCTGGAAAAGGCAAAACCATGGAGACAGTAAAAACATCAGTGGTTCCCAGGGGTTTTGGTAGAGGGAGGGATAAATAGGTGAAGCATGGAGGAGTTTTAGGGCAGTGGAAAGACTGTACAGTGGATACGTGTCATTATACATTTGTCCAAGCCCATAGAATATACAACACCGAGAGTGAGCCCTAATGGAAACTATGAACTTAGGGTGATAATGATGTATCAATGCAGATTCATCGATTGTATGAAGTGTACCACTCTGATAGTGGGGGAAGCGATGCTTGTGGGGACACAGAGTATATGAGAAATTGCTGTACTTTCTGCTCAAGTTTGCTGTGAATCTAAAACTGCTCTAAAAAATAAAGTCTATTTTTTAACAACAGTTGGTTCATACTCAACTATCCAATGGACAGCAAAGAGGTGTTTGATGCAATTCTATTTATTCAGTATTATTTGGAAAACCTTTCATGTTTTCTAGTGAATATAGAAAAGTAGGTTGTCCCCTGACTGGGGCAGTGAAGAAGAAAAGAAAAAAGAAGAATAAAAGAAAAGTGGATTCATCCTCCCATCAATTCAACCACAAAAAGTTATTTGGATCAATTATCTCATTAGTTTGCCTTTCCCAATCTTTCTTTTTTGAAAAGAGACAGGGTCTCACTCTGTTGCCCAAGCTGGAGTGCAGTGAAGTGATCATAGCTCACTGCAGCCTCGAACTTCTGAACTCAAGCAATCCTCTCATCTCAGCATCCCAAGTAGCTGAGACTACAAGCACGCACCACCACACCCAGCTAATGCCTTTCTCAGTATTGAGGGGACTATTTTGAAATCACCCCATATATAAATTAAGCAAGCTGTGCTCTTAGCCCCTCCCCCTTCTCAGCCATCATGATCTCTTGGGCCAAAGGAAATAGCCCAAAACCAAAACTTCATTTCAACCAAAAACATTTCCTCTCCTCCCCACAACACATTTGCTTTCTTAGGAGTATTAGGAGAGAAATTTTCAAAAGGAACAAAAAGATCATATACAAACATATATTAACTTGTCATGGGAAAGTTCTAGCATATGATGATCGTAGAGCAAAGTGTAATGAACGTTCCCTATCACCCCCTTTGAAATTATCAACACAGAGTCAGTGCTGTTTCACCTCTACCCCACCCTCACCCACACCCCAGATGATTCTGAAGCAAATCCCAGAGAGCATTTCATTTAGTACATATCTCTGAAGGATAAGGGTCCTCGTATTTACATAAGTACAGCATAATTATAACTAAGAAAAATTAATAATCCCGGCCAGGCGCAGTGGCTCACACCTGTAATCCCAGCACTTTGGGAGGCCGAGGTGGGCGGATCACCTGACCTCAGGAGTTCAAGAACAGCCTGGCCAACATGGTGAAACCCCGTCTCCACTAAAAATACAAAAATTAGCCGAGCATGGTGGTGGGCACCTGTAACAGCAACTACTCGGGAGGCTGAGGCAGGAGAATCGCTTGAACTCGGGAGGTGGAGGTTGCAGTGAGCAGAGATCACGCCATTGCACTCCAGCCTGGGTGACAGAGTGAGTCCCTGTCTCAAAAAAAAAAAAAAAAAAATTAACAATTCTGTAATATCAAGCATCCCATTGGCTTTCAAATTTCCCCAGTAAACATATACATTTGAAACATGTACTTACAGATGAAAGCAACCAGGGCTTTTCAGCTGGCGTCTTCGGCTTCCCGCTGCCTCTCCACGGGGCCTCTCTCCTCCTGCAGTCCACTGGGAGTTGGTGCCTCACCTGATCGATGCATACCCTGTTTGGTATTGTAGGTCTTAGTGAGCAAGTTTCCACTGCTGGCGTTTGGGCTAATTCTCGTTAGAAAGTTACCCTACGTTTTCTTCTTATTTCGTCTTTAAACCAGGAAAGAAACACATTTCTTTTTATGTTTTTTGTTTTTTGTTTTTTGTTTTTTTTTTTAATTTTGAGACGGAGTCTCGCTCTGTCGCCCAGGCTGGAGTGCAGTGGCCGGATCTCAGCTCACTGCAAGCTCCGCCTCCCGGGTTCACGCCATTCTCCTGCCTCAGCCTCCCGAGTAGCTGGGACTACAGGCGCCCGCCATCTCCCCCGGCTAGTTTTTTGTATTTTTTAGTAGAGACGAGGTTTCGCAGTGTTAGCCAGGATGGTCTCGATCTCGATCTCCTGACCTCGTGATCCGCCCGTCTCGGCCTCCCAAAGTGCTGGGATTACAGGCTTGAGCCACCGCGCCCGGCCTATTTTTTTTTTTTTTTTCTTTTTTTTGAGAAGGAGTCTTGCAGTGTTGCGCAGGCTGGAGTGGAGTGGCGCGATTTTGGTTTACTAAAACCTCCACCTCCTGGGTTCAAGCAATTCTCCTGCCTCAGCCTCCTGAGTAGCTGGGTAGCTGGGATTACAGGCGCCCGCCACCACGCCTGGCTCATTTTTGGTATTTTAGTAGAGACGGGGTTTCTCCATTTTGGTCAGGCTGGTCTCGAACTCCCGATTTCAGGTAATGCACCTGCTTCGGCCTCCCAAAATTCTGGGATTACAGGCGTGAGCCACCGCTCCCGGCCCGAGAAACGCCATTTCTAACTGCATTCCTTCCACCTTCTTGTCTCCTCTACCTCAGCTGTCAACCTTCCTTTCATCTCTAACAGGACCATTTATTTTTATGACTCTGCTTTTCGGACTCACTTCTTTAGGGCAGTCCGAAAAGCTCATGGTTCTAGATATTAATTCATTCGACAAATATTAACTGGACGCCTACGTGGTCCCTGACTTGCATTCTTTTTTTTTTTTTTTTTTTTGAGACGGAGTGTCGCTCTGTAGCCCAGGCTGGAGTGCAGTGGCCGGATCTCAGCTCACTGCAAGCTCCGCCTCCCGGGTTCACGCCATTCTCCGGCCTCAGCCTCCCGAGTAGCTGGGACTACAGGCGCCCGCCAACTCACCCGGCTATTTTTTGTATTTCTTAGTAGAGACGGGGTTTCACCGTGTTAGCCAGGATGGTCTCGATCTCCTGACCTCGTGATCCGCCCATCTCGGCCTCCCAAAGTGCTGGGATTACAGGCTTGAGCCACCGCGCCCGGCCCCCCTGACTTGCATTCTAACATCAATGCAGCCCCTGAGGGCACTGGAGAAACTGCCCTGGCTGCGGGTATCTCAACGTCAGATCTCAAAATGTGCACTAGAGGGCGCCGCTCTCCTCCCGGCACCTGTGAAAGTGGTACAGCCGCGCACCTCTGGTAACAGGAAGCCGTTAGGTCCTCTCCATCTACCCGCGCGGTCTAACAAATGAAGAATCTCACACAATCCGCACTTTTAAAATGAAATAAATTCCATCATTGGAAGCACAAACAAAGAGGGAGAGACAAACATGGCATAATTGCCCCAAACAGGTCCATTTTCCATTAGAGATGACAAGCAAAGGGCCTAGTGTACGAGTTTGGTAAAATTATAAAAAGGTTAAAGGTTGTTTTCATCCAAAAATACCAAAAGGAAACTGCAAAATCAAAATCAATGAATCTGAAACTCGTGTCTACAAAGTGCAGCTTATCAACTTTGCTGTTAAATGTAGTCCCAAATATTTCAGTACATTTGAAAAATTCATCGGTTTCATTTGCTCACATTATAAAAGTTCCTGAGAAGGCCCCATAATGGCCAAGGAAACAGAACCAGTTAATGGAGCAAACTTTTCTTTTGGCACCTGAAATGTGCCCGGTTTTGTTCTGGGCAGTGGAGAGACAAGGTCCCACTGTCCTGGACACTCGCGTTTGAAGTGGGAGATCCTGAATAAGCAAACATGTAAATGAACAAGGCAACGTTCGTCATCAATGTTCAGGGAGAAATAAAACTGGGCAACGTGCAATAGAGGGTTGGTTATTTAGAGATGGGTCTGACTAAGGCCCCAGAAGATGACAGCTGTGTTGATACCTAAGTGACAAGAGGGAGCCCTGGGAAGCTCTGAGAACAGAATATTCCAGAATATTCCATGCAGAAGGAACAAGGCAAAGGCACTACCCATGACAGCGTGTGAGTTTCTAAAGGAAAAAGAAGAGCAGGAAAGATACAGTATGACAAGGAAAGAAAGAAATGGACAGGAGCAGAGAACAGAGGTAATCATGGAAACCAGGGTGGTTTGCTTTTTGTTTTGTTTTCTTTGTTTTGGGTTCTGTTTTTTAACTAAATTTAATCGAATTATAGCTGTAGCAGAACGAGCCACGGACAAAACTCCTCAGACACCGGATTAAAGAAGGAAGAGGTTTTTATTCGGCCGGGAGCGTCGGCAGACTCGTGTCTTAAGAGCCCAGCTCCCCAAGAAAGAAATACTTGGCCTTTTTAAAGGCTTACAACTTTAAGGGGTCCACGTGAAAGGGTTGTGATAAATCGAGCAAGCGTGGGAAACGTGACTGGGGGCTACATGCATCAGCTAACAGAACAGAAAGTTTTACAATGCTTTTTTTCATACAGTGTCTGGAATTTACAGATAACACAGGTAGTTTAGGCCAGGGGTTGATGTTATTATTATTACTTTGTTTAACTTCTAGGGCCGGGTGATGGTGCCAAGGTTGTCTGGCTATTTATCTTACTTGTGTTTCTTTCTCTCTTTACTCCTGTCTTGTGAACTAGGCAAGGTGGGGGGAGGAGGGCAGCAGGAGTAGTAGTGGTCTCCTTCCTTATAGCAAATGCTTTTTTTTAATCTCTTGAGATAATCATGTTGTCTCCTCCACTAATCTGCTGAAGTGGTACATTTCTTTAATAGATTGTCTGATGTTGTTTGTGCGGTAACACCTTCCTTCCTGGTCACGTTATACTTTTTTTTTTTTTTTTTTTTTTTGAGACAGGTTGTTGCTCTGTTGCCCAGGCTGGAGTGCAGTGGCGCGATCTTGGCTCACTGCAACCTCTGCCTCCCAGGTTCAAGCGATTCTCCTGCCTCAGCCTCCCGAGTAGCTAGGACTACAAGCATGCACCACTATGCCCAGCTAATTTTTGTATTTTTAGTAGAGACAGGGTTTTGCCATGTTGGCCAGGCTGGTCTCCAACCCCTGACCTCAAGGGATCCACCCTCTTCAACCTCCCAAAGTGTGGGATTACAGGCGTGAGCCACCATGCCCAGCCATGCTATACTTTTAAATACATTTCTAGGTTTAATCTGCTAATATTTTATTTTGAATTTGTGCAATTCTGTTCCTAAGTGAGACTGGCTGAAAATTTCCCCACGTGGTGCTGTTCTGTTCTGGTTTCATCTTCAACATTTTACTAATCTACCTCATTAAATGAGTTTGGATGTGTTTTCCCCCTGCTCACTGGAACCGTTTGTACATGAAAGCTTATCTTTTCATTAAAGGTGGACAGACCTTCCCAGTAGAACTCTCTGGGCCTCCTATCTTAATTCACTTGAGGGAATGAAGGTTATATTTTTGACCACTGATTCAAGTACTCTAATGCTTACAGGTATATTCAGATTGGTTTAAGTTTCTTTAGTAATTTATATTTTTCCAGAAAATAATCCATTTCATATAAATGTAAAATAGTCATAAATTGTTCATAGTATTTTATCATGATTTTTCAAAGTCTCTATTGTATCCATGGTTATCATCTTCTTTTCATTCCTAGCATTGTTTATTTTTGCAGAGGTTTGTCTGTTTTATTTGTCTTTTCGGAGAACCAGTTTTGGTTTTACTGAGTCTCTTTAATATTATTTTTGTTTTGTAGTCCATTAATTTTTATCCTTATCTTTTTTCCTTCTTTGGTTATATATTCTGTTATTTTTCTAACTTCTTAAGTTGAATTTTTTTTTTTTAAAGAGACAGCATCTCACACTGTCATCCAGGCCAGAGTGCAATGGTGCAAACATAGCCTCGAACTCCTGGGCTCAAGGGATCTTCCGAGTAGCTAGGACTACAGGTGCATGCCACCATGCCCAGCTAATTTTAAAAAAATTTTTTTGGCCGGGCATGGTGTCTCACGCCTGTAATCCCAGCACTTTGGGAGGCCGAGGGGGCGGATCACAAGGTCAGGAGATCGAGACCACGGTAAAACCCCGTCTCTACTAAAAATACAAAAAATTAGCCAGGTGCGGTGGCGGATGCCTGTAGTCCCAGCTACTCAGGAAGCTGAGGCAGGAGAATGGCGTGAACCCAGGAGGCAGAGCTTGCAGTGAGCCAAGACTGCGCCACTGCACTCCAGCCTGGGCAACAGAGCAAGACTCCGTCTCAAAAAAAAAAAAAAAAAAATTTTAGAGATAGGATCTTGCTACGTTGCTCAGGCTGGTCTCAAACTCCTGGATTCAAGCAATCCTCCTGCCTTGGCCTCCCAAAGTGCTGGGATTACAGATGTGAGCCATTCCACCATGCCTGGCCTTAAATTGAACTCTTGACTTTTTGATTTTCAAAACATCTTCTTTTCTGATGAATACATTTAAAGCTAAACGTTTCCTCTAATTGATTTTAGTTGTATCCACAAGTTTTGAAATGTAGCATTTCACAGTAGTCATTAATTCATAAATATTTCATTATTTCCATCGCAATTTTTTCTTTGATTTGAATTATTAATAAATATGTTTTCAAAATCCCTGAATATACCAGCATGGGCAACAAAGTGAGAACCTATCTCTACAGGAAAAAAAAGTTTTAATTAGCCGGGCCAGGTGGCACATGCCTGTAGTCTTAGCTACTTGGGAGACTGAGGTAGGAGGATCCCTTGAGCCCAGGAGTTTGAGGCTGCAGTGAGTCATGATGACACCACTACACCGCTCCAGCCTGGGTGGCAGAGTGTGACCCTATCTCAAAAAAAAAGAAAAAGAAAGAAAAAAACCCTGAATGTATAGACGCTTTTATTTGCTGTCTTTTGTTAATGACTTCTATTGCATTGCATTCACAGAATGTGACCTACCAGTGATGTGTAGTATCTGTTGGGACTTGCCTTATTGCCTAAAATAGGACCGCCATATTAACTGGCCCTGTTTCTTGATTTTCTCTTATTGTAAAATGTCCTGAATATGCTGCAACAACGGCCAAGAAAACAGACCCATTTTATAATACTCTCCAGGGACGAAGGTATTTATAAATACCTTCCCACCAGGGGGAGGCAATATGGAGCCTCAGGAGCTCCAGAAGTGATATTTTGGTTGTCCAAGACTCTAACTCTATGCCCAGAACAAGAATCCCATTCAAGACAACCTTCATGCAACCAGGCCAGCCGTCTCTTCATCGGGAGCTCACCGTGTCAGACACTGGGGGCCTCAGGCCTGCAAGATCACGTTCACACCCTCAAGTTACACATGCGAAAGTGAACCAGAAAATGATGCACAAATATGATTTGTCATTGACTGGAGATCAAGCCAAAAACACATGAGAAACTAATCTCAAGAAAATGGGAAAAAAGGGAACACAGGGCATGCAGGATAATTTACCAAATGACAAGTTTGCACAGCAAAGTATGGGCTCTGAGCAGAGAGAAACCATAGTGTAGTAGCGAGGCAAGCCAGAGAGTGCCCCGGGCCTGTCCGTAGACATCCCCTCTGAGAATAACACTCACCATGCCCTTGTGAATAAGTCCCTGGGATTGATGCTTGGGACCTCTGTCACTCGGGCCATAGCTGTGGGACCAGGGCATGTGCCCCAGCCTAGGGAAGCCACCTCGAGGTTCACAGATGACACAAGCAGAGCCAGGAGAAAGGATTCTGCCTAAGAGATTCCTTAAACAAGACTGAGCAGCCACAGTACAACCTCCCTAGGGGTCCGCATGCGGCATAAGGAGAGGCGCCTGCAGAGAGCAGAGTGCTGAGGAAGCTAGAGGAAGAAGAAGGTAATTCCTATGGAAAGGTTCATGGCTGCTGGGTGTGGCGTTCTACACCTGTAATCCCAGCACTGTGGGAGGCTGAGGCAGTGGATCACTTGAGGTCAGGAGTTCAAGACCAGCCTGGCCAACATGGTGAAACCCCACCTCTACTAAGAATACAAAAATTAGCCGGGTGTGGTGGCAGGTGTCTGTGTAATCCCACCTACTCAGGAGGCTGAGCAGGAGAATCACTTGAACCTAGGAGGTAGAGGTTGCAGTGAGCCGAAATCACACCACTGCACTCCAGCCTGGGTAACAGAGCGAGACTCTGTCTTTAAAAAAAAAAAAAGTTAGTGGCTGAGACCCCCATAACAAAAGCCAGGTCAACAAGAGAACAGCATACAAATGTATTTACTATAAATTTCATGTGACACAGGAACCTTCAGAAATAAAGACCCAAAGAAACAGGGGAAACTGTCTGCATGCATAGTCGTGCAGACATGTGATTGGAGGATAAGAGGGTGTGACTTATGCTAATAAACTGGGGGACTTAGCAAGGCCTGTTTATTCAGATTCTTCCTGGGGTCTCTGTAGGACACTCCTTTTCTCCAGGGATAGGGAGGATGCTTCTGGAATGAGGGTCTTATGACCTGCTTTAGAGAAAGATCCGAGAATTCTTCTATGGTCTGCTTCGGGGGAGACAGGCGAGGGGAAGGGGAATGTCGCCTTCCTGATTCTGCTGTTTTCTTGATGCCAAGGTGCTATATTTTGGGGTGGCAAGTCCTGAACCCTGTTAAAGCCAAGAGCAGTGGCAGAAAGGAGAAGAACAGGCATTGGCCATGCGCAGCAGACCCCATCGGCGAGCACCAGGCCAGAGGTGGGAAAAGCAGCAGCCAGTGTATCCGGCGTTGCCAGCCTGAAATACGGTTTTCACGATCTCATAAAGACAGAACCCTCCCCAGCCCCTGGGACTATATATAGTCCATTCTCCCTCCAGGATCCCCACACACTTCCTCCTGCTCCGTAATTTCCGGGAGCGCTCACATGCAGCGGAAGCTGTCACCTCCGTCCATCAGCCAGCGCCTCTCCCACCTCTCAGGATGCCTGTGCGCCATCATGTCACCCTCTCCAGAAGACGCTCCATCCCACACATGGACAGAGTTTTCACTACTCCTATAAACTCAGGTTCTCTTGAACCCACATGCTTTAAACCCAATCTCAGGGGAGGGGACCCTGCCATCCCCCAGCAGGTTTCCATGTGCCAGGGGAAGGATCAGCTCAGCCCCTCCCCACAGAGAGATTTTCAGGTCCTTCCCACACCCCAGAGGCCCCTGTCCCTGATGCTCTGCCTTACGACAGCCTTTTGACAGTGATTGTTATGAAACAGGAGAGCGAACACACCGGCCTGAAGTGTCTGTGTTTGAGATGCTTTCCAAGTCCAAGGCCAGTGCAAGAGTAGCAGTGCGTATTTGTTTAGCATTGGTTTAACTGCAAAGGCCTGATGACCTTCCAGAAACAAAGAAGTTCCGCTCCAAGGGGACTTTCTGTGTCTGCTGCTAGAAACCGCTAGCAACTGCAGTTCTCCTGCTTGAAGAAAAAAAAAAAATCCAGTTTCAGTTCACCAAGCATCTGTACAGAGCAGAGATGGTGGTAGCCTAGCACAGAGCAAAGCCTGAGTCACAGGAATGGTGGCAAGCCCGGAGGAGCAGGAGCAGTGTCCCAGGGACCTCTCCAGCCTACCCTGTGAGGCCTGGCCACTCAGCCAAGCTAGGGGGTCACCACCCAAAAGAGGCCCACACAAGCAGTCGGGGAAGCATCAGAGAAGAACCTGAGGTTGGCCAGTGCACCCCATTCATTTCATGTATCAGAAACTGAGCCTCGAGATGGTAAGGACCTTGGCCAAAGACATGTGATCAGACTAGACCCCAACCCTTGACCTGTGAATTTGACTCTTGTCCCATGTTTCCAGTGGAGAGGGGCTTCAGTGCAGCTGGTGAGGGCCACCAGCATTTAGGTCCTCTGACCTGGCCTCTCACCAAGGAGATGGTCACCTCCAGTCCGTTCATCCAGCGGCAGCTCACTGAAGGCCCAGAGGTAACCAGTGTCATAAAGAACTGCCAAAGAAAGGGGCGGGTCATGATCTACTGTGTGCAAGATGCTTTCAGCTTGTGTTCTTCAAAGACCTTGCCTTAGAGTGGGGATCCTAGATGTAGAGCCTGAGACAGGATTCTTGTTCAGGCAGGGAGGGTAAGAATTGCCAGGGAAGGGCTCTAGAGAGGGAGAGTGGCAGGAAGCAGCACAGGGCAGAGACAGAAGCCAACAATGTTCCCCCGGGAGAGGAGATTCAGTCTGATCCCTTTGTGTGGGCAGTCATTTGCCAGGGGCAGCCCCCAGGCTGGGCAGCTGTAGGCCATCAGCAGCCCACACTCACAACCACTGGAAGGTGGCTGGGCTGGGGCTCTGAGAGCATCACAGCAGGTGTCTCCACCATGGGCATGATGAGAAAGGTGAGGCTCAGATGTTAAAGAGGGTTGGGCACAGTGGCTCACGCCTGTAATCCCAGCACTTTGGGAGGCCGAGGTAGGTGAATCGCCTGAGGTCAGGAGTTCAAGACCAGCCTGACCAACATGGCAAAATTCCATCTCTACTGAAAGTACAAAAATTAGCCAGGTGTGGTAGCATGTACCTATAATCCCAGCTACTCGGGAGGCTGAGGTAGGAGAATCACTTGAACCCGGGAGGCAGAGGTTGCAGTGAACCGAGATAGTGCCACTGCACTCCAGCCTGGGTGACAAAGTGAGACTCCACCTCAAACAAACAAAAAAAAAAAGTTAAGGAGGCCTTAAGGAGGGTGGAGATGGAAACGGGAGAGGGTTCCCAGACAGCGGGTGGAAGAGCCATGCTGTGCAAGCCGCCTGCTTCTGTGCCCAGGACTGGCCCTTCTCTTGGTGTTTCCCTCCTGGACTGCGTCTATACCCCAGGAAATTTCTATACAGCCAGGCTGGGCAGGCCAGGTCAGGATGGGCCCTGCTGATGGGTGCGCCAGTCCTGGAGGGTGGGGGTGGCGGTGGCTGGTATCTGGGCCCCGGGACCTTGTCTCTACACCCCAGGAGCTTGCCTAAAAGGAAACCCCCGTCATTGTCCTCCCGGCAAGCAGCAGGGCCAATGGAATGTCTGAATCAAAGGCCCTCCTTGAAGGGCAATGGCAAAGTGGCGCTGGGTCTGACGGCAGATGCTGACCGCCTGGGATCTTGCGCACATGCAGTTTCTGATTAGAGTCTGGGGTGGGAATTGCAATTGTCGTTAATAACTCCCAGGTGACACCAACGCTGCTGGCCTGGCCTCTCCCTGCACCACCTCCACCCCGTCCCCGTAGCAAGAGTGTGGGTCTGCTGCCTGGAGTCCATCGACCTGTCTTCTCGTCTCTGGTTTTCCTCTGCTGAACAAAACCTTCCCACTCTCAGCACGTGGACTCTAGGTGCAGCTGAGCCCCCTCGGCCATGGGTGTGCGTGTGACAAGGCCTTTCAGAACCCTGCACTCCCCTGGTCACCGAGACGGGTCTAGTAATGGGCACTAACCCGATTCAGGCCAGCAAGAGTAGGCCCTCCGCTGTCTCAGATCCATTAGAGAAGGACTGAAGCTGCCAGGCAGAAGGCTGAGCTGCCGGCTGCTTCTTCCTGGCTGGGTCCGTGTGACCATCGAGTCACTGTACTTTTCATTTAGACGAGCTCATCATTTCCTTTTTTGAAATCTGAGTTGAACACAGAGCCCTGCCTGATTCACTCCCAACATCACCCACCCATGTTTCAAAGGCACAGTCCCTAAGTTCCTTACTCGCAGGACCCTCCTGGCTGACAGAGGCCATGGAAGAAGTCAGAGTCAGAGGGCGCAGCACAGGGTCATGGTGCCGAAGGGAGCCCACCGCACTCCAGCCAGGCGTTCCATTGACAGGAGGGAAGTTACTTACCCAGGTCTCATGGCCACCTGGCAGCAGGCAGGACAGAGGGTCAGCTGTCCAGAGCGCTCTGCGAGAGGTGGTCTGCAGCCAGGTCCTACTTGGGGGTGGGGGGGCCAAGGAGGGACAGTAGAGTCTCTGTGCTGCGCTGTGCACTTGCATCCTTTACACATCTAC
Organism: Papio anubis; assembly: GCF_008728515.1. NCBI lineage: Eukaryota > Metazoa > Chordata > Mammalia > Primates > Cercopithecidae > Papio > Papio anubis. The sequence continues at coordinate 8,867,656 of NC_044979.1, forward strand.
TTGTTCGCTCCTCACAACTCCATAAGGAAGAGAAGCAGGAGGGGGACTAACATCAGGAGGGGTGTGTGTTTGGCTGAGACCTCCCGTTGGAGATGGACCAGCACAGAGGCCTGGTCTCCTGACTCAAGTACTCTTAGCGGTCCACTGCTCAGGCACTGAGGGAACTGTCAGATGCTTCTCGGCAAGTCTGGCCTCACCGTGGGCTGAGCAGGCAGCAAGGGCTGCAGCCCCTATATGTGTTAGTCAGATGCAAAGAGAAGTCACTGTGCAGGTGCCGGAAGCCTACAGCAGCTCATCACTGAGGCTTTCATGTGTGTCTTCTAGGGTCTTTGGTTACCAGGCAACCTTGAAACACAATTCCTCAAGAGATGATGGAGGCAGAGACAGAGGCCACCACCCTGCTCCCCACTAAGCCCCAAATGACCACTCCTTACACTAGCTGATGTCGAGAGAACATTTATTTCACTCAGTCAGCTCCCGCAGGCGTCAGCGACCTGTAGAAATAGCCAGGCTGGACGACCACTTCTGTGCAGTCCTGCAGAGCCGAGGGGAGGGGTCCCTGATGCTCCCACTGCCCCAAGGAGATAAGAGCCTGAGGCCTCCGACATCCACTTTTGGCCCAGGGGAGCCAGCCCACAGCCCAATAAAAGGCACCCTCGAGTTAACTCACATACCCTCTCCCCACGTGCACTGCCCATTACCGGCCACCGACAAGCTCCGGCGCTTGAGGCAGTCGACAAGTGTTTCCTGAGAGTTAGAAGCCCAGTTCGGTGCTAGACCCTGGTAGGGCTCAAGAGGAAATGACAGTTCCTTGCCCTCAGGGAGCTCACTGTCTAGTTGGGGACTCAAAACACACAGGAGACTGGAGCATCTGTGGGACAGCACGCAGTTTGGGGGCGGGGGCTCACACAGGGCCTGTTCGGAGAGGGAAGGATGAATGTGGGCTGGGTTGTTTGGGAAGCCGGGCCCCGTGGATCAGAAGGGCTTAGCTGGGTAGAGAAGAGGAAAGGGGACATGTCCGAGCAATACAGGGGAAGGCACAGAGGCAGGAATGAGCACAGCACAGTGATGGGCAGAGGGGGACACAAACTGCACCATTAGCAGAGAAGGAGTGTGTGTGGAGGTTTCCTCTAGGTCAGCGAAGGATCAGAGCCAGATTGGAAGCTCCTGGGGCTGGGAGCACCTTCTCATTCTCGGATCTCCCCCTGAGCCTTCCGCTATTCCAGGGTGAGGCATACAGTAGGATGTAAGAATGTATGATCCAAACGGCATCGAAGACAGCAAGACTCCAGTGCAGGAATCCACAGGCTGCCCTCCAACCACCCTGACCCAAACCCATCCCAGCCCTGGTCAGTTTTGCCTTTTCTGATGTTCATTCTGGGGAAGCAAGTGAGAACTTGCGGCTTCCAGGCTGACTGGTTCAGGTGTGAAGATGGGAGGAGTCCTCTCCCTGCTGCCAGCCTGGGCCCTGTTCCCTTCAACTGCACTGCTGCACACTCAGAGAACACACAGAAAGCTCCTCCACCGACCTCTCCCCCTGCCCAGAGCCACAGGCACCAGGAGCGAGGCCCTCATCCTCTTCCTCCCTAGCCCACTGGGTTGAACACTTGGCCAGCTGGGAGGCACCGCTGACTGGGCTTGGTTGGTGGAAGCAGGATTCTTTCTCCCTGGGGCAGACTCAGACCAAACTCAAACTCCCACCAGCGTCCACAGCAGTCCAGCTTCCCCTGAGACCACACAGTGAAATCAGAGCCCAGGCCAGGAGCAAAGGGCTCCTTTGTGGAAGCCAGCGGCCAGTCAGGCAAAACAAGAAACACAAAACCAGAAGAGAAAATCTAGCCCAAGGGACCTCTGCCAATGTCTGGGGAAGGGAAATGAGGTTCCAGAAACCTGATGCATCATTCTTTAGGTCTGGGAGAAGGGACTGACTAAAAAGGTCTCCTCCTCGGAATTCTTTATTCCTGAACAAGGAAAGGAGGCTTGGCCAGGGGGAGGGAGGGGCACTACTTGTACAGTGGCCTTGACTCGGGGCTCAATGTGTGACAGGTAAGGAAAGGGCAGCAGGTGAAGTCCTCAGGGCTGAGGAGTCCAGGGATGGGTTTCATTCAGGGAGTCCAGTGGCTCCTGAAATTGCCTGGGGTTTTTGAGTCTATGTCAGTTACCTGTTTTCCTAGGGAAGGTCCGTAACCTTCATCAGATTTTCCGAGGGCTTCGTGTCTCCGAAGTGCTAAGAAGCACTGCTCAGAAAGGAAAATGAAGCCTGCAGGTTTCATTCACATCTGGCAGAAGGTTTTGCCTCTAGAACCAGGTCGGCCACCAACTTGCTGTGTTAGCTTAGACCAGTCACTTCCTGTCTCTGAACTCTAGCCAAGTGGTGGACCAGGTGGGGGCAGAGAAGCCAGCTCTCCACACAAGCAACATCCTACCACCAGTGGCAGACAGTGGGGGCCTGTGGCCAGGCAGCCAGGATGAGGTCTGCCCCAGCTGCGATTCCCACCAGGCCTGGGGAATCTGTCCACCAGAGCTTGGAATCTGCCACCAATTCCAGTCTCCAACCAGTCACCTCCACTGGTCACCGCAGTGCACCTCTTGAGGCAGGTCTTCTTACTGGATGTGCCCTCATGCCCAGGTGCAGTGCCAGCCAGGCCCCCACGGCACCCCATTCCTGGTCTCCATGTCCAGATGGGTCCTGCACCTACCGGGTCATAGGATCCTGCCCACTCCGCATCTGTCCACAAAAACAAAGAGATCAGGATCAGGTGTGGTGCCATGACATGGCCCTGCCCAGCCACCCCTCTGGGGCTAGGAGGGAGCGATCAGCTGGCCTACCCTGAATCTGTCCTAGGGCTTGAATGAATGCTCTTTGTCCCCTACCCAGCGCTGCAAGGATTACTAATCCCATTTACAGATGAGACACCTTGGGTTCAGGGCATTTTGGTGACTGACTCCAGGTGTCCCAAGTCCCTGTTTAATTTCATCTTTGCCACCAATGCTAGTCTACAGCACCTGGGAGTAGAAGGGAGAGGACAAACAGTCTCTGAGGAGCCATAGCCACACAGCACCGAGGACAGGCAGAGGGGGGCAGTGGGGAGGGACGAGTCTCCAGCACCCAGCACAGGACTGAACATGCAGGTCCGCTTGAAGACCCAGCTCCCTTCCTCCCAAACCACTCCCAAGGATGCCATGTCCCCTTCAAAAACCCATACCACCCCTGACACCCCTGCCCCAGCTCCTATCACGTGGCCCCAAATCCTCCCTGCTCCATCGTCCACTTTTTAGCAGTGGAGCTAAAAGGTTCTGGGATTCAGAAACCAAAACAAAGCCCTGCTTTCCACCCACTGTACCACCAAGTACCAACTGTGGTGTAGGCAAGCTTGGCAAACCTGTTTCCTCATCTGCCAAAAGGCTGAAGAGGCCTGTGCCTCAGAGCGCCAGCTTGGAATCACAGGTCCTGGCTGCCCTCTTTCTCATTGCCAGAACTTGGCCAGGCCTCTTAGCTGGGGGCCTCATGTTCTCTTGCCCAGATGACCCAAGCCCCTCGAGGCTCCAGATCTTCCCACATCAGTCTGCCCTCACAGTGCCGCTGATTCTCCTCCTAAGGCCTAAGTCTGAGATCATAGCACTCATCTCTTTAAAAATCTCAGGGTCCCCGCCCCCTGACCACGAAGTCCTCTGTAGGGCAAACCTCCCCTTGGGACACCTGGAGTCAGTCACCTTGACTGACACCGCCTTGAAAACACCCTTCTACATACTTGCTCTTCCTAGAAGAGCATTTGTCCCCATGACCTGGTTCAAAGCCATCAAACTCCCCTGGGTGACAAAGAGAAGCCAGTCACCCTTCTCGGTCTCACCCCAGAGCACTTTGTAGGTTGGCCCCACATCACACACCGAGTGTAAGCACCCCGTGACAGGACCTGCGGTCCTCATGTGTGTCTCTGGGAGAGCCCAGCGTGGCACAGTCAGTGGCACACGGTGTGGCAGAATCAACTAAGGCTCTGTGCACCAGTGACCTCACCCTCTCTCATCCAGTAGCTGCAATATATCCCAGCGAGGAAGAGCCCCTCATCTATATCCCCAACTTACAGATGAGCAAACTGAAACATGAAGTGAAATGACATCTCAAGGACAGCAGAGAGTGTGTACAGGAGCCAGGAGGCCTGGGGGCTGAGGTTGGGCGTGGGGATTGTGGAAAGTGGCCCTCTCCAAGTCTCTTTCAACTCTGACATTCTGGGGATGAAGATCCGGTAAGCAGCTTGTCACAGAGAAACCTACAGCCCAGGACCCAGACCGCCCCACCTGCCATCAAGAATTAACACCACCCACCCCACCCCCACCACCCCCAGCCCTGAGAGGGGCTCTGGCCAGCCCCGCAGGTCTCACCCGCTCTAGGCCGGATGGGCCAGAAAAGGAGAACCATGGCAGGAGACCGAAGCAGCTGTGCGCAGCCAGCCAGACGGTCCCGAGGGAGGAACACAAGGGGGCGGCCGGAGCCTGGCGGCGGCCCACACCTTCAAGAGCCCAAGCCAACGCTGCCCCTCTCCCGGGATCCCATCCAGAGAGGGAGCTGCGGCCCAGGGCCATCTCCAGGGGTCGGGGACGCACGTGCGGGGCAGGAAGCAGCAGTCGGCAGCAGGCCCTGGGCGCATCATAGCACGCGTCCTAAGTGGGCCGCCTGGCCCTCGGGCCCGTGGCCGTGGCTGCGCTGATGGGTCTTGAGCGAGCCCTCGCGTGCGAAGCTCTTGCCGCAGCGGGGGCAGAAGTAGGGCCGCCGCTCCCCGAAAACGCCGGGGCGGCGCGGGTGGGGCGCGGGCATGCGCGCGTGGGTGCGCTGGTGGTTGAGCAGGAAGCGCGACTCGCGGAAGCAGCGGCCGCACTGCGCGCACTGGTGCGGCTTCTCGCCGCTGTGGATACGCTGGTGCGTGAGCAGGTTCTGCTTGAGACTGAAGCAGCGGCCGCACTCGGGGCAGGGAAAGGGCCGCTCCCCGGTGTGCGTGCGCTGGTGCACCTCGAGGTTGTGCTTGACGCTGAAGGCCTTGCCGCACTCGGGGCACACGAAGGCAGCCCCGCGGCCCGACCCGGCGTGTGCCTTCTGGTGCCGCACCAGGCTGGGCTGCTGCGAGAAGGTCTGGCCGCACAGCAGGCAGCGGTACGGCTGCTCCTCCGCAGGGTGGTGGATGACCAGGCCTCGCTCGTCCCCCAGACCCTCCTCCCCGTCCCCCGCAGGGGACCCGCCCCCGGAGGACGCCAGCTCGGTCATGGGCACTTCCAGCTGCAATCACCAGTCCCTAGGGAGACAGAAGCGGGGGGGGGGGGCAGAGAGAGGGGTCGGGGGACCCGAGAGTTAGCCAACCCCCAGCCTCACCTCCCACAACCTCCACCTTTCGCCCCGTTTTGTTTAAGCTCAAGTTCCCCTGCTGGGAATTGGTGTTCTTCCTCCACTGCCTTTTAAGTACGGCCTACACTCCTTTCAGGCCCTTCCCAAGGGCACCTTCTCCTAGAAGCCTTCCCCGACCTTTCCACCCCAGGCTTACACCGTGTGACACAACCATGTGGCCCTCACTCATCACACTGCACAAGGGTCAGTCATGCCACCTCTGTCCCCCGACTCCCAGCACCTTAAGGACAGAGCTGCCTTCTTTCAGCCCCAGCACCTAGCACCATGTCAGCCAGCCACACAAGACACTGGACAGATGGTGATGAGTTTCAGTTAGGAGTTTCAGTTTCAGTTTCAGCTAGGATTTTCAGTTACCTTCGTCTAGATATGTCTTATCCCTCCAACCAGATCTCAAGGACAGAGGGAGGTAGGGAAGTGCACCCCAAACTTGGAGAAAAGGGTGGGATTATCAGTGATTTAGAGATATTTTTGCGAAGCTTAAAACAGGAAACAAAAACACAACCCTGTAAACTTGAAAGTGACCTCAGTTAACATTAAAGGCAGCAGCTCTTTGTTTATCAAAATGAGGCATGTGTTCAAAAGGTTTCCAAGTCACTGAACCAGGGTGTGGGCTCCCAGGGGGACTGGTCTCAGCGTGATTCCTCTTGGTATCCTCACAGCAAAGCCTGGCCCAGGGCTGAGCAGCACACTCAGTGCCCAGCCAACACCCCCAAACCCAGCTCCCTTCATGCTGGTTCTCCAAAGGATCCTCTTCCCAGGGTACTGTATTCCTCTTAAATTGTTTCCGATTGTCCTCACAACAGCTCTGAGAAAGGGGCGGAGCAGGGTTATTGAGCCCCACTTTAAAGTTGGGGAAACTGAGGCTCAGTGAGGTCAACATACTTGCCAAGGTCACAGAGCAAGGGGAGCCTGGACTAGGCCTTAAGTCTCCTGCCTCACTGTTGAAAGCTCTTTTCAATGTACTAGCTGCTCAACAACTAAACACTCCTCAAAACACACACACACACACACACACACACACACCCCACTGCCACCATCCCAGCTGTCACAGAGCCATGCATTCCAAAGGGCCACTTCTCCTGTAGAGGTACTGTCTACGCTCATCCATACTCCCACGACCCCATCAGGGAAGCCGACTGAGTGTTCCACTGAACCTCCCCGAAGGCCTCTCTTCACTTCCAGCCTCAGCCAACCTATCTGCAGAGTGAGGTCTCAGAGCCACCTCCTCTGTCTTCCCTACCCTCGAGGCCAGGGTGGAACTGACACCCTGGGGAAGGAGACAAGTCCTACTTGCAAGAGACCCCACCCACAAGTCTTTTCCACAGGCAACTGCACTGACATTTGCAAAGACAAATCATCAAAGTCCCCTTGGCCAATCTCAGCCTGGCCCTGTGACTGGGCAGCCTCCTCACTCTCCCCAGTTATACCCCTGACTGAGGCCCCGCCTGCACGTCGAGAGGCCCCCCGTCTCTCCCCCAAGTTCTTTCATCCCATGCCACACTCACAGCCCAGCTGAGCCCCTGCTCCTCCGGTCTCCGGCCGCAGCTCTTTTCTCTACAGTCTGTGCTGCTCAACGCAAATACGGTAACTCTCCCGCAGCGACTCCCGTGCCCCTTCTCCCCGCCCCCATAAAGACAGCAAGCCTCCCGCGACGTTGCTTTTATCAAATAGCTGCATTAATCGGGAGAGCTGACCCCACCCCACCCGACCTCAGACACAACCTTGCCAACTTCTGCGGCCTGAGCAACCCTGGAGAAATATGGTAAACTCTGCGTCGCAACCCCACCCCCACGAAAATACGTAGGCCTCCACCCTGCTGCCGCAACCCACCCCGCCCGACTGCAAGCCCCAGCTCCCGGAGGGAATGAATGCAGCCCACCCCCAGTGGCCGCAGCGCCCCCCGCGGAACCACGCAACCCTGGATAAATACGTAATTAAGTCGCGGCGCTCCCACTCCCGGAAAGGACCTGCGCGGGACCCAGCAAATACGGTAGCGCGCCCGCAGTGACCCGCCCTCGAGGGTCCGGCTCTGGCCTCGGTAAATACGGTAACCTCTCGCCGCGGCCCCAGCGCGGCCCCAGCGCGGCCCCGCGCGGACTCACATGGCGCCGCCTCCCGAGCCCTCCGTCTCCGCTGCAGCGCCGCAGTCGCCGGCGTCGCTGCAGCCGCACAGCAGCCCCGTGAGGCTGGGAGGTCTAACTCTCCGGCAGCCCGGCTGGCGGAAAACGGGGCTGCTAGCGCTGCGCCCGCGCCCGAGCGGCGACCATGCGGGGGCCGGTTCCTGGGCCTGAACGTCCGATCCGCCGATCCAGACATTCCCCCTTTCGGGATTCCCTGAGGCCCGCATTCGGCCTCATCCCTAAATAGGCACCATCCCTATTTTCCTAATCCCAAGGCCAGGCCCACAAACCGCCCCCAGCGACCAGGAGAGAGGGTCGGACGGAGACGCCGGCCTTTCCGCGAGTAATATGGACTGAGCGCCGGAGCCCGGCGGCGGAGCGGCCCGGGGCGAGGGTTTCAGGACTGGAGACAACAGTCAAAGGGGCCGAATGGGGGAGCTGCCCTCGCTGACAGTTTTGCTGAAGTCTGTCTGACTGTATGGCCTGGGTTATATCACTAAGAGTGACCAGAGGGAAAGGAAGAAGACATCTGGTCCCTACTGGCCACACCTCCTCAGAACGGAACCCGCAGTCAAGCCAGAGATATCCCATAGAAGAGCAACTTAGAATGTCTGAAGTAGCAGCGGGCGTGAGAGGGCAGAACCAAATTACAGCTTCCAGCTGCCATTTAATGATAATGTCCCTTAGTTGGACATAACTTGCCTTTTACAAAGCCCTTTTCCATGTATGATCTCGTGGAAACCTTCCAATAACCATGTGCACCCTAGCTTGTGTGGGTATAGCTTGTGTGGGTATTAACATTATCCCATTTTATAGATAGGAAAATAAAATTGAAACACAGAGTGGCTTCCTCCAACACCCACAGCTCTAAGTAGCAGAGCCCAGATGGGGACACGGCACCGTGACCCAGCTTGAGTTCCACTGCACCTCCCTGGGACTGAGACACTCAGACATAAATAGGGTGTGACAACAGGGAAGTAAAAACCTGGGCCCCAGTGAGAACGTGCCTGACGGTGTACATTTGACAGACAAAGAAACAGAGGCCTGAGAGAAAAAGTGATTTTAAAAGTCACAAGTGGTAGAAGAACATTAAATTGGCTTTTTTCTCTGTGGCCTTTTTGTAGCTGCCAGGTGGAGAAACGTGACTCTCCAAGTTCCAGGCAGGGATCCTTGCAGCAGACAGTGGATGTGGCAGTTGGAGTGGCGCTGTCCCTGATGGAGGGCGTTGAGAGACGCGGGCCTCCCGATATCATGAGGGTCCCCTCTGCAGCTCTGTAGGTGCCCACTGTGCCTTCTGGAGCCTAGGAACTGGAGAATTCCAGGTGGGAGCCCCTAGGCTGTAAAATCAGCCCCTTCCCCCAACACCAGGCGGGGAGGCCAGGCCTGCCTGCTTTCACAGCTCACTCGGAGAACCAGTCTGCCCCACCCGGCCCCACCCGGCCCCACTCATCTGCTTGTGGCCTCTGGAGAACCCGCTCCTACCCCAACCCCCACCCCATCCCTTCACTGCTCCTGGAGACACCTCACTGCTGGATGTGGGACTTTTGGAGTTCCTCGTCCCAAGGAAATTGGTATTTTAAACAGAGACAACAGGAAGGGAATACTGGAAAGACAAACGAGTCCATAAGGCAGATGTTGAGTTCCCACACATTGACACCAGCACCCCAGGTGCTCATGACCAACCCCACCTGTGCCTCCACTCAAAGCACATCAACACTGCCCTGCTCTCCAGCCCCTGCTGTCACCTGCCAGAGCTCCCAGTGTTCATCTCCTCTGCAGACCATAAGAGAAATGGGGACACTTGGTGAAGACCATGTTTTTCAAAAGCAAAATCAATAATATGCCTGAGGATGTCTCCCATATTTTTAGCAGCATTTTCTAGGTAAGCTGAACCAAAATAGAAAGGAAAAGAACACAGCTAGGGGATGGGGGTGGACACAGACACAGGCAATACCACCTCAAACCTGCCGTGTCTCAACAGGGAAGCTAAGGCCCAAAGGGCTCCCAGAGGCCTCCATTCTCTGCTCTGCCACTGTAGTTTGAGCTTAGGCACTTCACTTCTGTAGTTTCGTGCACACACACCCCCCTCCTGTCTCCCCCAAGGTTCCCCATCACCCCATTCTTAGGGGCTGCGGTGAGCACGATGGAGTGCCAATATGGAAATACCCTGCAAACACAGCCTTGCTTCATGCTTCCTCATACAGGCAGCGCAGTGGCTGGCACAGGGATCACCACTATCCTGACAGGTCCACGTGGCAGCTGGACTCTGGACCTTAACAAAGACCTGGAACACCCACAACCAAGGCGTCCTGGAGAACAGCAGACCCGGCTCCCGTGTGGGTAGACGCGTAGCTCATGGCTCCTGTAGAGCATGGGTAGACGTGTAGTTCAGGTGAACCCTGTCCCAGACTCTGCACTGTAGTCACTCTGGGGCACAACAGGTGGACAAACAGATCACCCCATGGGCCTCCTCAGGGCAGCTCCAGACCCTGCTCCCCTCATCCTCCAGCTCCTCCTGTGGGGCTGCGTCCCCAGGGCTTCCTCACTCAGTAGGGCAACCATCTCCCCCTTGAAAAGCCTCTCCCATCTCCCCAGGACTGGACATCAGTCTGATCTCTCTAAAGCACCTTATGCTGATCCCAGATTTGGAATTTAGCACACTTTTGTTTTCCCCACCAGGTTATGAACTTCAAAGGGCAGGGACTATTTTAGCGTCTCTGTGTCCCACACATCCAGCGTATAATAGGTCCTCAGTCAATGTCTGTTTAATGAACATATGCTCCTCTGCAAGCTACTGATAGCTAAGGCTGCGCAGAGAGAAAAGATGGCCCTAAGGGTTTGGAGGAGAAGGAGTGCTGATGCAATGCGAGGAATGAGGAGGTACAGGCAAAGCTGCCGCCCCAGCCACAACTGTGAGGGCTGAGTGGCTCTGCAGAGACCTGGATGAAGATGTGAGGCTCAGCGTGAGGCCTCATCTGCTCCAAAGTTCTCTTTCCTTGGAATTAAAACCCAGTATGTGACCTATGACATCAATTCAAACCCTTAAACTTGCAGCAGGCCTGCTTCACACTGGGGATGGTTAATTCTTTGTGTGGGTTAAGCTAAACAAGGGAAAACCCTTTTTTCCCTTTCCATGGGCACAATTGCTCTGCAAGTAACCACTCTAGTTTATTAAAACAACAATAGCTACCATTTATTGAGTGATTGCTGTGTGCCAGGCACTATACCCCATGCTTTACATAAGTTACTTGCCCAAGGACCTATGGTTTAAATGACAAAGCCAGAATTGAACCCCAGAACTATCTGGCTCTCACCTAGGTGGTGAGCTGAGGGGAGAAGGTGAAGGGAAAAGAAACAATGTTTCTAGTTTCTTATCAATAGGAGTGTCATCCTATCATCCCTGGGGCTATGCTGCCCAGTAGCTACCTGGGGCTATTTAAATTAATTAAAATTGAATAAAGTTCAGTTTCTCAGCCGCACCAGCCACATTTAAATTCTCAATAGCCATTTGTGGCTAGTGGCTATGGTCTGGACAGCACAGAAATAGAGCGCTGTCATCATCACGAAAAGTTCTCTGTTGAACAGCCTGTTTAGGACACCTCCTCCAAACCCAGTCAACCCGAGAGGCTGTTCTCTTTTTAGCCTAAGGGATAACTTAAGGGAGTCCCTCTGTCACTGCCCCTGCCACAATCCAGGAAGAACAGTGATAGTGAGAACACGCTATTTTTGGCCCCAATATTCCTCCTCCTGCCTAAAGGCCAAAGATGTTTCTTTACCAAATTCAAACCACTTAAAAATAATAACAAAAGGTTTCAGGAGCATCCCCCACTCCCACCAGTTTCCGTCTGTCAAGTCCCTGAGGGGCCTGTGCTATTGCATGGCTGAGCGGCCGCCTCTGGTCACTGCAGTCTACCCTCTGTCAGGCACCTCCCCTGGGGCTGGGCAGTGGGACACCAAACCCTCTCAATGAGGCTGACCGCCTTACCGGACGACTTGAAGCACGTGTCCCTTGCCAAAAAACAACCATTTTCTGAGAACTTACACCATTTTTCTTAGCTCCAGACTTGCTCCTAACAAAGAAATACAAGGATGACGTAGGCAGTTCCAGAAGCCCCAACATCACGAAGCTCACCTGGCTCCCCATGCCAGCCACTGCACTGCCTGTACGAAGCAGCGTGGCTGCGTTTGCAGGATGTTTCCACATCTGTGACCACGTGGCCACAGATCCCCACTGCAGACCTGCACTTACCTGGCCTTGGACAGGATACAAAGCTCTGCACTTACCTGGCCATAGACCTGATCTAAATCCTTTTAAGTCTTGATTTGTTTACTCATGGCTGTTTTCTGTTCCCTTGGCAACCACCTTAATCTCAGCATGCTCCAGAGTATTTTGGATTGTAACCCACTAGGATAACAAACCTGACCGTCTTGTCTTGGACTTAATGACAATGCCTCCTCCTAAATATCCTGTGACCCAGGTTTATCATTTTAAAATGAAAGAGAACGAAAACTGAGGAGGACAGTACCACCCCATCCTTGCAGAAGGCTGCAGTGTGACAGCAGAAGCAGCTTGGGCTAACAGGAGGCCTGGGATCTCTGTCAATTTGCAACAGGACCTGGTGGACAGGTCACACTATCCCCACCCCCACCCTCCTTTCCCATGTATTACTGCCCTGCCTGACTCATGGTACGATTAAATGAGATAATGGATTAGAAAGCCTTGCTAAGAGAGCTGGGGCTGGGAACCATTTTTTAAAGAGTTGAACATTAAAAAAAAAAAAAAAAGAGTTGAACATAAAGGTCCCAAGTCCTGTGCGTATCAAAATGATTTTCCACGAAGGTCCTTGAGCTCTTCAAGGGTAGGGGCTGTGTCATGGGCAGCATCCCAGAATGATAGCTGGCACACAGCAGGCTTGTTTAATGAATGAACGCTGTGAAGTCCCGGCCTGGTCAGTGAGTCATACACCTCAGTCATTCTTTGCCTGAGGGATTTGACCCTGTCCCCTTTGTGACCCAAAGCACCCATTTGTGGGAGGTTCAGTCACCTGGGATCAGCGAGCAGGCATTCTCATGAATTGGTGCTGGAGAAAAAAGCTGCAATTAGGCCTCATTTTTTTAACCCCAAGTCCTACCAGCAAAGCTATTTGACTTTTTTGATCATTAAACAAGCCACTTATGGAAAATAACACGTTCTGTTGTAAAGATGCTCCTGCAGGACTGATCTTGTCAGCATCTGCTCACATGTGCCCTCGGGCACCTGATTCACAGGGACCCAGTGTTTCCACAGATCTGTCCTTGCAGGCAGTGTTTCTCTAACCCAGGAATGAAAGACAGGACTCAGTGAGGCCTGAAGTGGGTGGGCTTGCTCAACGTGATTTCAGAATTTGGCAAGTGGCAGAGAGAAAAAAGCAAATGACTCCTGAACCTCCCCCCTGGTTAAAGCAGGGTTTGAGGAGCTGCAAGGCAGTCAAGCACTCCCTGGTGCAGTGCATGGTGGAAGGGGAGTTCCAGGAGAGAGGCAGGACATGAGAGTCAGGGGAGCCCCTAGGGCTGGTGTCAGGTGGAGGGTGCCCAGGAAAACCCTTCTGGTTTGGTTTCCCGTGGTCCTAAGTGCTGAATGCTCAAGCAGGTGGTAGCAACCCTGGCGTACAACACCCCGTGTGATTTCACACTGCATGGTTTGTGATCAAAGAACTGCTCGGGGATGCAGCAGCCCTGGCCGAGTGCTAACCATCATCGGCACTGTTACCCTGGTAAGCCGTAACAGTCAGGGCAGCCCTCCTGGTCCACCCATCACCTTCATATGTCCTTCCGTAGATCTACAACTGGAGTTTTTTCCAGATATAGAGGATTAAAGAACAGTGACCAGAAGCCAGGCTGAACGGTGGCAGCTCCCAGAAGATAACACTTCCCTGCATACAGAGAAGGACCTGGGCTGTGAGAAGTGGGCAGGTGTACTTCTTCCTTCTCCAGAGCCATGGTGGGGTGGTTTCTTCCTCCTACCTCCCAGCTACCCAACCCTGGCACCCCAACACCCATCACCACCCTCTCCAATTCCCTCCTCTCCTCTGGGAAGATACCATCTGCGGCCACAGCCTGGGCTGGAGCCCTGGGCTCTTCTGTCAGCACCAGGGGCTCAGACAACCCTGCTTTGGAAGTGTGTAAGGGGTGACCTCTTGGGGCAGGAGGCCGAGGAGGGTTTGTGGGAAGAGACACTAAACTGACTTGGAGAGGGGAAGAAGGAAAACACCCCTGGCAAGAGCTGGGCATGGGGAGTGCTGTGCTCCTAGCCTTGGGCAAATGGATCTCTGAGCACACACAAACCCGGGCTTCAGCTTCAGCCAGGGTGGTTCAGAAAGGCAAGTGAGACCATGTGGAATATTCCATCCATTTTCTCTTCTGCAACACCAGACTGATAAGGATCCAAGCCAGTCAAGTCAGCCAGCCCACTTCAGATATGCCCCAGACAGGAGTGGGAGCAGCGTGTCTGGCTCTCTCCTGCACAGCTACCTCCTCAGGTAGCCAAGCCTCAGCGGAGCCCACCCGGCTCGTGCCTGCCTGACCATCACACGCATACCAGTTCTAGAGTGGGGCCCAACCACACACACACCTTGGGCAGGGGGCAGGCAGGGATGGAGAAGGACATAAAACCACTCACTCCTTCCAAAAATATTTATTGGATTCCTACGACGTGCCAGCTCTGGCCCTAGTGCTGGGAATATGCTTGGCTCTCCCTCGCCACAGCTTCTGGCTTCCATCCTTGGTATCACCGAGTCTTGGCAACTCTCCTACAGGGGCAGCCCCTGGCCATCCTGAAGCGTGGGCAGGACCAGCTGGTGCTGCAGCTGAACTAGTCCAGACCTCAGCCACTTCACACCAGGAGACTTTCCCAGCGTCCCCAACAGGCCCCTCACTCGCTGCTTGAAGCCTGGGGTCCAACCTCTGAAGAGGGTGGTCACATCCGGGCCCGCAGTGAGGAACTCGGATCTTCCCTCCTCCTCCTCCCTCAACCCACGCTGGGACCTTTCCCAGCACCCTCTTGGGCCCTTCTAGAACTATTCTCAGCCCTTCAGCGCCTTGAGGAATCTACCGATCCTGCTATGGGGAGTTCTAAGAGCCAGCAATCCTGGCCACACCCACTCCCCACACACACCCCACAAACATCCCCCGCACCACCACGGGTCCGCTGAGGTCCCGTCCACTAGCGCGCTTCCTCCTTGGGGCTGCACGCAGGGGCCGCGCGATGTACACGCTGGTGCTTGAGCAGATGCTGCTTCTGGCTGAAGCCGCGGCCGCAGGCGGGACACAGGTAGGGCCGCTCGCCTGTGTGGTTGCGCCGGTGCCGCGTCAGATTGGGCTTCTGGCTGAAGCGGCGGCCGCACTCGGGGCACGGGTAGGGCCGCTCGCCAGTGTGGATGCGCTGGTGGATGGTGAGCGCCGACCACCACGAGAAGCTCTTGCCGCACTCGTTGCAGATGAACTGGCGCGGCTCGCCAGGCCCGGTGAGGCCCGCGCGTCCCCGGCCCCACAGCGCGTCCCGGGCCCCCGGGGACCGTTGGGAGCTCCGCGGCCGCGCGGCCAAGCCTGGGATGGCCTCGGCCTGCAGCTGGTCGCCCGGTTCCCCGGCCGGAACGGCGGGCTCAGCGGCAGCGTGGGCGCGCTGGTGGGCGCGCAGTGCGGCGCGGCTGCGGCAGCTTTTACCGCAGCTGGGGCAGGGCGCGGCCTGGGCGCCGGGCAGGTGCGTGCGCAGGTGCTTGAGCAGGTGCTGCTTCTGGCGGAAGCCGCGGCCGCAGTGCGGGCAGGGGTGCGGGCGCTCGCCCGTGTGGTTGCGCAGGTGCCTTGTCAGGTTGGGCTTCTGGCTGAAGCGGCGGCCGCACTCGGGGCACGCATAGGGCCGCTCGCCAGTGTGGATGCGCTGGTGGATGTTCAGCGACGACCACCAGGTGAAGCTCTTGCCACACTCGTTGCAGATGAACTGGCGCGGCTCGCCCGGCCCCGAGGAGCCGGAGACCGCGGTCCGGGCCCCAGGCTGGCCCCACCAGCCCTGGCAGAGCCCCAGCCAGGCCCACTCGGGGCGCCCCCGCGGCGGCCCCGGCCGCAGGCGACAGGCCCTGCGCGCCGCCGCGTCCCGAAGCAGCTCGTGCAGGCCGGCGCGGGAGCCCTGGCGGTCCCGGGCGTGCGCGCGCTGGTGGATGCGGAGGCCCACCTGGTGACGGAAGCAACGCTCGCACTCGGGGCACGAGTGGGTGGCGGGCCGGGAGTGGGTCTTCTGGTGCTTCAGCAGGTGCTGCTTCTGGCTGAAGCGCCGCGCGCACTCGGGGCAGCAGAAGGGTCGCTCACCAGTGTGGTGCCGCTGGTGGCGCGCCAGGTTCGGCTTCTGGCTGAAGCTCTTGCCACACTTGCCGCAGAGGTACGGCTTCTCCCCGGTGTGGGTGCGCTGGTGGATTTTCAGGGACGACCACCAGCTGAACCTCTTCCCGCAGTCCAGGCACACAAAGTGACCCTCGCCGGCGGAAAGCGAGGGGCTCAGGGGACCGGAGGCTGACCCGGGAGCCCGGCCTGCCAGCCCCGCATCATGCTCAGTGGGAGGGGCCCACCTTGGACTCCCAGACTCCTCCTGTCCCCCCAGGGCTCGAGGCCGCCCCATGGTCTGGCGTGGCGGGAGGCCCGGGTGCTGCTGGAAGATGTTCTCCTTGTCCTTCTCCGCAAGCATGACCTGCGGTGCCAGAATCTGCAGCAGCCGCTCCGGCTTCTCCTGCTTGACCTTCATCACCAACCCAGCTCCTGCCAGAGGCAAGCAGGAGAGAGGAGGGAGAAAGGTCACTGCTGCTCCGCTAGGTGGGATGGAGAGAAGGAGCGAGAGGGAAGGGGTGTGGGAAGGCAGAGAAGGGCTGAAAAGAGAGCACGAGAAAAGGCAGAAGGGAAAGATTTTAAAACGAACAGAAGAAAACAGGGGCAAGAGAAGAAAAAAGAGTAAGGAAGGCAGAAAGGACAAGGGCAGGTTAAGATATAGAAAGGAGTAAAGGAGAACAATACAAGAAAGGAATCATAAATGAATTACTCGGGTGCCCAGGTCACAGGATCCCTGAGACGCCGGCTGCTCTACCTTCTCCACCCTGAGGCCCAGGAGATGCAGAGAAGGTTAAAGAAACCAATCCAGTAAAATCTGCTGACCCAAGGGGCAAGGAGAAAGTGGCCAAGCTGCAAAACATACCATTATTTTTCTAAGAGGATCCATGTGCTGGAAGCTTTCTAAGCAAAGGCATGCCCAGTCCTCAGTGGTCAGGGAGACCAAACCCTGGGTCACTGCATCACCGTCTATACCAGCGGGGCCCCTGCTCCAAGGCAGAAGCCATGGTGGGGGAACACTTCACCTGCTGGGACCTTGGCTGTCTGGCAATTCATCTTCCTTCAACAAAACCAAGAACAAGAAAGTAGGCCAGAAAGAAAGACCTCAGCATCCAAAAGAGGTGTCGCCTTGCCTTTGTGCTAAACCTAATCCACTTTGCTCTCGAGGGTCCCACACCCACTGCTCCCAGCCCACATCTTGGGCCATACACAAGTCTACAGAGGCAGTTTGTTTTCCTAGCTCAGAATAAGAAGCCATAAGGAAACCGTTTGCCACAGACACTAAAGAATGCTTACTGTGTGATTCCATTTATGTGAAGAGGAGAAGCCGGCAAAATGAAACCAAGAGTTAGAAGTCAGGATAATGCCCTATTACAGAGGGCACTGTGGGTGGAAGGCAGCATGGGCTCTGAGGTTCTGGCAATGTTCTCCATTGATGTGGGTGCTAGTTACAGGGGAATGTGTGCTGTATAAGAATTTATAGACCTTGTGATCTACGCACCTTTCCAAAAAGGTTTACATGTAATAAAAAGTAGGTGGAATAAAACAGCTGTGAACAAAGAAAAGAGAAAAATCTTTAAACAGATGTCAATGTTACAAAGACAACAAAATAACCCCAAAGGAGGTAGAAGAACAGCATTAATAAAGATAAAAACAGATTACAGATAAGGGACATGTAGCTGCAAAAAGGATTCTGAAAATCCCCAAATACTATATATGGACTTTATATAAATAAATTTGAAAATCTATATAAAATAGAAGATTTTGCAAGAAAACGTAAATTAAAACTGACCCAAGAGTAGGTGGAAAATCTGATGACATAAACGACTAAAAGAGCCTGAGAAGCACATCTCAGTCTACCTCAAAAATGGGTAACAGGCTCTGTAACTGTATAAACAGGTGCTGCTAAAGCCTCAAGGGAAGGACCATGTACACCTTATATAAACTACTACAATGAATGGGAGCAAAGGGAAAGAGAAATCTACAAGGTTAGCATAACTCCAGTATCAACCCAAGACAAGAATGGAGGTGGGCAAAAGGTTTATCATTCTTTGAACAGAGACACAAACATTAGCAAAGCAAGTTCAGTGGTATTAAAATAATAACATACCCTAACCCTGCTGAGATTTTCCCCAGGAAAGCAAACATGGCCCAATATAATTTATAACGTTACCTTATTAAAAGTGAAAAAACTCCCAATAGATGTGAAAAAGTCATACGATAAAATTGAACATTATTTCTGGAGGGAAGGTTTGGAGGAGGGAGAAGGTAGAGGAGGAGGAAGATGAGAGGGAGGGAGGAGGGGAGGAGACAGAGGGAGGGAGGGAGAGAGAGACAGACAGACAGAGAGAGAGAGAGAGAGAGAGAAGAAAGCTCCTAGCAAACTAAGAATAGAGGAAACTAAGTTGACAAAGAATCAAAGAATGTACTCTAGAAATTACAGCAAACATTATAACCAAAGGCAAAAGATTAGAAGCCCATTACAGTTAGCAACAAAATGCAATGCTCACCATCCCTGAAATCAGTTGGCTGTCCTTGAGGAACTAGCCAAGGCAGAGGGGAAAACAAAGAGAAATGCATCAACACTGGAAAGGAGAGGAAACTGCCATTTGCTTATGATTATTAACAACCTGGAATGTGCAAGGGAATCCACTGAGAAATAGAAATAAGAGTTCAGCAAGATTGCCTGGTACAAAACCATACAAAAATCACTTTTTAAAAAATGGCAACACAAGCAACTAGGAATATATCTAATAAACATGCAAAACTTATATAAAGAAAACTTTCAAACTTTACTAAAGAGATGAAGAAAACTAAATGAAAGGAGCAATATATCATATTCTTAGATGAGGAGCTAAGATGTTCTTCACTCTGAAATAATGTTTAAATTCCGTGTAATCCGATTTCAGTAAATTGTAACATTTATCATCTATACAAATTGCCCAGAAAATCCTAAAAATGAACAAAGACGACTTTGGCTTATATGACATTAAAAGCAAAAATGCTACCACCCTACACATATGAATGGCTAGAATTGAATAGAATAGAATGAATGGCTGGGCATGGTGGCTCATGTGTGTAATCCCAGCACTTTGGGAGGCCGAGGTGGGTGGATCACCTGAGGTCAGGAATTCAAGACCAGCCTGGCCAACATGGTAAAACCCCATCTCTACTAAAAATACAAAAAATTAGCCAGGGGTGGTGGCAGGCACCTGTAATCCCAGCTACTCAGAAGGCTGAGGCAGGAGAATCACTTGAACCCGGCAGCAAGCTGAGATCACACCATTGCTCTACAGCCTGGGCAACAAGAGCAAAACTCTGTCTCAAAAAAAATAAAAATCAAATAAAATAAATGAGAGTGGCTAGAATCCAGATCACTGGCATGTGCATACAGTGAGGCTGAGCAGCAACAGGAGCTCGTTCCTTCCTGGTGGAAATGCGAAGTGCTGCCACCACTCTGGAAGGCAGTTCAGCAGTTTCTTACAAAGCTAAATACAGGCTTACCATCCAATCCAGCAGTCGCTTTCCTAGGTATTTACCCAAAAGAGCTGAAAACCTCTGTCCATACAAAAAACTACACATGGATTTTTATAGCTTTATTCCTAACTGCCAGAACTTGGCAGTAACCACAATGTCCTTCAATGGGTGAATGGATAACTCCACATGATGGAATATTCGTCAACAATAAAAAGAAATAAGCTATGAAGTCAAAAAAGCCATGGAGGTACCCTACATGCAAACTTCTAGGTGAAAGACACCAACGTAAAAGGCTACACACTGTATGACTCCAAATATATGACATTCTGGAAAGGGCAAAACTACAGAGAGAATTGAAAAACCAGTGGTAGCCCGGGGTTGGAGGGCAGGGAGAGATGAACAGGTAGAGCACAGGGGACTTGGGGGGCAGTGAAATATTCTGTATGATGCTCTAATAGTGATACAGGACATTATGCCTTTGTCAAAACCCATGTAAGGTACAAGATCGAGAGAACCCTACTGTCAATTATAGACTTCAGGTAATAAAAATGTATCTATATTGGTTCATCACTTATAATAAATGTACCACACGAATGCAAAATGTTAATAATAGGAGAAACTGGAGCTAAGGTATAGGAGAACTCTACTTTCTTCACAATTTTTCTGTAAAGCTAAAACTGCTCTAAAATATAAAGTCTAGGTTAGACACAGTGGCTCTTGCCTGTAACCCCAGCACTTTGGGAGGCTAAGGCAAGAGGATTGCCAAAGTGCAGGAGTTGAAGACCAGCCTAGGCAACATAGTAACACCTGTCTATATAAAAAATTTATTAAATTAGCTGGGTGTGGTGGTGCACACCTGTAGTCCCAGCTACTCTGGAGGCTGAGGTGGGAGGACTGCTTGAGTCCAGGAGGCTGAGGCTGCAGTGAGCCCTGATCGTGCCACTGTACTGCGAGAGAGAGAGAGTGAGCGAGCGAGGGAGCGACAGAGAGAGAGAGATCCATTTTGGAAAAAAAGAAAATAAAACCCAACTCTTGACTGACACCGTTGTTATTGTTACTGGCATGACTGTTCCATGGTGGGCTTGGTGACTTAAGGCTGCAAGTCAGATTCTCATCCACAAAAAATAGAAGTAAAAATGCTAAATATAATCATTACAATAATGTACAGTACACATCATAGATAAATAGGCCAATGGAACAGAACCATTTGATACATGATACAAGAGACATTCCAAGTCAATGGAAAAAGGCTATTCATTGACTTAGAACCAACCCTCTCTTTGAGGAAAATATTTAAGTTAGATTTGCAGTGCAGATTGTTTATAAAAATCAGTTCCAGATGGACTTAAGTGCCAGCTTAAAAAAGAAAATGGAAGTATTAGAAGAATTGGGAGAATTTGCTTAGAATCCAGAGATAATTAAAAGCCTTCTTAAACAGGATACAAAAGATAAAAACTAAATTTAAAACATCTGTATGACAAAAGATACCATAAACATAAGTCCGACAGAAATGGGAATTTTGGCCAGATGCAGTGGTTCACGCCATTAATCCCAACAATTTGGGAGGCTGAGGTGGGAGAATCACCTGAGGTCAGGAGTTCAAGACCAGCCTGGCCAACATGGTGAAACCCCGCCTCTACTAAAAATCCAAAAAAATTAGCTGGGTGTGGTGGTGCGTGCCTGCAATCCCAGCTACTCAGGAGGCTTAGGCAGGAAAATCACTTGAACCAGGGAGGCAGAGGTTGCAGTGAGATGATATCGCACCACCGCACTCCAGCCTGGGCAACAAAAGCAAAAACTCTATCTCAAAAAAAAGAAGAAGAAAAAAGAAATGGGAATTTAGAGCAGCATTTTCCCATAGAACCTTCTACAATAGTGGAAACAGTTTACATCTGAGCTCTTAAGCCACATATGTTTACTGAGCACTTGAAATGTGACTAGTACAATTAAGAAATGACATTTTTAATTGTATTTAAGTTAATTAATTAATATTTATTTATTTATTTTTGAGACAGAGTTTCCCTTAGTCACCCAGGCTAGAGTGCAATGGCGCGATCTTGGCTCACTGCAGCCTCTACTTCTGAGGTTCAAGCGATTCTCCTGCCTCAGCCTCCCAAGTAGCTGGGATTACATGCGCCCGCCACCATGCCTAGCTAATTTTTGTATTTTTAGTAGAGATGGGGTTTCACCATGTTGGCCAGGGTGGTCTCAAACTGCTGACCTCAGGTGATCCACCCAACTCGGCCTCCCAAAGTGCTGGGATTTCAGGCGTGAGCCACCGCGCCTGGCCATACTTAAGTTGATTTAAACCTAAACTTAAACTAGAAGAGTTCTATATGGCTAGGCCATGTGCTAGACAGTGCAAGTCCATGTGCAGATATAGAACAAATGCTTAGTATCCAGACTATAAAACAGACTCCTATACATGATAAAAAGTTCTGGGCCGGGCGCGGTGGCTCAAGCCTGTAATCCCAGCACTTTGGGAGGCCGAGACGGGTGGATCACGAGGTCAGGAGATCGAGACCATCCTGGCTAACCCGGTGAAACCCAGTCTCTACTAAAAAAAATACAAAAAAAAACTAGCCAGGCAAAGTGGCGGGCGCCTGTAGTCCCAGCTACTCAGGAGGCTGAGGCAGGAGAATGGCGTGAACCCAGGGAGGCGGAGCTTGCAGTGAGCTGAGATCCGGCCACTGCAATCCAGCCTGGGCGACAGAGCGACACTCCGTCTCAAAAAAAAAAAAAAAAAAGAAGTTCAACCCCACTAGTCATCAACAAAATGCAAACTAAAAGTGTAGCATCTTTCAACCCCTCATACCAACAAAAATTTAAAAAATCAATAATACCTCTACAATATGCGTGGACACTACACAGAAGAACTAGTATACACATAGGTAATCTGAGAGCATAAACTGGGGCAGAATTTGTGGAGGACAATCTGACAGTGTTTATTAAAATTAGAAGTGTGGAGAGCCTTCTGGCCCTTTCCAGCCAGCAATTCCATCCCACGTGTTCACCTAAGAAATACTGACATACCAGTGTAAAGAGGAATGTCCAGGAATATTCACTGAAGTGTTCTTTGTAATTAGCAAACAATGAAAAATAACTTAATTATCCTAAAAAATAGTTCCCTTCATAATATGGAATACTATGCATCGACTAAAAAGAATGGAAAAGAACTATGTATGCCAATATGAAAAGATTCTCAAAACATTTTAAGAGAAAGCAAAAAACAAGTTGAAAAACCATATGAATCATCTGATTGAATTCATAAAAAATTAAACCATGTCTCTACAAATGCACACAGGGATGATCCAGGATGAGTTACAACAATCTGAGACCGGTGGTTGTGCTGTGTCCATCATGTGGCTGATGGCTGGTTCCCCCTCAGCCCTCTCCAGCCAGAAAGATGACTGCGCGCCAGAAAGCCCCAGGATGCCAGGACAGTGCCGTCACATCCACCTGCCAAAGGACCCCTGGCAGACATAAATGACTGGGTTGGGTGAGGTGCTAAGCCCAGCAGCATCCCTGGAGGCCCTGGAGCTGAGGTGGAGTGTGCTGGGGCTCCAGCAGCCCCAGGCACACTCCCAAGGGTTCAGGTATCCATATGAAGAGCGCAGGCCACTGGCCTGCCTGTGGAGAGTCCTGAAATAATGGCACCGCTCCTCAGTCATCATGAAAAGAATCATGTTTTAGGTTTTAATGGTTCCGATAAAATTAAAAGGTGCAAAGCACGGATTATTGCTTAATGAGTACAATTTCCCAGGTAATGAAAATGTTCTGGAAATAGATGGCGGTGAAGGCTAAACACTGAATGTACTGATGCCACTGAACCGTACACTTAAAAATGGTTACAATGGTGAATATCATGCATATTTTGCCACAATAAAACACACACACACACAAATAAAAATTAAAAGTTGCTTAAAAGGGGTAAGCTGTCAATTGTCTGAAAAACAGGGTCCTCCAAATGAGTGGTTCCCTCAGTCTGGCCAGAGGCCAGTCCCCACACGCCTCTGTGTCTCCAGCAGTCTAGGTTAGTGTTTTCCAAACTCTTCCCTAAAACCACAGGGTTCCCCAGAAGCTGCCATAGAGAGGAGAGAGGGCCCTGGCTGACTCCACAGCTCACATCAACCAGAGCAACCTCACAGTGACTCAGGATCCCATGTATGAGTCTGTGTAGGGAAAGAGCCTTCTATAACACGCTGCGCTCTAAGTTCCACTGGAATTTCCAAAACACACATGCAGCTAGGGTGCTCCTGTCACGCACCTGGCTCCTCAGACAGGCACGCAGGTACATGGCTAGGCTCCCTGAGGGTCTGTGTCCACACACCACACTGCCACGCTTTGCACTTGCGGCCACGTTTCTCCTTTACCCCACTGCCTGATTTTTGTCTCAGTCTTGGGTCTCCTGACATGATATTCCTGGGAGGGGAGGCGGTTCTTCCCATAAGGGCAATGAGGCAGGGGCCCTGAGGTCTATGGGGCAATTCCCCTGGGAGTAGAGGGAGGTAAAGAAACCAGAGTCACACTGTGCCGAAGGGCAGGGCTCCCAAGGGTGCTCTCGACTCAACCCTGCCGAGGGGCCTAGAGCCCTTCTGCAGCCAGGCCACACACCACATGCGACAGGGCATGCCAGAAAGGGCTGCAAGTGCTACTCACAGACGCCAGGGGCTGCTCCACCTCAGGCACAGGGATGCTGGGCAGGGGCTCCAGTCAAAAGCACGTGACTGTGTGGGGAAATTTTCCACTGGCAGCATGTATTTCATCACAACCAGCTCTAAGCGGCTTAGCCAATAAGGACCCTGAACTCTGAGTGACCTCCAGGAAGCATAAATGGACTGAACTGAAGACACTGTCCTGACTCATGAGCCACAGCTTTGTTCCAACTGTCCTACCTAGAGTGCCAGCTTTCCATGCCTAATTAGTATAACCCCACAAACTCCCTGTTCTAGCATGTAAATAACACCTCAATTTCTACAAGGCATGGGTGCACATGTGTCCCCTTGCCAGGCAAGTTAATGGACCAGGCTTTGTCATTTTTTGAGCTCCCATAGCCTCTGTCATTGTTCCATTCTTTGACATGGCTGTCCAAGCCCTGGTCCCCACCCTCAAATTCTGCATCAATGGGATGTACTAGCTACTGGCTGAGGGCGTTGGCTTGCGCCTGGCTTCAGAAAAGATAAGGGCACGCGACCTCAGCGGAGGAGACCCTGGCTCCCCTGCCTCCTCTCTCTTCTCTCTTACCTGTGCGGTCACCAGCCAGGCCACCCTCCATCCCTGGAGGCCTCCCAGCATCAACACCGGCTGTGTCCCTTTCCTGTCATCTGTCAGAAAGAGAAGCAGAAGAAAGAGAATGGGCCTGTGGGACAAGGACAGAACTCAGGGTCCCCAGCCCCCCTCCCATCCCATAAAGCACTCTCTTTTCCAAAGAGCTTTTCTATCCATAGCCACATTCAACGTGGGCAGGGGCTCTTTCATTGTACGCATACCTGCTGAGAAAGTAAAAGAGCCCTAATTCCCATTTTACGAAAGAGGAAACTGAGACCATGAAGGACCCCTGATGTGCCCAGAGTCATGGAGGTGATGAACAGCAGAGCTGGACAAAATCCCAGGTCTTCTAACACCCACACCAGAGCCCACACCCTCAACATCCGCAGGGCAGCGTGTGATGGACGCCATACTTGAGAAGCAGGAGCCTGGAGTAAGGTTAGAGATATGTCTGCAACTGACTACGAAGAATGCACCTGGAAGGCAGAACGGCCCTACATGTTTCCTCAGTCACCAGCCCCCTCTTTCAAAGTCCTCATCCATGTTCTAGCACAAACCCTCTGGGGAGCTTCGGGGCCAGCCGTCTCCATACAAGAACACACACGGTCAACTGGGCATTGCAAAGCCCATGCCCAGTTCGCTGATCTAGGATTCATCTTTTTTTTGTTTTGTTTTTTTTGAGATGGAGTCTTGCTCTGTCTCCCAGGCTGCAGTGTAGTGGCAAGATCTCGGCTCACTGCAAGCTCCGCCTCCCAGGTTCACACCATTCTCCTGCCTCAGCCTCCCAAGTAGCTGGGACGACAGGCGCCCGCCACCACACCCAGCTAATTTTTTGTATTTTTAGTAGAGATGGGGTTTCACCATATTGGCCAGGCCGGTCTCGAACTCCTGACCTTGTGATCCACCCACCTCGGCCTACCAAAGTGCTGGGATTACAGGCGTAAGCCACCGTGCCGGCCCCTGGCGCTTCTATATACAGTCACCAGCCTAACTCCACTTCCCGTTTGCTCTCTAACATTTTTGCCACCTGAAGTGATCTTAACTTGTCTGTTCCCCACCACACCAAGGCCAGGAGCTCTTCATGCTTGCCACCGGATTCTCAGGGCCCAGAGCAGAGGGCACACAGAGGGCCTGTAACAAACGCAGGTGGCAGGAATGTGCTGCTCCACCTGGCCAGGAGCTGTGCAGCCTGAAGACTCATCTCCTCCTCGCTGGGGGCGCGCCTCTCCTAAGGACAGGGATGTGGTCCCGTGCGCCTGTACCCCCTAGCAGAGCAAAGACGTGGCTGCCCCACGGAGATGCGCAGCTCATCCTTCCTGCTGCCTCAAGGGAGGGGCTCTTCCAGATTTCAGTCAGCCCTTCCTCCCAGGCACCCTGGTTCGGCCACCCTCACAGAAACACCCACCCAGGCCCCAAGAGCCTCGCAGAGACCCAGCCTACCTCTCCCAGGTCCCCTTCAGAGCCCAGACACTGGGGAGCACACACCCAGACTGGCGATCTGGACCCTGACAAGAGACATGGGGGGAAGGGTGAATATGAATCTAGAAAATGCAGAAAGTCATTTTCCCTCGTACAAAGAGAGGAAGAGACACCCCCTTTTTCAAGAGCAGTTTAGAAACTTCTAATTAATA
Organism: Papio anubis; assembly: GCF_008728515.1. NCBI lineage: Eukaryota > Metazoa > Chordata > Mammalia > Primates > Cercopithecidae > Papio > Papio anubis. Next base: position 8,893,896 of record NC_044979.1, read on the forward strand.
AGCTCTATCTCTGTCTTTTTGAGATGTATGTGATTTTTTTTTTATTTTTTATTTTTGCAGTAAATGCTCCTCAAGTAGAAATAAATCTTTTTAAAAGTTAAATAAGGCTGGGCGCGGTGGTTCATGCCTGTAAACCCAGCACTTTGGGAGGCTGAGGTGGGTAGATCACCTGAGGTCAGGAGTTTGAGACAAGCCTGGCCAACGTGGGGAAACCCTGTCTCTATTAAAAATATAAAACTTAGCTGGGCATAGTGGCACACGCCTGTAATCCCAGCTACTCGGGAAGCTGAGTCAGGAAAATTGTTTGAACTCAGGAGGCAGAGGTTGCAGTGAGCCGAGATTGTGACAGAGTGAGACTGTCTCAAAAAAAAAGCTAAATAAGCCTTCTGCCAACATTACAACCCAGGACTGTCTTTCCCAAGGTCCTGGGGGCCACTTCTTTGAAATTTAAAGATCAAGGAAGACACTACCCCTGCCTCCCAGTCTCCATGGGAGGGTAGGAGCCTAACTTCAGCAGGCGCCTGGCTCCAAATCACAAACCTATCTCCTGTCATAAAAATATGAGAACTTTATTTTTGCTGTGGGTAAAGGCAATTAGCTAACACAGATGGTCACTCCAATTACCACGTGAATTTAGGATGACCTGCGTGTGACAAATGGTAATGTCCAGTCCTCTTGCTGGAGGGCTGGTGGCTGTTTACCCTCGGAACATGTCTGTAACGGGCTGCACGCGCTGGCTATATGCAGGCTGAGAGCTCCCATCTTTGCAGTCACTCAGGGGATTGTCTGTGGTGCGCACCACATTCTGGTTTCATGCACATTCAATCTTTTAAAAACTGTTTTTCTCTTCTACTTTTGCAAAGAGCTTTTCTGGGTTTGCAAGCGATTTTGTTTTCACTTCTATTTCCCCTACAGGGGTCTGTAAGCATGCCTACTATGGTTTCTTACCGACACTCAAACCTGCTTGTGGTGCAGGGAAAAGGTGAGCAGTGGGGAAGGGGGCTGGAGGGGCCCCTGGTGGGGCTCTGATGGGTGCTGGGGGCTCCTCCCTCCCATGCCACCCTCCTCCCTCAGGGCCACTCTGTGAGCTTCTGCATGCCACATCTTGGGAAACCTCTCACCAACTGGACTTAGCATCCACCTAAAGAGGCGCAAAGGGGCTAGTGGACAGAGAAGCCACCTTGGTAAGGGGAACTCAGACTGAGGAGGGCAGAGCCCAGGCCAGAAATTCAGGAGGACAGAAGGATGGGCCTGGGTCTACACAGAGTGAGACCTCCAAGGCAAATCAAAGACAGTCCTCCTTCACCCACCCTGCCTCCCAAGAGGTATTAGGACCTAACAGCCACTCCGGGTAGTAGCAGGCCTTCCACTGTCCAGGACCTCCCAGAGCAGCTGCCTCAAGCCTCAGTGCCTCTGCCTCGGGCCATACCAGGGCTTGAGGGGAAGCAGCTTGTGGCTTACATAAGAACAGAAGTGGAGACAGAAGGAAGAGGACCCAAGAGGAAGAAGTGAGAAATTCAAGGGGGAAACAGAAGACAGGAATGAGGGGAGGCCAAGTCTTTGGGGACCCGCCTCTACCTGTGTGCTCAGGTGGGCTATGTCTGGGAAACAGCACAGCAGGTGTCCTACAGACAAAATCCAGGAAAGCCCTCCATGCGACACATTCTAGGCTGGCCAGACACCACATGTCTCCACCCTAAGCTTCTCTCCTATTCTGCCTTTCGCTCTGCTCTGCGCATGGCGGGCCCCTCCTAACCCACCATCCTGACACGTCCTCGGCCACCTGGAGACACCCAGGAGCCAGGTGAGCAGGCTGCCCAGCAAAGCCCCCTGGCTGGAAGACAGGCGTCAAGGGCCAGACGCGCCATCTGCCACCAGTGCCCACACCGAGTCTTGGAAGGCCGCTTCGTCTATCGCACAAGGGACCCTGGACCCCTACCGGACCACCTGTCTTCTCTGCTGCCCCTCGGGCTCTGAGGGGAGCAGGACACACAGGGGCCCCCTTCCCACACCTGACTCTGGCCCGGCCCTCCCCGCACCGGGTCAGGCTGCAGTTCAGTAAGAGCCCGACAGTGGGCAGGCCTCAGCCTGGGCCCAGCTGCCATGACAACTGAGGACCAACCACACAAAGAGGGGATTGAGCTAGCAGCAGGTGGAGAGGCCCGGGGCAGGGGGAGGCAACAAAGGAGCTTTGGTTGTGGCAGAGACTTGGGGGCGGGGAGGCCAGACAGCAGCTGGGGGAGGAGAAAGGCCACAGGCCAGAAAGAGGCAAGGTCGTCCCCATCGCTGCCCCTGGAACCTCCCACCAGCCCAGCACAGCTCTCACAGCCTCAGCGCCCCAGGTCAGGCAGTCAGAAGCAGACCATGCCGCAGGTATCATCTGCTGCCAGTGGAGCGGGAGCAGGATCCACCACCAGGCGCTAAGGCTTTGGTGGGTGGGGGCAGCTCCCCAAACCCCAGCCAAAGGCCTAGTATCAGGCCCTTCTCAGCCCTGAGGTCCCAGCAGGTCCTCACTTGCTGGGCACTGTTCAGCTGGTCTTCTGTAGGAGACCTCCACAGAAACTGGCCTCCCCAGTCCCAGCCCATGCCCAGCCAATGCCTCCCTGCCCATGCTGCCCCCTTCTACGGCCTCGTCCTTCCCAACTCCACCTGGTCCCCAGAGCCTCCCTGCCCTCTCCCCCAGCCCATTCCTGCTATGTCCTCACCTAGTTCTCTCTCCCTGTGAGACCCCCTCACTCAAGTCAGCCCCAGGGAACGGGGGCTTGCTCCCATGCCTGCACATCCCTCACATGTAGAAGGTGTGTAATGTGTATTCAATGAATGTAAGAATGAGTGAATGAAACAATGGAGGACTCAAGAGGTGGCTCCTCAGGCTCCAGTCTTCTGTCACTATCAAGAAATCCCTCAGGACCAGGCAATGGTATTCTCTGCCTGATTTCAGTTAACAGCAGATGGTTTTAATTTAAATATATGACCATAGGGACATGAGAAACTGATGTAAACCACACACAAACATACCCAGATACAATCATATCTAAATACAGCTAAGTAAACAAAAGTTCAAAGACACAAAACTACATGAGAACACCTGCAAAACTGTCTATGCAAATAGAGAATGTGAGATATTTTTTTAAACTCACAGACACACCTACAGATCCACAGACATACAAATATGCCACTGTGAACCAGGTCAGCACAAATCATTGCACAGCACACCTACAAACACAGAAATGCAAAGTCACCCACGACACAAGTATCCTTGTACACCCATGGCCATCCTATCACGCCCACTTGCTCCAAGGGAAAGAACTCAGAGAGGTAGAAACAGAAGCAACATACCCTCATCGAGCCAGGAGGCTAGGCCGCGAGTCACCATTGGATGACCTGTGCCGGGTGGGATAGGTCAGCAGGAGCTGCAGCTGGCTGGAGAGGCGTTACCGCAAGACAGAAAGCCCTAGAGACAATGAGCCTGTGTCCAGCAAGCCTGGTGCAGCCTGAGATCCTCCAGGGCCTGGCCTGTGGGCTCTGGCCCAAGGGGATGCAACGGGTCCTCTCCCCTTCAGTCAGCTTTGGGTGGCCTGAGCCGCCACCTGGCTGGCTCCTCAGCCCTAGTCTCCCCCTCAAAGCCCACTGCCTGAGGCTGGCAGGGATGGCCTTCTCAAGGCCACCCTTCCTGGTTTCTCCCCTCAGGACCCCATGTCTTAGTCAGGAGTCCCAAGTCCCAGCCCACCCATCACTGAGCCGCTGCTAGTCCCTGGCCAGTCATTGTAGGGCTTTGAGCTCAGGTTCCTGATGGCATGGGTGAATGGAAATACCTGCTCTCTGAGTTTGGGAGGAGTACCACAGGGCAGCAAGCCTGAGCTGGATGCACCGGGCAGTGTCTGTACAAGCCTCTCTGCCACTGTCCCCGCTGCTGCTCACTCTTCCTAAGCCATTACTCCTTCCAGCCACTTGGGAATCTCAGAGGCCCCCAGCGCCACACAGGAGCCTCCACACTCCACCCCGCAGGAGGAAGAGGGTTTGCCACGGCTGTGGTTGTGGCACTGTCTGTAAAGCCCTCCACTTACCAGGGCAGTTCTGCATGCCCCTCCCAGAGGTCCCAGCCCAAACCAGGTGGGCATCCCCTCCCCCACCTGGAGGCCTCCATCCCCACATCCAGCATCAGCCTCCCACCACAACTCCCCTGTCCCACCCACCATGACCCACCCTGCTCCTGTCCAACTTCCCGGATCCCACTCAGCACAAGGCCACCCCCACTGTGACCACTCTCCCAACCCTGACCCTTCCCCTCTTTCTACTCCACCATCTCCAGACCTCAGTCTCTCAAACACCCCAGTCCTCAATCTGGGGAGGGAACAGAGGAGGGAAGCCAGGGGAAAGGGCAGGCCGCCATCCCACCCAAAGAGCAGGCCATAGTGGAAAAGGCCGTTGAAAAGCTCCAGACAGGGACTGAGATTGGGTTTGCTTCTGGTTAGCCACGTGATCCCAGGCAAACCACTTTCCTTCTCTGGGCCTCAGTTTCCCCACCTAAAAATGGAAATAACACTTGCTCGTGGTATAGAATTGTTATATTGAGTGGGGCAGGGGCGGTCGGGGGAGGGATGGCGGGATGCGAACAGTGTGAGAGGACTCTCAGAGACATTCCCAAGGTGCAAGACAAATTCGATTTAGGTCATTGCTGTTGCCATCACCCGCTCCCCATTCAGGGTTATAAGAACTGTACCTCAGGGTATGAACAGCCAGCCAGGTTTCATGGCTTTAGTTTGCTCCTGTCAACATTCCCAGGAGACCTGATCTGCATGCAGCCAGGTCACTTGCCTTATCCACTCTGCCTGCCCACCTCCCAGAGGTCCCCAATTCAACCCCAGCCATGATCCTGAGGTACCTCCTTCCAAGACTTCCTTCACCGGCCAGAGGTAAACACCCTTGCTGGAACTGTCCCACCCACACCTCCCCTGCCCCACAGCCCTGCCCCCTCCTCCTCAGCCACCTCCCTTCAGAGCTGCACTTAACATTCCTCCTCCCCAAATCTAATACTCAGGAACCTGTCAGGGCCTGGATCTGAGCTGAAGGTCGAGGACAAACCCAGCTGCTAACAGTCTCTGAACAGGTGTCACATTTTAATTAATAAACACGTTTCCATCCCTTGCTGCATCCAAAGGACCTTGGAAAACGAAAGTGAGATGGAGCAGGGACCCCTTCAGGCACCTGCTGCACCCTCCAATCATGAAAATAAAGGAAAATCTTGAGTTCTTTCCAGGGAAATTCCAGGCACCTAGCTGGTCCTGAGAAGTAAATGTGCAACCTGATAAGGTAATTGTAGCTAAAACAACAGCAAGGAAGTTCGACCACACCAGACGTGTGGTTGCCTATACAAACTAAAGGTAACATCTTAGAGTATGTCCTTGAGTTGTTTTTCAGAAACCCAGACCCCCACCAAATGGACTTGCTGGCACACACACCTCAGATAAGGGGGAACTGAGAATTCAACTCTGCTCATCTTTCCCCATTGCACCCCGACATGCCCCATGCTCTCGTGGCTCTTGAACTCACCATGTCCTCGCACCCTGTGACCAACGTTGGAAGGCCCTTGCTCAATTCTCCCCTTCCCAGTCCAGATTAGGGATCGCTTTGACCAGGAAGCCTTTTTGGACACACCAGGCTCAGCCAGGAGCCCCTTCTCTGTTTAACTTGTGCACCCAGGACCATTTACATGGAATCATCATCGTCATCAATATTTTGTTAGTCTGCACAAGACTACATGCATCTTAACACAGGGTCCTTCTCTCTCCCCTGCACCCAGTACAGGCCCCACACACAGTAATCCATTAATAAAAACTGTCACAAGGGAACACTTAAAGAAATTTCAGTACAAAACAGATTTGAAGCAAGGAAGCATGAAACCTTCAGCCTGAAAGGAGACAACCGCCATCTAATCTCTTCATTTTACAGATGAACATGGGAACAGTTGGCTGTGAAGCCTTGGACTGTCGTCGGCCTCCAGCCCCTGGGGCTCTGACCACACCCAGCCCCAGTTCAGATCATCTTGCTCAAAAGGCTGAAGGAGGCCCCATCTCCACACCTTCCACATGTAGATAGATATCCTCAACGTTCTTCACAGAGGGGATGCCCGCACCCACCCCACCGAATTCGCGGCTGCTGTGCCCATCTTCCTGGAGAGGAGTTCTCCGCCACACCCGACACCACACCCTTCCAACTTCTGCGGGGCTTCCCTCTCACTTATCTCCACCCCCAATCCTTATCCCCGCTCGTTTAATCACACATTTATTGAGCACCTACTATGTGTCTGTCACTCTGCAGCGAGCACAGGGGTTCCCGCCCCCAGAAGCTGATCTATCAGGGAGACGGACAGGAACCGGGAACTCGGAACAACGGGACAGCCCAGGAGGGGCCGCCCGCGGGCGACCCCTCTACTCGCCACCGCGTCCTCCCTCCGTGCTCACTAGCCTCCCTCCCGACCTCGCTGCCCTGGCCTGGGGCCCTCCCCACCCTCGGCCGCGCCCCTTTCCCCTCGGCTGTGTGGGGGCAGGGGAAACGCTTGAGACCCGGGGCTCGGGGGACGCGCGGGCTCGGGGGACGCGCGGGGCTCGGGGCACCCCAGGTCCCTGCCCCATCACTCCGCCCCAGCCCGAGCCGGGCGGAGGCAGCACAGGAGGAGCGGGGCCGGGCGCTGGTCCATCCCTCGCACCGCCCCTCCCCGCCCGAAATGCAGAGGGACTCGGAGGGAGGCGACGGGGAAATAAATACCTTTGACTTTGTGGCTAAGGTTAACGGGAACTGCCACCCCGAGGGCGACTTGGGCACCGGGCTCCCGGCCCTGGCCATTCCCGGGGCAGGCGGGGCGGGTACGGGTGTCTGATTGGCTGGCGGGCCTGGCCATCCCCGGGGCCGCCCAGCCACTCCATTGGCTGCGCCGCTCAGATGACCCGGCAGGCCCTATCGGAGCAGCCCGCGGGGCGGCCCCTTTGTTCTCTGGAGCCAATAACCGAGGGGGGAGGGCTGACCTCGGCCCCAGTGGGCGCGCAAGGCCCGGGCGCCGTGAACGCGCTAGCAGCCGGCCGCGGGGCCGCTGGGCCCCGGGGAGGAGATCTCGGGAGCTCGGGCTCCAGATGGCCGGCGGCGTCCTGGCACCCCTGCCAGGCCCGGACTCAGACTGCGACCCCGTTGTAACGCCTGAACTCAGCGCACGTTCGCCGAGCGCCTCAGCGCACCGGACGCTGTTTCTCCCTGCTGGGGACCCATCAGGACTCGGAGAGAAACCCCGGCTGAGGCTGTGGCTGCCCTCAAGCCGCGACAGCCCCACCGTAGGGTGTGATAACTTTTAGGGTTCACTACGAGGGACCTTAGAAATCATTATACTCGATATTTTCGTTTTCTGTTTTGGGGATGTGGTCTCGCTCTGTCCCCAGGGGCGCGATCATGGCTCAGTGCAGCCTCGAACCCGTGGCTCAGCCGATCCTCCCGCCCTGCTAATTTTTTTAATTTTTTGTAGAGACGGTGGTCTCGCCATGTTGCCCAGGCTGGTCTCGAACTCTTGGGTTTAAGTGACCCTGCGGCCTCAGCCTCCCAAAGTGCTGGGATTGCAGGCCCGCGCTCGGCCCAATCCCTTTGTTTTCTAGCTGAGGAACCGCTCTGAGGTTACGTTACTAGGTCGGGTTACTAGGTAGGGCTCCCATGAGCAGAATCCTTTCAGCCCAGCTGCCAACCCGGTCCAGACTGCCAGACCTTCAACGAAGAGTATCTTCTCAACTCCCCACCCCATTGTAAGGAAATTCCTCACACTTCTCCCTCAAAGGGGGCGCAGCTGGATCAACTCCTACTGGCTGGATTCTCTCCAGAGCTGCTAGAAGCTGCCTCTGGGGCCTGAGGTAGATACAGACAGAAGCTGGGCCTCTGAGACTTTCTACAAACGGTTGCTGTTGGGCAGGCAGACCTTATTTTCTTCAGTCAACAGCTGATTAAACATTTGCCACAGGCCCGGCTGCGGTTTAGCCTCAGTAGCACAGCAGGAACTGGGGACTGAGATTCGATTTTGTCACTAACTTCATGTGTACTTTTTATAAAAGATACTTTTCTGTTTCTGGACTTTGACTTATTCATCTATAAAATAGGGTTAATAATTTTCTAGTTGCCTGCACACGTTACTGAGTTTTTACCGTTAATTTGGTTATATTATCTATAGAAGGATTTGTAAAATACAAAATCATACACACCCTATAAAGAGGCCACACATCACTAGCTATCAACACTTTAGAGTCTCATTCTCCTGTTTGTTTTTTTAGAGACGGGGTCTTGCTATGTTTCCCAGGCTAAAGTACAGTGGCTATTCACAGGCACAATCATAATGCTCTTCAGCCTCAAACTCCTGGCCTCAAGGGATCCTCCCACCTCCACTATACCTGAGACTACTGGCATGCACCACCACACCTAGCTTATTTTCTGGAAGAGTACCTAGAAGAGGTTCTACAAAGGCTTGTGGAATACATTCCTGTTTCTGAGACCAGTATTCTAGTTCCAGATTTGCCACTGGCTACAAGTGTTGAGACAGAGCAGGAACCTCTCCTAGGGGTCTGCCACCAGCCCCCCATTCAATGCACGAAAATAAACAAACATTTGAGTCCCTTCAAGGGAGATTCCAGGCACCTAGCTAGCCCTGCAACCAGCAGTTAGGGAAGTGAATGAATGACCTGCTAAGCAAGAAAGTAGTAATAGTTTAAACAATAGTACCCAAATAAGAGTCACAAAATGTTAGCTTCCTCATAGAAACTGAAGATGACATCTTGACATATGTCCTTGAGTTGTTTTTCAGAAATCAGGACCCTCACCCTCTGGGCCTGTTTCCTCCTTACAGAGCAGACTTCCTCCAGACTGGCATCCCATGACCAAGGGTATTTCAGAGGTGGAAAGAATGGAGAACCTCTGGGATCCTATTTCCATTAAGAAGAAAAAAAAAAAAAAAGCTGAGGGAAGAGGCTGCTTGTGTGTTTGCAAATTCACGGGAAAAAATGTTAGGAGAATATTCCTCAAACTTTTCACAGTGTAAACAAAAAGGATTTGGGGAGTGGAATAGGGGAATGAAGGAGAGCATTCACATTAAATAGATCTGAATTATTTATTTTTAAAGATAATTTAATGCTTTTGTAATTGTAGAAGAAAACAAAGAAAAACTGTGGATTCTTCAGAAGAGGAGGGCAGCTCCTGCCAGCAGACCCCTACAACCCAGGCAGTCCTCCCCAGTGACTGCTATGGTGATAAACCAGGCAGAGCAAGGGCTTGAGAACCACTGGGCCACCCATCAAGGAACTCAGGAAGGAACCATGCACAATTTGACTCTGTTCCTGCTTTACCAGTCCCCTCAAGGCCACTTGTGTGACCTTTCTGTCCTGTGGACCTCTTTCCCAACCCCACAACAAGCAGTGGGCAGCGAAGCACTGAGGACACCCACACCCCACTTTCCCCATATCCTAGACTATTTCCTTTAAACGGGATTTTTCAAAAGGTTAGGACCCCTGGTTAGATCCCTTCTCACCCTCATCCTTGTCCCTAATGCCTCCAATACTAACCTAGATGCCAACCCAAGGACCTGCCCCTGCTCCCTGCCCATCATTTCCAGACATCGGCCTACTCTTTCCTGGCCATCTCCCCTTCCCTGGAAACCCTGTGTTCCCTCAAAGAGAAAAAATGTGACTGGGGCTTTCTTGAGACCACACCCTCTGTTCCCAGGCTTTGACAGATAATTTGCCATCAATTACACAGGTTTTTAAGTGACCCCATAAACCAATATGGAGCTTTGAAGCTGTTCTTTCCATCCTACACACTTTAAGCCCCACCCACACAGTTGGCATTTAATACTTATCTTAACCAAAAACAGCAGCACACAGCATTCATCCACTAAGTACACAGCAGTTGTCAAGAGCACAGGTTTCAGGAGTCAGACAGACTTGAATTTGAATCTGCCTCTGGTGATTACCAGTTATATGACTGTGGACAAATGTTTTCATATATAAAAGAAGACTACCTCCCACACAAGGACTCATGAGATAATTTAGGTAAACTTCACCAGGTGCCACTCACATCAACAAGTTGTGGTTATTCTTATGTGCTCTGTGCTAAATGCTGAAGATATATGCAGAAATTACTAACACAGGCAAGAAAAGAACCTATTAATGCCTGGTAAAAACAGGTACTCAAATTTGTATGAAACCACCAATTCAGGGATGCATACAGGGTGACTGCTCACAGAAACCGGGAGTCCTACAATAGGCTGGCCAGGGAGGCACTGTAGGACAGAACCAAATCAGCCCCCCTTTCCTGCCTAGCAACTGACACCTGAAAAGTCTGACCTGACCTTGAGATGGAGCGGAGACCCTCTTTTTTTCTTTCTTTTTTTGAGGCAGAGTTGTTGCCCAGGCTGGAGTGCGATGGCGCAATCTCAGCTCACTGCAACCTCTGCCTCAGGGGTTCAAGTGATTCTCTTGCCTCAGTCTCCCGAGTAGCTGGGACTACAGGCATGCACCACCGCGCCCCGCTAATTTTGTATTTTTAGTAGAGACAGGGTTTCTCCATGTTGGTCAGGCTGGTCTCAAACTCCTGACCTCGGGTGATCCACTTGCCTCGGCCTCCCAAAGTGCTGGGATTACAGGCGTGAGCCACCGTGCCCAGCCTCAGAGACCCCTCCTAGGAGCCTGCTGAGTTCTGCCCATCACTTGAAAAGCATGAGAATAAAGAAAAATGTGAGTCCATTTGAGGGAAATTCCAGGCACCTAGCTAGCCCTGCAGCCAGGAATTGGGGAAGTAAATAAATAACCCGCTAAGCAAGAAAGTAATAATAGCTTAAACAATAGTCACTCAAGTAATAGTCACAGAATGTTAGCTTCCTCAAAGAAACTAAAGATAACACCTTTTTGTTTTGTTTTGTTTGTTTTTTGGTGTGTGTGTGGTTTTTTTTTTTTTTTTTTTTTTTTTTTTTGAGACAAGGTCTTACTCTCTTGCCCAGCCTAGAGTGCAGTGGCACCATCTCGGCTCATGGCAACCTCCGCCTCCCGGGTTCAAGCAATTCTCCTGCCTCAGCCTCCCTAGTAGCTGGGACTACAGGGGCCTGTCACCACACCCGGCTAATTTTGTACTTTTAGTAGAGACGGGGTTTCACCATATTGGCCACGCTGGTCTTGAACTCCTGACCTCAGGTGATCCACCCGCCTCAGCCTCCCAAAGTGCTGGGATTACAGGCATGAGCCACCATGCCCAGCCTAAAGATAATATCTTGACATATATCCTTGAGTTGTTTTTCAGGAGCCAGGACCCCCACCAATGTCACCACGTGACAATCCCAGCACATAGACTTCAGACAGACTGGAACCAGAAAATGGATAAGGAAGTTCCAGAAATTCCTCAGCCTCTAACTCACTTTGAAACCTCCCCACTCCTGCCTTAAAAACCCTTGCTTATAAGCCATCAGAGAGTTTGAGCCTTAGCTGTCCATTCTCCTCGCCTGGTGCTCTACAATAAACGCCTTACTTTCTCTGGCTGCAAATCTGTCAGTGTTAGGCTTTGCAAACACTGGGCAAGTGGACCCAGGTTGGGTTTGACAACAACCTCAAAGAAGGCTGAACCCCGGGTGTGTGGAGTGTGGAAGCCGAGTGCTGTCTTAGCTGCTGGGAACCACCTCCCCTTCCAGAGGCTCCTTCGTCTGTTCAGCCTCTGAAGGGCTACTGGAGGCAGAGTCCAGGTATAACCAAAGTCTGTTAACACCCAGCATCCCTCAAAAGAGCTCATAGCGCTCGCTGGAGTTTCATAAAGGCCCAGGTGGTGAGAAAGATTCGGCGTCACTGGGCCCACCTAGGAGGGCAAGTGACCAAGAACATAAATCTTGGGACCAAGCTGAGAGCATTCCACCCACCACAGTTCTCCGGAGCCTCGGCCCACCACCCAGAGAATTAGCCCAACTGCCTGGGTATGCTCAGGGAAGAACTGAGGCCGGGTGCCAGAGCTCAACAAGCTGGGCATGTGGCCTGTGGCCAGAGCCCCACCCACAGTACTCCTCCACCCACCCTGGCCTTCTAGGGAGGAGAGCATGCTGCTCCTCCTGACATGTCGCAGCTCCCCAGGAAAAAGGAATACTCCCCAGACACTAGTTCTAAAACCAAATCTTTATTCTCTAGTTTGAAAAGGGGGGATAAATGGTTGTTCTGTTTAGTTCCAGAGAACAGAACAAGGCCCAATAGGTAGAAATTATAGGAAAGCAGAATTCATTCATTATAAGGAAAGATTTCTAACAATTAGAATCATCCAGGGCCTCAGGAGGTGGGGAAGTTCCTGTCACCTAAGTGCTCAAGCAGAGGCCAGGTGTCCATATGCTAGAAATGGTGAAAAGGAAACTCACCGGTAACTTCCCCTCAGCTGGCCCTCCATCACCAACGGGGCAGTCCTTGCCATGACATGCTGAGCTCTGGAAGGAGCAAAGGAGGGGCTGCGGTGTTCAGACAAGAGCCTGGACACAGTGCTGCTGACAGCCAGGGGAGGCTCTCAGTGCTGGGAGGGGCGACAGATAAAGCGAGACAGACCAAGGAGTAAGCGCCCTGGGGGTCTGCTCTTTGGGAAGGAAGAGGATGGAAGTGCTAACAGCAGATGGGTCTCTCCAAGTCTGGGAGCCTATGCAGGGGGCAGGTGGGAGGGGAAAGGAGAGGTTAGAATGGCTCGGCTTCACCTCTTGCTGCTGGCAAAGGCCCAAGTGCTGTCTAACAAGGCCAGCAGGTTCTCCAAGCTGTATCTAGCCCAGAGCATTCATTTACAGGACTGTACCTCGCCTACTTCCAAAAATGATCTGAAGTAACTTACAGTAAAAGACAGGGACATTAAGGCGTTAACACCAGAGGATGGAAGGTTTTCCTTTCCACTGGTGGCTCCTCTAGCCAGAGGGCTCTAAGGGGCAGATGCTATTGCTACTTTTCCAGGGCACAGGGCAGTCAGGATGGAACCTCAGCACACACCAGCTGGAGGCCGGCGTCCCTGCACTTGGAAGTGGGTTCCCTAGCCACCGGGGTTGACCTCTCTCGCTAACAGGGCCCACCCAGATCACTCCCCGCGTCTTTTGTCCCCTCTGGGATTCCCACTGTCCCCTACTCCAGCACCAGACAGGCACCCCCAGGCCACTGCGACTCCCACCACAAAGGACCCCAGCCCTCTCTCAGCCAACACCGCCCCGCCCACCGTCTCAGACATCGTGCTTCTTCTGGTGGGCCAGGAGTCTCTCCTCGTCATCGAAGGTCTGGCCACAGATGGCACAGCAGAAGGCGCCGTCCCGGATGTGGCTCTTGCGGTGAGTGATGAGGTTGGACTTCTGGCTGAAGCTGCGGTCGCAGTCGGGGCAGGCGTAGGGCCGCTCGCCCGTGTGGATGCGCCGGTGCGACACCAGGTTGGACTTCTGGCTGAAGGCTTTGCCGCAGTCGGGGCAGACGTAGGGCTTCTCGCCGGTGTGGATGCGCCGGTGCGCCGCCAGGTAGGGCTTGTGGCGGAAAGCCTTGCCGCAGTCGGGACATACGAAGGGCCGGTCGGGGGCGTGGTCGCGCCGGTGCGCAGCCAGATGGCTACCCTGGGAGAAGCGGCGGCCGCACTCCTCGCAGGCGAAGGGCCGCTCTCCGGAGTGCACGCGCGAGTGCGCCACCAGGTGCGTCTTCTTGCCGAAGTTCTTCCCGCACTCGGCGCAGGTGAAGGGCCGCTCCCCGGTGTGCTGCCGCTGGTGGGCCCGCAGGAAGCGCTCCAGCCGGAAGCTCCTGCCGCAGTCGTCGCAGCAGTAGAGGGAGGGGGGCGCTTCGGCCCGGTCCTGCGGGGGCTCTGGCGGGGTCCCCGGCGGCGGCTCCTGGGCCGGTTTCAGCGGTGCCGCCGGGGTGGGCTCGGCCGCGGACTCCTGGGGGCCGGCTGGCGGCTGGGGGCTCCCCGGGCCGGGGATGGCTTGGGCCGACCCCTCGGATCGCTTGTGAATCTTGCTGTGAGACAGCAGGTTGGGTTTGTGCCGGAAGCGGCGGCCGCACTCTTTGCACGGGTAGGGCTTCTCGCCAGTGTGGATGCGCCGGTGGGAAGTCAGGTAGGGCTTATTGGTGAAGCGCTTCCCGCACTCGGGGCACTGGTGAGGTCGCTCGCCCGTGTGCACGCGGCGGTGGGCGATCAAATTGGGCTTGTGCCGGAAGCGCTTGCCACAGCAGGCACACTGGAAGGGGCGGTCGACGGCATCCCCACCGGGCCGGGGGGCGGTCACCGCGGGGCGGCCCCTGGGCCGGGGCCCCAGAGCCTTGGCTGCGGCCTCCTCCAGGGCCTCGGCTACGTGCACCCGCTTGTGGGCAACTAGCTGGTCCCACTGGGCAAAGCTCCGGCCACAGTTGCCGCATATGAAGGGCCGGGCCTCCGGGGCGGGAGGGTGGCACCGCCGCAGATGAGCTCGAAGCTGCTTTCGTCGCCAGAAGCGTCTCTCGCATTTAGGACAAGCGATGGGCCGCTTTGCAGCAGAATGGGCCCGCAGATGCAGAACCAGGGCCACCCAGCCTCGGAAGCTCTGCCCACAGAGGTGGCAGGCGAATCCCAGGTCTGGGGTGGCAGCAGCATGGACCTGGCGGTGCAGTGCTAAGAAGGGGGCATGGCGAAAGCGACGGCCACACTCAGGGCAGGGCAAGGGCAGCCGGGCCTGGCAGCGGCGGGCGTGAAGCCACAGAGCCACCCAGCCAGTGAAGTGCCTTCGACAGTGGGCACAGCGATGGGCCCTGCCTGGAGCTTGGGCACCGGACTGGGCCACTGACGTGCCTTGTTGCCTCAGCCTGCGGGGCTCCTTCTCCAGAGTCTGGGGTGACTCCTGGGAGGGCCCAGAAAGGAGTCGGGCCTGGGCCGGGCCCATGGCCAGGGGGCCCCTGCAACGACGTTCCAGCATCGGTTCTTCCTCTGCTGAGGGTGGAAAAGCACAGTCACTCCAGAGACCAACTTACCCTGCCCCTGTTTTTCCCCTCCCAACCTCAGCCCCGGACAGGAGCTGCCATCTATGAACCCCTAGAGCCCTGGACACGGAGCTAGACTACTCTCCTGTTTCCTTGTGTGATACGTATTATTTCAATCTTGGGTTTTTAGATAACATTTCAAGGATGTTTGTCTTATGTCTTTATTGCCCTGGAAACTTCCAGAAGGGAGGGACTCTGATACTAGAATCCCCCTCATGGCAGCTACCCCAGTGTCAGACAGGGAGTAAATGCTCCAGTGCTGAATGCACAAACATTCCTGCCACAGGACTCACCAGAAAACGTGGCCACTGCTCCCTACAGTGCCTTATGCTTTTCCAAGCGCTTTCCTGCTGCCCTCTCCCTGTGTCTGCTATTTTCTGTGCCACATCTGAGCTGCACAGCAACTCTGTGAAGCTGGACAAGCAGACACTGAGCTTCCTGTTTGACAGATGAAGCAACTGTGAGGCATCAAAGATAAGGAGACCTGCCCAAGGTGACACAGTAAGCCAACAGCAGAACCAAGACTAGGGAACAGGTCTTTAAACTTCCAGGCCAGTGCTCTTTCCTCTAAAATGCCTGGGTTTGCAAAGATCTCAGAGAAAAAAGTTTCTATAGCCTTTCATTCCTAGCCCCACAGGGGAGGCACTTTCAGCATTACTAACTGCAGTCTCTGCAGGAGGCTGGAGGACAAGTGAGAACAGCCCTTCTCGGGGAACAGAAGTGGAGCCCTGGGTGCTACTCCCACCAGTCTAACGCCAGACCACTGCCTGCCCAGACTGTGCCCACATTCTGCCCGCCTGCCCTCTTCCACCCACACAAATTAGGACATTGCAGGAAGGAATGCTCTCCCTGAATCCAAGGAACACCCACAGCCTGCTGCCTTCAGGGTCTGATCACTGGCTCTCCCTCCCTCGGGGTGCTGGAGATTACTGGGGCAAGAGAAGGGGAGGGAAGATGAGATTGCAATCTCGGTCCCCTGCCCGGTCCTGCCCCAGCCTCGCCAGGGGCTGCCCCGTGTTCAGCTCTTCCACAGCTGAGGGGAGCCCAGACTCCTGCACAGGAGCCTCCTCCGCAGAAGGAGGAAGGAAGCAGTTAGGTTCCTAAGGGCCCTTCTGTGCCTGCTCACAAGCTCCAGACACATCCTTCTAAATTCCCTAGAGCCCACTCTCTTCTCAGGGAACACAAAGGTCACTCATTCCCAGTGTCAGACTGTGCACAGCGAAGACCCCAGGATATGAGAAAGGGCCATTTCCTTCCGCCGGGACGGGGACGCCTGTGCACCCCAGTTGTGGAGTGGTTTGGGAGCACAGCAAAGGACAGACTCTACCCTGGAGACTGCAGAGCTGGGGATGAGGCTTTTTCCAGCTCCTCTTGGGAATGTTCCTGGGAATACTTCCGCGGCTGCAGCGCCTGCTTCGGCCCACACTCCGGTAGCCCCCAGGTGTCAGAGAAAACTGCAGCAATAAAGACACCCCTACCCCCATGGCAGAGCTCAGACCTCTGACTGCAGAGAGGCCAGCCTTACCTGTGGGGAGGGGAGAGAAAACAGGAGTGAGGCTCTGAGCTCCTCTAGGGCAGTCAGCTTTGTGTCCTCACCAGCCACAACCCCTCCCCCCACAGAGCCACAAGCACCAGCCATAAGCCCCACACCCTGCCTGGCAGAGTGACCTTAATGGACATTGGATTAATAAATGAATGTGCCCCTTCAACAAGGAAGCACACTGCTGTCTTTGGGGATCACTTCCTTCCCTGCTAAGGTCACAGAACGAATTCTCCATGCTGTGGCCAGAGTCTGGGCTTTCCCTGATGGCCAAAGGCCGGCCTATGGCAGGAACTCTGGAATCCCTGCTGGCTCCCCTTCCCTCAACCTCCTCCCGACAGGAATTCCAGGCCTATTTCCCATGGGGCTGCGCAGGGCCAGCTGCTGTGACCAGGACTCAGTCAGAATCCCCTTCCGCATCGTGGCTGCCCGCGGGTGGCAGAACTCCCACACCGCCCTTTTGTACTGATGCGTGTCCTCCGTCCACGCTCCCGGGCACACAGGTCCCGTTCTTGCGAGTGAGCCATTTCGGGTCCCACGCACGGCGCAGCTCGCGGAGCCTGTGCGCAGGTGCGCTCCCCCACCCCCGCAGATCCAGCAGCGTCCCCCCCGCGCACTCACACACGGTCGCGCACACTCACGGTCACGCGCCCCGCAGGTGGAGCGGCCCCCCGCGGGCCCGCGGTGCCCCCCGCGCCCCTGCCGGGGTCGTACCTCTGCGGCGGGCTGTGCAGGGGCGCAGCGCCGGTCCATGGAGCCCGAAGGCCGGCCTCCGCGGCCCACTCCAGCTCCCCGCCCCGCCGCGGCGACAGCGGCAGGTTCGAGTTCACAACTGCCAGGCCCGTCCCCAACCTCCCCCCGCCGGGTTCCCAGCGCCACGTGACTACAGGAGCTGCCGAGGGTCAGTCGCCGGCTCCCGCGGCCGCGGCCTGGGGGCGGGGAGGGACGGCCGGGGCCCGGGCGCGGGCCCCCACCTAGAGCGGGCCGGGTCACCCCCGCCGCTGCTGCACCAGGGCGGCGGATCTCGGAGGGCCCGATTCCGTTGCCATGGCGACCACCAGCCCGGGTCTCTCCGGGACTGGCCGGAGCTCAAGTTTCCCGACCCTTTGTCCCTGCGGAGCACGCGCGTCCCCGGGCGACCGCGTGGCTGGCCTGTGGTCACCGGGGCTGGTCGGTCTTGGCTGGCTTATGAGAGGCTCGGAACCCGTCGGGAGACTTCAAAGAGGGCTCTGGCCGCCCCCGGAGCGTCTTGCCCCGGGCCTTTCTCAGGCCGCGCACTCCCGCCGCAGTGCGGACGCTTGCGGGAGCGGCGGTCCCGGGACGGCGGTAGCGCATCTGGAAGTCCCTAGCTTCCGATTTGTTCCAAAGTGGAGCACAAAATGGCCCGATCCTGCGAACTTTGAAAAGGCCTCTCTTCCCTGTTTTCCAGAAATTAAGAAAGAGCAGAAGTTGCTGGGCTTCCTCTGGCTGCGGGCCAGGCGCAGGACGACGGCCGAGGTGGCCGTTGGCACACGTGGGGCATTTCGCTTGGAGAGGCGCAGCAGCCTGTGTGGCGTCTGCGGTGGCAGGTGCGAGCCTGTGCCCATGACTCACCCACTAGCAGGTGGCCCTGGCTTTCCAAACTAAACACTTCCTGGGGTTTCCAGGGTAGTACAATTTCATGTACTTTCATGCTTTTCAACACAGGCAATTTTTGAATTGTATAATTAGTCGTAGAAACACTTTTTAAATCTATTGCATAAATAGGAAATAGGGGAACATAAAACACTCAGTTTTACCTCCTAGAGTCAAGTATATTTAATATTTTGGTATGTTGTCTCCGGTGTTTTCTCTATGTATGTCCATGGCATGTCTGGCATAATTGGGATAGTGCCTTGCAAAGATGTATTCTGCCTTCTTCACTTAACACGATCTTGTGAATTTTCTTCCATTTTATTATTCTTTTAAACATGATTATGGCTTTATAAAAGGAGTATATTTTTAAATGTTTTCTAAATTATCTTACAGGAAAGCTTATTAGTTTTCCCTGAGAAATGCCCATTTTCCATATACCTGACATCACAGACTTTTAAAAAAAATTAGTTTGGTTATTTCTCATCTTTTGTACTTGCATTTCTTAGAGTACTAGTTAGCTGGATTGTTTTTTCACATGGTTATTTTTTGTCAGTTTTATTTTCTTTTTTGTGAATTTGTTTATGTCCATTTGCCCACTTTTCTATTTGCCCATTTTAAAAGTTGGGAAGTTGGTTTATTGTTTGGGGGGCACTCATAAAGTACAGGTATTAAAGACTTGTCATGTTTGTTGCAGACGTATTTCCTCCATTTGTACTTTAACTTGTTAACTTTTTTTTCTTTTTTGAGACAGGGTCTCACTCTGTCACCCAAGCTGAAGTGCAGTAGCACGATCATGGCTCACTGAAGCCTGGACTTCCTGAGCTCAAGCAATCCTCCCACCTCAGCCTCTGAGTAACCGGCACTACACGGTCACATCACCACATCCAGCTAATTATTTTATTTTAATTTTTTCTTTTGTAGAGATGGGGTCTCACTGTGTTGCCCAGGCTGGTCTCAAACTCCTGGACTCAAGTGATCCTCCAGCCCCAGCCTCC
Organism: Papio anubis; assembly: GCF_008728515.1. Lineage (NCBI taxonomy): Eukaryota > Metazoa > Chordata > Mammalia > Primates > Cercopithecidae > Papio > Papio anubis. Next base: position 8,913,047 of record NC_044979.1, read on the forward strand.
CAAAGTGTTGTGATTACAGATGTGAACCACTGCATCCGGCCTACCTTTTCAGTTGTTGATGTGAGAAAGTTTTGTTTTAGTCTATGTGCTGCTGAAGCAAGCATGAGAAAGTTTTGTTTTATTTTTATTTTATTTTTATTTATTCATTTATTTATTTTTTGAGACAGAGTCTCGCTCTGTCTCCCAGGCTGGAATTCAATGGCACGATCTCGGCTCACTGCAACCTCTGCCTCCCAGGTTCACACCCTTCTCCTGCCTCAGCCCCTTGAGTAGCTGGGACTACAGGCACGCGCCACCATACCCCAATAGTTTTTTCTATTTTTAGTAGAGACGGGGTTTCACCGTGTTAGCCAGGATGGTCTCGATCTCTTGACCTCGGGATCTGCCCGCCTCGGCCTCCCAAAGTGCTAGGATTACAGGCGTGAGCCACCATGCCCAGCGAGCAAGTTTTGTTTTAATGTGCCAAAACTTAGAGTTGTGTTTAGAGAGGCAACCCCCAACCTAAAACTACATTTAATGTTTGTAGCTGTATCACAGAAAATAAGTTTTGGTAGCTAGTAGTTCAAGTACTTCCCCTACACACAGATTCTGGATTTTTTTATTCTTCATAACTTCTTGGCTAGAATCACTTCATTTATTCTTCGAAACTGAGGTGGAGCCGGCGCTCTTCTTAGAGGCCTGCAGGAAGTGGGGAGGGGGCAAGCATGGAAATAAAGGAAAATCTTGAATTCCCTCAAGGGAAGTTCCAGGCACCCAGCTAGCAACCTAGTAAACAAGAAGGTAATTGTAGCTTAAAACAAGGAAGTTAGAGTCACAAAATACTTGGTTCCCTATAGAAACTAAACATCTTAATATATGTCCATGAGTTGCTCTTCAGAAACCTGGACCCCTCTCCCAAATGGATGCTCTGGCCTGTAGACCTCAGAGAAGAGGGAGCTGAGGACTGAACTCTGCTGTTCTTTGTTCTAAATTTCTTCCTGAGGATCCTGATGGAAGTTGGGCCAAACCTAAACATTCCTTTCTGCTGACCCCAAGGTTTTAGACAAAGCTTGGCTTCCTTAACTTATCCCAAATCAGAGTCTTTGAATTCACATATGACCTTTAAGGCTCCTCCTTCAAGATATCCTGCCCTTTGAGGCCAAACCAGTGCATAACCTCCATGTATCGATTCACAATTTTGCCCATAACTTCTCCTTTCCTGAAATTTACCCCTGCTTTTAAAAACCCTTGCTTGTGGCCGTGCCCAGTGGCTCATGCTTGTAATCACAGCACTTTGGGAGGCTGAAGTGGGCAGATCACAAGGTCAGGAGTTTGAGACCAGCCTGGCCAACACATTGAAACCCCGCCTCTACTAAAAATACAAAAATTAGCTGGACATGGTGGCAGGAACCTGTAATCCCAGCTACTCGGGAGGCTGAGGCAGGAGAATCACTTGAACCCAAGAGGCAGAGGTTGCAGTGAGCCAAGATAGTGCCACTGCACTCAAGTCTGGGCAGCAGAGCTAGACTCCGACTAGGGAAAAAAAAAACACCTTGCTTGTAAGTCATTGAAGAGGTCGGATCTTAAGTATGACCCGCTTCTCCTCACTTGGTGCCCTGCGGATAAATGTGCTCTTTTCTCCGGATGCAAAACCTCAGTGTTGGTGTTTCCTCTTAATGCGCAGGGCAAGTAGACCTCAGTTCAGTTTTGTAACAAAATGAACTTTAGAATTTCTTGTCAATATTTTAAAAACCTGATTGTCTTTAAGATTCATGGCTCTCCATTCATTCAGGTCTTATTTTACCTATCCCAGTTAAGTTGACTAATTTGTACATTAACTACTTAACTTTTAAACTTTTTTTTTTTTTAGACAGTGTCTAGCTCTGTCACCCAGGCTAGAGTGCAATGCGCAGTATCAGCTCACTGCAACCTCCGCCTCCCAGGTTCAAGTGATTCTCCTGCCTCAGCCTCCCAAGTAGCTGGGATTACAGGCACGCACCACCACGGACCTGGCTAATTTTTGTATTTTTAGTAGAGATGGGGTTTCGCCATGTTGGCCAGGCTAGTCCTGAACTCCTGACCTCAGATAATCGGCCCACCTCGGCCTCCCAAAGTGCTGGAATTACAGGTGTGAGCCACTGCACCCAGCCCGACTTTTATACTTTACAAAATAAAATTCACAAATATGAAAAAAATCTTTGTCATATCACATAGTTTGGGGGTTCTGAAAATATCATCATAGCATATTGTAGAATATAGGCAAAGTTTAGTAGTTATGGAAGAATGAATTTTTCTACCAACAGTGCAATAAGAAGGTGCTCCAGTTTTTACCTAAATACTTAGTAATTTAATAGTTAACATTTTGGGAGGCTTTACTTTGTGTCAGGCATGGTGATAAACTCCTCACATACATGTCTTATTTCATCCACTCAACAACCCTATGCAATACTCTTCTGGTCCTTATTTTACAAATGTAACAACTGAGACTCTGAAATGTTCAGGAACTTACCGAAGGCTACTCAGCTGGATAGTGGCTGATTTGAACTCAAGCAGTGCCCCTCTGTCCTCAGTGTTAACCACTAAAGTTGCATGTGTGCTGGCCTGGGCACAGAGTAAGTGTCGGATCCCCCGGGGTTAATGAGTGAGTTTGGACATCTAATGCTTCTCTATTCCTAAAATTCAACTTGATTGCTACCTTCCTGCAAGAGCCTGCGAAGGAGAATTCCTTCATAGACTCACTTCTTGTCTGTAATCCGTCTTTCATAACAGAAAAGTTCTTCATTTAAACAAGGCCCTAACCTTCTTCTCTCTGCCCAGCCTCCACTAGAGGAAATGTCTCTCCTCCCAGTCAGGAGTTAACCACCTGCTGTAACTTCCTCTTTAGGCATAGCCAGAGGAAACTAAGTATGACTGTGCTTTCGCTCTGCAGAAAGAAAATGAGTGGCGAAGGAGTTGTGGAGGGATTCCTGAGCCTTTATGCCAGCTGGAAGCTTAAGGCCTTGGTATCTGAGACTTCACCCTTCAAAATGTCTTAGAGGATGGCCCAGCAACCAGCCAAATGGCCCAGTGGCCTAGCCCAGTGGAGACGGTCTCAGCTTTTGACAATCTAGCGAGAGAAAGGGCTGGACAGGAAGGGCCCACTGGACAGCGAATATTGATAGGGCCCCTGGGAGGATCCATTTTCCCCTCCAACAGCACCTGGCTCCCATTATCGGATTAGATGCAAAGTGGGCTGGCATGCCAGGGGGTGACAGGAACAGTGTCTCCAGAAATCCTCTATGAAGACACCCAAGTATTGTTTAGAAGCAGCTCTGTATCTGGAAGATGGAAAACTGCACCCACTTCTTGCAGACATACAGTTCCAGTTCCCCCTACAGGACTTGCTCATACATGCAACAAATATTTAATCAGTGCCCACCATCTGCCACTGTGCCGGGTGCCCGGCCTCATCATGAGTCAGGCAGAGGTGGTCCATGCAGCTTTCCCACAATGTGAGAGGGTGTTGAGGAGACTGTTAACGCTCATTTAACTACAGAACTATCTCTTGGTTTGGTACTTACTACAAAGTAAAACCAAGCACTTGTTAGTAATTTCTGGATGGATGACTGTGGAAAAGCTGGAGGAGACTGAGGATCAAGTGAGGAGAGATGGAGACTTCGCTTTAATGAACCTGCCCTTAACTATCATCACCGTTACCTCCTGCCTCATCCCTATAGCAAATATGCAAGACTGTCACGCAGCTAATTTCCAGGGGTTTACAGTTTGGGGAGGCAGCAGAAAGCACATCCCTCACTGACCCTGATGGGGGGCAATTCGCTGGTAGCAGTCACAGGTACACATTCCCCATCCTTTGAGCCTTCCCAGCTGGAGGGCACCAAGAGAACAGCTGGGGAGGCTCCGAAATATGAAAGGTTGTTGAGCTGAAGGCAGTGAAAAAGTAAATGGAAGAAAGCTCTCTGCCCTCCACTTGCCTAAATGCAGGATATAGATTTAGAAGCATAAAAGGTGTCCGCTCCCTCTCTCTACCAGGGAAAACAAGTTAACCACTGAAGACAACTTTAGACTCTCATGGGCCTGGAGCTGGAGCCAGAGGAATCGACATGAAGGTGCTTTACTAACTCTATTTATCTGCCGGTTACTTACTTTTCTACAAGTCCCCCCTTAGACACTCAAAGTTCTTTTCCTTTGTCCTATCACTTCCTTAAAACTTGGCTTTTCTTTGTTGAAGATGCTATACAAGTAGCTGGAATTCAAAGCTACCTCTTTGAGAACTACTCAATTCCTGCGTGTCTCCCAGGCAGATGTGAAATATACATGTTAATAAACTTCCACTGGTTTTTCTTTTGTTAATCTGTCTTTTGTAACAGGAGTCCATTCCAACCACAAATCTACGGGGGTTGAGGTAAAACCCCTACAGTGGCACACACTGAAGAAGGCCCCCGCACTTTCCAAGGTTTCCCATCTAAGGTGGAAGGAGGCCTGCTAAGTCATGTGGCAATTATTCAGGAAAAGTTCAAAGTGCTTCTACTTCTGCAGTTCTAAACATATCTTTAAGTGCATGAAAACATGTATAATGCATGACAGGGACACGCGCTGTAAGAGAAGCCCTGGGCTGAGATCAAATGTCAATCCCCAAATTCCACCACACAAGATGCTTTCCTGCCGCATATCTAGTTCCCAGCGTCTCTTGCTAAAAGAAAAAGAATCCAGCTGGTAAAACGAGTATCAGGTAGATGGCTCAGATTTCCTGCAGAGGAAACTGGTACATGTGCATGCCCCATAATGGTGAGGCCTGCTTCCCACCCTTATCCCCCACCCCTGCACCATAGTCTCCCTCACCGGGACTCTGCAGTAGTGGCCAGCCACTCCTCCTGCCTCCGCTCTGGCCCCGTAAAGTCTGTCTCCACTTAACCAGCTTGGCCCTTTAAACATGAATCAGATCAGGCAACTCCCTTGCTGGGGAACTCCGAAGCCTCCTGCTAACATTTGGACTAACATCCAAGCCGCTGCCATGGCCTGCAGGGTTCCTGCAGACCTCGATGCACCTGCCAGACACTGCCCCAGCGGCCACCACTCATTTCCACCTTAGGGCCTTTGGAATTGCTGCTGCATGTGCCTAGACAATCCTCCTCTAGGTCCACATGGCCTTCCATTCTTCACTGTATTCAGGTTTTGGCTCAAACCTCCTCGCCTCAAAACACGCTTCCCAACAAACCCCTCTAAAATAGCTTCACACCTAGATGAGATTCCTAGGACTGCTCTAACAAACGACCACCAGCTCGGCCTGAAAGAACTGGCATTTATTCTCTTACAGGACGGGAAGTCAGAAGCCCAGAATGTTTCACTGGGCCAAAGTCAAGGTGCTGGCAGGGCCCTACTCCCTCCAAAGTCTCTCAGGGAGGATCCTTCCTTGCCTTTTCCGGCTGGAAGAGCTGCTTCCCTGGCATTCGTGGGCTCGAGGCCCCTCATTCTGGCTCCCAAGCCCACAGTGCAGCATCTTCCTACACTTGTCACTTTGCTGGCCTGTGCTGCAGCCGAATCTCCCCCTGCACCCCCGCCAACACAAAGACACATGTAATTACCCAGATAGCCAGGAGAACTGTAAAAGCAAACACAAGTCAAAAAGAAAAATAAGTTTTCTTTCTCCCTGGTGAAAAAAGGCAGAGATGCTCCTCACCAACACCCTCTTTTCTTAGCACATTTATGTTAGAAAGCTTGTGGTTGTGAATTTTCTTCTGCCCATGTGAGCTATATGTAAATCCTTCATTTTATTTTATATTTTTATTGTTTTTTAGAGGCAGAGTCTTACTCTGTCACCCATGCTGGAGTACAGTGATGCACACTGCAGCCTCAGACTCCTGGGTTCAAGTGGTTCTCCTGCTTCAGCCTCCCAAGTGGCTGGGACTACAAGCATGCACCTCCACACCTGGCTAATTAAAAAACAAAAATTTATAGAGACATGGTCTCGTTATGTTGCCTAGGATGGTCTCAAACTCCTGGCTTCAGGTGATCCTCCTGCCTTGACCTCCCAAAGTGCTGGGATTATAGGCGTGAGCCACCATACTGGGCAGAGATGTACATAAATATTTTTGAAAGCTAAGAAAAACTTTTGGCAGCTTTACAACTCAGAACTGTTTTTCTCAAGGACCTGAGAGCTACATCAGGAATCCCAGAACTTTGAGAGGCTGAGATGGGAGGATTGTTTAAAGCCAGGAGTTCAAGACCAGTCTGGGCAACACAGTGAGACTTCGTCTCTACAAAAAATAATGGAAAAAAAAAGTAACTGGGCATGGTGGTGCACACCTATAATCCCAGCTACTCAGGAGACTCAGGTGGGAGGAGCACTTAAGCCCAGGAGTTTGAGGTTACAGAGAGCCATAATTGTGTCACTACACTCTAGCCTAAGCAACAGAATATGACCCTGTCTCTAAAATATATACACACACGTGTGTGTGTGTGTGTGTGTATGAAATGTAAACATCAAGGAAGACAGTGTCCCTATCTCCCAGTCTCCATGGGAGGGAGAGGGTTAGTCTCCTAACTTTGGCTCTAAATTGCAAACTTATCCTCTGTCATAGATATGAGTTTATTTTTCCTTTGGATAAAGGCAATTAGAAAACACAAATGGTTATCCCAATTACCAAGTGAATTTAGAATGAACTAAGTGTGACAAATGGCATTGTCCAGTCTGCTCACTGCGGATGAGTCACTTATTTTTGTGTGTGTGGTGTTTGTGTGTGGTGGGCTGTGTGTGTGTGTCATGTGTGTGTGTGGTGGGTTGTATGTGTTTATGTATGTGTGTGGTGGGTTTTGTGTGGTGTTTGTGTGTGTGTGGTGTGTATTTGGTGTTGGTGTGTGTGGTGGGTTGTGTGTGTGGTGTGTTGTGTGTGTGTGTGTGGTGGGTTGTGTGCAAGTTACGTATTGCTCTAAAATAGCTTCACACCTAGATGGTGACCCTAGACTGCTCTAACAACCACTCACCAGCCCGGCCTGAAAGAACTGGCATTTATTCTCTACAGGATCGGAAGTCAGAAGCCCAGAATGTTTCACTGGGCCAAAAGTCAAGGTGCTGGCAGGGCCCTACTCCCTCCAAAAGTCTCTCAGGAGGATCCTTGCCTTTCTCCGCTGGAAGAGCTGCTTCCTGGCATTCGTGGGCTCGAGGCCTCAGCTCCTGCCCAAGCCCACAGTGCAGCATCTCTACACTTGTCACTTTGTTGGCCTGTGCTGCAGCCGGTCTTCCCTGCACCCCCGGGCCCAACACAAAGACACATGTAATTACCAGATAGCCAGGAGAACTGTAAAAGCAACACAAGTCAAAAAAGAAAAAATAAGTTTTCTTCTCCCCAGAAAAAGGCAGAGATGCTCCCCACAACACCCTCTTTCTTAGCACATTTATGTTAGAAAGCTTGTGGTTGTGAATTTCTTCTTCTGCCCATGTAGCTTGGTATAAATCCTTCATTTTATTTTATATTTTTATTGTTTTAGAGGCAGAGGTCTACTCTGTCACCCATGCTGGAGTACAGTGATGCCTTCACTGCAGCCTCAGACCTGGGTTCAAGTGGTTCTCCTGCTTCAGCCTCCCAAGTGGCTGGGACTACAAGCATGCACCTCCACACCTGGCTAATTAAAAAACAAAATTTATAGAGACATGGTCTCAAGTATGTTGCCTAGATGGTCTCAAACTCCTGGCTTCTGGGTGATCCTCCTGCCTCACCTCCCAGTGCTGGGATTATAGGCGTGAGCCACCACACTGGGCAGAGATGTACATAAATATTTTTTGAAAGCAAGAAAACTTTTGGCAGCTTTACAACTCAGAACTGTTTTTCTCAAGGACCTGAGAGCTACATCAGGAATCCCAGAACTTGAGAGGCTGAGATGGGGAGGATTGTTTAAAGCCAGGAGTTCAAGACCAGTCTAAGCAATACAGTGAGACTTCTCTGGGCTCTCTACAAAAAATAATGGAAAAGTAACTGGGCATGGTGGTGCACACTCATAATCCCAGCTACTCAGGAGACTCAGGTGGAGGAGCACTTTGCCCAGGAGTTTGAGGTTACAGAGAGCCACAATTGTGTCACTACACTCAGCCTACAACAGAATATGACCCTGTCTCAATATATACACACACGTGTGTGTGTGTGTGTGTATGAATGCAAAACATCAAGGAAGACAGTGTCCCTATCTCCCAGTCTCCATGGGAGGGAGAGGTTAGTCTCCTAACTTTGGCCTCTAAATCTGCAAACTTATCCTCTGTCATAGATATGAGCTTATTTTTCCTTTGGATAAATAAGTACTAGGAAACACAAATGGCTATCCCAATTATTGGAATGGAATCTGAGCAGGACAAATGAGACTGAGTCCGGCCCGACCATGGAATGGTGGAATGGAAATGAAGGAATGGAGGTCTTAGATCTGAGGTTGAGGACAGTGGAGGGTGGAATGGACAGGAAATGGAGGGAGAACGAGGGGAGGGAATGGAGGAGGAAAGGAATGGATCAGGGATCAGGGACAGGGAGGGAGGAGGGACAGGGGATGGACAGGGAATGGAATGGACAGGGACAGGGAATGGAAGGGACAGGATCAGGCGGGCGGCGGAGGACCCAGGTGATCAGGCAGTGGAGGGACAGGAGGGGGACAAGGAGGAGGGAATGGAATGGAGGTGGATCAGGTGGAATGGAGGGACAGGGACAGGAACATAACGCAGCAATTTTATCAGTAATCGTGCGCGGCGCAATGATCCTGCGCGGCGGATCCAGATCCGACGGTCTGATCGTGCGCGCGCGGCGGAACTATGCGCGCGATAATCGGTGCGCTGGCGTATCCATGTGCGCGCGAGCATCTGCGCGCGCGTATAATCCCAGCGCATCCGCGCGCGCGCATAATCGCGCGCGCGCGCTATACCCGCGCGCGCGTTATGCAATTGCGCGCGCGCATGCGCGCGCGGCGATCTGCGCGCGCGGCGATTCAGCGCGCATGTGGTGAGTTATGTGTGTGTGTGGGTTGTGTGTGTGGTGGGTTGTGTGTGTGTGTGGGTTGTGTGTGTGTGTGTGGTGGGTTGTGTGTGTGTGTGGTGAGTTGTGTGTGTGGTGGGTTGTGTGTGTGTGTGTGGTGAGTTGTGTGTGTGGTGGGTTGTGTGTGTGTGTGTGTGTGTGTGTTGGGTGGCTGTATAAAAGAGTGAAGTTTATTTTTGTCTTTGCCGTCTCTTAGTGGGTTTCCTGTGATGTGCATCTCATTCTGGTTTAACAGTTATTCAGGAATAAAACTTTTATATCTCTTCTACTTTTGTGGAGAGGTTTTCTGGGTTAACAGGAGATTTTGTTTTTAATTATATTTCCCCACCATAATATCCACACTTCAAAATTCTTAGCTTAATTACATCTGCAAAGTACCTTTCGCCATGCAGGGTCATATTCAGGGGTTCCAGAGATTAGGACCCAGATATCTTTGGGGCTCTTTGAGGCTTCTTTTTTGAGGCTACGAAGCCCCTTCACCTACCCCATCACCTTACAGCCCCCACTCAGCTATATTGTTCATAGCATTCTCACCTACCTGAAACTAGTGACACATTTATTCACTTGGACAGTTTGTCTAGTTCCCACCGCAATAGAAACCACACGAAGGCAGGGATTTGGCCTGTATTTTCACCACAATCTAGCCAGTCTCTAGAAAGGTGTCTGGCCCGTGGTACGTATTCAGTAAGTGTTTGTGGTTAAAATGAATGAGCAAATGTAAGCGCAATCCCATGGTTAAGCTAATTTGATTAGACCACATTGAATTGCCAATGCATTATACAGCAGTGTGAACCTTTTTTTTTTTTATTATTTTTTAAGAGACAGGGTCTCACAGTGTGGCCTGGGCTAGACTTGAACTCTTGGGCTCAAGCATTCCTCCAATCTCAGCCTCCTGAGTAGCTGGGACTACAGGCAAGAGTGCCCGGTACCCGGTATGTGAACCAATTGTTAGCAGTAAATTTCTAACTGTTTCCCTTTGGCTGCTGCTTGGCAAGCAAGTGATGAGAGTCTGGCAGAACCTGCAGTGAGAGGAAATACCATCTTCTCTTAGAGAACGATTTAAATCAGCATGTAAGTGAGGCAAAGAACAAGAACTTGGAGGAAAGGTTGTTTATAATTATCTTCCTTGAAGGACTGATTATAGGTAGCAAGGCCTTCAATATACTCTTTTTTTCAGGAACAGTATTCCAGTTAGGATAACTGGAATGCAAGAACCTTTTAGGGCACCTCTCACGCCAAGGGGGACATGACGTGGCCAGAGTCACCTGCTGCTGGGAGGAAGGCGCTCCGCTCCTTGCTGACCACGCTTATCACTGTGTCTCTTGGTGATTTGGTCTTGGGGACTGTACATTGCCAGCAACAATCTGCAACAAATCGTCTTGGTGCCTCAGTCAAGAGAGAACATGCTCCACTTTAATTAGAAATTTGCTCTGTTACTCTTTTAAGGTCAAATCTCATTTATGATTACAATACTGTGCCTCTTTCTACTCCAAACTGGTATGAGGTTTTATCTTCAACTCAAGTCAGAAGATGAATTTAGAGCCCAGGTGTACCTGTTCTTGGGTTTAATATCTGCTAACATCCAAGCTTGATTTGGAAATGCAAGGAGATTCTGAGCAGACTCTGCTAAGTCTGTGATGCGGCAGAAGCAGGCGTATTGTCAAGCGGTAGTTTCCTATGGGTGGCATATGCGACGGTTTATGAGCCATCTGTGCACATTTACCAAGTCACTGAAATACCACCGCTAACCTCAGCTCACTCCTGCGCAGACCCCTTTCACATGAAACCACTCGGTGACTTGGAGGAATCAGAGTGTAGACCTGGCTTCAACTCTTTACCCTCTCATCTGCTTCCAAGACCGAATCCTGGTCATGGTTCAACTTGATGCCTTCAGAGTTGGCCAGGGAAGTCCCAGATGCCTCCTAACTGGGTTGCCTTCACTTTCTTAAAACATGAGAAGAGAATATCCTCTTAACGGGATTTAAGAAGGTTTATTTTTGGAAATTATTAGAAATTAAAACAATGTAACAGGTTTACTACATAATAATGTTCTATTAAATTACTATAGTCTATAAATACACTAAAATTAAATTTTAATATACTAAATCTTAGTATATTATTAAATATAGTATGTGTAATATAATATACAATATATTATGTTATTGATATATTCAATAATATATTACAAATTATTTTAAAAAGAACACTTGAAAAGCATTTAATTTCACAGCATCTAAACTACCGTGGTTCCACTGGCTGAGATGCCACTCATTTTCTATGATCTGAGCTGGTTTACGGTTCTAACAAATATGCACATGGCATATAAAACCAGTGCAACAAATTGGCATGATTTTTGGTTAGAATGAAATTAGGAGAAGTTCTTTTTACTTTTTAATATTTTTTAAAGGCAGTCAAATTTAGCAGTGGAGGACTGTATACCAACTTTAGTGACACTAATGTGAATCAATCCTGATAACTTAGTACCAGCCAAGAAGTTCTGAGGATGAAACCACAAATCAACAAGGGATGATGGAAGTAGGTAAGAAAAATAATTCCACAGCGTTGTTATTTGAAAAACTATAGAACCCCCTAAGTTTAAAGAGTAATGAACATGGGTTGTGCTCAGCATCTCCATCTAGTGGTAGGTTTTTTGTTGGTTGTTTTGTGTGTGTGTGTGTGTTTTTTTTTTTTTTTTTTTGAGACAGAGTCTCACTTGCTGTGCCTTGGGGTACAGTGGTGCAAACATAGGCTGGGGTGCAGTGGTGCAATCATAGCTCACTGTAGCCTCCAACTCATGGGCTGGGATCCTCCTGCCTCAGCCTCCCAAGTAGCAGGCACCACTATGCCCAGCTAAGCTTTTTTTTTTTTTCCGAGATGGGGGTCTTACTATGTTGCCGAGGCTGGTCTTGAACTCCTGGTTTCAAGTAATCCTCCTGCCTCACCCTCCCAAAGTGCTGGGGTTATAGGTGTGAGCCACAAGCCCTGTTTATAGCAGCATTCATTCATTCATAAGGGCAGAGTCCTTATGACCTAAACACCTCCCATTAGGCCCCAACTCCCAACACAGTTGCATTGGAAGTTAAATTTCCAATACATGAACTTTAGAGGACAGACCATAGTTGGGTTTAAACATATGAATTTGGGAAGAATATAGTTATGGGCTAAATTATGTCCTCCCCCCAAAAATTGTGTGTGTGCATATATATATATATATATATATTTTTTTTTAATGCAGTAATTTGTCTTTCTAAGTAACTCATAGACTCTGATTAAACGTGGCAGATTACATACATATGTTTATCCCCACCCACTCCTGTCACATTTGCCATGGTGGACTCAGCTTGTGCGCTAGGCCTCAACAGACCGCCAAAATGGAGTCATTCATGCTAAATGTGACATAATCAAACTGAAACTTTAAGGAAGCAGATAGGTCCTAAGACAGACCAGGTTTTGTTTTTCTATTGTAAACAGGAGATTCCAGCACAAGGAGGTCCCCTATACGCTCACCTTTATCCACCTTAGAAAACCCACTGTTCTACTATTCCCCAGTGGGATATGGTACCAAATAAGTACATTTATGATGGTGACAGGGTGTCATCGATGCCTAAAGCTTTGAGACGTTGACTGAAAAGGGAAAATCATTAAGTTTAGCCCAAAGCTGCCTCCTAAAGTGTTTTAAGTTTGGCCTCAAGGTTTCTCCTACCTAGTGAACAGTGAGCTAACTGGATATATAAACAAACTATAACCTACTCTTGTGCCAAACACTAAGTTTCAGCCAATCAAAGGCAACCAACTGTTCAAACCAGGTTCAAATGAGGCAAACTCGAAGCTGTAACCAATCTGGCTGCTTCTGTACCTCACTTCTGTTTTCTTTCTGTCACTTTCCTTTTTCTGTCCATAAATCTTCCTTGGCCACGTGGCAGCTCCAGTCTCTCTGAACCTATTCTTCTGGTTCAGGGGACACTAGATTCACAAATTGTTCTTTCTTTGCTCAGTTAGCTGTGTTACATTTAATTTATCTAAGGCTTCCCTTCTTTCCTTTTTTTTTTTTTTTTTTTCTTTTTTTGAGATGGGGTTTCGCTTTGCTGCCCAGGCTGAAGTGCAGTGGTGTGATCACAGCTCACTGCAGCCTCAACCTCCCAGGCTTAAGCGATCCTCCCACCTCAGCCTCCTGAGTAGCTGGGACTATAAGCATGCGCCACCACACTCAGCTCAGCTAATTTTGGAAAAAAAAAAATTTTGAGATGGAGTCTTGCTCTGTCACCCAGGCTGGAGTGCAGTGGTGCAGTCTCGGCTCACTGCAACCTCCGCCTTGGGTTCAAGAGATTCTCCTGCCTCAGCCTCCCGAGTAGCTGGGATTACAGGCACGTGCCACCACACCCAGCTAATTTTTTGTATTTTTAGTAGAGGCAGGGTTTCATCATGTTGGCCAGGCTGGTCTTGAATTCCTGACCTTGTGATCCACCCACCTTGGCCTCCCAAAGTGCTGGGATTACAGGCTTGAGCCACTGCGCCCAGCCTGAAAATTTTTTTGTAGAGATGGGGTCTCACTATGTTGCCCAGACTGGTCTCCCGCCTTGGACTCCCAAAGTGTTGGGATTGCAAAATTCACAAGGAGAAAGATGGTGGGGAATCAATGGTGGTAATGGACTGAGCAGAGCAGAGTCCCTGCGGTGGGGTGCGGCGGGGGGTAAGATAATTGAATTCATTGACCCCTGAAACGGGTCTGAACCAAGAGACACAAGGTGCAGGAGAGACAGAGTGAAGCTGGGGACACTGGAGAACGCCCCCTGCAATGCTCCACTGCTGCAGGAGGCCAGAGTATACTCTGCAGGAATGGAACAGGTAAGAGCAAAAGGCTCATACAGGGAGGTAAAGTCAAAGTCCCTGTGCTAAATGGTGGCTGTCAGCCTCCTGACCCCACTTGGCCTCCAGAACACAAACAGCCTGGTGGTGACAAAAGCTCTGAGGATTCTTTGTTGGAAAAACTGCATAGGCCCAAAGACATGTAGGTAATACTGACATTTGGGATCATTTAAATAACCAAAAAATCAGCCTCACTACTTGATCACCCTACAACACAACCCATCAATTAACAGGGCCCCACCTTCCCATGAAGCTTTCAATTAGGCTTTTTAGGAATGACTCCAACATGAAAGACCAAAACCACAGCTGAAATAAGGAGATGAATGGAACTTTAAAAAAGAAATCCTATATTTATAGGATGGTATTTTAAAAGTAGGAATAAGCTTTTAAAAAGGAAAGAGCTAGGCCAGGCGTGGTGGCTCATGCCTGTAATCCCAGCCCTTTGGGAGGCCGAGACGGGCGGATCACAAGGTCAGCCATCCTGGCTAACATGGTGAAACCCCGTCTCTACTAAAAAATACAAAAAATTAGCTAGGCATGGTGGCTGGTGCCTGTAGTCCCAGCTACTTGGGAGGCTGAGGAAGGAGAATAGCCTGAACCCAGGAGGCGGAGCTTGCAGTGAGCCGAGATCGCACCACTGCACTCCAGCATGGGTGACAGAGCGAGACTCAGTCTCAAAAAAAAAAAAAAAAAAAAAAAAAAAAAAAAAATTCAAGCATTTCAAAAGGAAGTAAAAACTAATTTCAACTATAAGACATTCTAGGAAAGGAAAAACTATGGAAACAGTAAAAAGACCAGTATTTGCCAGGGTTTTGGGGACAGAGAGGGATGAACAGGTGGAGCACAGAGGATTTTTAGGAGGGTGAAATCAATTCCTATGATACGGTAATGGTGGATACACCTCACTGTAGAATGTGCTACAGGGACCAATCTCTAATGTAAACTGTACTTCAGGTAATAATAATGTATCAATATTGGTTCATCAGTTTTAACAAATCTACCACACTAATGCAAAATGTTAATAATAAGAGAAACTGGGAGGGCAGTGGGAGTACGGGGAACCCTCTGTACTTTGTGCAGTTTATTTGTAAACTTAAAACTGCAGTAAAAAATCAAGAAAGAGAAAAAAATGACCTGAAAGTTTCCTCCTCCCTGTAGTCCTGCAGTTAGCCTCACTAGAGTCTGCTGTTCTTGCAAGTTCCTTATAAATCTTTCCAAAATTACCCAATGCGATGTGTAAGCATGTGTGCACATTCCTAGTTTTTACACAAATTGAAACATATCACATTGGATACATGGCTTTATATCTTTCTTTATCTTTTTATTTTTTAGAGATGGAGTCTCGCTATGTTGCCCACGCTAGAGTGCAACTGCTACTCACAGGTGTGGTCATAGCACACAGCAGCCTTAACTCCTGGGCTCAAGCCGTCCGCCTCGCCTGTCTCCAAAAGTGCTGGAATTACAGGTGCGAGCCACCATGCCCTGCCTATGCTGATTTTTTTTTTTTTTTTTTATCATGGAGAAATGTTTGATAGTCATGAAGTCAAATTCATCAATCTTTTATCTTATGGCATTGGGTTTTGTATTATACTTCCCCAGTAAAAAGTTATTAAGCAAACAAATGAATAAAATCCTCAAGTTGTCATCTGGTACATTTAATTTCATTCATCTGGAATTTATTATAGTGTAAAAAGCAAGGCAGGAACCAACATTAATCATTTTCCTCCACAAGGCTAGCCATATATTCCAACACCATTTATTGGTTAATGCATCTTTTTCCTTCTTTCCCTCTGCCCTCCATGTGCTTCTACACTCATTCCGCACTGAGACAATTCTTGCTAAAGTCACTCCTGGCCTCACTAGGTCCAGTGCTTTCTGGCATCATCTTCCTAAACCTCTGGGCACACACTGCCAGCCCTGCCTCCCCCTCCCAACATCCCCTTCCCCACCTCTGTGATACCACATGTTCCTGACCTGCCACTGAGCTCCTACTGGCTCATCTTCATCCACCCACCCCTCTTACTCCATGTTGGATCCCCTCCCAGTGAGGCCCTAACCTCTTCCCTCCTCACACTCTTCCGCCAGGGCTAGCTACTTCCTGCTCCAATCCCCAATCTCATCTCTGCTCTGATCTCGATCTGCATGCAGATAACACAATTTCCCATCTGCAGCCAGAGCTCCACCAGCGCTGCTCACTCAACATCTCCACTGGCATATCCCACAGACACCTCACACTTCTCTCCTCACTGCCCTCCTGAGTCCCTCTCTCCCTGAGGATCATCACCATGCCTACAGCTGTTCAAGCCAGAAACCTGGGATTCACCCCCTCTGTTGACCTCGACCCCAACATCTGATCAATCACCAAACCCTGGTGCTTTAGTCCCAAGGTATTTCTGGACTTTGTTTTTCCCATCTTCACTGCCCCCAGTTTTGTCCCAACCACATTCATCTCTCACCTGGACAATCACAATTGTCTCCTGCTAAGATTTATTCCCTCTTATCCGCTCCGCACAGCAGTCAGAGTGAGCTTTCAGAAATGCTGTTGGGACCAGGTGCCGTGGCTCACACCTGTAATCTTAGCAGTTTGGAAGGGCGAGGTAGGAGGATCACTTGAGCTCAGAAGTTCAAGACCAGTGTGGGCAACATAACAAGACCTCCTCTCTCCTGAAAACAAACAAACAAACAAAAAACAAAAAAACAAAAAAACAAAACTAGCTAGGTGAGGTGGTCCTGTAGTCCTAGCTACTGGGAGGCTGAGGCAGGAAGATCAGTTGAGCCTACAAGATGGAGGCTGCAGTGAGCTCTGATTATGCCATTGCACTCCAGCCTGGGCAACAGAATAAGACTTTGTCTCAAAAAAAGAGAAAAGAAAAGAAGAGAAAAGAAAATGCTATTGCTTTGTTTTTTGATTTTAAAAGTATTAAGGCCAGCTATGGTGGCTCAAGCCTGTAATTTCAGTACTTTGAGAGTCCAAGGTGGGTGGATTGCTGAACCCAGGAGTTTGAAACTAGCCTGGGCAAATGTGACAAAATCCTATCTCTCCAAAAAAAAAAAAAAAACAGAAAAAAAAAAAACTAGCCTAGGATGATGGCATGCACCTGTGGTCCCAGCTACTTGGGAGGCTGAGGTGGGAGGATCACTTGAGCACAGGAGGTTGAGGCTGCAGTGAGCCATGATTGCGCCACTGCTCTCCAGCTTGAGCAACAGAGCAAGACCCTGTCTCAAAAAATAGTTTTAAAAGTTATTTTTATATTTTAATAGACAAATTATCCATGAGTTATACAAATTTAAAAGTACAAAGGGAGTACAGTTTTCCTGCCTCTGTTTTCCCCAGCTGGACAGATCCTCTTCTCATAGGCAAACACTGTTACAAGTTTCTTGTTTTTCCCTTCTAGAAACATTCCATGCATTTACAAACACACAAATTTGTTCATTTTTAGTTTTAGTTTTTACTCACATAATTGATAACACATGCCCTACCTGCACTATCCAATATGGTAGCCACCTGCCACAGGTTTAGGAACACTTGCCATGTGGCTGGTGTGACTGAGGTATTTATTGGAATGCTAAAACAAGAGATTGATGCTTCCAGTGTTGCTTCATTTCACTTCAGGGTACATATTGAAGATACTTGTGCTCAGTTTTCTGACATTTATTCTATGCAAGTCTCATGGCTACATCCATTAAAACTAATTCAGTATTTAAGTGGAAATGCTGTGAATCATTGCTGGTTTTATGGAACTGTTGAAAGCAATGAAATATATGCATTTAATGATCTTTTCTTCACCAAAGATCATTTTCAGGGTGGTGGAAGAATTCTTCTAAGATTTACTGTACTTTTAACTAACTCCAAGATTTTCTTGAGACAGAAACCATGACTACCAAATATACAATAATAAGTATTATTATTATTTGTTTTGGGGACAAGGTCTTGCTCTGTGGCCAAGGCTGAGAGTGGTGACTCAAGCCTATAATCCCAACGCTTTGGGAGGCTGAGGTGGGAGGGTCATGTAGTGGCATGATCATAGCTCACTGCAACCTTGACTTCCTGGGCTCAAATGATCCTCCCACTCCAGCCTCCTGAGTAGCTAGGACCACAGACTAGTGCCACCACACTCAGCTAATTAAAAAAAAATTTTTTTTTGTAAAGATAGCCTCTCTCTATGTTGCCCAGGCTGTTCTTGAACTCCTGGGCTCAGTGATCCACCTACCTTGAACTCCCAAAGTGCTGGGATTATAGGCATGAGTCACTACTCTCAACCCAAGTATTCAATAATTAAAAATTAAAAAGTCAGTATTTTCTCACCAATATCACACTACATATAAATGGGCTAAATTTGAATATCCAGGGAAAAGAAACCTCATTTGTGACCTAGCCAGACAAATATAAGCATTTCAAATTAAATATTTTCATAATGGTGACAAATAATTACAATTTACATACTTTTGTCACAAGAATCAACATACAGAGGTTTTAATTATAATATACAGCATTATGTAAATTGGCAATATTTCAAGAAAAATTTAAAGAATACTTAGTTGATATTGAGAAATTTAGAGTGGCTTTTGAATTTATGCAATATCATTTTTGAATTTATGTTAATGGTACCAAACTGACACAAGTTGGCAAATGTACTTAACTTGAATAGGTATAGTTTTGCAACTGATATGCTCTTGCTTCAAAGTCAAATCACTTTTTCTAAAAGAAATAAACTATTTTTGTCAATGTGGTTGCAAACATTAAAGGACAATATTTTTTGGTACTCAGTTCAGTTATTGGAAAACTAAACTTGGAACAAGTTAGATATGTGAGTCTACTTTTTTAGCTGTGATGACCAGGAGGATCATTAACCATCATTAAATAGTTAAGTCCTGTTGTTGCTCCCCTGGATTGGGACATGTTACCTGGAGATGAGCTCATGAATATGCCCTAAGTAGTCCTTTCACACATCCACACCTATGAGTGCTCTGCAGTAACACCATCCACCTCTTTAGGGTGCACCTCACATACCTACACCCAAAGTGAATTTTGTGTGGCCATTTAAGTACAGCCAGACTGGCTCCTCCCTCACCAACTCCTACCACCCTGCTCCCAACCTACCTCCCCATCTCGACTGCCTCACCTCCCCTGCAACAGGCCTGATGCAACTTTCCCCCCAGCCCCCACCAAAGTCAATATGAGTTTCCTGCTTTGCTCAGCTCAAGTCCCACCTTGTCCTGGAAGATTTCTCTCCTCACCCATCCTCAGAACATCCCCCAGCATGGGTCTGTGGGGGCAAGGGAAAACTTCCCCTTTGCCTTCTGAAGGTTCACACTGAAAAATCAGTTGATGAAAGGCAGATTAATAGAATAAATTAATTTATTTATATTTTAGAGACAAGGAACCATTTGATATTTGACAAACCTGACAAAAACAAGAAGTGGGGAAAGGATTCCCTATTTAATAAATGGTGCTGGGAAAACTGGCTAGCCATATGTAGAAAGCTGAAACTAGATCCCTTCCTTACACCTTATACTAAAATTAATTCAAGATGGATTAAAGACTTAAATGTGAGACCTAAAACCATAAAAACCCTAGAAGAAAACCTCGGCAATACCATTCAGGACATAGGCATAGGCAAAGACTTCATATCTAAAACACCAAAAGCAATGGCAACAAAAGCCAAAATTGACAAATGGGATCTAATTAAAGAGCTTCTGCACAGCAAAAGAAACTATCATCAGAGTGAACAGGCAACCTACAGAATGGGAGAAAATTTTTGCAATCTACTCATCTGACAAAGGGCTAATATCCAGAATCTACAAAGAACTTAAACAAATTGACAAGAAAAAATCAAACAACCCCATCCAAAAGTGGGCAAAGGATATGAACAGACACTTCTCAAAAGACATTTATGCAGCCAACAGACATATGAAAAAGTGCTCATCATCACTTGCCATCAGAGAAATGCAAATCAAAATCACAATGAGATACCATCTCACACCAGTTAGAATGGCAATCATTAAAAAGTCAGGAAACAACAGGTGCCGGAGAGGATGTGGAGAAATAGGAACACTTTTACACTGTTGGTGGGATTGTAAACTAGTTCAACCATTGTGGAAGACAGTGTGGTGATTCCTCAAGGATCTAGAACTAGAAATACCATTTGACCCAGCCATCCCATTTATACCCAAAGGATTATAAGTCATGCTGCTATAAAGACACATGCACACGTATATTTATTGTGGCACTATTCACAATAGCAAAGACTTGGAACCAACCCAAATGTCCATCAATGATAGACTGGATTAAGAAAATGTGGCACATATCCATCACGGAATACTATGCAGTCATAAAAAGGATGAATTCATGTCTTTTGTGGGGACAAGGATGAAGCTGGAAACTATCATTCTCAGCAAACCATTGCAAGGACAGAAAACCAGACACCACATGTTCTCACTCATAGGTGGGAATTGAACAATGAGAACACTTGGACACAGGAAGGGGAATATCACACACCAGGGCCTGTTGTGGGGTGGGGGGGAGTGGGGAGAGATAGCATTAGGAGATATACCTAATGTAAATGACAAGTTAATGGGTGCAGCACACCAACATGGCACATGTATACATATGTAACAAACCTGCATGTTGTGCACATGTACCTTAGAACTTAAAGTATAATAATAATTTTTAAAAATAGATTTTAGAGACAAGGTCTTGCTCTATCCAGATAGGCTGAAGTACAGTTTCGCAATCATAGCTCACTGCACCTTCAAACTCCTGGGCTCAAGCAATCCTCCTGCCTCAGCTTTAACAGGAAATGTTTATTAACATGCATGAGAGAGAACCACAGAGTGATTACCCCAACCCCTCAGTGGGATACAGAAGCTTATCCACCATTTGAGTTTACACATATATGGGGGCTCAGATAGTGGCAAGACAGGTTATGGAAGGGAGGGAAGAGGAGGCCTGGTTGGCAAAGGGAGTCTTGTTAGGCAGATGACACCTCACAGGTAGCAGCCCTCAGAAGGAATACAGGGTAAATGTTTGTTTCAGACCTGTAAAGGTTGTCAGCCTCTCAGTTACTCTTTCCTACATCCAGACAAGGGAGGGCCTCGCAGAAAGCCTGGCTACATCAATGTAGATTTCCTCTACAGATGCAAATCTCTCCACAAAAGACAGCTTTTTCATTATTCTTCTATTTCCGGCCATTCTGAACAGCCACCTTGGGTCAAATAAGTGTTTTTTGGGGTGAAATATTTTGGTTTCCTTCAAGTTCTTGGGCTGGGAAAGATCTTTGGGTGTATCTTTTCTCTCTAACCCCATCTAAAGCTTTCAGGGAAGGCAGATCCCATCTCTTTCTGCTTAAGGAAGTCTGAGTAGCTCAAGCTGGGGAGTGAACTGCCCTAAGTAGTGGTGGGATTTCACGCACCCGGAAGTGGTTAATGGAAGTCGAGTTTCTTTCTGGTGCCCCCAGAGCACACTGTTAAGGAAGCTTTCAGCTCTAAGTGGAGAACCCTGGCCAGGGGTGCATAAGTAGGGGACAAAAGCCTTGTGCCCCGTACTAGACATCAGTTGCTTTTCATGTTTCCTCATTTAATCCTCAAAACAACTCCTTAAGACAGTTTCTGATCCCCATCTTACAGATAAACAGAAGTTCAGAGAGAGCCATGAAGTTTCATGAGATCCTCTACTTCAGGTGATCCCTGTGCTGTGGGAACCAGAGACATGGTGGTGGTGGTTACTGACATGCAAAGTCCCAGAGCTTCTTCGTCCTTGCTCCAGCATACCCCGGAGTCCAGCCGCTATTTGGACAGTTTTCCTTGGGTTTCCTCTCACTTTATGAATTCCATCATGCTGTTCCGCCACACCGGAAGGCTCCTCCACTCCCCATGAGAATCTACCCCACGGATAATGAGACACGAGGAATGGTCAGGAAAGGCAGATGCAGGATCCACACTGGACATCTTTGCTGTCGATCAAGGTTGCAGGCGCCAGAGTCCTCCCTAAAGGAGAGACCTTCCTTCTCAGTGTGGCTCAGGGAGTGGGAGGCGGGGACAGGGGTAGGGACCTCATCGAGGTCTCATTTGGTTTGAGGATGTCTGTATTTCGGGGAAGAAATCCCAGGATGAGTGTCTCAGGGACGCTGGGGAATGGTCCCCCGTAAAGGACCCAAGACAGGGCAGCCCTGCCTGGGCAGGAGTGGGGCACAGAAAGCCCCTGGGGGAGCAGAGCAGCGGAGAAGAGGCCCAGGCCGGCCGAGACCGCGGAATGCTCAGGCCGGAGCCAGAGGGAGGTGGGACCAAGGGCTGCGCGCCCGGGCTAGCCGCCTGCAGCCGCGGCCGGGGTCAGGGTCATGAGGGCTGGACTGAGCGGAGGGAGAGGGGTGGGATGGGGAGGAAGGGCGCGGGACGGCATCCCGCCCCAGAGGCCGGTCCCACGGGGCAGGGGAGGAGCCGGAGTTGCTGGAGGGGGTCCAGGAGGTGGGGGTGGGAGGAGGTGGGGGCCACCCCGCGAGAAAAGCGGGAAGAGGCGGACAGCGAGGCCAAGATTTCAGCTGCGGGACGGTCAGGGGAGACCTCCAGGCGCAGGGAAATACGTGAGGAGGGGAAGCGGGCTGGGGCGGCAGCCGGGCGGAGGGGCAGCTGCGCAGGCGGAATGACGAACGCCTTTGGTCTAAGGCGACCACCCTGGCAGCTCTTCACTGAGGGGCCTCGGTTTCCACATCTGTCTCTTTCCGGTCCCAAGACCACCAGGACCGACGGGGCTCGCCGGGAGGGTCAGCCCCTCCGGTGGCCCCAGTCATGCATCAGAGGACTGCTCAGAAGGGCTGGGAAAGGGGTCATGGGGAAGGCCCTAGAAAAAAGAGGAAGGAGGGAAGATTTTGCTTGAAGCGGGAAAGCCAAGGGCTGGGCGGCGCGAGACGCCCATTCCTAGAGACTGGGGCGCGCTGGTGGCCCGAGGCAGCCCCCGCGCGGGAGGGTGAGGCCTCCCGCGGCTCCCACCCGTCGGGCCCTCCCACGTGTTTAGATCCTCCCAAAAGTATTCGACCTCCGACCCCTGCCCCTCCCCCCGGCTGGCCTGGACCTCGGAGACTGGGGACCCCGTGGGAGCACGGTGATTCTGAACAGGGAGGGAGTCGCGGTCTGGGAGAAGGTTGAGCGGGAAAGGAGAGAGGGGCTCCGGAGACGGCAGGGAGGAGAGGGGGTCGTGTCAGAGACCCAGGGAGAGGGAGAAAGGGCAAGATGAGGGGTGGAGGGTGGGAGTGGGAACTGACTGATTCCTGGCGTGGGCAGGGAACTTTGCTAAAACTGCAGGCCCCAGGGAACAGCGCGGGCAGGGTGGAAGGGAGCGGAGAGGACCAGGAAGACCCCAAGATCAGTCTGAAGAAAGGGCCATTTCCAGGCTCCTTCACCTCTGCCCAGCGTTCTACAGGCCTGGCCCCCCGGGAGCAGGGCGCGGGAGGAGGCGGCTCGGGCTGGCTCGGAGAGCTGAGGGGCGCACACCCGCTTCGCAGGGCCGGAGTGACACGGAAGCATGCGACGGCTGCTGATCCCGCTGGCCCTGTGGCTGGGCGCGGTGGGCGTGGGCGTCGCCGAGCTCACGGAAGCCCAGCGCCGGGGCCTGCAGGTGGCCCTGGAGGAATTTCACAAGCACCCGCCCGTGCAGTGGGCCTTCCAGGAGACCGGTGTGGACAGCGCCGTGGACACGGTGAGTAGCATGGCCCTGGCGGGAGCAGGGAGGGTCGCATCCCGGGAGACCAGCGCATTCCCAGGAAGCGAGACAGAAGTGCTTGGGCTCTGAGCCCCAGCCCTTTGGAGAAAAGGCCCCAGTCCAACCTGCTGGGATGTGACTACCTGAGGGAGGCACAGGTCACACCAGGGCTTGCTCTGCACGCTCAGCTGGTTACCGGCCATCCTCTGCCTGTCTGTCTGCAGCACTTCCCAGCTGGAATATTTGTGAGGCTGGAATTTAAGCTCCAGCAGACAAGCTGCCGGAAGAGGGACTGGAAGAAACCCGAGTGCAAAGTCAGGCCCAATGGGGTGAGTGAAGAGGTGTGAGAGCAATGGGCGCATGCTGGGTGTGAGTTCATGGACTTGCGGTTTGGCGTTTGGGGCACATGCCTGGGTGTGCCTGCATGGAATTGGGAGGTCTATTAAGAAGCCCTGAGGTTAGAGACCCCACTGTGAGGAGCCTCCTTAGAGGTGGAGTGGCTCAGCCTGAGCCCAAGGTTGTGAGGGTGGTTGGTGGGGAGCTGGGGCCTGGCAGACAGGAAGAGGGTTTGGTTACCCCTGGACTTATCTTCATCAGAGCAGGGCTCACTTCTGTCTGAGTTCCTCTCAAGCTTCAGGGCCTGGGTGGAAGGAGCTCGTTGTGTGGATGTGTCTGGTGCCCTCCTAGCCTAGCAGGGCTCCAGTCATCAGCCACAGTGGGGGCAAACCCTCCAACATGGGGGTGATGCCCGGGATGGGAGTGCAGTGACTGTTCTAGTTCCCACTCTGTGAGTACTGCCTGGGCTCTGTATTACAGGTTCTGTAAAGGCTCCAGTTCCCTCTGTCGGCTCAAGGAGGGCGCTGGATTATAGCAATGATTTACCAACCTCAAATCAAATCTTACAAGAAAATGTAATAAACAGAATAGGTGACAGCTGAGCCACTCTGGAGGCGCTGGGTGGGAAGAACCCATCGGAGGAGGATTCTTGCCTTCACACGAGCACAAGTAGATACGTCCATGCATACATCACAGACCCATCCACCCACACTCCTGCATACAAACCACATACATGCGTGTTCATGCATGTGCCACACAACCCATCTGGGAAGGACTCCTGCCTGCACACACACGAAAGTTCCACAGTTTGAAAACTGCATGGGTCTGACTTCTGACATTCTAGGGTGGGCTGTGCTTAAAACCTGCTGGCCTGCATGACCTCTTGCTCCTGGGCTCGAGGGCCTAGCTGGGAATCTGGTCCCATGATGGGCAGCCCTGGCTCCCACCCTCATGATGCCCAGGCCTCCCTCACCCCTTTCCTCTGCTCACCCCATGCTCCCCCTCCCCCACAGAGGAAACGGAAATGCCTGGCCTGCATCAAACTGGGCTCTGAGGGCAAAGTTCTGGGCCGGATGGTCCACTGTCCCATAGAGACACAGGTTCTGCGGGTAAGAAGGGGCAAAGGTGCAGAGGTGGGGACAGGGCTGGGAAGATGGATGGAAGCTGAGCCTATGGGCCAGTCCCCAGGCAGAAGCTTGGCCAAGGGGGAGGGAGAGTGGGGGCTAGAAAGCACTATGCCTGGTTTGGACGTTCTCCAGGGGACGTGCAGGTGGGCCCTGCCCAGGATGCTGGCAGCCCTCCACTGGCACAGCCTTCCCCTCTCCCGGGCACTGCCTGCCCCTCCTATACTGCCTGAACAGTTGTGGGTCCTGGCAGGAGCCTGAGGAGCACCAGGAGACCCAGTGCATCAGGGTGCAGCGGGCTGGTGAGGACCCCCACAGCTTCTACTTCCCTGGACAGTTTGCCTTCTCCAAGGCCCTGCCCCACAGCTGAGCCAGCACTGGTAGGCACCAGGGGACAGAGAGCACCATCTGGAAGGGGCCAACCCTGGGAATGCTGAGGGGCTGGGCTGGGCTTTGGGAGCCTGGGAGGGGACAGGTCAGGAGCCTAGGAGGAAAGCTGGAACTGGGGCCGAAGCAACCTCCCTCACTCCCAAACCTGTTTCCCTTTTGTCTAGAGCTGCATGGTGCCTCTGGGACCGCTGTCGGTGGTAACCAGTGGAAGACCCCAGACCCCCAGGAGAGGACCCCGTTCTATCCCCGGCCATGATAATAAAGCTGCTCTCCCAGCTGCCTTTCAGCTCCTTGTGTTGCATGCCTTCCTCCTCAACATAGCTCAGAGGCGGCCAAAGAAGGCAGGGGGACAGCACCCTTCCTGTGGGCAGGGTGAGCAGAGCCTCCTGTGCTCCAGAGCCAGAAGTGCCCCCATGAAATGCCAGGCAGGGATGCAAATGAAAACAGAAGCATTTAATAGATGTGTGGACGAGAAAGGGCAGAGAAGGTGCCAGGGCGGGGCGGGAAGGAGTACAGTAGCAGTCTGGAGAGGCACATTTGCAAGGCAGGGGAGTCCCGCTTCTGCTTCCAGGAGTGCTCTGGGCCACTCAGCCTGCCAACTCTCTCCCAACAGCTGGGAGGAGAGGCTGGCCCATCCCTACCTTTCTCGCCTGTAGCCTCAGGAGGAAGTAATTCCTTCCACCAAGTCGCAGGCCGGAGCAGCCCGGAGTGGTAGCAGCTGCCGACACAGGCGCACGGGTGGTGAGAGCCTTTACACCTGCTCAAGGCCCTTCAGTGCCTCCTTGCAGCATGTGGAGGGATCATGGGGAGGGGCTGCTCTCAGGATAGGGATAAAGCAATAGCCCAGCATGCAGGGCCAGTAACCAGGGTGAAGCAACCAAGACGAGTGTGGGGGCAGGGAGGGGAGCTGGGGGCAGAGAGGCCACCCGCCAGGCTGTCCTGGGCCATGGGCCACGTTCAGAAGACGAAGGAAGAGGTGGGGCCCGCAGAGCTGAGTGCCTGCTCCGCCTGGGCCAGGCTGTCGCTGGCCTGGCGTTCCAGGTCCCAGCACTCCTGCAGTGTGTCCTGGAACTGCCGGCAGGCCTCCTCCAGGATGGAGCTGCTCC
Source organism: Papio anubis (assembly GCF_008728515.1). NCBI lineage: Eukaryota > Metazoa > Chordata > Mammalia > Primates > Cercopithecidae > Papio > Papio anubis. The sequence goes on from NC_044979.1 coordinate 8,939,550, forward strand.
GGCTGGGCCAGGACTCCCAGTAGCCTGGCTCCACCCAGGGCTGGGCCTCGGTGGCTCTGGGGCCGGGACTGGAGCTGGGACGCAAGGAGCTGTCCAGGTCTCGGCACAGCTGGTAGAACTCACTACCGCGCCCAATCACACGCTCACCATCGATGACTTTCAGGCCAGGCAGCAGCTCCCGGACTGCAGCCCGGTAGGAGGGGCTGGCACAGAGCGGGTTGCTGAGCCGGGCCAAAGGGTCTCGGAGCCGCAGGTACTCCAGGCACGGTAGCCCAGCCAGACACTGCAGCTGGCCAGGGGTGGCCAGTAGGTTGCCTGCGGCATTGAGACTCTGCAAGTTCTCACAGGTGGCCAGCGGCTCCAGGCCCGTCAGCTGATTGTTGGAGACATTGAGCACAGCCAGCTGGCGCAAGGAGGCCAGCGGGCCCAGGTGGGTGAGCGCGTTGCCTGATAGGTCCAGCCACTCCAGGCCCAGGCACTCTCCCAGGCAGCCCAGGTCAGCCAGTCCCAAGCAACGCAGCTTCAGCAGCAGGATGGACTCCAGGGAGAACTCGCCTGTGCGCAACTTCAGCAGCTGGGGTGTGATTTGCAGCCCGCCAGCCTCTCCCGGCTTCTCCCCTGGAGGCTCCATGAGATGGAAGTCGGCTGGGATGGCCTGGGCCCTGGCAGGACTGTCACGGGGTTCCACTGGGGGTCAGCTGGTGCTTGCCCCGAAGCAGGCACCTTCCGCTCTCCCCAGGCCAGTGCCAGGAGGCCTGGTTCCAATTCCCTGCACGAAGCCAGCCAGTCCCTGAGGAGAGACAGTCAGTCAGCAGGCAGCACTTTCTGTGTCTTATGCAGCAGGTGACGGCAGGGAGTCTGACCCTGCTTTTACCATGAAAACCAACAATCTCGGCCAGGCAAGACCTGAAGACCAAGCTGGGACACAGCCCACAAAAACCATCTGAGTGACAGGGATGGGGTGCAGGCCCAACCCAATGGGAGCAGCCCAGACTGGCCCCGGCTGCTTAGGGCCATGCTGGATGGATTCAGGCCCAATATTACCAGTTCTTTCTGTTAAATCCAAACTAGGGGCAAAACATCATTATTTTACTTTTTCAGTAACCACTCACGATCCATCCCTATTAATTTGGGGGTGTACTTTAAGCCGTTATGTTTGAACAGGCAATAGGTAACCACCATCACCAGTTTGTTTTCTTTCTGGGATAATCAATATATATGCAACGCAAATGAGAGCACATGTGCCTTGTTTGATTCAGTCAGTATTACTGCAATTCTTTCTAACAGCAATGAATTCAAACTTGTTTCCAGATTATATGGGTCAACTGGTGCCTCTGGTTGGAGATGTAAAGCATAAGAAGTTGGCCTTTAGTCCTAAAGGAGGAAACTGAGGTCAAGGTAGCGAAGGGTCAGGGAAGGCTGGGGTAAGTGGCCCGGCTAGGTCCCACACCCTTGCTCCTACCACTTCACTGCCCGCCAAAGCTAGCTCTTTTACTCTGGCCTCCGCTGGACAGATCAATGGAACAGCACTGGTATATGTGCCAGACAGCATGGTGCCAGCTGCAAATACAACATAAATTTCCCAAAGGGCAGGCTGTCTTGGTGGGAGGGGAGGGTGGCTCCAAAAAGCCAGGATGGGCACATCAAATTGCCAGGGGCTGCAGGACCAGGTGAGTCCAGGTGCCAGTGCATGACTGTGGCACAAAGCAGGGGTGGCCTGGTGGAGGGACCACAAGATTTAAGCAGGAAGGAAAATAACAGACCTCTTCCAAGCGCACCTTTCCCAACCTGGCAGACTTTGGCCAGGTCCAGTCCCAGGAGTCTCACCCAGGCCGGCGGGGTGATGCCTGCCCTGCAGATCTGATGCAGGGTGTCGGCGACTCCCGAGTCTGAGTTTACACATCAACACTTTACATTTTCCCCTCTCCAAGGAAACCAGGCCCAGAGCCTGGTCCACTTAGCTCCTCCCACACCATCAACAAAGATATTTACTATGTTCCCAACCAGGGAGCTAGCGAGGATGTAAACAGTCTTGCCATCCTTTTGTCCTCTCCACCCCGTCTGGGAAGGGGAGTCCTTGTGCTTATGGCCCCCATTTCCTTATCTAGCTCCCTTCTAGTCTGCAACACTCCAGTTCATTCTCTTTTATTTATACCTCATTTCTTTCCAAAAGGAACTGGAAGCATCTGCCAAGAAGTGTGGATTCCCTCCATGGGAATGGAATCTTTTGGGGTTTGTAAACAGGGAGTGATGCAATCAACTTTGCATTTGATTAAAGCTGCTCTGGCCCCTAAGATGGGGGGTGCAGGAGGAGTACCAGGTACTAGAAACCTGTCTGCTATGAAAACAAAAGATACAGGCCCTAAGGAGGGCAGGAAGCAATGGGGAGGAGGAGAAAGAGTCTAGGACAACTGGGGAATCTGGCTGGGTGACTGTATGCAAGGGGCTCCTTTCTTTTTTTTTTTTTTGAGACAGAGTTTCACTCTTGTTGCTGTGGCTGGAGTGCAGTGGTGCAATGGCATGATCTCAGCTCACCGCAACCTCCGCCTCCCGGGTTCAAGTGATTCTCCTGCCTCAGTCTCCCAAGTAGATGGGATTACAGGCATGTACCACCATGCCTGGCTAAATTTTGTATTTTTAGTAAAGATGGGGTTTCACCATGTTGGCCAGGCTGGTCTCGAACGCCCGACCTCAGGTGATCCCACCTGCCTCAGCCTCCCAAAGTGTTGGGATTACAGGCATGAGCCACCCCACCTGGACTGGGGCTCCCTTCTCAAGCATGTGAAATACAGGTGGGACAGGTTGGAGACAAGAAGACATCCAGCTACACAGCACTCAGCTTGAGTGAGTGTGGCATGGGGCTCAGGAGGCAGCTGGAGCTCCAGGCTGGAGGGATCCAGGCACCATCAGCAGGGAGATGGCAGCTGGCATCAAGGAAGGCATGCAGTGCACAGGGCCAACCATGCTGGGGACACAGAGCTCTCTAAGAACCCGCAGGCCTCTCTCCAGGAGCAGGCACCCCTCCCACCCACCCACCATTTCAGGAGTGAATGTGGAAGATGTCCTGTACACAAGGAGCAGCAGAGGTGGAGGCTAACCTATGAGGCTGAATGAATGAGTCTGTGAAGCATTCTGCCAAGCAGCCAGAGGGAGGAGAACATGGAAGGCTTTTAAGGAGTGAGACCAACACTGCTAGGATGCCCCACTGGACTCAGATGAGATGAGGCTGGGGAGACAGCCACTGGATGAGCAGTCCTGGGCACAGGTGAGGCCAGAGTGGGACTGCAGAGGTTAAGGGAATGCCCTGAGGAACTGGGTCAGTGGCTTTTTAGATGGAGATGATGGCTCAGCAAAGGGAGAGACCAAAGACACAGGCAGACAGAGGCAGGCAACTGTGCATGCTCACACCAGGAACATGGTTTACAGAAGAGGAAACGGAGCAGAAAGACCCCACTGGGACAAATCAGCCCTTCCCTGCTGCCCTCCAACACACAGCCCTGCACCAGTGTGGCCCCGTCCTGCCCTCACCACGATGCAGGCCGCCTGGGTCTTGGTGATGGGTTGTGCAAAACCCTCATTCTCTTGGGGGTCAGTGACCTCTGCTGTGTTTCTGGTCCATCACCTGCACACTGCAAACAGGTAGCCCAGTAAGACCGAGAACCAGCCGGTGCCCACCTGTGCAGCCCCAACTAACATCAGGCTGCCCGCAGACATAAGGAGGATGGCTTTCCGCACGTCCACCAGGTTTAGCACTCCTCCAGTGGGAGCCGTCCTTTTCCTAACTATGGAAATGAAGGGAACAGAGACCTCCTGGCCCAGCAAGAGAGTCTGGAAAGAGGACTGGTGACAAGGATGGCACTTGGGCCCTTTGAGGGAGGTTGACTGAGAACCAGGGAAGACGGTCCCAGGCCTTGGTGAGTGTCTTCTACCTGGGAAATGATGCGCAAAGGGCAAAGCTAAGTCTAGGGGGAGGAATGCTTCAACCCAGAGCAGCCTGGGGTGGACTGGAGGCTCTAATGCTCTAGAAGAGGGGTTCCCAACCCTGGCATTACTGCCATCTGGGCAGGCTAAGCCTTGGTTGTGGAGGCTGTCCTGTGCATTGAAGGGTGCTGAGCAGCATCCCTGGCCTTTGTCCACCAGACACCAACAGAACCACTCCCCTTACCCCACTTGGAACAACTAAAAACGCCTCCAGACATTGTCAATGTCCACTGGGGGACAAAACTGCCCCTAGATGAAAGTGAAGGTTCTAGAGCCCAAGCCCCCTGGTTTGGTGCCATCAAGCTCTCTCACCCTCTTCCTTTCACCCCCACCCAATCTTCTCACATTCTTCTCCCGAGCCTCGCTGCCTCACCAGTCCTCTCCCGGAACATGAGCCCGCTCAGTGATGCCACACAGCAGAGCCACGATGCCACTTCCAAGAACAGTTCCGACTGCTCAAGGACGGAAGCACAGACACGCACGCTGCCTAAGGCAACCTGAGGATGCAACACATTCCCGGATCCTCCGCGCTCCGACATGTGAGTCAGGATCCTGCGAGTGAGGTGCAGGACACTGCAGGGAGAGGTCCAGCAAGCCCTGCCCCTCCTATCCAGATGCAATGGCATCAGAGCCAGGGGCAGTAGTAAGGCCGCTCCCCAAGACAAACCCGGCCTCCTATCACCTGTGAATGTGTCCCCAGCACTCCACTCCCACTCCTAGTGCTACAGGCAGTGGAGTGATCTAAGCAATCTGGAGGCCAGACTTTAATTCAAATCATACTATTCCAGTCATTAAAAATGTTTACAAAACTTTATATAACAGGTGCAGTTATTATACTGTGAAAATGAAAATATCACATACTAAACAGTACCTAGGGTATGATCTCAATGTAAAAGAGGGAAAAATGTCAAACTATTGATACAGGCTTTCTCTGAATGAAAGGAGTATAGTTAATTTTTCCTGCTTCCTTACATTTTCAGTAATATCCAAATGTCAGAATGAATTGGTCATAGTGAGACACAGGGCTGGCAACTCATCTGGGAGAGGCAAGGGAACAGGTTCCTGGGGCTGCCAGCCAGTAAGGGGAGAGTCTGTCCCTTCACCTCCATGGCCAGTGACATGCTGCAAGTTAGGCCTGGAGCCTTCCCTGCCTCTTCCAACCTGCATCTCAGCAGCCACCCTACCCAGTGACCAGGAACCCTTAGGCTACCTGGATGCAAGTCTTGCAGGGTTGATGGGCCACCCCCTTCTTTCTTCTCCTGTCCAATCCCACTGGTTCCTGGATCCTAGGCCCTCAGCTCTGCCCTAAAGGAACTCTGAGCAATCCATGATGAGTGTGTGCTACACACATCCTTTCTCTCTTCCAAATAAGGAACTTCCCCTTTAAAAGTGGTCCACGACAAGCAGGGGCAAGGGTGATGGCGGGTGGGGTGTACAGCCGGCCGCTGGGAGCCCAGAAAAGCTACTGAGGCTGCTGTCACTGGAGGAAGAAACCCCAAGGTTTCCAGCAGTCTGGAAATAGACTATTGGTAAGAACACCATTTGAGGACTGGCATCTCAGCTCTCCTAGCTAGCTGGTCAGTCCCATCAGTCGGGTTCTCTGGCTACTCCGATACCCCCCAAAAGACTGGTGTGTGGGGTATGTGAGCACTCTGGAAATGGCTATTCTACCTTGGGATTTCCTTCTCCCTACACTGCAAGCCTCAGAAAGTGCTGCAATAGCTTACCCAGCCCCCAAGAAGCTGAGGACATATCCTATCTGCCAGCACACGCCCACTCCACATCCTTGGCCACTTTTTGAGAAAGCAAGCCTCTTAAGGGCATATATCCACTTCTCCACACAGACAAGGTGTATTCAAGGACCTTCACACCCACTTATGTTTTAACAGAGCATCACATGTACAAAGCCACGTAGTACAAAATTCACAGTCACCTACGAAGAGAGTAAGCCTCTTCTCGGCACATACTGCTAGACATAAAGAAAGTAATGGGGAGATGGAAAATGACATCTCCCAGAAAAAAAAAAAATATGGCAATTTGTCAAGTGAGAAACTGACCCTTTCTTACCAAATAGGTTTAAGATTCTGACCATCAGCATGTGGCACCCAGGATGCAACACCCGGCTCTCTGCTTTGACCTGCTACAGACAGGGGCTCTCTAGGAGTTCACGGGCAGAGTGAGCACTGGCACCTGCCATGTCTGCCATCCCACCCTGAGCGGACTGCAGGGCCTGTATCCCTTTGGCCAGGTCACCACCACTAGAGCAGATGAGGGGAGGCGGGGTGTAGTTGGGGAACTGCTCCAGGTTGGTCTTCAAGTATGCTCAATGGCCTCCACGTTGAGAAAAGAGTTTCGCTCTACAAGGGTGGGGCTGTTCAGGGAGGCAAACATGCTTTCAGAGAAGCCTCGTGTCGGGGGTAAGACAGATAGATGGTGGCCAGGCTTCTTGCTTCTTCTCCCAGGAAGCCAGGGGGTCATCCTGGGCTCCGACGGTCTCATTCTCCCAGATACGTCTTGACAATGACGCTGGCCCAGTGGCTCTTGGTGGACGGCGAGTCCCCACTCCTCTCGGAGGCCAGCAGCCCCACGCTCTCCAGCAAGCCCTTCTCCCTCTGGGCCAGCAGGAAGGCCCCAGAGCAGCCACTGCTCTGCAGAGGCTCCCCCGGCTCTTCCCCTCCACCCCGCAGCTCCTGGCTACCCTGGTGGGGTCCACGCACAGACCCCTGGGGCTTTGCAGGGGGCTGGGGGTTGGGGGCGGTCAAAGAGTATTCAGACACCCTAATCTCCTTCACCTTGTACACAAGGACTTGCTTCCAGTGGTCAATGTCAGCCCCCACAGGAAGGATGGCCTCAATCTTGCCCTTGAAGCAAGGGTCCAGCAAAGTGGCCAGCACAAACTCCTCGCGGTAGAAGAGCTCATTGAGCTGACAGTCGGTGCAGAGCTGCAGGGCCAACCCCTTAGCCAGCTGGATGGCTGCGCCCGCCTCCCCGACACTCTGCTCCTGAAAGTGTCCGTGAACCTGCTCCAGGAAGATGTGCAGGGAGCGCAGCTGGGGCAGCACCTGGCTCAGAGAGGCCTGCACCACACTCGCCTCGCGGACCGCCATCTGGAAGGGCTGCAGGAGCTTGCTGAGGCTGTCTGCCAGGCTCCAGAATGTGGCCGACAAGGCGACACCAGCCTTCCCCAGCTGGTGCCTGCCCTTGTACTCTTGAAGGGGCTGCTGCTGCTCCACCAGCCACTCTGGCAGGTGGTAGGCCGAGACCCAGTGGACCAAGAGCTCCTCAAGAGGCTGGTGGGCCGGGAGGGCGTGCTGGCGCTGGAGCTGGGTGAGGAGCCCCCGGGCCTCCACAGAGCTTTAGAAATGGCTGCAGATAGCCCTGGCAGTGCCCAGGATGATCTGGACACTGTGATGGCGACACAGAAAGTTTCTTACCAGGGAGTCAAGGCAGTGGGTGAAACAATGGATATGGGTATAGCCCTCGCCCTTGGCCACCTGCTCCAGGCTGGGGCAGCCGCTCGATACCAGTAAGCCCGCCCGCAGGGAGCCACGGCCCAGCCACAGGCTGGCCTGCTCCAGCACCTCCAGCTGCCAGTCCTCTGCAGCTCCCTCCAGGGGCAGGCCTCGCACCCAGAGCATGGTTCCCAGCATCAGCCCTTCTACCCTCTTGGTGTGGGAAGCAGGGAGGCAAAGGAACTCCAACCAAGCGCTATCCAAATGCAAACGAGGGTGGCTGGGGGAAATCACTCAGAAGCCTACGTGCTTTGTCTGAGGCACCACCCCTAGAACCTCCAGCTTTCAAAAGTGGCTTGGACAGGGAAGTTGTTTTCCTTTTTAAGAAGGACAGGTAATCATAATATTTCCCATGCTGGACTGAAATGATTAAGCAAGCATGAGACCAGATAATGGATCCAACCCACAGCCACTACCTTCTGAGGGAGGAAGTCCCTCATGGGCAGGCCGGGCTTTATTCACATCTTGTTTCCTCACAGCCCACTCTTGGGACAGGGTGCTGGGAACTGTCCCAAGCAATGGGTGGCGGAGACAGGCAGACAGGGTGGCCGAGGGCCACTGCAGACCTGCGGCTCCCACACTCACCCCAGGCAGACAGGGTGGCCGAGGGCCGCTGCAGACCTGCGGCTCCCACACTCACCCCACCCAGCTCCGGGCCAGTGTGATGGGACTGATTTGCTCCCTTGGATACTGCACCTCGGTCCCTGTCTCCCGGGTGCCCACAGCACTGGCTGTGTTACCGATATCTCCAGTGCATCTTAGCTTTTATTCCCCTTGATGTTGTTTGTGCTGCTGTCTATTCTAATCTCGGTCCCTTACTCCTTACTGTTCTCAGGTACCGAGCAACCTCAGGGATAAGTCAGCAGAAGCTCCAGGCCTGCACAGCAGGAATACTCCTGGTTGTTTTTCTAACCACGAAGAGCAACCAAATGGAAGACCCAGCCTATTGAACTGCATGTTTGCCAGAGACTTGCTTTTTCTGCCATAGTGTCCTCCTGAAACTCCCCCACCTTGAAAATGTCTCATAGGAGACTAGGGTTCAACTGGATTGCCCAAGACTTGATCTCTGGCTACTGGAAGACTGAAAATTAGACTAAGGTGCTGAGACACCCAGGGACACCAAGGTTAGGTGAGGGTTTCCTAATCCTAGGGCATGGGACTTGCTTCATACCCCAGATCCATCCTCCACTGGATTGGGCTAGGCCTACCATCCACAACGGGGGTATGTGTGTGTATTCATAAAAAACGTGACTTGGGAAGGCTAAATGTTAAGACCAGTGCCCCTGTACCCCTCCTGTGCTGTCCAGGGAAGGATATATGAAGCAAGGACTAAAATTCTTAACTTTTCCAAATTCTTGGGTTCAAGGAAGCCCCGTAAGGGAGGGCGTCTTCATGTGGTGTGCACAGCCGGCATCCTGCCCTGCTGCAGCGCTGATTCAGTATCATGGTAACTAAGGAGAAAAGGGGGCCTCATTTACATCCTGTAGGATCACCACAAACCTCCCTTGCTAGGCTGAAATGGGACAAGTGTGATAGAACGTGTTTAGGGGTGCACATCTGATCCTGGGTTTGTTTTCCCCTGATGCTGCCCCCTCTAGTTCCTGTATTTGTCTGGACTTTGTAGCAGTTGGTGACTGCTAGGTGGCCTAGTTTGTGTAAATATACAAACATGGAGAAAGTTGGTCTTTCTCCATGTTCTTTTGGGGTTTTATTGTTTACAAACTTTTTTGTATTGAGAGAAAAATGGCCAAGGCACCTTTACAGAAAGTTCTGAACCAGGCAAAAAGGATGTAAAACATGAGTTTGGGGGACCCTCGTATTGAAGTAAGGATCTTGAACTATCCTTTCTTTGTGTTCCCCTTCCTCTATTTCCTATTTTAGACCAGATCTTCTGCCCTAAAAACTTGACTTCTATCCTACCTAGTTCTCCATCCACCTCCCCCAAAAGAAAACCTACATACCCACACAAGCATATATTGAATTCTTGGGCTGTCTCTGCAACTCTTAAATGATGTATGTGAACAACCTGAAGAAATTAGGAACCCTCCATCTCTTGTTCCCAACCTGAGTCAATGTGTTTCACCCCAAACACTTAAGATACTGCTTTATTTGGATGGATCAAACCTACTTAATCTGTAATCTCAAAGGAGGGAGAAGCGACCAGGGGCTTCCACATAGAAGTGGGGTCAGGAGACCAGGCAAAGGAATATGAGTATATATCCAAGTCATTTGGGAATTTTGTGTAGGTGCAAGAAACCTTTTTTTTTTTTTTCTTTTTGAGACCAGGTCTTGCTCTGTCGCCCAGACTGGAGTGGAGTGGCACAATCTTGGCTCACTGCAGCCTCAACCTCCCAGGCTTAAGCAATCCTCCCACCTCAGCCTCCCAAGTAGCTGGAACTACAGGTGTACACCAACACGCCTGACTAATTCTTTCTATTTTTTTGTAGAGACAAGGTCTCACTATGTTGCCCAGGCTGGATTCCAACTCCTGGGCTCACGCAATCTTCCTTCCTTGGCCTCCTAAAGTGCTGGAACTATAGGGGTGAGCCACCACACCCGGCCCAGCGCAAGAACTTATGTCAAAGTGGCTATAAGATTGTTTAAAAGGAGACAGATGAATGTAACCCCATGTTTAATGCTAGAAACCAAAGCTTTATGTGAAATCTTGAATTTAGGGGCAGGGAGGGAGGGTAGAAAGGCCTGTACCTTCCCTAATCCCTGGCCCCTCATTCCTGAACTGCAGGAGACCAAGCCCCTTGGGTTTTGGCTACTCCATCTCTGGGATGCATCTATTGGATGACTGATTTTTCTGTACCAGGTACTTCCTTTCCCATTTCCTAATCACTTTGTAACACACATGCTGACCCTTTTCACTTCCCTTCTCCTTTCTCTGGAAAGATATAATGAATAAAGACTTTTTGGTACTGAAAGTCAAAAAAAAAAAAGGGATAAAAAAGATCTGACAATGAGTGATGTTAAACATTACTCACCAGGGTAATGTTTAAAAAGAGTCACCAGAGATGGCAGGGCTGCCTATATAACAGGTGACAAGACGGCTAAGAAGGCTCAAGCAAGACTCTGGACAGAAAGAGGAGCTCCTTCCAGCCAGAAGAGCCTCAGAAGGGTTAAGTGGCAACAGCTTCAAGCCCATCTCGCAAGAACTTTCAGCCACCAATAAATCCAAGAACTGAAGGCCTACTGCAGGGTGATGATTGTGGAGGGGCTAGGTAAAGCTGCAAGGGAAACACAGGCTGCTGTCTTGGGCCCACAACTGCTCTCGGATGTCACACTGGAGGGGACTTAACTCACACTTCATGACTGAGGAAACTGCAACCTCAGAGTGTGAACATCCAGGCCTCCACAGGCCGTCTGCAGAACAGGGTCACGCTCCAAAATCTTTTTTTTTTTGTAGACTGGGTCTTGCTCTGTCACCCAGGCTGGAGTGCAGTGGCATGATCTAGCTTGTTGCAACCTCTGCCTCCTGGGTTCAAGTAATCCTTGCAACCTCATCCTCCCAAGTAGCTGGGACTACAGATGTGCACCACCACACCCAGCTAATTTTTGTGTTTTTTGTAGGGACAGGATTTCACCATGTTGCCCAAGCTGGTCTTGAACTCCTGGGCTCAAGCGATTCCCTTGCCTCAGCCTCCCAAAGTACTGGGATTACAGGTGTGGGCAACTGCACCTAGCACACCCCAAAATCTTCATCTTAAGACCTATCCAGTTACCCCAGGACACCAATCTTGTTCTGTTTCCCAATTAGCTTTGTCTCATCATAAATGTTATACTCTGTAGATACTCTTGATTCACTCAATCATTTAATAGAAAGTCATCAAATGTCTACTATGAGCCAGCACTGTGCATTCAAGATATGAATAGAAGAGAGTAGTTGCCTGGCTGGCACTTGGGGCTCAGGATGAGATGACAACCTAGAAATGGGCTCATTACTAGACCAGGGGGAAAGCAGGGTACGGTGCTACAAGGCGGGGAGGGATCCCTGGGGGGCCCCCAGGCTGACCTACTGAGAAATACTGTCTTGCAAGGGGTTGTTTACCTTAGGCTATTGCTTCACAATCTTCAATCCCCGCAGACCCATCAGGGAGATCTGGGATCTTGTGTCATCACTGGTACAACAGTACCACCACCATGTTCTCTTCCACGGGAGTACTTCAGGATGACAGTGCAGCTGGCACTGTTGAGAGTCAACCTTCAATCCAAATGAATCTAAAATGTAAATTTTAAAAAGAAAGTCATTGACAAATTCCAGTACTTTATTACTAAGAAGTTATTTGTGGCTGGGTGTGGTGGCTCACGCCTGTAATCCTAGCACTTTGGGAAGCCAAGGTGGGTGGACTGCTTTGAACTCAGGAGGTTGAGACCAGCCTAGGCAACCTTATCTCTACAAAAAAAAAAGAAACACAAAAAATCAGCCAGCTGTGATGGCCCATGCCTGTGGTCCCAGCTTCTTGGCAGGCTGAGGCTGGAAGATGGCTTGAGCAGGGAAGTGGAGGTTGCAGTGAGATGTGATCGCACCACTGCACTCCAGCCTAAGCAACAGAGCCAGACCCTGTCTCAAAAAAAAGAAGTTACTTGTGACACACATCACCACAGCTGACAACACACTGGAGGCCTACAACCACAACAAGACAAGATTCCAAGGGCTTCTAAGCTGAGGCATGGCCTTTTGGGCTGCACGCCTGCCCACAGTCGATCATGTGGGCGGCAGTCAGGAAAGCACCCTAGCCAGACCTCACAGGAAGCAGGCACATCCCTGGGAGGCAAAAGGGAAAGAGGGCCAGGCTGGGGTGATGGCAGGGCGGGGTGATGGCAGAGCGGGTGGAGGAGACTGTGGGGAGAGCTGTTCAGGAGGTGGCCCACGCCTAAGCCTTGAGTGGAAGAGGAGGAAACGATGGAGAGAGACTCCATAGTGATCCTCTTTACTCATACAGGTCCATGTGGGCTATTTTGGGGCAAATCTTCAGGCAAGTTTCTAGAGAAACTGAGGGAAAACACCAGAGGGTGCTGCCCAGGTAATGCTGACGATACAGGGAGGTGAGAGGATGAGCAGATCTCAAAGGTGACTGAGAGGCAGAGGAGAGAGACAAAGAAAAACCAAAGTAAAGTGAAGTTAGGGAAACCAAGAAAAGACTTTCCAAAAGCAGTGGTCAACGGGGTCAAAGGTCCCTTCAGTGGGCGGTCTAGCAGGAAGTAGGGGAGAAGCAGGAACCAGGAATGCTGGAGGTGGGGGTGGGAGGGAAAAGGCTTGGCTGGGTCCCTAAACAGACAGAAGATGCCCTGGGAAGAGCAGGGAGGCTAACTACACAGGGAAGAGAAGCTTCCTAGAGAAAGGGATCCAGGGCACAGGCGGTGGAAGGGATCGGCCTCAGAGACCAGGAAGAAATCTTATTTTTCCTGACAGAGGAAGTAGGACGGGTCTGGTGACAGGCAAGTCCTGGAGTGCAGTGCAGGAGGGAAGTGAGGCAGCTTATGCCTGAGAGCCAGGCGTGTTGATTGTTCAGCGGGAGCCGTACATCTGTAAAGGCAGCCAGCGGCTGGCTGAGTGATCTGGCTTAGCCGGGGCTGGGAAGCACCTCCGCACACTGGTTCAAGAAATTAGACACGTTCTTCTTACTGGTCTTACCAAGCCTTTTCCCAAGTGCGTGCCCAGAAGGAAAGGGGCCACTCTTCTACTTCTCTTGTGCCTGCAAGAGAAGTAGAACCCCACCCTGGGCATTCCATGATTATGCCAGGCCTTTCTCACTCCTCACTCCGCCCAGGCCCTCCCGCCCCTCTGCTCTCAACTCCAGCACTGTGTGGGGGAGGGAGTGTCTACTCCACTCCCACCAGTGGGCCCTGCTGGGCCCACAAGTCTTATCTTCCTCCACAACATCTGTGAGAAGATTGAAAGGTGGTGAGAGAAAGGCATTGGAAGAGATGAACGTGTGAAAGGAAAAAAGGAGAGCAAGCCACTGTGTTTTGGGGTTTTGTCCCACATGCAAATTTGACTACCTACAAAGCCTAAGCGGCCGGGCCGGGCGGCGGTGGCTCACGCCTGTAATCCCAGCACTTTGGGAGGCCGAGGCGGGCGGATCACGAGGTCAGGAGATCCAGACCATCCTGGCTAACACAGTGAAACCCCGTCTCTACTGAAAATACAAAAAAAAAAAAAAAAAAAAATTAGCCGGGCGTGGTGGCGGACGCCTGTAGTCCCAGCTACTTGGGAGGCTGAGGCAGGAGAACGGTGTGAACCCGGAAGGCGGAGCTTGCAGTGAGCCGAGATCGCGCCACTGCACTCCAGCCTGGGCGACAGAGCGAGACTCCGTCTCAAAAAAAAAAAAAAAATCCTAAGCAAGATGTTTTGAATAATAATCATGCATCATTGGGTTTCATACTGTGCAAAAAAAATGACACAAAGTGAGATGTGATTCAAACGACATGGCAGCACTCTGCTTTTTTCTGGAAGCTTAGGGCTTAACAATGGAGTCAGAGCATATCAGAGCCTCGTCTACACTATGGCAATAGTAACAGCACCCGCCTCATGAGATTGTTAGGGTTAAACGAGTTAATATCATAGTATTTCAGGGCAGTTCTCTGCACAGAGGGAGCGATGGGTAAGCGCTGGCTGTTCCGGAAGATTCTGGCCTCGCCCAGTGTGTTTGGGAGCTGGGGCAAGGCTGGCCAAGGAGGTGGCCCCCGGCGCCGGCACGGTCCCGACAGCCGCCCCCTCCCCTGAACCTCTGCGGCCCAGTCTCCGCTTACCTGAGGGGTGGAGTCGGCAGCCCGCGGAGCCACCGGCCAAGCTGGGAAGTCCGGCGCAACTCCGCACCGCAGAGCCGGCGCCTCCTCGGCAGGTAAGAGCTGCAGCCCCGCCGCCAGCCGCTTACCGGCCCCTGACCCCTGGGCCCCTTGCCCACCACCCGACGGGTTGGCCAACGTGCTTCTCCAAGCGCCGCAGGCCTGAGCTCCTGGAACGCACCCAAGGTCCTGGCCAAAGGCCGTAGTGGGCGCCCTGGATTCCGGGATGCACCAGGGGTTACTTCCGGGAACGCAGCTCGCGGGGGTCTCCGCGCGCACCCCCCGCCCCGCAGTTGGTACGTTCCTCCTGCCTGCTGCCCCTGAGTGCGCAGGCGTAGGAAGCGCGGCAGTGCGGCCGGAAGCGAAGGGGCCGTGAGGTTGACAGTTGGTAATCGTTTATCGGTGCGGCCTTAGAGAAAGGACCTCCAGGCCCTTATTCAATACATGTTGGTGGGTGGTCACATGTGCCAGTCTCCGGACAGATGGCGGCCTAAATTTCCTCCCGGACTCGGTGGCACCCAAGGACCCCTACACGCCGGCGCTGTGCGTGCCAGGCTGACCACCAGAGTGCGACCCGGGCCTCGTCCGCACGTGCAGACGGAAGGAGCCACAAAGACGATAAGAATCCAGGTTTCCCCGCGTGGAAGGCTCATCTGTCGGTTCAGGAAACCCATCCAGGGTGTCTCCTGGTGTCCCGATCCAGGCCCTAAGAGAGGGTTCTTGGATCTCATGCAAGAAAGAATTCAGGGCAAGCCCATAAAGTGAAAGCAAATTTATTAAGAAAGCAAAGAAATAAAAGAATGGCTACTTCATAGGCGGAGCAGCCCCAGGGCTACTCGTTACCCATTTTTGTGATTATTTCTTGATTATATGCTAAACAAGGGTTGGATTATTCATTAGTTTCAGAGAAAGGGGTGGGCAGTTCCCGGAACTGAGGGTTCCTCCTCTTTTTAAACCATATAGGGTATTTCGCGATGGTGTCATGGCATCTGTAAACTGTCATGGTGCTGGTAGGAGTGTCTTTTAGCAGCTAAAGCGTTATAATTAGCGCATAATGAGCAGTGAGGACCACCAGAGGTCCCTCCCATTGCCACCTTGGTTTTGGTGGGGTTTAGCGGGCTTCTTTACTGCAACCTGTGTTATCAGCAAGGTCTTTATGACCTGTATCTTGTGCCAACCTTCTATCTCATCCTGTGACTTAGAATGCCTAACCTCCTATGAATGCAGCCCAGTTGGGCTCAGCCTCATTTTACTCAGCCCTTATTCAAGATGGAGTAATTTTGGTTTAAACACCTCTGACACTGGGGCAAATACCTGCTGCCTGATGACTCCCAGAAGTTCTAAACACCCAACCCAGAGAACACGTGGGCCTGCATCCACTCGGGTACTCTGCCACTCCTGCAGGCTACAAATTGTGCGGGAGCCAAAGAAGTCACGTTCTCTGGGCCAGCGCAAAATGCCTCTTTGTCCCATGTTGGTTCCACATGTGCACCAAATGAACAACTTTTGTCTCCCTGGCTACCTTGAATTTCTTTCCACCTCCTGAGTTGCACATATTCAAGGGGCTGTCCTGGGGGCAGGCTTCCCTAGTCTTCCCAGGCGCAACCTTAGCTTTTCCCATCTCTTTCAGATGACCCTCCTCCTGTCCCAAGCAAATTAACGCCAAGCCAGTCTAGTTCTCCAGCTTGGGCTACAGCTGGGACCCCTGCCCAAGAATAGTGATTTTTATCTTTACACTTTATCCAAGTAATTTGTTTTTATTTTTATTTTTTTTAGATGGATTCTCACTCTCTTGCCCAGGCTGGAGTGCAGTGGTGTGATCTCAGCTCACTGCAACCTCCACTTCCTGGGTCCAAGCGATTCTCCTGCCTCAGCCTCCCAAGTAGCTAAGACTACAGGCATGAACCACCACACCTGGCTAATTTTTGTATTTGTAGTAGAGACAGGGTTTCACCATATTGGCCAGGGTGGTCTTGAACTCCTGACCTCAAGTGATCTGCCCGCCTTGGCCTCCCAAAGTGCTGGGATTACAGGTGTACGCCACCCTGCCCAGCCATACCCAAGTTATTTTTAATCTCACTTGATCTTCTGTATGCCTTAGAGATGGAAGTATTAGTTTCCTCCGTTATACAGATGAGAAAACTGAGACACAGTGTGTTACAGTAGGTTACAGTAGGAAATGGGACTAAAAGAAAAATTATTCAAACAATTGTTAAGGTGAGAGACTTTATTCAAGAACAGCTGCAATAGGGGCTATGCAGTAGAGGCAAAAAGATCAGGCTTAACATCAAATACAAGGACAGGTGGAGATTTATAGTTAAGCAACAGGGTGGAGGTCAGCAGATGGAAAATTACTGAGAGGACACACAAAGGCTAGGGAGATTTTTTGCTGAATGCAAGCCAAGGTGATCAGATACCAAGGGTAGGGGATTTTTGCTGAACTGACTCAGCAGGATTCTTGCTAAAACTGAACTAAGTGAGCTAAGGGCCAGCCCAGGGTCAGGGCCTATTCAAAAAGAGGACTGAGAGGAGACTGACTCAAGTTTAGCCAAGGAGTGAGTTCTTTTCATGAGCCACCAATGATTTGGGTTGTACTGTCAGAGGCGTCCTAACCAGAGTGACTCTATCCTAAATAAAGGTTGGGGAAGGCAAGACCTGCTGGGTTGCATTCCCAGGAAGTTAGCACTCTTGATCACAAGATGTTTATTGTTGAGGAAACAAGTTAATGGAAAAAGGCATTCTTGTTTTGTTTTGGAGTCTCACTCTGTTGCCCAGGCTGGAGTGCAGTGCCACCATCTCGGCTCACTGCAATCTCTGCCTCCCGTGTTCAAGTGATTCTCCTGCTTCAGCCTCCGAAGTAGCTGGAATTACAGGTATGCACCACTTTACCTGGCTAATTTTTATATTTTTAGTAGAGACGGGGTTTTGCCATATTGGCCGGGCTGGTCTCGAACTGCTGACCTCAAGTGATCCACCCGCCTCAGCCTCCCAAAGTGCTGGGATTACAGGCGTGAGCCATGGCACCCAGCCTGGAAAAAGGCATTCTTAATTTAAACTATGTTTTGCTCTAAAGATAATAGTCCACTCATAAATGTTTGCTGAAATTAATTGCACAAGAGAGTAACAATACAAATAGTCTGTCACAAGCCGATCACAAGCCTTTATAATAAAATACACTATTCTTAGCTCTAATATCCTACACAAGGAAGCATTACATTTGAGGTAGGGCATTCCTCCTCTTGCTTCCTGAGGACACCCTACTCTAAGAGATTAGTTTCTAATAAACCATTTTAACTTTACTGTACTCTGCGACTCACCCTAAATTCTTTCCTGTGCAAGATCTAAGAACCTGCCCTTGGGGTCTGGGATGAAACCCCTTTTCTGGTAAGAGTACTGTTACATGGGATCCATACTATGGGCTCAGAGCTGGTCCCTTTCTAGCGTTAATCCAGAAACACTCTAAAACAAGGAGTTTCTTACTCAAAAGAGGGCAAAAGACCAGTCAGGGATGGATTGGGAGAGGACGAATGGAAGGAAATGCTGATCTTCCTGTAGGTGCAAAACTTTTCACTGCAGCCAAGCCGAGTTTCAGGAGGGAGGACCTAAAATCATCTCGTTTTGGTAGGTGTTTTACAAAAGGATAAATAGGACTGGCTCCTGCCTCTAGAGCTTCCAGATACAGCATCCCTGTTTGCCCTGTTTGCAGGGGTGACAGAAAGTGGGAAGTAGCTACATTAGCTGCTAACTCTGTCTCGGGTCAGGGGAGAGGCTGGTGGGGTTAGTCCCAACAGTGTTTTAAAATGTAGAGTAATTGTCAAGACTGGAGTCAGGGCGAACAAACAATAAATAAATACAAAGTAATTGGATGGACAAAGTGCTTTGCCTCCATCTTCCCAAAGGCAAAGGCACCTGAATTTGCTAGCCTCCCCTAACTCTTCCTGGACCATTTCATAGCCTTGTGGAATGTCAGAGCTAGACAGACTCTTAAGAAGTCTGTTCTGGGCCAGGCGTGGTGGCTCATGCCTGTAATCCCAGCACTTTGGGAGGCCGAGGCAGGTGAATCACATGAGGTCGGGAGTTCGAGACCAGACTGAGAAACAGGGAGAAACCCCGTTTCTACTAAAAATACAAAATTAGCTAGGCATGGTGGCGCATGCCTGTAATCCCAGCTATTCGGGAGGCCAAGGCAGGAGAATCACTTGAACCCAGGAGGCAGGGCTTGTGGTGAGCCGAGATCACGTCATTGGACTCCATCCTGCCTGGGCAACAGAGCAAGACTCTGTCTCAAAAAAAAAAAAAAAAAAAAAAAATCTGTTCCACACCCCCAATTTTACAAATGCTGTGCAGTGAATACGTGTCAGAGTCACTCGACTTGGAACTGGGGATTTTCCCAGTAGAGTGTATACTTTAACTCTTACTTGCTCAGTAATAGACCAGGTAAAGATTAAATCCAAATTTTTGTCTACAGCCCAGGTATCTACCTACTTCAGCAGTGGTTTGGGATGTAGAAGGACCTCGGAAACTTGTTTGAAAATGCAGAATACAGGGCCCACACCCATTCTGTGGGTCTGGAACGAGCCCAGAAAATGACTTTTAAAATAAACCCCTAAGGGAGTGAAATGCATCAGAATCACACGGTATATGTAAGCTTTTGAAAAACACTGATCTAAAGCAAACTTTTGGGCTCACAGGCCCCCTAGAAGAATCTTGAAAAACTCTGTACATTTTTTTGTTTGTTTGTTTTGTTGTTGTTGTTGTTGAGATGGAGTCTCATTCTGTCACCCAGGCTGGAGTGCAGTGGTGCGATCTTGGCTCCCCGGGTTCAAGCGATTCTTCTGCCTTAGCCTCCTGAGTAGCTGGGACTACAGCTCCGTGCCACCACGCCTGGCTAATTTTCGTATTTTTCGTACAGACGGGGTTTCACCATATTGGCCAGGCTGGTCTTGAACTCCTGACCTCGTGATCCGCCTGCCTCGGCCTCCCAAAGTGCTGGGATTACAGGTATGAGCCACCACACCTGGCAACTCTGTACATTTTAAAGTTGGCATCTTTATTAGTTTTCCAGGACTACAGTAAGAAAATACCACAAACGGGATAGCCTAAAAAACAGAAAGGTATTGTCTCTTGGTTCTGGAGGGTAGAAGTGTGAAATCAAGGTCTTGTACTCTCTCTGAAAGCTCCAGGAAAGAATCTGTTCCATGTGGTTGTCTTAGCTTGTGGTGCTCCCAGAAATCCCTCGTGTCTTTTGGCAGAGATAAGACCACTCCATAATGATCTCTGAGCACAGACAAAACAAGAACATTATCCAAACCACAGGAAACCTCCCTATCCTGGCTGATACAAATGACTACTGCTTTTCACCATCATAGCTTTAGCCTCACTCTATTCTTCACGTCTTCTCCATAAGAATTAACTAAAAAATACACAATTATAGAATTGCCCCTACTTCCCGACATCATCCCATTGAGAGGAAATCCCCATTTTCTCGCACCCTCCCCCAAATCTACTAAAACAAGCTCTGTCCTATAGAAAGTCCTTTTTAACACCCTCTTGTGAGACACCCCATAGTTCCTCTTGGTTTACTTTCTTCCTCCTTGCAAGGAGCCAATAAACCCAACCCCATTCAACTGCAGATGTATTCTTGGTGGTCATAGATTTAAAGAGAAAAGTCATAATCCATTTCCTCAGCTACTGAAATGGATTCAACAACACTCAATATCCATCTGGATAATAACTAGATTGTAGTGAAATAGAAATAGATGTTTCTTAGCGTGATCAAATATATCCACCTCAACCTGAAAGGTAGTATAATGCTTACATGGAAAACATGAAATGTATTCCTGTTGAATTCAAGAATAAGAGAATCACATATACTATTACTGTTATCATTTAACATTGTTCTGGTGGTTTTAGTCTACACCAGTAGTTAAGAGAGAGAAATTAGAGGCTTATTAACTGGAAGATAAGAGGTAAAATTATCATCATTTCAAGTGACTTGATTGCATAAATGAGAAACACAAGATAATTAACTGACAAAAATTACTAGAGCTAATAAAATAATTCAGTAAGGTGTCTGGCTTTAATATCGATAAATGGAAATCGAAAGCCATCATCTATGCAAACAACAACCAGTTAGAAAATGTAAAGGAAGGCCAGACGCAGTGGCCTGCACCTGTCATCCCAGCACTTTGGGAGGCTGCCAAGGCAGGCAGATCACTTGAGCCCATAAGTTCGAGACCAGCCTGGCCAACATGGAGAAACCCTGTCTCTACTAAAAATACAAAAACTTAGCCAGGCATGATGGTGCACGCCTGTAATCCTAGCTACTTGGGAGGCTGAGACACGAGAATCACTGCCAGAAGGCAGAGGTTGCAGTGAGCTGAGATCGTGCCATTGCACAACAGAAGGAAATTCATTAAATAAATAAATGAAGGAAGGAAGGAAAGACTCCAGCTGTTTACTAACAATAAAAAAAGATTAAGCATCAAGGAAAAAGCTTAGCAGAAAATGCACAAAATCTATGTGAAAAAACCCAAACTTTTAAGCATCACTAAAGACAACAAAAAGAAGACCTGAATAAATGGAAAAGTGTATCACGTTCAGGGGCAGGAGGACTAAATATCTAAAAGATATCTGTTCTCCCTAAAATAGGCTACCAATTTAACATAATCCCAGGAAAAATTCCAACAGGAACTTTTAAGAACCAGATTCTCAGCCAGGCATAGTGTCTTATGCCTGTAATCCCAGCACTTTGGGAGGTGGAAGCGGGTGGATCACGAGGTCAAGAGATAGAGACCATCCTGGCCAACATGGTGAAACCCTTTCTCTACTAAAAATACAAAAATTAGCTGGGCATGATGGCACACACCTGTAGTCCCAGCTACTGGGGAGGCTGAGGCAGGAGAATCACTTGAACCCAGGAGACGGAGGTTGCAGTGAGCTGAGATCGAGCCACTGCACTCCAGCCCGGCAACAGAGTGAGACTCCGCCTCAAGAAAAAAAAAAAAAAAAAAAAAGAACCAGATTCTAGAGCTCAGATGGAAAAATAAACATGAATAGCTAGAAAAATTCAGATAAAGAATAGCGATGGCCGGGGGTTGGTAGGAACAAGCCCTGACACATATCAACATATATTTAAAGCTACTACAGTCGAAACACTATGTATTTGTGCAATGTATTGACAGCCAGATTAATGGAATGGAATAAAAAGTCTAAAAACAGGCCCAGTGTATTGCATAAAGAAAGCATGGTACATCCACATGATGGAATAGTAGGCATTCATTTTTGTTGTTTGTTTTTTGAGACAGAGTTTCACTCTTGTTGCCCAGGCTGAAGTACAATGGTGTGATCTCAGCTCACTGCAACCTCCACCTCCTGGGTTCAAGGGATTCTCCTGCCTCAGCCTCCTGAGTAGCTGAGATTACAGGTATGTGCCACCATGCCCAGCTAATTTTGTATTTTTAGTAGAGACGCGGTTTCTCCATGTTGGTCAGGTTGGTCTCGAACTCCTGACCTCAGGTGATCCACCCACCTCAGCCTCCCAAAGTGCTGGGATTACAGGCATGAGCCACCACGCCCGGCCTATGCATTCATTTTTAAAAATAAGGAAACTGTGTACTGATGTGGACCGACTTTTCAGGATACGTCGTTAAGTGAAAAAAAAAAAAAGAGTATAGTCTTGGGAGTGTTTGTGTCTGTGTTTTAAAAAGGGGAGAATACATGCATGTATGAATATACAGAAGCATGTATATGTTTACTTCTACATGCTAGAGTCTCTCTGGAAAAGACATACAAGAACTTGCAACAATGACCCAGGGAGGGGAACTGTTGTTGAGGGGCAAAGAGGGCATTTTCACTGTGAGCTAATTTGTACCTTTTGAATTTTATTTCATAGGAATGTCCTTCCTAATCAAAAACTGCAGTAAAATATGTTGAATGCTAATAACGAATTAGTATATAAAACATACAACATATTTTCCTTATAATTTTTTACTCCTTCCATCCTGAACATCTTTTCTGTATTTTTTGGCTATGTGCATATCCACTTTGGAAGTGCTGTTCAGTATTGGGTTGTCCTTTCCTGACTGATTTGTAGGCGTTGCTAGCATCTTCGGCTGCATATCCTCTGCCAGGTGTATGGATTGTAAAGATCCTCCCCAGCTGTAGCTTGCCGTTTCCGCCTTCATCGTGTGTTAGCAGGACAGAAGTTTATCATGATGACGTTTGATTTTAATGAATTTTGGTTTTAATGAAGTTCAGTTTGTCAGTCTTTTATAGTCATTGCTTTTTGTGTCCTTTTAGAGACATCTTTGCCTACTTCATCACTTGTATGTATTTTAAAATATATATATATAATAATAACTAATAAATATTATTTTTAATAATAATAATATTATCTGTTGAAACAAGGTCTTGCTTTGTCACCCTGGCTGGAGTGCAGTGGTGTGATCACAGTTCACTGCAGCCTCGACCTCCTGGGTTCGAGCGAGCTGCTCACCTCAGCCTTGCGAGTAGCTGGGACTATAGGTGTGTGCCACTGTGCCCAACTAACTTTTGTGGTTTTTTTTGTAGAGATGGGATTTTGCCATGTTGCTCAGGCTGGTCTTGGGCTCAAGGGATCCACCCACCTTAGCCTTCCCACGTGCTGGGATTACAGGCATGAGCCACCAAGCCCAGCCTTAAACATTGTTTTTAAATAATAAAACATTTTAAACATCTAGAAAAGCACAAAAAATATTGTTTCAGATACCCACAAAAAACACCTCAAAGAGTAACTATATGTTTGCCACATTTGCTTCAGACATCTCCCTGTCTTTTTCAAAGAAAAAATTGTGACATACCCAAAGCTCCATCGCCCCCACCCTATTTTCTTTCCCTATTTCCTTCTTCTGAGCCAATCAGTACTCTGAGGTAGAGGCTGATCACTCTCTTCTATAAGCCAGGGTTCTTTGGTGCAAACAATAGACATAACTCTACCTATCAATAGTTTAAGGAAAAATGCATTTTCTAAGGTGTATTAAATAGTTCAAGAATCCTTGGCAGGGCTAGAGGAAGAGCTTCTAGGTTAAATCCAGGAACAAGGCTGACAACTATTCCGCAAAACTGGTCACATAAGGTCACTGACCCCAGATACCTTCGGCTCCTGCCACAGTGACGGAGCTAACACCGCTGCCACTTACCCTAGGAGACACGCATACAGCCACAGTGCCACATGAGCAAGCTGCCACCACCCCTACCACCACAGCTTAGCATGAGTGACCTTGGGACTAGACTACATGCAGAACCTCACTCGCCCTGGAGGGGCCATATGGCTCCAGTACTGTGCTTGCCAGAAGAGCTCCATCCTGTCCATGGCCTCTGCCTCGAGTTGCTCATTTCTGCCACTAACACTTACCCAGGTGCATCTTCTTCACAATCCCCAAGTGTCTTGGAAAAGCTGGCTCCAAAGATTTCTGGGAAATGTTGTTTTTAGCTTTCCAGGCTCCAGGTAGGTCCCCAGGGAGCTGCCAAGAAGGCTCAGTGAGCCCTTCCAGTGTCTGTCAAATAATCCAGTATGTGTGTATCCATAACAACACACACACACTCACTCTCTCTCTCTCTCTTTCTAGGTAATGTAAACCAAAAATAAAATTCTAAGGCCCTCGAACCATCTGAATGCACACCTCCTCTTGGCCAGGGCATTCCAAAGTTAACCTGAAACACTGGTTCAGGCCATGATGGGAAGGGAGGGTTGGATATGCCTCACTGTATCCGCCTCCCTTTTGGATTTCAGGAAGAGCTAATAGGAATTAACATCAACATAGACCTTAAGTCTGATAAGAAACATTTACAATCTATTCTGTGAAGCCTGCTACCTGGAGGCTTCATCTGCGTGATAAAACCTTGGTCTCCACAATCCCTTATCATAACCCAGACGTTTCTCTCTATTGATTCCAGGTCTTTGGATAATAACTTGACCCTTTCAACCGACTGCCAACGAGAAACTTTAAAATCTACCTATCACCTGGAACACCCTTACCCACCCCACCCAGCCCAGCCCATTTCAAGTTGTCCCACCTTTCTGAACTGTCACATGTGTCCATAGAGAAGACCACCTAAACAGGCTTTGTGTGAGCAGCAAGGCTGTTTATTCACTTGGGTGCAAGTGGGCTGAGTCTGAAGAGAGAGTCAGCGAAGGGAGGTAGGAGAGAGGCAGCTTTATAGGACTTGGGTAGGCAGTGGAACGTTACAGTTAAAGGTAGTTTTCTATTGTTAGCAGAGGAGGGGGTTACAAGGTGCCTGGTCGGGGGATCATAAGATTCATCATCCAGAAGAATGTCACAAGGTCAATTGATCAATTGGGGCAGGGCCAGAACAAGTCATAATGGTGGAATGTCTTAAGTTTGGTCAATCTGTTAAGGCAGGAGCTGGCTGTTTCACTTCTTTTGTGGTTTTTCAGCTACTCCAGACTTAGCTCCTGCAGGCCATCTGGACATATATGTGCAGATCACAGGGGTTACAATGGCTGAGCATCGGCTCAGAGGCCTGACATTCCTGTCTTTTTATGTATAAAATATAAAGCTATAAGAAAAGATAAAGAAAATACCATTTTTTTCTGGGGATTATTGGGGTAGGGGTGATGTTTCTCAGGACTGCTTCAAGCATGACCAGGGACTGCGTGGACACCTTAAAGAAAATTTTATAATGAGTTAGTCCAGTAAGTTTCGGGTCTAGGGTGCATTTCTATGTAGCTAACAAGGTGCCAGTTAGCACATTTTTGAGTTTGGAATTGCCCTAATAAAATAAGTTATCTAAAAACAGTTATCAGGCATATTAGCTTTAATGTAGGTGGTAATGAGTTTTTAGGCCAGGGAAGGAATAATGTTTTATGTACCAAAGCTTTTTGTCCCCATTTTCTGTCATATGAGTGGGATTCCCTGTTGTTAAGCCAATGATCTATTGTATTACCCTTTTCCCATAGGTATGAGCAGCGGTCTGAATGGAGAAGTTCAATAGCTTTTATTGCAGAGCCTATGCAGGAGAGATGATAAGTAAAATAATCTTTGTCTCCTGGATTAAGCTATGGAAGAATGAATTTTCCATGATCTAAGAACCACTTGCCCTGAGTTGGAAAAGACTGGTAGAGCAGGTTTTTAGAAGAAGAGTAGGTGAGAGTGATAAAGGAGAAAGAAAAATACTGGCCTTCTGGAGTGGGGGCTGGAATATTAGCGGGTGTGGAGGCATGGGTTATTTCCTTGGCTGTTTTGTTGGCATAAGCATTTTCTTTAGCAATAAGATCAGTTGGTTTCTGGTGTCCTTTACAGTGAATGACCCCAGCCTTGGCTGGCAAGAGAGCAGCCTTAAGGAGGGCCTTTATTAGAGAGGTATTGATAATGGAAGAGCCTTGTGTGGTGAGAAAACCTCTTTTGGTCCAAAAGGCAGCATGGTTATGGAGGATGTGGAAAGCATATTTGGAGTCAGTGTGAATGTTAATGTTCATTCCTTTGGTGAAAGAGAGTGCATAGGTTAAAGCAATCAGTTCAGCTTGTTGGGAAATAGTGGAGGGAGGAAGTGCAGCAGCCTTGATAATAGAGGTATGGGACATGACAGCATAACCAGCTTTAACTGGCAAGATTTGGCTGGGTTTAGAGGAACTGCCATCAATAAACCAAGTGTGGTCTGGGTTTGGGATTGGAAAAATAGAAATATGAGGAAAGGGGGAAGATGCTATGTATATTAGGGAGATACAGTCGTGTGGCTCAGGACTTGTGCTGGGTGCTAAGTGAGAAGCTGGGTTGAAATCAGGCCCATGGGCAATAGTTACTGTTGGGATTTCAATAAAGAGTGAATAGAGCTGGAGGAGTCGAGGGGCAGACAGTAAGTGTGAAAGGTGTGAGGAGGATATTAATGCTTGAAGGTTGTGAGAACTGTAGAGGGTAAGTGGAGCATAGCTTGTGATTTTGAGGGCCTCTAGAAGTATTAAAGCAGTGGCTGCCACCACATGTGGACATGAGGGCCAGCCGAGAACTGTGAGGTCAAGTTGTTTGGATAGAAAGGCTATAGGTCGTGGGCCTGGCTCCTGTGTGAGAACTCCAGCAGCACAGCCTTGTATTTCAGCTGTGTGTAAGGAAAAAGGTTGAGATGAGTCAGGGAGTGCTAGTGTGGGAGCTGTTTCTAGGGCCTTTTTGAGAGAATGAAAAGAAGAATGGGGAAAGGACTTAGGGTCTATGGGATCAGTTAAGCGGTTTGGTTAGAATGGCAAAGCCTGGTACCCAGAGTTGGAAGTATCCAACAATGCCTAAGAAGGAAAGGAGTTGTTGTTTGGTGGTCAGGATAGGGGTCTGGGAGATTAACTGAATACGGTCTGCAGGAAGAGCATGTGTATGTTGATGGAGGATTATGCTGAGATATGTAACACTAGGGGAAGAAATCTGAGCCTTAGAAGGGGATACTCGGTACCCTTTTGAGTAGAGATGTTGAAGAAGTAGGATAGTGTTCTGCTGGGAAGATTGGTAAGAGGGGCTGCAAAGAAGAAAGTCATCAACATATTGAATAAGGTGGGAGGCAGACAGGCGGAAAGAAAGGAAGTCATGAGAGAGGGCCTGACCAAAGTAGTGTGGGCTATCCCTGAAACCTTGGGATAGGACAGTCCAGGTGAGTTGCTGGGACTGGTGGGTGTCAGGGTCAGTTCAAGTAAAGGCGAAAAGAAGTTGGGAGGAGGGATGCAAGGGGATGGTAAAGAAGGCATCTTTGAGGTCGATAACAGAATAATAAGTTGTGGAAGTGGGTATTGAGGAGAGGAGAGTATAGGGGTTTGGCACAACAGGATGGATGGAAAGGACAATTTGATTTATGAGGCAAAGGTCTTGGACTAGCTGGTAGGACTTGTTCGGTTTCTGGATGGGTAGGATACGGGAGTTGTAAGGAGAATTTGTAGGCTTTAAAGGCAAAGGTCTTGAATTAGCCAGCTTCTGAACGGGTAGGATAAGGGAGTTGTAAGGAGAGTCTGTAGGCTTTAAAAGGCCATGCTGTAACAGGCAAGTAATAATAGGCTTCATCCCTTTAAATCTTGCTGTGGGATGGGATACTGGTGTTGAGCAGGGTAAGGGTGATTAGGTTTTAATGGAATGGTAAGGGGTGCATGGTTGGTTGCCAGAGAAGGAGCAGAGGTGTCCCATACTTGTGGATTAAGGTGGGGAGACACAAAGGGAGGATGTGAAAGACGCCTTGAATTGGGCAAAAGGACAGCAATGAGGTGTGGCTGTAGCCCAGGAATAGTCAGGGAAGCAGATAATTTAGTTAAAATGTCTTGGCCTAATAAGGGAACTGGGCAGGTGGGGCTAACTAAAAAAGAGTGCATAAAAGAATGTTGTCTAAGTTGGCACCAGAGTGGGGGAGTTTTAACAGTTTAGAAGGTTGGCCGTCAATACCCATAACAGTTATGGGGGCAAGGGAAACAGGCCCTTGAAAAGAAGGTAATGTGGAGTGGGTAACCCCTGTATCTATTAAAAAGGGGATGGACTTACCCTCCATTGTCAAAGTTACCTGAAGCTCGGCATCTGTGATGGTCCAGGGGGCTTTCTGAGGCAATCGGGCAGCATCAGTCTTCAGCCGCTAAGCCGAGATCTGGGAAGGAGTCAGCCAGAGAGCTTTGAGCCAGAGAGCTTTGATCCAGAGAGCTTTGATCCATAGCCCTAGAAGTGGCTATGATATTAGTTGGACAGTCTGATTTCCAGTGGGATCCCGCACAGGTGGGACACAGCTTCGGAGGAATTCTGGGCTGCAGGCATTTCTTGGCCCAGTGGCCAGTTTTGCGACACTTGAAGCAAGGTCCATGAGGAAGGCTTAAAGGAGTAGCTGGAGGCTGTCGTTTAGTTGTTCTGAAGTTTGTATGTGCTGAAGGCATGGCTGGGGTTTCTCTTACAGCAGAGGCAAGCAGTTGCAGCTCTGAAATACATTGCCGCTTGGCTGCCTCTTTATTGTTGAACACCTTGAAGACAAAGTTGATTAATTCCTGTTGTGGGGTTTGAGGGCCAGATTCCAATTTTTGTAGCCTTTTTCTAATGTCAGGAGCTGACTGGGTGATAAAATGCATGTCGAGAATAAGACGGCCTTCTGGCCCTTCAGGGTCTAGGGCTGTAAAGCATCTAAGGGTAGCCGCCAAGCGGGCCAAGAACTGGGCTGGGTTTTTGTCTTTACCTTGGGTGGCTTCTTTAAGCTTGCCATCACTAACAGCTTTGTATGCTGCCTTTTTTAGCCCTTCAACTAGGCAAGAGACTATGTAATCTCACCTAGCTATACCTGGGGAGCCTGTCTGGTATTCCCATCGGGGATCATCTCAGGGAACTGCCCTGATGCCTTCTTGGATATCTGGCACATAATGCCGGCAGGTGTCAGCATGAGATTGGGCTAGGGCATAAACTCTTTCCCGCTCATCTGGGGAGAGGGGAGAGATCAGGATGACATTTAAGTCATTCCAGGTTAAATTGCAGGACTGAGTCAAATATGGGAATTCCTGTATATATTTAGTGGGGTCTGATGAGAAAGAGCCCAGATGCTGACTGATGTGGGAAGGGTCTGATAGAGAAAAAGGTACACGAACCCTTACTATGCCCTCAGCTCCAGCCACCTCTCTTAAGAGGAAACTGTTGGGCAGGTGGGAGAGAGCTAGTCATGGAATGAAACTGTAAGCCAGACTGAGTGTGAGGAGGGGAGGTGATAGAAGAATTATAAGGTGCAGGAGCGGAGGCTGAGGAAGAATTGGGACTTGATCCAGCCTGTCGAGGAGTGGCCTGGGGAGGGGGAGAGAGGTCAGAGGGGTCTGCAGAAAAGGGGGATTCAGAGGACTCTGAGGTTGCGATAGAGACTGAAGAAACGGACAGGAGAGAAAGAAGAAAGATTTGGGATGAATTGCATTGGGAGCAGAGGCTAGGGAGGGAACGAAGTGTAAAAAATGCCTGGATGTAAGGCACCTCAGACCATTTGCCCATTTTTTGACAAAATTTATCCAGGTCTTATAGGATGGAGAAATCGAAAGTGCCATTTTCTGGCCATTGGAACCATTGTCGAGTTTGTATTGGGGCCAAGCAGAGTCGCAGAAGAAAATAAGACTCTTAGGTTTTAGGTCAGGTGAGAGGTTAAGAGGTTTTAAGTTTTTAAGAACAGAGGCTAAGGGGAAAGAAGGAGGAATGGAGGCTGGAAGGTTGTCCATAGTTAAAAGGTAAGTTTAGAGAAAAGAGGGGGTAGAGACACAGAGAGAGGGGGGATGGTACTTGTCACCCAGGGGAGGTGGTACTTGCCACCAAGATAGAGGATCAAGGCATGTGTCCCCACAGTGATTAAACACCTCTGGAATGCGGGTGAATAATCTGCAATGACAGACACCAAGGGAAGACTGTCTTCCTGAGTCCGTGACTGGCACTGGAGTTTGGGGTCCACAGATAAAACGTGTCTTCTCTGTCTCTACCAGAAAGGGAAAGAAAATGAAGGGAAGGGAGACATCGAAGGGTGACGTGGAAATTGAAAGGAGAAAGAGGTTGAGGGATAGTGAGAGAGGTTGGAAAAGAGAATAAAAAGAGGCCACTTACCCGATTTAAAATTGGTGAGGTGTTTTGTCTGGGCCGGTCTGAGGACCCAAGGTTGTAAGTGGATTTTCTCATGGAGCAAAAAGCGGGAGGACGGGGGATTGATCTCTGGAGGGAGGTCCCCCGATCTGAGTCACGGCACCAAATGTCAAGTGCCTCTGTGTGAAGAGACCACCTAACAGGCTTTGTGTGAGCAATAAAGCTTTTTGATCACCTGGGTGCAGGCAGACTGAGTCTGAAAAAGGAGTCAGCGAAGCAAGATGGGGAAGGGGTTGCTTTATAGGAGTTGGGTAGGTAATGGAAAATTACAGTAAAAGGTGGTTATTTATTGTTAGCAGAGGAGGGGGGTGCAAGGTACATGGTGGGGAGATTATAAGACTTATTGTCTGTAATCCCAGCACTTTGGGAGGCCGAGACGGGCGGATCACAAGGTCAGGAGATCGAGACCATCCTGGCTGACACGGTGAAACCCCGTCTCTATTAAAAATTACAAAAAACTAGCCGGGCAAGGTGGCGGGCGCCTGTAGTCCCAGCTACTCGGGAGGCTGAGGCAGGAGAATGGCGTAAACCCGGGAGGCGGAGCTTGCAGTGAGCTGAGATCTGGCCACTGCACTCCAGCCTGGGCGACAGAGCGAGACTCTGTCTCAAAAAAAAAAAAAAAAGACTTATTGTCCAGAAGAATTTCACAAGATCGGTTGATCAGTTAAGGTAGGGCAGGGACAAGTCACGGTGGTGGAATGTTGTAATGTTGGTTAATCAGTTAAGGCAGGAACTGGCTGTTTTACTTCTTTTGTGGTTTTTTGGCTGCCCTGGACTTCTTGGCTCCTGCAGGCCATCTGGATGTATATGTGCAGGTCACAGAAGTTGCAATGGGTGAGCTTCGGCTCAGAGGCCTGACATGAACCAAATCAATGTACATCTTACATGTATTTGATTGATATTTCATGTCTCCCTAAAATGTATAAAACTAGGCTGTGCCCCACCCACATGATCTTAGGGTCTCCTGATGGCTGTGTCATGGGCCATGGTCACTCATACTTGACTCAGACTAAATCTTTTCAAATGTTTTGCAGAGTTTGACTCTCCAGTGACAGTAATAAGGGTTAGAAATACACACATAGGCCGGGCGCGGTGGCTCAAGCCTGTAATCCCAGCACTTTGGGAGGCCGAGACGGGCGGATCACAAGGTCAGGAGTTCGAGACCATCCTGGCTAACACGGTGAAACCCCGTCTCTACTAAAAAAAAAAATACAAAAAACTAGCCGGGCGAGGTGGTGGGCGCCTGTAGTCCCAGCTACTCGGGAGGCTGAGGCAGGAGAATGGCGTAAAAACCTGGGAGGCGGAGCTTGCAATGAGCTGAGATCCGGCCACTGCACTCTAGCCTGGGTGACACAGCGAGACTCCTTCTCAAAAAAAAAAAAAAAAAAAAGAAATACACACATATGAAACAATCTATATATCATTTTATAACTGCTTTTTTAAAAAGCTAAGCATTATACTTTTAGTTTTCCCTATGTTGACATATACAGTTCATCATTTTAATCATCTTATAGTATAATACTCCCTTGTATGAATAAACCACTGTTTGCTATCCATCTCCCTATGAAGGAGCCATTCAATTTTTTTTTTTTTTTTTTTTTTTTTGCTACATAAATATCATTGTCTATGTCTCATCACACATATATACAAGAAATTTTCTAGGATAGACACCTAGAAGTGAAGCTGCTTGTCTTTGAATCTGAGGTGTTCATCTTGGCGAGGTATTGCTAAATTATTTTTCCAAACTGGTTGACTCCATTTGCACCCCTACTTACATTTCCCCTATCCTCCCCAGCCGTTTGTGCTAGCAGACATAACTTGCCCATCTAATGAGTGTGAAATGATGTCTCATTGTGACTTTAATGTGCATTTCCCTAATTACTAATGGGGCTAAGTATATTTTTCACCTACTGATTGGCCACTCAACTTTCGCTCCTTGTGAGTTGCTGGGAATATACATGCCAATTTTCCAATTGTATTTTTCAGATTAATTTGTCAGTGTTGTTTATATAATCTGGATGGCAATCTTTCATAAATATGTACCACAACAATCTTTTCCCTGCCTTATTTAGAAAATTATTCCCTTTTCTGATGTCAGGAAGTCATTCTCTTATGATTTACTTTAAACACTTTGACATATTGCTCTTTGGGGTTAGGTCTCTGACCTTCTTGAACTTTATTTCTGTGCATGATCTAAGGTAGGGCTGCAGTTCTTCTTTCGAAGTAAGGGTTCAGATTTGCCCACTTTTAAAACTTGGGTTTGTCATATTGTTGAAGTATGAGTTCTTCATATATTCAAGATGCAAGTCTTTTGAAAGATATATGCATTACAAATAGTTTCTTCCAGTTTGTGGTTTGCTTTTCATTTTTTTTAACAATGGTTTTGAAGAGCAGAAAAAGAAATGAGGCTGTCTGATCTTGCCCTCTCTCCTCACCTTCTCCTTCCTTCCCTTTTCCTGGCACTAGATTCACTAGGAGTAGGGGAACTTGTAGCCAAAAATATATAAAGAACTTCTATAAATCAATAGGGAAAAGACCAAAAAAAAAGTAATAGAAAAGCAAGCTCATGATTTGAGTAGGCAAATTAGAGAAGTGGAAACCGAAATGTCCAATAAACAGGTGGAGTCAAGCTTAGCAGCCATTAGGGAAATGCAAGTTAAACTACCAGCCAGGCGCTGTCGCTCATGCCTGTAATCCCAACACTTTAGGAGGCTGAGGTGGGCGGATCACGAGGTTAGGAGATAGAGACCATCCTGACCAACATGGTGAAACCCCATCTCTACTAAAAATACACACAAAAAAATTAGCTGGGCATGGTGGTGCACACCTGTAGTCCCAGCTACTCAGGAGGCTGAGGCAGAAGAATTGCTTGAACCCAGGAGGCGGAGGTTGCAGTGAGCTGAGATTGTGCCACTGCACTCCAGCCTGGCGACAGAGCAAGACTCTGGCTCAAAATAAATAAATAAAATAAAATAAAATAAAAATAAAATAAAATAAAATAAAACAAACTACCATTTCACACACATCATCTGACTGAAAACCTTTAAGAAGATGAATAGCAAATGAAGTCCAGAAACTCACACAAGGTTGGTTGAGTGTAAACTGAAACAATCATTTTGGAGAGAAATTTGGCAATCTCTTGTAATGTTAAAAGCTCTTTGACTCCTAAATATATATCCTAGAGAAATTCCAGCAAATGTGCACAAAGACATATAAAAGATGCTTACTATTTGTTAATCTGGAAGTAACACAGGGGTCATTAATAGGGGGGTAGAAAAAGAAAGTGTATATCACTAATGAACTAGATCTATATGTAACAGCACTGTATCAGTCAGATGTGTTGCAATAATGCTGCATAACAAAACACCCCAAAACTGACTTATAACAACAGGTATTTAATTTTGGCTAGTGTGTCTCTGCTTCAGCTGGGCTGTAGTAGTCTGTTTTCACAGTGATGATAAAGGCAGACCTAAAACTGAGAGAAAAAAGAGATTTAACTGGACTTACAGTTCCACAAGGTTGAGGAGGCCTCAGAATCATGGCAGGAGGCAAAAGGCACTTCTTACATGGCAGCAGCAAGAGAAAAATGAAGCAAAAGCAGAAACCCCTGATAAACCCATCAGATCTCTTGAGACTCATTCACTATCACGTGAATAGCATGGGAAAGACTGGTCCCCATGATTCAATTACCTCCCCTTGGTCCCTCCCACAACACAGGGGAATTCTGGGAGATACAATTGAAGTTGAGATTTGGGTGGGGCCACAGCCAAACCATATCATGGGGTTTGGCCAGTCTAGCCTAGGATTGGCTCGACTTGGCTCAGGTCATTTTGTGATTAGTGTGCTCCTCACATTTCATTTTCTCTGGGCCCAGTAGGCCATCCAGAACATGTGTAAGCCAGTGACACTACAGGCAGCTCTGGGAGCCAGTTTATATGCCAACTCTTGATGGTACGTCCAGCCTGCTGCCCAGGAAGGAAGCCAGTGCTGGCAGCTGGAAGGCGCCTGGCATGTATGGGAGCATCAAGAGCATGGGGAGATGCACTGCAGTGGCCAGCACAGACCTCCAGTCTGTTATCACAGTCTCACTCTCTGTAATAAAAAGGTTAATAAGGTAACAAGGAGGTTACATTGCTGTTTTAATTTGCTTTCCTTGACTAAATTATGTTTAACATCTCTTCATGCTCAAAAGTTTTTTGTATGTCTTCTGTGAATTCTTTTGTGTCATTTGCTCATTTATCTACTTGTGTGGTTTTTGCCTTGAAGAAAATTTAAATTTTAATTTAGTTAAATGTATAAAGTTTTATCTTCATAGCCTCTGGATTTCTTTCTTTCTTCCCCTGAGATAGACCTTCCCTATTACATGATAATTTTAAAAATTCTCCAATGTTTTTTTCTAGTACATTTATAGTTTCCTTCCATTTTGTATTCGTTTTGCTGCTGGGACTCTGGACACTGTTAATTGCCCTACTCATCTCTTCCTTATGTATTTGGTTTGCTATGTTTATCATATTCATTTTTTTTCTTCCAGTCAGTCTCGCTCTGTCGCCCAGGCCAGGATGCAGGAGCACCATCTCTGCCCACTGTAGCCTCAACCTCCTGGGCTCAAGTATTTCCCCTACTTCGCCTTCCTGAGTAGCTGGGACTACAGGCTTACACCTCTACACACACCCAGCTAATTTTTGTATTTTGAGTGGAGACAGGGTTTCACTATGACACCCAGCCTGGTCTCGAACTCCTGGGCTCAAGGGATCCACCTGCCTTGGCCTCCCAAAGTGCTGGGATTAACAGGTGTCAGATACTGTGTCTGGCTGTTTATCATATTCTTAATTCCTGATTGTAAGTTTATTTCTGGACTCTTATTTTCTCCCCTTGAGTCATCTATATGTTCACGTGCCAGCCCCACTGCTGGCATTTCTATAGCCTTGCAGATGGTATCTTTATCTTAGACTTTTTAGTAGCTGGGAGTGCCAGTGTCCCTCTCAATGCTCTGCTTTTCCAGGAATATCTTGGTTATTTCTTACATGTTTGTTTTTCCCAGAGGGCTTTAGAAACAGCATGCCAATTCCAGTATCTGCTTCCTCCCCCCGTCCTCCAAAAGCATTTGTGTTTTTACTGAGAAGATGCTACATTTATACATTAAAGACATTTGACAGGAAACACAAAAATACAGATACCTAAGCAGGCCCTAAGTATATTTCATGGCACTTATTTGTCAGGTCCTGCCTCACATACAAAAGCATGCAGGGCACTTGCCACCTTCTCTTCCCCAAAGTGCATCAGTGTGGTGACCATGACGGGAACAGAAAAGGGGAAGGAAGCTGAGATCCTGGCAGAATAAAATGTGGCATGGAATTAAATAGTTAATATGTAAATATAATGAAATTAATAGCATTTATCGACCACATAAGCACTTTAGTCGATTACCTCAGTTCATAGTCACAACTCCTGTGAGGCAGGTGCTACTAATATTATCCTGATTCATCAATAAAAACGAGGCTCAGAAAGATTAAGTCACTTTCACTCAACTAATCATCAGTAGAGCTGGAATTTGATCCAGGTGTAGGCTCCGCACTCTTAACCTCCAAGCTGAGCTGAGCTGCTAAGTGAAGTTAAACTGCTTCTGGGAGGCTGGGTAGAGAAAAAAAAGAGAAATATGTTTGCTGAATCGATTGCTGCCAGCCAAGGGCAAGGCCTTTGCACCTGGCATTGCAGCTGATTGACGCTGCAGAATCTGCAGGAATTCAGAGCCTGGGGCTCCTGCTGTATGGGACACAGAATGGGAAGATGAAGTCACCACCCCAGTGTGTCCCAGGTCTTTGTCAGAGGACGAAATGCTGACATTTCAGGTGGGCGGAAGACCCTTGCTGCTATCATGACCCTTAATTCTGAGGTTAGAGAGCCAAGGCGGGGGTCCTGTAGGGGTCTGAGAATATCCGTCCCAACCATGTCCACCCACCCTGCTCAGGGAGCCGCCTGCAGGGAGAACACCAAGTTCCACTGGGCTCGGGGCAGTGCCGGAGCTCCCTGCCCCCGGCCTCCTGGGAAGCACCAGCTCGCAGAGGGACCAGCTCGTGCTGGGGTCAGTGCCTGCTCTGATACCTGGTAGTCCCTGGCAGCTTGAGGGCTTCCTTGTTGCTGGGGTGTGGTCTTCTGGTCAGAAGCTCCAGTCCTGCTGGGGAAGCCAGCTGAAGGCATCCGGCTCCCCTCAGGGCCCCCCAGCCTCCTTTCCTGAGGGTCTGGGGTGATAACTAAGTTTGGAAATCCCTTGAGGGGTTGAGGTTCTAGAGCAGTGGTTTCAATGGTAGGGGTGCTTCCCTAGGGAACATTTCAAAATGGCTGGAGACATTTATAGTTGTCATGGCCAGGAGCAGGGAGAAGGGCTCTGCTAGCATCTGGTGGGTAAAGGGAAGGGGTGCTGCTAAGCATCGTAGGATGCACAGAATAGTGCCCTCTCTTGCTCCCCGTCCCCCACAAAAAAACCCAAAGAATTATCTAGCCCAAATTGTCAACAGTGCCAGGGCTTGGACATCCTGTCTTCCAGGGCTTCGGTTAGCACCGTAACCCTTGGGAGCTGGTTTAAAATGTGAAGTCTAGAATCCCGTGTGAGACTCTAAACCTGCAGGGTGCAGTGTGGGACCCAGGAACCTGTACTTTCAAGCATTCCAGGTTATTCTATTACAGGTAGACCACACTCCACATTGACAAGTAGCACTGCAGGCCGCACCTGGCGCATGATTCCCGAACTCTGGCCCCGTGTGGGTCTGCCTGTGGCAGAGGCACCTGGAGAGCTGGCTAAAGCCCCAGCCTCCTTCATCCCTGGAGGTTCTGTTGTAATAGGCATGGCTTCCATCCCAGAATTCCATGGGTTGTTTTGTTTGGCTTGAGTGATTCTTTTTTTTTTTTTTTCAATTATTTTTAAGTTGACAAAAATTGCATACATGTAGGTGTATACCATGTTTGGAAATGTGTATACATTGTGAAATGGCTAAATTGAGCTAATAACAAATGCATACCTCACTTTTCATTTTGTGAAATGTACTCTTATCGATTTCCAAGCATACAACACACTGTTGAGCACTTTGTCACTGTGGGCTGCACACTAGGTCTCTTGGACTTACTCCTCTTGTCTAACTGAAATTCTCTACCTTTTGACCAATATTTCCCCAATGAGAGATTCGTATTTAGATTTGCTAACCCAGTCTGTGGCCTAAATGCACACAGGACTCTGATCATCTGCCCTCATCTTCCGGTGTTACAAGTCAAGCAAAACTGCGGTGGCTGCCAGCTGATTTCATTCCCGGAAGCCCAAAGCTTTATCAGCGGAAGGTCACGTCCAGCACGCAGATAAGATTAGCCACGCCTCTCACTTCACCTCCAGCTCCTCACTTTTCCAGAATTATCAACTATCCTATTTCTGTTCAAAGTAGCCAAAATTAACCAAGGGCTGCTCTTCGGGGGCTACTGCAGGGAGCGTGCACCCTATGGCCAGCAGGAGCAGCACCTCCCTCCCTCCACCAAGAATCTGTGGCATCCCTGTTACAGAATGGAATGTGCTA
Source organism: Papio anubis (assembly GCF_008728515.1). NCBI lineage: Eukaryota > Metazoa > Chordata > Mammalia > Primates > Cercopithecidae > Papio > Papio anubis. The sequence goes on from NC_044979.1 coordinate 8,976,999, forward strand.
GATCTCTCAGGGATGTTGAGGTAGGAAACAGTTCGGGAAGATGGAACCAGAAGACGACTCAGGAAGCCTGGGATCAGACTGGGGAACGGCAGGGCTCTTCAGCATGGTCCTTTGGTTTCCGAAGCAGTGCCTGGCACCTTGTAATGGCTCAATGCTCGTCAGCCATTGCCACTATGAAATATTCCTGAAGGGCGTTTCCTCCAGGCTGTGGTATTGTCTGGAGAATTATTGTGGCTCCCTGCTCAAGCCTATGGCTCTAGGGCCACCATCTCTGACCTCCACACCATCCACCCCCAGCGATGCACCGACTGGACAAGGTCTCCCTGGAGACTTCATCCTGCCCGTAGGTGCTGCCCTCTGTTGGCCATACTCTTTGTGTGCAGCTTAACTTTTCTTGGTTACCTTTACTTTTTTTTCCTCAGTGGCTTTGTTCTCCCTCTCAGCGTGGCCTCCAAGGCCACTTCCTGCTCTGCCACTTGGTATGGTTCAGGGCTGCCCTGCTGTCAGCCACGGTCCATTTTTAGAGCTCTTTTGCATCGTGTAGGTTCATGAACATCAGAGGCTGATATTTACTGATGTGCCTCCCACATTGGGGGAGGTGGGTGGGGTTTGAAACTGAGAACTCTAACAGAAGTTTGGTACATAGTGACTGCGTCCAAACCCCTGCACCAAGAGACTGGACCAACCCTAGCATGGCTTCTGGCAGCCCAAAGTGGCATCCCTGGGACCACCTGGCCACCCTTTGAGTTCCTGTCTGAAAAGCTCAAGGCCGTCAAAATCGTTCAGTGTTTGTTCCTACCAACACCTAACAACAGGCCTCTGACCACCCCCCCACCCAACTTTCTTAGAGCATTTACGTTAAAAACGCTTAGAGTCGTACCTCCTTCCCTTGTCCCTTTGAGATGTACACGCATGTCTGTCCAGGAGTGTCTTTCTCAAGAGCCTGAGAGCCAGTCCTTTGAAATGGCATCATCAGGAAGGATGGGGCCTGTCTCCCAGGCTCTGGGGGAGGACAGAAGCTAATTTCCATCACTGCCAGCTGGCACACACAGCTGGCCCGGCCACAATAACACAAACAGCCTTTTGTAATTCTTCACTCCCATGGTTCCTGAGCCCCGGAGTGCCCTTTCCCGACTCCTACGTTCTCCCATTAAACTGTCCAGTCCCCCTGCACAGATCCGAATGGAGCTCAGCTTCTCCCGTCAGTGGTTAATGAATAAGATCTGTTTTCGTAGCTTTAACTAAGGTCCAGCTTAGTTTATCTTTGACAGACCCACTTACCCTGCAGGTTCCCGCCTCGGGCGTGGAGAGAAAGCCTCTGGGAGGAACATGGTCCTCACCAAAGCGTGGGAGACTAGATCGCGCCAGGGAGTGCAGTGGACATGAGCTCTGGGCCCCTCTCCTCTCTCCTGGAATGGCTGCACAGGAAGGAGGGATCGAAGACGTGAGAAAGGCCACCCTGCCTGGGAAGGAGCTGCCGGCCCTCAGCAGTCCAGAGGCTGCCCAGAGAGCAGGAAGCAGCTCTCCAGGACTCCACCTCCCAGGCCCAGATGATGCCGCCCAGGGTGCTCAGTGAGAATTCACCGACAGCCACACACATCCCGGGAGAGTGTCTAAAGATGCCACCAATCCAACATTACGGAAGGCAAGAACTCAGCAGAAACCGAGACGGGGAAGCAGTCATTTGGGATACATGCCCCCCACCCCAATCCTGGGCCAACGCGGATCTTCAGCATCCTGAACCTGAAGTCCCCATGGTGGGCCCGTGGCGGGCTGGGTGTGGCTTTAGAGATGCAGTTGCAGGAACTGGCTGAGTGGTTCCCCCAGGCCCAGGGCTGACCCACAGCGACCTGGGAAAATGGGCCCAGAAGGTCCCTCCTTGTTTAGTGTCATCTTTCCAGGTCCAGCTTCACTGGGTCCACAGGGTCCCCATCCGGAAGTCACTGTGTTTTTCAGCCCCCACCTGCCCACTCACTCCCAGCCCACTGCAGTCTGACTTTACTGCCCATCACCAAAGATGCCAGCTGACCTTGACTTCTTGGAGGTAGAGGACAATGGGGGTCTGTGTTGCCTCAACCACTCTCTCCTGTTGAACCTCTCATCCTCCTGAGTGACACTCACCTGGTTGTCTTCTGGCTGCCTGCAACCTCCCAGCATCCTCCACGGGCCCACCTTCACCCGCCCACCCCATGACCTCACACTCCCCGGGGTTCTCTTCTGGGTTTTTCTCACACGGAACCCCCTGAGCAACCTGCACCCCTCAGGGATCACCAGTTATTTATGCCGATGGCTCCAACTCTTCATCCTGCAGCCTCATCTTCCTCCTGACCATCCACCCCACCCATCCAACCACTACCAACACTTCCATAGGGTGCCCTGGACACACACGACTCAGCAGAAAACAAAAAACAAAACACCCCAGCTCCCACAGCCACTCTCAGACCTGCCCCTGCTGCACTCCCCACCACCGGCAGCCTCAGTCTCTATGGGTCACAGTCATGCAGCTCCCCCCTCGCTTCTCTGTCCTCACCACTTCCACCAGGGGCCCTAATAAAGATATCAGACCAGCCTGCCAGCCACTGTGTAGCTTGTAGAGATAACGCTAGAAATCCAGATGGCCGTGTCACGGCCCTGCTTTAAATCCCTTTCACGGCTCCATGGCCCTTGGGATCCATCCAAGCTCCTCAGCTGGCTTTCCGCCCTCAGTGCTCTGGTGCCTCCATTGTGCGCCTTCCAGTCCCGCCCCACCCTCCTGTCCCTCCAGGGAAGTTCTTTCAGCTCTGTCCTGAGCTACAGGCTGGGCTGGAGGGCTGGGCTCCTGCTGCCCGCTTCCCCACTGGCCCTGCAGGAAGCCGTGCTGGCAGATCCCAGCCCTAGGCTATTTCATGAGGCAGGCCTTGGAGCCGCTGGGGACCTGCTTCACTGCACAGCCCCAGGAGTCCTGCACTCTGTCCTCTGGGGCCCAGACGAGTGGTGCTCAAAGCTGCACTTGAACAAGTCCTTGGTCTTCCTGCCAGGCCTGGTTCTCCGCGGAATCTGGGCAGTCAGCAGCGGGCCGGATTTTCCTCCAGATCTCAGGAAAGCAGTCCTGGGTGTCTGTATTCATAACTGCAGCTCCCGGAATCCTTCCCTGCTCCCCTCCCCAGACCCACCCATCGGAGAAACAAGAATCAGGTCGGCGGGGCAGGGGACCTGCACACAGGCAGAGGCCAGGGCTTTGTCACCAAACAGTAATCTTTTCATCACCATTATTTATTAGATATGAACCAGGTTTTCAACACAAGTCACACTCAACACCCTCACCCAACAGGAGGGGCAACGGAGGCCCAGAGAGGGAGTGTTGGGGGAGGATGTCAATGGGAGGCCCCAGCCTGAGCCCTGAGCAGCTGGCCAGCCGGGAACTGGCATGTAAGTGAGAGGCATCCTATTCTCCTGCTGCTCGAAAGACAATGCCCACTGAACAGGACAGCAGGCCAGATCAGCAGTCCATACAGAAGCAAGGCTGGCGTTTCTTCCCCTGGAGCACCGGTGGGGACAGGCCCTCAGCTGGGAGCCAGGCAAGGCGGGTGAGCTCTGTGCTAACCACTAACCACACCGGGAGCTCGGGTAAGCATGAGGGCAAGGCTGGAGAGGCCTGGGACCCCTGCGTGTTGCTTCCCACTCCTGCCAGGCCGGCACGCCCCCATTCTTCACCATCCCTAGCACAGAGCCCAGGGCCCGGGGGCAGAGGGCAGGGCTGGCGCAGGAGCAGGGTTGGCCCACCCCATAGCGCCACTCCCACTGCCCCTTCCCCTTTCTCATCCCAGCTCTGGTCACTTAGATGCTGCCATGAGAGGCTCTGAAATCCACCCCCACTGCAGCCTGAGGCCCAAGTCAGGGCCCAAACCTGCCCTGTGCTCAGTGCAGTGCGGCGTGTCAAACCTGCACTGACAGGCTGGGGTCGGGGAGGGAAGACATCTGCTGAGGGGAGGTCTGGGTGGGAGGAGGGGGAACAGGATATTCTGAGGAGACACAGCAAAGGGTGCCAATATCTAGGACTGAGGCCATCTGGACCCACATGACTATGTTGCTTTTTGTGTGTGAATGTTTCTCTACTTTAACATTTTCAGAAATTTCACATCTAGATGTGTCAGAAAAGTAACAATTCCATGCCAGAGAAAAGGCCTTGCCTATAACCCAATAGAGGCCCACCAGTTCCCAGCAGGATGGTGGCAGAGCTGCTGACGGGGCACCGACTCCCAGGCCTGGGCCGGAGCACCCTCCACGCGGACACGGGTCCTCCTCAGGATGGGCTGAGTCCTGGCATCTGCCCCATCCGTAAAGGGAAGGAGCCCGCCCATACCAGCTCCCCAGCAGCATCTCCTTGGGAAAGAGGGCGAACTCCAGAGCAGTGCGGGTACTGGAGCAGGACATCCCCTCAGCCACTGCTGTGCCCAGGGCTCCCCAGGGCCCAGGCTGGCTGGGAAGACTGGGAAGACTTCCAGGGACCAGGCAGGCCCTGCAGGTCCGGGTCTCTGGGTGCCAGCAGGAGGGAGCTGGAGACCAGACACAGCTGTGTGGGGGAGGGTCCGGACGAAGGGGTTGTCAGGGACAGTGGAGCCACAGGCATTCTGAGAGCTGGGCACCTGAAAAGCACATCACATGGAAGGGTCCCGGCCTTGCGGTGGAGACTCCGCTCCCCCCGACCCTCCCTGGAAAGCCCCCTCACCCTTGCCCAGATGGTCCTCAGCTTACCCTCTCCCTCCCTCCGTCCAGGTTAGGGTCTTGCGTTGGGGTGAAGTGCTGTGAGGATGGGGGGTGGGGAGTAGTGCTGGGAGCATGGCTCCCATTTCATCCCTGGTGGCCAACACAGTGCCAGGCAGGCAGGAAGTCCATGCTCAGTCCTTTCCCCGCCTTTTTTTTTTTCACGAAATAAATAGATGCCTGAATCCCAACAAGAAGTCTAACCACGGCCTTTTCTTTCCCCTCTTCCCCACCCACACTGCTTGCCCGCACAGTACCTGGGTCGGGGCAGCAGGTCGCTCTCACCCACGCCCCTCGCCCACATGGTACCTGCCCCAGCCCTCGTCCACACAGTACCTGGGTCAGGCAGGCAGGTCACTCCCACAGGAAGCGCACGTACCAGATGGTCTCATTCTTCAGCTGGGGCCCGAACAGGGGGTTTAGCTGTGCCAGGATGGCGATGAGCCAGCTGCCAGGAACAGCAAAGCGTGGTGAGCCTGGCACAGGAGGGTCCTCCCACACCCACAGGGGAGGCCTCAATCACATTCTTTTGGATGCGGCCAACCCAGCAGATGGCAGGGCCTGTGTTCCCAGGGTGAAGGGCCCAGGGCGCCATCCACACTCCCGCAGGTGCATGGGGTTGGTATGGCATTTGTGGGTTTGGTTTCGGTTTCATTTGATGTTCGCTAGATCTGAAGGATCCCCGAGTTGGGGCTGAACCTGGGGTTAGGGAAGAGGGGAGGCAGCCTCAGGGGCGCTTTGGGAGCGACTCCCAGCTGTGCCCTCAGACATTTCTGTCCAGGCTCCCCAGGCTCCACACACCAGAGCAAACAGGGTGGGCCTGGCGGGCAGCACATCAGAATCATGTCCTCTTAGGGGAGAGAAGGAACTACCCCAAGACGTGAGGAGCTGTCGGGTCCGGGGTCTCCTGCCTAGGCTGCTGCCAGGCCACCGCTGTTCAGGCCAGAAAACCCTCAGGGACCTGGTCCCACCTGTCATCACTGTTGGACGTCTGGGTGGCTGTCTGGCCCGTCATTCGTGACAAAGCTCCCACCTTCATTGCCACCGTAGTTAGTAGGTCCCCATGCTCTGCCCCCCATGACCATCCACACTGCTTTGTCTGTTTCTGCAGGAAGGATCGATATTGTTCCTCTATGAATCCCTCACAGTAGGTAGGAGGACCTAACGCCCAGGAAGCCATGAGAAATTGTTTCCTCCTTTACATCAGCATTCTCTCTGAGTTTATGTTTTGTAAATATAATTTCTAGGTGTCACATTTTCTTAGAATGGCCCCACCTTTCTACCTCTATGCATCCAATGTGCAGTGTGCTTTCTGTTTCCCGTATGTTGATTCGGTCAGTATTTGGGATTACCCCACATCTTGTGTAGACTCCGTCTCCCCCACCCGCCCAGCTACCAAACCCAAGCTCCTCTGAGGCCCTGCCATGGGCAGGTGAGAATCTTTTGTCAAGCCCTGAAGGACCTAGAAATAGCATTAAGAGAAAGGGCCTTAGAGATGCTCTGTCTAGGAAGAATTTTGAAAAAAAAAAAAGTGTGTTTAAGTTAAACCACGTGTTAAGAGTCATCATTATTTCTAACAAGTTTAGTTTTTGTCAGTAGGAGGGCTTATACATTTCCGGGTGCAGTGGCGTGTGCCTGTAATCCTAGCTACTCAGGAGGCTGAGGTGGAAGGATCGCTTAAGCCAAGGAGTTCAAGCACAGCCTTAGCCACATGGCAAGACCCTGTCCCTACAGAAAATTTAAAAATCAGCGAGGCGTGGTGGCACACGCCTGTGGTCAAAGCTAGGCTGAGGTGGGAGGATGGCTTGAGCCCAGAAGGTTGAGGCTGCAGTGAGCTATGATCCCACCACTGCACTCTAGCCTGGGCAACAGAGTAAGACCATGGCAATTAACTAATTAGTTAACAGCCAGGTGCAGTGGTGTGCACCTGTCATCCCAGCTCCTTGGGGAGGCTGAGGCAGAAGGATCATTTGAGCCCAGGAGTTGGAGACCATACTGGCCTGGTCTCAAGACCAGGGGTCTTGACAAGACCCCAATTAAATCAATCAATCAATCAAACATAAGGTAAAATAAGAGAATTGATTAATAGGAATAAAGAATCCATGATCTAATCAGATAAAATAGTTTTAACTATGATAACATACATCAAATCAGAAATCAAGTAAATTTTTTGAAAGTGAGTTTTGTCTTATGTATTTGAAAAATTTGGCAACCCTGGAAAATATTCCAGTTGCTTTCAAAAGAATCTGTTACCTCTTAAAGAATCAGCATCTCATCACTTTACCTGTCCTGTTTTGACTGTTCTAAGAACACCCAACTATGCCAAGCTTAACCCATAAAAATAATGTACAAGACATAGGAAGATGGGAAGCCCAACAGCCTTAATGCAGCTCGATTAACCACGAGACAGGCCTCCCCGCAAACTAGAACTTGAACTTATCTCTTGGTTGGCAGCCAGGATCGTCTAAATGCGGAGCAATGTAACAGCAGGATTGGGATGGATGCGGGGGCAGGGCCTTTTTCTTTTTCCTTTTTAAAAAAATTTAATAAAGAGGGATTGGCTATTGTGAATGGCAGTTTTGGCAAGAGACCAAACAATGGACACTGAGGATCTGGAAACTGATTCCCTCACACTGTCCAGGTACTTGAGTCCCTGGGAATGTTCTTCTATATCCCCAGGGTATCTATCCCAAGTTTGAAGACTTACTCTCACCTACTGGTTCTTTTTTTAGAGTTGGATTCTCACTCTGTTGCCCAGGCTGGAGTGCAGTGGTATGATCTTGGCTTACCACAACCTCCATCTCCCAGGTTCAAGCGATTCTCCTGCCTCAGCCTCCTGAATAGCTGGGACTACAGGCATGCGACACCAGGCCTGGTTAATTTTTGTATTTTTAGCAGAGATGGGGTTGCACTATGTTGGCCAGGCTGGTCTCGAACTCCTGACCTTGTGATCCACCCTCCTCAGCCTCCCAAAGTGCTGGGATTACAGGCGTGAGCCACCGTGCCTGGCCTCTCACCTAGTGGTTCTAAGATGGCTGCATTCCAGTCACCTGGGGGCATTCATGAACAACAGGAATTCCCAAGTGCAGATCTCGAGAGTTGTAATTTCATGGCTCTAGGGTGCAGCCTGAAAACTGTGTTTGAACAATCACTCCAGGTGACCCAGTCAGGCACAGACAGCACTGACGTGGCCCGACTCCTTCCTTGCCCAGGTGAGAAAACTACAGCCCACGGGGCCAAAACACTGGGGCAGAGCCAGATCCAGAGCCCAGGGTTCATGACTTCTGGCCCACTGCTCTCTTTCCCATTCCACACCACCTCCACTCCTGTTGTTTTACAGGTTCAGCCTTTCAAAAGGCATTTACTACCAGGACAGAAGGAAGAGCGGGCTAGGGTGAAGAAGAAAGGAGGGAGGACAAAGGAACTGGCTGATTTTGAGCTGGGGAGAGTAGTACTTACAAGAGGTAACAGCAGACGGCGGTGGCGACCAGCATGGTGATGATCACTCTGCAGCAGAAGAGGACACGGGTCAGGACAGATGCAGCCAGCACCTCACAATGCCTGGCCAGGACCAGAGCAAGAAGAGCTCCTGGTGTCAGCTCTTTTCCATTGGCCTTCCTGATGCCTCCTGAACACAGGAGGCTGAGTTCTACTCAGGGTAAGAATAGCAAGCCAGAAAATAAAAACTGAAAGTGTCACCTCACAGAGAGGCCAACCTTGACCACATCCAAGTTGCCTTAAGAATCCTTCCCTTCATCTCCCTTCTCTACCACCCAGTATTTCTCCATCTTAATGCAGATGTGTTGCGGAAAGGCAGTGCTCAGAGCTGCATTTGTGGAAACCCACCAGGGAGTGGTCTGTGGAATTCAAAATTCATGGAGCAAGGGGAAGGAAAACAATAGGCTAGAAGACAGGACAAGAAGCAGGCAGCCTGTGAGCCACTTCTGAGGCCCGGTGACTTGTTACAAAGAGAACAGGGACTAGCCACTTTGTGTGTACTCAAAGAAGACCAGAGACAGAAGCTTCAAGTGCAGCAAGAGAAATTTCAGTCAAACTGAAGCAAGAACTCACCAAGATTAGCAGGAGATGCAAGACATGAAAAAGGTTTACAAAGTGAAGCTGTGGGATCCCAAGCCTTGCTCGTCTTTAAGAACAAAGGCAGCACTCACAAGTCCAAAGGGCCTTTGGGAAAGCTAACTCTAATCCAAACCAGGCCCTTGATCTTTGATGTAAAGCACTGCAAGCTGGTGCTGGAGACAGGAGCACTGGATCCCTTTTTCAACATTACTAAGCAGGTTGTGCCAGTCCTGGCTGGGCACTGGGTAGACAATGGTGAATTGGACAAACTCCAGCCTCTGGGAACATGCAGTCAAGGGAAGGGTGCTTTGCAACGGAGGATAATATGAAGCAGAAACTGGTGAATGGCGCAGCAATCTGCTAGAGGACCTTCGAAAAATAACGCCAGCGAAACTTATCCCATACCTACAAAGTGCCATGCACTCGAGGGGTTTTAAATGCGTTACCGCAGGTCATCCTCACAGCAGCCTTTTAAGGCAGGAGTCGACATTATCTCCATTTTACCCATAAAGAAACTGAGACTTGATATTGGCTCCAGGTCACACAGCTAGCAAGGAGTGGAGAAACTGCGTCAGTGCCACCTGTGCCCTTTACTGGCTGCAGGAGGGATGACAGCCATCTCTAATGTCACTCTTCTCTTTACCTTCTGTATATGCCCTCTCGCCCCACCTCCTGCCTGTTCCCGGCTGTCAGAGACCCAGGTGCAGAGAGACCTCAGAGGTGGCGTCCGGGTTCCTGGCGTCCCTCCTGCGGACGCTCGCTGCCGGGCAGGAAGCCGCCGCCCCGGGGCGGAGGGGAGAGCCCGGCCAAGGGGCCGGGGTGGAGAGGTCTGCAGGGCCTGCGCGCCTTCCTTACCCGCGGTTGGGTCCCTTCGGCACGAACCAGGGCCCGGCGATGCCGATGAGGCCCCAGAACGTGGTGAAGATGATGACCGGGAGGGCGAATGAGTGCGCCGTCATGGCCGGGCGCAGGATGCCCAGGTGGGATGCAGGGCCGAGCAGCGGGCGCTGCAGATGCGCGGGTCCCCGGCAGGGCAGCGCGCTGAGCATGCGCAACAGGAGTCGAGCGCCCGAAGCGATCAGCCGGGCCGGTCCGCGCATGCGCACCTCCGGACCCAGCCCGCCGCGCTGTCACTCAAGACCTGCCTAGGAGCCCACTCGCTGATTGGCTGAGCGGGGCCGCGGACCGAGAGAAACGCCGAGGTTGAGGGGGTGCGGCCGTCCGGGTTCGGCGATGAGCTTGTAGGGTCCGCGTCATGCCGCATTCTTATTTCCAAAGGTCCCTGGAGCTTGGGATCCCACCCCAGCGGTCTTCGGGGCGTTCTCTGCCTGTACGCGCCCCGCCAGCTCGGCCCGAAGCGCTCTGCGGACCCGCAGCCTGGGCCGCCCCGGACCTGACGGCCATGCGGGGGTCTGACGCGGGAGCAATGGCCTCGCCCTCAGAGACGCAGCGGGAGGGCGGTGCCCGCCTTCCCTCTGGCCGGGTCCTCGGCACGCGTTCTCCTCACTCCCAGGACAAGCGGAGCGGCGGGCGGGGACCGGGGCCTGGGGTCGGAGACGGTGGAGCCAAAGGCGCCAGCAGCGCAGAGACGTTTGGGGGCAGGCGGGGGCTTCGCGTCTCGTTGGCGGGAAGCGGAATGAGGTTGGACCGGCCGGGCCGGCGTTCAGAGACCCGGCGGGAGGCGGAGGGCTGGCATCGTCGCGGACATCCATCTGTAGCGTACCCGGCAGAGGCTTTGGGATTAGATCCCTGACTCCTTGCGTCAGTAGCTACAGTTTGTTTAAACATAAAATGGGATGGCCGTTCTTACAAGGTTCCTGGAGGATTAAATGAATAGGCATGTGGAAAACACTTAGCATAATAGGGCTCGGTAGTTTGTTCCATCAGGGCTGGAAGAGACTTCAGAGCCTGCTTTCCTCCTTGGGCGTTTGGATCTCACATATCTCTTCTGTGGCAATCAAAAATCCCCATCTTCTGTAGAGATCCCTTTTACAGATCAGTGGCCTCCAGGCGCTGTCTCTAGCAACAAGTGCTACCCTAAGCAGCCGGCCACACATATTCCCTGGCTTCATGACATGGGGAGGCGCAGTCCCCACGTGATGCGGAAGGGAAATGTGCCTGTCCTTGCACTGACCCCATCATTGATGTGTGCTCCTGGCGGTTTCCCAAAGCAAGAACCAGTCACATCCGCCCTTCTCTGTTCCCTAGTTGAAACCTCACTATCCATCCCTTCAATTCATGCATGTTGGAGGTGGGCATGGGGTGACACCAAACTGTTAGGTATAAAATACCATCTTAGCCTTCGAGGGGTTTCTAAAGTAGTTGAGGAGTGATATATTCTGGTAAAATCATAATGCTGGCCAGCACAGTTCTAAGAGCCCTGTGATCAAGGTAGCCAAATGCCCATTATGAGAATTCAAAGGGTGGAGAAATCCAGGAAGACTCCCTAGAGGAGGTGAGATTTTAGCTAGATTGTAAACAATGGTTATTTTTCTCATGCAGAGTGTGTGCATTGTTGAGAACACTGGTCTAGGATAAGGGTGCACTTGGCATCCAGGAGATAGAGTTAAGAGGCTGTTGATTGAGGCCTTCAAAAAATCACCATGAGGGCTGGGTGCAGTGGCTCACGCCTGTAATCCCAGAACTTTGGGAGGCCCAGGCGGGCGGATCACGAGGTCAGGAGATCAAGACCATCCTGGCTGACATAGTGAAACCCTGTCTCCACTAAAAATACAAAAAATTTAGCCGGGTGTGGTGGCGGGCGCCTGTAGTCCCAGCTACTCTGGAAGCTGAGGCAGGAGAATGGTGTGAACCCGGGAGGCGGAGCTTGCAGTGAGCTGAGATCACCGCGGAGCTTGTAGTGAGCTGAGATCGCGGCACTGTACTCCAGCCTGGGAGACAGAGCGAGACTCCATCTCAAAAAAAAAAAAAAAAAAAAAAAAAGCACCAGGAAAGTTCCGTAGCTCAAAAAAGATGGACTTTTTTGAATTTTGTTCTGGAAAAAAAAACAGAATCCTCTGTATAAAATGACAGCTGTAGAATGCAATGTATTTCCTTTCTTGCCTCTGCTCCTTTATCTTGGCTTTGGCCGGAAGCAAAAGCAGGGCTGAGTCTCAGCAGCCACTCATGTCAGCAGCCTGTAGCTCTCTTTTCCTTTAATGTTTTTGATGTTTCATTTCTGTCCTAATTTGCATGTGATTGCATGTGTCATTTGTTTGGCAGCTTTGTGATAGTCTGAGGTCCATGAAGGGATTAAAACCAGGAACTGGCTCCTTTTCCAACCACTAAAGCCTCATCTGGGCCCACAAGCTCTTGCTGTTCCCTGGAGCGTGACTAGAAGATGTGAGCAGCTTTGTGCCGGAGCCCCATTTCCATGGGTAAAGTGTTCACCTGATCAAACAGCTCCCCGGAGTTCCACAGTACCACATATTTATTTTCTAGAACTTTGTTTTTAGCTGAAAGGAATCTTAGAGGCTCTCTGAGGCAATCCTATCGCTTTACAGGTGATAAAACTGAGGCCCAGAGAAGTGAAGTAACTTGCCTAGGCCCACACAGCTCATCAGTAAAAGAGCCAAAACACACGGCCAAGGCTTCTCCTTCCTACTCCAGTGTCTCCTCCACACTCTCAGCTCACCCCTAGGGCTTGTGCTCAGGTCTTTGCAAGTAAGGCCTGTGACATTTAAGGATGTGACCACCTATCTCCCACCCATTGTTCTGGTGGCCATGAGGAGTAGAAGGAATTGTACCAGGATGTGACAAGAAGGAATTAGGAGCTGGGAGTCTTGCTGGGTGAGGACCTTGGCCCCTTGCTTGCTTGCCGTCTAATAGGGGCGCTCCTGGCCTGTGGGGTCAGGGAGAACTGACCTAGAGCATGCTTGTCTCTGTGACTGGCTGAGCCTGTTTTTCCTTCAAGGGCCCCTGGCAGTGGGAAAACATATTATGACAACTGCCCTGTTTTATCAGCCCTTGGCACTCCTGTTATTGCCCTGAAATAAACATTCCTACCTGTATGCCAGGCCCTGCCTGTTTATGGAGCTTTCTTAGGTTTACAACCTACCCCCACTGTCCCAAATTGATGGGGTGAGCCCAGGGCATTAAACGGGTGGTACAAGTCGGGCTTCAGGACTGACATGGGTCTATGTGTGCTCAGTGTGGGTTGGGACGCTCGGCTGTCTTTCTCCCTACGGTGCATGCTGCTGCCAAACCAGAGATCACTTGTAGACTTGAAAGGGAACGTGAGCTTTGGGTGAAGAATTCCCAGCCCCCAACAGAGGCCAGAAAGCTACCACTCAGCCAGGTAAGTCTTGATGGAACATTTCTGGCACAGAGGTAACCATATTCATTGAGCCTTTAGTGCCTCCTGGGTCCTAGCGCTTCTGTGGTTTGGATTCAGGTTTTGTACTTCTCTGTTTCCCACGGTTACGACAGGAGCTTGGGTAACCTGTGAGAAACACGGCCACAGTGTAAACCTCTGGAGACAAGCTACACTGAGGGGACAGTCTGGGTGAGGGTAACCCGTGCCGTGGCTGTGCGAGCTCACGCGTGCTGTTTCAGGAGGACATGTCTCACAGCCACACATCTTCAGCTCTGACATGCTCAATCTCACAAGCCCTTTTCTGAAACCTCCATCATGTGCTTTCTGATTCTCTACGGGAAGAAGGAAAAGAAAGTATGCATTTTATGACACAACCCAGCTTGCAGGGATGAAGTAGAAGGTCCTCACTGTACCTCATGGCAGGCTGCTGACGGCAGATATTTAACCTGGCTCACTGAACTGGGCAGTCAGGGAAGGGTCGGCTCCTGCTCTGTCCAGCTCTCTTCATAAGGGACTCTGTGATACTTTTATAAAAATGACTTTGATTTCTGCAGAAGGCGGCTTGCCAAGCTTGCTGTCCAGCAGAGGCTGCTGCAGGGAATTATTCAGATGGCAGCAAGAGAACCCTGGCTCCCTGGACCAGGACATTCCCCTCACGTGTGTTGGAATGAGAGCAGGAAGAACGCTGGCCGGAAGCCCCTACCCAGGGCTCTGGGACTTCAGTGTTCTCAGACCAACTGGGCCGCTCCTCTGAGTTGGGATGCTGACCCACACTTGGCCCTGGCTGCGGCATCCCCAGGACGCTGCCCTTAGCCGTCATCTCGTTGGGGCTGGGGGCTGAGCAGGTCACACCAAACAAAAGGAGTGTGTCCCCATCACTAAGCTCACATCTGAGTTCTCTTCCACAGAATTTGGTAACAAAGTCAGAAACGAGACTGAAGATGATTCTGGAGGCCACTGGGAACCTCCCAGAATGATGCTGCAGGCTTCTGGGAAGCTGGAAAACCCCAAAGCCAGAGTGGCCTCTGAGAATGCCCAAGTCCTTTAGATTCCACTGGAAAAGCCATCCATCCGTGCCAAGTGTGTAGAGAGCTTCAAGAGCCATACAGCCCTGGCCATCCATGAGCACATCCATGTGGGGGAGTGGCCCTGAAACTGTCCTAGTGTGGCAAAGGCTTCCCACTAAGTGGACCTCAGATGGCACAGGAAGACCCTCCTGGGGATGTGGGAGGACACTGCCTAGGCGGTGAGGGGCCGCTTTTTCAGGTGTGCACATTAAACGCAGACACAGCCTCTCTTGGCTGCCAAGAAGCCTGTGCAGGGCCCAGGACCACGGAACACTTGCAAACTGTCACTACCCAGAGGCCTGCGCCTGTCTGGAGTGTGCCCAGTGTGTCTGCGCCTCTCAGCTTATCTGGACTCACGACAGCACCGCCGCAGCACTGCAGGGCCCTTCTGTTGCTGTGAGTGCCAGGGCACTTGCTGGCTGCCTGCGCAACGCAAAAGGTTCAAAACAGGAAGTCTCTGGGCAGCTATTCCCAGGCGCAGAGAATAGCAGTGGCCACGCAGGTGCCAGTGTGGCAGGAGCTGCAGTCAGAGGCAGCATCTCCAGAGCCCTGGGAGCAGAGGCCAGCCACATGAAGCCCACGAGTGTTGCTGGCATGGGAAAGGGACATGAGGATCACACTGACCCAAGAGAAGGCCCACAGTGAGGAGGCCCCACCGAAGCGTCCCCAGCAACAGGGGCTGAGGCATCTGAGGCAGCCAGCCCACTTGGAAAGGCCTGCTGACTGCACTCTGGATGTCAAGAGGACCCTTGGGGAAAAGAAAGGCAGGAGTGCAGTACCTTCCAGAGCCTCAGCTCGCTTCTCTCCTTCTAGCTCCGGCTGGAGTGATGGAAGAGGCTGGGCTGGGAGCTACCTCCCTGGGGGCCTACCCTGCCCAGTCTGAGCGTGGAGGCTACCGGCACTGCGCTTCCCCTAGTGAAATCCATCTTCCCAACGGAACCCTGGGAAGGGGTCAAGGAGACCCTGTTCACCCCCACCATGGGGTCAGGTCTTCACCGCATGGAGGCCGCACGGATTCCCAGTCACAAACCCAAAGCCTTGCTGCCTGTGCCTCTGCTTCGATAGTTGTTTCAATGTCTTTTTTAAAAAAATCACATACACTCGAGTAAGATTGAGTCTCCTCACTGAAGAGATCTGGCTGTATCCCGAGTCTCTGAAACCTTTGCTGCAGTCCCGTGGGAGCATGCCGCGCAGAGGATGTGGGGCCGCAAGGGCTCGCCAGAGGGATCTCAGGAGTTAGGCCTCAAGGAGCGCTGTTGAGTGACAGGTCTGATGCAGCAGCTTTTACTACTGGTGGAAATCGATGTTTTTTCCTTCAAAGTCTAACTTTTTAATTTCAGTAAACCAAATTAGATCATGTATGTGAAAGCACTTTGTAAACTATACAGTACTCCAGAAAAGGCAGCCAAGCCCTTAATTATAACTCACCAAACAGCCAACTCTCATCTCTACCTTCTATCTGGCAAAAATGACTGAGCTCACTATGAAGGACTAGAGAGGAAAGAAACTGAAAGACAAAAACCAGGTGAACACACAGGCACTTCCCCTGCCCACCTCTGTCCCTGGCCCTGTCCCCTCTTGAGCGAGGGCAGAGCTCGTTCCGTCCACTTCTCCGAGCTCCTGGTCCTTGCTTAGGGACACACAAGACAGAGATGTGTTGAAATAGACTCTGCTTTATTCAGGTAGCAAAAGGTTAGGAATCAAACATGGTTTTTAAAACCTCCTTTCATCTTTGAAAATGGAGGAGAGAACATCCCTGGGCCAGTTCGTGTACCTGCCCCTCCACGCTGTTCTGGTAGGTACTTAGCACCCCAGAAACCCACCCTCTGCAGGAGAGAGAAGCAAGGTTCTGGAGCGTGGTCACATACTCTAAGGTATCTTCCAGGACAGGGGGCTGGCTCCCTCTCTCCCACCTGGAGTCGCTATGGCTACTGGGATCAAACTACCAGTTACATACTGGTTACTTGGAATGTCAGACCCGGTGGGCATCAGTCATCAGGGAGAGGGAGCGGAAATGCCAGGACACGTACATACGGATGCTGTCAAGACTACAGGCAAGGAGGAAGGTGGCGACAAGCGCTGGGACTCCAGCCAAAGCGGGAGTGCGTGCTCCTTCCACTCCCAGAGCCCTGTGGTTTTTATTCTTGTGAGGCATGAACAGAAAGCCTCTCCAACAAGGGGGTCTCCGGGCACTAGGGGCTGAAACTCAGCCAGCCTCTCCAAACAAAGCAAAGGGGCCGGCCTGGGCCAGGCCCTCGGATAAGGACGCTCACTGTGTTTCCCCAGGAGTCCTGAATGAGGAAGTTCAGGAATGAGACAGCAGTCATCTTCTTCCTTCTTGGTCATTGGCTGACAAAGGGGAACGGAGCAGGCCTGCGCCCCTCGAGAAATCGGGTAGTGTTCTCAGTGGCCCCGCTGCAAGGGGACCGCTTTTCCCACCACCTAAGGAAGGCACTGGACGGTGTCCTCGGAGCACGCTGATGCTGACGTGGAGAGGGAGAGGGGCTTCCCCTGGCTTCCACCTCAGCTCCAGAACTGCTCCCACAGAGACCCACTCACGGCTGCTCACAGGATGGCCCCCTGGCTCTGAGGGATTCTTCAAGGATGAAAAGGCCGCGGGAAGCGTGTGTGCTGGAACAGCACCTTGATGTGGAATCCCTGTGGGTAGGGCAGAGGCTACAGCCCCACCTAAAAAAGCCTTTCTCCCTCCCCTTCCACCAGTTCACATCCACAGTGCCTGACCTGGGCAAGTTCCTGAACGCCCATGGAGACGGTGATGGAAAGAGGGAGGCCTGTGCATGTCTTAGCCACGTGGATAGTAACACCTCCCAGAGCTCCCGCACCACAGGCCTGAGGGGTGCCTCTGACCGCCAGACCCACAGGGCTGGGAGACGTTTCCACAGGTCAAAGGCAGAAAGCAAGAAAGGAATTCCTGACTAGAACTGAAAATGGCAGGAAAGCAACAGTGCTGAGGCTAAGTGCTGGGGTGGGGGATGAAAGGGCATATGGGGTACTAGGGCACCTGCAGTACTGGGGAGGGGCTTGGACGCCAGCATCTACCCTGGGAATGGGAAGGGTACTCAGACAGCAGCTCCTACCCTGGGAATACGAAGGGACTCAGGTGCTCAGATGCCAGCACCTACCCTGGGAATGGGAAGCAGCAGATTATGGAGAAAGGGCCCACCCACAGGGGCCTGCAGCACAGCACAGGACCTGCCTGAGCCAGGCAGCAAGCAAGCTGGGATGGATGGCACCCACTTCCTGCCTGTTTAAAACAAGTGTCAGGCAGGGCAGAGAAGCCCTGCGTGCTGACTTTCCTTATTTCCTGCCCATGGTTAAGGAAGGCAGAACCTAGACAAAATCATCCCCCTCCTGATAAGCGGCCTCCTGAGCCTGCCAAGATGGAGCTGCCCCTGGAAGGAAAAGTGCTTCGCTTTAGGTGGAAGATGGGCAAGGAGGGTGTGAACCTAGCAGTGCCGGAAGCCCCTCTGTGCCTCTAGGGCGGTGCTTCTGTGGTTCTGAAGCGGGAGCAGGCCCACAGACCCTGGAGGAGCTTGTTCAAAGCCCTTGTCACTGAGTCCCCATTCCGGGATGTCTCAGTGGGCCCTGGCGATCCTGGTGCAGAGTCCCCAGGGCAACTCAGAGAAGAGTGGACTAGCCTGTCATGCAGATGGTGCATTCAGAGAGCAACTCCTACAACAAGGACTTTGGAGACAAATTCCTACCTGTCCCACTAAGGACGAGGATGGGGCGGAAGGCAGGTAAGTCCACACTGCAGTCAGAGGTCTTTCAGGGAGCCCGAGGCTCTCATTCACTAATCCTAGGGCAGGTGGGGAGTCAGCAGGCACTTGGATTCTCTGATGCCACTTCATGGAGAGGGAAACTGAGGCACAGAAAAGAGGAAGGGATTAATCAGACCACTGCCTGCAGCAGAGCTGGGGCTGCATCCCAAGCCTCCCAACTCCAACTTGGTCCCATCCTCTCCTGAGGAAACCGGGCCGGGCGTGCCACAGGTCAAACACGGCTCGGCTCTGCGGGAAGCACCAGACCCCCTGCCAGAAGAGCCCCAGCTCTACCATCTGGAGCTGCAGGAAGAGAACTTTCTTGGGTGCTCTGTGCAAAGGGCTTGTGATTGTTTCGCCCTGAAGGAAGCCCTGGGAAGAGGTACAGATCCGCACGAGATCGAGGCCTCACTGTTTCTGCTGCGGGAGCCAGGGTAGGAAGTCCCAGAACAATGCCTCTGGGGGCTCCTGCAGCCAGGCCAGCTGTCCCTAGAGCAGAGTCAGCCTCCCCTCTAACAAAGTGGCCTTTCCCATTCTCACTAGGCTGTGGGCAGCCTCCCTGGAACATTCCCCAGGGATGTCCAACAGTCTCCCCCACCAGGACAGTCCTCTTGCCACCAGAACTCAGGGGCTGAAACCTTTCATGATGGGGTTATTTTCTGGAGCACCTTAAAAATGAACTTGAGATATAGAACCTTCTGGCACACTTGTGTGCTGTGAGGCATGGCTGTGCTGAATGGGCCTCAGGAAACAGGTCATGCACCTCCTAATACCCCTGCTGCTCCGGGATGCCACAGCCCACTTCCTGGTGCTTAGAGACCATCACCACCAGCAGAAGATCCTAGGGCAGCCTAGAATCTGCAGAGCCTGTCCCAGTGATCCCAGAGGCGTCTCCAAGGCAGTCCCAAGGACTCCCTGTCCCTCAGGACATCCCGGGGGCCTCCTGGCTGGTGTGGGGGTACAGGAGTCTCTCAGGAGGCTCCATGATACAGTCCTTCAGAACCTCCACTGCTGCCCTGGAGGGCACGATGGGTGGCTTCTGGCTCCCAGACTCCACATAGAGGGCTCCCATCTCCTCCTTCCTGGGCCTGGCGCCTGTGGGGAGGAAGGAGAAGGCAATTAGACTGACCGACAGTGACTGCCTTCCACATCCGACTTCGCCCAGGGGCTGTTTGGTGAGGAAAGCTTGGCGGGACAGACGGGAGACAGGACCGGGACTGCTCTTTGCAGCCCGCATCTGTTCCTGCTCTGTTCATTATTTTATCCTAAGACAGGGGATCTCAACTGGGGGTGATTTTGTTCCCCAGGGACCATTTGCTAATGTCTGGAGATGATTTTTGTTGTCACAAATGGGGGGTGTGCTACTGGTATCCAGTTGGTATCTAATAGGTAGAGACCAGGGATGCTGCTCAAGTTCCCACAGTGAACAGGAGGACCCCCCAACCAAGATTACCCAGCACCAGTGTCAACAATGCCGAGGCTGAGAGCCCTGCCTGGAAGGAGACATCAGTGCGTAGTTTGGTAGTGTTTGGACCAATCTGTGCTGGTCTCATTTTCCCTGTGGAAAGAGTAACTTGCTCCAGGGCACACCTGACAATCATTTTTTTCTCCTTAGCACCCACAGGGCTGGACACAGAGCAACTCACTCAACAAATGCCTGGGTGAGGGGCCCACCCAGCCCTCTCTCGGTTCTCCCTTTTCCTTATCAGTGAGAGGTCTCTTTTCTTCTCCTCACCGGCCCTACTATGGCTTCAGGGCCACCCTGCTTCCTACAGAGCCTCTGTCAACCATGAGACCCAGTCCCATTTCTGATGACCACAGACTCAGAGGTGAAAACTGGGAGCAGCAACAGCTGGAAGGAGACCAGCTAGAGACGCCAGGAGAGAGAACACTGCTCCATCCTTGTCAGGTGACCGTGAGTGGTCTGCAGAACCCCAACAACCGGCATATTTTCTTTGGTTTTCAGTGACTACCTGAAGACAGAACATTTCTTATCTGTGGCTTTCAGTAACTTTCCCTCCCTTCTAATACAGCTTCCCCTCAAGCAAGTCCCTGACCCTGGCCCTCCGGTCCAGAGAGGCTGTTTCTGTTCTCCCCTGCCCTGTGAGATTCCTGCCTGAAAGCCCCACCATCTCCTCCACATCTCACCTCCTCCACAGCCACGTGGACCTCTTCCCTCTTGAAAATTCCTGCCCAGTCCAGAGTCAATCAGCCCCACTTAGAATGTGATGGCGCTGCCTGGGGCTGGTCAGCCCTCTCCTTACTCCCAGCAGTGGTCCTGACCTTTAACTAGCGCCGTTTGCACCACCTGCCAAGCATTGTCCTGAGTGCTTTACATGCACCACTCATTTGGCAAATGAGAAACCAAGGCATAAGGGGATAAACTTGCCCAAGGCCACACAGCCAGTTGGGGGCAGAGCCAGCACAGCACTGTCACCAGGGCAGACAGGCTCTATAAATGCATGCTCTCTGCACTAAGCTCTGCTGCCTAGAGCACATGTGTGTCATCTCCCTGGCAGGGGCACAAGGTCCTGGAGGGTGGACGTCACGCATCGAGTACCCACTGGCCTAGCAAATGGGTGGGCGCATGACAGAAGCTCCACAGGCACCTGCAGTCCTGTCTTCTTGGCCTCTGGCTCAGCACGGGGCTGGAGGGCAAGATTCCCCTGCCTTGGGGGAGCTCTGCCACGTGTACTTACTTGCAGGGGAGCGGGCTGGTACCTGGGCACAGGCATAGACATGGCTGAAACGCCGGCCTGAGGAGGTCAGGAACCAGTGCTGGATGGCGGGCTGAGGGTCGTACTCCGTGACGGCCACGCCGTTCACAGCCGTCATCATGAGCATGTTGAGCACCTCATTGGAGAGCTTGGTCCTCTCATCGGTCCTGATCCGGTTCATGGCCTTGAACCCCCGCTCACAGCAGGAGGTGGAGATGGGCACACAGACCACCACGGCCATGAGCTTGCTCAGCAGGGGGAAGCGGCAGTGCTGGGCCAGGGCGTTTTTGCAGAGCATGGAGAACGGAAGGTGCTGGGCGATGGCTTTCAGGCCCAGCCACTCCTCCAGCAGAGCTTCCTCACTGTATCCTTTTGGGAGGGAGCACTTGAAATACCTGGCCAGGGTGAGAATGTCATCATTCCCAAAACTGGCCAGTTCGATCCCGCTTGGCCAGGCCATGGTGTCAAACACCTCCATGTTCTTTAGCTGTGGGGGTCGGTCTGCGTCGAACCTCTGCTGGAGGTACTCGATCCCGGTCAGGACCGTCTTCTCCCTGTCTGCCTGGAACCGCTGCTCCGCTACCTCCAGTCCGTCCAAGCAGATGCCGTGGAGCCGCCCATCCTTGAAGCTGGCGTTGAATTCTTCCTCTTTGGGCCCCGCCTGGTGACGGAGGCTCTCCAGTGCCACATA
This sequence comes from Papio anubis, assembly GCF_008728515.1. Lineage (NCBI taxonomy): Eukaryota > Metazoa > Chordata > Mammalia > Primates > Cercopithecidae > Papio > Papio anubis. The sequence goes on from NC_044979.1 coordinate 8,998,391, forward strand.
GGCCCGGCCCAGCGTGGCGTTCACCTCTGTAATCAGCACGATCTCCTTCTGGCACACCTCGGACAGAGGCCTGTAAATGCTCAGGAAGTCCAACAGGAAGTGGCAGAACTTGACAAAGTGGAAGCCGCGCATGAGCTTCAGCATCCCCTTGGCCCGGTGCCCAATCTGGCCCCCAGCCTCCGCCACGCTCTGGAGATGCCTGGCCAGGGCGGGCCAGCTTCCGAGCAGCGCGTGCAGCGTGCGCCTCCTGCTGGCCACCCAGCGGACTGCGTTCAGATCCTTCAGGCGGATGATCTCCTGCTCCAGAGACGCTGCACCTTCCTGCAGCTCGTTCAGCCTCTTGTTTGACGACTGATAAAACTTGAAGACGGTGCGGATGTGCCGGTCACACTTCTTCACCAGATCGATGCTCCCGCAGGCATCCACCACAGCCAGGTGCAGCCGGTGGGCTACACAGTGGACAGGCAGCAGCTGCGGGATGATCTCCTGGAACTTTTCCACAAGGCCTCCTCTGCAGCTCAACATGGCTGAGCCATCCGTTCCCAGCCCCACCACCCAGCCAGGCTTCCGGAAGGGGATGTCCAGCTCATCCAGGGCAGAAACGATGGTCTCGAAGTAGCCATCCGCTGTCTCACTGCAGAGAGGGGCCAGAGTGATGTAGGACTCTTTCACCTCCATCTGCTTAAAGTAGCGGATGTAAATCCCCACGCAGGCCTGCTCGGAGGCGTCAGTGGAGCTGTCCAGCAGCACGCTCACGCAGGGCGAGTTCCGCACGTCCTCCAGGATCTCCCTCTTCAGGGTCTCCGAGATGTACTTGATGAACTGAGTGCATGCTGTGCGATTGCGGTACTTGCCTAATATCATGGTCCCGGTGCTTTGGAGGAGCTGCAGGATCTTCTCAAAGTCATTCAGGGGCCTTGAGTGGTATGCGATGGAGTAGGCGGCATTGAAAAAGTGCTCCATGTTGGCCATGAGGTCGCTGGAGATCTCTGGAATGAGGGCAGTGTGAGGGGTGTCTTCCTTGATTTCAACCGTGTTCACACAGAGCCTGTGGGCTTTGCTGACTTCATGGTATTTTAAAGTCTCCACTTTAAAAGGCCCCGTATAACCTCTGACTAACCGAGATGATTTGTCGTGGAGATTAGGTCTTTCTTTGCAGGCTGAGCAGAAGAGTTTGGTCTCTTTGGGGTCAATGACTAACCATGGGAACTGCCCAAACCATGACCTCTGAATGGAACGGGGCCTATATGTCCTCTTGATTCTCCTAGGTCCGTCTCCTTCTCCTTCACAAATGCTGGGACTGCAGCAGGAGGCACGGGCCTCCACAGGAGAGGCTGGAAGCAACGCAGAGTCTGCAGCCAAGGCCTGTGTGTCTGCCTCTCTCACTGCCACCATCTTCTTGTTCCCTTTGGAGAAAATTAAATCATGCTTGGTTCTGCTACCCAGAACTCTGCAGTCTTCTATCAGCTAAGACACCCCCAAATTTAATAAGTATCCCTTAAGTAAGGCAGAAAAGATGAATGCAATCCTTGTTTCTAGAGATCATTAGTGGCGTCCACTTAAACCCTCCCCCATTCTTACCTATGAAAGTTAATCTGGCTCTCCCAGAGTTGTTGCTAATCCTTGTGGGTTCTTTCACCAGCGCCCCAACCACCCTATCCACACAGCTACCCTGGGATCATGTGACACCAGATACCAATAAGTTCAGTTAACCCCCTTGGCCACAGAGACTGTTGGATAAGCAGGTGGCTTTCACTCTCGTGTGAGGCTCCACAATGGAATAGGTTAAACACCTGCCAAGTCTTTTACGAGCCTCAGAAAGAATTAGGTACAGAAGTAAGTGTAGCAGCTACAAGCCAAGAAGTTACTGATTGAGATACACAAGACAACAAATTCTCACAAACCAATGGTGCTGTCACTGAGCACTGGAGAAGGAGGGAGAAGGGATGAGAGGCTCACAGATGGGTTCCCTGGCTCCTCGAGATCAGTGTCCCCACATACCTACTCCCACCAGCTCTGCCACAGCCTCCATCAGCACTTCTGCTTACAAAAGGACCTGTTTTTTCCCACTTTCCCAGACTACTCTACACTCTGTGGGCAGGGTTAGTTGCTATTCATCTTGTCTACCCAGGGCCTCCTGCCAGGCTTGGTGCCCAATCGGCCCCCATTGGATGGACACGGCTGAGCTCATGCTGTTTGACTCATCATAGCCGCCTGGGCCCTGGCACATGTCCTTCAGAAGGCTGTAGGTTTAGACTCACCTGGAGGACGACCTTTCCCCCACTTTGGCCCATTTGGGTCCTTGATCCAGGGTGCAGCCCTCCGCTCCAGTTTGGAGATCAAGTCTGGCTTGGCAGCAGCAGGTCCTGTGGCAAGGATGAAGAATCATGCTGATGTCACTGCTGTGGCCAAGTCGAGTAGCCCTCTCAAGCTAGACCCGGCCCCTGAAATACACAGAGGTGTCTCTGGGTTCTGTCCTTATAAAGTCTAGTCGGCCAAGGGCAGGCGGAGCGCAAACCCAGAGTGCCAAACAGGCAGTAAGGGGAGGGGCACCCCTCAGCTAGGATGGGACTTCCACAGATCCATGGGCCAGCCCTGGGAGCCACGGGCCAGCCATACACACCAGAGGGGGAAGGGTGGAAACAGGAAGAACCATAGGGACTAAGCAGGAGGGGAAGCAGCAGCCACGTGAGAAGTGGAAGGTCCCACCCACAGCTGGCCCACGCATGTGCCCCTCTGCCCCCACAGCTGGCCCACGCATATGTCCCTCTGTCCCCACAGCTGGCCCACACATGTGCCCCTCTGCCCGGCCTCTGTGAAGGTGACCAACTACATGGGTTTTTGAAAGGGGCACTTGGAGGCCCCCCGAAATACCTACCATCTGCAATGGAGCCTGAAATCTGACTAAAGGAGATTTGGGTCTTTGGATTAAGCACTGCCCTTTACTTAAAATAGGAATATTGTTCAGGGGTATGCAAATAAACCATTTCCTCTAGTGAAAATAAAATCCATCACTATCTACATCATGCTTCTGTGCATGTCTGTGTGAATGTGTGCATAAACTTTCTGTGGAGGGCCACACGAGCAGCTGGGCGTGTGGGTGCTCCTGGAGAGGAACTGAAGGACAAGGGAAAAGGGAGGCTGGTTCCCACCATTCATCTTTGGATCATTTGAATATATTTATATATATAATGATACATATATGTGTGTGTGAATATCTACGTATTTACTAATAAAAATATAAATAAGTAAATTACTAAAGTGTGTTAGATTGAACATATATTCTTCTTAAAGTATCTCTAAAATGAGGTCAAAGGAATAATAATAACAAAATGAGGTATAAGACCAAGAGAAATTGGATTAGGAATGCAAATCCATTTTTTGGAAGGAAAGGAGACAAAAGAGAGAGAAACGAACAGAGCTGAACACCAAATGCCTACAGATGGGTTAACAAGGAGAAGCAAGTTGGCTGGTACCAGAGAATCCCAGAAAGATTCAGAAACTGCAGGCACCAGATATGGGAGAAGGTGGTGGGTGGGGAATGGGCGGGAGCAGCGGACTGGCTCAAGTCTGACAGAGATCTGATCAATCCCAGATCCTCTTACCTATGCCAGGAAACCAGGAGCCACCACCACCACACCCCAGAGAAGAACAGAGGTTCGGTCTACAGAAAAACTTACCCAGAAAGGCTCCAGATCCCAGATACCACGTACACAGAAAGGTGAAGGGGTGGTGCATACTGAAAGCAGGGAGACTGAGTCATGTCTATGGACTGAGGGGTGCGGTGCTCGACTCCAAGAATGCTGGCTGGGCTTATCACACCCTCCAAACAAGAGACAGGAAGCGTTTTCTTCGGAAAAATGGAATTGCCCTTCCCTCTCCCCTCAAAAGATCTATGGACACTGACTTTTGTGGGTTCTTCAGTAAGACATCTGGGTTTACAGCTGGTCACCCTACAGTGAAAAGTGAAGCCTACTCTTGATGCTTCCCAGCCACGCACAGGCCTACAGCCATGCACAGGGCTTCCAGCCCATTTGTAAAGGCTTACTCTTGCATAGGAATGAACCTGGAAATAATTATTTAAGAAAAGCCTCTAACATGAAAGAGAGAAACCAAAACAAGTAGGGAAAGATTTAAAAGAACTTGAAATACAGCAGGAAGCAAAACAAAACTTCAAAATAATGAGAATTAATATTCCCAAGAAAGAAAAGTCATGATAGCCATTCATGAAAGAGGCAATAAGAGTGCTTAGAAACTAAAAAAAAACCCAATAGAATAAAAAACAAATAGTATCGTCAGAAAATAAACTGGAGGAAATGTCCAAGAAAGTAGTATAGAAAAGATAAAAGCAGAAAATAGGAGAAAAAGAAACACACAGAAAACCAGAGACTCAATCCAGGAAGTCCAATATCAAACTAATAGAAAGGAGTTTCTGGAAGAAAGAAAAGAGAAAATAGATAGGAAGAAATCCTACAAGAAAATTTTCCCAAACAGGAAAAGACCAGTTTCCACAAGGAAGAGAAACACCAGATACCCAAAACAAAAGATTAAAAACACACTTTATATAAAACATCAAGACATATCATTAAAAATCTGAGAAAACTGAAATCAATTTCAAAAGCTTTTGGAGTAGAACAATTAAGTCGTGTTCAAAGATTCTGTAATAAGAAGGCACTAGACCTCTCAACAGCACCCGTAAAACCTAAAAGGGCAATGCTTTCAGAATGCTGAGGAAGAATATTTCCAGCCTAGAATCCTAGGCCCAAACAAGTTATCACTGAATCGTGAGGGAAGAATAGGATGTTTTTAGACAGAATGCACCACAGAAAGAAGGCCTCCCCTGCACCCTTCCTTAGGAAGCCACTGGAAGACCACAGAAGAAGAGACAGACTCGGGAAATTGGGGAGAGACGAAGGCACATCTCAGAGCACAGGTGTGCCGCAGGCCTAAAGGCTGCCTAGGTTAGACAGAGCAGGGGAGGAGAAGACCCTGGGAGCGAAGTCTCCAGAGAAAGAATGAAATGGAGAGATCAGAGGATGTCCCATCACGTGGAAAAGACTCTTCGGAGGAGTTTTATAATTCCACTGGAGAGTCTGGGAAGAACTGATGAGGGTAAAGAAAGAGAAAAATGAAAAAGAAGAAAAAATTTTCCAATTCGAGGGGGAAGAGTCCTACAATGAAGGAAACACCATCACAATGCACCACCTTGTTCAGCAGTAAATCATACATAATCATAACTGGGCAAATAATTGATACTAATTTAACCAAAAAAGTATGATGTACCTGTTCTGAGAGGATGGAGGGAAGAGAAGTGGGGGCCCAGGTGATGTAACAGGGCCGTATCTCCATCTTCCACAGTAGGAATCAACAGAATATCTAAAATCAATAAATCAGGAATACAATAAACATAAGCCACAGGTATTAAAGTGTGATTCTGGATGCCTGCTCTGGCTGAAAGCCTCCAAAAGTAGGAGCCAGCTCTTCTGCATTCCAAAGTCAGACACGGACACATGACCTGGAAAAAGAATGGCTGAGGGCCGGGGGCTGTGGCTCCAGCCTGCACCCATCGAGAGGAGTCACAGAGCTGAGCCTGAAGGAGCCAGGAAGCTGGGCACCAGGGATGTTTCTGGAAAGCATCGTCAAAGGTATTGTGAGCCTCTCTCTCTGACTATGGGGAGCGGTGGGTGTGCCCTTTCCCTTAACCTGAACTGTATCTCTGGGAGCTGTGAGGGGCCACCAGTCCAGGCCTGGGTAAGACTAAAGTAGCCACGGGGTGCCTTGCAGGTGGCCATGTGGAGAATGGCCTACACGCCCAGATCTGCGACAGCGCAAGGTCTGGAAGTGCTTCCATGGTTCAGATGTGGGCCACGTGGGGAATGAGAAGAGGCCTGGCGTTGTCTGTGGGGCCTGCCCGTGACGGCCGGCTACTGGTGTGATGCTCCCCTGTGAAGGTGCCTATGTGGACAGGCTGCCAGGGCAGACATTCACCCATGTCCAGGTAACTGCAAGCGAGAGGGTCTCAGTGCCCAGTCAGGGGTATTGCAGAACCCACAAACGCCCAAACAAGAGAACCAGCTTTAAAGGACTACAGCTCTAAGTAGCTGGTGTCAGATTACATGTCAGGTGAAACCTTTCTCATACCTCTCCCACCCACCCACCAATGCCATCCCCACTGAGGATGAGTCAGAAATTCTGAAACCAGCAGGGGCTGGGAGAAGAGGAGCCCCTGTCTTCCTATGGCATGGGTCCAGATTCTACACCTGCAGCAGGTTGAGGCGGGAAAGGCAAGAATCGAGTGTTAAGTGAAGTCCAGATTTTCTGCCACTACACAGAGACGGGGCTTTTGTTTCCTAAATTTTCCTTTTGGTAAATTTCTGATATAATTTCAAATTTACAGAAAAGATTGAACAACACAAGGAACTCCAATCATTGACATTTTGCCCCATGTATTCTGGCATGCTTGTGAGCTCACAGGCACGCTCCCCTGCTCGGTCTATACATATAGCTACAACATTTTTGTGAACTATTTGAGAGTAAATTGTTTGCATGCCCCCCTTATTCCTAAGTACTTCATGTGTATTGCCCAACAAAAAAGGACCCTTTAACAGGTGGTAGGTGGGATTCGAACATGGGCTCCAGGGCCCTCACCCTGGCTTAACCCCTTCCCCTTGAGGTGAGGGCACTCTGAACAGGATGAGAGGTCACACTGTCATCACGTTACCTTGCACAGCAAAGGGAGATTAGCCGGTGGAGCCGACCTAGTTACACAGCTCTTTAAAAGCTGGTGCTGTTCTCAGCTGGCAGCAGACCGGGAAGTCAGAGCTTCAAAGCACATGACGATTCCACACACTGCTGCCGGCCTGAGCATGGAGGGGGCCACAGGGAAGCACCCGAGAGCAGCCTCTGGGCTAAAAGTGCTCCCCGCTGACAGGCAGCAGGAGAATCGCAAGGAGCTAGATTCCGGCAACAGCAGAAGTGAGCTCAGAGCCTCCAGACAGGAGCCTGCCTGTCCGCCCCTTGGTTTGGGCTAAGACCCTAAGCAGAGAACCTGGTCAGGCCCACCTGGACTCCCGACCTGCAGAGCTGTGAGATAATACATGAGTCTGCAGTCATTTGAAATGGGGCAGCAGAAAGCAAAGGTGTCTTATACAACCAGAGTTATAATGATCAAAACCAGGAAACTCAACACTGATATCATACTATTATTAATCTACAGTTCACACTAAATTTCTTCACTTGTCCCCAAAATGTCTCTGCAGCCCAGCATCTGTCCTAGCATCATGCACTCAAGTTGTCACCCCTCTTCAGTCTCCTTTAATTGAGGTAGTTTGCTGGCCTTACTCAGTCTTTTTTTGATCAGGACACTTGAAGAGTTTTGTACCAGGCATTGCACTCATTGAAATTAGACCAGGAAGATTTTATGTTATTTGAGTGTGACAAGAAAAAGTTCTGGGCCCTGCCTAGATTGAACCCAGAGGGTGAGAAAGAAAAGGCCCCCAGAGCTGACATGCTCAGTGGTGAGCGGGAGGATGCAACTGTTTTATGAGCGCGTCCTGCTGGAGTCCATCCCCTCTAAGATGATGTCCACATACGTTATTTAGAAAGAATGCGGCAAATTACTGGAAGAAACAGCTACAAGATTCTGGGGAAGAGGACTTCGTAAAAGAGAAAGGTGGGACAGGGGACTGTCATTTTGTGTTTTTTTTTTTTTGAGATGGAGTCTGGCTCTGTTGCCCAGGCTGGAGTGCAGTGGCACGATCTTGGCTCATTGCAACCTCCATCTCCCGGGTTCAAGCGATTCTCCTGCCTCAGCCTCCCGAGTAGCTGGAACTACGGGCGTGCACCACTACGCCCGGCTAATTTTTGTATTTTTAGTAGAGACAGGGTCTTGCCATGTTGGCCAGGCTGGTCTTGAACTGCTGACCTCAGGTGATCCACCTGCCTCAGCCTCCCAAAGTGCTGAGATTACAGGTGTGAGCCACCACGCCCGGCAGAAATATTTAACAAGAAAAATTCAAAACAAACAGGGACCAAATGTTCCCAAATCTGTTTGCCTCCGTTTATATTCCCTTTGAGGACTGTCCACCTTTGACTGCCGCTGGCACCACCACCCTGGCCCCAGGAATACCGTACCCTGATGGTACCTCTCTGAAGCTGCAGCCTACATCTTATCAAAACCTCTCTTTTTGTTCCCTTCCAAACAAATGAAACAGAGGGGAATTTTCAGCCTTTTCTATGACTTAGTAATAGAAAAAGAACGAGGGCACATAACTGTCGCGAGTACATGCGCACACCCACAAACACCCACATTCCCTAACAGTCCATAACAATGGTTTGGCCTACAAAGGACTCCTCATCCTTCCAGGCCAACTTCACCAAAGGCCAGCAGGCCCTATCCCATGAATCCATTCTGCAGATACTCAGGAGGCTGAGGCAGGAGGATCACCTGGGCCCAGGAGTTTCAGTCCTGACTGGGCAATATAGAGAGACCCTATTTCAAACAAACAAATAAGTAAATAGATGCTGCCACTCTAGCCCCTCACCTTGGTTCTTCTCTCTCTAGCTCCTGGCTGCCCCCACTTGGAGGCCATCATCACATGCCCTGCCGTGGAGAAGCTGGTTTCCTAGACACCACCTGCTGGGGGACTCGAACTCCCTTGCTCATCTTCTTTAGGGTCCTCCCACTCAGTGTTGGTTTCCATGAGTGACACAATGCCTTCCCCCAGTTCAGCAAGGCCTGGCTGTAGTTACCGACTTCTCCTGTGGACAAGAAACTGCCTGCCTGCAGTGAGTGACTGGCCACTCAGCATATGATGACACCTTTACAAATAAAAGCAAGGGCTACCCACATAGTCCCTATGTTGGCCTATTTCTGTTAATGACAAATACTAGTTTCTTAACAGTGGGATGTAATTGAGATTTCTGGCTGCTTTTTGGGAAGGAGCAACAGACTTCATTAGATATGGCAAGCCAGGTACAGTGGCTCACACTGTAATCCAACACATTGGGAGGCTTAGTCGGCAGGATTGCTTGAGTCCAGGAGTTTGAGACCAGCCTGGGCAGCAAAGTGAGACCCCAACTCTACAAAAAAAATTAAAAATTAGCTAGGTGTTGTGGCATGCGCCTGTAGTCCCAGCTACTTGGGAGGCTAAGGCAGGAGGATTGGTTGAGCCCAGGAGTTCAAGGTTACAGTGAACTATGATGGCACCACTGCACTCCAGTCTGGGCGACAGAGTGAGAGCCTGTCTCTCTCTCTCTCTCTCACACACACACACACACACACACACACACACACAAAACAAAGTTGAGTTTACCCCAAGAAGAAATTTTGTGTTCTATTTACAAAAAATATTTAAAAGATAATGCAAAAGAATATTTGGTTTTCAACTCTTAAAGCATTTGTTATGGAGGCTAAAGTGTGGGAAATTAAAAAAAGAGCCAAAGTAAAAATAATAATAACAATTACAGAATCTCCACTATGTTTTAACACTACCTTATATCCCAATTTAATACTACTATATATCACTTTTAAATATACAAATAGCTTATGCCAGGCCCTGCCCATAGTCTCCAGGCTCCTTAAGATGCTTTTATATCTCAAACATGAAGAACTATTTAAATTGGGGGATAAAGGATAACCAGAAATCCAGTTAAAGTAACTGAAAGGAATCACACACATGCAACTCCGTTTCTAGACTCCCACACCTGTCTCAATTTCATGGACAACTGGAGAGGCCAGGCCCAGCCCCTAGAAAGCCTTAATGATTCCTGCCTCTGACCCTCAAGGAAAATGAGTTCCCTTCCCTCTGATTACATTTTTTGTTCATCCAAATAAAACTTAAAGACCTTAGTTAGCTAAGATTTCCCTACTGCCTAATTTATGTAAATGAAAAAGAAAATGATAAAATGTTTAGATCATGCTCTATCAAGACACAAAATGTGAGGGAACAGGCACAGGCTAAACAATCCTGGCCAGCCCTCCCTGCACTGCCGGAGAAGCTGCCCTGGGCCGGCAACACCATTGCCCGGTACTTTCACAATCGCCCGGGGGCTTCACAGTGAAACTGAGTCGCTAGTGCCAATTACTCTAAAGGAAAACCCAACTTTTTGTAGAGGGTGTGCATTTTTAAAACAGGTGTGAATTTCGCCCTCACCCTCACTGCTCTTCAGCACAGCAGAGGCAGTGATGCTCTTTGAAGAGATACTCCTAACCTAGGGCATGATGACAAAACCTCTGTCACCACAAAATAAATAATTTAAGTCACTTCTGAATGTTTGAGGAGCCATTTAAAAATTATGAACAATGACAAAAAGATGTATATAAGTCAAGGATGTTTAGAAATTAATCCAGATCTTAGCTGCACCCAAAAGTGCAGTATACACAAGGGACTATGACATCAATCAAGTCACAGACTTCGACTTCTTACTTCCTGTTCTGCAGAAGTCACAACACAGGCTGCTGCTGGAACTCCTTAGTTATGTACAATAGCCTGTTCCACAAGGTTTCTGTTACCATGTATGTTAGTAAAGAAATACATAAAAGATGTAGAAGATGAAGAGTTGGCCAGGTGTGCTGGCTCATACCTGTAATCCTAGCACTTTGGGAGGCCAAGGCGGGTGGATCGCCTGAGGTCAGGAGTTTGAGACCAGCCTGGCCAACGTGGTGAAACCCCGTCTCTACTAAAAATACAAAAATTAGCCAGGCATGGTGGCACACACTTGTAGTCCCAGCTACTTAGGAGGCTGAGGCAAGAGAATTTCTTAAACCTGGGAGGCAGAGGTTGCAGTGAACCAAGATCGCGCCACTGCACTCCAGCTTGGGCGACACAGGGAGACTGTCTCCAACAAAAAAAGTTGTCTTTCCATCTTGATGGAAGTTAACCTTGCTAACTGCCACAAAGAGGCAAAGAGAGGATAAAACAGCAGATGCAGGAGAGGAGAGCACCATCCCGAGGGGTAATAAGCACTGCCGTCTTCCTAATCTGCCAAGGTCCAAACCCCATGACTCCCATGCTGAAGGCTGCCAGCCCTTGCTGGCACCTGGCCAGGATGCAGGAGCCTCAGCCCTGGGCTACACAGATAGGGGTGGCTCTGCCAGGCCGTCCCCTCCATCATGGTTCAATGCCCTTCCTCCTGGTCCACCTGGTTTTGAACTCAATTAAAACATTTCCTACTCTATAATAAAGGCTTCCTGATCCCTCCCACCAATGCCCAGGAAATCAGATCCCTCTTCTTCAGTAGCCCCGGGTACTCTTCTGGAAGCTCTTTTATGGGAGACTGTATTATTTTATAGTTTCTTATTAAAATGTCTCTCTCTCCCACAATTGTGCTAGGCCCTTGAAAGCAGAGACCACAGATCAGCTGTGCTCCTCTGGCATATAGTAGGTACTCCAAAATGTCTGGTGGGGGATGAATGGACGGACAGATGGGTGGATGAGAAGGTGATAAAGCACGGTTACACCAAGCAGGGGAGTTCTGAGGTGCAAAAGCCAGGATTGGTCTCTGCCTACGCACGGGGAGGGGGCAGGAATGGGAAGATAACCACAAGCCTCAGCTCCCCTTGTGGGCTTCCCAAGTCAAATGAGGGTGGCGAATAAGAGGCTCGGTGCGTCTTTACCTAAGGATGCCAGCAGCTCGTAGTTCATCCGCATCACGTCTCTGTACAACTCCTTCTGCCGCTTGTCTAGCATGCCCCACTCCTCCCGGGTGAAATACACTGCCACATCCTCGAACACCACCGGCAGCTCCTCAAACACCACAGGAACCTCCTCCGACAACCCCTCTGCAGAAGGGTCCTGGAACAAACAGCAGCGGCCACTCAGCACCGCCTGCCAAGCCAGATGCCCGCGCAACACTTCTGGGGCCTTTGGAAGCCCTATTTCTCCTGGGAAGCTCACCAAGAGGCCCAGATGCACTCAGAGGAATGAATTTATCCATTGAAAGTCAAAGAATCAAATTCAGGAGGCCATAATTAGTAAGTTAAAACCAAGTGAGACTCGGTTAGATCCTAGGATCTCCTGGGCGGAAATGAAAGCGTATGGAAAGAAGAGGCAGCTGGGCAGAGCCTCTCACTGCATGCTGTCCTCAGAGTCCTGAGAGCCGCCTCCTGGTCACCTACAACTAAAAGGTGACCATGTGCCTCTAAGAGCACCTGCTAAAACTTCCCAATGGGATGGGAACGAAGAGGTGGTCAAAATAGTTAAAGATGCTTACGACCAGTAACTGGTTTACACATGCCTCACTGCTGAAGGAATTCAGATGATAAAAGGTTAGATCTGTTTATTAGCTTCTAACACTAAAAAAGGTCAGGAATAGGAAAAGAAATGAGCTATGCTGTTTTTCTGGATTTTGGAAAAATGAGAGTTTACGCAGTTGAACTGGATTCCTTATGATGCCAGCTCTAGGAGGAATCTCCGAGTTATTCTCGCCAGACTCCTGGAGGGGAGTTAAAAATGATTTGTTGTAAAATTCTACTTCTATGCAATAGGTGAGAAATGGGGAAGCTTCCAATGAACACAGTTTCCTTACAGGACAACTTTCCAAAGCATTCGCTAACTACAAAGGAAACCTAAGGTGGGCGCTAGAGTACTTAGTGCCCAGCAGTGCTGTGGGGAGTGGAAGGAAAGCATGGACTGGCAGCTCAGGACTCTGGGCAGATTCTGGCACTGACTATAAGAGCTCTAGAACCCCGGACATGTCACTTGCTCCAAAGTCTGTTTTCTTCCAACAAGATGAGTTTAATAGCACTTGCTCTACTGGCCTCACAGCAACATCAGAAACATTACGTCAAACAACACATGTGAAAAACTGCAATGTTTAAAAGTGCAACATGACTCCAAAGTTAAACTGTAAAAAATACTAGACAGGTGTGGTAGATCATATCTGTAATCCTAGCATTTGGGGAGGCTGAGGGGGGAGGACTGGTTGAGCCCAGGAGTTCAAGACCAGCCTGGGCAGTATAGCGAGATTCCCATCTCTACAAAAAATAAAAAATTATCCAGGTGTGCAGACACACACCTGTGGTCCCAGCTACTTGGGAGGCTGAGTGGGAAGCATTGCTTGAGCCTTGGAAGTAAAGGCTGCAGTGAGCTATGATCACACCACAGTCCAGCCTGGGTGACAGAGCGACACCCTGTCTCTTAAACAAAACAAATTTAAATATCAACTATTTAAGGGCTCTGTGATTGTTCTGTGGTTGTAGATTATTTCTTGAGATCTGTGTTTATTTTGGATTCTGAATAAAGATTATTGTTTCCTTTATACCGGAAGTAGAAATGTTCTGTCTCACTATTTACGTTTTGTTATTTGCAAAAAGGAGATAATAATAGGGCTGTTGTCCAAATTAAATGAGATAATACATGTGACGCATCTAAAACAATGCCTAGTCCATGATAAGCATGTTAGTATATGCTAACATTATGATGTCAGCAGTGGGTTATTGCTAGTATTCTTTTTTCCATCATCAGCCTGGATATACATTATTTTCAGTATAGAATCCTTCTCTGTAAGATACAGCCATCATTATAAACATATTACCTGAATGCAGGATTCTACTGCATCATTACATAAAATATCAATGTCTGAGGAGCTGTGGATGCCATCAGTGACTTCTTTTTGCCTCAAATCTGAAATGCAGTCCAGATACATAGCAGGAATTGCTCCATTCCCCCCAGGGTCCTCTAGTTCAGCTCTTGAGCTTGGCAGGAGCTCAGCCATGCTATCAAAGCCTCCCAGAGGCCCTGGGGGGTAGAATATGGGGTAATCTGCCGTGAAGAGTGGCTCCGGGCTGGCCAGGACATCTCCAGATGGGTCTCTGATGCTCCGGAACCGGGCTGCCCAGATGGGGTCCCTTGCTGCCAAGGCATCAACACAGAACATGTGGGCCTTGCTCTTGGCGTGGTATTTGAGAGTCTCCACCTTGAATGGTCCTGTATAACCTTCTATTAGTCTTGACCGTTTGTCCCTGATGGAGGGGTATTCTCGGCAAGCAGAGCAGAACAGAGCCGTCTGCTCCTCATTCATGATCAGCCACGGAAACTGCACAAACCATGACTTCTGGATGGACCGGGGCTTCAGGAGTTTCCTGTTTCTTCCTGCCCAGTCTCCCTCGATGTGTCCACTGCACGTACTGAGGTGGGAAAGGCGGGCTTTCTTCTTAGGCGGCAGGGACTGTCCACTCTCCCTGGTGGGACCTTGCACGCCCATGTCTTCCATGTAGCCCATCTGTTTTTTTCCTTTAGAGAACAGGGACGGAAGGGATTTGCTTTAAAATCCTGTAGTTAGAGCCACTGCAACTCACAGTAGCTCTGAAGAACCTCAAATATGAAAAGCGGAAAGCAAACACACACACCTGAATTTTCTTCTAGTCCTGGCCAAGTCTGCAGGCCCTTCCCTCACCTAATCCAGAAGAAAGCCAAAGGGATGGGCTTTACGGAACCCTCCCCGTCCTTTTTGTTTTTTGAATTTAAAGGACAGATACAACCAACCAAAAGGAGATCTTTGCAATCTGATCTATGAAACGTACAATCTTCAGGAGTCAAAATTTATTTATGGATAAGAACACTAACATAATAGAACATAGGATTTAAAAAAGATCACTAAAGCCACACACCGCAACTCCAGGGGAAGACAGCTACCTATCTCCTGGGCAGGCAGTTTTCATCCCCAGGTAGTTTTCCTTAAGCTATAATCTATCTTCGGATACTTTTACCTCAAAATACTGGATGCTGACCCAGTCCTCAAGAGAAACTCAAGTCTAATTCCTCTCTTATAACACAAACCTTCAAACAGATGAGGACTCTCATGACCTCACATCTTTTTTCTTCAAGCTTAACTAGAAGTTTCTTTATTCACATAGATGAAATGCAACTCAAACGACTCTAACTCCTGTGGAACCATTTCTTATGTACCAACATCAGTTCCAATGCCCAGTGGCTGAGGACTCAACATTTTTTGTGCCAGGCCAACAGACTGGTCTACAAAACTGTAAGGGCATGAAGCTGTTAATAAAGAGTCAGAAGGCTCAAAATAAGAGCCAAGCAAGGAGAAATGAAACAAAACAAATCTGTCTCTATGATACTTTCCAGAGTCACAAAGGTGTCTAGAGCTCCTTGTGGTCTGAGAGAAATCACAAGGGAAAACAAACTTCTGTGATTTGATTCACATAGGATCTTGCTCCCCACCTCCCTCTTCTCCCACAGTAGGACTTGGGTTAACTCGGTTATTTTACATAATGACAAGATGTCATCTGGCCTGGCTAAGCCAACCCTTGAACAGGAGGGTCTTATCGAAAGAGGGAAGAAAAGATAAATCCCTAGGACTTAACAGACAGCTGTTCATTCATTCATTCAGCGATTATCTATTGTGCAACAGCTGGGTGCCAGGTATTGTTCTAAGCACTAGGAATATGGTAGTAAATAAGACAAAGTCATGCCTTCATGGAACTTATAATAATTATAAATAAACATATTCTCCTGGGTAGAAATAAGACAATGGGAGATGAGAGGTTGGAGAAGGACATTAGGGGCAGTGTGTATATTTAGATATTAATCAGATGACACCTGGGAGGAGAACAGCAGCGTCAGTTGGTGGAGAACAGGGAGGGCAGAGGATGAGCCTGGAGTCCTGGGGCTGCCCCTGCTCCCTCTCCAGCCAAGCACCTGCCCCTGAGTGCAGGTCCACACTCACCTTGGTGATGCTCCAGGTGGCTCCTCTGGCCCTGGACGCTGCCAAGCCATGGCTCTGGCCCTGGTCCGAACTTACAAAACAGCTCAGGGTTGGCAACAGTTGGTCCTGAGTAAAAAAAAAAAAAAAAGAGAGAGAGAGAGAGAGAAAAGCACTGTGAAGACTGGCTCTGGGTCACAACACGAAGGAGGCATCTGTCTGCGACATCTCTCGGCATGGTGAAATAAGGGGCCGAGCAGGAAAGTAGGAGTCTTGGTGGTTCAGCACAGTGGTTCGGTGGTTTAGAAACTCGCATCTGTGAGGCCCTTAACAGAATAGGAGACTAGGAGAAAGGAATGAGGGCAAAAGGAGGCTAAACAGGTATAAAAACTATGGGTCAGAAACCCAAATGCTGAGAGGGGCCAGCCTGGTAATATAACAGAGGAAACCAGGCCAAGTTCAGGGGCTGTGGCAACCTGCAAGACGTAAGGGAACAGTAGCTACTCAGCTGCAGAAGGGCTGCCACTCGGGATGCAGGCTCAGCCCTGCCACACCGTCCTGTTTGTCAAGAGATGCCAGAAATCCATATTCTTATGTGAAAACTCCTAATAACTATATATTGGCAATTTAAAGAAGCCAAACAAAAGAAACAAAAGTCAAAAAACAAAGCAAATCAAAACTCCAAGCAGTGAGCCGTATCTGGCCCATGAGCTGCTACTTTGCAACTTCTGGTTTGGAAGAATCAGTGGTTTTCAAACTCTTTTAGCTGGCACAGGAAGACTCAACCCAGCTGCAGTCCTTCCACCCACAAAATGCTGAGATTGTGGCTTCTACTATGCCTTACACAGCAGCCAAGACGAAATAAGAAAAGCATGGTAGACAGTCGTCAACTTGCAATCAGTCAACAGTGCATATCTGTACACACATGTTGAAATACAACCAACCAACTCTGTCCTTGGCACAGAAAGTCTACCCAAAGAATCAAAGGAAAGAGCATTCAAAAAATAGACGAGATGAAAAATACACTTGTGCAAACTCTTAAACTGTTTTATCTCACTAAATCTCTACAATAACCCTAAGATAGAAATTCAGGCTTAAAAAGGCCAAAGGCACTCAAGTATCCAGTGGAGAGCTGGGATTGAGATCAGATTTCCACATTGCAAATGTGATGCTCTTGCCACCACTGCTTCCTACCTCCAGCGTCCTACGGGCTCCACAGATCCACAGGCCTAGCTTCCGAGTTTCCCTCCTGGCCCCTTGGGGCATTCTGAGGCACCAGGAGACAGAGCCAGGAGTCTAGCCCAGGCCTGCCAGATTGCCCCACTTCTCTTGACCATTTTATGGGGAGAAGAGAAACGGTGATGTGTGAATTTGCATGCAATTAAGGTAGATACGGGATCGAGCAGATAGGTGGTATAAAGATGCCTAGACAAATGCTTGGATTCCAGAAAACTCTCTCCGGTGTTCCTGACGCAGATGAGGTTGGGAATGCTGATCTAGATTGATGGTGGCAGGGATGTGGATGGGCACCCATACCCAGTGGTGCCACCAGCTTGTCGGAACCACAGAGCTCCTTCTGTTGCTGGCTCAGCAGCACCCATTCCTCCTGGAGTAAGTACACGGTGATGTCATCAAACGTCACAGGAGCCTGAAAGGAAAATGACAGCTGCTAAGTACCACCCTCTTCCTTAGATTTATCTTCCAAAAGTGTTCCTGACCACCTGAGGGTACCCTGCATGGGAAGGGGTGTTGTCAATTTACATGCAAGGCCCACACCCCATATCTCCCCACCTGGGTACAGATCATAGTGAGAACGAGACTCGTTTCTTCCGGGAAGTGCCATGCGCTGAAACAAAACTGACCCATGAAGGAGCTGGCTTAGGAGCTTCTCCGTCCCCTCCCTGCGTGCTCTTCACCCGCCTCCCACAGGCCCGTTCCTTCTCAGCCAGGGGCTGGGCAACAACTTAGGGCACATTCTTTCATGGAACCTTAAACATGGTAAACCTTCACTTAGGAAGATGTGTCCGATTTCTAGAAATAGCTGAAAGTCATTTAGAACTATGTCTGTGAATGATGAAAACAGGCAATGCTTTGGGGCTGAGATCTACATCCCGTGTGGCTTGTAAAGGGGCTCTGTGGGGCAGGGAGTTCAGAAAGTGCTTGGAGGAGTTCCAGATTAAGACGGCAGATTAAACAAGCCCATTTAATTTGGTTTATTCCCTGTTAATTTAAAAGCCCATCCCCCAAACAAAACCCCCACTATAACAGGGGGCACAACAAGGAGACGACCGCAATATGCTCTTGGAAACCGAGAAGCAGATGAAAAAGCAGTCACTCAGCAGATCCAAGAAAATCAAATCCTCGCCTGGCAGCAGGCAAAGCGGAGAACCACCCAAGGTACACTCTGCATCCTCAAAAGCTTGGTATCTTCCAGCACGGGAAACCTCTAGCACAGGAGGGCAGGCAGGCAGCCCAATGGAATGAGAACTAGGGGAGGGCTGTGCCCCAACAAATGCCTCGCCAGGTTCTTGACACGAGGCTCCAGCTGATAAGCCCGTCCTCCCTCTCACAAGCACAGAGTTATTAGAGTTTTGGTCTTCCACTGCTAAATGTCAGCAGACTGGACTACCAGACACTTGGGGAAAGGATCTAACAGGGACTGTAGAGACCAAAACAGATGGGAGGTGTTGGGGTGGCGGCGGGATTGCTAAGAAAATGTAAGGGAGGCATGGAGAAAAAAACTTAAAAAAAAACAACCTATCATCCAGTCTCAAAGAGGTAAGGTACTGCAGCCACACAACAAAGTGTTATAAAAGAAATCAACAGAAAAAGTAGAAATGTTTTATCATTTTAAGTTTTGTGCCATGAAAACATTACCTAAAGAAATTTTAAAAAGAAGTAAATCAATCAAATTATCAACAAAAAACAAATTTCTCAGTCCAAAGAAAAATAACATTGGGAATAGCAGCATGCCATTTAAAAATAGGTGAAATATCGATTTTAACCTCGACAGTAGACATTTCTTGAGGAAAATGACACAGATCATTCTTACTGGTCACTATCATAATAGATTTTTCTTATGGTGACTGCAAAAAATTTGGACAATAGAAATAAGCAGAAAAAAATGTATTAAGATCACACACATTCCCTTTATTGAAAAAGAATTACTTTTCATTACCCTTCTTTCCTGAGAACCTGTTAACATTTTATATATAACCTCCCAGTCTTTAGTCTATGAATATGTATGAACAGTTTTAAAAACAAAAATGGAATTGTACTGCCAAATGTGTACATTTAAATAACTATTTGCTGTAGAGTGTCTTCCAAAGCAAAATGAAATATTTCCAAAAACCGACTGGAAGACAGGCTCCACTAAAAGAAAGTGGTCACACAGGAAAGGAATCTCCATGAGATACAGCCTAGGGACAGACAATGTGGGGAAGCATTGAAGAGATCCCCAAGATTAGGCTGAAGGCAGATTCAGGATGACTGCTGTATCCCAGGACTGAAGGGCAGCCTGTCCAGATTGGGGCAGGTTAAAATACTTGTGACTCAGGACAGCCGGGGTCCCTCTTCATGCCCATCCTTCCCGGGCATGCACAGGTGAGCATAATAAGGACCAAGGAACCATCACGTTAGCTCCACCTGAGAAGGAGCATGGCTAGGACTGTCCATTTGGACAATAGCGTCTTCCCAGCAAGAGTGATAACACTAACACCTGGTACCTCTCTTAAACAATATTATAGCAAGAGCCTTCTGATTCTAGGTGACTGCAATGTAAAGAAAACACAAATCTGCATGAACAAGAGGAGTTCCTCATCTATGTGTAATGCAAAGAATATCTCCCGATGTTTTATTTTAGCGGTTCCCACTCTACAGGGTAAAGCTGTCTGAATTCTCAGTCTAGCACCAAAGCCCCCTCAGTCTGAATCTAACCCACTTTCTAACTTCAGCTCTGTGCATTGCCTAACTCAGAACGTCTCCTCCAGCCAGACTCATATCACTGCAATCACCCAGCTTATCTCGCACCTTTCCTCTCTCTACACTCCCAATCTTTAGATCCTGACTGCCCACTTCCTCCCACTGACTTAGAATCCACCCACCCATAAAGTTGCGATTCACGTTCTCTTTCAAGAAGGATTTCCTAACCACCTGGCCCACGCATTTATCCTTCTCCTGAGCAAGGAAGGCTTTGTATCTCCCCTAGAGTCCAGTGTTAAGGCAATCTATGCTGCTTGGTTGATTTTAAAACTTCCTTCATCAACACCACCCTTCTCCCCACAACCATGTTATATGGAAAGTATTTTATAGGCACTTAATTCATTTTTTTCATTCAACACACATTTATTACTTAAGTGTTTCTATGTGCTTGGTGCATGGTAATTCAAAGATATGAGATTAAAATCTATCAGGAGGTGACAGACAACTAAGATGCAGGTGCAATAATAGAACCATGTTCAGAAAAAAATGAGAAAGGAGTATCAGTCACTTGTACAGGAAAGATAAGAGAGGGCCAGGAAACAGAAACATTGAGGCAACAAATACATACAGAAACAAGTACACATATAGACTTCTCTTTGGGGGCATCAACAGCACAGTCTCCCAGGAGGCACATGAGGGGGCGGGCCGCAGTGTTCTTCAGAGCACCCACACCTTGCAGCAAAAGGGCTCCTGTAGTGATGCTATTTTATAAGCATTCCTATTGAATGAGACCCTATTAAATGCCAGGAGCTGCTCCACTGTTCTAGCCGGGGATGTAACAGTCAACAAATATGTAAATAAATAAATAAACATGAGAATTTTGTTGAGTGATAAGGGTTGGGAAGAAAATAAAACAGGATCATGGGATAGAGCATGGTGGGGAAAAGTCTGACCCGTATCCATTATTCTGCCAGTGACAGGCAAGATGTCCTACACTCAATGTGGGATATCAATCCAATGGCCTCAGATGGCTTTTAGTTAATAAAGACCACAAAACAGCACCCAAGAGTCTAGTAATAGACCAAATCACTGTCTCACAAGGTAGTCTCCCAGTTCCGAGCCATAAAAATGCTGTTCAGAGTGGAGCTGTAGAACAGCACCGCTATTCCTTGTCATTCATTTGCAATACATCTTACACTGCCAGTTGGTTTTGTAATTACTTTATTTCACTCTTGTATGAAGTTCTCATTTCCCATATTAGAAAACAACTGTATTTGGGAAGGGCGAGCATCTTTCTGAGATACCTTAAAATAAAGATTAGAATCAAGGGTGAAATTTCCAGTCTCTGAGGTTTCACTTAGTGGTTGGACCAGAAAAGGAATCAGGTTTCTCCTCTACCTTCCAAAATGTTTGTACAATCATGCATTGCTTAACAACGGGGATAAGTTCTGGGAAATGTGTCCTTAGGCAATTCTGTCATTGTGGAACATCACAGAGTGTACTTACACAAACCTACATGGTACAGCCTACTACACATCTAGGCTATATGGTATACCCTTTTGCCCTTAGGCTACAATCCTGCACAGTATGTTACTGTACTGAAAACTGTAGGCAACTGTAACACCTGGTACGTATTTGCGTATCTAAACATAGAAAAGGTAAAAATACGGTAGAAAAGACAAAAAAAAAAGGGTACATCTGTATTGGGCACTTACCATGAATGGAGCTTGCAGAACTGGAAGTTGCTCTGGGTGGGTGGGTGGGTGGGTGAGTGAGTGAATGTGAAGGCCTAGGATATGACTGAACACTTCTGTAGACTTTATAAACACTGCACACTAAGGCTACACCAAATTTATTAAAAATTTTTCTTTCTTCAATAAATGAACCCTAGCTTATTTTAATTGTTTTATAAACTTAATTTTTTAAACTTTCGACTCCTGTAATAACACTTAGCTTAACACACATTGTACATCTGTACAATATTTCTCTTTAAATATCTTTGTATTTTTATTTATTTTCTAGCAAACCATTCCGTCAACAAAAGGTATTTTTCTTTATATTCCATGAGGTTTTCTATTTTAAATTTTTTTTTTTTTTTTTTTTACTTTTTAAGTTTTGTTAAAAACTAAGACACAAACACACACATTAGCCTAAGCCTACACAGGGTCGGGATCATGAAGATGTCACCAGGTGATAGGAATTTCTCAGCCCCACTGTAGTCACAGGGAATGTACGTGACAGCCGTGTTGATGGAAACCTTGCTCTACAGCGCATGACCGTATTTCTCTCTTCTCCCATTAAAGGCTAAGAAAGCCTACCACTAAACAGAATAGCTTGGAAATCAACCTCAAATCACTGATTCCAATATCAATCCTAATATTTTATAATCCTTCTTCCCCCTACATTTTGCTCCTCTTTATTCAAATTCAGGTTCAATCTAAATCAATCCGGGGATATTTCTAAAGGGTAAGGCCCATAAGCTCCAGCTTTTCTTGGGTTTTGTTGAGCTTTATTGTCTTGGACCCTGTACTCTGTAGGTGCCGTGTCTGGAAAATGCATCACTGCAGCTTGTGGAGGGAAGGGAGGATGGAAGAGATGCTCATGCGAGAAATCACCTCTTTTGAAATTCAGAGTCCTTCCTAGTCTTCCCAGGAAAAACTACAGCATCAAAAGAACCTCATTATCCTTTTCTCTCTTCTGGTGTGGGACAACCCTTCCAGGCGTGTCCAAGTTATTGAAGTGAAAACTGCAGGGGAGCTCCTTGAGAAAGGTGATCATTTCCTATTTATCCTCGTACTTCCAGCATCTCGTTCAATTCAAATCACAGATCACAAATGTTTATTAAACGGACAATTTTTTTAAGGGACTCAATAAACAGTGGAAAACGTTTGTTGAGAGAATTCTCCTCTGTGCCAAATAAGAAACAATCCTCCAGAACTGGCAGCAAACAACATCCAGAAAGATGTTAGTCCCAAGAGGCTGCCACTGTCTCCAAGTTAATGTGCCCACAACCACACTAGTCTTTGCTGACACGGCCTGGAAGCCCTGGCAATCCCGTCAAATCCCTGAACTCCACCCCCAAGCACTTTCTTTCCACCTTTTCTTCCAACTCAAAGCCTCTTGCCCAATGCCAATTTATGACACAGGTTTCTAAGCAATGCCCAGATATTCCATGAAGTACATAACCTAGAAACAGAAGTGGCAAAAAGCATGCCAGATGCCCTCTCCTTTCAGCCCTTTCTTGGGAAGCAGGATCTAGGCAGGGCCAAGCCCTCAAGCGTCCCACCCTGCGGCTCCCACTGGCGTCCGATCCAGACTCCAAGCCTTAGCCCGGCCTCTTCAAAATGCCGAAGGTGGTGGGCGAAACAGGAAGCACCTTCGCATCGCTACACTCGGGGGTCACCCAACCCAGCATAGACCCAGCGGCCACTCGCCAGCTCCGGGAGGATGCGCGAACACCGAACGGGCGCGTCCGCTCCTCTCCGCCACCCTCCCGGGGTCAGCCGCCGAAGTGCGGGAACAGAGGACGGGTCGGCGAGTCCTTCCCTGCAAGCCTGGCTCATCTGCGGGGCCTCCGCCCGAGCCGCCCCGCCTCGCCCGAGCCCGGCTCAGGGATCCTCGGGAGGGAGCGGGCGGCCCCCGGGCCTTCCAGTCCTACCTTCCCCGACTCTCTGGGCTCCATGGCCCCGCTTTCGGAGGCCCGTGCCGCCCCCTCCCCCCGCGGCCTGGCCTGAGGATGCAGCCGCCGCGACCGCCCCGGGGACCCAGGCTCCCGGAGAGGGAGGGCACCCAGGCAGGGAGGGAGCGCGGCCCGAGAACTTCGCTCTCTCGCGTCGGGGGGCGGTAGCGCCCGTGGACCCAGGATAGGCGCTGAGCTGGGACTCGCATCGTACCGAGCGAACAGCTTTACGGCCACTGCCCAGCCCCGGGCGGCGGGGCATGACGGGAAGTGTAGTCGGCTCTAGGTGAGCGGCTCTCGAAGCTGCTATTGGCTCCCGGAATGCATGCCCTGATTGGACGCCGGCGGCGCGCTTGCGGCCCTCCCCGCCTCCCTCCGGCGATAGTTACTAGGCAACGGCCGCGTGGCGTCCTTTAGTCCTTGCAGCAAGGGCAAAGCGCTGTGATTGGGCTACGCGAAGGCCAATGTCAACCTTGAAGGTTCTAGGTTTTCTTTTATTAAGGAGGGCAATACTTTTTGTTCTATTCACTCAAAAAGTATCATTGGTTGCCTACCACGGGTCAGGCCGTGTTCTAGGGTTTGGGAGAACACAGTTGAATGAGACAAAGGCCTTGCCTTCAAGGGACTCACGACCTGTTAGGGAATCAGACCGGAAACAGATAATTACAAAACAGAGACAAGTGCCATGAAAGAGGTAAGCACAAAACATGAATTAAAGCCCGCCTTGTCACCTTAGAGTGAAGCGGTGGGGGATATGAGGTGCTTAGTCAAGGATTTCCTGAGGAAGTGATGCCTGAGCAGAATTAAAGCAAGAGGTGGGGGTCTGCCAGATAAGGGAGGTGCAATGGACTGACTGGTGTTCCTCTCCCAGGAGATAGGGCGTTTGGGAAGTTTATATGAAGTCGTGAGGGTAAGGCCCTTATGGTGGGATTAGTGTCCTTGTAAGAAGTTTTGTCTGAGTGTGGTGGCTTACACCTCTAATCCCAACTCTTTGGGAGGCTGAGACAAGAGGATCACTTGAGCCCAGTAGTTTGAGACCAGCCTGTGCAACATAGTGAGAGATCCCATCTCTATAAAAATAAAATAAAATAATCTTGTGAGGTGGAAGTATCACTTGAGCCTGGGTGGCCGAGGCTGCAGTGAGCCAGGATGGCGCTTCTGCACTCCAGCCTGGGTGACAGAGCAAGACCATGTCTCAAAAAAAAAAAAAAAAAAAAAAAGACTTTTAGGGGGCCAGGGCAGGGATGTGCCTTCATGAAGGTGTTAGTGACCACATGCATGCTGGGGGAACTAGCTAGGCCCTTTGCCCTTGTGCCCCTCTGCCTTTTGCCATGTAAGGACACAGCAACAAGGTGCCCTCCTGGAAGCAGAGACCAGGCTCTCACCAGACACAGACACTACACTACTGGTGCTTTGATCTTGGATTTCCCAGCCTCCAGAACCATAAGAAATAAGTATCCATAATTTATAAATTACCTAGTTTCAGGGATTTTGTTATAGCAGCACACACAGATTAAGACAATGGCCAACTAAGTTTTTTGTATTTTTAGTAGAGACAGAGTTTCGCCATGTTACACAGACTTCAAGTAAGCATTTTCCATTATCCAACTCTGCTCTCCTGGCCAAGGTACA
Organism: Papio anubis; assembly: GCF_008728515.1. Taxonomy (NCBI): domain Eukaryota; kingdom Metazoa; phylum Chordata; class Mammalia; order Primates; family Cercopithecidae; genus Papio; species Papio anubis. The sequence goes on from NC_044979.1 coordinate 9,023,286, forward strand.
ATAGACCTAAACTCTGTTCGAGGAGTGTAGGGGAGTCTGCATTACTGAAAAAGAAGAATGAGACACAAGAAATGTGGAGGAGAAGGCAGACAGTGAGGACTCTATGGATTCCAAGTGGCCTGCCACTCCCCACCTCGGCTATATCACTACCTTGAAGAGCTATATTTTTACCCATGAGTTATCCATGTCTTTATAACAGATTCTCTTTTGGGGGTTAAAAAACTGGAGGACAGCTAGGGTAAATCATTCTTTTGACACGTTTTTCCATAAAAGGTTTTCCATTTTCCCAAGAAAAATGGAGCAGTATCTAGGGGGAAATGGGGAATCAAAGCAGTGGGACTAAGATATGAGACACAAAATCTTGTTTCTGTGTTGATAGGAAGGAAACTGATGATTCAAAGGGGGATAGTGCAAGGACCCAAGTCCTTGACAAAGCAGGAGGGTCTAGGAACAGAGTATCAAGGACTCTTCCTAGGGATAGGAACACTTCTTTTTTTTTTTTTTTTTTTTGAGACAGAGTCTCGCTCTGTCGCCCAGGTTGGAGTGCAGTGGCACAATCTTGGCTCACTGCAACCTCCGCCTCCCAGGTTCAAACAATTCCCCTGCGTCAGCCTCCTGAGTAGCTGGGACTACAGGCATGCACCACCACACCCTGCTAATTTCTGTATTTTCAGTAGAGATAGGATTTCACCATGTTGGCCAGGCTGGTCTTGAACTCCTGACCTCAAGTGATTCACCTGCACTGGCCTCCCAAAGTGCTGGGATTACAGGCGTGAACCACTGTGTCTGGCCCGTGTAGGAACACTTGATTATGCCAGGAGGGAAGAAGAAGATGGAGTAGATGTACATTTGTTTGTAGATTTACTGACGGAATTTCCATCCAATGATGTCTTTTTGAGACAAGATCATCTCATGAAAATGAAGTGGGGGAATAGAAGGTATACCAAGTCATCTTGGAGAATGGGAAATAGAGCTTACCTCAAACCTTGAATTAGAGGCCAATTTGAAGTTTATGATCACAAATTTAAGGTTAAGAAAAGCCTAGCTGTGAAATTCTGTTTAGAAACAGAAAGCTGGGCAGATATTTGACTTCATCCTGGCTTGGAGTATTGCCAGGTGGGTTTTTTTTTTTTTTTTTTTTTTTGAGACGGAGTCTTGCTTTGTTGCCCAGGCTGGAGTGCAGTGGCGCGATCTCGGCTCACTGCAAGCTCCGCCTCCCGGGTTCACGCCATTCTCCTGCCTCAGCCTCCCGAGTAGCTGGGACTACAGGTGCCCGCCACCACGCCCGGCTAGTTTTTTGTATTTTTAGTAGAGATGGGGTTTCACCGTGTTAGCCAAGATGGTCTCGATCTCCTGACCTCATGATCCGCCCACCTCAGCCTCCCAAAGTGTTGGGATAACAGGCATGAGCCACCGCGCCCGGCCATGCCAGGTGGGTATGAAGGAGGCACAGAAAAGCAAGGGAGTGAACAGTACTTGCACTGGCGTAATCATAATGGTAGGAAAGTGATTCCCAATTCCAGCTGCACATTGGAGTCGCCCATGGACCTTTCAAACATCCTGATTTAATAGGCCTTCGATGGAGTATGGGCACTTATTTTTTTAATTTGTTTAATTTTTTTTTTTTTTTTTTAAGAGACAGGGTCTCACTCTGTCACCCAGACTGGAGTGCTGCTGCGTGATCTTGGCTCACTGCAGTCTTGACCTCCCGGGCTTAAGGGATCCTCCCACCTCACCCTTCCGAGTAGCTAGGACTACAGGAGTGTGCCACCACACCTGGCTAGTTGTTTTTTTTAACTTTTTGTAGGGCTGGGATCTCACTATGTTGCCCAGGCTGGCCTCAAACTTCTGGGCTCAAGTGATCCACCTGCCTCCCAAAGTGCTAGGATTACAGGCGTGAGCCACCATGCCCAGCTGGCATTGATATTTTTAAAGAGCTCCTCATGTCATGTGCTTCTAATGTGCAGTTGATGTTGAGAATCACTATATAGACCATTAATCTAAGCTGTGTCATGAGGGAAGATAGGAGGCTAATGAAAAAGTGAGAAAGTGGTGGGGTCAATGAAATTGAAATCACAAAAGCAGTCATAAATTATAGCAGTGGAGTACTAGAGCAAGTCAGCTGGAGGGATGGGAAGTCATGATTAGTAAGTAAATACCTGCGAGGTTTTGAAAATGGTCTAGTCGTGGGAGTGGATTCCCAAGACAGAGGGAAGAAGGTCATTGTAGGTGAGCAGGCAAAGAATGTGAGACCAGAATTTTGAGTAGAGTATCCACATGGACACTGAAAATTGGTGGAAAGGAATGCTGGGCTATGAGTTAAATTCTTCTATGGATGATAGGGAGTGACCAGGGTGGCAGTTGGGAGTCAGGGAGGGTGGTGTCACTACAGAGTGGCTCAGACAACCCAGGAAGAGGGCTCTTTGCAGGAGGAACAGGGAGAACTGGCCCAACAGAAACAATAAACATGAACATCACAGAAGACAAGTATCTCTTTTCCTGGCCTGGAGGGGTGATGAAGTCTCAGCTTCCAGGTAAAGGCTTCAAGGGATGGGCAAGCTAGTGTCAGTCATGACATGATGGTGGAAGAAGCCTTTGGAGATGGGGATGATGGAGCAGAGTCTACGGAAAACAGATGCGGAGTCTCAGAGACCCCAGTGGGTATCTGGGAGGGAGAGGCAGTGTGGGGGCGGATCAGGAGAGACTGGGATTTACAAGAGGGATGTCATGAGAGGTGGTGGTGTCGAGGGACAAATGGGGAGGCTTGGTCTCCTGAAGAGGAATGGAGACCATGGGGACATGCAACAGGATGAGCTAGTCTCTTGCAGCACAGGGGGCCTCTTTCAATTTTTGTCCCCAATACTTAGCTCAATAGTGTGGCTTCTAGCTAGCTGCTATCTCTGGCTTTACAGGGTAGGATAGGACTTTGGGGTGAATAAAACAAGGAAAGCAACTGGGAGGTGGGCAGAGTGGTGTTGTAAAAAAGGAGGTTGTAAAAAGGAGAGGGAGAAGCAGACATCAGCCCACATGTAGCAGACTGTCCTCCACAGCTGAAATCACACTGGGTGGAGGAATATGACCTGGGACACTGGTGACGTCTAATACGGGAGGTCTTCAGGCTCCATTCAACCCTGTCCTGCTACAGATGGAACTGAGGCTCAGATATGGGAATGATTTGTCCAGGTTCACCAGTCATGGGGAATGCCATCTTGAGTCCATAGCAGATGTGCAGAGGTCTCCAGGAGACAAAGTCCTCACATGGGTCCAGGCCAGGACTCAGGCCCACCCTCCCTCCTCCCTCTGAGCCCCAGGATAGAGACGCTGCACAGTGACTTGTTGCCAGTGTCACTTTATTTGGAACATGCTAATGCCAAGTCATGGACCCCCAGTTGGGGGCAGGTGGGAGAGTGTGGGAGGACATGGTCAGTGCTGCTGAGTCCTATGATCACAAGAGGGACGGCTGTAGACTCAACCAGCGGAGCCTGTTAGTGCTTTGAGAAGTCACCTCCTAGGGGACACATGAGGGGGAGATGGGTTAGTAAGAGAAGCAGACTTGTCAGGCTGGTGCCAGGAGAAAGCCCAGAGCCAACACCAGGCCTTCTACTGTGCTCCACCCAGGCGGCATTGGTGCCTCCCACCTGTTTCCCCCTCACCTGCCACACAGTGGGACCTCAGGTTATCATATGGCAGGTACTTAACAGAACTAGGCACCTGCCAGCCACTTCACATGCATGCCTTCACCAGGTCCACCCAACAAGCCTGCATAGCAGTGTTAGCCCTGCTTAAAAGATGAGGTCAGGGGGCTGGCCGCAGTGGCTCCTGCCTGTAACCCCAGCACTTTTGGAGGCCAAGGCAGGTGGATCACTTGAGCCCAGGAATTCAAGATCAGCCTGGGCAACGTGGTGAAACCCTGTCTCTACAAAGAAAAATTAGCCAGGCATGGTGGCTCACACCTGTGACCTGTGGTCCCAGCTACTCAGGAGGCTGAGGCGAAAGGATCACTTGAGCCCAGGAGTTCCAGGCTGCAGTGAGCCGAGACCACGCAACTGCACTCCAGCCTGGGTGACAGAGTGAGACCCCCTTCTCAAATTAAAAAAAAGATGAGGTCAGGGAGGCTGAGCAAGGAAACAGATGAGCTGGGGTTTGAACAAGGTACAGTTACTCCAGACACCCACACTTACACATGATAGGAGATGAAATGAACAAGAACACTGGGAAGAAGGAAAAACATGGACTAGAAGAACTCAACGAAGAATGATGGAACGAGGAGCTATGTGTGTGTTCCTGGGTCTAGTTCACAACACTGGGTCCTTGCCTAGGCTCCTTCCCCATCCCTTCCCTGCCCGGAGCCCTGCCCAGACCCACCCTGGCAGGAGCTGCACTGGCAGCTGTGGATGACTGGCAGCACCACGGGCTCTGTGTGGCCACCCAGACAGCGCAGGTTCAGGATCCGCACAGGGCTCTCCGGGTCTAGACGGTAGCTGCAGCAGTCACACTGGCTCTGCAGGTATGGCTCCTGGGCGAGAGGGAGTGGGTGAACTAGGGCCAAATGGAGTTTCCTCCCCTCGTGGCCTTTCCCATTTTAGGCGGGGTGGGATGGCAGGAGGGCCAGAGCACACCCTCTTCACTGAGCAGGGTGGCTGGGCCACTGCTAAGCCCCTTTTGCAAGAAGCCCACCTCCTTCACCCCCACTGTCTGAATGTCCAACAACCTACAGGTTAAACGAATCCTTTTAACGTGCCCATCAGTGCCTCCTGGCTGCAGGGGGAAAGACATACTCCTACCGCAAGGGGCTGAGTCTAGTGGGACAGAGACTTATATATGAAACTACAAATAAGTCAGTTCTAACTGCATAGTTCTGGTCCCAAATGCAAAGTGAGTTCTCCAAAGCAGATCCCTGTGCACTGTGGTTAAAGCACCTCTATCAGAGTCCTATGAACATATCATTTAATTTTATGTATAATTCTATTTATAATTTTGCTTTGAAATGGGTAGTACATTCGTACAATGCCAGGTTCAAAAACTGCCAGAGGTTATTCAGCAAAAAATTATCCCTCCAATTTCTATCCCACTATCAATTTCTTCCCTCAGGAAAAAAAAAAAAAAAAAAAGCATCTCTTAATTACTCTCTCTCTTTTCTCACTCTATGTTTTAAAAATTCTAAAAGTGTGAAAAAAATTCCAAAAGTGATTTGGGAAGGTATTTCCAGGAGGTCCAGGATGCAGCTGGGGGAGCCGCAGAGTGGCTGAGGGTTAAGGGGCTGTGTCTTTGGGGACCAGGTAGAAAAGCATCCTTGTCTTCCAGGATGAGGTAAACCAGGTGGACTGAGGTGGGAGGGACGGCCGCAGAGCACTGCGAGGTGGGCCCAGGGGCAGGCGGTAGTGGGAGTGGAGCTGGAGAGAGGACCCTGGCAGGAGGCAGCTCAGGTCACAGCTCATCAGGCTCAGGCTGAGGGGACTCAGGGTGGGCACAGAGCCCCTCGGATGATCCTAAGAAGGATCAGGGCTTCTGGGTCCACAGAGGGCAAACGCAGAGTGGAGCCCTGCCCAAGACTCAGAGCCAGCCTGGCTCGGACAGCTTGTGGGAAACGTGTGCGGTGATCCTCTCTGTAGAAAGGGCGTTCCGGCAGAGCCCTCATGCTCTCATGCACCGTGTGATGAGTTCTAATTTCAGAGGTTAGCTTAGCTCCTCCATGCCTTTCTTTGCTGGACTGCTGGCTCATTGCCTTGAGGGGCACAGCGGGCACACTCTGGGAATGGTGTGGGGCCACAGAAGACCTTTGTGGGAGGGGGTCAGGCACCTAGTAAAATCTCTGGGCCAACCCGCAGGTGCACACCACTGCCTTGGGGAAAGCTCCGACCATCCGCCTCCCTGACTCCACTGTTATCTCCATGAGAAGCACCTTATGCCTCGTGGCCTCTGGCTGTGCCCAGGTCCCAGGCTCAGCGCAGCCCTCGGCAGCCACTGGCCAATGCAACTCCCCTGGCCTGGACGGCAGGTCCGTGGCTCACCTCTGGCATGACATGGGTGCTGGACGGGCAGTACCCACTGCAGTAGCTCACTTCTACCTTGTCCAGGTAGCAGGTCCCTTTGGTGAAGTTTCGAAGCTCCGTGAGGAGCTGGCAGGAGGGCAACTGCTCCTCTGTGGGGAGGGGCATTGAGTGGCAGGAGGTGGGGGCAGGGCACAGGAGGCGGAGGTGACTGACCGGACTGTGGGGGGGGGTTGGCACAGAAGGTGGAGGTGACTGAGGGGACTGTGTGGAGGGCATAGGAGGAGAAGGTGACAGAGGGGACTGTGGTAGGACACAGGAGGAGGAGGGGAGGGGACTGTGGGGAGGGCACAGGAGGAGGAGGGGAATGAGGGAACTGTGGGGAGGGCACAGGAGGAAGAGGGGACTGAGGGGACTGTGTTGGGGAGGCACAGGAGGTGGAGGGGACTGAGGGGACTGTGGGGGAGGAGGTGACTGGGGGACTGTAAGGGGAGGCACAGGAGGATGAGGGGACTGAGGGGACTGTGGGGGAAGGCACAGGAGGAGGAGGTGGCAGAGGGGATTGTGGGGGAGGGCACAGAAGGAGGAGGTGACTGAGGGGACTTTGGGGGAGGGCAGAGGAGGAGGAGGTGACTGAGGGGACTTAGGGGGGACAGAGCACAGGAGGAGGAGGTGACGAGGGGACTGTGGGAGGGACAGGGCACAGGAGGAGGAGGTGACTGAGGGGACTGTGGGAAGAGGGGCAGGGCCTGGGTCTGAGGGGAACACGCCGGGTGGGGCAGCCAGGCACTGTGATATGTGCTGGGGTCTTCACTCCTCAAATCCCCATGGCGGGTCGGCCTGGGGGAGGCAGGCAGCAGGCAGGCACCTGCCAGGCTGAAAAGGCCAGGTGTGGGGCGGCAGAGGAGAAGGGTCTAGACCAGGGAGAGGCACCCCCCAATGTGCCCAGGTTCCCTCCATACCCGGAGCCTTCCTGCGGCAAGAGGGACAGCAGCTCCCTGGCTCCAGCACCATCTCCTCGCCCTGCAGAGAGAGAGCACCAAGGTGGTCCTGACACCTAGAGTCCGGCCCGCCCTCCCCAGAGGAGGGTCCCAGGAAGGAGCCTGAGGAACCAGGAGGGTAGTTGGGCTGCAGGGGCTACCTGAGCACAGGTGAGGGGGGAGCCACCCCGGAGAGTAGCAGGGATGCAGGGAGTACCTGAGCACAGGTGAGCGGGGAGCAGCGCTGGGTGCAGACAGGCCTCCCACTGAGGCAGAGGCAGCTCTCACAGGCCTCCTGCCATTCAGATCCAGGCTGGGGAGAGTAGGGGAGAGCCTCCTCTTGGTCTCTGCCAACTTGTAGCTTTCTCTCTCTATTTATTTATTTATTTATTTATTTATTTATTTATTTATTTATTTATTTATTTTTGAGACAGAGTCTCGCTCTGTTGCCAGGCTGGAGTGCAGTGGCGTAATCTCAGCTCACTGCAAGCTCCACCTCCCCAGTTCAAGTGATTCTCCTGCCTCAGCCTCCGGAGTAGCTGGGATGACAGCTGGGAATATACAACTCCCAGCTAATTTTTGTATTTTTAGTAGAGATGGGGTTTTACCATGTTGGCCAGAATGGTCTTGATCTCTTGACCTCATGATCCGCCTACCCTGGCCTCCCAAAGTGCTGGGATTACAAGCGTGAGCCACCGTTCCCAGCTCCAACTTGTAGACTTTTCTATAATAGTATTCCTGATCCCCAAGCCCAGACTGTGAGTGCCTAGCTGGGGCACTGGGCTTGGATGGAGTCGGGCAACAAGAGACCCAGGAGGGAGATGAATTGTTGGGGCCAGAGACAGTCCAAGGGGAGAGGGGAGCCCTGCTGGCTGCTGCAGGGCCTGGAGCAGGGGGAGGAGCCAGTGGAGTTACAGACAGATGGGGAGGCTTGAGGTCAGGAATGGGTGGGTGGTAGCAGAGGGGGTTCTGTGTCTCACCAGGTGGGGATGCCCGAGGTGCCAGCACTCGCAGAGGTCTTCGGGGACGCAGGGGCCTGCCTGGCTGCGGAAGTGCCCAGGCTGGCACACACAGCCCGAGGCTCGAGCCGAACTGCAGTTACTCCGGGTCTCTGTGGCATTCATTTCCTGGCATGTCTGCTCGCAGAGCCCCAGCTCCCCCGGGGCCACCTGCTGCCACATTTCTCCAGGGGGGCACTCTGCCAGGGAAGACCATCCAACCCACCTTTCCAGTCAGCCCTAGATCCAGCCTCGATTCCGCCCCTCCCAAGCTGAGCACCCTCGTATCCCCGTCCTGCCTTCTCAGCCGCAGTAGCCTCCAACCACACCTCCTGATCTTTCTTATCCACCCACTCAAACACTAGCTGGACCCAGGCCAGGTCTCACCTCCTTCAGAAAAGCCTCCCTGACCAATCCTGTCCACCCAGCCTCTATTCTCGGCACTGACGTCTCACCCTGTGGGGTGCTGCCTGCTTGTCAGAGGCCTGGAGACTGTCCCGTCTCTGCCTGTTCTGGGGGGTGGTCTGCCTGGAGGCTGGCCATGCTGCGTCTGCATTCACAGAGCCCAGCGCGGCAGACGGTGGGTGGGCCCTTGGTCTTGATCAGACTGGGGCAACACTGCACTGCACAGGGCAAATGCTACTGCCCAGGGGCTGCCAGGCCAGGCCCCATTTCTGCTCACCCCTCCAGACCTCAGTTTCCTCACTGGCAGGGAAAGAACCTTCCACTTCCTGGCGTCACTCACAGCCCTGGCTCTGTGTACACCGTGTGCTAGGGAATGCTCCACAAGTGGGGCAGACCACACTGAGTACCCAGGGAGCCCTGGCTCTGTGTACACCGTGTGCTAGGGAATGCTCCACAAGTGGGGCAGACCACACTGAGTACCCCAGGGAGCCCTGGCTCTGTGTGCACCGTGTGCTGAGAGATGCTCACAGTGGGGCAGACCACACTGAGTACCCCAGGGAGCCCTGGGCAGGGGGTGCTGGGTCTCCGGTTAGAGAGAGGTCAGTGTGGACAGACAGGGGAGGGCTTCTTGAAGCTCTGTCTAGGCTGTGAGCAGGGCCCTCCTCTCCTCCTCAGTGCCAGTCGGGCCTTGACTTTGGAGGTGCAGAGGGCGTGGACGGCCACATCTCACCCTGACAGTCAATAAGGGAACAGCTGAAGGCTCCACCATGGCAGACACTGGGAAGACAGAAGCACACTCAGATGCCTCCCATGCCCTCCTCCCCACCCTTCCTCATCCCTGCTCCCCACCCCAGGGTCAGGCCCTCACCAGCGGGTGCAGTTCCGGGTGAGCACAGTCCCTGGGGGCAGCTCCTGGGCCTGCTCTTCCAGGGTCAGGGTGAGGCCCCAGGGCAGAGAATGCTGGGTGCAGGGGCAGGCAGCGGGAGGCATGCACGTGCCATTGTGCAGCAGCTGCAGCGAGGCAGGTTCAGTGACACTCAGACCACCGCCTCTTCCCTCCCCACCTGCCGGCTTCCCCCACAGGGAGTCAGGACACAGCACCCAATACCCACCTGCCCTCCAGGGCAGCCACAGCCAGGCTGGCAGGGCTCCTGCACACAGATGGCACCAGGCTGCAGATGCCAGCAGAGGTGCGGGCATGAGGTGGCACAGGCGCTAAGCACCTGGCCAGGGGGGCACTCTGTGGGGTGCACACAGATAGGGAGATGGGAGGGACCCAGCAACTCCAGTCCCAGGGAGGGGCCTGCCCTGAGTCCGACCTCCTCTCCCCACACCTACCCCCCACGGCTGGGGCAGGGCCTGGGCTCGGCAGCAATGGAGGGGTCAGTCACCTGCCGCCCAGGGCACTCACCAGGGCAGGGCTGCAGGTTACACTCCTGCCGTTGCTCCGTGTCCTGGGCCTGGCATGGTGCCATCCCAGGACCTCCCTCGCAGCTCCGATGTCGCTCCATAGTGCCCCCACCACAGGGGGCCGAGCAACTGCTCCAGGCCGACCAAGGCCCAAGGACTGGACACTCCTGGTGTGGGCACACCAGGGACCCGTTGACACAGGTGCTGTGGACAGGGGTAAGCACAAAGGGCTCCAGTCAGGGTGAACATAACCCTTGCTCCCCAGCAATGCCAACGAAGGCTGACCTGCCCCATGCTTCCACCCAAAGCTCCCTTAGCCCTGGCGGGGCTGCAGCCATACCAGTTTTGGCAGTCCAGCTGTACCACCTGGGCCGGGGCCAGCTCCCAAGAGGCACTGGCACTAGGGAGGCCACAGCGGCAAGAGGAGATCGGCACACAGTGCCCATCCTGAACCAGCTGGCCAGGGGGACAGCGGCAGCCTAGGGATGTGGGTAAAGAGGCCGAACAAGATTGGGTGCTCAGGCAGGGCTTACCCAGTGGATCCTCCCCCGGCAACCAGATCGAGTCCAAAGCCTGGTTTCCACAGTACCTCCCACTGCCCATGCACAGGAAAGGGCTGCTCTAGCCTGTGTGGGCACCACCCAGTAACCCTGACAGCCACCTGAGCATCCACATGGAACAGTGGCCCTGAGTGACGCTCACTCCTTGCAGGACTCAGAGCTGGCCGCTGAAAGTGACCACTTTCCTGCCCCGCCACTCATGACCCAGCAGCCTGAACTTCCCCCACCCCTGCCCGAGATCACACACTCTCTGGGAGCAGGAGGCAGTCAGGGGAGGCCCAGGCTTTCCGGGAACTCCCAGCCAGGTGGTGGGACCTGCTGGCTACCTGGGCGGCAGGGTCCCTGTAGACACTGAACGCGGTCCCAGAGGTCGGCACAGCTGCGTGGGCACTGGTTGGCACAGTCGAGGGTGAATACAGTGTTTCGGGCCTCGCAGCTCTCACCTGAGGACCAGATGATGGGAGTACGTGTTGGGGACACTTTTGGCTCCCCGCTTCTACTGCACGGCTCTGGGGTAGAGCCGACTCTCCCCTCAGGTTTGATCTCAGATGTTCCTGTCCCAGACCCTCCTCTGGATGCGGGGATGGGAGTTACCTGGGCAGGGCCCTCTGTTGCAGCTTTCTGTCTGAGCCCATGGCCCCCGGCAGCCTCCTCCAGTGGGGGCCTCTGTCCCTCTCCAGCGTAGCCTGAACCCCCCACTGCAGGGCACCTGGCAGGGGCTCCATGGCCCCCACAGACTCCACTGGCATGAGTCTGGGGAAGGCACAATGGAGTCAGTACCCAGGCCCATCTCCAGCCTTCCCCTCAAGCCCTGAGCTTTGTGGCTGCAAATGCTCCGGCTGGCCTTAAAGCCCTCTAGGCCCTCCAGCTCCTCTTTCTAGCTGCTGCCCGGACCCCACCCCAGCTTCAAATCCTGCAGGCCCTAGAGGCAAGCAGGAGGGGCAGCAGATCAATGCGCTCTATAGCCTAGCCCCTTCCACAAGGTTCCCCCAACCCGCACTCCAGGCCCCTCCTGTCCTGTGGCCTCTGCCTCTCCCCATTACCAGGGCAGGCTCCAGGGTCAGGGCAGAGGCGCTGCTGGCGGAGGGGTGCAGTGCAGAGGTGAGGGGCGCCAGTCCAGGGCCTCCCTGTCGCAGGATCCAGACAGAGCCGGTGGCGGTGCTGCTCTGAAGCCAGCAGCGGGGCCGAGGTGGGAGAGAGGCTGGTTGGGTCCTGGAGCCAGCGCTCCTCTAGGGCAGTTCTGGAGGCAGGGGCCAGGGCGCTGGGCGGCAGGCAGGGCCCACAGGGCGACCACTCGGACCACTCACTCAGAGGCAGAAGACCTGGAAGGGCAGGGTGTGGGTGCCCTTCCCAGTGACCGCCCCCCAGCCCAGAGACCCCGGGGACAGGCAGGCGGGGCTCAGGGTCATGACCAGGAAGTGCTGGAAACAGGAAGGCTGAGGGTGGTGTGGGTGCAGGGTAGGGTGACCCACCATCCCTGTTTGCCTGGGACTGTCCCCGTCTTAGCACTGAAAGTTCTGCATCCCAGAAGCCCCCCAGTCCCAAGCAATGGGGACAGTTGTCTCCATAGGTCAGGGTTACCTTGACAGCCCTGGCTGGTGCAGTGCAGCTCCCCACGCCGGCATTCACTGCGGGAGGGGGTGGTCAGGGTAGACTAAGGGAGGCAGGACCCAGCCCAGGACCTCCCGGGCGGGGGGCCGGTCATGCAAGGGTAACCTGAGCCCTAGGCACATTTGGGGCAAGATAAGGGAGCTGCAAACTCTGGCATCTCATGGTCCTGTGTCCTGAGGCTGGACTGGGCCCCCCAGGCCTCCCTGCCCTATTCCCTGGCCCCAGCACTCTGTCTCCCTTCCCCCATCACTCACCACTCCTTACACCCCACTCCTTCCCCCATCACTCACCACTCCTTACAGCCCAGCTGCAGGCGGTCCCCAGGGGCCAGGGTTATCCTGGCTCCTGCTGCTGAGGTATGCCAGCAGTTACACTGCTCCGGGGGAATGCAGCCCCCAGCCTGCTCCAGCAGCCCCTGGGTGGAAGGAGAGACGGGACAGTGATCATCGTGTCATCCCAGCACCCAGCACTGTGCCCTGCCTGCAGCACGTGCAGATGTATGATGCCGAGTGAACGGCAAGCTGGGAGGAGGCACCGAGTTCCAAGGAGTTTGAAGGAGGTGGGGTCACCATGGACATCACAGAGAGGAGGAGGAGTGGGAGTGTGGGCAGAGGACCCCCTTTTTCTTGGGAGTTGCCCCAGCTCCCAGCTCTCACCTTGGGGCAGTAGCAGCCCGGCTGGCAGGGCGGCAGGTCCTGGCAGAGCTGATGGCTCAGGTGTGTGGCACAGAGCCCAGCACAGGGGGAGCCGCAGGCATGGAACTCAAAGGGAGGCGTGCAGCTGTCCTCTGGGGGAGATGCGGGAGAGGCAGGCTGGTGGGGGAACAGCCCAGAGACACCACTCCCAAAGCCCAGAGAACATGCTGCATGGTTCCACTGAGGCCCCTTGGGGTCACCTGGCAAGAGTACAAGATGCCCACCCTCCGCATGTCAGAACAAACCAGTGTTCCCCATCTGGCACCCACTCAGCTCCTGTGGGCACCTCCAGGGAAGATCAGGATGGGTTGGGCCTTGGAGAGCCAGGAAGATGCCTGGAGGAGGCAGCTGAGGAGGGGGCTGCCGGAGTGAGGGGCCTGGCAGGAGTGAGGGGCCTGGCAGGAGTGAAGGGCCTGGCAGGTGCTCCAGAGACTGGCAGATGGGAGACAGAGGGGCAGAGATGGAGGGCAGGAGGGCAGCCGCAGCAGGAGGCAGGTAAGACACCCTCCTAGAGGGCAGCTACACAGGCCAAAGTCACAGGCGGGCTGGCAACTGCAGGGTGGACAAATTGTGGTGAGGGATTGGGGGTGCAGCTGTGACGGAGTATCTGGGGAGAACAGGGGAGTGGCTGGGTTCGAGGGCAGGCATGGGTGCAGGCACAGGTGCAGGCATCCGCTTTGAGGTCTTGGGGTCATTACATTGGCTGTGAGGGGAGCAGGGAGTTCCAACAGGGACCCTTGGTGGCTGCTGCCCTGCTCAGCTCCCTGTTTTCTTGCTCCTGGAGCCTCACCAGAACAGTTGCTGATAAGGCAAGGCCGGAAGTGGCCATCCAGCCGCGTGCAGGGGGCGCCTGCCCTGGCCCCTTGGGACGCCGGGCCCTGGTGTCGGTAGCGCTGCTGCACCAGCACCCGGCAAGAGCAGCGCGTCCAGCTGCTCCAGCTGCTCCACACACACTCCTCTAGGGACCAGAGGGGTGTGTCAGCCCCCTCTCCCCTGCCTGCCCTCTCACCCCAGCCCTGCTGACACCCTCCACAGGAAACAGGCAAGAGGGGCCTGAAAGGCTGGGCTGGCTGGACGCCCTCTCACCCCACAAGGAGGGCCCCAAGGGAAGAGATGGTGGGAAGATGAAAGGAACTGAGCAAAACATGGGGGCACAGACAGGGCAGGCTTATTTGAAGGGATCATCTGGGAACTAGAAAAATATTTATTTTCTGAATCTCCCAAGGTAGGAAAAGTGGAGAGGTGATTTCACTTCCCCTGCACACTCACCCGGGCAGGGCCCTGGGTAGCAGCCCTGGGTGTCCAGGTGGAGGAAGGTGCCATTGCAGGTGGGGTCCGCCTTGGCTATCAGGCAGGGGCAGGACCCAGAGCGAGAGGCCAGGCCCAGGCCACAGCTGCGGGAACAGGGCCCCCATGGGCCCCAGGAGCAGGCCTCCAGCAGCCCTGGGCAAGGCTGCTGCCCGCAAGGCTGGGTCTGGGTGTCAGGGCCCAGGCAGGGTGGGCTCCCATGGTGAGGGGCTGCGGCCCTGCAGGCCCGGGTTCGGACCTGGTTTCCACCTCCACAGGAGACAGGGCAGTCAGACCAGGAGGACCACAGCGTCCAGGCCTCAGGCACTGTGGGAGGGCACAGGTGAGGTCAGAGGAGGTGGAGGGAGCCAAGGCCAGAGGACTGGGTGGGGACCTGCATGGTGGCCCAGGGAGTGGCAGTTAAGTAAGGTGGGAGAAAATGAGACCCAGAGCACATGGCAGGCAAGGTGTGAGGCTAGAAGCATGGCTGAGGTGGGGATCCGGAGGCAGCCCAGACCTGCACACTCCGTGTCTTCGCAGATCACACCCTCCGGGGTGCAGGAGCTGGGAAAGAGCCAGGACTCAGGACGCTGCTCTCCGGCAGGGCGGCTCCAGCCCCGCTCCCTGCCCTGCACTCACCACTGCTGGCACTCCCCGTGCAGCCAGCTGTCCCCCAGGGCGCGGGGGTGAGTGCCCTGCAGGCACAGGGGTGGGCACAAGGGCTGAGGACAGCGCTGGCTCTGGGACTGTTCCTCCCGACACTCTGGGGCCCACGAGCCCGACGTGGAGGACCTGGGTGGGGCCAGGAGGTGAGAGATGGCCCAGGCCCCTCATCACTTGTCTGTCTTCTGGTGAGACACCCTGATGGGACACCTCAGAGTGGGCATGGAGACAGCTAAGGAGAAGCCAGGGCAACCAGGGACAGAGCTGGCCCAGGGTCTGGGGTGGTGTTGTCGCTGGTGACAGCAGGACCCAGGAACTCTCTGTCAGAAGGGAGACTGTGCCTTGCAGAGTGAGGCCCTGGGTGGCAGAGGGGACCTCTAGCCCTGCCAGCCCCATACCGGAAGCGGCTCTGCTGCCCTCCGGGCCCACATGAGTGGCTGCAGGGACTCCAGGCTGACCAGCGGCTCCAGGCACAATGGGTGGGAGGCGGGCAGGGCTCAGCCGTGCAGAAGAGCCGCCCAGCTTGGCATGAGCAGTTGTTGCAGGCATCCTGGTGCTGGCTCCCCGGGGCCCAAATGTGGCCCTGGGCATCGGTGCAGTCACAGTGCCCAATTGGCACGCAGCCGCCATCCTGCTCCAGAGACCCTGTGGGGCAAGGGCTGGAGCTGGCACCCCTGGCCCCACCCACACCTTCCCACTCAGCCACCCTGATACTCCTAAAGGACAGGGCAGCACCTACCCTTTGGGCAGCGGCAGCCCTTCTGGCAGACCTGGTCGTCCTGACACACAATTCCCTCCTGGAGGTCTGAGCAGCGGCGGGGGCAGCGGTTGGCACAGGTGACCACCTCCATGCCTGCTGGGCAGCCGGCCTCTAAGCAGATGGGGGGGCCCAGAGTCAGGAGGGCCCAGGGCTCAGAAACCCTCCCTCTTCCCTGCTGGGGACTCCCTACATCCATGAAGCTACAGGACCCATCCCATCCCCCACATTGGTGCCCACTGAAACACAGAAGACTCAGGAAGACTCTGGGATTGGGACATTCTAGGTAGACAGTAAGTTCCTCTCACCTCCTGTGAGTTCTCAGCACCTACCCTGGTACCCAGTAAACATTTGCGGAGGTGGACTACATTTGTGGGTCTCAAAAGCCAACAGTGTCACCTGGAGCCTCTTTTGTGTCCCCCCAAAGGGTGGGTGGGGACAGAGGAGGGGAGCCCTGGGGGAACCCATGCCACGGGCCTGGTGAGCTGGGGAGGGCCAATTAAAGCAGCTGAAGCTTGGGGGTGACAGGAGGCGGCGCAGGTTCAGCTACAGTCACTGGCTCCATCCACCACCCACAAGTGCCACGCCCGCTCCTGACAGGGCCACTGTCAAAGCCTCCAAAAATCGTGACAGGACTGGATGATTCTTTCCCACCTTGGGGGTGGGAAAGCCGAGAGGAGGAGCTCCTGTTGGTTGGGGTGGCCGGGGTGGATCTTTGGGCCTTGGCACAGACAACAGACACGCTCAGGGTATCCTTGCCCAATGCCAGGCCCAGCCATCCACCCAGAGGGCTCAGTTTCCAAACTGGCCCATGAGGTAGCAGCCAGGCCCCATGCAGAGTGGAGCCCAATAGGGGTGGGACAGGACTGTCACCACTGACATACCACAAGGCGTGGGATTGCAGAGCCGGGCCTGGTGCCGCTCCCCAGCACAGAGGGCACCCCCATTCTTGGGTGGGGGGCTCGAGCAGCTGCGGCTTCTCAGGGATTGGCCTCCCCCACAGCTGCGGTCACACCAGGACCAGGGACTCCAGCGTGACCAGCCCCCGGGCACTGTGTGGGAAAGAGAACGGCCACCTGAGGGGTCGGCTCAGGCAGGGGCCCCCACCTCTCCCACGAGCCCGGGTCAGGATCTGGTGCGAGAGATGGAAGTGCACGCAGGTAGGCTGGGCGCCTGGGAGGGGGTACTGATGCCAGGGGCCTTCCAGGGGCAGAGCCTAGGGTACGCCCTGGTCTCCCCCAGCTGCCTCACCTGGGCAGGCTCGCAGGTTACAGAAGCGGCGCTCTTGGTAGGCGGTAAGGATGTCGGGGCACCAGTGCCCGCTGGGCCCAGGGGGACGGTATGCCCGCAGGCGGCGCTGCTGACCCACCCCGCAGCTGCGGGAGCAAGGTTCCCACGGGGCCCAGGAGGTCCAGGAACAGTTCCCAGCCCCACAGCCAGGGCCAGGGCACAGGGGCAGCTCTGTGACACAAAGCGGAGCTGGAGCCAGTCCCGGCTGCACGACACCTGCCCAGCCTTTCCCCTCTGCTCCCAGCTTAAGGATAGAACTCCACCACCCAGGCTTAAGGGTAGAACTCTACCACCCAGGCCAGCCTCGTCCAGAGCTCTGGGCTCTCCGTCTGGATCTGACATTGACTACTGTACGGCTTTGACAACTGGGCCTCAGTATCCCCTTTTCTCATTGGGGACAGTAATCCCAGACTCACAGGGCTGCAGAGGGATTTGGGTGGGACCTTCGGGTGGCTGGAGAGTTCAGCACACACACAAGAGAACAAGGGATGTGCTGGAAGTTGGGCTCCCCAGCAGCTGCTGAGGTTGGCAAAGAGGACCCAGAGCCCGGAGTCAGCCACTGATTTGAAATGAGATGTCAACACTAGAAACCAATGATTACTTGAGAGGTATTAGATGTTGGAACTTGGGGGTTACAATGAGTTGTCTGAGGGTGGTGGCTGGGGTCAGAGGTTGAGGCTGGAAGGTGCACCTGTGCACGAGGGCAGGTTGCAGGGGCGCTCCTGTAATGGGTCACCCATGGTGCAGTTAGCCAGGCAGAGGCGGGTGCGGCTGCGCCATGCAGGGTGAGCAGGGTCTGTGCAGCTTCTGGAGCAGGGGGACCAGGAGGACCACGGGCCCCAGCCACCTGGGGGAGGGAGCGGGGAGGGCGCCTCCTGGGATGAGTCGGCCCTGAGCTTCAGCCTCTCCAGGAAGCAGGGGAGGGGGAAAGGGTCCCTGGGCTTGCTCTTCCCACAGGGAGGCCATGAGGCAGAGGTGCAGGGAGTCTGGAGCTACCTGGAAGGCCTGTCACTGGCTCCACCGTGGACCCTTCAGCCCCTGTGCCAAAGGAAACCCCACTCAGAAATGTTTTTGTACCCACAGTGCACCAGGACCCCGCCTAAGGCTGGCAGCTGGCACTGTGGGCTCACCTAAAGCTGGCAGCTGGCACTGTGGGCTCACAGCTATCTAGTCCAGCCCTCCTCAGCTTGAGCTCCTGTGGACACCCAGGCCCCAAGCACAGCACTTCACTGCAGGATCAAGGCCTTTGCTCAAGCCGTTCCTTTCCTTCCAATACTGGTCAAAGTTCCCTCCCTCCCTCAAAACCCCTCAGATACTGCCTCCTCCAAGAAGACCTCCTAGATGTTTGTCCAGTGCCATCCTGACCCCAGCCCTGCCCACCACCTTCCTGTTGTCCTTACCAGGGCAGTCTGGGCTGGGGCAGTACTCAAGGCCCTGGCGGGGCCCACGGCAGCCCTGACCACTGGGGACGGGCATGGGGAGCACACACTGGCGGCTGCGGGTGCGGGTGCCCAGCCCACCACAGGAGCGGGAGCATGGGCCCCACGGGCTCCAGGGACCGAAACCACCACCGGCCTCGAAGCAGTCCTCCAGGGAGCAAGACAGCGTCCCATGTACACAGGAGCTGGGGGAAGAGCCAGGTTAACCCAGCCCAGGTGGGGTCAGAGGGCAGACTGGGGTTCCTGGTCTCTTACCCTCTAACCCCTCCCTCCACTGAAAATCTCCTTGACCCTCACCATCCCCCTCACCAGTTGCCGCAGCTTGTATGAAGTGTCTGACCCGAGCCGAGCTCATCTCCAGGCCCGAGGGACTGACCAGGGTCAGCTCTGGTGGCTCCCAGCTCCTGCAGTAGCCAGGCTGTCAGCACACAAGGGCACTCCTGGGGAAGTGGGGCAGAGCAGACAGCATCACCGCATAGGCCACCCACCCAGGGCCAGGCACATCCCCTGGAGAGACTTGGGGAGGGTCAGTGTGAGGACCCAGAAGAGGGCTTCAGGCTCCAGGAAAGCACTTCGAGGAGCAGGGGCTGTTCACCCACGTCAGGGAAATGAGCACACCATGAGAGGGGCATGGCCTGGGCTTGGCCTGAGCTGGCTTCCCCACACAGAGTGCCCAGCAGGACACAAGGAGGCACCAACACAGGCCCTCACAGACTCAGATGTGGTGGGGGGCAGAAAGAGCCTCAGCCAGGAATCGGGATGTTAGGTTTGGGTCTGGCTCTGCTGCTGTGTGTGACCTTGGTGTGTCCCCTCCCCTCTCTGGGTCTCACTGTCACCATCTCTAGGTCTAGGAGGTGAGACCAGGTAAGTAGCAGCTCTGGTCCCTCCTGGCTATGGCATCCTGGAACTCTGGCTCAGGGGTGGCCACTGGGCAGCCGGCCTTAGGATTAGGAAAGGGATCCCTGTGTGCCCGCTGGGCTCAGCAGAGCAGAGCTGGCCCCGGCTGCCGCTGGGATGCACAGCGGGGGACCAGCAGGGGCCAAGGGGAGTGAAGGTAAGGGGCACTGTTCCCACAAGTGTGTGATAGGCAAGAGAGAAGCAGTGAAGACCCATGCCCCACAGTGGAGGACAGGAAGGTGAGGCTGGGCCAGTGAGGTTGGGGGACATGAGAACCTGGCAGGAAACTGCCCCTCCCTGCCAGGGTGACGGGTCAGCGGGAAACACAGGGGCGGGTGAGAGCCCCGGCGGGGTTGGGAGATGTGCCGGTCAGGAGCAGAGGCCAGGCAAGTCCAGAGGCAGCAGGTGTCCCCCATTCCCGGGGAACCAGGGACCCCGGGAGTCTGCGTTTAAGTCTGCCTGCCCCTGACGCTGTCAGCAGAGGCCTCAGGTGGCCTCACCAGCCTGTATTCTGCTTAGGGGCCTGCCCAGGGGTGACAGGGTCTGCAAAAGTGACAGACATGACAGAGGGGACAGGTAAAGGAAGGGCAGGGAGGGCAAGGAGTTGTGGACAGGTTGTGGGGTGGACAGGTTCTGACCTGCACACAGGCCAGGCGGTGCTGGAAGGTGCCCTCAGGGCAGTGGCAGCCCTCCTCGCAGCCCTCAGAGAAGCAGCCCACCTGCTGCGTGATGTGGGTGCAGGAGAAGGGGCATCCCTCGCCGGGCTGGCACTCGCGGTACAGGCGGCCAGCCGGGCAACCTGCCTCTGAGGCAGCAGACACATCAGCACCTGCTCCAGCCCCGGCCCTCACTGCCCACCTCAGGGAGTGCCTTTCACCTGCCCATCCCCCTGCCATAGGCACTGCCCCCTCCCACAGGCTCCCACAGTCTGGCTGAGTCCTCCTTCACTTGTCCATCGATGGTAGGAGGGCACTGGGGGACAGGTGGGAGTGAGGAGGGAAAGGCCAAAAGGCAACCATGAGTCAGGGTCAAAGGCCAGGATGGGACTCAAAGGTCAGAGAGGGGTTAGGTCCCGGGCTGGCGCTCACCTCTGCAGACCTGCGTGCTGCATGTGCGGCTCTGGCGGGCAGGCCCTGGGCAGGGAGGACGGGCACAGCGCCGGGAGCGCAGCTGCTCCCCACCCCCACACGAAACACTGCAGTCTTCCCAAGGGCCCCAAGAGCTCCACAGCCCAGGGTCCGGGCAGCCGGGCACCTCCTGGCATTGCAGAATGCCTGCCACACAGGTGCTGGGGACAAGGGAGGGACTTCAGAGACAGGACCAGCCCCATGCCCTGAGGGCTCCCCTCCTGGGCTCTACGCGCCTCCCTGTCCCCACTTTTCTTGGCTTACCAGTTGTCGCATGGCCCAGTGATCACCTCTCCTGGTTCCAGGCTCTCCCAGGAGCTAAACCTAGACCCTGCTGACCGACTCTGGTTCTCAGGGATCCCTGAGGGGCACAGGAGTGGGGGGTGGGGGCTCCAGACAGCTCAGCTCCCCCCATCCATCCTTTCTCCCACCCCATGGCCTTCTACTCCCCACCCTCTTGCCTCTACCGCATGGCACCCTATGTCCTGAACAAGGGAAGTAGACGCTCCAACCAGACAGCCCTGGGTTTGGGGGTGGGGGGTGGGGTGGGTTGAGGGACACAAAGGCCTAGAGAGCTGGTAATTGCTCATTTTTGTCCTGCAGCCCCAGGCTGGGCCCCCGGGGAAGTGGCACAGGGGCTGGACAGGTGGCACTGCAGTGCTAGGGCCTGGGGGAGAGGGGAGGCACTCACCCATGGCTCCAGGCTGGTACTGGCAGCGGCAGCGGGCCAGGGGCACGCACAGCCCATCCTGGGAGAGCTGGCCCAAGGGGCACCCACAGCTGGGCTGGCAGCCTGCAGAGCCTGGCTGGCACACACTCCCAGGGGACAGGTCCTGGCAGGAGCGGGGGCAGGGCTGCCCACAGGGGTGCAGGCTCTGGCCACCCCCACAGTCTAGGCAGGAAGAAAGCAGAGAGGGTGGTCACGGAAGGGCATCCTGAGGGATCTGCAGACCTCCTGCCATGCCTATCCCCCACTCGGGCCCACCGCCTTGACCAGGTCCATGACTGATGGCCTGGGAACTGTCCCTTGAGAGAGTGACATGATATGTGTGGAGATCAGAGGCCAGAGTCAGCATCTCCCTAGACTTAGAGGCGCCCTCCCAGACCTTACTGAAGCCTGACCTGTGCACCGGGTGGAATTGTCCTGGCAAGGGCGACTCTGCGTGTGGCTCCCAGGGCAGGGCCTCCCTCCCTCAGGGGTGGGGGGCTGGCTGCATGCCCGGCTCCGGTGGGACTGCCCCAAGCACGTGTCGCAGGAAGACCATGGCCCCCATGGGCCCCAGGCTCCGTCCACTGTGCCAGGAAGACAGATCACCGGCATTAGGAGGCCCAGGAGGCCCCAGGTCAGCGGGGTTGGAGCAGGGGTTTAGGGCCTTTTGCGGGAGGGACGTAGGCCTCGTGGGGCATCACACCTGGGCACGTGGCAGAGCTGGGGCAGGCCTCCCTCTGATGCTGGGCCCCTGCCTCCCCAGTCTCCCCGGTGCATGGGGCACCCCCATGCTGAGGAGTGGGGCAGGTGCAGGCCCTGGAGCGGCTCCTGGTCTGGCCCCTGCAGGGCTGGGAGCACAGTGTCCACTCCGACCATGGGCACCAGCCTCCGGGCACTGTGAGGAGAACGGAGGGCACTGGGGTGCAACCCGTCCCTTCCTCGGTCCCAGGCCCCCCTCTTTGCCTCCCTCCAAGCTGGGCACATACCTGGGCAGGGCAGGTCTGTGCAGTTCAGCCTCCCCTCCAGGCAGGTGCTGGGCAGGGGGTGCAGACACAGAAGGAAGAGGCAGCAGCTCAGTCCCACCCCAAACCCTAACCCTGCACCCCCCCACTGCCTCTCCCCTCCCCTCATCCTTATGATTGATCCTCAGTGTTCTTCCAGACAGTGCCCCATCCATTGTTCTCCCAGCTCTCCAGTGCCTCCCCATCCTGCTCCCTGTCCCACTTAGTTGGCCCTCTCGGGGTCACCAGCCGATGCCTTCTCTTGACGAAGGACTACAGGTACCCGGGAGCCAACTGTGTGGTCAGATGGGTTGTGAATGCCATATCTGTCACTCCTCCTGCCCAGGCTCCTCCTGCCCAGACCCCTCTTGCCCCTGAGCACACGCCCAGCCCCTGCAGACACACAGGCTTAGCTTCAGCTTCCTCGCCTATCAGACACAGGTCATGGTGCCTGCCCACATCTGCTCAGGGATTGTGGGGGGCAAATGTGACCATCCGCGGAGACTCCGGAGAGCTCAAGAGCATGGGATGAAGTGGGGCGACTCCTGCTGGCATCCCTGCCTCCCACCACGGCGGGGGCCCCTTACCAGTGGTTGCAGCCGTCAGGCCTTGCCAGCTGAGCACCCGGATGGTGCCGCTGCCCGGTCAGCAGGTCCAGGCAGTCGCAGTGACCCGGCTGCACGCAGATGGCCCCGTTGGAACTCAGTACCTGGCCTGGTGGGCAGTAGCAGCCAGGCTGGCAGCGCCACACGCAGTGCTGGGGGACAGTAAGTGGGGGGCCATCAGCAGAAAAAGGAAAGCTATGCAGGGAAGACAACGGAACAAGGGGCTGGGAAGGAAAGTATGACAGAGGCCTCATGTTTTAAACACAGAGTACACCTTGTGGTGCCAATGAGAAAGGCAGGAAGGGGACCCAGACTTGCAGTTTCCACTGGAGTCTCTGGGTTGGCCCCTCCCTGGGGGTGGAGGGGAGGGAGGAGCAGCTGAGCAGGTTCCCTTTGGCTCCCTGGGGCAGGGATTTGGAGCTAGGTGTTCCCAAATGTAAAACCCCAATTCCAGCAGGTGACCTGGACTGATGGCCTGGGACCTGGGGCATGTCCCAGACCTCTCTAGAACTTGGGGAGCTGGCTGGGCAAGGGGGCAGTTTGGGAAGGAGCTGGGAGGTCCTGGGGCGGCTGGGAGCAGGCACTGCCTACAACGACCTTCTCTTCTCCTCTTCTAACTCCTCCTCTTTCTCCTCCCTGTCCCCATCTCCCTTAGCCCCTCCACACCCAAGGCCTCGAAGCCCTACCTCATTCTTCATGGCCCCTACTGTGTCCATTCTTTCCTGCATGTCCGTCTTGCTCAGCCCAAAATGTGGGCTCCGTGGTGACCCTATGTTTGCTTCCCTTTGTGTTCAGGGTGCCTGGGTGGGCACACAGTGGACACCCACTCCCCCACCCACGCACACATGCAGGTCTAGACACCAACGTGCTCATGAGGTTCGAGATGATTTCCCCCTTCCTTCGTGTTTATGCCATTTCTGTCATAATTGTCTGATCTATAGACAAGGGCTGTCGGGTGAGGCTGGCTCTCTATGGGGCGAGGCTGGTGTCTCTCTGGGATGGGCTGGCATGCTCTGTGAACTGAAGCCAGAGCCCCCACCCATGCCCACCTGTGCTGGGCTGTCCAGGCCCCAGCAAAAGAGGCCATGAGCCCAAAGCCATGCCCTGCCCTCCCGCAAAGTGGGCCTTGGGTCAGGTGGCAGTACCAAGGGAGCTGGGACTCACCGCTAGGTCATCACAGGAGCGAGGGCATGGAGGGCCACAGGGACTATACTCTGCCCCTTCAATGGCGGTGCAGTTGGTCACTGAGGGCAGACAGGATGGACTAAGAGCTGTGTGGGGTCATCCACCCTGACCTGTCTCCCTGGAATGCTTCCTCTAACTCCCCTTCCTCCGTCCCTGATCCCCACCCCCATCCCTGGCAGGTACCTGGGCAGGGCAGAGCCTGGCAGGCCTCCCCCTGGGCCCGTGGCCCCTCGCAGTAATCCCCCAGGCCCTGGGGTGGGGGCTGGTCACAGGCCCGGGTCCGGCTCCGCAGGCCTCCCCCACAGCTCCGGCTACAGTGGGACCATGTTCCCCATGGACCCCATCCCCCAGCTCCTGGGGGGACAGCACAGGAAGGAGTGAGGAAGGGCTTAGCTGGGGCCAGGGGACAGTTGGTACAAGGCAGCAGCATCCACAGCGCACAGTGGGCACCACCCTGGGCTCCGCAGAAGGGTCCAGGCGGGCAGGGCAGGCAGGCACTCACGATCACACCCTGGCAGGAGACATGGCTCCTCCTCAGCCTCGGGGCCTGGGCAGAGAGGTGTGTGGGTGGCTGGCAGGGACAGTGGAGCCACGGTGGATGGCGCTGCACTGGGGGACCTGGCACAGAACCGGTGCCGATGGCGTCGGGCAGGGCCACAGGAGGCTGAACACTGGCTCCAAGGGGTCCAGGGTGACCACGTGGGCTCACCTAGGGGATGCCCAGGAGGCAGGCAGGCAGGAGGGGGATAGGCACAAGCTGGACAGGCTGAAGATGGAGCATGGTGCCCCTGCTCCCCACCTCTCCTGATGGCTTTCCTCCCCCAGTCTCAGCCCTGGCCCGCTCCTGCAGCCGAGGGATGGGGGAACTGGGGTGCAAGCCAGAAGTGGGGATGCTTCCTTACCCTCCACACAAGGCCAGGAGCTGCAGTTGGCGATGAGCCCAGAGACACAGGAGCTGTGGGGAGCAGCAGAGGGTCAGGTGGTCCATGGGCTGCATTGTGGCCCCCCAAACCCTCAAGTTCAAGTCCTAGCCCCAGTCGCTGGGAATGGGAGCTTATTTGGAGATGAGGTCTGTACAGAGGTGATTGGGTTAAAAGGAGGTCACTGAGGTGGCCCTAGTTTTAATGCATCTTGTGTCCTTTATAAGAAGAGAAAATGTGGGAAGATGACGTGAAGAGACAGGGAGAAGGCCACCTATAGGTCAAGGAGTGCCAAGGATTTCCGGCAAACTCCCAGAAGAGGAGAGAGGCCTTGAACAGTCTCCCTTGCAGCCCTCAGAAAGAGCCTACCCGCCAACACCATGATCCTGGGCTTCCAGGATCTGTGAGACCATCAGGGGCTGCTGCTCAAGCCCCCCAGTGCATGGCACTCGGTGGCAGTAGCCCCAGGAGGCTCACACAGGGTGAGCGAGGGAAGACAGATGGGGGACAGGGGAAGGGAGGGGTACAGGCAGGTGCAGCCTTAGAGGGCTGGACGACTGTGCCGAGGGGCTGGGGGTGGAGGGCCCGTGTGTCCCCAACTGGAGCCAAATTCCCTGCCTCTGAAGAGGGACAGTGGGTCCTCGGAAGTCACAGGGCCATAATGAGGTGGGGGTGGTGTCTCACCAGTTTTCACATGGACGAACCACAGTGCTGCCTGGAGGGTAGAGGTGCCCCTCGTGGGCACAAGGGCAGTCCTGGGTGGGCACACACACGTTGTTCTGGAATCGAAACCCTCTGTCATCTTCTGGCTCCAGATGGGCTGGGCGTGGGCTCCCCACCCCTGGTCAGAGCCCGAATGCAATCCTCAAGCTCCCCCTTAAAAGCCACCCACCCTCCTTCCACAGACATGCAGCTCTCCCCACTGCCCTCCTGCCAGGCAAATGCGGACCATCGGCTTGGGGGCCATGGGGGCATGGACCCTCCAATTTCTAGGAGAAAAAGACCATCTTAAATTGCAGGACATGAGACTGAACTGTCGAATCCCCATGAAGTCAGCCATGAAAACATGAACTGTGCAATTTGTACAGCAATGGCAGGAAAAGACACACTTTCATCAACAAAATAAAAACAGAAAAACATGGTGCACAGGCAGACTGGACAGAAGTCCTTCAGATTTAAAATAAACAGCCGTCTTGTGGCACACGATTCAAAGTCGAATGCACTGAAGTGTACGGGCCAGGGCCTGGGAAGCACTTTCCCTGCGCCGTCTCACTGACTCCTATGACTGGCTGTAATTTTACCCTAATTTACAAAGGAACGAACTGAGGCATGGGAATACTACCCCCAAGCTCGCTGGGCTACTAGTAAAAGAGCCTGATTTGAACTCAGATATGATTACAACATGTCCCTTAACCACACCCTATGACTCACCCCACGGCTTTGTTCAATCCCACCATGCAGCCAGCATTTCCTAGCCCCAATTCCCACCACCCTCTGACTAGAGTGGCCACCTCTCTGCTCTCCAATCTCAGATCTTCAAGTGCAGGACCACCTCCTCCAGGAAGCCTGCCATGCCTCCCTACTCTCCACACCCTCCAATCTCTGATGTTCAAGTCAGGACCACCTCCTACAGGGAGCCCTCCATGGCAGACCTAGCCTACTCCACAATGTGCAAAGCTCACTTCCTGCCCATCTGATGGCTTCATCTTCATTTTAGGGGCTCTGGGTCTGGTTTCCCCAGACTGGATGCTTCTTGAGGGCAGAGACTACTCCTTCCCCCACAGAACCGCTCAGCCAGAGACTAAACATACAGTAGGTGCTCGATAAATAACTGGTGATAACACAGTGCACAGAGCACTTGAGCAGGGACAATTCACAAAGACCTTCTAGACCTATCACCATTTTTCACCAGTGAAGAAACAGAGGTGGGTGGCCCATGGGCTGCATTGTGGCCCCCCAAACCCTCAAGTTCAAGTCCTAGCCCCAGTCGCTGGGAATGGGAGCTTATTTGGAGATGAGGTCTGTACAGAGGTGATTGGGTTAAAAAGGAGGTCACTGAGGTGGCCCTGGATTTAATGCATCTTGTGTCCTTTATAGAAGAGAAAATGTGGGAAGATGACGTGAAGAGACAGGGAGAAGGCCACCTATACACCAAGGAGTGCCAAGGATTTCCAGCAAACTCCCAAAAGAGGAGAGAGGCCTTGAACAGTCTCCCTTGCAGCCCTCAGAAAGACTACCATAACACATGATCCTGGGCTTCCAGGATCTGTGAGACCATCAGGGGCCGCTGCTCAAGAACCCCCCGCAGTGCATGGCACTCAGTGGCACCAGCCCCAGGAGGCTCACACAGGTGGGGAGAGGGAAGACAGATGGGGGAGAGGGGGAGGGAGGGGTGAGGGATGAGACCTGCCCAGGATCTCAGGCACTCAGTGACAGCAGCCCCAGGAGGCTCGCACAGGTGGGAAGAGTCAAGACAGATGGCGGACAAGGGGAGGGAGATGGGAGAGGGATGAGACCTGCCCAGGATCCCCTGCTGGTTCCTGCCGGAGCTGAGTTATGGCCCATGAGTTCAGTACCCTTTCCTCAACCTTGCAGGGTCTCCCTGTCTCCAGCCCCATACCCTTTGTTCTTTGCTGCCCAGATCCTGCCTGTCCCTTCCCTGCCACCCCATGGTCCCCAAGCTGTGCGGAGGCCTCGCTGGGGCCAGGCACGGGGACACTCACCAGCAGGAGCATCCCAGAGGGGCAGTGGCAGCCAGGGTGGCAGGTCTTGTTAGTTCCTCTTGAAGCGCTGAGCTCTGCACAGGAGGCAGGGCCCTGGGCACAGTCCAGCCACTGCTTGCCCCTGGGACACACGCCAGGCACTGGCCCTGGGGACATAGAAGTTGACAGCCCAGCCCCAGAGCACTCAGCTCTCCCCTGAGCTCCCAACCTGGGAGAGGCACCAGCTCTGGGTATGGGTGGGGTGGTCATGGGGGCTGCACAACGGCTGAGGGACAGGGCTGTGCTGGGGTGGCGGACAGGGGGTTGACAGTGCCCTGGGTTGGTAAGAATGAGAACTGGAGGGTCCCCAGGGCAGCCCTCACCTGTGCAGGGCTGCAGGCCACAGGTGGAGAACTCCATGGGGCTGTGCAGGCCACTGCCCCGGGTGCGGTTCCTGTAGCCACCACCGCAGGGCACGGAGCACGGAGACCAAGGGCCCCACTCCCCACCAGGACCTGGGGGTGGTACCCAGGTCACCACAGGCCCTGCCTCTCGTGCCCACCTCACCTTCTCCTCCTCCCACCCAGACAACCCTGGGATCCCTCCACCGCTTCACCTGTAGTGTCATATCCTACCTAAGGTGCCTCACACCTGCTTGAGGGGCTCCAGTATTCGGCCTAGAACTGGGCTGGTCTCTAGAGAGAAGCTGGGGCTACTCTGAGGAGGGGCCCTGTTAGGGAACAGACCCTCAAGGAGTCTCTGGGGACAACCTCTTAGTGGCATCTCTTAACGAAGTCTCTTGCACGTCTCTGGAGGTTCAGGGTGGGGGGTGATGGGAGTCTTCTTGGCTTCTCTCTGGAAGGTTCTTTAAGGAGGTCTCAGGACCTCAGTCCTAGCTCTCACCTCGGCATGGCCGCAGGCTGCAGAATTCAGCCTCCATGGTGGGGCCTTGGCACTCAGCACCCCCAAAGGCAGCTGGGGGTGCAGTGCCTGCCCGGAAACGGCGCCGAATGCCCACGTTGCAGCTGCGGCTACAGAGACTCCATGGGGTCCAGGGACTCCAGCCACAGGCCACTGCCAGGGCGTGTTGGGGGCAGAGGGCAGTGTGTGTGAAACCAGGTCAGTCTTACATACCCTAACTTCCCTGGGGACCACCGAGCTCCCAGGCATTTATCTCAGAAGGGGCCTAACTCCCCTATGGTCCCTGAGGACCCACCACTGCCCAATTCCTGTGCCCCAAGCATGGGGGTACCTGGGCAGTGCTCCGAGGTGCATGCCATCTCCCCGGAGACACAGGTGCTGCAGAGAGAGGCGGCAGTAAGGCTCTACCTGGCCATCACGGCCACAGTCAGCCCTTACCCCCGGGGAAGCAGCTGAGGCCACTGCAGAAGAGAAACCCGAGGGTCTGGGGTGTGAAGCCTGCTGCCCACGCCCTGTGAAGTTCACGATGCACCCTCAGTGAGCCCCACAACACCCAAGCTCTGTGCTGTCCTTTGTCCCAAGGTCTCATCCATTTGTATTTATTGGGAAATGACTTCGAGGGCCGGGGGCAGGGAGGAGGGATTTAGAGAGAGCTGGAGTTCTTCTAGGAGGGAGAACTGGGTACTTCTCCACACTTGCTGTTCTCCCCAATACATGTTTTAAAGCCTATTTATCAAATACTGGAGGTCCCAGAAAAAGATCAGAGAGACAAAAAGTGAGAAAGAAAGGACAGGAGGGAAGAAGAATGAAGGAGGAGGAAATCGAAGGAGGGGCAGGGTATATAAAGTAAAAAGTAAGAGGGAAATGAAGAATGGCCCGGGTGCAGTGGCTCATGCCTGTAATCTGAGCACTTTGGGAGGCTGAGGCAGGTGGATCACTTGAGGTCAGGAGTTGGAGACCAGCCTGGCCAAATGGTGAAACCCTGTCTCTACTGAAAATACAAAAATTAGCCTGGCATGGCGGTAGGTGCCTGTAATCCCAGCTACTAGGGAGGCTGAGGCAGGAGAATTGCTTGAACCCGGGAGGTGGAGGTTGCAGTGAGCTGAGAGGCAGAGGTTGCAATGAGCTGAGATCGCACCACTGCACTCCAGCCTGGGCGACAGAGCAAGACTCCATCTCAAAAAAAAAAAAAAAAAAAAAAGGAAACGAAGTGAAAGAAAAAGAAAAAAGAGGGAAATGGCCTGAGCACCCTCTGCTGGCAGGTCCTGATGTCAGCTTGGTGGGCACTTGAATGTTTCTGAACAGAAATCAAGTGGACCCCAGGTATGAAGTTATATTCAGGAAAGAGAACCAGAGAAAGCTGTGATGAGAGGTTAGACCCCTTCCCATCTCTAGTTCTATCACAAATCGCTCCATCGGTCTGAGACCCAATCTTCCCATAAGTCAAATGGGGATGACCACTCGCTCTAGTATTCCCAGGACCCTGCCTGGCACCCGTGGCTGCTGTGTTGTGTTTGGGGAACGGAGCACCCCACCACGGGGTGTGTTTGTGGGAGGGAGCCCACGCCTGCCCACCCCTAGATCCCCGGCCCCTCTCCCACCCTGCCCCAATGCTATGACCCACCAGTTGTTGCAGGAATCCAGGCGAGCCATTGCTCCTGGTGCATAGAGCTGCCCATGCAGCTGGCAGGGGCACTGACTGCGGGGCAGGCAGCTAGCATTGTGCAGGAAGAGACCAGGGGGGCAGGTGCAGCCAGGGGCGCAGAAGCCCGAACACTCTATCCCAGGGCCGTGCGTCAGGCACAGCCGAGGGCAAGGACCCCCCTCCTGGCGACACTGCTCTGCTGAGCGGAACACCATGTTCTCTGGGCACTGGGCTGGATAGGAAGACAAAGCAGGTCTCAGCAGGGGCAGGAGGGATGGGAAGGGATGGGAAGGGATGGGAAGGGAAAGGAGGCAGAGGGGCGGAACAGAACCTGCAAGAAGGGCATGGGGCGGCAGCCTGCCAGGCAATAGTGTGCTAAAGAAGCCACGCCTCCTACCCCTACCCTCACAGCTTTGCTCCAGTGTCTGGGATGGCACCAGTACACAGTCACGGCTTTGCTCCATTTTAATACAAATATTCTTGAAAACAGACCACAAGGACTCTAGTCATCTGGGATAGAAGGAGCGCTCAGAGGATGAGAGAGAGTAAGGAAGGGGCCAGGGGCTTCAAAGTACGAGCTCTGCTCCCCCACGATTCTGGCCGTGAGTGTGTTCTGCCCAGAGGAAGGCCAGTCTGACTCCCTCGGGGAGCCTGTTCTCTGGGGAAGGAGGCTGGCCTCCACCAAAGAAGAGCAAAGGGCTGAGGGGCTACAGCTGCTGGGACCTGGTCCCAGGCAGGTGGGAGAGGCAGGGAGCTAGAAGAGACACAGGAAATCCCAGGCTCCGTTAGCTCCAGGCATTACCTGGCCTGGAGTCAGAGGACAGTGATGGGCGAAGGTAAGGGTGGGGAAAAGGTCAAAATCCCCAGGAGCTGGGCCAGGGAGGCCCGCTGCAAAACAGGCAGAGAGTCTGGTACCTGTGCAGGGCTGCGTGTTGCAGTCCCTGGTCTGACTGTGGGGTCCTGGGCACGAGGTGTCCCCAGGAGCCAAGCTGGAGCAGCTGCGCCCACGTGTCTGGATGCCTCCGTCACAGGGGGCTGAGCAAGTGGACCAGGGAGCCCACAGACCCCAGATGCTTGGCACTGCCAGGAAGAGCCCAATCCAGAGTCACAGACACCGGCACGGCAAAGACAGTCCAGGGTAGGGCATTGTGGGGCTGGAGCTGTGTAGCTTGCAGAGTCTTAACTGCAGCCTCTAGCTCCCACCAACATCTACCACTCAGGCTGGCTTCCTGGGTGATGGCTGGGGTGGGAGAGGCTTAAGGACAACAGCCAGGTTTGCTCCAACCCTTGGCCCCCTCTCCAGGTGTCTAGAACCGGCTCAAAGGGGCATTCTTCTTTGCTTCTCATCCCACCCCAGTGTCCGAGCCACACCTGAGCCTGAGGGGGAGTACCTGGGCATACAGGGGGGCTGCAGGGCTCCTCCTGGGTGGCCTCTCCTGGGCAGGATGAATCCCCAGGGCTGGGGCAGAGTCGGGAACGACTGCGCCAGCCAGGGCCCCCTCCAGGGACAAGGCAGCTCTGGGAGCAGGAGGACCAGGAAGTCCAGGGCGTCCAGCCCAGCACCTCTGCGGAGGGTGAACAGGACAGGCCATTGGTGCAAAGGCCTTTTCTGGCAGGGCTGGGGAGGGTCAGGGAGCCTGGGTTAGGTCTGAGAAACTAGGTGGGCAGAAGAGGGCTCACAAGGAGGGAGGCTGCTCTGGGCTCAGGGTGCAGCCTCTGCCCCTTCTCAGCTCACTTGCTGGGACCCCCCCTTCCAGTCCTTTTTTCTATTTTGGGGGTTGAGGACAGGACCTGTCAGCTGGAGTGCAGTGGGCATGCTTATCGCTTGCTGCAGCCTCTACCTCCTAAGCTCACGTGATCTCCCATCTCAGCCTCCCGAGAAGCTGGGACCACGGACCTGCGCCACCACGGCCAGCTACATTTTTTATTTTTTTATTTTTTTTAGAGATGGGGTCTCTCTCTGTTACCCAGGCTGGTCTTGAACTCCTGGCCTCAAGCAATCCTCCCACCTTGGCCTCCCAAGGTGCTGGAATTACAGGCGTGGGCCACCGCACCCGGCCTCCAGCCCCACTTCTCACCCTCAGAGCCAGGCACGGAGCCTCCTGTGAACCTGGGCTCGACTACATTCCCACATCTCTCTCCTGGACTCGGACAGCACCTCAGCAGGAAGGACCACCAAAAATCCTCATGTTTCCCCCAGATCAACGCTTCCTGATCCTTCTATGCCAGAAACTAATTAAGAGTCCCTGTGGACACTGTCAATGTCCCACCAGCCACTCCCCACTGGCCCCTCTTTCCCTCCTACTGCAAAGATCCTGGCCCAGACCCCGGATGCGCCCTGCCTCTCTTCCCCCTCCCCTCCCCGACTCCTCTCTTTCCCCTTGCCCACCTCATCCCATTGCCCTGCACACCAGTGAGGCTGGGTCTGCTCTGCAGAGACCTCCATTGACACAGGCACTGTCTGAGGGGCACCCGGCGGGTGGAAAGAGAGAAACCATCTTGCACCTTCACCTGGCCTCTAAATGCTGCTGCTGGCCTCCCTCCAACCCTCAGCCTCACCTCTCTCGCCCAGCTCTGCAGTCGCCTGCTCCACCCAGGCCAGCCTGCTCCTGGCGCCTGGGCAGTCTGGGCGGGAGTCTCTGCCTCTCCCTATCAAAGCCCCTCCACCAAGGCCAGTTCAAGGGCTGCCTCTCAGACTGCAGAGGCGTTACCGATCCCCCACATAGAGTGGCCAGTGGGTCCCATCCTGTGTGTTCCCAGGGTACAGAATTGGGAGAAGGAAGAGGGGCTCCTGCATCCAGGCTCCCGGCTATACCTGTCCCACACTCTGTGTGGCAGCCCTGCAGTTCCTGCCTGTCACCTTCACAGGGGGCGCCTCCCCAGGCTGCCGGAGGGTTGGAGGGAGACCTGGGGAGAGAGGCAGCCCTCAGCACCTGCTCTGCTCTCTCCCTGCCCTCACTCCTGCCTTCTTCATCCTTCATCACCTGTCCACCATCTTCCCCCTACCGCCCCCTCAGGGCTAGCCTGGCTCCTTGCCTCCCTGGCCCCCACCATTCCTTCTCACACTGCCGCCCACCCGCTGTCACACACCTGAACCTGGCCCTCACTCCAGAGCCACAGGAGCGGTCGCAGGGA
The DNA here is from genome assembly GCF_008728515.1 of Papio anubis. NCBI lineage: Eukaryota > Metazoa > Chordata > Mammalia > Primates > Cercopithecidae > Papio > Papio anubis. The sequence goes on from NC_044979.1 coordinate 9,056,218, forward strand.
GCCCAGGAGGACCAGGCTGACCAGCCGCAGGGCAGGGGGCAGCCCCCTGGTTGGCACAGCAACTCCCCCTTCTCACACACACTGCAGGGGAGGGAGAGGCTGAGGAACTGGTCAGGGCTGGGGAGACCCCGGCACAGTGCCCTCCCTGGCGCGGCCGCCCTCACCATTGGCTGCAGTTGGCCAGGACGAAGGACACCCCCGGCCACTTCAGCTCTTCGCCCACCAGGCAGGGGCACTCAGAGAGGGGCAGGCAGCGAGTGTCATGCAGAAGGAGTCCCGGGGGACAGCGGCATCCTGGGTGTGTGTGGAAGAGGGCACTCAGCCCCAAGGGGCACAGCAGTGAGGGGAAGCTGGAGACTGGGGGCTGGTGGGCCTGGGTGGGCACCCCACAGTCTCCCTGCAGGCCAGGTCTGCCTCACCTTCCACGCAATGCCCACTGCAGCTTCTGTTAGCCTTGGGATCCAGGCAGGAGGGTGGGCACGGGGACACTAGCCCCTTCTGGCACAGATCAGCACTCACATACACACGGCCCAGCTCGCAGTCTGGTGGGAGATGGGCACTAGGTGAGCCTGAGTGCTGGGAGGTCCAACTACCTCATGCCCACAGTGCTCTCTCCCTGCTCCCAGCCCAGCTCACCCTTACCTGTGCCACCTGAGCAGGGCTGCAAGCCGCAGGGTACCCTCTCTTGGGAGGGCCCGGGGCAGGGGGCACCATTATTCTTGGGTCGGGGGTCCATACAGCTTCTCCGGCGACTCTGATGGCCACCCCCACAGGAGACACTGCAGGGCCCCCAGGCCTCCCACATGGCCCATGCCCCAGCCACTGTTGGGGAAGGAAGACCATCAGGAGGGGCCCAGGAGACACAGGCTATGAGAGAGTAGCCGGAGCCAGGGCTCCCCTCCTTCCCCAGCCTGGGCAGTGGCCAGCAAGGCAGCCAAGGGCCCTGCCCTGGGCACTCCACAGCTCCTCTTCTGTCCCAGAAAACCTCCCCTAGGTGGCAGGTGCCTGGAGAAAGGGCTCTAGGTGCCTCCCAGGACAAAAGCTCGGCTCCCCGGGAAGGGGCTGGGACTGTGGGAATCCTGGGGAGAGCTGCCCTAATGGCAGCTGTAGGGGCATCACAACCAGGGAGGAGCCAGGGTGGGGCTGAAGAGGCCCCTGTATGGGGAGCCCCTCTCTGCCATGCATAGAAGTGGCTGAGGGCCACTCCCTTGGATTGACGGAATAAAAGAGCGACAAGGCCTTCAGCATGGCACCCAGGGACAAGTGGCACAGCTGGCTGACACCTGAGGCCCGGCTCCAAACACCCCCACACGTCATCTCCCTTAATCCTTGCAGTGCCTTCTGAGGCAGGAATGACCACTATTTCCAGGCTATACACAAGAACCTGAGTCTCGGCTCAGGCAGGAAAGGGGGGCAGGGCTGGCTGGGAGGGTCTCAGATGGAAACCCACCCCAGGTTTCCCACCTGAAGGTTCCTGAGGAGACTGGATGGGGGGCTTCCCCACTTCCCTCTGGGAGCAGGGGCTTTCCTGAGGGAAGGCTGGGGTGCAGGGTTACCTGGGCAGGCCTGCACGAAGCAGGACTGGCTTCGGAACCGGTCAGGTGGGCAGCTGCCCCCTGGCAGAGGAGGCCGCAGCAGCTCCTGGCGCTGGAAGGTGAGGCCCAGGCCACAGCTGCGGCTGCAGCTGCTCCAGACAGACCAGGGGGCCAGCACACAGTCCACTGCAGGGGAATGGGGGTTGGGGCTCAGAGGGGCTCATGCAGGAGGGGGCCCTCAGGGCTGCCCCTGTCCTTGCTGGCACATACCACAGCCATCCTCGTCCGAGCCGTCCTGGCAGTCAGGCCGCAGGTCACAGCGCCGCTCAGAAGACAGACACTCCCCGCTGCCACAGCTCAGCTGGCTTGGGGAACAGAGGGCCCTTGAGGCTGGAAGCCCAGGCAGGGCCATGGTAGGCACCGTGAAGGGCACAGTGCTTGCTGCTCACAAGGCAGGGAGAGAAGGGAGCCACATAAGTAGATTCCCGGCTGGATGATACACTCAGCCCATTAACTCAGGCCAAGAGCCGAAGTGAGCTTGCTGACCGGAGCCCCTGGCCTCCCCTTCCTACTAATGCCTCCTGCATCCCATGCCCAGAGCAGGCTTCCTTCCACGACGTGTTGGTGAGATCATGGAGTCTTTGGTCTATACAAGCTCTCACACAGAGATTCTAGATGCTTAGATACCTTTTTTCTGAATGTATACTCCCTGGGGTGGCCATTCTTGTGATTAACATTTGATTTCTTTGGTCATGATTGGAAGACTAAGCTTTGATCACAGTGATCTACTTTGCATGGATGGATGGATGAATAAATGAACGGATGGATATATGGATGGGTAGATGGAAAGATGGGTGGATAGATGGGTGGGTGAATGGATGAATGGATGGGTGTATGGGTAGGTGAGTGAATGGATGGATGAGTGAGTGGATGAATGGATGGGTAGATGAGTGAGTAGGTGAATGCATGGATAGCCAATGAATGGATGAATACAGGGGTGGGTAGATGAATACATGGGTGGATGGATGGGTGGCTGATAGATGCATGGGTGGGTGTCAGACGGATGGATGGATGAATGGATAGGTGGATGGATGGGTAGCTGACAGATGAATGGATAGAGGGGTAAGTGGATGGATGAATGGATGGATGGTGGATAGGATGGATGGATGGTGGTGGAAGGATGGAATGGATGGAAGGGATGGATGGGTGGATGGATGGATGGATGGATGGACGAATGGTGGCTGGATGGTGGCTGAACATGGGTGGTGGATGGATGGATGGATGGATGGAATGGATGGATGGATGGTGGATAGATGGAATACTGGATGGGGTGGATGGATTGAGGGATGGATTCGTGAGAGTAGACAGATGGATGATAGGTGGCTGACGAATACATGGATAGAGGGGTAGGTGGGTGGGTGGGTGGGTGGATGGATGCATGGATAGATGGATGGGTGGGTGAGTGGGTGGGTTAGTGGATGGGAGGGTGGGTAGACGGAAAGATGGGTGGCTGATGGATGGATGGATAGAGGGGTAGGTAGACTGTTGGATGGGTGAGTAAATAGATGAGTCTCTTCAAAGGTCAAACAGGTTTTATAAAACAGGCTGAGACCCAAGGCCTGTTCTATTCCCAATCTTGACCATACCCAAAGACACGCACACTTCTGTTTTTACCCATTCTCTCCATTCCCTGCTGCCCAAGCCTCTCCAAAATCCTTTCCAATATGAGCTATAAACGAGGGCAGACACCTTCCTACACTGAAGGATAAGTGCCACCCCCTACCCACAGGATGGCAGGCCCTCCAGCAGCTCACCGCAGTGCCTCTCGTCGGAGCCGTCGAGGCAATCCTCCCTGCCATCACACACCTGCGCCTGTTCCACGCAGCCCAGCACCTCACAGGGCATCTGGCCGGGGCCACACCGCACAGGTGGGAAGGGCCCTGGGGCGACACTCTGGCCTGTGGGCACCACCATAGCTGGCTGACCAGTCATTTGGCCTGCCCTATCCTTTCTCCTTCATCACCTCCCTGAAGCCCCCAACCTCCCTCCTCTTGGCATCTGCTATTCCTCACTCTGCCTATCTTGGGATAATAGAAAAAGGGTAAACTGGGCTAGGACACTTGGGTCCTCCCCAAAATGACCTTGAGCTGTGTGATCTTGAACAAAGGGCCTCTGTCCCCCTCACAAGGAAGGTGGGCTCACAGAGGCTTTGCACACAGGTAGAAGGGCTTGGTGTCTTACCAGCAGGGGTCGCTGGAGTCACTGGGCGTGGGGGCAGCACCGTCACAGCTGCCATACCTGGTGGCAGGGTCCTAGCCTCCATCTGGGATATGGGGGTGGTGGTCACCATCTGCATGGATTCCCCATGGTGAGGTACCCCAGAGGCTGGGCCAGGACTCACGGGCCTTGTCTCTGTGGGTGGAGGTGGAGGGAGGTGAGGCTTACCCAGCTCCCCTTCCCAGGAAAGGAAGATGGGGGCCCTTGAGAGGGTATCCCAGGCTTCTGGGTGGTACAAAGTAATCACAGGTACTGCAGACCACACCCCACCTTCTGAGAGGCCTCGGATCAAAAAAATCCAAGGAGCACAAGAAGGGCTTTGGCTGAAAGTAGAAGACTTGTTTTGATCTGAGATTTTTATTCTATTCCCCAAAAAGAAACACATGGCAACTTCCAAGTTCAAACTCACCATAAAATAAGATATTTAGGGAGAGAAAGAACTGAGGTCATTTTAACACAGCAGCAGAGGGAGTAAACACTACCATAGACTCAGGGTGAGTTCGTTGTTTCTGTTGTAAACAAACAAACAACAACAAACTGATTTTGGGCTTCCTGGCAGCTACAGTGAAAAGAGTTAAGAGTCTCATTTTCTGGCAAGAGATGCATTCAAAGACAGCCTTTTTTTTTTTTTTTTTTAGAACCAGACTGAGAATGAAATTAGAATGTATCCCGTGGGTCTGCATGTTATGGATCTGAGGGGTAGAATCAATTGCTTTGTCTGCTTTTCACAAAAGACACAGAAACAGTCCGGCCAGGTTCTGAATAACTTCCATCAGAACTCACAGGGAGGGGCCACAGTTGTCTATAAGGCCTTCTAGTGTCACAGATGGGGAAAAGCTGAGGCCCAGGCAGGTGGCACGGTGAGGCCCAGGCAGGTGGCACAGTGAGGCACAGAGGAGGACGAGCCAGAATGAAAGAGCAGCCCCGGCGCCCTCACCCTCCTTCCTCTCCAGCCCCTGCTGCCCCAAGCCCCACCCAGGTCCTTCCCATAGGGGCTAGAAATGAGGGCAGGAACTCCCCCACACCAAAAGCCCTCTTACCGCCCCCCATCCCCGCAGGACAGCAGGCCCTCCAGGAGGCAGCTGTCTGCTGGCTAGCAGGGAGGTGAATAATCAGGTAGCTCCAGGGAGGCCGGTTCACAACCAGGCAGAGCCCTTTCCTTTCTTATACAGGAGCACGCCAACTTCATGACCACATCCAACCCCCGTGCCCACTTAAGAAATATTTGCTGCCAGCAAATGCTTCAGAAAGGGGGGCCTGGCTCTATGGATGGTGAGCAGAGGGAGTGCAGGGTGCAGTCAAGTGGCCTCCCACCCCCATGGGGGAGACATGTCCTGACCAGGCATCTGGGGAGGCAGCCACATTACTGGGCACAGGCTCCGTCCTGGGAGCTGGCCTGGAGCCACCCGCCCTGCCTACCTGCAGCCCACATACCTTGGAATCCCAGGGGGTGGGCAGGGGCAGGACCTGGTCATGTCCAAAGTGACCAGTGTCTCCTCCCTGAGCCAACCCTGTGACTCTCTCGGTTGTGGGGAAGTCAGGGGTAAGGGGATTTGAACCCCTGAGATGTAACTGCCCCTGGCTCTGGAAGAACAGGTGGGACAAGGGTTTGGGGGGGTCTGGAGTCTGTGCACACACCTGTTGGGGACGTGGGGGACTCCTGTCCGGGAGGCCAGTGCTCAGTCTCTGCCAGGCCCTGCAGAGGGAGAGGGCTGAGCACCCTGCACAGCCCCAGGCCCTGAGGGCAGCTCCCATCCCCTGAGGATACAGCCTGGGCGCTCACAGTCCCAGCACTGCTTCCTGTCCATCTTCCTCCCCCACAGCCCAGGGCAGAGCTGAGGATGCAACTGCGCTTCCAGGCACCAGCCCACTGCCCTCAAGGAGCTCAGGGACTTTATTCTCAGCAGCCCACCATGGTGATCCATTTCAGCTCTTGCCCCTCAAACTCCCCTTCCCCCATCCAATGCACATGTCCCCCCCACTCCACCCACACACTCTGGGTTCCTGACCAGGCTATTCCAGGTAGGAAGATGCTCCGCGCCTTCTTCTCCACACTATAGACACCCCTCTCCAGCCCTCAAGTCTTGTCCTGGAAGCCCCTGGGGACCCGGGCACAGGGCTCTTTTCGGCTCTGAGCACCAGATGCCCTGGTGCCTGCCCCGTGGGCATAAGCCCCCTATCAGAGGTTCAGGCTTCTCTTGTCCCCAAACCCTTCTGGGCCCTCGCTCTGCCTGCACATCTCTGCATCTCTGTGTTGCCCCAGCCCTCAGCCCTCTGCCAGGCACCGGGAAGCCTCCTGAGAGCAGTACCAGGGAACACACAGGAGGAAATGCTGCGGAGAGGGGAGATGCCGCCGGCTGATGCAGGAGCAGGGCTGGTGAGGCCTTGAGGCAAGGTCCCTGTACCCTCATTCCACCCTCTGGGCCCAAGGCTCCACACTCACCTCCCTGGGCCAGTGCAGCAGCTGTCCCGGCTGAGCGGAGGAGAGGGCCAGGGTCTTAGCTGTGGAATGGAATCTGGGGAGAAAAATAGCCAAAAGGGCTCCAGGGGCCCTGCCAGCACCAGTGCCCTGCTTCCAGGCAGGGGCATCAGTGTGCTTTTGCTGGGCCTGGGGTCTTTGCTGGGGTGGGCATCCAGGAAGGACTCTGCCCACTGAGGCTGGACAAAGGTGATGTTCCCAACAGTAGCTTCCAACTTGACCGTGGGTTAGAATCACCTGAGGGGCTTGTAAGACACACATTACTGTGCCCCACCCCTGCAGGTCTGGGCGGGTCCGAGAACCTGCCCTTCTAACAAGTTCCAGGTGCTGCCAATGCTGCTGGTCCAGGGCCCACACCTGGAGAACCCCTGCATCAACTATGAGAAAGGCAGGGAATCCTAGAATCCAGGTGGGAAAGGGCCTTGAAGGCACCCAGCTGCAGCTCCTCAGCATGCAGGCTCTGGGCACCTGGCGGGTGAAGGCAGCGTCGGGCCCCTCCCACATGGCTGTCCCCTCGAAGGCCAGGCCAAGGGCGTGAGCTGCACACAGCCGGCCACAGTATACCTGCCAGTGCCCTCAGGTAGCAGCACACAGCCCTCCTCGTCCGAGCCATCCTTACAGTCCAGAACACCGTCGCACAGGCGCCCTCTCAGGGCACACTCACCACTGGCACAGCGGAGTCCAACCCCTGGGCACAGACGTGCCGGTGGGGACCCTGTGTGGAGGACGTATGGCTGAGGGCTCCTCCCATGGCCCCTCTCTCTCCTGCCCTGCCACCCGGGTGCAACCTGTACCTGGCTCACAGCCCAGCAGCTCCACCCGCAGGGGGACATCGCTGTGGTGGGCATCGCGGGGCCACACCCTGACAAACCTCGCCTGCACCATCTGGCCAAAAGTCCATACGGCAGGGTCCAGGTTGTCCCAGTGTCTGGGGAAAAGCTGCCGGCAGAGGATGCTGCTGACTGAGCTTCACCTCTTTCTCAGGCTGACCTCATGACTTTGAGTGACCCCACTTTTTCCCCAGTTTTCACGGCCATCAAAGAGCCATGCCCCCCACCCTGGCAGTGGGAATTGGGCTCTCAAGGCTGGACGGAGCTGGTCCTGGACTGAGCTCCTCCTGCTGAGCTGGAGGTGCCCCTAGGGCAAAGGCCAGGTTCTGTTCACTGCTGTGTCCCCAGGGCCTGGCTTGGCACCTGGCACAGAGCAGGTGCTCCTGAAACAGCTAAGACTTAACACATAGCATGGACTGATTCCCACCGCTTCGTGCGGTTTGTCTCCGGGAAGGATGCAAACCCCCTGAGGGGAGGGCTGTGCCCAGGCTGCTCTCCACAAAGACCTGCGTGGGTCTGGGCTCCCAGAGGCCCTCAGTGAACTTGGTGTCTCCACACCCTCTCTCCCTCATAGGTTTCACATACCTGCCCTGAGTCTGAGCCACTTGGATGGTTTCCAGCATCCATGTGACAGTGGCACCCAAGCCTCAGCTCCACAGAGCACAGTCCCTGCTACTCACCAGGTATTCAACAAGCATCGAATGCAGGCCATGCCCCTCAGGGAGACTGGAAGGCCCTTGGGGACAAAGACTATGGAACCCACAAAAGGGCATGGCGGGCCGCTGGCCCCATCGGCCTTGGGCGGGTGGTACCTTGGGCAGGGGCAAGATGCCAGGCAGGATGTCATGATAGTCATGCCAGCGTAGACCATTGCTGCTGAACTGGAGTGAGAAGCTGGTGGTAGACGCGTTGGAAGAGCCAGTCTCTGGCACTATGATGCCTGGGGAGGGAGGGGCCAGGGTAAGAGCAGAGGTCAGAGCTGAAGGAGCTACACCTGCCCCCCCACCCATCATCACTGCTTCCCCTCAAGCACTGCCCTCCTCACTGACCAGTGAGGTTCCGGGGCTGAAGCAGGTCCAGCTGCAGGTAATGGGGCCGAGTGTGCCACTTGGCATAAGCATGCCCTCCAGCGCGCCATCCGTGAGGCCTGGGCTCCTGGGTGGGAGCCCCCATGAGGGCAGCCTGGGTGGGGTGTTCCAGCTGCTGGGACGATGCATGCAGACTCCCCTCGGCCAGTCCTGCCAGCCCCAGGGGAGAATAGCAGGGGTCTGGGTGCAGAAGAGAGAGACAGGCTGGAGTAGGGTAGGACACAGGGTGGCAGGAGTCTTCAGGGACAAGGTGAGGAAGTTGCACGGGGAGCTAGGGGATGTAAAAGGCTCACACGGGTGACTTTGGCCCAGGGAGGGAAGAGTCAAGAGAGGCAACTTAAGATAGGATGACTCCCAGATCCTTAGGATGACCATCCACTACGTGCAGGGCAAGGAGGATGTCCCCGAGGGCCTGTTTCCCCTCCCAGATTGGACAATCCCTGGGCAGCGTGGCCCCTCTCAGCACTACACGGCACTGCACACATCCCTTACCTCCTGGTGGAGGCAGAATGTAAGTGGCCAAAGGGAATCCGATCTGGGGACTGGGAGCCGGAGCTGCAGCGGGAGTGGCCATGGGCTGGACTGTCTGGTTCTCTCCTGTGGGAGGAGACTTCAGGATCAGGAGACAGAGACCAAGAGGCTCACAGTTCCTGGCCCAGCACTCAGGCCTCTCCCCACTTCTTGAGCACTTTCTCCCTGCTGACTTCCCAGGAACAACTTCCTAGCTGGGAAAGGTCCCTCCTCCTTCCCTTGGTGTGAATCGGGGGCTTTCATGTCCACTGAGTATTTAGAGAACATAGAGTAAAACTGCCAGCCTGAAACTATTTTCAGCCCAGGACCCAGCAACTGCAGTTCCTAACCCAGGGGTGCTGACACCAAAAAGTCACCTTCATGGGCATTAGAAAGGGGTTGCCTCTGGATGAAAGCAGCTCTGTGGGTTGGAGTCTAGGCCCCAATCACCAGCTAACTTGCACAGTGAACAACCTGTGCAACTGAGTATGCTGGCTCTGTTTTAACCTCAGCAACTTGTGGATGCACTTTTAGGATAAGAAAGCTGCAGCCTGACCAATATGGCAAAACTCTGTCTCTGCTAAAAATACAACAATTAGCTGGGCATGGTGGTGCATGTCTAACCCCAGCTACTCGGGAGGCTGAGGCATGAGAATCACTTGAAGCCAGGAGGCAGAGGTTGCAGTGAGCCGAGATCGCACCACTACACTCCAGCCTGGGTGTCAGAGTGAGACCCTGTCTCAAAAAAAAAAAAAAAAAAAAAAAAAAGGAAAGAAAGAAAGAAAGAAAGAAAGAAACCTGGACCCATAAATGCATCCATTTCAAGTCTTTGTATTTTCTTATTTCATTTATAACTCATTTCTAGGCAAAGATACTTTTGAAAAGTCCGACTTAACTTTGTCTTGGCTGTTCTAAGATGAAAAGAAAACAACCAGAGCAACCAGATCTGAACAGAACCAGAGGAAAGAGAACACCTCAAAGGTGACACCATGGGGAAGGCAGAAAGCCCCCAGAGCACAGGAAGGCAAGGCGGACGGAGAGGGAGGGCAGAGAGAACCCTTCCCACCCTGAGGCCCCTCCTTCCCTTGGCATGCAGAACTCAGGCTTCCCGCCACCCTGAGGCTGGGGTATCCAGCCACCTCCGCTCAGTGCCCCGGTTCCCTCTCAGTGATCCCACCAATTGTCCTCCCCCGGGGCTTCCTTGTCATTTCCCAGGCACACTCACCAGGTAGGGCACAGTGGCAGCATGATTCTCCGGTTCCCTCCACCAAGACCCAGCCCTGCAGAGGCACAGAGGTCAGGCCGCCTGCCTATCTCCAACCCACTCCACCAGCCTCCACACCCCTCCAGCTCTGCCCACCACACACTCCAATGCCCTCACCTGGGGGCAGCTGCCGAGCGGGCAGTAGGGTGAGCAGCGTGCGGTGAGGTTGTGCAGACACTGGCACACACTGCAGGGGCCCCCACGCCAGCGTTCCCCGACACGGTGGACCTGGCCCTGGTGCTCACACCCCTCACAGGGCTCCGTCTGGCACCTGAAAAGGGAGGGATATCCCTGACCTGGTGATGGGGCTTGCTCGGGGTAAACAACTCTCCTGGTTTGCCTGGATTGAGGACATTCCTGGGACTTGGGACTTTCTGTGATAAAACTGAGAAAGTCCTGGGAAAACTGAGACATTTGGTCACCCTATAAGCCCACTCTGCCTCTGCACCTGAGACATTGCAACTGGCCCAGAAGAAGGTCAGGGAAGCAATTTGTGCCAACACTGCAGCCAGCGCAGCAGGTCCCAGAGGAGGCTTGGGAGGCAGCTATGGCAATAGCCCCCTGCAAGCCTCAGCCCAGGAATTCAAGCTGAGTTTGTGAAGCTGCATCTGCGGGCTCCATCTACCCACCTTCGAGACCTAGAAAGCATAAAACTAGAGAAGGGGGAGGCCAGCAGTCCCCAAAGAGGTTCTGGGATTCCCGGGGTTTAGACAGGTAGGGACACAGGGCAGGGGTTCCAAACTGGGGCTGTGTGGTAGATGTGGAAGGGGCACACAGGAAGCTTTCTAAGTGGGAGGTGGGGTGCGGGTCAAGGTCCCTGCAGGTCCCCCAGTGGGTGGGGAACAGAGCACCTGCGTGCCTTGCGGTGGATGCCACGGCACTGGCGACCTCGGCCGGAGGGGCGGGGGTTGTTGGGGCTCCGGAAGGACCACTGGATGCTCTGACTTCCACAGGGGCCCAGACACTCAGCCCAGGGCGACCAGGAGGACCAGCCACAGTCCACTGAGGGAGGGCCAAGAGTCAGGGCCTGAAGGAGGTGGTGGATGCACAGCTGGGAGGTGGGCCTGAAGGAGGGTGGGTGCGCAGGGAGAGGACTAGGGACCCCGAGGGAAGGGCCTCACCAGCACAGTCCGGGTTGAGTCGGCAGCGTCGGGGCCGCCCGTCCTGGCAGATGCAGAGCCGGCAGTCGGCCTTGATGCGTTGCCCGGGCCAGTAGCGGGCGCCGTCCACCAAGCAGGGGCACTGCCGGGGCCACACACACCACCCCTCGCTGCCCAGCACCTGCCCTTCTGGGCACCAGCAGCCTAGAGGGGGCCCAGGATGAGGCTTCCATGCAGAGGGCTGTCGCCACAGACGCACACCCTGGAGCCAGCGCCTGGGCCCAGAGCCCCCTTACCTGGGCTGCCACAGGGCCGATCAGGTGGGCACATGACCTGGCCAGAGATGTCATCACAGGTCAGTGGGCAGGGGGCACAGGGCTGGAACATCAGCTCCCCAGAGCAGGTGGCATTGGGGCAGCTGTCCTGAGGGCAAAGCTCTGAGAGAAGCCGGAAGCAGAGGTCAGAGGTCAGGGAAGGGAGCTCTGCAGAGGTGACGGCCTCCCACCAGCAGTGCCATCCTCTCTTCCACTCACTGGTCTGGCGGGTGCTGTGCGGGCCTCCGGGCAGTGCAGCGCAGGTGCGGCCCCCGTTCTGGGGTGGGTGGCACTGCCGTTGCCGTGTCATGGTGCCCCTGCATGGCTCAGAGCACACAGACCAGGGGGACCAGGCACTCCATTCACCGTCCACTGCGAGACAGGGGAACAGAGAAGGCAGTGGGGACCATGGGTGAGGGCTGAAGGCCTAGTGGCCTTCTTCTCCCTTCCTCTATCCAGGCCCCACCACCCCAGCCCCTCACCTGGGCAGGCTGCTGTGAAGCAGGTCTGAGACTGGTGCTCAGGCCCTGGGCAGTGCTGTAGCACCAGGAGGCCGAGTGGGGAGCAGCGGCGGCTCCGGCCCTGCCCCCCGGGCCCACATGTCCGGCTGCAAGGTCCCCACGGGCTCCAGGGGCCCCAGGCCCCACAACCCTGCTCTTCTGGAGAGGGGCCTGCCTGCCCTGACCCTCCACAGTCAGGTTGCCCATCGCACACCTGGGGAGGGAGTGGGGTCAGGGCTCCTGTGCTGGGGGCAACATGGCACTGCCGCCTCCACCACCTACTCCCATCCTCACCAGCTGGAAGCCTATGCAGGTGCCATTGGGGCAGGTGTATTCTGGGCAGGGAAGCCCTGTCTTGTTGGGGCCTCCTGGGGCTGGCAGCCCCCCTGGGAAAGAAGAGGAGAGAAAACACAGTGAGCAGGGGGTGTGAGCTGCGTCCCGGGCCCAGCCAGCAGGGCCTCCCTTAGGGAACAAAGCGTGCTCACCGCAGTCCAGCTCGTCCTCGCCCTGGGGACAGTCTGGGATCCCATCACAGAGCTGCTCAGGGGTTAGGCACAGCCCCGGAGCCACACCACAGGGAAAGAGGCCAGGGCACGGAGGCAGCTGGGTGGAGCCTGCGGGCACCATGAGATGTCCTGCTCCGCTCCTATCCCTTCCTGCCCTCTCCCTGCAGAGGGGCAGGAAGGTGGATGGGAGGCAGCAGGGCAGGCCAGCCTGGGAGGAGCTGGGGCCTGTGGACAGGTCCCTCTAGGGGGAGGTAGGCAGGACCTGAAAGGCTGGCTTGCAGTGACACAAAGCGTGTGCTCAGGTCTGGTGGGGAATCGCTGATGGCGGGACCCCTCCAAACAGACACACTCCCCAGCCCCGCAGAGCCTCTGCCCACCCTCTTATCCCTTCTTGGCCAAGTGTGGGCAAAGACAAAGCCCCTTTCTTCTCTCCCCTGGGCCTAGGTGGGAGGGCAAAAACATTTCAAATAAAGTTTCACGAAAAAGATCAAAGGAACGCAAACACGGCCCAGCCTCGCATGCCCCCAAACCTAAATCGCTCTGGCTGCCGCGCCCACCTGTACCTCAGGAGGCGAAGGTGGGGGTGGTGCTCGGGAAGAGGTGGGCCAGCCGGCTTGGCCAGCGGGGGGCCGCGCACGGCCCGGGGGCGCGGGAGCCTCACCGCAGGCGTCGGGGCCCTCGTCCGAGCCGTCGGGACACTGCCGCACGCCGTCGCACAGCTGCTCGGGGGACACGCAGTGAGGGCCGCGGGCGCAGGGCGCGTCGTGCGGCGCGCAGGGCTCTTCGCAGCCGCGCTCGTCGCTGCCGTCGGGGCAGTCCTCCTCCTGGTCGCAGCGCCAGCCCCGCGGGATGCACTCGCCGCTGCCGCACCGAAACTCGAAGGGGCCGCAGGGCGGCGCTGCGGGGAGCGTCCGCGCTGCATCCTCCGCCGGCGAGCGCCCTTCCCATCCCAACCGCACACAGGTCAGTCCTTCCACGCCGCCGCTCCCCTCCCTGCTCCAAGTCCCTTGGCCATTTCCTGGGCCTGGCCCTAACCCACCTGCAACCCGTTCCTGAGAACAATCCCTCCTGCATTTTGCTGCCCTGTTGGTTTTCCCAAAGCTCTCCCCTGGGTCAAGAATTTCCACGAGACTCCCTGCAGCTGGGAGGGAGGCCTTGAACGCCAGGAAAGAGTGTAGACTCTTTCAAACGCCATCCACTTCATTCACTCCAGTGTCTTCGGGAGTCTCCCACTGTGCCTTGCTCCTTCCCATGCCAGAGCAGCGCCACAAATGCCTCTCTCCGAGGTTTCCATGCCCCTCTCCCCCAGGCTTCTGGCCACTAGCTTTCCCACCTCTTCCCTCCAGGAGACTCACCAGGGCTAGCGCTGGCCAGGGAACTTGGCGCAGTGTCCAGGGAGCCAGGGGAGGGGCCAGGCAAAGTAACAGCAGGAGGCGTGGGCAGAGAAGGTAGGGGGCAGTGTCCCGGCCCCTCATCGGCTCCATCTGGGCAGTCCCAGACTCCGTCACACAGCTGGATGGCCCCCAGGCAGGTGCCATCGACACAGGACACCTCCCCGGGGACGCAGGTCACCTGCCCTGCAGCCAGAAAAGAAGAGCTGGCCCTGGGGCACTGCCCTGTACTGTTTGGGGTGCCCCAACTCCCACACCCTGAGGACCAACTTCATAGCAGGAACCTGGCAAAGGAGCGGGGAGGCGAAGTCGGGGCTCTTGAGATGGGCCTTGCGGGAGGGAGTGCCGGGTGGGCTGGTTTCCAGGGTGGGGACAACTCACCCAGGCAGGACTCCTCATCTGCGGCGTCCGGACAGTCAGGATGCCCATCGCAGAGCAGGGCCGGGGGCAGGCAGTGTCCATCGGCACAGGCCAGCAAGCCCTGGGGGCACGGGCAGCCCCGCTCATCTGTGCCATCTCCACAGTCATCCCGGCCATCACAGAGCAGGGCCAGGGGCAGGCAGTGGCCGGAGCTGCAAGTTATCTGCCCCTCCCCACAGCCTGGGGCGGCACAACCTAGCACGGGGCAAGCAGGCAGGCTCAGGACGCTGCTGTAGGGGCCCAGAGAAGCCCTGAACCCCAGAGGGACCAGAACACCCTCTCTTCCCTTCATCCCTCCAAGCCACAGATAGTCCCTGGCAATGGGAGCAGCAGCTAAAGAAGCCACTCCAGGACAGCTGCCTTGGCCCCACGAAACTCAGTTACACGTGCGAGGACTGACCAACCCTGTTGCTTCCACACATGAGCAAAGACACTCACCCTCCTCATCAGAGCCATCGCCACAGTCGTCCTGGTTGTCACAAAGCCACCCATGGGGCACACAGTGCCCATTCTCTTGGCACAGGGCCTCTCCCTCTGCACAGCCAGGCACCGGCTCCTCACAGTGGCCACCGTCACCCCCACAACGCCATTGACCTTCCTGGCACGTGCTGAGCATACAGCATCCTGGGATCAGCCACAGGCTGGGATTGGCCCAGTGCTCCTTCAATAGGTGCCCCCCAAGGTGACCTCCCCACTCACCAGTTCCCGCAGTCCTTCTGCAGCACAGACCCCGGCGGGAAGGAGTTGCTGCCCCACTCACAGGGGCAGGAAGCTGGCTCCAGGCAGGCTCCTCCTGAGGCCACAGAGTACAGGGCTCAGAGCAAAAGGGCACAGTGGCCCCTTCCCAGTCTCAGTGCCCCTCCCCTCTGCCCTTTGTCACTCTACACACCGTGCAGCAGAGTCCCCTCGGGGCAGAAGCAGCCCTCCACACAGGCCACCACCTGGCAGTGCCACCCGGGCTCAGGATGCTGCTCATGGCAGGTAGGGGGACACGTGGGGCCACAGGCCTCATACACCTGTCCCCCTTCACACTGCAGGGCTGGGAGGAGAAGAGAGAGCCTTGGATCACCGAGGCACAAGGGCAGCAGGATGCAACCACACCAGGCTGGCTGCCCAAGGTGACCACCATGGAGGGCACGGGGCATCTGGTGTAGACCTTGGGCAAGACCCCCCTGGGCCTATGTGTACCATGTCAGCTCTACTCAGCAGCCGTTCTTGCATACATGGCTCATCTAGAAAAGCGTCTGGCACAGAGTAAGCACTCAATGCACAGCTTGCCCTTGAATGAATGAACGGCCGTCTTGTGGGACAGGAGAAGCTCTTTCAAGACGCTGAGCCTGTGGCAGTGGCAGGATTGAGCACTGGGGACTGAGGGCAGGGCACACTCACGGCAGAGCTCCTGGCTACGCCAGCGCACATGGTACCCATGCCGGGCACACTCATCTGCGTAGGTGGCAATGGCCGAGCAGAGGCACTCACAGTCACCCCCTGAGTCGCAGCTGTGGGAGGAAGTATTCAGTCCCGGCACCCCCTCTGCACGTCCTGGCACCCTCACCTCGACCCCACTCCAGGTTGTCCCCTCCTTACCCGCAGGCGTCATGCAGGCACCACTCATAGTGCTGCTGCGGGGGGACCTCTGCGTGGCATGATGCGAAGAGGGGCTGTAGCAGTGCCCCGCAGCGGGCCCGAGCCCAGCCAGCCCGGTGTGTGTTCACCTGCAGGCACAGGGTGGCGTCTCCAGCACAGTGGACTAGCGGACACCCTCCCTAGCCCTGCCTCCAGGAACCTCCCTTCCTGCTTTCCCACCCTCACTCACCACGCAGGGATGTGGCAGGTCTCCTGGCTCAGGGCAGAGGGTGCTGAGGCGCCAGGAGTGGGCGGCCAGTTCAGCTGTGGGCTCCAGGACGCCCTGGCGGCTCCGCAGATCATTACTGGCATCTCCATCAAAGTCACCACACAGCCCAGCCACGCGACCACGGAACTGAGGGGACAGTTGCACCAGGACCCGAGTCCCTGGTGGCAAGCAGCATGGTTAAAAGTGATGCCACAAGCCCTTATCTGGGCCAGAAGACTCAGGGTCTGTTTTACCACCACCAGGTACCAACCCACCAGGAGGTGTGGTTACCTCTTTTGTGGGGGGATGATTGGCGACGATAAATGAAGAGACCTACATTTGGGGGGCTCAAGGTGGGAAGTAGGAGCCTATTTTCCTAACTAACACCAAGCCAAGGGCTGGGGGGAGGGAAATTCTCCATCAGGTCAGATTCCAGGAAACCACACTCCAGGATGGACTGTGAGACTCAGTAGCACCAGCCTCGGTGGCGGCAGGCTGGGAGGGCGGCCCAGCAGCTCAGAGCCAAGTCTATGGTGGGGGTTATCTGGGTTTCCGTCAGTTCTGCAGAAGCAGTTAGATATGACATATAAACCAACTGCTTATATGGGTGATGGGAAGTTAGGATATTTATTTTCATTTCGCCTTTCTAAAACTTGGTATTTTCTCAATGTTTCCCTTGGTGTGGAAGGATTGCTTTCATAATGATGAAAAAGATAATTATGAACACCTAATTTTTAAAAAAAGTTTTTTTGTCGCTCTATTGCCCAGGCAGAGTGCAGAGGG
Source organism: Papio anubis (assembly GCF_008728515.1). NCBI lineage: Eukaryota > Metazoa > Chordata > Mammalia > Primates > Cercopithecidae > Papio > Papio anubis. The sequence goes on from NC_044979.1 coordinate 9,073,049, forward strand.
GTCATCACAGCTCACTGCAGCCTCGACCTCCCAGGCTCAAGCAATCCTCCCACCTTAGCCTCCCAAGTAGCTGAGACTTCAGACGCGCACCACTGTGCCCGGCTAATTTTTGTGTTTTTTATAGACAGGGAGTCTTGCCATGTTCAACCCAGTCTGGTCCCGAAGCCCCGGACTCAAGAGATCTGCTCGCCTCAGCCTCCCAAAGTGCTGGGATTACAGTTATGAGCCACTGCACCTGGCAAAAAACCTAATTTGGGAACTCGGACCTCTTGCATGGACTGGAAGGTAGGGGTGGCACTGGGCTGGGCATGGGGCAGGGCGAGTGCCGGCCAGGCAGGGAGGTAAAGTGAGAGCTCAGGGTCCTAGCCTGGCTGTCGGCCTAGCTCTCAGCCTAGAAATCTGCCCTGTGGAGGTGTCAGGGGCTCAGTGGAGGGAGACCAGGAGGAGGGAGGGTCAGGCGTTGGGAGAAAGAACTTGGGGTGAGTCCAACCCTATAGTGCTAAGGTGGGGCACGGGTCTGATGGTTGAGGGAGGGCAGGGGCCTGACCTCCGTCCCAGAGCAGGGTGAGGCCCAGGCGGGTTGAGAGCAGCAGGAAGAGGCCAGCACGACGCAGGCTCAGCCCGGGGCCTGTGTAGACCTTGGGGGGCGTCACGCTCAGCCCATTCACTGTCACTGCCCGGCCTGTAGAGGAAGAGAGGCATTCAGGCCCTACTTGGAGGAGAGGGTCCTCCAGATCCTCATGAGGCTCTCTAGCTCCCCCACTGAGCCCTTCTTTTGCTTCTCTACCTATGTGACCTTGGGCACGTCATTAGACTTCTCTGGGACTTAATTTCCGGGAGCCTTCTGGTATTATGAGTCCCACCCAAGAGGAGAGGCACCAACCCCATGGCATGGAGGGCAGCCACGCCTGGTAAGGAGCCTGCCAGCAGTGGGCAGACACAGGGAACCCCATCCCCGCCCACCTTGCACAGCTGGGAAGCCATACAGGTGTGCCCCTCCCTGGCAATGTCACCCTTCAATGTTGCAGCCACCTCTGAGCATGTGCACAACAATGCCCTCCAGACGCACGGCCAGTGCTTTGGTGCAGGTGAGACCGCTGGCCCCACAGGGCAGGTTCTGGGCAGAGACTGTAAACAGGCCACTGGCCTCTCGCACCAGCAGATACTCGCAGGCCCCGGGAAAGGTGAAGGCCAGTCCATCAAATGTCACATAGTGGGGGGCGCCTGATGCCTGGCACCGCCCACTGCACCGCTGGCCTGTGCAGTGCCACTGCCGGCCCCGGCACACGCTATGGGCAAGGTGGGGGAGACAGAGTCACTGAGGACAGGACCCTGGGGCTGGATCCAGGGGAGGCAGCTGGTCCAGGTTCCAGGCAGTTTCAGCAGCCCTCGGGGTGGAGGGGTCCTGCAGGGTCCTCTGGCCCAGGCCAGTCTGAATACCCCAGCCCCCACCACCCCAACCCCTTCTGGTGGAGGGAAGGATGATGTGTGGGGAGCCATGGGCCACAAGGCCAAAGGGTTAGAGGTCACGGCAGCTGCGCATACCAAACGTTGCAGTCTTCCTGGATGGTGGCGTTGGGCGGGTACCACTGCCCACTGTGACGGCAGGGACAGAGGTCAGGAGGCACACAGCGCTCGTCCTGGGCAGAGGGCAGGAACAAAAGGCACCATGTAGGGGCGTGAGGGGAGCAGGGCAGTGCCCTGGCTTAAGGAAGGCCATCCTGTTCTCCCACGCAGCTCCTTCTTGGACTCACCAGCAGCACCATGCCGGGCGGACAGACACAGCCATCAGCACTGCCTGCAGGGCAGGAGTGATTGGTGGTAGGGCTGTCACAGGTGAGGAGACAGGCACCAGGGGCATAGACAAGCTCCCTGGGGCAGAATGCCTGCTGTGGAGGGCAGCGGTGAGCTGTGCAATTCCAGAGGCCCCTTTCCTGGCAGACACTGCAGGAGGTTGAGAAGGAGTAAGAGGCACGTCTAAGCCTCCAGGGATCTGATCTGACCTGGTGAGAATCTCAGGAACCCAGACGCTTGCCGGGTTCCCAGGTGTCCAGATCCCATCATGTTGAGTGAAAACCAGCCCTGATGCTGGAGACTTGTCCATCTCAGCTCCCAATACCCAGTCACCAACACAGGGAGCTGGACTGTTTCCAGCACCCTGACATGCCTGGGATAGACATTGTCACCCTTTCTGTCCCAGCTCCAATAGGGCCATCCTCCAGGCTCTGGAGCAGGACAGAGGTATTGAACCACCCTACTCCTAGCCCAGGTAGGAGAGGGGTTGCATTGAAGCCTGCATCCTCAGCCCCCACCTTCATCAACCCTGGATCCTGGTCCTGCCTGCACAGATCCATAATCTGCCTTCACTTCTCTTGAACAAGCTGTGTGACTCTGCAAGCTCTTTAGTCTATCTGAGCCTCAGTTTCCTCATCTGCAAAATGGGAACAATTTTTCCACTTCTTACTTTATTAGGTTATGGTAGGAAGTAAAACTAGATAAAATGATGCACAGGAAAGTGCTTTATGGACCCTAAAGTACCCCACGACCAAGGGGAAGTGATCAGCACTCTGTCACCTCCAGCGTGCATGCTGCCACCAACAAGGCTGCACACTCCACCCATTATCTCCCAAGCTACCTCTTCATCCCCACATTCTTCCTCTTGCCCCAAAGGTCGCTGCCCTCACCAGCGGTTGCACTCCTTCATAGTGGTACTACCAGGGGCATAGCGACGGGCTCCGAGCTGGCAGGGGCACGAGCTGGGGGGCACACACTGGCCCTCAGGATCCCACAGCAGCCCCAGAGGACAGTTACAACTGGCCACACAGCTGCCCAGCTCCCCACAGTCCTCTGGCTCCCCGCAGTGTTGACCGCATGCTGGGGCACACTCTCGGTACTCCTGGCCACCAGGACACAGAACAGCTGGGCACAGGGACACACACAGGTCAGGGGCATAGCCACCGCTGGCTCTCTCCACCCCCTCTGAACCCCACACCCCACATCCCCTGTGCCTCTGCAGGAAGAAAAGCCCAGCAGTCTGCCAAGGGTAGTGATGCACCCCGGGCCCCCAGCCATTCCTGGAAGGGGGATGGGCTAGGGAGGAGGGGAGGAGCCTGGGTAGGGCTGGCTGGGCTGAGCGAACTCACGACAGAGGGTCTGGTTCCTCCAGGGAGGTGAGGCACCTTCCTGGGCACAGCGATGCGCATAGGCAGACAGCACCGGGCACAGGCAGTCCCTGCCAGGGTCACAGCCACACACGGCTGCCAGGCAGCGCAGATAGAATGGCTCCCTGTCCACCAGCCTGTGGCATTCCTTGGGAGGAGATGGGGAAATGGGTCAACTTCTCCTCCATGGAGTCTACATCCCCTTGGTCCCCAATAGCACCCCTAGGCTTGTGTGGTCTTCCTTGACTCTCCTAAGAGCCCATGCGGAGGGCAGGGAAGGTGTTGGCCCATCTTACGGATGTGGGAGGAGCCCAACCCAGCTACCTGGAAGACAGAGTTGTGCAGGATGGCACAAGCTGCCTCTGCGAAGGTGTGGCGCTGGGAGTGGGTGGTGCAGGGGGAGAGCGGGGCACTGTCCCCAGAGGGGCATCTTCCCTTGCCGGCCACCTGGAACTTGCTAGCAAAGGCAGCAATGCTAGTTTCCACATCTCCGGCTGGTGTCAGGAAGTCGTCCTGCTGGTTCTGGGTGAAGGTGCCACACAGACCCTGCACCTGGGCCACAGGCACACGTGTAAGACAGCCGAATGCAGTCCCACCGCACCCTTGCTCGGCCACACACCTGCCTCACTGGCACACCTGGTGGGCATGGCGGGGGTCCAGAGTGATGTAGGCTGCAGGGTCAGACAGTCCCCAGAGCACCTGGGCCCCAGGCCAGCGCAGCAGCAGGAAGGCAGAGGAAGTTCGGCGCACACTGAGGCCGTCAGCGCCAATCCAGGGCAAGCCCACGTCCTGCCCATTGACCAGCACAGCTCCTGGAACAGGGGACCTGGTGATGGGGGTGGGGCACGTGGAAGGATAGGGCTGCGAGAAGGGAAGGAGCTTGGGTGGGAAGTAGGAGGTCCCGTGTCAGGGTGGGCTGCTGGGGACAACCAAAGTGTCCACCTGAGCTCCCTACCCCTGTGGCCCAAGGACGACCCTTGGCACACAGATTTTCCAATCCCTCACCCTCATGATCAGTGTGTGGGAGGAGCTAGATGGCGAGCCAGGAGCTGGTTGGGGAGGGTTGGAGGGACCCTGCTGAGAGTGGCCTGCCCGGTCTGGTCATGCCTCGAGGCCTTTCAAGCTCTCATAGCTGCATGACTTGTATTTGACCCCAGGACGGGGCAGAAGATGCCTTGGAATCTCTCCTCAGGACTCTGTGTGTCTGTTTCAGAGATGAGAGGGCCAGGGAAGTTGAGGCAGTGTGCTCAGGTGCAGGACTCTGGGGAAGAGTGTTTGGACTCCAAAGCCATAGGGTAGTGTGGAGGGGGAGCAGTGACAGGAGGCCTGGGACTGCGCCAAGAGTGCAGAGCAGAGGCTACCTGAGTCCCTGAGCTGGATGTGGGTGTCCTCCAGGGAGACAGAGATGGCGTGGAGGCAGCTCCCAGAGTCGCAGGCCCCATGCTCCAGTAGGATCAGTAGCTGTCCCTTCACATAGTCCTGGGGCGGGCAGGGGGAATTCAGTGGGGCCAGGCGGGCCGACTCTCTCTGGGGAGGCTTTTGGAGACCTTCCCTACAGACCACCTTCAGCACGCACCTGGAGGCAGGTGCTCACCTTCCGGCCAGCCAGACTGTCTGCCAGGTAAGGGGCTTCGTCCTCACCATGGGCCGGCATGCATGGATGTTTGTGTGTATGTGTGTGCAGGGCCATGGATGTGCACATAGGTGTCATGTGGAAGTATGTGTGTGCATGTCTGTGTGTGCATGAGTGTGCGTAGGTTAAGTGCGTGTCCGCATGTTAGGGTGAGATGACTCGTCTCTTTCCTCCTCATGGGCATGTATGTTCTCCCATATGTGTGTGCATATGTACACACGTGCTAAATCTACATGCATATATATGAGTGTGTGTCATGTGTATGTCTGTGTCTCTCTGTGTGTACCTGGATGCATGTATATGTGTGTGTGTGCATACAAGTCTCTGTGTGTTGGTGTGTAGCCTGTGTGTGTGTGTAAACATGCAGATCTCTGTGTTGGTTTGTAGCCTCTGTGTGTGTGTGTGTGTGTGTGTGTGTGTGTGTGTCTGCACATGCAGATTTCTGTGTGTTGCTGTGCAGCCTGTGTGTGTATGTACACACATGCATCTTTGACTGTGTTTGCTGGGGGAGATGGCTGTCCTCTTCCCTCCCCATGGGCAGGCACAGCCTCTCTGAGGACTGTGCTCCCAGGACCTCGTCACCCCCATCACTACTTATGAGCGGAGTGGGAATGGTCCAATAGTTCGATGGAGAGATCACTCAGGGGGCCCCAGATGATTGGGAAAATCATGGCCTGCACCTGAACTTGAGAAGTGAGCTCACTTCATTGGGGGAGGTTTAGGGTGGGAGCAGGGCCTCTTATTTCCCCTGCATGAAGTAGCCTGTAACAAGCCCAGCCCGTCCCATCTGTGAGAGACACGACTGAAGATGGGTTTTGGTTAGTGGCCCTGGGCTGGGTGGTGATGACAGAGGGACTTTCACAGGGAAGCTGGGGAGGAGGCAAGAACCCAGCGGGAGGCCTGAAGGCCTGTGACAGCCATGCCCCCAGTGTTGGTTCTCCCTTGGCCTTTCCTGGGAAGACTCTGGGTTTCCTTTATTTATTTAGGGGTTTCCTTACAGTCAGCCCCACTGTGCCCTTTAGGAGGGCCCCTACTCTGGCAGAGTGCCACTCCTGCAGACCATCCTCTGCCCACCTGCACCAGGCTGTAGCGGCAACCTTGACCGCCCCGGAAGGAGTAGCTCCGCCCATCAAAGGTGAGGTAGTGCCCGTCCCCGCCCACGGCACACTCGGCGGGGCATAGGGCCTGGGCACAGTGCCAGCGGCCATCCCTGCACACGCTGTGGACACATAGATGAGACAATGAGCTCTGGCATCAGGTCCACACTGAGGGGGTGGAGATGACCCCTGAGCTGGAGGTGACCCCCCAAAAACCCTTGTTCCTCCCCTCCCATGGAAGCCCCTCCTGCTGAAGGGGTAGAGGTCAGCCGGCAAGGCCATCAGCCACGCCAGCAGCAGTCCCAGTCTCTGAGAGGAAGACCCAGAATGGGCTGGAGGCTTAGGGGAAGCAGGTTGAAGAGAGGATGTAAAGGGAGGGATCCGAGGGTACCACATGGCCACCAACCCCCAGCATGGCTCAAGGACCCACCAGGGGTTACACAGCTGGCGCACGGTGTCACGGGGTGCATAGCGCTGGCGGCGGTAGTAGCAGGGGCAGTGGGCGGCAGGCACACAGAGGGTGCCGTTCCAGAAGAGGCCTCGCGGGCACTCGCAGCCGCTCACACACTCTTCCCTGCAGGAATCCTCCTCTCCCTGACCCACCGCCTCGCAGCTGGGTGGGCAGAGGGAGGTGCAGTCGGAGTAGAGCTGGCCCCCGGGGCACAGGCGCTCTGTGGGCACATGAGTGAGCTGTAGTCCCCCGCCAGACCCCAGTCAATCCTGCTGGGTGGGGAGGCCCTCAGTCAATCCCACAGCGCAAGGAGGCCCAAGTAATACCGCAGAAGCCAGGTTTCCTCCAGCGAATGTGGATGTGCCGCCTGGCACAGGCCTGGGCATAGCTGGCAAAGGTGGCACACACAGCCTGCCGCTGCCCCTCTTGCCTGCTGCCAGCCATGGCCGCTGCGCAGTAGGCAAAGAGACAGGCCTCGTGGTACTCAGCAGGGGAGACCTGCAGGACAGGACGGCCCCTCAGCAAACAGCCAGCGCCTCCTGCCTCCTGCTTCCATCACTCCATGACTTATAACCAAGCGGATAGGCCCCAGAAGGGACCTCAGAGATCACACACATGAGCCGTCATTTCCCAGAAATAAAGCCGAGAATGGAGAGGTGGGGGTTTGACAGAAGGTCCAAAGTAACCCACAGGCAGGGCCAGACCAGCTTACTGACACTTCTCTAGCACCCTCTCTTGGGTGCCAGACACCACCCCCACCCCACTCATACCTGGGCATGGCACTGCCCGAATGGACCTTCCAGCAGCTGATGGCACACGTCCTGGGCTTCAGCCCGCAGGTGGCCAGGTTCTACGTCTGCCTGTGTGAGCCCCAGGGGGCCGTCACAGCCCTGGGCCACCTCCACCGCATCCAGACACCCAGGCTGCAGACAAAGGACATCAGGCCAGGCAGCGTGATGAGGGACGTTAACCAGGACCCCAGAAAAATGCCTCCTGCTCTCACACAGCACCAGGGCTCCACCTTCAGGCCCACCGCCCACATCCTGGGGCTGGGGAGAGAGGCGAGGTGGCAGCCCCACACTGGGCTGTAGTGGTGGGAATAAATGACTGACTGGTTCACCGACACTGGCCTCAGATGGCTAGTTCACGGCAGGCAGCCAGGCTTTCTGTGGGACCCCAAGGCCTGCCCTCCGCCCCTGAGGATCTGCAAGAGGGCCAGGCCCTGTCCTAGGGAACAGGCCAGCGATGAAACCAGGACAAGGGCTTGGAGGTTCAGGAGCCAGGAGCCAAGCTGAAAAGCTGGGAATGGGCAGGCAACTGGGAGCGGGGGGCCCCAGTGGCAGCCTCACCTCCGAGTCAGGGAGCTTCCAGGAATTTCCAAAGGTGGCTGCTAACATGGCCAGTCCTCCGCCTGGCTCCATGAAGTCATCTGAGAAGGGGTGAGGCAGGGGTGCTGGGTCTAGGGCCTCTGGTCTTCCCTTCCCTGCTACCCCAGCAACCAACCACACCCCACTTACCCTCTGGTTGGCCATTGTAGAGCCCACAGAGGCCTTGTGTCTGTCCCCAGAGCTCGTGGTCCACAGAGATGGAGATGGAGCCAGCCCTGTCCAGCCGTACCACGACCCCCAGGCCCCCTGACAGCACCAGCCAGTCCCCTAGCCACTGCAGGCTCAGCCCTGGGCACAGAAAGAGGTCACTTGCCCCCTGCAGCCACAATTCTCACCCTTTCCACTACCACAGCAGGGCTCAGCTGCGCAGGGATGGAAAGGAGAAGGGAAATAACCCACACAATTCTCACATTCTAGAGGGCTCTGCACTTTATACCAAAAGTACATGCTTTACAGCAGAGTGATTGATTTCCATCACAGCTCTCTTTGAGGAGCTCATGAAAGCTGCAGATGCTCTCTGGAGAGAGTAAACTTCGAGTGAACTATGAAACACACGTGCATGTGCACACACACGCATGCACGCATACATGCACACACTGCACCCGTGCACACACAGGCATACATGCAAGAAGCTCACCCCCACCTCACCCTGCAGCCCAGCCAGGACAAAGGTTCTGTGAGGAGAGCTTCCCATTGTTTAGCACCAAAGTGCTACCTCACAGCACTCCTCTGAGGCTGGTGGGGAAACTGGGACTCAGGCAGTCAGGTAGAGGGACTTGTCTGAGCTGGTGCCGCGAGAGTTTGGTGGCGGTAGTTGCAGAGGGTCGGGACCAGGCCTGGTTCCTCCTGGCCCCTCACTAGCTCCGCACTTCAGTGCCTCCCAACAGCAATGGCTGGGGGCCCACCGTGGGCTCGTTCCCAAACTGCCCCCTGCTCCTTTTCTGACCCTGCCTGGAGGGTGGAGAGACTGTCCCAGAGGAGCACGTGGGGGCCCGGGCAGCCTCTTGCTCCCCCAGTGCTCTCACCGTGGAGCAGCCAAGACTGCCCTTCAGGTACCAGCTGCCCCTTCACAGACACATTTCCAGCCTGGATCAGCACCTCCTCAGGTCCCATCGTCACCTGGACCTTGGGGAGATGCATAGTGGAAAAGGGGGCCGGGGCTCTCTTCCTCCCCTGTCCAACCTCCTCCCTGTGGCTGCCCCATCTCTCTTCCTCACCAGCTGACAGTGTCCAGGCTGGGGACAGTGGTCCCCGGGTGTTAGGTGGACAGCCCAAGTGGAGTCCGCAGCACCTGCCAGCAGGTAGGTGCAGCGGCCCAGGAAGTGATAGTGGCGTCCATCAAAGGTGCGGTAGTGGAAACCCGACCAGGAGGCACAGGTGGCTGAGGGACGCTGGTGCTGGCTCCAGAGCTGGCCCACGGCCCCTGCCAGGGGCTGCAGGAGGGCTGGAGAAGAGGCACCACCTGGGAGAGACATACCAACTGTGAACCTCTGAGTGTGAGGCAGAGGTGGAGGGCCAGGACACAGGGCTCCCGGCACAGCGGGAGGCAGGCAGACAGGGCATGGTCCCTCTAGTGGGCCAGGGAGCCAGTATGGGCCCTGTAGAGGGCCCAGCACAAGAACTCCACGTGGGAGTGCCTGGGGAGGCGGAAGGGGTGATGGCCAGGACTGTGCCTGTCTGGCAGGCTGGAGTCTGCAGACACACCTGGCAGGTGTCGGCTGGAGCAGCTGAGACAGGCTTGGGAGCTGCCATCCCGCCAGCTTCGTCCCCAGGGCCAGGCGCAGCACTCCTCCAGGCTTCCTGCTGAGGCATTAGCTGAGCCTGCCTGTAGCTGGCATTGCCACATGGCAAAGCAGTGGCCTCCAGGACTGGCTTTGGCAAGGGCTGCAGTAGGTGGGGAGAATGGGGCAGACCCAGGCAATGAAGATGGGGTAGCCTGGAGTTCTCAGCCCGGCCCTGGTTCTCTGCCCGAAACCACAAAGTTGAGCTAACATCCCCTGCCCAGGACTCCCAGAAGGTACCACTTCCCCAAACGCACTCAGGTGCTTACCCTCAGCACAGTGGGCGCCCCCCCAGCCTGGGCAACAAGCCCTCACTGTCCGGTTCCGCTTGGCAGGCCGGATTTCTGGAGGTCTGCGCCCACCGAGCCGGTGGAAACAGGGAAGAGATGTTAGCGTTCAGCCCAGTCCCACCCTGGGGAGGGCTGGGGACATTCAGTTTTGTCAGCTACTCTAATCACATCATTTCCCCTGGCCTTAATTTCTCCACATGCAAAGTGAGAATAATGTTGGGAGGGCAGACCACGGGGATTGGGGCGGGAGATAGAGGGAGTGGGTTTCGGGCCTCTCCCTGTCCTGCCCACCGTAGTGCTCACTCACCCCCCACCCTAATCTCACACACTCCACCCTTCTCCAGGCCCACTCCAAACCTACTTCCCAAATCCCTGCTTTCTCCAGGGCCTCCCTACTCTTAGGATGTCCGGCCTGTCACTCCTTTCCGGCCCAGCAGACAGCCCAGGCTCTCACCCTTACTCACTTGTAGATAGGACAGAGCCCAGGCACTGGGGACCGGGTAAGCCCCGCGCGGACACTCCAGGGCAGGTCCAGCCGCCAGCCCAGACGGCTGTAATGGTCGAGGCTGGCACAGGGTACCAGGTCCTCCTGACGGGGTACTACTTCCTCCTCCACACGGATGGTCTCTGTCCACTCACACCACCGCCTGCCCATGATGGGGAACCACAGCTGCCGCCACCATTCCCTCTGTCACCAAAAGCCCTGTCCTGTGACCCCACTCCCAGGGGTGGTTAACGAAGTAAGGAGGAGAGGATGCTAAGGCAGGGAGAGACACTCATGGGAAGTGGCAGGGGTGAAGGGAGGACCCCGGGGGTGGTGGGCATGGAGTCTGATGCTCCAGAGGGTCCCTGGGCATGTGGCGGAAGGAGGACCCTTGTCAGAGGGGTCCAGGGTGGGCTGCTTACCCATCAGCCAGGGCCCACACCATTCCAAAGAGGAGGGCAGGGAGCAGCATGGCGCCCTCACCCCCAGGGCACCTTTGGGGAACGTGAGGCTTGGGCTCAAGAGAGGCGATACTGCAGAGGGGGCACAGAGAGGCCAGCGGCGCTCTCTCCTGCCCCACGCGCCTCCCCACAGCCCAGTGGCCAGTCCTGGGGGCTGGGGAGGCTTTATTCCAGTCTCATGCCCCAGGGCACCAGCTGCCCACAACCGGATTGGACCTGCCACACCAGCCCCTCAGAGGCCAGCTCTCCCTGGAAACAGTCTCCTTCCTGTCCCCTCCCAGTGCATCTGTTTCCGTGTGTGTGTGTGTGTTCACACTCTCAGGCACTACCACAAATTAACATGGGGCTCTGGGCAAGCCACCCTCCCTTTCTGGGCCTCAATTTCCTTCCCAGTAAAAATTTCAGGGACTTCCCAGGGATGCACAGATAGGACTCAGACTCCAGTAATCTTTGAAATTGTATGTGCACATTTTTCTGAAGACAGTTCTATAACTTTTATTAGATTCTCAAGAGGGCCATGACCCCATGAAAAGGTTAAGAGCTCCTGGGCTAAATGACCGATGGGGTCTTCCAGCCTTGAACTTCTGCCTGGATGGTGCTCCCCTGCCTCCCGCCCCTCTCTTGCCCAAACTCAGGAGTAGGGGGCAGTGAGCGGGAGCGCTTCCAGGGTAGCTGGGGATCCTGAGTGTGTGGAGATGGGTGGGGAAAATGTAAGGGTTCAGTTTCTTATTGTGATCATAAGAATGATTATGTGTGGCTGGTTGGGCCCACCCTGTCTCCTTCTTGGAGGGTCTCCTAGAATCTCTGGGGTCTAGAACTGGGAAGCCTATGCTGAGGAATGAGAGGACCCTCTGGAAGGAGTGGGCAGGGGAGCCAGCTCCCCTAGCCCTGGGGTAGAGAGCTAAGCCGGATGAAATAATCCGAGAGTCCGGCTGGGAGGGGCAGTGACAGGCTCCACAGGGGAATCCGGGGTCCATCCTGGTCCCAGCAGAGCTCCAAGCACACCCGGACACCGGGGCTGGAATGCAGCCTGGCTCCAATTCCACGCCCCTCGGTCTCCTAAACCTGATATCCCTCCCAGCATCCTGTAGTCATTCCACCTGGGGGAGGAAGGTGGCTGCTGAGAACCAGAGCTGGGCGGGACTCTCCTCCTGGGTTCACCATTGGTCCCGGGGCCAAAAAAGGGCCCAGAGTGAGTCTCTTAGGGGGTCACGGATGGCTGGGATCAACTCCCGCTCTGGAGTCCTTAGAAAGGGCCACATGCACACCCAGTCACCCCCCTTTCCTGTTTTACACACATGCACACTCTCACCGTAAGTCTCACAACGCTGGCACAGGTGCTCGGCCACACCCCAGCACGCACAGTGACACATGCTGCTCCAGGGGCTCCCTTCATCCTGGAGGCAGAGGAGCCTTCACAGCTGAGCTCAGAGATGGGCGCTCTTCCAGGCACTCATCCTTGTGGTGGGCTGTGGTAGCAGGAGCTCAAGGACCATTCACACCCTCCCCTTCCCACCCTCTTTCTCAGCTCTGGATTCAAACCGGGGCTGATCAGGCAGCACTGAGATTGGGAAGAGACCCGAGCTGGAGCCACCCTTTCCAGTAAAGGGGCAGGAGGGAGGAAGCTGGAACCCAAGGGAGTTTGGAGAAAGTTCATGGAGAGGAGACCGGGATCTAACAGTCCAGACTTCAGCACCTCCAGAGCTTTCAGGAGTGGGCGCAGTGGGAACGAGGCCGAGGAGAAACCTCGTAACCTGGGCAGGGAGGGCGAGTGGAGTCCCCTGAGGAGCTGGGGCTGAGGGCTGCCCTCCACATCTAACTCCAGGTGGTGTCCGGGCCAGCAGGCACCCCAGCAATCGTCTCCCGCCCATAGAGCCCTCCCCTCTCTGCAGCCCCCTCCCAGGCCCTCCCACGGACCCCGCCCTCAGAGTCTCCGCCCAGCCTCGTCCCAGCCTCGCCCCCTGGAGCTCCAGACCCGGCCCGGCCTTCTCCCAGGGGACCTGGCTCAAAGTCCTCTTCCCAGTTTCTACTTCGAAAGACCCGTTCTCGCAGGCACAGGGGCCCAGCCCTCTCTCCCGTCTGCCCCCACGGCTGGTTTCGAATCCGGTCCTCGGGACTCCGGGCGAGGGGCTGTGGGTCTGGGTGGATCCGGGCGGAATCCGGGTGGAGAACGGGGGCGGGGCCAGAGTTTCCCAGGCCGACCGCCCCCCCGTGCCGTCCTCCCGCGGGAACGCGGCGCTGCACACCCGGCTGGCACTGGCGACTTAGAGACGGCAGTGCACGACTCGCTGGCTCCCCCCCGACACGCCCCCTCCTCGTTCCCCCAACTCCTCCTCGCCCACCCCACCCGTTGGCGCTCCACCTTTCCCCGTCTCCTCCCTCCGCGGCCGCGAGCACCCTCCCTCAGCACCCTTCCCCGCAGCCCGAGTGCCCTTCCTCCCCAGCCTCCTCGCCCTCCTCCACCCGCTCTCCCATCACCCTCCCCACCCCTCCCCTCCCCCGTCCTGAGCTCCCACTTCCAGCACCTACTCCGGGCTCGGAGCCTTAAGACCATCACCTGCCCACCTAAGCCCGCAGTGATCCCTCCTGGGACCCCACTCCTAAAAACCCCTGCCCCTGCCTCCCCCAGCCCGGTGCGCCGAGTCTCTTCGCCCGCTCCGTCGGTCCCTCCTCCTTCGCGGGCGCCGTTTCCCGGCTCCAGCTCCCCGCGCGTCTATCCCTCTCCTCCCCGCGAAGTTTCGGGGCTGTCAGTCTGTCAGTCTTTCGGGCCGTCAGCACCCGAGCTGCAGGCGGCGAGCGCCATTGTGAGCAGAGCCGGCGGGGCAGGAGGCCCGGGCGCCTGGGTCCCCGCGGCGCGGGCAGAGTGGCTGGCCAGCCAGGTAAAGGCCGGGGAGACTCCGCTGCAGGCGGCCCCGCCCGCGTCTCCCTCAGCGCCGCGCTCGGGTCACCGCTGGCTCCGCGCAGGTGACAGCCCCGGAGGTAGGGGCGCGGACGGAGGGCGTGGGGGAGGGGCAGGGGTCGGGGGAGGTCGGGGGCTGGGGGAAAGGGAGGGCAAGGCCGGCGAGGGCCGGGTGAGGGCTGTGGGGGTAGAGGGGACCGGGGGGCTGGAGGGAAGGGCGGGGGCTGGGAGTAGGTCGGGCGGGAAGCAGGTGGGAAGGGGCCGGCGGGCCCAGAGGGGAGGGGAGAGGGAGTGTGGGAGGGGGCCGAGGGGGAAGGGGAGGAAGAAGCGGGCGCAGGGGACCGGGCCGCTCGGGAGGGGCGGGAGAGGAGGGCGCTGACAGGTGAGCCCCGGAGCTGGGGAGGGGGCCGGGACCTGGAGTGAAGTCGGCGATCGGAGCTGCTTGGGACGGCGTTGGGGCAGGGAGGTGGAGCTGAGGGTCCCGTCGGGAGGAAAACTTGGGAGGGGTGAGGAGAAGTCCGAGGGGAGCAGAAATGGGGAGGGGGCGCCGCGGAGGAAGGGAGAGGCGCGGAGGGGTGTTCCGAGGAGAGGCGGGGTGGGGAGGGCAGGGCCCGCGGGAAGGTCCCGAGCGAGCGGGTCAGCCCTAGACCCCCAGGCTTGCGGGCCAGAGGACCCGGGAGCTGGGGAGCGGCCTGGGAGGGGGGAGGGGAAGAGCGGTTCTGGGGAC